>NC_085930.1:144556428-145917500 GCF_028885625.2 Pongo pygmaeus | reverse complement strand
TCAAAGATTTACTATTCCCTCTCTAGATTTAAGAACCTTTATTTGCCCTTATGAGAGGAGACATATCTTGGCAGGGTCTTACCGATTTGGGGAGTGACCTGTGTATTTACTCCTGATCAGAATTGCAAAACCTTTTAAGCCTTCTAATATGATGATATGACAGATACATGGCTCTAGGGTTGTGTGAGCCAGAGACAGCAGATAGGATTTTTCATCCTAAATCCAATATTAAACATAGAATACATATGCCTATAGAATATTCCGAAAGACACAACAGTTGCCCAGCATCACCCAGACACAGATGAAGTTTCACTGTCTGGGAAAGCAAGAGGATTTGCTAATCACCCATTACCTCTGCAAACCTGCCAGGAATATCAGAAAGAAAGTCACTACTTTGAATGAGACATCAGAGAACGAAATGTCTCTTGTTTTTATAAGAGATTATTAAACTGAGCCCATGCCAGCAACAAAAATGGAGGCAGCCCCATGTTATACCAGCTTTGACTCTGCAGATTAATAAAATAATAACCCAGTTAGAAAAAGCAGTTCTTGTTTATTGTGGAAAATGCTAAAAATATTTTAGAACATCAAAGTGAAAATTGAAATCACCTATAGCTTCACCTTTCAGAGATGAACCATTAGCAGTCTAATGTATTTCCTTCTAATCTTTTTTTCCATCACATTAATACAAACGGTTGTGACAATTTGGACTTGGCAATGGTTGATTTTTATATTATATCTTAATAAAATATTTTCTGCTTTTGCATTTACAGAATAAGTAAAACTGTAACTTACTGTATATTATACAGTTTGCAAAGCTAACTCTATGTACTTTTGAGAGTTCTATCATATTTCTTAGAGATAAAATAGTTTTTCACTGGAAAGTTGAGAGGAAGTAACAGACACATACTGTCACCTAATGTTACACTTGTATTAAATATTATATCCTAGTTTTTCAGTTCACATTATGCCATTAGCATTTCTCTATGTCATTAAATATTATTTAAAATATGATTTTAATTAATGCAACATATTTCAATGTAAGGATAATCTGTTTAATTTTTCACTGAAATAGTTTCTCACTCTTCAACATCAAGGATATTTTCAGATTTTTAAAATAATATATATTTATGATGACAAATACTCTTGTACAGTAAGTCCTCACTAACATTGTTGGAAACTGCAACTTTAAGAGAAATGACATATAATGAAACCAATTTTATCATGGGCTAATTGATATAAACAAGAGTTAAGTTCCTACGGCATATTTCTGGTCACAAACATATCACCAAATTTCTAAGTAAAGGCCTAAAACACTTCTAATGTTAAACATTGAAATAAATGTGAGCTATGCATACATTTAAGAAATATTAATAAAAACAAGTATGATAATTATTTACCCAATTTTTGGTGGATCCGTGAATGGTTGTAATGGTAGTGGATTAAATCAAGGAATAAATGTTTGCAAGCAAAAATTTTAAGGAGTACCTCCTACAACCACACAGTTCAAAACCAAATACTAACCAATATGGTGGGCCCTCTGAAAGATTTTGTCCCATACTTTTTATTGTCATGCAATTGTATGATTATCATATATTTTACAAATTTTTATTTCATGATCATTTGTATTCATTCATTCATTCCTTTTCAATCCACTTATTCTAAGTCAGGGTCTCAAGAGGCTGGAGTCTATTCTAGCAGCACAGAACCTGAGGCAGAAACCAATCATGGCCAGAATGCCTTTACATCAGAGGGCGCACACACACACACACACACACACACACACACACACACACACACTCACTCAGACTGGGACAACTTAAAAACAGCAATTAACCTAACATGCACATCTTTGAGATATGGGAGGAAACCAAAGTACCTGGAGAAAACCCACACAGACATAGGGAGAATATGCAAACCCCATACAGACAGTGGCCCCATCTGGGAATCCATTTTTTTCTCATCAATGTTTTAATGAAGTAACATGGAACAACACAACATTATTCAAAGGGCATGCTGTATCTTTGGCCATATCTCTGGTTATTTCTTTAGGACAAACGCCTAGGAATGATACCTGTAGATTTCCGTAAGATTTTCGCTTAGGCTCAGGGAGGCCCAGTATTTTTTAGAGGGCCTCTCCCTTAAACCTGAGATGTTGTGAATCCCTGAAGCATCATTTTCAATCTAACAGGCTTGACAACCACTTCACCTTCATCTTCTACAGACAACAGCTTTTTGAGCTTCCCTCTTTGTCTATTCCCTACCTGTGCCCAGCTCAGACCATTCCTGAGCAAAATGGGGTAATATATGCCTATCTCCCCTTTCTTCATGTGTTCTCCTCCCAGTCCCTCTTTAATGCCTTTTTTTCCAGAGACCTCCAGTGCCCAATAATATAAGATGTTAATTTCTTAAGTCCTACCTCCCAGAGTCTTAATGATTTAATCAGTATGACTTCCATGAATACTTGCACTTTAAAGGAGGATCCTAAAGAAAAAAAATGCTTAACGCAAAAAAAAAAAAAAAAAAAAAAAAAAAGACTCCCCCAATGGTGGAAATCACAAAACCAAACAACCAAAAAATCAAATCAGGGAAAGAGAGAGAAATTTGCATGAAGTCAATGGGAAAGAAAAGGTATTGAAGCCATGGGCTTAGCTGAACTTACCTACCAGGATTGGGAGGAGGGAAAAAAAAAGTGAGCCAAAGATGGAGTCCTGGGAATACTCAGTGATGTGAGACCTCAGGAGAGAGCCTGAGGGGGAGTGAGCAGGAAGTCTGGATGGTGGGGAATGACCAGAGTGAGACGGTGGGATGGGAGGCAGAGGGAGCCGTTGCCTGCCAGATGAGCAGTCGCAACCGGCCTAAAGGCAACAAGTAAGACACAGCTGTATAGTCTCCGGCAAGAAGATATTGTGTGGAAGCCAGTGTTTGAAGATTGTTTCAGTAACTGCGGCTTGATAAATTGTGGAGGAGAGGATGAGGAGCAGGAAAATCAGCCACAAACGTGGCAACCCTCATAGCTAATATTTACTAGGCATTTATTGTGTGTCAGACACTGTGTTAAGTGTCTCACATGTATTAACTCATTTAAAAACTAGCCCAGATCCATGTTGTATCATTATGCCATTTTATAGGTGAGGAACTGAGAACCAGAAAAGTTAGGTTACTTATCTAAAGCCACACAGCTAGTAAGTAGTAGGACAAGGATTCAAACCTGAGTGCTTAGCCCTACACTGCTAATCTGCCATAAAGGTGAGGGCCTTGACTGTGGAGGCAATTACGGTCATGAAAAACAAGAGCATGCATTAGTCACTGTGCACACAGTTTGTGTTCTGGTGCACAAGGAGAGCAGGGCATAGAGGGGAGGGGAAAAGAATGCCAACTGCTTCTCAGAAAATTTTCAGAGATGGCAAAGCCAGGAACTAGGAGGTAAGAAATGTATGGTGTTGCAAACTGCAATCATTACACATTCCAGCAGCACAGCTGCTCTTCCGTGACTCAACAGAGTCGTTTATTAGTTTATTATTCTAGGCAGAGACCTAGGCAAGGCCTGTTAGTCTTTTCAGGCTGCTAAGAATACCATAGACTGGATGGCTTAAACAACACAAATTTACTTCTCACAGTTCTGGAGGCTGGGAAGTCCAAGATTAAGGTGATGGCAGATTCAGTGTCTAGTGAGGACCTGCTTCCCGATTTGTGGATGGTGGTCTTCTCACTGGGTCCTCACGTGGCAAAAGGGAGTGAGGGAGCTCTCTGGCTCTTTTATAAGGGCATTAATCCCATTCATGAGCATTCTGTCCTCATGACCTAATCACCTACCAAAGGCCCCAACTCTAAAGACCATCGCATTGGAGGTTAGGATTTTAGTGTAAGAATTGGGGGGTGGGGTTGTGGGGGGGACATAAGCACGCCGTCTATGGCAGACAGTCTCTGCTGGACTTAATTCAGGTAATATTTAAAGAGTGATAATTTCCTCTTATTGAGTATCTATTATGTGCCAGGCATGAAGTTAGCAGCTTGGCATGCATTATCTAATTCATTTCTATTTCAGAACTATTTTTACTTCTATTTTATAGATGATAAAACTGAGGCTGCAAGAATTTAAGTGATTTGCCCAAGGACACATCAAGACTTGAACTCAGGAGAGTCTGGCTACAAAGGCTGGCGGCTCCCTCTCCACTGCTGGCTGAAGGGAACATCCCCTGTTCTAGTGTTTGGGCCTGTCCTCTCATTCCCCAGAGGAGCCCTCTTTCCCAGAAAGGAAGAAAGCCTGAGATTTTCCTTCCTTAGACTTGTCATCATCACGCACTGCCCTGCTTCCATCTTCCCTTCAAAAAGAAAAAGAAACCAATCTGTCAGTTTCTGGGACCTGTAGTTGACAGACATGCCGTTTTATTCAATTCATGACCTTGTCTGGGTATTTCCTTCTCTTTTATGAACTCCCAGGGAGAACTTGGGAATAAGCACAAGATGTGGGATCAAGAAGCCTGGGTTCAAGTCATGGCTCCTTAGCTCATAGACGCATGATTACAAGCAAACCTCAATTTCCTCCTTGGGCTATTGGGAGAACCAAGTGAAATGATGCATGTGAAATGCTTTGTGAGCTGAAGAGCCCTATGTATCTATTCCACAACACCAACCCATCCTCCCTAGTCAGTCAGGATTGAGTCCAGAATAACTGTCCCCCATGTTGCCTTCTCCACATTAGGGGAGATGAAGCTGTCGACAGGGAAGTGGGGAATCCATCAGAGGTCTGCTGTGAGCAGAACTACCTGCCTGCCCTGTCAGGGCTGGAGTCAGAGCCAGGCAAGATGGCTCGCGTTTATATAGAGCTTTGCAGTTTACAAAGCACATCGACATCTGTTACCTGGTTTGCTTCACACCACTCTACGAGGCAGGCAGAGTGGACAGCATTATCGCTGCTGGTCAAAAAAGAAAGCTAAGTCTTCAGAGAGATAAGATGTCCAAAGTCTCATAGTTACCATTGGAGAGCTGGGCTCAAACCCTGGTCTTGCCTTGGTGGGTGACTGCTGCTTCTAGTTCTGGAAGGGCAGGTCTGTGGTCCACAGCACAGCTTCCTCACTCTGCTCAACACATGGACTAGACTGGAGAGCATAATGAGAAACTGTATAAATCATGGATAAATGTGTCGTTTTGTATAAATTGTGTATATAGTTATGTATATAAATTAAACATAAATTAATTTCAATTAGGCAGTTTTGTCTTCATTTCAAATTGGGAACATCTCAAACATTCTGGAAGGTTCTTGAAAACCCTATCAGCCCTAAGCACAGTGTCAATAGAGCCTAAAGGTTAAAACCACCTGCTCCCCCATCCCCATGCCAGCTCAAGGTGCTCTACAATGCTCAGTTCACCTCATTTAAGCCCAGATATGAGATCTTCTCCCCATAAGTGGGCCAGGAAACCAGGGGTACCCTTTAGGTTAACAGCTAGCCAGGTGCCTGTTAAAATGACTGCTCATAACCTCTTCTTGCTCTTCAAGTCTTAGCCTAACCATCACAGCTCTAGAAGCCTTCTCTGATTGCCAAGCTGGCAAAGATGTCCCTTTTCTATGTTCCCAAAATGCCCCGTAATGAGTTCAATCTGTGTTAAATGTCAGTTGCTTGCATGATATCAGCTACAGAAAGTGAACCTCTAAGACCAGAGACTGTCTGTCTCCCTCCATATAAGAACAGTAATAAATGCTTCTGAAGCATGTGAGTGGTGAATAAGTGAGTAAATGAGTGAATGAGTAGGTAAATAAAATAATGAATAAATAAATGGAAGATTATTTACATTTCCTCTAGCTCTTAAATTCTTCTCTAAGTCAGAGATGGGGGTGAAATGTGGCAGTTAAGTTCAGAAAAATAATACTTTTGAAACAGTATTGATTAAAAAGTTATATTCTTTAAGATCCCAGCTCTTATAGGCTCCCAAATAGATGGCTCAGGGCACAGGCCACACCCAGGAAAGTGAAGTGTGCTAATGGCTAATGTCCTCTCTCATATCCATGATGCTCTGAACTTGTTTAAGGATTGTTATCTTCTCTCCTTTCCTTACTAGGTCACTAATATTCAAGCTGCAATGACCAGTGTTTTCTGTGCAGCAGTTTCAGTTTATCCATTTCCTTCAGTAAATGCAATTTTTTTAATCCACCTTAGGGCTTTCTCCTTGACCTACAAAACAATGCTGAGCACTCTGTTCCTTGGGGAGGAGTCCTCCCAAACCTTTATTTGGAGAAGCATGTGTGCCGGAGCCTGTCGTCCTCAGTGGGAAGTTTGATTCATCTCACCAGGGAATGGTTGGGGGCAATTCCAGCCTGAGATTCCACTTCTTCCTTTAATGAAGTAGCAACTATTTGGATGATAAGGAGCCACTGAAAATTGGGAACATCTTACAAATGCAAAATGCCCTTTTATATACAAATGTATATCCTATTTTAGAATGTATCCTGTAATATTATTCTAATATAATAAGAATACCTACAAGGAGTTCATAATAACTTGGGGAAATGTTTATGAAATAACATTGACTTTAAAAGTAGAATATGAAATTATATATACAGTGTGTCCTCAATTCTGTTTTTTAAAAGTGTACTTAGAAAAAAGAAAGACAGTTTTCTCATTTAATCTTCACAACAACCCTGTGGTGTTATTATGTGGAATTATTAGATAATTTGCCCAAAGCCATACAGCTGTATGTGCTGCCCAAGGTCACAATACATGTAAAGAATTTGATTTTGCGTGTATCTTTCATCCAGAAGGCAACTTGGGAAGGGTGGAGAGACATTTTGGGCCTCTGTGCTTCCAGGAACATGGTAGAATTGCACTTCCCTAGCACCATAGAGTCTGACATGGTCAAATGACTTGCTTGGGCCAATAAATTTGAGCTCAGGTGATATGTCACTTCCAAGTGGAAACTTTAAGAACCAATGCACACTCTCCATGTTCTCCCTTCCCTTCTGTCTACAGATTGGCAGTCCTCCAAAGAAAGGCTTCCCTGTCAGCCTAGATCATGGAGTGAGGACAATATGAAGCAGAATTTGTATGTAGCATGAGCAAAAGTGGTGCTGAGCTGTTTTAAGCCACTAAGACTTGGAGGATGATTGGCATCACCACATACCACAGTGAAACCTGGCCTATTCCAAATCATTCAGGCCAATTGAATATTGAGGCTAGCTGACATGAACACTCCAACATGATTTCTTACAGTTTGAGTGGGAGGTGATGTGATACTACAGAAGAGGCTGAGTTTTAGAACCAGACCTGAATTTCAATGCAAGCCATTATCCTAGTTAAACTTACTTTCATATTTGTAAAGTTTTGTGTCATTTTTAATTGATACATAATAATTGTACATATTTATGGGGTATGGTGTGATATTTTAATACATGTATACCTTGTGTAATGATCAAATCAGGGTAATTAGCATATCTAGCACCTCAAATACTTGTCATCTGTTTGTGGTGAGAACATCCAAAAGCCTCTCTCCTAACGATTTTGTAATATACAATATATTATTGTTAACTATAGTCACCCTGCTGTACAATAGAATACCAGAAATTATTCCTCCTATCTAACTTGTTTATGACTGAATAGTATTCCATTAAGTATATACCACATTTTTATGCATTCATCCATTTTTGGACACTTAGAATGATTCCATACCTTGGCTACTGTGAATAATGCTGTAATAAACATGAGAGTACAGATATCTTTTTGACATACTGGTTTCATTTCCTTTAGATATATATCAAGTAGTGGGATGCTGGATCTTATGGTAGTTCTATTTTTTATTTTTTTAGGATCTTCCATCCTATTGTCCATAATGGTTGGATTAATTTACATTCCCACAAGCAGTGTTTATAAGAGTTCCCCATCCTTGCCAGCATTTATTATTGGTTTTTTTTGTCTTTTTGATAACAGCCATTCCAACTGGAGTAAGATAACATCTCATTGTGGTTTTGATTTGCACTTCCACGATGACTAGTGATGTTGAGCATTTTTACATATAACTGTTGGTCTTCTTTTGAGAAGTGTCTATTCAGATTTTTTGTCCATTTTAAAATCAGATTATTTGGGGGGTTTTGTTTGCTTGTTTGTTTGTTTGTTGCTATTGAGTTGAGTTCCTTATATATTCCGGATATTAGCCCCTTCTCAGATGCATAGTTCACAAATATTTTCTCCCATTCTGCAGGCTATCTTTGCATTCTGTTGATGGCTTCCTTTGTGGTACAAAAGCTGTTTAGTTTGACATAATTCTATTTGTCTATTTTTAGTTTTATTGCCTTTGTCTTTTAGACCTTATTCAAAAAAAATCGTTGCCCAGACTGACTTTAGAAGTGTTTCCTGTATGTTTTCTTCTAGTAATTTCATAGTTTGGGGTCTTACATTTAAGTTTTTAATCAACTTGAGTTGATTTTTGTAAATGGTGAGAGATAGGGGTCTAGTTTCATTCTTTTGCATGTGAATATCCAGTTTTCCCTGCACAATTTATTAAAAAGACTATCCTTTACTCAATGTGCGCTCTTGGCACCTGGGTCAAAAAGAAGTTGGTTGTAATATGTATATTTATTTCTGGGTTATCTATTCCATTCCATTGGTCTGTGTGTCTGTTTTTATGCCATTACCATGCTGTTTTGGTAATGTGATACCTCATTACCAAATGATACCTCACACTTACCAAAGTGTGATACCTCAGGCTTTGCGCTTTTTCCTTAAGATTGCTTTGGCTATTTGGGGTCTTTTGTGGTTTCATATGAATTTTAGAATTGTTTTATTTTATATTTTAAAATGTGATTGGCATTTTGATAGGGATTGCACCGAACCTGTATATGGCTTTGGGTAGTAAGAACACTTTACCAATATTAATTCCTCCAATCTAGGAACATGAATATCTTTCAATTTATTAGTGTCTTATTCAGTTTTTTCATCAGCTTTTTTTTAATTTTGAGTTTTCATTGTAGAGATCTTTCAAGTCCTTGGCAAAATTTATTTTTAGGTATTTTGTTTTCATAGCTATTATAAATAGAATTGCTTTCTTGGCTGTGTTTTCAAATAGTTCATCATTGATGCATAGAAATACTACTGACTCTTGTATGTTGATTTTGTGTCTTGCAACTTCACTGAATTTGTTTGTTAGTCCTAAGATGTTTTTGGTGGGGTCTGTAGGGTTTTCTGCATATAAAATCATGTCATTTGCAAACACAAACAATTTTACTTTCTCCTTTCTAATTTGAATGCCCTTTATTTCTTTCCCTTACCTAATAGTTCTAGCTAGAATTCCTAGTACATGTCTCATAGCAATGAATTTCCTCTGCTTTTGTTTGTCTGGAAAATTCTTGTCTCTCCTTCATTTCTGAAGCATATATATGCGAGGTACAGTATTCTTTGTTAGCAGGGCTTTTTTTCTTCAGCACTGTAAATATATTGTCCCACTTCCTCCTGGCTGCAAAGTTTCTGCTGAGAAGACTGCTGCAAGGTGTATTGGATCTCCCTTGTATGCCATTTGCTTCTTCTCTCTCACTGCTTTCAGGGTCCTCTCTGTCTTTGACTTTTGAGAGTTTGATTATAACATGTCGAGGTTTTTTTTTTATATACTTTAAGTTTTAGGGTACATGTGCACAACGTGGTTTGTTACATATGTATACATGTGCCATGTTGGTGTGCTGCACCCATTAATTCGTCATTTAACATTAGGTATATCTGCTAATGCTATCCCTCCCCCCTCCCCCCACCCCACAACAGGCCCCAGTGTGTGATGGTCCCCTTCCTGTGTCCATGTGTTCTCATTGTTCAATTCCCACCTATGAGTGAGAACATGTGGTGTTTGGTTTTTTGTCCTTGCGATAGTTTGCTGAGAATGATGGTTTCCAGCTTCATCCATGTCCCTACAAAGGACATGAACTCATCCTTTTTTATGGCTGCATAGTATTCCGTGGTGTATATGTGCCACATTTTCTTAATCCAGTCTATCATTGTTTGACATTTGGGTTGGTTCCAAGTCTTTGCTATTGTGAATAGTGCCGCAATAAACATACGTGTGCATGTGTCTTTATAGCAGCATGATTTATAATCCTTTGGGTATATACCCCAGTAATGGGATGGCTGGGTCAAATGGTATTTCTAGTTCTAGATCCCTGAGGAATTGCCACACTGACTTCCACAATGGTTGAACTAGTTTACAGTGCCACAAACAGTGTAAAAGTGTTCCTATTTCTCCACATCCTCTCCAGCACCTGTTGTTTCCTGACTTTTTAATGATCACCATTCTAACTGGTGTGAGGTGGTATCTCATTGTGGTTTTGATTTGCATTTCTCTGATGGCCAGTGATGAGCATTTTTTCATGTGTCTTTTGGCTGCATAGATGTCTTCTTTTGAGAAGTGTCTGTTCATATCCTTCACCCACTTTTTGATGGGGTTTTTTTTTCTTGTAAATTTGTTTGAGTTCATTGTAGATTCTGGATATTAGCCCTTTGTCAGATGAGTAGATTGCAAAAATTTTCTCCCATTCTGTAGGTTTCCTGTTCACTCTGATGGTAGTTTCTTTTGCTGTGCAGAAGCTCTTCAGTTTAATTGGATCCCATTTGTCAATTTTGGCTTTTGTTGCCATTGCTTTTGGTGTTTTAGACATGACGTCCTTGCCCATGCCTGTGTCCTGAATGGTATTGCCTAGGTTTTCTTCTAGGGTTTTTATGGTTTTAGGTCTAACATTTAAGTCTTTAATCCATCTTGAACTAATTTTTGTATAAGGTATAAGGAAGGGATCCAGTTTTAGCTTTCTACATATGGCTAGCCAGTTTTCCCAGCACCATTTATTAAATAGGGAATCCTTTAGCTATTTCTTGTTTTTGTCAGGTTTGTCAAAGATCAGATGGTTGTAGATGTGTGATATTATTTCTGAGGGCTCTGTTCTCTTCCATTGGTCTATATCTCTGTTTTGGTACCAGTACCATGCTGTTTTGGTTACTGTAGCCTTGTAGTATAGTTTGAAGTCAGGTAGCATGATGCCTCCAGCTTTGTTCTTTTGGCTTAGGATTGACTTGGCAATGTGGGCTCTTTTTTGGTTCCATATGAAGTTTAAAGTAGTTTTTTCCAATTCTGTGAAGAAAGTCATTGGTAGCTCGATGAGGATGGCATTGAATCTATAAGTTACCTTGGGCAGTATGGCCATTTTCACAATATTGATTCTTAGGTTTTAAACTTGAATCTGATTGGTGATCTGATTGGTGATGTTTGACCTTCCTACACTTGAAAATTTATATCTTTCTCCAGGTTTGGAAAGTATCCTGCTATTATTTCTTTGAATTAGCTTTCTAACCCTTTGTCCTTCCCACTTCCCTTTTTAACTACAATGACCCAAGTATTCTCTCTTTTGATGTTGTCCTATAGATCCCATAAACTTTCTTCCATCCTTTTATTCTTTTTTCTCCTCTGACTTTGTATTTTTTACGAGACTATAGTTTGTCTTTGAGTGCATTGATTCATTCTTCTGCTTGAGCAATTCTGCTGTTGATGCTTTGTTGCATTTTTTATTTTAGTCATTAATTTTTTTAGTTGCAGGATTTCTGTTTGAATTTTTATTATCTCAATGTCTCTGTTAAATTTCTCTAATACATTTCTGAATTATTTCAAAGTGTTCTCTTGAAGTTTATTAAACTCCCTTAAAACAGCCATTCTGAGCTTTTTGCCTGAGAGGTCACATCTCCATCACTTTAGGGTTGGTCTCTGGTGACTTATTTGGTCCATTTGGTGAGGTGATATTTCCCTAAATGTTCTTAGTGCTTGTGGGTGTATGGTAATGTCTCTGTATTGAAGGATTCAGTATTTATTCCAGTCTTTACAGTCTGGATTTCTTTGTGCCCATCTTTCTTCAAAAGACCTTTCACAAATTCTAAGTACACTGTTGTGTTCCCTGACTCAATGGCTCCTGCAGCCATCTCAGCACTGGAGGTTATTCTAAGCCCAGGTTTTCCATGAGTCTCATGAGGTCTCTGATGTTGGCATGGCTCTCCAGCACAGATGTACATGAGAAAGACTCAAGAAAGGTACCCATACTGTGTGGGAAAGCTGGCCAAGGACTAAAGCCTGGGAGACTGTCATGGTTGCCCAGATAGGCACACCTCCCAGCAGGTTTCTGCATAGGTAGGATAGGTTCCTTACTGCAGCAAGTGGAGCTAGAGCTGAGACTGGACCCCTCAGGATCTGCTGTGGATGGTAGCTGGCAAGCCTGTCTTGTTGGCTCAAATGGGCACACACCTCCCACCAGGTCACTGCACATGGGATAGTTTCCCAACTGCAGTAGGAAAGGCCAAACCTGAGACTGGGCCTCATCAGAATCTGCTGTGGGATGGACATTGATGAGCCCATCACAGAGGCTCAGAATCCCAGGCTGTAAGATTTGGGCTCCATCTAGGGACTTGTGTGAGCAGTTCTGAGCTGAGACTTCAGCTGAGGGGTGCTGAAGGCAAACCACAGGGAAATTTTCAAGTCCACAACTGAGACTGATGTCAGCAAGCAGACCAGCCTCTCTGCCATGGCACTAGTATGCACAATTCTTCCTAGACTTCTTGGTAGATGGTTTTGGTTGCAGACTCAAGGCCAAATGGGGCTGTAGCCAAGCCCCTCCGGGAACAGGGCCATTTCTGTGCATAAACCTGGGAGTACAATCAGTTGATCAGCCACCTGGATGCCTGTCAGCACTCTCAAAATTACCCTCCTAAGTTTGGGCTCCACTCAGGTTTCATAACCTCTTTCCTGAATCTGAGACTCCCACAGAGAGCTTTTTGTCTGTGAACAGGTGCAAAACTTTTTTTGTTGTAGGGGATATGAGTGGGTGACCTACTATTTCTACCATCTTGCTGATGTCACTCTCTATTTTCATATTTTAGAATAAGAATTATGGTATGTTCTATACAGAGTTATTGTATTAAATAAAGTAGTGCATATAGAGTGCCTGCCACTTAGAAAAAAATGAAACTAATTATTATGAAAATTTTTCTACATTACCTATTTTTATAAAGATTTCCAAGTCCTATTGTGTTTGTCAACCAATGTATAGCTCTACCTTTTTTGAGTTTGTTCTTTATATCAATGAACAAAAGATTATGATAACTTTAGTTTTCCCTCTACCAAATAGTAACAAATATACACTATATAACATTAATATATTGATATATTTCTACATGAAAAGCCAATGGTTATCATGATTGAAAAAGCTAAACACCACAAATTAACATTAAAATTGACATCAGCAACATGACTCACTAGAGTTGCCCAGTGCTCATCCCCCGCCCAATGAAGAGGGATCAAAATAACAAATAGACAACCGTATTTCAACTACAGTGACTGAGAAAGTATGCTGGAGAGCGCAGAGGGGTAGTGAAATTCCTGTGGAACATGGAAGCCCAGGATAGCACCATAGAAAAAAGAGCAAGTTGTCCTGCCTCTGCCACATTGTCTCCCTTACTGGGATCACCTTGGGGTCTGGCATTCTTCCTCTTACGGGGGAAAAGGCAAGCTGGAGACCACCAGCAGTTCCTATCACGTCCATAGACAACAGCAGTCCTTGCTACAGGAGAGTTTCCTAGTTTTCTCAGGCCCCAAATTTAGTTTGGAGAGTTGCCAAGAGTTCATTTAGGTACATGGCCTCAGAGTAGAACCCCTACCCTTTCACTCTTATTCCCATGACTTAAGCTTCTATAGCACAGTGACATCTTGAAGCCAGACCCACTCCTAGAATGTGTACTGCTCTTGCGGCCAGTAACCACTGACTCTTTATGTCCCTGAGGCTCTGCCATCATTCTACCCCTTTAATGCGAATGTCTGCAGTACCACTACCCCAGCTGCCTGGAGCTTAGGCCTGATGAACAACCAAGATCTCAGAGTCCAAACCCATGTGACTCATGTGGCACCCCTCCACCCCAACCAAGGAATAGGTGGACCAGCACAGTGAGGAAGCTACTGGAAGGAAGCCAGCCAGCCTGCCAAGCCTATACACATCCACACCTGGCCACACAGCTAGTCCCAGCAGCGGCCCCACCTCCCTGGGGAGACCAGTTGTACACTGTTTATGGGAATGTAAATTAGTATAGCAACTATGGAAAACAATATGGAGGTTCCTCAAAAAAATAAAAGTAGATCTACCATATTATGCAGCAATCCCACTACTGGATATATATGATATTGAATCCTTGTACACATCCAACAATAGATAAATGGACAGAAAAAAAGTTGTGTGTGTGTGTGTCTATACACATACTATCTCTCTCTCTATATATATATATATATACACACACACACACACACACACAATGGAGTATTATTCAGCCATAAAAAGAATAAAATCTTGTCATTCACAATCACATGGACGAAACTGGAGGAAATCATGTTAAGTGAAATAAGCCAGACACAAAAAGACAAATACCACATGATCTCACTCATATGTAGAATCTTCAGAAAGAAAATGTTGGTATCATAAAAGCAGAGTAGAACAGCAGCTACCAGAGACGAGGAGGAGGGGGGTAAGAGGATGACAGAGACAGATTGGTCAATGGGTACAAAGTTACAATTACATAGGAGAAATAAATTCTAGTTTTCTATTGCACAATAGGGTAACTATGGTTAACAGTAAGGCATTGTATATTACTTGGTCAATGGGTACAAAGTTACAATTACATAGGAGAAATAAATTCTAGTTTTCTATTGCACAATAGGGTAACTATGGTTAACAGTAAGGCATTGTATATTACAAAACAGCTAGAAGAGGTATTTTTTAATGTTCTCACCACAAAGAAATAATACTTACATGAGGTGATGGATACCCTACCCTGATTTCATTATTACACACATATATGTATCAAAACACCAGATTGTACCCCATAAATACATACAATTATAATGCATCAATTTAAAAGAGAAGAAAAAATGTAAAGTTACCAGATGAACAAAAACAAAGGAAAATTAACACTAACACGAAGTTAACCAAAAGATGGTAATATTATTGAAAATCCATTTTAAAAATATAATCATTGAGGTTCAATTTTACATAACACCAGTCTAGGGAAAACATAAGGAAATATTGAAATCTAACTTCCTTTGAATGCCTACTCTACACCAAATACACAGTTCCTGTCCTCCACACACTTTCAATCTGAGAAAATTAAATACATATGAAAAATCTGATGACAATTGAAATCACATATGACTATACAGCAGAATCATTCCACTTCTAGTTCTACTGCTACATGAAATTGCAGAATATTATATAACTGTTAGGCTACTTCCTAATTTTTATAAAGAGTCCACTCTTTTCGCTCACTCCAATACTCCACACACACAAAGAACATACTTGTGGATGTGTCAGAGTGTGGTTATTTCTTCATAATTTAATGCATCTAAATAAATCTCTAATCAAGTTGTAGACACTTCTGTAGGAAGAGGAAAACGTTCATTTTCCTCTTTCAATGTTAGATTACCTCTTTTTACCTCCTTCTTAGGACTCTCCCAAGATAGTGAAGTTGCTAATTTATCAGTCAGAGCCCAGGACATTCCTTATACATTCTAACATTTGTACAGGTTTCCATCCCTTGAATGCAACATATGTTGTAATCTCTCTTCCATATGTTCCACCAACTTGAGAGTCAGCTTCACTTACGTTATGGGAGATTCTGCCAACTCCTTTAACAAGCCCAACTTTCATTTGTCCAAGATTGATAATGGAGGAAGGATCTCAGGGGTAATGTGGCTGCACCTCACAGCCCTTCCCATGTCTGCTGAGATTGGCCTTCCCATTACAGATGGCACTAACCACCTCTGCAGTCACTACACTTGCCCTAGAAGTACTGCTTCTTTAATGCCATGGCCCAAAACATGACTCAGGGTCCTTCACTTGGGTCACCAAAGCACTCCTTGAGGAAGTCTTCTTCTCACTCACTCTCAGTGGGGACAGTGTGGGCCCATTTAGAGAGGAGTCTGTGAGGATGATTTTCTACTCATGTTACCACAGCTGCTTCTCAGCTCCCCTCAAGGCAACAAGCTCCTCAAGGAACCAATTTATCTTGCCCCACTCTAGAAAACATGCCAATACCAAGGTCAACTCTAGGCCAGATACCTCCCTGTACCCCACTGTCTGGATCCAGTCTAGCTGTGATTAGGCTGCCAGGAGGCTAACCTGAGGCTCACCCAGGCCTGGTAGATGGGACTGCTTGTGGCAAATGTGGTTTTAAGTAGAGAGGAGAGAGGTGGGCTGAAGATGTATCTTCCTAGCCTTGGCCTTTGAGACAGGATGGATACCCAGTTGTGCTTATCAGCAGCCAGCAGCACTCCTCATTTCACAAATTACTTCATCACAAGTACCTCCAAAACTCTAACCATTTCTCCAACTTGGGAATTCTCTCTAGAAAAACTCATTTTCTGTCAATGTCAGCCCATTGTCACTTCATGTTACTGTATCTTTAACGTGGTCTTACTTTCTGTACTAACCTGAGCTAAATTTTGTAAAAAATACAGCATTTACACTGTTCTTCAGCTATTGTCTTTCATTGTGTTGGGCTGCAGTCCTTTCATTTAACATGCTTCCCTCACCCCATGTGAGAAATTTCCTTTTAGAACTAATTTCTATAAAATTTTGGTTTCCCCTCCTAAGGAACTAGTATTTGTAATGCTTATGGTTATTAAAAATTTTTAAGCAAGTTATTTTTTCCTTTTTTCCTTCACCTTTTGGAAAGCTCAGAGCCAAACTTACAGCTCAATTACGGGAACTGAGTTTGGTCTTTTGGCTCACAAACCTATATCAAGTTTCTAATAGCTCCAAATTTTTACATTTATATTTCATTATTTTATTATACAGGTTTCTATATGCACCCTCAACTGTTGCAAAATTCAATAAAGAATATAGATGATAGGTAGATAGATATACAAATAAATCAATAAATAGATGATTGATAAATATTAATAGATCAAAAGAAATGTCCAACTCATTGGTCATTTATTCAGCCAAATTTTGTTACTGAGTGTCCACCCCTTCTGAGTAGTAACTCTTAATTTCTTCAGTTCTCGTCCTCATTCTCTGGATTATGTTTTCACCGTCAGGAACTCAAAATCGCAGAGAAGAAATACTGTCTTGCAAAGAGAAGAGGTTAAGCATCCTGTTCAAGATCACACATGTAGCAGTGGCCCGGGCATGGTTGACTCAGGTGTCCTAGCTTCCAACTCAATGATGTTTTCACAACATTGCTCTGCTTTTGATGGAGTTTACAGTATGGAAACCCCACAAATAAAGGAAGAGTCCAAACTAACCACATATTTTTTGAATCCTGTTCTAATCCTATCTCCATCTTCTTCTGGGTAGAGGATTTTCTCTTCCCTTATCTTTTCCCTGAACATTTTTACCTTTTGCAGCACATTTCTTTCTCTTCCAGCTTCAATTCTTCACTTTTAGTATTTTCTCGTTAAAAAAAAAAAAAGCAACAATAGTTATAACTGTCTAGCTGACCTGCTGCTGTGTGTACTCAATAAATGTTAGTTCCCTTCCCCTACACTTTGGAACATATTAAATGCTCCTCCCTCACCATATATGCTACCCCCCATCATTCCTATATTACTCCTTTCTGTACACACTGACCTGGGAAGTTGTTAATGACAAATGAATCAACGGAGATAGAATAGATACACATAATGTCATTTTAGTAAGAGAAATAGAAATAAAGAAGGTACCAGTCTGTTCAATTGGAATAAAAAAACACTGCCTGTTTCTAATAAGTCTTTTCATATCTTCAACATATTTGATTTTTGTCTTTGCATAGAAGAGAAAATAATGTCTGTTATTATTCGATTTTCATTGTAGAAACTTGACTTCAGTGAAGTCACAGGAAGGAAGTTGATGATTTTTAGTAGGCATTTATATATCACTATATATGTAGTGCAAACTTCCCCAGCACTTCTGTCTTCTCTACAAGCCCCATTTGCATATGGGAGTCCATATGGGGATCTATGTGGTTCCAAGGAAGCTCACTTCACTCTCTGGCCCCAGGGTTCATGACTTCGGCTACACAAATCAGCACATTCCATCCACCTGGCCACAGGGCCACAGTGATTCATTACCTGGTGCATTATACAACCTCATGAAGCCAAATCAAAATAAATCTCAAGACTTTTGTCGGAATTGCTGCATCAAGGACTCTCTCTCCTGCTCTGGAAATAGGAACTCTAATACTCCTCCAGACATTTTACTACAATGAGGAAAATCAGCTTGAGAATGAAGCCAAAACCTAGAGAATTACGAAGAAATTAAGCCAGGATCCTGATGATTCATGAACTGTTGGATTAGGCTTTACCTAAGCCTAGACTTTTTAGTTACATGAATTAATAAATTTTCTTTGTTACTTAAGCTCATGTGTTACTTTTCAATAGAAGCTTCCTAACTGATACACTGTTGTCACCTTAAAATTCATGTAAATTATGCTTATTTTTGATAGATTGAAGTTGTGATTCATCTTTGCTACTTCCTCTCTGTCTAATATGCTAAAGATACCAAGCAGATGAAGACTACAGTGGCGTGTATGTCTATGTGTGTGTATTTTCCCAGATGATCGATTCCAACAATAGTCATTATCCCCATCATCACAGCGGATGGGGCCATCATATGTAAATCAAACTCAGATGACCAAAGTTTACAGCAGCACTTGAAATTTAGTGTCTCAGAAGCATTTCATTTCAGCCCCATAAAAGTTATGGTATGCTGATTAAATACTGACTGGAAGCTAAAAGAATGCTTACTTGAGGTTTATAGGCATGGAAAGGATGCATTCTGTTGCCACCTAATTTTGTTTTCTAAATATTCTTGCCCAAAGACAGCTGAATTCATGTATTTCATGTGTTTTAGGGGAGTGGGTGTGGGTACTCTTTTTTTATAATAGTATTTTCTGCCAATAATAAAATATGAGGAAGAGGAAATCACAATAAAAGAAACCAAATTCCTTTTCCAAAGAAAACATTTGTCGTCTTCAGTTTCTTCACTTCTGTATTTGAAGGGAAAGAAGTAATTCATTCCCTCTGGTAAACATTTTCATGTGGGAGTATCCCAGTTTTCCCCTTTGTAATTTCAGTCCAGAGCTTTGAATGTTTTGTACTTAGCTCTGTCTCCCTCCTCAACTCTCTGAGAAGACAAAGGACAAGAGCCACCTGAATAGATTTTCAATTAAAAAAAAAGCAAAGAACTAAGAAGCTGTCTCAGCAGAGGAAAAAGGTGTGTCCATAGTCCTTTCTGTGGGGCTGCTCCCTACATGGAAAACAGGAATAAGGGAGGGACCAAGAAGGCAGGACCAGAAGCCGAGAATGACAGAGAGCAAGCTTTGAGGATAGGAGACTGAGTGGCTGCTGGGAATCTCAGGTGGTAAGGAAGCGCTGTACATGGAGAATTTTAGAGGAATTGCCGTGGACCAATCCATAAGGGTTTGAGTTGCTCCAGAACTGAACCCTGGGTTTCTCAGTTATATAGGCAATAAATACATCCTTTGGTGACTTCTTTCTTATTTCCACCATTTTATTATGAACTTTTTCAAACATATAGACAAGTTGCAAGAATTGTGGAGTGTACACCCATACACCCACCATGCAGATTCTACCACTAACAGTTTGCTATATTTGCTATCCATTTATCTATCCTTCTATCCATTCATCAAGCCATCTTATTTTTTAGTACATTTTAAGGTAAGTTGCAGACATCAGTATACTTTACTCTTAAACATATCATCCTGCTTGTCATAAATTAGAGTTCAGGGTTCGATTATAGTATTTTTTCCCTAGGCAAAATTCACATAGAGTGGATTGCATGAATTTTAAGTGTACTATTCAATGAGTTTTAACAAATGTACATGCCTGTAAAAGGAAAACCCCCGTTGAGACATAGAACATTATCATGGTGATTTCTTTCTAACTTGAACTATCAAGAGTATTATTTCTCTGCTCCATTCTTTTATTCAATGAATATCTTCTGAGCTCCTCTATGGTTCAGGTATTGTGCTAAGTGTTGGAGATAGAGAGGTAAATGAGATATAGCCCTTCATGGGAGCTGACTGTTTAGAGAAAGAGATCCCTGTATTTTAATTAGTTGTTTAATTAATTAAACTAGATAGTCACAGTTGCTGTGAAAATCTGTTCACACAGAGGAGAGGTTAGCCAATGCACCTGAGTGGGGTCAAAAAGGGCTTCATGCCAGGTATTCTGAAAGATGAGAAGGAAGTCCCCAGGTGGCTGGAGACTAGAGTATGAAGCAGCCTGAAATGTATGACCTTGCACAGAGTCTGGCATGGCTGAATTCCAGGATGAGGGGGATGAGAAGAGGTTGGAGACACAGTAAGGGCCAGGTACAAGAAGGCCTCAAATGTCCTGCTAAGGAGTTAAGTTATAATCCAGAAAGTGATAGGAAGCTGAAGAGGGACCTGCCAGACATGTGAGCCAAGGTGCTCTGATAAAGTCTACTCCATTTGGACCTTGAGAGAGATAAAGAGAGGGACCATCATGGAGGCTCTGGAGAAGGAAAGACAAACATTTTGAGATCAGATGTTAAATTATAAAAATTTTAATCCATAATCCAGGCAGCTAGATCCTGAAGGTCATGGATGATTAGCTAGCTGCCAGCCAGAACGTGTCTTCCATGCATTGTCAGAAACAGGAAAGGAGCCCTGGAGAAGTCCGGCCTCCAGCTGCTCCTCAACTCACATTACCAGAGAGCATTGTGGACTTAAGAGAACTGAAGAAGTCTGAGCTGGGAAACCCTAGATTCTAACATGATACAGTCATGTATCACTTGCCAACAGTGATGCATTCTGAGCAATGCATCATTAAGCAATTTTTGTCACTGTGTGAACATCATAGAGTGCACTTATGCAAACCTAGATGGTTTAGCCTACTACACACTTATGCTGTATGGTAAAGCCTATTGCCCCTAGGCTACAAACCCGTACAGCACATTACTGTACTGAATACTGCAGGCAATTGTAACACGATGGTAAGTATTTGTGTATCTAAACATAGCTAAACATAGAAAAAGTACAGTAAAATTATAGTATTATAGTCTTATAAGGCCAACATCATACATGTGGTTCGCCGTTGACCAAAACATCGTTATGTGGTGGAGAACTGTATTTTTTAATGTAGTCAGTTGCATTTCAATCACCTAATAATGTTATGGAACAACTCCTTTAAAAAGTGTTGTGAAGGGTCTTGCCAGACTCTATCAAGAGATAAATTTTATGGCTGAAACAGTTCAGTCACCTTTGTTTATACTGAGAGAAAAGTAAATGATCACACAAACACAAGGTCTGTGTAGGCACGTGTGAGTACAAGCATGCAAACTCACAGGCATGTGCACACACACTTGCTACAATCAAGGCTGAATCTTCTTGTGTTCCAATGTTTCCCAGGTAAGAACTGTGAAATGATCCAGGGTAAAGTGTCAAATTTTCTTTCGACAGGATGGAAAATTAGTGTGCTGTTGTAGTAAAATCCAGAGCGGACTATGAAATCAATAGCTGTAAAATCCAGTAGAATACTGCTAAGTTAAAAAAAAAAATAGCCAGGGCCTCTCCATTGGTGGGGATGCCTTCCAAACTCCTAATAGATTTGATTTGTGATAAAGGTTGAAGGTGTGAATCACACAGTAAACAATATCAATAAAAAACAAGGGAAGAAGAGTGAATAAAGAAAGGAAGAGAGAGGCTTAATGAAGAACAAAGAGAAGAAATAATCTCAGGAGAAGATATGGGGTCTTCATTTTTTCCTGGCCTTTTAACAGAGCTACAGTTTTGTAAATCAGATGGAATGATCTTGCTTTAACGGCCAAGCAGAGAATGATCAAAAAGGGTGAAAGTACTGATTTTTAGGACTTAATATCCTACACAGTGAAAAGCTGTCCTATCGGAAATGTTCCTCTCTTTTCCTTCCCTCTCTTCCCCCACCCACCTTCCTCTCTTTCTCCATGCCACCCCCATTTTTTATCTTTTTATCTGTCTCTCTTTTAACTTTGAGATCCTCGCTGAACTCTGATTGGAGTGACAACTCCCTAGGTACCTGCAGAACTCTGAGAAGTTGCTTCATGTTTACACCTCATTAAAACAGAGACCGGTCTTCATCAAGAGCAAAATTCAAGCCCAGAGTGATGGCTCATGCCTGTTATCCCAATGTTTTGGGAGGCCAAGACAGGAGGATTGCTTGAACCCAAGAGTTCAAGACCAGCCTGGGAAACATAGGGAGACCTTCTCTACAAAAACTTTTAAAAATTGTCTGGGTGTGGTGGCATGCGCCTGTAGTCCTAGCTACTTGGGAGGCTGAGGTGGGAGGATCCCTTGAGCCCAGGCATTTGAAGTTACAGGGAGCTGTAATTATGCCACTGAAGTACAGCTTGGGTGACAAAGCAAGACCCTGTCTCTAAACAAAACAAAACAAAACAAAACAAAACAAACAAACCAAAAGGAAGCAAAAATTTTAATATTCACGCACCTTTTTTATTAGCCGTGTAGTTTTCAGGTAAAAAATAAATGTTTAATTAGCTTAAGTATATTTGATTGGTCCAGGTACAGGATTCAACCTCTCCTCTGCTCCCCTTGCTTCTCAACTGTGTGCTGACTTCTGTTTTTGGCTGTTGTCTCCAGATAGAAGCTACAGCATCTCTAGCCTCACCTTCACATTCTGGAGACTGACAAGGAGCTTTTTGTCCCCAATCATTTAAAAATCAGTTAAGGTCCCATAACTGAGCCCCTTTAGGCTAACTTGGTTTATATTCTCATCCCTAAATAAAATATGCTGATAGGCCAGGACTCGATCATATGACCACCCGGCAGTTGAAGAATGGAGTAAATCACATGGTTTGAGGGTTGGGTAACAGGTGTCCCCAAGGAAAATAGAAAGGTTATTGTTAGGATAGGAGGGAGTGGATTGGAGGCAGGCAAAGACACGAGATGTGCACTAGTTTCTGAAAACTCAAGGTTTGTGTTTCAGTCGGCCTGGGATGCTATAACAAAATACCATAGACTGCATGACTTACACATCAGAAATATACTTCTTATAGTTTGGAAGCTGAAAAGTCCAAGGTCAGAGCGCCAGCATAGCTGACTTCTGGTGAAGTCCCTCTTCCTAGTTTGCAGATGGCCATCTTCTCTTGTATCCTCACATGGTAGAGAGCAGAAAGAGAGGGAAAGCTAGTTCTCTGGACTCTTGTTGTAAGGGCACTAATCCCATTACGAGGTCTCCATCCTATCTTCTAAAGGCCTCATCTCCAAACACCATCACATTGTAGGTTGGGGTTTCTATGTATGAATTTTTGAGAGACACAAACATTCAAGCCATAGCAACCTGAAACACTAGTAAAAGCAGAACCCAAGAAACAGGCAGACACCACACCTGTATCTATACTGGTTAAAGTGGAGAAGGAGAGCATAGATCCTCTGGTCTCCACTGAGAACCACCGCTCTTGCAATGCTTCTTCCTGACATTTTATCTCCCTGCCCCATCATTTATACAAAGTGACCAAAGCCTCCTTGATGGTATCAGGAGAAGAACAGTGCTGAGAAAGACAGAATGACAAAGTACACCCATGACGTCTGGCCTCAAGCTTTGTTCTCAGTCTTGTTTCACAACTATTCTCCAACAAATTCACATTCTAGCACACTAAACTTTCCTTAACATGGCGTACATGTTACCTCTTCCTGGAATTTTCTATTTCCTTTCCGTAATTTGTTGAAAGCCTTCCTATCCCTCAAGACGCGGCTCAAATGCCACCTCTTCCCTGAATCCCCAGTTCAAACGAATCCCTCCTTTGTGACTTCCCATGAATTCTGCTCAGACCTCTATTTACAAGCATTCTATTCACTCAAATGCCAATCCTGGGAAGATCTTTGGTAATCAGTACAGTAATACCCTTCTTCTGAACAGAAATTCTGCAGGATATTAATAGGTATTTTGACTAAAAGGAATTCTGTGATCAAAAAAAATCTGGGCAACACAGGGTCAAAAAATGTTAAGCTTTCTTTAGTACAAGATTTCCCCTAGTCTTTAGTATGCATGTGTGTGTTGTAAATCTATAAGAAGAGGCTTTGATAAGGAGCATTTTCCACATTTTTTGTTTCTTTTAAATTGACAGATAACAATTGTATATATGTATGGGTTTCAAAGTGATATTTCAATACATGTATACATTGTGGCATGATCAAATCAGAATAATTACATATTCATCACCTCAAATATTTATCATTTCTTTGTGATGAAAACATTGAAAATCCTCCTTTAGCCATTTTGAAATACATAATACATTATTTTTAACTGTGCAATAGAACACCAGAACTTATTCCTCTTGTCTAACTGAAGTTGCATACCTGTTGACCAATGTCTCCCCTTTTCCCATCCACCCCTACTTCCCTCATCTGCCTCTGGTAACCACCATTCTACTCTCCGTTTCTTCAAATTCAGCTTTTTTTAGATTCCATATATAACTGAGATCATATGGTCTTTGCCTCTCTGTGCCTGGCTTATTTCATTTAATATAATGTTCTATGGGCAAAGAACTTGAATGGACATTTCTCAAAAGAAGACATACAAATGACCAACAGACATATGAGAACAATGTTCAACATCTCTAACTATCAAAGAAATGCAAATTAAAACCACAATGAGCTATCACCTCACACCTGTTAGATTGGCTATATTCAAAACAAGGAATGGTAACAAATGTTGGCAAAGATGTGGAGCAAAAGGAACCCTTATGCACTGTTGGTGGTATTGTAAATTAGTATGACCATTTTGGGACATGTTATGGAGGTTTCTCAAAAAACTAAAAGTGGAATTACCACAAGATCCAGCAATCCCACTACTGGATATATATTTAAAGAAAAGGAAATCAGCTGAAGGGATGTCTGCACTCCCATGTTCATTGCAGCATTATTCATAATAGACAAGATATGTAAACAACCTAACTCTCCGTCAATGGAAGAATGAATTTTTAAAATGTAGTATATACTCAAAATGGAATTCTATTCACCCTTAAGAAAAAAACAGGAAACTTCCCACATTTGTCTAAGCAAAGGATTCTACTTGAGAAAACATCTAGAAAAGCCATTATTTCTACAGAATATACTATGAGAAAAGCTTACCTAGCCTAGTTCCTTTTATAAATGAATAAACCGATTCTCACAGAGTTTTAATGACCTGGTCAACCCATAGCTCATCAATACTGGGGCCAGGATCACAAGACACATCTCTCATTTCCAAGTGTCAAGCCGTTGCCTTTACGCTACATCCTCTCAGGTGCACTGTAGGCTTCCAGAGCTGTTCATTCTCCATAGGAAAGATCAGGGTCGGCCCTGTGGCTGGAAGCTGGGATGGACGCTCCAGGCAACCCTCATTCTAAGGCAGTAATACATAGTAAGTTCCCAAACATTACTACTGAGAGTCAGGACCATGGACAACATTAAATATTGCCTTAGGTTGGGGTCCCCAGAGGTAGGAACAAAAGGATTTGAGTTCTGATAGTTTATTTGGGAAGTGATCCCAGTGTAGAGATGTGGAAAAGTGAGACCAGGAGGGGAAAGCAGCCAATATAGGGTTTATTTATGTGAAGGTGAGTAAATGGAGTTGAATTCCACAGGGTCATCTGTGTAAACAATGTACAGCACACCTCAAAGATCTCTTGTCCAATGATCAAGGAACCGAACTATTTATCACCAATTCTCATTCATCATTGGCTGAAGACTGTTTCCACAGGTGTTAACCCCCCAGCACCTCTGTCCTGCCCTGCAGCAGACTAGGCATGTTCCTGTGGTCATGGGCTGGATACTGACAGCATCAATTAAGTACCCTGGGAAAATGCTCTGTACATAACAGGTACCTGTGATCAGGTGCATTGTCTCACTCAGCACTGGCCTCATTAAGTCCATTGCCAAAGCTATGAGGATGCCTTTAAGACTTCTAAGTACAGGGCTGAGGCCACACTTATCATGAGCTTCCAACCAATGACTGAGTGTGGTAGAGCTACTAAGGCAGGCCCATACACTGGAGATCTCATAGCTAACTTTAGCTCCAGGACTCATTGCTGGCCTAGCCAAACTTACACTGCATAGCAGTCTACAATACTTCCACCTTTCCTTCCCTCTCTCTTGTACTCAGGATGAACTTACATTGTGGTCTCATGGCACTCCATGACTTTCCCAACTCCTTCCCCATGTTCTCTCATGCAGGGGTTCCTTTAATCCCACATTTTAATCCCATGTTGGCCATCTCCTTCTCTGAAACACACATCCACAAAAACTCCCTGGTGATAGCCATTGGAGCTCCACTGCAGCATCAGGGAAGGCAACTTCCATACTGTATAAACAAATTATTCATGAAATCCTTTTTTCACAAGGAACAGAAAATAATATTTCAATGGCCAGGAGAGGGTTACATGAGTTCAACTGCGATTCTCTCTTTCTGCAGGAAACTTTTAGTATTGCTTCTCTTTTACTCCAATACTAAATTTCTCAGTTGTCTTATTAATACCCTAGCATATGTTGGTGAGGATGTGGAGCAACTGGCATTCCCATACAATAATGGTAGGAATGTAAAATGGTTTAACCATTTTGAAAACAGTTTGGTAATTTCTCAAAAAATTAAACATACATCTATCATCGGACCCAGCCACTGTACTCTCAGGTATTTATCCAAGAGAAATGTAAGTGTATATCCACATAAAGACCTGTACACAAATGTTCTTCCTATCCCAGCTCACCTGTCACACACACATACCACTTCCAGACCTACTCTCGCCAACAACACAGAGCAAATGTCAGGTGGTCCATCAGGCAGCGGGTGTGAAATGTTTAGAAATAGCATTTAATATTAGCCTTAATGAAGAGCAACAAAAATAATTTGGAAGGAATTGTTATTGCAAAACTGAACTCAGTGAAACTTTGATAATTTGATTAATTAGTCATAAAGCCAGGCAGACTCTATAGCAAATCTGGATTCTAGAATGTGCTTAAAGAAGTTTAATTGTAGTGCTTCCTGAGTTTCAGTACCCACTAAAATCTTAGCTATAAGGCGATACCCATTATAAGTTATACCCAGCCCCAATTGCTTAGTACAGTTAAAGGTACTTCGAATTTTTGATTTGAAATTGTTACTCATTACAGAAAAAACTCCTTAACTTTTGAGTAACAGTTTGCAATTTTCAGGGACAGAAATTCTGTGGTTTTTATCCAACAAGTGCCACATATCTGTGTCACTATCATTATAAGCCCAGTTTGAATGAGGGAGAAGATTTTTTTGGTGGTCAGTCAGGCAGCCCAGTCCTTGCAGAAGGTTCTCAACGTGCTGAGCAAGGTCTTCTGGAAAAGGCTCCCTTAGGCACTTACGTGTATAAGAGTCAGAAACAGTCAATTGTCCTAAAATAAAATGCCAGATTCTGTTCTTTCTGAAGGCCATGAGAGTTCATCCTGAGACTACCTTCTAATCAGGTGTTCTTTCCTTGGCTTTTTTCTCTTTTTACTCAGTCCTATGGAAACCTAAGCCAGACTCACTATCCTGCTTGCTCAATCCTAGAGAGTTGGAGCCTGAGGCTGCTCCATGCTGTGAGTATTCTGCCTACAGTTAAGGTGTTGGCTGGGTCTACAGTCATATCAAGGCTTAACTGGGGGAGGATGGTGCTTCAAAATTCACTCCTGTGGCTATTCACAGGCCTTGACACATAGGCCTCTCCATAGGACTACTTGAAACATGACAACTTGCTTCCACCAAAGTGGGAGCTCTGAGAGAAAGCAAGAGAACCAGAAAGCCAGAAATCTTTTTGTAACCTAATCTCAGAAGTGATATCCCATCACTTCTGCTGGATTATATTGGTTGGAGCAAGTCATTAAGTCCAGCTAACACACAAGGAGAGAGGATTATACAAAGGCAAAAAATATCAGGATACAGAAGTCATTGGAGGCCATTTTAGAGGCCATCTACCACTGTCTGCCCTCTGGCAGATGGGACTGGCATAGCCTCACTTTTATGGACATTTCTGTTCAAGGAGGAGGAATACGGAAAGCACAAAAAAGTGACTAGTCTGTAGCAGTTATAAAATCTAGCCAACCAAATGCTGAAAGTTCCTTAAATAATTGTCCATGGTTCTTGGCTCTGTCCTTTGGGCTCTTGATTTGCTCTCTGAGTTACCCTTCCTTTTTCATGAATGGTAGCATGCCTTTGCAGCTGAGTAGTTTTCTCAGCTTGGCTCCTTCCAGTAGAATTGAGGGTCCCACAACCTCTTTTCCTTTTGTACCAATCTATGCTTTCCATTATAAGCTGGCAGTGTTATGCTGATTAGTTCACTCAAAAACTTTGTTAATCATTGTGAATTTCACTGGGCTTCATCAAAATCAAGAACCCTGCTCTTTGAATGATACAGTTAAGAGAAAGAATATAAGCCACAAGCGGAGAGGAAATATTTGAAATCATACATCTGATAAAGGACTTGCAGCCAGAATATATAAAGAAATCTCAATTCGCGATAATAAAAAACCAATTTAAAAATGGACAAAAAATGTGAACAGATACTTCACCAAAGAAGATATACAGACGACAAATAAACACATGGAAAAAGCTAACCATTATTACTTATTAGGTAAGTACAAATTAAAACACTGAGATGCTACTACCCACATATTAAAATGTCTAAAATTAAAATGGCTGAGTATAGCAAGTGTTGGTAAGAACGTGAAGCATAAAATGATGGTGAGAAATGGTTCAACCACTTTGGAAAAAGTAAAAGTCTGGCAGTTTCTCAAACCGTTAAACATACACCTATCATAAGATTTAGCCATTGCAAAACTCCTAGATATTTACCCAAGAGAAATGAAAGCATATATCTACACAAAGACTTTTACACAAATGTTTACAGAAACTTTATTTTAATAACAAAAAGTGTGAACAACCCAAATACCCATCAACAGGTGAATGGATAAACAATTGGTGGTATATCCACACAGTGGAATACTACTAAACAATAAGAAAAGTGCTATTGATACACATACAATAGGCAAGAATCTTAAAATAATTAGGCTGAATGAAGAAAGCAAGGCAAAAAAAGAATACACATTATATGATTCCACTTACATATAATACTAGAAAATGCAAACAAATTTATAGTGACATAAAGCCGATGAATAGTTGCTTGGTGACAGTGGGAAAAGGAAGGGGAATGATGGCAGGAAAGGATTACAGTAGGGTTCCAGGACACTTTTGAAGGTGATGGATATATTTATTTTTTTGACTGAGTGATTGATACTTTCATGAGCCTGGAATTTCCTTGCCGAACTTTGCTGGCCTCAAGGGAGGCACAGATGACTTGGAACTTGAGACTTGATAGAGCTCTCAGAAAACATGTATCTAGTTCTCTGCTTGATGCTGGATTCATCTCCACAGCAGCCACCTCTTTGTCCTCCAGCCTGTTCCCTGCTCTCTGCCAAGGCCAACCCATATCCAGAATAGAAGCTTAGCAGTTGTTTAAATGTATTGTTCTCTTCCATAGAAGCTTTAGGCTTTTTCTCAATCACAGTGATTTTTGTAACATTTCACTAATTCAATTGGATATTTGGCAAGAAAATCATCTACTTTAACCTTAAGCCAGTTCAACTGTGGGCAGTGTTAGTCTCTGTAAGCTTTTGGACTCTAAATTCATAGATCCCTTTGGGAAACTAGTGGAAGGCATATTCCACTAGCATATAATAAATGGGAGTAGGATTATGGAACTTAACTGTCTTGGCAAGACATAGTCAGATGGACTGGTGGAGGAGGAATTATCTAAATTCCCTCCGTGAGCAGGACCAAGCCTTCTGGGAGCAGTACATAAGAAAGCTGCATGAAGGGCTTGAGGACATGAGGGGTTTGCCCCTGTGCAATGTTCCTTGTTCATTTTCCAGGCTTAAGGAGAGATGAGATGACATAAGAGTAAATAGTTTGGATTTTGGAGTCAAATCATCTGGATTTGCATCCCAGTGCTGACTTGGCAGTATTATATCACATCAGTAATTGTCATTGTCAAAAATTTTCTTTTAGTCTTGTGTGAGGCACCAACTTCACACTGTTAATATGTTGCAATAATTAGTTAGGAGAGCTGCCAGATGACAGTGCTGGTTCCATGACTGAGAAATTAAATTTCCAGCTTTTTGGAGGACCTGTCATGCCTGGAAGATCACTAGAGAAATTTTTGTTTGCCCCAGGTAGTCTCCACACCTGCTGCCAGGCAGCTGGACCCAAAACTGTAATTGGTATATAACAATCACAGCTACTGTCATGGAAAATGAGAGGGAGAAGCAAGTCTTGTGACTAATCCAAATCACACTCCAAAAGATCTCCTGTAGGTTTCCAGCCCCCACATGCAGGGTCCAGGTCTGAATTTTCTCTATAATCCAACACGAAGCAGAGCACTCAGCATACAAAGGTGCAATATGCATTGGACATGGGTAAGTCCCATCTTCTCCCATACTTTGGGCGCTGCCTCAGGCCACAGATAACAAGTGCCATTTACTGTGTGGCACTGTGCCAAATGTTTTCAAAACAAGTTACAGAAATTTTTTAAGCCAGTTGCAATCTTTCAGTTCCCCAGACGATCCTCCATTAAATGGATCTGGAAAGTAGGTAGCAGCAAACGAAGTCTTACCTGACAGCAGAGACCACACGTACATCCCACCCTATGCTGCCTCAAGTATGCTTGAAAATGCAAGATGCAAGCAAGTCCCCTTATCTGCCTCCTTCATTCTCAAGGAAGTTGGAAGGTATACACCTCCTTTTTCTGGTCCCTAAAGTGCTCAGGATAAGGGAGCCACTGTCCCCCACATCCAGCCCCAACCTGACATCCTGCAGAAACTACTGGAAAACCCACTCTAGGCTCTGAGGTCAGGCCTAACTCCATTTTGCATCATGGGCAGGAAAGCCATGGCGTGCAAGAGCCAGCTCAAATGGGCTGATGAGAGTTGATTGTGTGCATCTCTTCTCAACTCCTAATGAGTGGCTCAAAACTAGCCATATGGGAATATTTACACCAAGGGAATTGGTGAACACTACAAATCAGGGCTTTTCCTTTTCCCCTGGAGAGGTGATTCTTACACATTTACCAGCATGCCACTGTTTTGAAGATATAAACTCTTACCATTCTGAGACAATGCTCTCATCAGTGTGCAAACATTTTATACTGCTTTGAAAACTAGGAACATGTCAGATGGATTCATATGCTGCCTTTGGGAACCCAAACCTTTCAATTGCCTTGCTTTAAGTATTACAGCTGTCATCTTTGAATTTTTCATTTACCAGTAGAACTTTTAATCCACCTATAAAATATGATTCACATAATGAATCCAGGTATTTCACCCAGTACTAAAATCCAAAAGCAATTAGCCTTTTTGTTTATTTCACATGGGAGTTAGACTAAAAGCTAAATGAACATGCAAAAAAGAGCCAGGCATTGGTCCAAATGTCTGAATGATGTACTAATTAAATTGTATAACAACACTGCTATCTTTATACATACACTTTATTACAGGTTGGGGAATCAGCTCGGGCCTTCCAAGTCAACCTCTGAGAGAGCACTTCTTTAAAACTAGAGGAATGGTACAGGGTATACCTTTGTAAAGAAGATACAGCTACAATTCAGAGAGAACAGATAAGACTTTGGATGAGATTGAAAAAGGTTTGTTAATTTTTCTCCTCTCTCTGCTATATGATATGATCTTAATCTGGGATAAGAGTTAAAAAGTCTGCTTATTCATGTATTCACAAAGTAAATATGATGAAACTTGGGGTAGATGCTGGGGATAACATAAAATTAACAAGACCTGGCCCAGGCCCTCTAAAGTCCCCAGATAGCCCCAGCCTGGCAGGGAAGTGAATGTTTATGAGGAAGATGTCCCTAAATGTGACCTAGGATTCACAGGTTCCTCATGGGTCCAGGGAGGTATTGTTAACACCGCCAGGGAAGGGGGGATGGGGTTACTGAAGTGTACTTGAGTGGATCTCTCATTTTGTTCATCCTAATCCATAGGCTTCCATGAAGAGTTAATGAAATATACATTGTTGATGTAGTCTGTTTGCAAAACTCCTGCTGTTTGCCACAAGGAAAAACAAGAAAGAATAGTAATAGCAATAACATGCACTGAGGTTTTCCAGATGCCAGGCGTGGTTTCAAGAACTTTACTTGTCCTGACACATGTAATCCTCATGGCAACACTAAGATGACTAGATGAGCAAAGTGACTTTCACAAGTGATAGAGTTGGGATTTGAATCCAAGGGTCTGGTATGCCCCATCATACATCATCTTTCTGGGACTACACAGCTAAGTGCAAATATGCCACCCCAGGTCTCACCCTACTTATCATTGCCTCATCTCTGTATATTTATTTTCTTTAAGGAGACCGTCCAGTGTAGCTAAAGACGAAGGGCACATAGATAAATAACGTGAGCCTTGGAGTCAGTCATGAGTCCTCCTCCCGGCCACATCACTGACTAAGTTGTGACCTCTAGACAAGTTGTCTCTACAGTCTCAGCTGCCACCACTGCCCATCTCAGGTCACGAAATCCAAGCCCCGCTGAGCCACTCACAGTTTCCTTAATCATCAGGCCGTGCTTGATATCCAAACCTATGCAGGTTGTTTCTTCTCCCAAACAGAATCCCTTTGCCACAACCATCACCACCCTGCCCCACCCGATCATAGCTGCTCACTCTTGGATATCTCTTCCCTCCAGGAAGCCCTCCCTGACCCCTCAACACTGGGTAGTCTCCTTGCTTGGGTGCCTGGAGTACCCTGCCCTCATGCCCAGTTTAGCACTTATCATTTTTCACATGTTAGCTGTAACTGCCTGTGAGTCTCATCCCATCGTCCTGCACTTACTAATTAGGAGAACCTCAGAACCACCTAGACAGTCTTCAATATTGTCTCTCAAACTCACCCTAGAGACTCTAATTCAGAAGATGCTAACAGTGACCCAGAACACTGGATCTTTAAAAAGCTCCCAGGGGATTCTGATGTGCACACAATTCAGTGCTTACCTGACTATAAAGTACCCTGGATTATACACTTTTAAAGGCTGGGGTTGTGCATTTGCCCACAGGTGTATACCCACAGCTGAATACATAATTTAGCCCAGAGTAAGAGTCTGTTCGTATGTGTTAGTTGACTTACTGAGTGTGTGAAGTTAATCAATCTCACATATCCTCAGTACTTTAATTTGTAAAATGGTATTATAACATCCTTCTAGGATAATTCTCGTGACTACCTATAATAAAGAAAAGATGAAGGAGGAAATTACAATAAAGGAATTCCTCATTCTAGTATTAAAGAACCTCTCTACTATCTGTTATCATGAAAACCCTCTTTAATGAGGCTCATGTTATCACGTGTGCTTCAGAAAGAAGAAACAATCCTTTGTTTAAGTAATCCACATGGTCATTCCACACTCTATATGCTACATTGCAGGAAAAATAATGAAGTCATTTCAGGTGTATTCCTCAAATGACCCAGCTCCTCTTTAACACGGTATGCACCTGGAAGATTTTATTTCAAGTTCATGAGAGCATATAATCCTGTCTTTGTCCTTCCCACTTGGCCACCCACTTTGCCAGGATCAGCAGCCACTTACTAAAGGAGAGGCCCTGTCTGCTCAGACGTTTTACCCACTTTCCACAGACCTTCTTTAAATTCACCCAATGTGACACCTTTGGGAGCCAACACTTTTGAGATGCACAGCACTTTAATTGTCCCCCTAGAGGAGAAAGAGCCAGCACATTCCCAAGTTCTTTCTCCTTGTCAGGAAACACACCTAGCCTGAGAAGCAGAAGTTTTCACTCTCTCAGAAGAGCCCTGGGCAGTCTGTTCTAGCCACTCCTGGAGCCCCCTCACTGCCCTGTGAAAGGCTGGACCTTCTGGTTAGCCTGACCTGATGTGGTCTGATGTGCATGAGGTTCCTACACATTCTCTTACAAGACCCTAGGAAGTAAGCATGAAAGACACAATCAAGGCAGATTATTCCCATCCTTTTCAGGACACCGTCCTAGGTGCTTGGCAGAACTGGCAAAAAGCAAGTTCTACAAAAGAAAATCATGAATGCTCTGGGCTGCCACATGTGCCTCAGGAACCCAGGGTAGAGCTGGAAGCTTAGGGAAGATGAAGGGATCACTGATAAGTCCTCAAACATCCCCAGCCTGGGACACGAAAATAAGGTCTTCACATTACAATGACTCTGAGAGCCCATCCTGCAGAGTGTTGGACATTCAAATTTTAACTAGGCTGCCCCAAGCCCCAATTATTTTCAGGGATCCCCAAGAAGGACTCACATGTTCTCTAGATCTGTCTCTGTGCTTGTCTGTTGCCTCTGGCAGATGACATTACTCTAAACCACTGGCTTTCTTCAACTCTGCTAGTTCACTGCAATGTCTATTTGGTGGCTTCTCCAGCCATCTCAACTCCCCTTGCCCCAGTTCCATTCAAGAAATGACACAAGCTTCTCCACTACTATTGGAAGATCTCACTAGGACAAATCTGCCTCAGGGGTCCTGACTACATCTCACACATCAGGCACTACAACAGTCACCCAGAGGGGTCTCTTGGCCTCTCTTCACCTCTGAGTTGAGCACTCCACTCTCCCTATCCCCAAGACAGACCATGATCTCCCTTTCCCAATCTAAGCTCTTGATACAATCCCAGTGGAGGACCAGCTATTCCCTTAAGGAGAAGGCTCACACATAGCCCAGACAAGCAAGTTTTCCTCCAAAGCAATGCCTGCTCTAGGTTAATCCACTGAAAGTAAATTTGAAAATTTGTGCTGAAGGGATTAGCAGGACCCAGGAGGCTATTGGGAGCCATGACCCAATGTCTTCAGACTCTACAACCTGCCCTCAGCTTTCTAGCTCTCTGCCTTATCTCTTACCACCCTCACCCACCCATCCTGTCCTGTAGCCTCTGCCCTCTCAGGATCAGCAGCCTGTGCTGGGCTGGGCACTAATTCACCCCTGCTAACTCTCTCCAAAAAAAGAGCCCCTCCTTCTGCCCCAACTGCCTCCAGCTGTAGCAGCACAGAACTGGGACAGACACAAATGGAGGAAACATTGCTTAAAACACTGTTAAGAGGACAAAATGGGGCTAGGTGCAGTGGCTTATGCCTGCAATCTCAGCACTTCGGGAGGCCAAGGTAGAAGGATTACTTGGAGCCAGGAGTTCAAGACCAGCCTGGGCAACACAGCAAGACTCTGTCTCTACAAAGAAACTAAAAATCAGCTGAGCATGGTGGCACACAGCTGGAGTCCCAGCTACTCAGGAGGCTAAGGCAAGAGGATCACTTGAGTCCAGGAGTTAGACGCTGCAATGAGCTATGATCATGCCACTGCACTATAGCCTGGGCAACAAAGCAAGACCGTATCTCTCCAAAATAAAAAATAAAAACCTGCAAGTTAAAACTACAGAATTTTTCCAAGGCTATTAAAACCATCCCAAATTGTTGCAAACTTTATAGTAAAAAGTCCTTGTAAATCAGTATATTTATCACTTGGTAAATTTAGTGAATTGGTCATTTGATGAAATTTGCAAAACAACCTATAAATGTTAAAATGTTGTCAATAGGGAAAATGACGTATATAATAGAATAACATATAAGTGTAACCTAAGAAAAATTTATAGAAAACTCAAAAAATTTAGTTACGTTCAAAAAAACTATGCATTTATTCAACAATATCACTGTATATCTCTTATGAGCCAAGCCCTATTCTAGGCACTTGGGAAACATCAGTGAACAAAATAAAGATTTTTTCCTCCATAGAATAATAAGCATATCAGTGCTATTGCATGTCAAAAGACAAAGAGTGCAACAGGAAAACAGAAATGTATAGCAGGATGAGGGAATCAGAAATGCAGGAGGAGAAATGGCAATTAGATGGAAAATTCAGGAGGACTATATTGACTGAAGGTATTCAACAAAAACATTGAAATTGTTCATTGACAATATTCAGGGGAAAAAATCACATTCATTAAAAAAATTGAAGAAAAATAATTCCCAAAATAAGTTTAAAAGACAAATCAATGTATTTGGTAGGTTCAACAAACTGGCCCTTTTTGCATTTGTGTAATAAAATGACCCATTCTGGAGATTTTTCCCAAATGAACTCAAAGAAGGAGCCGATGACTCTACCTCTAGAAAAAAATTGCCTGCAACTTCTAAAGGCATTTCTCTTACTAAGGGAAGAAATGGTGAATTGTGCTACACCAGCACCCAACTGCACCCATGAAATGCCAGTGAGCATTCCAAGTCACTGATGAGGTACTCAGGAAGAGTTGGGGTGGTCCTTAGTGTGGACACTGAAAAACAAGCAGGTTCACATAAGCAAAGAGAAAGGGAAGCCAGATAAGGAGCTCTTTAAGAAATAGAACTCCAGCTTATGCTTTCTTATACAAGGCCCAGCACAAAAGAATTGCTCAATATAAGTTTATTGAATAAATGAATGGTAACAGAGGTGTTCTGCACAGGGGAAGGAAAGGAGGGAATGAGTGTGCTCTGCCTATGGCACAGAGAGAACACTGGCCTGGCTGCAGTAGAAGCAGGTATGTTGAACAGTGGGGAACAAGACTTGGACAGGTAAGCCTGATTCTACTAGCTAGAAACCAGAGATGGAACAAGAGAGAGAGAGAGAAGTGGATCTTCTTCACCTAGGGGCTGCAGATCCCTAGAGCAGGGTTTATTAGGAATCTTATCAGAATGTAGATTCTGATGCAACACGTTTAGGTTAGGGCCTGAGATTTCACATTTCTGAAAAGCTCCCTGGTGATGCCGTTGCTGCTGGATCACAGTTGGAGGAGCAAGTCTCTAGAGAGTCCATGACAGGCTTTAAAGCTGTGTGACCCCACTAAAATCATGCACAAAATGTTGCATTCTATACACATGTCCATTTTTCTGTAGAGAGGAACCATAGTTTTCATTAGATTCCCATAAGGGGTCAGTTATGGGTTAAATTGCATCCCCTCAAAAAGATGTGTTGAAGTCCTAACCCCCAGTGTCTAGGAATGTGACCTTACTTGAAAACAGATCCTCATTTGGATCTTTGCAGATACAAAGACCCAAATTAAGTTAAAATGAGGTCATTGAGGTGAGCACTAGTCCAGTATGACTCTTGTCATAATAAAGGGGGAAGTTTTCGACATAGACATATAGAGAGAATGGCATGTGATAAGGGTGGCTGAGTATGATACAGCTGCAAGCCAAGGAACACCAATTCTGGTGACTGCCAGCAAATTGCCAGAAGATACGAAGAGGCAAGAATTCTCCCTTACAGGTTTCAGAGAGAGCATGGCCCTGCAGCACCGTGACCTCAGGCTTCTGGCCTCCAGAACTGCGAGACAATAAATTTCTGTTCTTTAAAGCCACAAAATCTGTAGTACATTATTACAGGCGCCCTATGAAACTAAAACAGAATCTAAGACATGCACACACACACACACAGAGACACACACTTTTAAGAATTATCATAAAAATATAAGGAGTCTTATAAGAATATAAGTGTGCAGTGGCTCACACCTGTAATCCCAGCACTTTGGGAGGCCGAGGCAGGTGGATCACCTGAGGTCAGGAGTTCGAGACCAGCCTGGCCAACATGGTGAAACCCCACCTCTACTAAAAATACAAAAAAGTAGCTGGGTGTGGTGGCACACACCTGTAATCCCAGCTACTCAGGAGGCTGAGGCAGGAGAATCGCTTGAACCCAGGAGGCAGAGGCTGCAGTGAGCCGAGATCGCACCATTGCACTCCAGCCTAGGTGACAGAGCGAGACTCTGTCCCCCCAAAAAATAATAATAAGAAGTCATTGATGATTTGGAGACCAAGGTTCACAGCTGTCACTGTCAACATGAAACCGCTATGCCTCCACTTGAATTTCTTCCTCTCTTGAACCCGAAAAATGGCTTCTTTCCTAGTCAAAACTCTCTCTCTGGGACCTTCAGGTTGTCTATCCCATTCAACCTCTAGCAAGAGACACATTCTTTCTGGACTTCTGGACCCAAGGAAGGAACTTCTTTCGGAGCTGGTTTCTTCTTGCCATAGAAGGTGGAGAAACTGAAATATGGCTTTTCTTCCTCCCCCAGGTTCCCCTGTGCCATTCTTTCTTTCTTCATCTTGGTCCACACAATCTGATTCCTCTTATTTATTATTCTTCTGCTGCTGCTATGAGGAGAAAGGCAGCCTTCTCTCTTTTGATGAGCAGACTTACAACCTTGACCTATTTATTTTTCTTGCTATACTGCTTCCCGTGCCTTACCTGGATGCCAGATTCTCTGTATTGGGAGCCAAGACTCAGGTAACTTGCTGCATTTTTAGGGATTGCCCTGCTGCCAGGACATTCCTCATCCTCCGCTGGTGTCTGAGCTTTTAGGAACTCTGTTCCCTACATCTGTCATCAAGGTGGCCACAGCTCCCATCACAATTCTCATTTTGTGCACAGGGAGAAAAGAAAGCAGAAGGAGAACTAGCATTTACTGAGCATCCAGTGCTTAGTTTCATATACATTTTCCCCTGAACTCTCATATACACAATTATATATTCAAAGTGAGAATCAGTATCATTACATCACTGATCCCATCTTCCAAATTATTACACAAAGTTACAGGGCTCTCAAGGAGCAGAACCAAGAGCCTAATCCTGTACTGTCTGCCTCCTAAACCCACGCTCTCCCTACCACTCTAGGCTGCCTGCCTGAGGCTGAGCAAAACAGTTAAATTAGGAAAATAAAAGCAGTCAAGCTCAATTCTGTCATTCCAGAATGTTGTCTTTAAGACAAATATTTTGGTGTCATGCAAACACAAGCACCATCTGTCTGTGTACGTGCTATCTGTCTGATCCACTTACTCTATCTGATGCAAAAAAAACCACCATCAGCTATTCAACTGACAAAACAACCAAAGAGGCACTTTCCACTGGTTGTTATGGACACAGTCATGGCTTTAGCTTCTCCACAATAATCCTCAACTCTGAATTTGCAACACCCCAGGGTATTTTCAGTCACTGTAAGGGATTTTGAAAGATTCTCAAAAATTCTCAAAACCAAATTAGTGTCAATGTACTTTAAGAAATAAAGAGGCTCTGCACTTGACTTTTCAGAAGGCAGGGAGAAGGCTATATTGTGAAGCCCAGCAATGGTGAGAGGCTGTTAAAATGAGTACAAGGAGGAAGGCAAGTCTGCGTCCTGTTTCTTCATTTGGGCAGCCCTTTCCCCCAAGAAACAGATGAAAATGTCATTCTTGCTTATAAATAAGGATGAAGATCTTGATGTTCATATAGAATGTTTAGGGGAAAAAACCAAAAGCCTACGAAGATTTGTGGGTTAAAGGTAAAAGGACATAGAGCTAATTTTGTTTGGAGAAAGGAAAACTGGAAAGCAAGGCATTATTATTATTATTATTGTTGTTGTTGTTGTTGTTGTTATTATTATTATTTGAGATGGAGTCTCACTCTTTCACCCAGGCTGGAGTGCAGTAGCACGATCTCAGCTCACTGCAACCTCCACCTTCCAAGTTCAAGCAATTCTCCTGTCTCAGCCTCCCAAGTAGTTGGGATTACAGGCGCACACCACGACACCTGGCTAATTTTTGTATTTTTAGTAGAGACAGGGTTTCACCATATTGGTCAGGCTGGTCTCAAACTCCTGACCTCAGATGATCCACCTGCCTTGGACTCCCAAAGTGCTGGGATTACAGGCGTGAGCCACCGCAACCGGCCGAATTTTTTATTATATATTTGAATATATATATAAAATATATTTGAATAATGTAATATTCAAATATATTCAAAAGTGACACATGGCAGCACTGAAGCCCCCACTTTTGTTTCTTTTGCCTGTGGCAGACATCACTCACTGATCACAGCACTCTTTAGCACTGAGCCAGAGCTGGGCCTCAGAAGCCTTCTCAACACAACTCACTAGGGAAGCACGTGAAATCTGTTGGCCATATCCCTGATATAGAGCAGGCCACCGGTCAGGATATTGATATACACTGCCACATTATGAAGAACAAACATGATGGCAGAACAAGTACCCAAACTATCTCTCTGCCCCTTCCCTCAGTTTGTTTTAACCTTCTAATTTTCCCTTTTCAGAGTTTCCCCACAAACCTGTCTTTTTCAAGGTGTTCTAAATCTGTGTTCATTTTTATCACTGGGCATCCACCCATCCACTCTCCCTCTCATGGGTATATGACAGCTAAAGACACATTTTTAAGAATTGATTTTAGCCTGGGAGTCTGAAGACCTCACTTTAAATCTACCACATCTCAGCTGTTTGACTTTAGGTAAATTAAATTACCTCTTAGAGTCCATTCTCTCATCTACAAAAAGAGGAGAGTTGCAGCAACTTCTTCATATGGTGATTATCAATATCAAGTGAAATAACATAAAAGACCTTGTACATTACATGGAATGCAATGGATATCCAACAAATGTTAGATTAATCTGAGGAAATAGAAAGTCTAGATATTTTAAGACAAATTCTCTACCAGAGAATTGAAGAAGTTCCCCCACCATATTACAGCTATTTAACACTCTCTCTTGGAACCCAGAGTCCTCTGGGACCCCCCTGTTCTTTGAGATTTATTTAAAATTAACCTGAGCCCCACCCTGCAAAGCCACAGCCTTTGGAAGTCCTAAGCACTTCCTATGGCCTCAGTGGATTCTAGGGGCTCATGATCTCAGGATCTCCCCTCCCTCCTGGGCTCTTATGCCCTCACATGTAGAATCTGCTCAGTATCTCTTCAGCCCAGATACAAAGCTTAGATCCTTCCTCATCTGCCACAAAAGCGTGTGTGTGTGTGTGTGTCTGTGTGTGTGTGTGTGTTTGACTGTGTGTATGTATACGTTCCACAAAAAGTTTCTGGGAGCAGCGGAGCCCTTCGGTCTTCCATGTTATCACTTACCTGGCTGCAGTCCCCAATATGTGGTTATCCATCTCCAGCCTCTGCTGACATTCTGCCTATCCTAGAGCACTTAAGCAACCTCCTGCCAACTGTTTCTCATGTACCACCATTATCTGGTTCACAGTGGACACTCACACCTTTTTGTTCTTTTAGGTTCCAGGATACATGTGCAGAACGTGCAGGTTTGTTACATAGGTAAACATGTGCCATGGTAGTTTGCTGCACCAATCAACCCATCAGCTAGGTATTAAGCCCCACATGCATCAGCTATTAGTCCTGATGCTCTGCCTCCCCCTCCCCCTCCCCACAGGCCCCAGTGTGACACTCACACCTTTTGAACCCTAACTATCCATGGGAGTGAAGGCTGATCCCAACGTGCAGTTCAACCAGCCTGAACTTTTTCAATTTCTTTTACATTTCTCAGATGTAGACTGAGAAATTTGAAGCTCAGGCCACTATCTTCCCCAAGCCCCACTCCCACCCACCTCCAATTTGCAAGAAGCTTCCTTGAAATCCAGTCTCTCTCGAAATGAAGGGGTTCTATTTCCAAAAAAAAAGAAGAAATGGCTTCATCAATATCGTTGGTTCCACAAGCTCTTCCTGAACTTTACCACACCCTTATCAAGAAATACAGTCGTTTCCTCTCTTTGAAATTAGGCAAGCCTTTGTGATTGCCTTGACCAAAAAAAAAAAAAACCGATAGAAGTGACATTGCATGATTTCTAAGACTAGGTCATAAAAGGCTATACGGCTGCCTACTAGCTGTAGCTCTCCAGGATTCTCAACCTTGGCATCCAGCCACCAAGTTGTAAGGAAGCCCAGGTTACATGGAGAGGCCATGTGTAGGTGTTCCAGCTGACAGGCCCAGCTAAGATCCATGTCAACTGCCAGCACCAACAGCCAGACTTGTGAGTAAGCAACATATGATTCCAGCCCTTTCTTCAAGTTGCCCCAACAGATGCCAAGTGGAGAAGAAAAGAGCAATCCTTGCCAAGCCCAGCTCCAACTACAAATTCATGAGCAAAATAAATGTCCTTGTTTTAAGCCACTCAGTTTTCAAGTGGTTTATTTTGCAACATTAAAAAACCAGACAAAGTTTACCCATCAGCTGCTAGAGATTATATAAATGTTGACACCCTACACTTCTATACTAATTGGTTAGTCACTAACCAGTCCTGAAAGTTAGGAGTCAGTTCTCAGGCACCAAAACACATTCCAGCCCCTGAAATCCAAGGGCCAGAACCGCAGTTCATGAATTCATTATCTGACTCATGCTAGTTGGGATTAACCCAACCCTTAAAAACCAGATAAGAGTGGCCCCCATGCCCTTTGTTTTATACAAACTACCTTCTCAGAGTCCTTTCTGGCTCCATGCTCCTGTTTTTGTTGAATTAGTTCTATCAGTGGGTAATTTCTATGACTAGCATGTGCTGGTAGAGAATAGAAGTCAACCTCTTTCTCTGATATTTGCAAGACTATTCACACAAGTCTTAGTCTGAGAATCAGACATTACTGGATATTTGAGCAAACTAAAGTGATTTATACTACAGAACTAGATATTAGATTTCAGACGTCCCTATTCCTTTCAGGCACCCATCGTGGCCACCTCATCCCATAAAAAGACCTGAATATTTCCAGATTTTTGTCTTTCCCCTCTCACCTTCAACATTTTCCCCTCCTCACGCTCTCCTTCCCAGTTGCCCCTAAGAATTCCATGTCCAAACATAGCACTTTTCCTCCTGTTGTATAGGTCAGTAGCTCTCAACTTTGACCATGTATCAGGGTCACTTGATGAGCTTGTTGAACACAGATCGCTGGGTCTCACCTCAGTATTTTTTTTATTTAGGGTCTAGGATGGGACCTGAGAAGTTGTATTTCTAACAAGTTATTGGATGATGCTGATGCTACTGTTCTGAAGACCACACTTTAAGAACAACTGGTGTAGATTCCACTTCTCTCTAGCCTTTAATTTCAAACTTGTCCCAGGTCTACCTTTGCTCATCAGCTGATCAGAAAAATGCATCCATTCAGTTAGTGGCCTAAAGGATGCTTGATAGCATTCAGAAATCATTTCTGCTCTCAAAGACAGTTATAGTTTTAATCACGATGAGGACCCCCTCCGGTTAGTTAGTCTGACTGGTCCAAAGCTGGTTCTACCAATCACTAGTTGTGTATCTATGGACCACAGTATTTAACTTCTTTGAGACTAGTTTCCTCATTTGTAAAACTGCAGATGATAAAGCTTACTCCTTAAGATTGTATGAGCATTAACGGAGTTAATGTATATAAAGTATTAACCTGTTTCTGGGCATACAAAAAAGATACTCCATGTTAGTTACTTATTTGTTCCAGAAATCGTGACCAAACCCCTGCAGTATTTCAGGACCTTGCTAGGCATTGGGATGAGGGATGAAGAAGTTGAGGCCCCTTATTATTAGGAAACCACTTAATAGGAGAGAGGAGGGGCAGTAAACAAACACAAGTTGTCAGGTTTATGCCAGAGATGAGTTCTTGAAGCCCTCTCATAATTCAAGACTAATTGCTCTTAGAAATAAATGTAAAATGGAGGCTGCAATCTAGGGGCACATAAATCCACAAACATTGTAGAAAAATGTGCTCTAATGCTGCTTTTTAGTTTCTTAGCATTAGCTCTAATATTTTGCAGAAGGCTTGTTATTACATTAATAGCATATCATGGCAGTTGCTAGGTCTCCCTTGTAGTATTTTATCACCTCTAACTTCCATTCCAAAGTTATTGATTTTTCTGGAGTGTTTTTCATCACTTGTGCAAACGTTATCATCTAATAAATGCTTAGATGGCTTTGTTATATTATAAGAAATGAATGTTAAAATAACAGGACAACAACTACCAAATTTCATTCACAGAAGTTCAAGCGCCTTTGAAAACAACAGAAGGGTCACAAAAAATGCTGACCCCAACAGAGACCAACAGAGATCCAGTTTGACCGCTAAAGTGGCGCCGCCATGTGGCAGTAGCAAAAATATTTGCAATGTGCTGGCTCCTCCAGTCTGTGATGGCTATTTTGGTTTTGGTTGTTCCACTTTTCATTTTGGAGGAGCTACACTACTTCACATTTTGTGCTTAAAATGAAAATTTGTGTTTTTATGTTACACTGTTTCAAATCCATCAATTAGATTCCCATGAAATGTCTGTGCTCTGTAATCACAGTGGTCTGATAGAGACACGGTTTGGAGACATTAAGAGAGTTGAGGAGAGACCAACCCTGGCAGGATCTGCTCCCAGCATGGGCAATTCCATCCTCTCTTCCTGCAGCCGCTCCCTTACAGGTGGGCTCACGTTTGCTGCCTCTGTTACTCTCATAAGGCAGGAACCCTTCCTGCCCAAACAAAAGCAATGATCCCAGGAAGTACATCTTGTCATGGACTGCAGTCTGCAGCCAAGATCTAGCTCCTGATGGCCGAGACAGTCCATCCCACAGGAATTCATGGAAATTAGAGAAAAACATGCATCCTTTCAAACACTTAAAGGAACAGCAAAAAAATATTTAAAGTGGCTACACCTTTTCTGGTTAAAATATAGCCAGCATGACTTGCTTTTAAAAGAATGAAATATTTGTGTATGTTTTGGATGAAGGTTTAGGATTATGATCTGGAATATTGTCAATTATTTAGTAACCAAAATTAGAAAAAATCAGACAGGACTCCAGAAGTTACATTTTAGAGGAGTTAGCAGCTGCCTTTCCATCAATGCTTTATATTTTTCTTTATTATTATTATTATTATTATTATACTTTAAGTTCTAGGGTACATGTGCACAACGTGCAGGTTTGATGCATAGGTATACATGTGCCATGGTGGTTTGCGGCACCCATCAACTCATCATTTACATTAGGTATTTCTCCTAATGCTATCCCTCCCCCAGCACCACACCCCCCCAACAGGCCCTGATGTGTGATGTTTCCCACCCTGTGTCCAAGTGATCTCATTGTTCAATTCCCAACGATGAGTGAAAAACTGTGGTGTTTGATTTTCTGTCCTTGTGATAGTTTGCTGAGAATGATGGTTTCCACCTTTATCCACGTCACTGCAAAGGACATGAACTCATCCTTTCTTATGGCTTCATAGTATTCCATGGTGTATATTTGCCACATTTTGTTAATCCAGTCTATCATCGATGGACATTTGGGTTGGTTCCAAGTCTTTGCTATTGTGAATAGTGCCACAATAAACATACGTGTGCGTGTGTCTTTATAGCAGCATGATTTACAATCCTTTTGGTATATAGCCAGTAATAGGATTGCTAGGTCAAAAAGTAATTCTAGTTCTAGATCCTTGAGGAATTGCCACACTGTCTTCCACAATGGTTGGATGAATTTACACTCCCACCAACAGTGTAAAAGCATTCCTATTTCTCCACATCCTCTCCAGCATCTGTTGTATCCTTTTTAATGATTGCCATTCTAACTGGCGTGAGATGGTATCTCATTGTGGATTTGATTTGCATTTCTCTGATGACCAGTGATGATGAGCATTTTTTCATGTGTCTGTTGGCTGCATAGATGTCTTCTTTTGAGAAGTGTCTGTTCATATCCTTCGCCCACTTTTTGATGGGGTTGTTTTTTTCTTGTAAATTTGTTTGAGTTCATTGTAGATTCTGGATATTAGTCCTTTGTCAGATGGGTAGATTGCAAAAATTTTCTCCCATTCTGTAGGTTGCCTGTTCACTCTGATGGTAGTTTCTTTTGCCATGCAGACGCTCTTCAGTTTAATTAGATCCCATTTGTCTATTTGGGCTTTTGTTGCCATTGCTTCTGGTGTTCTAGTCATGAAGTCCTTGCCCATGCCTATGTCCTGAATGGTACTGCATAGGTTTTCTTCTAGGGTTTTTATGGTTTTAGGTCTAACACGTAAGTCTTTAATCCATCTTGAATTGATTTTTGTATAAGGTGTAAGGAAGGGATCCAGTTTCAGCTTTCTACATATGGCTAGCCAGTTTCCCCAGCACCATTTATTAAATAGGGAATCCTTTCCCCATTGCTTGTTTTTGTCAGGTTTGTCAAAGATCAGATGGTTGTAGATGTGTGGTGTTATTTCTGAGGCCTCTGTTCTGTTCCATTGGTCTATATCTCTGTTTTGGTACCAGTACCATGCTGTTTTGGTTACTGTAGCCTTGAAGTATAGTTTGAAGTCAGGTAGCATGATGCCTCCAGCTTTGTTCTTTTTGCTTTGGACTGTCTTGGCAATGCAGGCTCTTTTTTGGTTCCATGTGAACTTTAAAGTAGTTTTTTCCAATTCTGTGAAGAAAGTCATTGGTAGCTTGATGGGGATGGCATTGAATCTATAAATTACCTTTGGCAGTATGGCTATTTTCACAATATTGATTCTTCCTATCCATGAGCATAGAATATTCTTCCATTTGTTTGTGTCCTCTTTTATTTGGTTGAGCAGTGGTTTGTAGTTTTCCTTTAAGAGGTCCTTCACATCCCTTGTAAGTTGTATTCCTAGGTATTTTATTCCCTTTGTAGCAATTGTGAATAGGAATTCACTCATTATTTGGCTCTCTGTCTGTTAATGGTGTATAGGAATGCTTGTGATTTTTGCACATTGATTTTGTATCCTGAGACTTTGCTGAAGTTGCTTATCAGCTTAAGGAGATTTTGGACTGAGACAATGGGGTTTTCTAAATATACAATCATATCATCTGCAAACAGGGACACTTTGACTTCCTCTTTTCCTAATTGAATACCTTTTATTTCTTTCTCTTGCCTGATTGCCCTGGCCAGAACTTCCAACATTACATTGAATAGGAGTGGTGAGAGAGGGCATCCTTGTCTTATGCTGATTTTCAAAGGAAATGCTTCCAGTTTTTGCCCATTCAGTATGAAATTGGCTGTGGGTTTGTCATAAATAGCTCTTATTATTTTGAGATATGTTTCATCAATACCTAGTTTATTGAGAGTTTTTAGCATGAAGCACTGTTGAATTTTGTCGAACGCCTTTTCTGCGTCTATTGAGATAATCATGTCGTTTTTGTCATTAGTTCTGTTTATGTGATGGATTAGGTTTATTGGTTTGCGTATGTTGAACCAGCCTTGCATCCCAGGGATGATCATGGTGGATAAGCTTTTTGATGTGCTGCTGGATTCTGTTTGCCAGTATTTTATTGAGGATTTTCACATCAATGTTCATCAGGGATATTGGTCTAAAATTCTCTTTTTTTGTTGTGTCTCTGCCAGGCTTTGGTATCAGGATGATGTTGGCCTCATAAAATGAGTTAGGGAGGATTCCCTCTTTTTCTATTGATTGGAATAGTTTCAGAAGGAATGGTACCACCTCCTCTTTGTACCTCTGGTAGAATTCAACTGTGAATCCGTCTGGTCCTGGACTTTTTTTGGTTGATAGGCTATTAACTATTGCCTCAATTTCAGAGCCTGTTATTAGTCGATTCAGAGATTCAACTTCTTCCTGGTTTAGTCTTGGGAGGATGTATGTGTCGAAGAATTTATCCATTTCTTTTAGATTTTCTAGTTTATTTGCGTAGAGGTGTTTATAGTATTCTCTGATGGTAGTTTGTATTTCTGTGGGATTGGTGGTGATATCCCCTTTATCATTTTTTATTGTGTCTATTTGATTCTTCTCTCTTTTGTTCTTTATTAGTCTTGCTAGTGATCTATCAATTTTGTTGATCTTTTCAAAAAACCAGCTCCTGCAGTCATTGATTTTTTTAAGGGCTTTTTGTGTCTCTATCTCTTTCAGTTCTGCTCTGATCTTGGTTATTTCTTGCCTTCTGCTAGCTTTTGAATGTGTTTGCTCTTGCTTCTCTAGTTCTTTTAATTGTGATGTTAGGGTGTCGATTTTAGATCTTTACTGCTTTCTCTTGTGGGCATTTAGTGCTATAAATTTCCCTCTACACACTGCTTTGAATGTGTCCCAGAGATTCTGGTACGTTGTGTCTTTGTTCTAATTGGTTTCAAAGAACATCTTTATTTGTGCTTTCATTTCGTTATGTACCCAGTAGTCATTCAGGAGCAGGTGGTTCAGTTCCATGTAGTTGTGTGGTTTTGAGTGAGTTTCTTAATCCTGAGTTCTAATTTGATTGCACTGTGGTCTGAGAGACAATTTGTTGTGATTTCTTTTCTTTTACATTTGCTGAAGTGTGCTTTACTTCCAATTATGTGGTCAATTGTTTAGAATAAGTGCCATGTGGTGCTGAGAAGAATGTATATTCTGTTGATTTGGGGTGGAGAGTTCTGCAGATGTCTATTAGGTCTGCTTGTTGCAGAGCTGAGTTCAGGTCCTGGATATCCTTGTTAACCTTCTATCTCATTGATCTAATATTGACAGTGGGGTGTTAAAGTCTCCCATTATTATTGTGTGGGAGTCTGAGCCTCTTTGTAGGTCTCTAAGGACTTGCCTTATGAATCTGGGTACTCCTGTATTGGGTGCATATATATTTAGGATAGTTAGCTCTTCTTGTTGAATTGTTCCCTTTACCATTATGTAATGGCCTTCTTTGTTTCTTTTGATATTTGTTGGTTTAAAGTCTGTTTTATCAGAGACTAGGATTGCAACCCCTGCTTTTTTTTTTTTTTTTTTTTTTTTGCTTTCCATTTGCTTGGTAGATCTTCCATCCCTTTATTTTTAGCCTATGTGTGTCTTTGCATGTGAGATGGGTTCCCTGAATATAGCACACTGATGGGTCTTGACTCTTTATCCAATTTGCCAGTCCATGTCTTTTAATTGGGACATTTAGCCCATTTACATTTAAGGTTAATATTGTTATGTGTGAATTTGATCCTGTCATTATGATATTCACTGGTTATTTTGCCCGTTAATTGATGCAGTTTCTTCATAGCATCAATAGTCTACACTTTGGCATGTTTTTGCAATGGCTGGTACCAGTTGTTTATTTCCATGCTTAGTGCTTCCTTCAGGAGCTCTTGTAAGGCAGGCCTGGTGGTGACAAAATCTCTCAGCATTTGCTTGTCTGTAAAGGATTTTATTTCTCCTTCACTTATGAAGCTTAGTTTGGCTGGATATGAAATTCTGGGTTGAAAATTCTTTTCTTTAAGAATATTAAATATTGGTCCCCACTCTCTTCTGGCTTGTAGGGTTTCTGCCAAGAGATCTGCTGTTAGTCTGATGGGCTTCCCTTTGTGGGTAACTCGACCTTTCTCTCTGGCTGCTCTTAACACTTTTTCCTTCATTTCAACCTTGGTGAATCTGACAATTATGTGTCTTGGGGTTGCTCTTCTCAAGGAGTATCTTTGTGGTGTTCTCTGTATTTCCTGAATTTGAATATTGGCCTGCCTTGCTAGGTTGGGGAAGTTCTCATGGATAATATCCTGAAGAGTATTTTGTAACTTGGTTCCATTCTCCCCGTCACTTTAAGATACACCAATCAAACATAGATTTGGTCTTTTCACATAGTCCCATGCTTCTTGGATGCTTTGTTCATTTCTTTTCACTCTTTTTTCTCAAACCTTGTCTTCTCGCTTCATTTCATTAAATCTTCAATCACTGATACCCTTTATTCCACTTGATCGAATCAGCTATTGAAGCTTGTGCACGCATTGCAAAGTTCTCGTGCCATAGTTTTCAGCTATATCAGGTCATTTCAGGTCTTCTCTACACTGTTTATTCTAGTTAGCCATTCATCTAATCTTTTTTCAAGGTGTTTAGCTTCCTTGTGATGGGTTTGAACATCCTCCTTTAGCTCAGAGAAGTTTGTTATTACTGGCCTTCTGAAGCCAACTTCTGTCAACTCGTCAAAGTCATTCTCCGTCCAGCTTTGTTCCATTGCTGGCGAGGAACTGAAATCCTTTGGAGAAGAGGCGCTCTGATTTTTGGAATTTTCAGCTTTTCTGCTCTGGTTTCTCCCCATCTTTGTGGTTTTTATCTACCTTTGGTCTTTGATGTTGGTGACCTACAGATGGGGTTTTGGTGTAGATGACCTTTTTGTTGATGCTGATGCTATTCCTTTCTGATAGTTAGTTTTCCTTCTAACACTCAGGTCCCTCGGCTGCAGGTCTGTTGGAGTTTGCTGGAGGTCCACTCCAGACCCTGTTTGCCTGGGTATCACCAGTGGAGGCTGCAGAACAGTAAATATTGCAGAACAGAAAATATTGCTGCCTGATCCTTCCTCTGGAAGCTTCATCCCGAGGAGCAGCCACCTATATGAGGTGTCTGTTGGCCCCTACTGGGAGGTGTCTCCCAGTTAGGCTACAGGAGGGTCAGGGACCGACTTGAGGAGGCAGTCTGTCTGTTCTCAGAGTTTAAATGCCATACTGGGAGAACCACTGCTCTCTTCCAAGCTGTCAGACAGGGAAGTTTAAGTCTGCAGAAGTTGTCTGCTGCCTTTGGTTCAGATATGCCCTGCCCACCGAGGTGGAGTCTAGAGGCAGTAGGACTTGTTGAGCTGTGGTGGACTCTGCCCAGTTTGAGCTTCCCGGATGCTCTGTTTACCTATTCAAGCCTCAGCAATGGCAGATGCCCCTCCCTCAGCCAGGTTGCTGCCTCGCAGATCAATTTCAGACTGCTGCACCAACAGTGAGCAAGGCTCCATGGGCGTGGCACCCACTGAGCCAGGCACAGGAGAGAATCACCTTGTCTGCCAGTTGCTAAGACTTTGGGAAAAGCACAGTATTTGGGCGGGAGTGACCCATTTTTCCAGGTAGTCTGTCATGGCTTCCCTTGGCTAGGAAAGGGACATCCCCTGACCCCTTATGCTTCCAGGGTGAGGCGATGCCCTGCCCTGCTTCAGCTTGCCCTCCATGGGCTGCACCCACTGTCCAACTGGTCCCAATGAGATGAACCAGGTACCTCAGTTGGAAATGCAGAAATCACCCCTCTTCTGCATTGATCACGCTAGGAGCTGCAAACCAGAGCTGTTCCTATTCGGCCATCTTGGAACATACCCTCCCCCACCATATTTTTCTTTAGCAGCATTTCAAATAGAATGGGAATACTTTCTAATACTATTTAATCCAAACATATTTAAGTTGTAGGAAAAAAGAAAATACTTACAAAGATTCCTGATGTGGAGATGTATAGTATAGGTCTTACACTGTATGATTCCTGAGATTTTGGACTTCTCGGAATATCTGACATCCAATTAAGGAAATTCAACAAGAGTATGTGGCTGGAAAATAGTTGCTCAATTAATCTGTAACTGGTTCTCATTGTATCTTCCTCTCCTCATTTCAGAGAAGGCCTAGTTTTTGTGTTCCCTTCTCTCAGGGGTGTTTGTATTATAGGGCAGAAAGCTTAAGTTGACTGAAAAGGTCCTCCTCCTAGATCCTGTCTTGAAAGTTGAAGCTCTTTCAAGAGAGCTTCAAGGAAGGGACAAGGGGGAAAGAAGCTGCTGCCCCTGGGGGTGGAAAGAAAGAGCAGCCAGAGCACTCACTCGAGGTGGGGCTAGGGATGGGATGCTCCCCTCAGCACATTTTCCAAAAGTCACATCTCTTCACGTTGTAAGGGTTTCTTAGAATAATATGTTAGCATGATAGTCATTGATAAAATGATGAAAAGATGCTATACCAGGCAGGTGGAAAAAGTGATGAAAACATTAATGGTTAGACCCAAAGAGAAAGCAGACTCAAAGAGGGGCCTTTCATGTTTGTGTGATTGCTCCCATGGACCTGGGTCAGAAGACCCCATTGGTGCTGGGGGTTGCTGACAACCTCAGCCCAGGTGCCTGCCCTTGGTGTTAGAACCTGGCCCTGCCTCCAGGCAGAGCAGAAATAGGTTGGTTAGGACTGAGGTGTCTTTGTGTAGAAGACTCTTCACCAAGTATGGCATAAGAGCAACTTTGACATCCACATTCAAGAAACCACAAGGGTTTGGGCTATGAGCATCTCAGTAGCAACTAGGGCACTGAAGATCAAATCTCCCCTGATATTCTGGCCTTGGCAAGACCCCATCCCCTTTGAACCCTAGCAGAGTAGCAAAAATGCCTACATATTTAACAACTGTGTCCTCATTAGGCACCATACATGACTACCCTGGTTATCCTTTATAAAAGGAATTGGGGCACTTATTAGAGAGTCTATCAAAAGTGGCAAGACTAATTAACCCTAGACCCAAGGCCAATGGCAAGTGCAGCTTATAATTGTCAGATGTATCAAGTATTGGTAATGAATTATGTATCCCCAGGAGGATCTAAACTATATTATTAAATGATTAATTTGAAAATAACTGATGGATATTCACTCCTCAAGGATTTGCAAGGGCTGTGTGCCAAGTACCACACAATATATTCATCCTGAAATTATAAAAATATTGTCCTGCCTTCAGGGAGCTCCCAATTTAGTTGAAGAATCAGGTTAAAATTCAACTGAACCTAGAAAATGTATCATACAGGTATGCACATATTTCCATGGGAGCCTTTTTAGGAGCAGAATGGCTAAATGAGTAGAAGGACCAACTTATTTACTTTGGGGGGCTATTAGCGAGTTCCTGGGTTTTGTTTAAACAATGATGGAAGCAGTATACTATTCCTACTTGTTTTAGTTTCAACCTTTTCAGAATTTTCTCAGCAAGAGATAAAAGAGGCTAAGGGAGGAGAATTGCTTGAACCTGGGAGGCAGAGGTTGCAGTTTGAGCTGAGGTTACACCATTGCACTCCAGCCTGGGCGACAAGAGTGAAACTCTGTCTCAAAAAAAATAAAAATAAAAATAAAGAATTTTCTCAGCAAAACAGATCTTTCTCTGGGTTAAGATTTCATGAGGCCGGGCACAGTGGCTCACGCCTGTAATCCCAACACTTTGGGAGGCCAAGGCAGGCAGATCACAAGGTCAAGAGATTGAGACCATCCTGGCCAACATGGTGAAACCCCATCTCTACTAAAAATACAAAAATTAGCTGGGTGTGGTGGTGCATGCCTGTAGTCCCAGCTACTTGGGAGGCTAAGGCAGGAGAATCGCTTGAACCTGGGAGGCGGAGGTTGCGGTGAGCCAAGACTGTGCCACTGTACTCCATCGTGGTGACATAGCGAGACTCCATAAAAAAAAAAAAGAAAGAGTTCATGAGTCTTTGAATGGATTTTAAGGAGCCAGCAAAGTGGGGAAAAAATTGTCATATTTGAGATCTTTCTTTTTTTTCTTAATTTTTTTAAATTATTATTATACTTTAAGTTTTAGGGTACATGTGCACAACGTGCAGGTTAGTTACATATGTATACATGTGCCACGCTGGTGTGCTGCACCCATTAACTCGCCATTTAGCATTAGGTATATCTCCTAATGCTATCCCTCCCCCCTCCCCCCACCCCACAACAGTCCCCAGAGTGTGATGTTCCCCTTCCTGTGTCCATGTGTTCTCATTGAGATCTTTCTTAATAGCTTGAAAATTGTCTCTGTGGAAAATATAAATTTTTGTCGAATTTTGTTTTTAAGGAATTGTTTCCTACTGCACAAGTGCAGAGTGCCATGGGATGTTACTATACATTGTCAGGTAGCAAAGTCATCACCATGAAAGTGTTTTCCTCTGACATATTTTTTTTTAGATGTAAGCTGCCATTATGATTATAGGCATGAATCTTTTAGTACATGGGCTAGCTTAAGTAGGAAAACATTGAGGAAAATCAAGTAGAAGAAAGTTTGTTTCTTTTGGTTTCATCCCAAATGTGATGAACATCAAAAACATGGTCCCTATTGCGCAGCAAGTCCGTTGCCAAATGCCTGGTTAAGAATAGATAATTTTCATGAGAAGATGGCTGAACTAAAAAAAGCAAGATTTTATCAAAACTACAGAAAACTGCACCAACTCAACAGCTTAAACCTAGAGCATCCTGCAACAATGCTCATCCTATAGCCAAGCAAAAGAAGCCTTGGGACTGGGCAGACCTTAGAGCCATCTGCTCTAAAGCAATCAAGTGTGTTTGTACTCTGGGAGAAGAAATGATGCTAAATCAGTGCCTCTGTCAAGAAGTATTACCCAGGCCGGGCATGGTGGCTCATGCCTGTAATCTCAGCACTTTGGGAGGCCAAGGCAGGCTGATCATGAGGTCAAGAGATCGAGACCATTCTGACCAACATGGTGAAACCCTGTCTCTACTTAAAATACAAAAATTAGTTGGGTGTAGTGGCACGCATCTGTAGTCCCAGGTACTCCGGAGGCTGAGGCAAGGGAATCGCTTGAACCTGGCAGTCGGAGGTTGCAGTGAGCCAAGATCATACCACTGCACTCCAGCCTGGCAACAGAGTGAGACTCCATCAAAAAAAAAAAAAAAAAAAAAAGAAGTGTTACCCTATCCAGAGTTGCCAGCATTTTCTTCTTTTAAAGAAGGTCTCAGGGATACTTGAGCCAAATAAGTTCCCTTCAGCATGCAAATGAATGAACGTATTGGCAGTTTTCAGTGTGCCAGTTCTTCATTTTCCTGTCACATACATACTGATGCCCATTTGGTGAGACCTCTTTGGAAGTATCATATACTTAATGGGATGCCTTTGGAATCATAAAAATATCTCTGCCAGGGAAAACCTTGAACAAAAAATGTTGGTGCCGTGGGTACAGATGGAGCACATTGCTGTTCCACAAAGCGTCCCACTTTATCATTTTTGTTAGAAAGAAACTCCACACTTCACACAGACATTGTTTTGTACATTCATGTGATATGGGCAATAATTCTAAAATAAGTCATGTCCACTTCTACTTAGAGTCAGGGCCTTGAATTATACTTTATCAACAGGATTTGTCAAGAAATAGTGCTGAAGTTCACTGGTTTTCTAAACTACAAGTTTTGAAGCGATTGATTGACTTCAGGCAGAATCCCATACCTCTCTCAAGTGATTCGCAAAGCCCGTACTCAGAATAATTTGACAAAAAGAGTTCATTCATGACAGGTTACTTGTTCACATTTTTGGCAATCTGAATGAGCCATTCTCTTCACTCAAGATCCAGACCCCATTTTTGATGCTGCTACCAAGAAAAGTCTTCTGACTGGGTTACCACTGTGGAAGTGGTGTTTGGAAAAAGCTATGTACTCCTTGCATTGTTGGAGAAAGGCTATCTGAAGGCCAGAGCCAAGGGTAAAAAGACTTTGCTGGCTGTTTTGCAGGACAAGTAGGCAAAGAAACCCTTGAAGATTACGTTTGTTGGATGGTCTTAAGATCTTTAAATGTATGGTACTAATGATTTTTTCCTTCATAACAAACATAAGTTTTATGATTCAGACGTCAGCAAAGTTGACCTCATTGAACTGAAAACAAAGAAAATAATATTATATGAATTCTATGAATTCAACTAAAAGTGTTTTAGAGAATTTTGGTGTTCCTCAACATAAGCTCATCCTCATCTGTCAGAGTAACCTGTAAAAACTCTCTTACTAGCAAATACCATTGAAAGTTAGAATTTGCCACCCTTATTACCACCAAAAATTAATTGGATGTGAAAGAAAGATATTTGTACTATGTGTCAAAAAAACACTCTATAATATCAACCTCTTGTTCTAAATAAATAGCAATCTTCTTATGAAAGTTACTTTTTAACTAAATTATATTTTACTTTATTTGCACATTTTGATTTAGTGAGATTTTTCAGAATGTGACTTAACTTTTGCATGCAAAAATCAAATTAAGAGGATCGTGAGTATTTTTAAGTATTGTTTTAACTTTCCAGCTGTGGGAAAGATATGTTTGCAATGCAGCAAAATATATTGTATGCAGAAAATGTGTGTAATGTGGTTATATGTATTTTTCTTGATAAGGCATCCACAGCTTTTACCAGATTCTTAAAGACTACCCACTAATTCACACACAACTCTAAAAAGGATTAAAAATCACTAACATAGTTAAATCTGTGTTTTCTGATAAGCTCTCAACCAGCAAAAGGAACAGCCCAAATTCACATTTTGTGGCTTGTCATAATAAGCAGACTTTTTTTTTTTAATCAACAACCTATAGACCTAGGTTAAAATAAAGTTTTCATTCTTTTCTTTTCCCTCATAGTCCCCAGAGTCTTTGTCTCTATTTTTGAGGTACAAGGCAATACTAACAGTTCTAACTCTAAAATCCATTGAATACATATTTGGGGATCTTATCATAGCAAAATGTACTTAAAATAATTGGCCCTGAAAACAAACATTAGAGATTCATAATATATTGCCTTTTAGTTCTCCAGAAGACTTATAGCTGAATAAGGAAAAATAAATACTTGAAGAAAATAAAGACAGATGAAGACAAGCATAGAGAAGACATCACTCAAGACAACTTTCCAGGGGACCGAGCACATGTGCACTTCTGTTAGGAGCATGCCGAGTGTCTCTTCGTGTGTGTCTGTGTACGCATGTGTTTGTATAAGCATGTGAAATAAGCAAACAGCAGTGATTTCTTCCAGCCAAATGCATATCTTTTAAAGTGGAGAGTCAGCCCCGGTGATGCTAATGGAGTGGAACGTAAATATTGGTAAGCAAGTTGTCAACTAGAGGCTTTTAAAGTTTGGAATTTTTCAAGGAAAATGTTAACTGCAGTTAAAGGGCCAAAGTGGTCTTAACCTCATCTCAGAATCTAGAATTTTCACTGGAAGTTCTAAATACCCAGGATTTGTATGCTAAATTTAGACTTCCCAGCACTGTGACTGGCATTTTGGAACATTTGGTCCATAACGATAAACCACCACCCTTGCTGAATACAGGGTTAGAGGGGGACTCTCAGACATAACCAATTAATAAATCAGCCTCCCTAGCAGCCTCGGGAGCAGAGGCAAGGGTGCAGGCCGATAATTTTGCCATATTTCAAATAGCAAATGCACTCATCCCTATCCAGAACTCCCACCCTCAACCCCACCTCACACACCCAGCACACCCTTCTTGCTTCTCAAGATTATACCCATTCCAAGAATCAGCTCAATTTCTACCTTCCTGAGACTTTCTTCCCCAACCCCCATAACCACATCAATATCTACCTTCTCTAAATTCCTCTATATCCTTTATTCTCAATCCTGCTCTCTTGCTAACCCATGTTGCTATCTTCCCTATAATAATAGCTAACACTTGAATTTTTACTATGTGCCAGGCACTATACTAAATGATTTACAGGAATGACCTCATTTAGTCCTCACAGCAACCCTATGATGTAGTTTTTATTATCATTCACAGAAGAGAAATGTTCATATGAGGAAACTGAGGTTTAGAGAGCTAAAGTAACCTTCCCAGGGTCCACATCTAATAAATAATGGGCCAGGCAATCCACCAGGTTGTCTGGCTCAAATCCTGCCCTCTTAATAGCAAAATGTACAGCCACTCATGTCTGATATGTATATATTGTCTACCCAGCTGGATTCTAAGTTATTCAGGGCACCTGTATAACATTTCCTTCATGTGACCCCAGAGGTGGCATTGTGCTGTGCCCATAATACCAGTACTTATTAAGGGAGTAAATGAATTAATAAGTGAATAAAAGCCAATGCACCATCTGCAAAACCCAAGATAAATTAATTGATTTGGACTTCCAAATAGCATGCAGAATCAGGATAAAATGTTCCTGTTGCTACATTTGGCAATGGAAAGCAGATAAATTACTGACTTGCTGCTCTCATGTTCAGCCCACATTAAAGCTGAGAAATAGGTCTCTGTTAACAACCACGACATTGCTCAGCTTTGTCTCTGGCAGCCCCCCAACCCTAAGTCTATCCTGATCTTCAGAATCTACAAGGTTCACTAGGCGAGAGGGGAACAGCACAGGAGTTTCCCAGTTCCAAGGCTAATTCTACCCCAATACTGCTCATATGCATTCACACACAAAAAGATGATTCCACTTAGTTCACTTCAATAAATGCTTATTGAGTATCTAGTCTAAAGATTCACAGACTTGGCTGCACATTTCAAATCATCTGTGAGATTTGAAAAATTGCTAAGTTCTGGGCCCCACACCAAGCCAATTGACCCAGAACTCAGACTTTGAGATCCATTAACAGCCACCAATCTGAATCTTATGTGCAGCTGGAGTTAAGAACTACAAAAATGGATGCCAAGCACTGTGTACCAGTACCTGTGCCACAGAGGTGTGAGTGTAAAAAGGGAAGTTTGCAGAATAGTAGGAAAGTCACAACACAATTGTAATAAATACAACATGAAAAATTAATTATAAGAAGCCCACTATGAAGTGCTCAGACAGTGGTAAACATAAGGCACTATGGGAGCTCAGAAAAGAGGTGCCTACTCTCACTGAAAATCATTGGGAGGCAGGTATGGAGGATGCATATGAATGAGAGAATCATTTTTTAAACAATGTGGTACATGTCAGGCTGTGGAGGAGAAGTGAAACCTTTTGCCTTCCTAGAACAGGTTAGTCCTCTGTAACCTCTGATGACCTCCCTCTGCACATTCCCAAATGCCCCTAGCTCCTGATGGCCCCTAAATCACCCAAACTCATAAACAGAATTGAAATATAAATTCTCAAATATTGGTCCTCAGGCTTTAAGATCAGTGTAACAAATTTTTGAGACTTTTAATCAGCAGTCAATGGAGATTGAGAGATTTTGCCCTAAATCTGTTCAATCTGTAAAATTAGTATAATAATCTCTACCTTGCCAGTGATTATGAAGATTCATGTACTTATTCAATAGACATTTATTGTGCACCTACTGTGTTCCAGGCACAGTGTTAGATACAGAGATAGAATGATGAATGATCACAGACCCAGACTGTGTTCTGTGGACCTCACAATCTAGTATGGGAGACAGACATTGAGGAAATAATCACACAATTAGTATGTAATTACCTACAGATATGAATCCTGTGAAACATGTACCCCTAAATGCCATGAAAGCATGTAGTAGGGAAACCTGGCCTAGTCTAGGGTCAGGAAAGGCATCCCTAAAAAAAGTAACACTTAGAGATCTGAGAGCTGTCTACTGTCTAAGAGAAAACTAGATAAAGAGAGAAGCAAGAGAAACCAGTTGCAACGGCAGTGGGGTAGAAGAAGCCTGGGCAAAGGCCCTGTTGCAGAAATGAGCCCAGTGCAGAGAGTTAACCAAAAGTAGGCCAGTGTGGCTGGAGCAGAGACAAAAGGCAGCGTGTGCAACACAAAGAGAAAAGGGCGTTGGGACTCTGCCAGCCACGTCCTTGACCCAAGAGCAAGGGGAGGCCCCTGGGAGGCATTCAGACTGTGACATAATCACATGTACATTTCAGAAGCTCTTCCAGCTTCTGTGTGGAGAATGAATTGGAGGGGCAAGAGTGGATATGGACGGACCAGTTAGGTTGTTCTAAAGTAGTCCAGACAGATGTGAGCAAGTTTGATTTTGAAAATATGAAATTTGATATGCCAGGTAGAAAAAAGAATTGAATTTGAGATAGCATAGGGCATATAAATGGTTACTACTTAATTAATATTATATAGACATTCAGACATACAGAAACATGGCTACTATTTGGGAAGGGAAGATTGAATAGAACTCTCATGATACTTTAACCTAGATCAACAGTGCGAATTTCACCTTCCTCAGACCACTATTTTGAGCAAGGTCATCCATCAGTGCAAGAAGGCTGAGCCAATAGCCCTGGACACACATCCAGAGTGCCCTTGGTGAGCAAAAGGTTGAATGCTGAAAAGGAGCCAAGGAACCAAGCCACATTTCTAACCAAAGGACAGCTGAAAAGATACCGCCCTTGAGCCCAATAGGAAGGGATTTGCCTCCATGTGGCTAGACTTATACTTTAAGCCTACTTAAGGAATAATAAATTCTGGTCCCAGAAAGCCTTGACTGCTCCTGGTTGAAGAAGATGGGGAAGTCAAAGGCTGCTATCCCTAGTGAAGAGGGGTTTTGATTGAAGAGCTAATTTATGAGAGTTCCTAAAATCATAATCTAGGAATGCTGCATGTGATCATAGAGCCATGTCCCAGAAGAGGTAACCAGGAACCCATTTCCATTACAAACTGACCTGTCTTTTCATAATGAACTTTACTTTCTTGGAAAGGTGATTCCGTCAGATTGTGGATTGAGGCACCCACACCCCACAGGGGGTTCATTGTACAGGAGCTGTCAGCAGTGGAAGATAGAGGGCCCAAAGGCTCCTGATACAGTCACCATGGCAACCAACCCAGATCTGGTCCATTTTATTCACAGACAAAAAAAACCCAGTTCAGTGAACACCGTAGGGAAGTAGGAGCAGCTTAGATTAACCAGGCTATCTTCTGGCCCCAAGCAATCTGCAGGATAAGACCTTGCATTAGGCAAAGGTCTTCACTGTGACAAAGCAGAGGATTTGTTAAGCTCTTTGGATCTCACTGGGCCCATTTAACTTCTCGTATGGGATAAAAAATTACTCTCCTCCAGGTAGGAGGCCTGAAGTTTCACATGCACTCAGTTTGAAGTGGTAATGGTCACACCATGATAAACAATCATTCTGAGCCATTTTCTTCCTCAACACCTGAGAGGTCAGAAGACTGTAAAATCAGCACCTTCTGATCTCTGACTTAATCAGGTTAGAAAATAGATCACATTTTATAAGTGGAAACATGTCTTGGAATTGACTTGAGTGTTAACATGTATTTCGCATGTATAGTTTCCCTTTTTCCCCCAGGTAATGGAACAAACAATATCTCTGAGAAGTGAACTAGAAGCAGCAAGCATCTTTTCAAGTAAATGTGCAACTCATTTATTCATTCATTCATTCATTCATTCCGTTTATTGGAAACTTACTCTGTGTCATGGGGCTACAGAGATGACTAAAGCAAGAATTCCACTCATAGCTCAATGAAGGTGGAAAACTTGATTAAGTAAATAAAGAGTTAAATGTATTATAACTGTATGTTATGTTAAAGTAAACCACAGTTGACTCAAGCAAAACAGAAGCAAAATCTTCTTTATCTAATAGTCCAGGACAGGTGGTCCTCCACTATGCTACTAACAAGAGTCTGCCATCTTCAACATATGGCCACCACGTCACTGTGGTTGCTATTTCATAGGAGATTTTGTAGGCCAGGCCTAGAAGTGGCATGTATCACTTCCACTCATATCCACTGGAAAGAATTTAGCCACACGGCCATACCTTCCCACAAGGAATCTGGGAAATATAGTGCCCCTGGCCACCCACATACTCTGCCACAGATCTATTGCCAAAGAAGAGGGAGAGAACAGAATTTGGAGAAAAATTACCATCTCTACCAATAACAAAGATATGTACAAAGCTTTATAGGAGCAGAGAAGACAGGGTAACTAGGAAATATCTATCATACTCAAAAATATTTCAAATGCCTATGAAAGAAATATTTAATTTCACTTGTAACTCAATAAATGCTAATTATAGTAACAATGACGTATCATTTTTACTTTTCGAACTGCCAAAAGTAAAGAAAGAATAAAAATAGTGGTTAATTTTTGCAAGATTCAGAAGAAAGGGGTACTCACAATTGCAAAAAGCACCAATTAGTACAATCTTTCTGGAGGACAGTTTGACGGTATGTATGCAGCAGATTTTTTTAAAGTCACAATAAGAAGGGAAATAAGTTGCATAATAATGTAACCTTCTTAATTTATCTATATTTAATGTAGCTTCTAGCCCTCACATTCAGTAAAGGGAAAATTACACCTGCCAATTCAAGGTACCAGTGACTTCCAATTTAAAACTCAACTCTTTTAGGGGAAAATTCATCAAATTTAGGATTCCCTTCTGCTGGTAGACTCTATAAACTGGAAACAGATTCTTCCCTGAAGCCTCCAGAAGTTGCACAGTCCTGCCAATACCTTGATTTTAGACTTCTGGCCTCCAGAACTTTAAGAGAATAAATCTGTGTTGTTTTAAGCCACTAAGTTTGTGGTAATTTGTTACAACAGCATTAGGAAACTCATACATACCTGGAAGTGGGGTGCTGCTGTAACAAATGCATTAAAATGTAGAAGAGGCTTTGGAATTGAGAAATGGGCATAAAATGAAAGAATTTTGAGGACCATGATAGAAAACATCTAGATTTCCTTGAAGAAACTGTAGGTAGAAATTTGGGTACTAAGGACTCTGCCACCAAGGGTTCAGAAGGAAATGAGGAACGTGGTAGAGAAAATCTGTATCATCTTAGAGAATACCTAAATCATCATAAATGGAATGTTGGTAGAAATATGAATGTTAAAGGTGCTGCTGGAGGGCTCAGAAGGAAATGAAGAACATCTTGTTGGAAATTGGAAAGAAGGAGATTCTCATTACACAGTGACAAAGCTTAGCTGAATTGTACCCTATCGTTATGTGAGAAGCAGAACTTGTTAAGTAATGAATTTGGATATTTAGTTGAGGGGATTTCCAAAAATGTATTGAAAGTATGACCTAGTTTCTTCTTGTTTCCTATAGTGAAGTGTGAGAGAAAAGAGAAAAATTGAGGGAAGAACTGTTTAGAAAAAGAAACTAGGACTTGATTATTGGGGAAATTCTTAGCCTGTACAGGTTGCAAGACAATTATGAGATTCACTATCAGGAAAGTGTGCTCTAGAGGAAAAGCCAATGGTGTGGATAGACAATCCTTTTCTCACACCCCCAAACAAACAAAAAGTAACTATACAGAGGAATCTTTGATGAAATTAGGAATGTGAATCATGGACCCCCTCAGCCATTTTATTAGAAGCCAGAAATAGAAGCCATTTTATTAGAAGCCAGAAATAGAGTTGAGATTGACCAGAAATGATCTGTGGAGGAGCACTTGGTCTACTGGGGAGAACTGCCGTAACATGACAATTCACACAAGAGAGCCACAAGGCTTTTGAGAATGTTATATCAGCAAAAATACTGCCAGTTTGGACTGAAAGGACTGAGAGAGGATGAAATAAATGAAAGTTTTTACATGCCCCCAAAATTCTACAGGTGGGAAACAGGCCAATAAAACTGCTCAATTACAAACATATGCTACCCTCAGAAAAAGGAAGAATAACTCAGAGGGCAGAACTGAGGGCCTGCAGGGCAGAACATCAAATCAAAGAGGATTATTCCCAGGTTTTAAAATGGACTAGAGTTTTTCTGGTTGGATTTCAAAATTTCTTGGGACCAGTGACTCATTCCATCTTTTCATTTTTTTACCTTTTTGAAAGAATGTCTGCAACTGGTATCCTAGGACTGTTCCACTGTTGTATTTAGGGAGCAGATAACTTGTTTTCTAGTTACATAAGCCCACAGGTAGAGAGAAATTTTGATCCAGGGTGGATCATACTTGGTGTCTCACCCATACCTGATTTAAATGGTTTAGATTATGAGATTTGAAGCTTTTTAGCTAACAATATTTAGGTAAGATTTTGAACTTTGAGTGGATGCTGTAATTGGTTGAAACTTTGGGGGATGCTGGGATGAGATGAATGTCTTTGAGTGTGGAATGGACATTAATTTTGGGTGACCAGAGGGTGGGCTGTGGTAGGTTAAATAATAGTCCCCCTCAAAGGTGTCCATGTCCTAATCCCAGACCGAATGAATATATTACCTTATATGACAAAAGGAATTTTGCATATATGATTAAATTAAAGATCTTGTGATGGGGGAGGGTTATTCTACAGTATATAGGTGGGCCTACTATAATTATATAAGTCTTTATTAAAGAGAAGCAGGAAGCTCAAAGTTAAAGAAAACGTAAGGATAGAACCAGAAGCTAGAGTGATGTCCCATGAGCCAAAGAATGCATGTGACCCCTAGAAACTGGAAAAGAAACTGATTTTCTCCTGAAGCTTTCAAAAAGAACACAACCATATCAATACTTTATTTTAGACTTCTGACCACTATAACTATAAAAGAATAAATTTGTGTTGCCACTAAGTTTGTGGTTTTAAGCCACAACATTTTTTACAGCAACAATGAAAAGCTAATACGTCCTCCCTCCTCTTTCTCTTCTCTTCTTCCACAATGCCCTGAGTTCCTACAGCCTTGATGTGGGAGCAGAGGGTGAAGGAGTGGTATTTTTTTCTGAACATGGATCTTGGTCTTCACTGTACCCTGTGGGGGATGTAGATCCTTTGACCAGACCTGAGTATTGGTCTCAGTCCTGCCATGCACACTTCTTGTCCTCAGCATGCTTTTATCCACAGGACCAAACATGCTGAACATTCTTGTCCCAGAACTATGCCCCGTTCCCTATGGGAATGGAACACAATGTAGGTGGAAAATTTTGCTATCTAAAAAATAGTTTAAATATGCACAGATATCTAATTCTAAGAATAATCATCACAATGTTGTTAGTAATTATCAAGAAAGAAATAGGTGGGAAATAATTAAATGTCACCTTAAATGGGTGAAAGAGGAAGAAGAATAGAAGACAGTGGAGGAGGATGGGTCTGTGGCATTAGGGAAGGAAAGCCTCCAAGAAAAGGGACTGTGTGTCTTCAGCAGCTTCGTCAGGGCATGGTTATGGCTCAGTCCTGTGGTGCCTCCATTTCTTGTCCTTCTCTGCTCTCTGTAACCCGCCCAAGGATGGCCACAGCTTGTCCAGTGCAATAGAGTTGGCCACCAAGATGGTGGGGTTCCTGCCCCAGGGCAGTGCAGAGCAGTTCTACAAGATCTGAAAACCCCACAGTGTGAGTGCTCAGGTCTCCTGAATCATGGTGACCAGAGCTGATGAGCACACAGAGAAGTTAATTGGAGTGGCAGCACAACTAAGAGGATCAGACATGGCCTGGGGACCAGAACATTGGTGCTTCTTCCACACTTGCCACACCTTTGTGTAATAATTTGAAGAGCATAGTCTTAATTGATGCCTCAGTTTCTTCATCAGAAAAATTAGAAAAATACATTCTTTTTCCCATCTCCCACAGGGTCTTGCATGAAGAATCATTAGTGTGTAATTAAGAAAATGTTTTTCAACCGTAAATGCGTGTTAATACTTACGTTTTGTTAAGTGCCTATGTGGCAAGGCAGAGAAAGTGGCAGTGAGGGGAGCATTTAGCCTCATTTTATTTAAAAAGCATTTTCTTAGCACTTTCAAGGCAGGGAAGAGACAAGCTTTGCATGCGCAAAGCAACTTGGGATCGACAGAGTGTAACATGTGACTCAGGCTGTTGTGAGCCTTTAAACAGTTACTGAGGCCATTCACTTGCTGGTTGCTTTGCATAGATTATCCCATTTGATCCTTGCAACAACTACCTTTTTGTTAAACGTGCTGTGATAATCCACTGGTCACAGTTGAGAAGACAGAGTTTAAGCAACATGTCTGTAGTCACACTACTAGTAAGCGTTAGAGGCAGAATCTGAATCCAGGTCATTCTAAATTCAACCCAGGCCCTTTCCTTTTCCCACAGAGCCCTACCCTAGCACATTGAGCTTATAAAACAGACTGATCTGCTATAGGAATTTGGAACCAGGAGGAAGCAGTGTATTATAATATGGTCAGGGAGATACCCATAGACAAAGCCTGAGCCAGACCTGTCAGATCTGAATTCACAGAGGTGGGAACAGACACTTGGATCACAAAGGAGAATTGCATGTGCAAGGCAGGAAGGCAGGAATGATGAATTTATAGGTTACGCTATGTTAAGACAACTGGCCAGACCACAGCAGTGGCTGCAGTGGCTCAAAAGGGTTCAATAGATCTGATGAGAAAGCTGGCACCTTAGGTATTCCTAACTCTTTCAGAAGTTAGCTACAAATTTTCCATTCTTCCTTTTTATTTAATTACACATATTAAATTAAACAGCTAAATACAGCACATACTAATGGTGTAAATGATCACGGATGAAGATGTTTAAGAAATCAATTCCAATGTCTTTCAGGGCATTTCTGGGTCATCTTTGCCATTAACTACAGCTGAGTCTGACCCTTGGCACTTTGATGAGAAGGGTTAGAGAAGGATTGGAGGGTGGGATAAGATTGAGTCAGAGATCCAGATATGTCCAACAGAGATTGAGTGGCAAGCAGAACCCAGATATCAGAACAGGTACCAAGTCAGAACCAAGGTAGCCAGACAGAAATAATATCAAGCACAGGCCAACAGGATCATAAAGATAATTTCTAGCTTAACCTGAGGGTGCTCACATACTTCCTTCTGGGGGTGGACCAAACCCATGGTATACGTAGCATGGGGTCCTCAGATAAAACCAGGTAAGTGGCTGCACCTAAGGAATGAGTAGTGTGGTCATGTCTGCAGAGGATGTATTGTCACAAACCCTTTCTAATTCACTCTATATTTTACCATGGAATCAACTTTCATCAAGGCCTGGATAACATTCCTGAGGATTCAGGACCGTGTGCATCAAAAGCTCCTCTGAGCTAGGCCTCACTGTTGCTGAGGACTTCTCTGCATCCTGGTCTTAATTATACATATTAACTGTAAGAAGGAACCATCAGAAGGATGGAAAAGTATCTTCCCTTTAGTTTCCTCTCTCTCTTCCTTTTCTTTCATTTGGCAGAAGAAGAGAGAGAGGAAACATCATCCACTACTAACATGGGAAAACTCCACAACTTATACTATTCTTCAATGAAAGCAGCTATCTTCTCAACTCCTAAGGACATCTTTCTTCTAGTTAGGTATTTCCAGCAGTGGCTGCTGACTAAGTATTATTTGAAATTTACATCCTTTGCCAATCAAGCAACCTGCACATTTTAAGCTGTTTCTAACATAAAGTGTTCCAGAAATTCTTTTATAATTCAGATAGCAGGGGGCAGTCAGAGGTAGAAGCAGTAGACCCATTAGGAGGCTAGTACAATAATCCAGGTAAGAAATGGTAGTGGGTATCTCTAGCACTGTCCCATATATCCAACTGCTTACTGCACATACTCACTTGAATGTCTCATATGATATCTCAAAATCATCATATCTCAAACAGGACTATCCCTAGAACTGCCCCATTTTTCTGGGATGGGGGACACTGTCTTCTGGGTTCCCTAAGCTAGAGACCTGTATACATCCTTGATTCCTCCCTCTCCGTTAACTCTTATATCTGGCTAGCAACAAGCTTCTATTGATTCTGCTTCCTGGATATCATTCAGTTCTGTTCCTTCTCTCTGTTGTCTGGGTCACTGCCTTAGGCCTGTTCACAGGACAATTGCAGGAGTCTCCATTCTGGTTTTTTTAATGTCCAGTCTCGGACCCTCTTCTATTCTAAATCCATTCTCCAGGATCCTCCTCACTTGAGTGATCTTTATATAATCCGAAAGTAGCTGAACTTCTTTGAATCATCCTTGATCAAGCCCTACCTACAATAGACTCATCTTTGTACACGGTCACATCTCCTCCTCAAACATGATCCTACCCTGAAAGCCTTGATGAACAATATAGCATTTACGGAAGATTTTGTGGGGAGAGGAGGAGACAGTTACATCCCACCAAGCTGGGCAAATCTTCCGAAAAATCTCCTGTAAACACCAAACTTGTCCCCACCTTCCTCTTTTCACCTGTGGCAGGTGGCACAAATTCCCTTTAACATGTTTAGCAAAAATAAAAGCTAACTTAACAGAAACCAGAGCTCCCATCTCCTCACTCCTCCCACTCAGCCCTACAGAAAATAATACGGGCTGCCTTTATGCTCTATAAATCACATTATCCTAAAGGATGAAAAATTACCCACTGCCCACAAGTAGTGAAAGTAAAGCTAAAAAAAAAATGGACATAAACTTTAGCATGAGACAAGTTGACTTCAAAAGCTTGTGATATACATATTCTAGGCAGCTTTAAGACCCAAGAAACCAAATTTTGATCTGGGATTAAGCCCATGCCTGTCCTGAAATAATAACTTGCATTTATATTAATATAACAAGTATTATCCATATGTTTTATATTTATACAATAATTTTACAATTTTAAAGTTGAATTTTTACAACAACCCTGAGAGATAGCAAACAGGTATTAATACTCTTCTTTTGGGGGATTGGGAAACTCACGCCTAAAGCAGTTGTGTTGCTCAAGATCAATGGCAGGAGCCCAGAACACAGGCTCCAGCCTATTTGGCCACCACCTTCTACTCGCCCACTGATTGCTTTCTCAGCCTGATCTTGAGGTTCTTTTTTCTTCTTCTTCTTCTTTTGTAAATGAAGGGTTCCTACCAAAGAGGATGAGACAGACTGGCATAAGGAAGGACCTGACATGTGGCAATACTGAAGCAGGAGGTGAGATAGGAGTGGTGATGCGTGAGGCCGGGATTGCTGCCCACTGACTGCAGAGGGTGAGGCACATGAGAGATACCCAGTGACCCTTTGTTCAGGGCTTACTGAAGGTATCTGATCCCCACCTGAAGCCACTATGTCAACTTCCAGCTCAGGCCTGAGGCTTAGCCACACAGAGACTCTTGTAATGCATCTCCAACTTCTCATAAGCCCTCACAGATGTAGCAATGATGAAATCTTAACACATTTGTTCCCTAGCACCGAAATGTGTTTATGCTCCTGAATTTAAGGTTTGTAATGGGTTTTGCTCACGGGAATGATTATTTTAGTGCTGACTTTTAAAAAGGCAATTGATAACAAGTTTACACAGCCAAAAGAGCTCTGGCAATTATCTGCAAATTCAGACTCCGTGAAGAGCCAAACTAGATCATTTAAGACCCCCTGAATCCATTCCGGGGCCAAGATTATCCAAATTGACAAGCTAAAAATGAGATAATTTATGCTGAAATGGGGCTTATGAAATCAAGATGCTACTCTGGATGGCTGCTGCTGGGAGCTGCCGCAATCCCTGCTTCCCTTATTTTTCTCCGTCATGAATTCCTTCTCTCCTCTATTGACTTTCGCAGTTAAGATGGCAGGAAAGCAGAGTAAGGTTTAAAATGTTCTTTGCCTGAAAACTTCCTGAGATAGTTTTAAAGTTTTTCATGTGAAGCCTTGAACAATATGTACAGAATACGAAGGTCTCTAATGTCGGTGTGTGGAGGACAAAGGGTTATTGTTGGTGGTGGTTGTTTTTGATTTCGGCTCTGGGCTAGGCCTGGGTTGTGCAGCAATCCTACCAATGAGAAAGAAAACAAGTCCTGAAATAGCCCATCTCTACAAAGCTCTTCAGCTGAACCCCCAAATATTCTTCCAGGTGGTCTTGGCCTTAGATCTTGACACTGAGGCTTCATAAACAGCAGAGGAGGCTGGGTCACCAGGGGACCCTGGCTTGCTCCAAATCTTCTCTCCTGGATGATTTCTGGGCTCAGAGCACTGGGACAGTCTGTGAACTGAGGCCTACCTTGATGCCAGCCACTAGGGCCCTCACCACCAGCCTGGTCAGAAACAAACTGCAGCAACCTAGGAGAAAATGAGCCAGAATCTTACACATATTTGACTCTGGTCAAACATGGTGGATTAATCACCCACACTGATCTCCTCCCTCCCCCAGCCTCATCTAAATGACAGTAAAGGAATTAAAAAAAAAAAAAATCCACCAACAAATACCAGAAGAATAGGAAGGTAGAAGAAGGTGGAAAACAGTGTCAACAGGTTTCAGAGGATGGAAAGCAGATGAATGAGTGGTAATTGCCCTAGGAGAGCAGAAAAAGTAAGAGCTTTCTGCCGCAGGGAAGCTACTCCAATGAGAAGCAAACCATTTATCCTGCAGTCAGATGAAGGTACGTAGACCTTGGAAGCACCCAATACTTTGGAAGCAGGGCTGAGATGTGGGACTGAAAACTGTGGGAGTTGTCAAAGATCTATATAAGGAGCAGTTGAATCCTCCAGGCCTCCATGGCGCACCCCCCACCCCAAGCAGCCAAACAACTGTCCCCATCCCCTTACCTCTGCAGAAGATAGAAGATTTATTCTCTGGAGAAGATAAGCAGAGAGTCTTCAGCTCAGAGGGTGGGGATTGGGTGTGAAACTGAAAACAGGGGATTAATGGAGGCCTAGATACTGAACTATGGAGCACCCCTTACTTCATTCTGAGGAAAAGGCAGCCAAAAATACACATGTCCTGGCAAAGAATAGGAAGATCATTCTCCAGGAGAAATTAATCCCAGAAAAAGTGTTCCACTAATTAATGTTTAGAGGCTCTCCCATAAGGTGGTTGCCTGCTCTTCTGATTCAACCACAGTAAGGACAACCAGTAGGGAAGCCTTACCCCTACCCCCACAGGGTTTCTAATTGGCCTTAGTTCTTTGTTCCAACCCAAAACAGAAACACCAAGAAAACAAAAAAAGAAAACTGGGGGAAAACCCAAGGAAAACCAAAACAAAAGCACTGGCACACAAGAAAACTTGAAGAAAATAATCTCAGGGATATAGAAGTTGGGTGAGAGGGTAGGAGGGTGGAAATGGGGGTGAGGAAAGAGAAATTACCCAATGGGTTCAGTGTACCATATTTGGGTGGTGGTTACACTAAAAGCCCAGATTTCACCACTACGCAATATATCCATGTAACAAAACTGCACTTGTACCCCCTAAATTTATACCAAAAAAAGAGAGGGATGGAAGTTATTATCTACAATAAAGTTATCCAATGAAAAAGGAACAAAGAACTAGAAAGACTTTGGGGGAAAAAAAACACAGAAAATATGTGATAGCAAAATTAAGATATGTAAAGTCAAGAAATTCTCCCAGAAAATAGGGCAAAAAATAAAGAACAGTAAAAGAAAATGAATAAGAAAGTTAGAGAATTAATCTAGGATATCCAGATAGAGCAAAATGAAAATAGAAGATATTCTCAGAAAAACTATATAAAAATTTGAGTTTCCAGATTACAAAGGTCCACAGACCAGTACAATCCAAGAATGAAAAGCACGTATCATCATATTTTAGAATTTGGGGTTAAATAGAACATACTATAATATTCCAAGGAAATTAAAAAACAGTATCACACTGAAAGAAATAAAAATCCAAACAACATTCTAGTTTCCAACAACAAACCTGAATGCTACAGAAAAGTGGGCAATGTTTTCCAAATGTCTGAGGGAAAAGGTTTTCAACCTAGAATTCTATAAATAACCAAACCATCAATCGTGCGTGGGTGTGCGTGAACTAATCATAAGGGTAAAATAAAGATATCAGAGTCCAAATTGTTTCTATTTACACCTCCCTCCCACAACTTAAGAAGCTAATAGAGGACATGTTTCGGCTACATGCAGGAATCAACCAAAACATAAAACCAAAAAAGAAAGACGGGGATCTAGGGAAGAGGGGACTCAGCTCAGAAGTAAAGGAAAAGGAAATTCCAGAATAATCTCCTTCAGCAGGCTGGGAGCAATTAATCCTGAGAGAGCACAATAGAGGACTGAGGAATTGCTATATACCTACTCTGTTTGAAAAGGTTAGATACAGTTATTAAGAAAAACAAAATGTTGCAGGAGAAAGCAAATGTAGCAATGGTACCCATACCCTACTGCACTCAGCTGTGAACAATATCTTCAGATTCATCAAAATGTCAACACCGACTATTATGATATAACTATTTTGGAAGGGTGAGGGGTAGTGACATAGGGAGCAAGTGAAGAGAGCTAAGTCGAACTACCACAACAGAAGTGAGTGGATACTGTGTGAAATGGATCAATGAAAAAATAAGAGAATAACCACGGTGTTTACATGTGTGGAGGAAAATAACAGAAGAAACATCTTCAAGGATAAAGGAACTGGGGGATATTTTTTCAATAATTAGTAATATTTATTACATTGATAAAAATACATTTTTATTAATTTTTTAAGTAAATCCAATTGGTCAATTTTCCACTTGGGTAAGAATGGATTCAGTCTCCATTTTATTCCATTATGACCTCTGAACATCACAAAGGAGGTGGCACCTCTCCCTCTTTTCCACAACTTTCTGATGTATTTTTCCATAGGATTCTTCATCAGTTTCTAGGAAGAAGCTTTTTTTATTTTGATTTTTTGGCTTTTTCTTCAGTAACAAGAGGAAAAGGAATATTGGTTGAAAATAAATGAGGCCTAAAGCCAAAGCGAGATTCCAGGCCCCTGCCCCCACTTGGCTACCTAATTGTACAGAACAAAATCAATAGGAAGGCAGTCTCCAACTCCATTTCAAAAGCAGACTAGACTTCTGGATAGACAATGCATGATTGCCTGTGTGCATGAGACTGAATTGGGTGCTGGGAGCATGAGAAGAAAGAAGTTACAGAATCAGATTTCACCTCCTCCTTCATATCTTTCCCCTTTGTCAGAAACAACAACAGGAAAATGGCCCTAGAAGACCTTTCCTTCCTGGCTCTGGTGATGCCCAGTGCAGCTGAACCCTTGCATTCATTGATGAAATTCATTGGACTGAAACTCTCCAGTCTCCAGAAAACCAGAGAGACATGGTCTAAAAAGGGGAATACAAAAGGAATTCTGTAATGAATTTGGGTAAGAAACCCATATGGGGGCCAAACTTATGCTAAGGGAAAGACAGGCAGAAGAACATTCTACAGAACCAGTAAGCAATATCCCCAACAGTCCTGAGTGGATGGGAGCCATGAAGTTAGAGCAAATGAAACACTTTCAGAATAAGCAATGAATGAAGTTGGGCAGCATTTGGGTAGCAAGGAGGCCAGCCAAGGGCTCTGCCCAACCCTGATGGTGACAGAAATGGGCTAGAACTCCAGCCCTCCTACCAATAGTCCCTATTAAGGAGGCATTAGATTTGTTCCCCTTTTCTCATTTGCTCAGTCATGGAAACTCTGACCTCAAGTCTTTGTTCTCTGCTTTTTCGGTGGAGGGAGAGGTAAGTTGATTCATATAGCTAACAAAATAAAAGTGAAAGCATAAAAACTGAAGGAAATAAAAATACATTATAAGGAGTACCCATTAAAGAGCCTTCGAAAGGATAAAACGATTTCAATTTTACTGTCTCACTCACTTCTCCCCACTTCCTTCCCAGATATACCTGCATATCTATGTATTTATACAGTTTTTTCATTATTTAGTTAATATGAATTACAGGCCTCATGCTTCCTCCCTTCTAAATCCAAAATGAAGAAGCTTTCTCTTTTCTCTCACTCCCTTTTTTTCTTTGCTCCCCCTCACCAACACGATTTACATTCTCAATGTAATGTATTAAAAAGTTGACAGGGACGAAAGGATTCACACGATGTCTGCTAAGAAACCCAATTTCCATGATGAATTGCCCGAAGCCCCTGAATCACAAACCATTTTTTCCGCTGCTCAGAAGTTGGGTTTTTTTTTTTTTAAATCTTCTTAAAGCCTCTCTCCTAATCTTCAGCTAGAAGAGATGGGTAAAAGGATTTTTTTTCTAAACTAAGGAAAGTATTAGCATCTTGGTTGTTGTGCATCAAATTTGAAAATGCAAGGTTAGTAATATTTCAAATCAGCCATGGTCCAAACCTCTTGATAAGTGAGTGTGCTGTTTTATGTTCATTTTCTCTCTCTTTCTCCCTCTCTCTCTCTCCTTTCCTACCTCCCTCTCCTTCTCCTTTTTCTCCCCCATATGTCCCCCTATAAGGTTTATAGTCAGTAATAAGTAGGAGCTTCCAGAAAAAAGAAAAATTTAGAGTGATTCTTCATAGATCTATCCCCTTTTGGAAGGTTACAGAATTCCAAATAAAATATCCGCTTTTCTGTACTTGACTGGATCAACCGTATCTGGGTGAGGAATTCAGCAGCAAAACCCTAACCCAATGCATGAGATACACTGTCATCTCAATAAGCAGCGACTCTGATTAGAACTGCGTTTGCATCATATTGAGCATATTCTCCTAAGACATAGGGTTTCATTTTCCCAGAAGTGTTCACCCTGGGCTGCTCATTATGAGAGGGGTGAAGATCGACACAGCATTCATCTGAGCTCTTGTCAAGATTTTCGGACCTTGAATAAAATCCACTCTTTCCCAAATATTCTGGAAATTTGGAGCTCTCCTATCTGAGATTTCAACTTCACATTTTTCTCTGTGTGCTATAAAGAGGTCAGTCAGAGGCCTCTTCCACTCAGGACAGAACTGGTCTTTGCCTGCTGCCCAAGCACTCTGGCTTTTCCTAGGACCCACTCCCCCAGAAAACTCACCCTAATAAAACTTTAAAAGAAAATAATCAAGGAATTTTTTTTCAGACAGTGTCTCACTCTGTCACCTAGTATAGAGTGCAGTGGCATGATCTCAGCTCACTGTAAACTCCACCTCCTGGGTTCAAGTGATTCTCCCGCCTCAGCCTCCTGAGTAGGTGGGATTACAAGCGTGCACTACCATGCTCAGATAATTTTTGCATTTTTAGTAGAAATGGGGTTTCACTATGTTGGCCATGATGGTCTCAAACTCCTGACCTCGAGTGATCCCTCCTTGACCACCCAAAGTGCTGGGATTATAGGCGTGAGCCACCAAGCCCAGCCAACAATTTTTTTTAAGAACATATTCAACATTAGACGGGAGAGAGTGGAACTCTGATATTGTCTATAAATCGCTAAAACATGTGTTGAGATACAGAAAGCTGGTGGGCAGCACAGAGACAGACAATAAAGAGTCCATATGCTAGAGTTTAAGTCTGAAATCACAAGCCCCAAATTTGACTCAGGAAAGTTATGAATTAACTCTCAAGAAAAACTTCCAGCGCAGATATTCATAAAAGTTTTATAATTTAAGACAGGCCATGATCTTGGCCCTACAGTGTTAAGAATATTTATTTTGCAGGAAGAAACTGAGAGCATTAGAGGGAAAGAGCCTCACCCCAGCTGCACAGCTAGTGAGTGACAGAACGACAACCTGGTTAGAATTGGTTATTGGTTCTTATATTGCCAGTTATGTTACCAACTATTATATATATTAGTAATATATATATATTACTGATATTATATAGATAATGCATCTGGGTGACTGAGTGAGGGCTTTACAACCATGCAGTTTCCCCCAAGGGTTATTTCTCCTGAACATGTCCTGTGTCTTCCTAACCAAAGAGAAGCAACATAGCAGGGTATAGTTAGAAAGAGACGGGCACTCTCATTATCTTTCCAGACTGACTTTGACAAGAGGACTTAATGGGTCACTTTACTGAAAAGTCTTCAGTTTGGCTTGATTTAGGGCTAAGAGGATGTCATAGAGACCGACTGACTCCGCTTTGCTCAAGGAGGGAGAAAGGTAAGCTTGGCTTAAGTGTGTACACCATGTCAATTAAAGGAAAAGTAGTGGGCTTATCACTCATATGTCTCCCCAAACAACCCTTCCAGAGACATTATTCTCACACTACCTGTGTCTATCCCTTAGCACACCCTGATTTCAAAATGAGCAAAAGACCTGAATAGACACTTCACCAAAGAAAATATATAAATGGCAAATTAGCATATGAAAAGATGCTCCACATCACATGTCATTAAATAAATGCAAATTAAAACAAAGAGATATGGCTACACATCTATAAGCATGGCCAAAATCCAAAAACACCGAAAACACCAAATGCTAGTGAGGATGCGGAGAAACAGGAGCTTTCATGCTGTATGTACAGCCACTTTAGGAGACAGTTTGGTGGTTTCTTACAAAACTAAACATACTCTTACCATTATTATTCAGTAACTCCACTCCTTAGTATTTACTCAAAGGAATTAAAAATAGATGTCCATGCAAAAATCTGCACATGGATATTTATAGCAGCTTTGTTCATAGTTTTCAAAACATATATGCAATCGAGCTGTCTTTCAGTATGTGAATGGATCAATTGTGGTATATCTGTACAATTAAATATCATTCAGCACTAAAAAGAAATCAGCTTTCAAGCCATGAAAAGACATGGAAGAATCTTAGATGCATATTACAAAGTAAAAGAAGCCAATCAGAAAAGGCTAATACTGTATGATTCCAACTATATGACATTCTGGAAAAGGCAAAACTGTGGAGACAGTAAAAAGATCTTAGTTGCCAAGGAGTAGGGGGAAGGAGGAATGAACAGGCAAAGCACAGAGGATTTTTACGGCAGTGAAACTATTCTATATGATGCTATAATGATAGATACATGCCATTATACATTGGTCAAACTCATGGAATGTACAACACCAAGAGTGAACCAAATGTAAACTATGGACCTTGCGTGATAATGATGTGTCAATGTAGGCTCATCAATTGTTAACAAATGTACCACTGGCTTGGGATGTGGATAATGGGGGAGGCTATGCATGCATGTGATCAGTAGGATGTGGATAATGGGGGAGGCTATGCATGCATGTGATCAGTAGGATGTGGATAATGGGGGAGGCTATGCATGCATGTGATCAGTAGGCATATGGGATAGCTCTGTACCTTTCTTTCAGTTTTTCTGTGAACTCAAAACTGCTCTAAAAAAAATAGTCTATTTAAATGGGAAATAAATAAATAAATAAAATTAGCATAGAAGACAGTCAAAGCCAATGGAATTGTGTCAAGACCACAGCAAAGACCAAAACAAAAACAAAAATTTAAAGAAATAAAAAACAAGGTAAAATTCAGAGATCACATGATTACAAGAACAGAAAAGAAGTAAATGGAGGTACATTTGAAGCGGATTCAACCTCAGTGTAATAAAACGGGGGAAACAGTCTGACTATTCTGAAATTAACCTTTCTGTATAAATTAAAAGTAGCTAAGGGTAAAGGATACTAGAGAGAAGAAAATAACTATAATAGAAAAGAAAAGGAAAGATCTTACCTCATTGACTGATAAATCTGTTCAATGTTCATTAAACAATAAGTTCTATCACGGCAAATAAATGGCCATACACAATGTTAGTTTCATGAGAGGAGGGATTGCTTTTTATTTACTATTGTGTCCCCCGTGCCTAGAATAGTGGATGGCACCCAATAAATGTTAAATAAATAAATGATTTCATAACTCAGAATGCTAGAGTTGAAGAACAGACACAGTTGGTACAAAGAAAATCATCAGTAACCAAAAAATAGTAGGTGATTACTCAGGGGTTGCTAACTACAATAATAAATATCCCAAATTTTTAGCAGGTTAAACAATGAAGATTTATTTCTTATTCCCATTATAATCTGATGGTCAGGATTGGTGGAGAAAACTCTGCTTCCACATAGTCATTCAGGAAATCAAGCTTCTTTTGTCTGTGAGTTCTATCACTCACTCCTAGAGCCCCAGAGTCCTTCATTAAGTCATCTGTATCCAGCTGGTACAACAGAAAAGTAAATACATGGAGGATCACTCCCTTAGTTTGTGTTGCTATAAAGAAGTAATTTATAAAGAAAACTGTTTATTTGGCTCATGATTCTGATGTTTGGAAAAGTTTAAGATTGGGCATTTGTATCCGGCTATGGCCACAGGCTACTTTCACTCATGGCAGAAGGTGAAAGGGAGCTGGCATGTCCAGAGATCACACGGTGAGAGACGGAGCAAGAGAGAGGGGGGAGGAGGTGCCAGGCTCTTTTTAACACCCAGCTTTCATGGGAACTGACAGAGTAAGAATGCACTCATTACCATGAGGATAGCACCAAGCCATTGATGAGGGATCTGCCCATATGACCTAAACACCTCCCATTAGGCCTCACCTCCAACACTGCAGATAGAATTTCAACATGAGATTTGGGGGTGGGGAGTGTAAGCATCCAAATTATAGCAATAACATGGAGGTTTTTTAGGGGCCAGGTTTAGATGAGGAATCTATCACTTCTACCCACATTCCATTGGCCAGGACTCAGTCAGAGGTCCCAACTAACTGGTAGAGGCACCGGGAAATGTACTCTAGTTGTAGCCAACAACATTAGCAACATGCCAGAGCATCAAAGAGGGATTGCAGATAACATAAATTCTTGTTCTCTGGGTCACCGTTTGGGCAGAGACAGGGGGAGTAAGAGAGAAAGGCCGAAGTCCAGAATTCATCCAGGTATAGAGTGTTGTTCGAGACTTTCCTTACGTTAACTTAAGATCCCAGAAAGATACACCTTCAAGAAAAGAGAAAAATCAGATCTAGCTAGACCTGCCCACTGGGAATGGTGGAAACAGCTGCCTTGCTAAGCAGATCAAAAATTTAAAAAAAATCAAAGAAGCTATCTCTGGTAGGTTTTAGCTGTAGGCAGTTCTTATCTTCAATCAGGTTCTTCAAAAAGCAGACCCTGAGCAAGGATTCGCTTCAAGTGATTTGTTAGGAAAACACTCTCAGGAGAAACTGGTGACTAGGGGAAGCATAATGGAAAAAAGGGAGAAGCCAGGCTAGGGAGAAAATTCAGGTGAATCCCAGCTTCAGCCTGATCCTGCAGGAAGCTCTGATGTATAAATTGCATGTCAAGGTTTTCCCACTTTCAGACAAGGGAGCTGGGCTTCTGTACTCCTGCACCAAGTAGTCGTTGACTGCAGGCTTTCCTGAGAGGATATCAACTACTAGGTATTCTAGTACCAAGCAGTCATTGGTTATAGACAGCTCTGAGGGGTTGTGCTCCCAGAAACTTTCAGCTATCTCAATGGGCAAATTAGACTCAATAGTCCAAGCACAATCCACTGAAGAATATCACAGGTCCCAGCTATTAGCCGCAAAACGGCAAAGCTGGGGCGTAAACCTAGCAGCAAATCTGGGGCATAAACACACAGAACCAGTAGGAGGGACTGGAGGGAATTTAAGTGGGGCACTATAGGCCCTCATGCACATTTATCTATGAACTTATTTTGTGGTGCTTGTAAAGGGTAGGGTATTTAGGCCACTGGCAGAAGCAAGCACAAAGTCTCTCTAAAGGTGAACACATCTATTCTAGCCTTCAACGAATTTCCACAAATTATGTTTGCAAATCAATGACCAGTTAGCAATCAAAAATTACCAGGCCTATAAGAATACAAGATAATATGAATATATTCAATAACTAAGAGAAACCAGAGACAGCAGACACAGATCCACACAATTCAAATATTGCAGCTATCAGACGTAATTTTTTAAATGATGTTTACCATAGCTATTTATCATGTTTACAGTGATAAGTTGATAAATTGCCCATAAATGACAAACTTGAAAATATCTGCTGGGAACAAAACACTATAAAAAGCATTATAGCAGATTTAGAAACAAACTAAATAGAACTTCTAAAAACAAAATATAACCCAAATTTAAAGCTCAGAAAAATAGAAGAAAAAGGGACAGAGGCAATCTGCAAAGAGAGAATGCCTAAGAATTTTTTAAACTGATTGAAGGCAAAGATCCACAGATTCAAAGATCCTAGAGAATTCCAAAAAGGATACATAAAAAGAAACTCACCTTTTATACAAATTATAGAAACTTTTTAAAAATTATTTTGTAGAGATGAAGTCTTTCTATGTTGCTTAGGCTGGTCTTGAGCTCTTGGCCTCAAGCAATCCTCCCACCTCAGTCTCCCAAAGTGCTGAGATTGTGGGCCTGAGCCACTATGCCCAGCCCAAATCATAGAAACTATTTTTTAAAAAAGATAAAGGGAAAATCATAATTGCAGTCTGTGAAAATGGAGAGATTACCTGCAAAGAAGTAGCATTTAGATGGATAACTGACTTCTGAACATCAACAATGGAAGCTAAAAGACAATTGAATATCTTTTTAAAGTCCTGAAGGGAAGAAAAAGGTAGAATTCTATATTCAGTAAAAATATCTTTGAAGAGAGAAGATAAAAATATTTCAGAAAAATACTTTTGAAAAGCTCATCAGCAGCATACCCTCACCAAAAAAAAATTCTGAAGGACATGCTGTAAGCAACTGATCCCAGATTGAAGATCTGAGGTATAAGTGTGTATAAAGTGAAAATTGAGTAAAAATATATGGAAATTGAAAATGAACATAGATTGTGTAAATCAGCTAAATTACAATGCCTAATAGTGTTAAAAATTCAAAGGACATTATTACCAGATAGCAAATATATATAAATAAAAAGTATGATAAATGGAGTTATAATGTTCTAAGGTTATTTGAAAGATGAATAACAGTTATTTCTTAAATTTGTTCTTTTATAATTTAAAGATACATTTTTGTAATTTCCAGAGTAGCTTCTAAAATAACATAAATAAAGCACATAATGCACAAAACAATTAAGAGGTGGAACAAATACAGTAAAAATAAACAGGGAGGAACAAGCATAAAATTGATATAGAAAATGTATAGCATAAAAATTCCAAATATATCTGAAATTAAAATTAATATAATCAACAATGCTTCAATTAAGGAAAAAATGAAGTTAGAAAAACATAAAATCCAACTGCATACAGTTTTCAAAAGACATAAAATATAAAGATATAGAAAAGTTGAAAGTAAAAGATAGCATGAAAATACAAATAGAAAGATGATATTGCTATATTAATATCAGATAAAACAGAATTTGAGGCAAAGATCATTTCTAGAGGTGAGAACTATCACTTAACAATAAAAAAGTTCAATTTATGAGGAAAACAAAATGATTTTTAAATTTATGTGCATTTAATAACATGGCCTAAAATAGATAGTGCAAAATTAACAGAAGAGATGGAAAGGCTGGGCTTGTGGCTCACACCTGTAATCTCAGCACTTTGGGAGGCCGAGGCGGGCGGATCACGAGGTCAGGAGATCGAGACCATCCTGGCTAACCTGGTGAAACCCCGTCTCTACTAAAAATACAAAAAAAAATTAGCTGGGCGTGATGGGGGGCACCTGTAGTCCCAGCTACTTGGGAGGCTAAGGCAGGAGAATGATATGAACCTGGGAGGTGGAGCTTGCAGTGAGCCAAGATCAAGCCACTGCACTCCAGCCTGGGTGACACAGTGAGACTCCATCTCAAAAAAAAAAAAAAAAAGAGATGGAAAAATAAACATGCACAATTTGTGAAGATTTGACACCTCTCTTTCAGTGATTGATAGAATACGCTGATAAAAACTAGTAAGGATATAGAAGATTCAAGAAACAGTATTGCTATTGTTTGAATGTATGTATCCCTCCAAAATTAATATGTTGGAACTGAAACCCTAAGGTGATGCTGTTAAGAGGTGGGGTTCTGCCCTCATAGATGGGGTTAGTCCTTTATAAAAAAGGTTGAGGGAGCAAGTTCTTCCCTTTTTGCCCTTCTACTCCTTTGGCCATGTGAGGACACAGCATTCATCTCTTTTCACCTCTTTCACTATATGAGGATGCAGCAAGATGCACCACCTTGAAAACAGAAAGTAAGCCATCATCAGACAATCCCAATCTACCAACGCCTTGATCTTAGAATTCCCAGCCTCCAGAACTGGGAGAAAATTAATTTTTGTTCTCTATAAATTACTCAGTCTAAGGTGTTTTATTATAACAACACTAGGAAAAGGATCAATAAACCTGACCAAATAGACATCTAGAGAATGCTATGCCCCACAGCTGCAGAATATACCATTTTTTGCAAACGTACATATATATTTACAAAAATAGACCATATAATGGAACATGAAGCAAGTCTCAACAAATTTCTGAGGACTGAGCACAATGCAAATAAATCAGAAATACTGTGAAAACAATTTTTAAGTTCTCAGACATTTGGAAATTAAGATGTATCAATCATAGGTCACAGAGGAAATAATGGAAATTTAAAACATTTAGAGCTAAATGACACTGAAAATACTATAAACTGAACAACTTGTAGTAAATATAGGCTTTAAAATGTATCTATTAGTAAAGAAAAAAATTGATTTAAGAATCCATCTCAAAAAATTAGGATAAGAAGGGAAGAAAAAATTGGAAGAGAAAATAACAGAAATCAATGATATGGGCCAGACATATGAAAGAGGAAACAAAGCCAAAGCTGATTCTTTGGAATAAGAGATGGGACAAATAACTCATAGCAGGAATGAAAAGGAAATCCATGTAGATAAATGTTGAAGACATCTAACAGATAAGAGAAAATTTTGAGCAACTTAATACCTATAAATTTGAAAACATAAATGAAATGGACACCATGACATATCTGGCATCTTTGACACCCAGAGCAGATAATTTTTAACATTCTCATCTTCTATACAACAAAATTATTTTCAGGAATAATCACATAATCAAACAAGAAATAATAATGGGAAAAAAACAAAATGAAATTTTTTTTATTAAATTTTGTATGCTGGTAAACATAGACATATGTTTGAAAAATTTAATAAAATACCTATTATAGAAAAAGGATGAAAACTGGATCAAATACTTTTTAAATGGATGTATGTTTCACAGTAGATGTTATCTTATGTTGTCTTAATTATTTTTAAATTCCTATTCCTGGACTATCCTGAAGGCACGAATTTAGTAATTTCAAAGTATATTTTGAGGCCAGGGAAGGAAAACCAAAAAAAAAAGAAATGGGGTGAAAAAGTAATGGATTAATACTTTTCAATTGCCTTAATGTTGTGTTGGTTTTGGGTTTGTTTGTTTGTGACAGGGTCTTATTCTGTTGCCCAGGCTGGAATGCAGTGGTGCAATTATGGCTCCCTGCAGCCTCGACCTCCCAGGCTTACACCAGCCTCCCAACTCAGCCTCCTGAATAGCTGGAACCATAGGCATGCACTACCATGCCTGACTAATTTTAAAGTTTTTTTTGTAGAGATGAGATATCTGTATGTTGCTCAGGCTGGTCTCAAACTCCTGGACTCAAGTGATCCTCCAGCCTTGCCCTCCCAAAGTGCTAGGATTATAGGTGTGAACCACTGTGCTCAGTTGCCTTAATGTATTTTTAAAAGGAAAATACTTATGCTTACATATTTATCTGTCACAGTAATGAATACACATATCATAATTTCCATTTTTGAGCCTAAATTTCTGTAATTTTCTCAATGACTTTATCGAAATTTATCTTCTCCTTATATTCATGTCCATAGACAATGTGGCCAGATTTGTCAATCTATTTCACTCAGTTGACCAAAACGTCTATTTTATTTATTTTAATTTTGAAAAGTAACTTCCATATGAAGGAATAGATACATAAGTCATTAGAAAAAGTCTTAAATACAATATTGAACTCGGCTGCTATTCATAAAAATCTCACTTCACAATAAATTTCAGAAAATGCAATACTGCCCATTCCTTTGTTTCTTTTTTCTTGTCTTTTTTTTTTTTTTTTTTTTTTTTTGAGACGTTCTCTCGCCGAGGCTGGAGTGCAGTGGTGCGATCTGGGCTCACTGCAAGCTCCGCCTCTTCGGTTCACGCCATTCTCCTGCCTCAGCCTCTGGAGTAGCTGAGACTACAGGCGCCTGCCAGCAAGTCCGGCTAATTTTTTGTATTTTTAGTAGAGACGGGGTTTCACCGTGTTAGCCAGGATGGTCTCGATTTCCTGACCTTGTGATCCGCCTGCCTCGGCCTCCCAAAGTGCTGGGATTACAGGCGTGAGCCACCGCGCCCGGCCACCTTTGTTTCTTTAGGATCCATTCTAGCCACTTTCAAATATCAATACAGATACTTGAAAACACCAAGTGGTCACAGAATTATAGAATTTATGTAATTCAAGTTATATTTCTTTGTTTTTCTAATCACTGTGCTAGCACTGTTATAATTTCTAACATACACTTTAAGCCCAGAAACATGTAGCAACACAAGACTTAGATATATTAGCTGCACCCAAAGCAGGTAAGCTCCAATAATTCCCAACTGTATAAACTTACCCCAGAAACAAAGGTGTATAGCTGAGTCCAAGTGTTTTCAAGAGTTAACTCTATAATTACGAATTCTCCGAATTAACTTACGTAGAATGTAGTGTGTTTTAAAGAATAAGTTTTTTAAAGTGCCAGTTTGAAGCTTACACCCATATCATGAAGATGCAACAGAAATCTCAGCCATTATTTTAGAACTTAACCCAAAAGATGTTGGGGTATTATCTGGAATTGCTGACATTTTCATCGATTGTACTGTTGCTTAAAAATTTTCTACAATGAGCTCGCTTATTGCATACATCCATGAGTGCACAGCTCCCACCACCCTGGCCTTGGTTACTGAATGGACAAATTTGTGGAAAATTACAACTTATCAAAACTGCCTCTGTATACCAGAACACATATATAAGAATGTTTACAGCAGCATTTTTCATAATCACAAAAGAAATTGAAAAAAAAACATAATGTCCACCAACAATAGGAAGGTCAAATAGTGCACGTTACAGTCATACAATGGAATACTATACAGCCAACCCCCCACCCACCTTCTAATTGTATTCTCTTTCTTTTCTTTATAATATCTAATGAAATTTGTTCAGTCTCATTTATTGCCGGTTTCCCCCACTGGCTGGTAAGGTCCATGAAGTCAAGCATCAAGTCCCAATTTACATCTAGCACTCAGCTTCATGCCAGAGACATGGTACGCACTCAGAAGTCATTGAATGAATGAATGAATGAATGAATGAATGAATGAATGATGAGTGGTTACAGTTGAGCCCTGCTTGCCCAGGAGCCATTCCACCACTTGAGGTGACTTTGTTGTAATCTACTATGCATTTATCTTTTTGTTTCATTCTCACAGGAAAGCCTTATTTTCATCATTTCCAAAATATCGGAGGACCTTCCCTATATGCCCAAATACTGAAAAAGATAGGCAGTGGTTAATGTGGAATTGATTTACTCTGAAGACTTCTAACACTAATCAGAATACAACAAACATAAATGATTAGCATTTACTGAGTGCTTACTCTTTGCAGATACAACCCTAAGAGTCTCACATGTAACTCCTTCAATATTCACATTGATCATATAAAGTAGGTACTAGTAATTATCATCATTGTGCAGATGAGGAAACTGAGGCATCAGGAATAATTTTTCAAATCTCAGACAGCTAGGTAAAGTGGTGGAGCTGGATTCAAACCCAAGAGAACTACATTGCATTAAATACCCAGCATTAAATACCCAGACTACACTGCATTAAATACCCAGACTACACTGCATTAAATACCCAGCATTGAAAATTAAATGATGATTAATTGCAGTTCACACCTCAAATTGGCTGGCAGGTTGAACAGCATGGTCTGGGTTGTGTGGTAAAGAACGACTGAGCTGATGGGCGCCACATGGGGCCTGTGAAGCCAGGCTTCAGAAAGCCAGTGCTCATGCAGACTTCCAGTAAAGAACCCTTCAGATCCCACTTTTTTCCTGTGCTGGGTAATCACAGGATTTACCTGAAGGAGCCAGGATTTTGTCTCTTGTGATCCTGGCTGGGGGCTCAGAGCGCCTGTTGCTACTGGAGTCATCTATAATTAGAGGATTAAACATCTCACATTTGGGCTGACTGCGGGCATCCTTGACAAGCAGTCTAACTGATGGGTACAATGTCTCTGTGGTTTGTGGCTCCATGCAGAGATGGATAGAACTTCAGAAAAATAGAACAGAAACATAAACTGCAGAAACCTTTCAAGTTTTCATTTCTGCCTGCTCAGGTTTTATTCCCCATTTTGAACATTTCATGCACCAGAGACACATGGTCATCCTTCTTCCTTCCTCTGCCACCCTGAAGACTGGCTGCAGCCCCACATCCACACAGCTCTTACCACACTGTACTGGATTATATACACTCCAGGGACACTGTCGATTCATACCCACAGGTTTGTTTGGCACAGGTAAAAGCACTGGGGATTTCTTCCACAGCTGCTTTTCCTTTCACTGGCTCCTCTACATATGCTGGCTTCTAAGCTGGGGCTGGTGGTTCTGCATTCCCTCAGGCTCCATTAGGTCCCTAGAAGGATTGACCCTTAAATATTCAGCCCTCAGTCTTTCTGGCTTTTCTTCTGGTCAGCTACTGGGATACTGTCAAATTATAGCATGCCTGTTATACAAATACCAACTAATATAAAAATATATTAAGGAGGCAGTAAAATTTCTCTATAATTCTACCCACATTCTAGAGGTGAATGCCATTATTAACTTGGTGCTGATACTCACAAACCCCTTCAAAGCATATAAAAATTGACAGGAAGGTAGATGTTAGCATACTCTAAAATATTTCTACTACTTTACAATCTAATTTTCTCACTTAATTACATCATATGGACATTTGTTAGTGTCTGAATAATTTGAAAGATTGATCTACTTGTCCTTGTTAATAGTTGCATAGTATTTCTTTTTTTAACTTTTATTTTAAGTTCAGGGTGCAGCTGCAGTTTCATTACATAGGTAAACATGTGTCGTGGAGGGTTGTTGTGCAGATTATTTCATCACCCAGGTATTAAGCCTAGTACCCACTGGTTATTTTTTCTGATCCTCTGCCTCCTCTCACTCTCCACCCTCTAATAGACCTCAGTATGTGTGGTTCCTCTCTATGTGTCCAAATGTGCTCATCATTTAGCTCCTGCTTATAAGAGCATAGTATTTCATAGCCCAAAAGCAAACCCGTCTGAGTGAAGAGAATCATCACCCATCTAGATAAAAACTTAGTTGCCTTCCTTGAATCTCCCCAGATCCAATAGTTACCAAATCCTGGTAAATTTTCTTCTAGAATTCACTCAAATGTACCCCTCCTTTCCATTTTTATTACCACCACTTCAGTCCAAGCTAACATCTTCTCTCATCTGCACTTCTACAGTTGTCTCTCAATTGGTACCTTTTCAAAGTAGAAATCTAATCAGATCACCGATCCCCAACATCCAGCCATTCTTGCTTTAAACACATTATAATAGCTTCCCTGTACTCTTAACATATAAACAAGATGGCTTAACATGGCCCACAAAGCCCTCCTGGAAAGGCCCCTGCTGGTGCCAAAGGTAATACACATTTAAAATTTTGATAATCATCATCAACTTGCTCTGCAAAAAGGTAGACAAAGTCATATCACCACCAATGATGTTAGAAAGTGCAAGTAAGATGTGTTTTTATAAATTCCTCACCTCCCTGGCACCACCACCATTACCATACTATCAAAAAAAATTTCAAGGCCTAAATGTTGATTTAGCCAGCATTATGTCTTTACATCCATAAAATAATATGATTTGAGGCGATTTCAAATTAATACAGAAAATGTTGTAGTAGCTTCAGCTCTGCCAGCTATATTACCACACAAAGACTCAGTTGGGTGGTAATTACAAACCTTAGCATCCAGGGCCTCCCACAGACCTGCAAGTGGGTGGGTCTGCTTGGCTACGGAGTATTTCCAATTTCAGTGTCTCCAGGGCAGCCAGCTGGAGGCTGCCATCTGGTTTGTGAGAGGAGGTCTCTGGATGGTTCTCTCTTCAATCTGGAAAAGGGCTTGCTCTCCATTTCCTCTTTTTAACTCTTCTCTGCATCAATTTGAGGCCACGCCCTCCTCACACATTTTTTTTCCAGGGTTAATTCTTTATTAATGCTCAGCAAATTGTGAGATTTCTGATCTGAGAGTGACATTCTGAACCCATTTTTACACTGGATGCTGGTTCAGTCCCAACTTACTACTGCCTGATTATCCATATTTTTTTATGCAAGCCAAAGTAAGAAAAAAAAAAGCTTAAAATTTTCCCCAAATACAGCTTCTATATTTTATTCATTCAGTCATTTATCCAATAAAGAACTGTCAGACACCTATTATATGCCAAGCACTGAAATAAATGAGAGGAAAAAACCAAAGAAAATGACAGAAATAATCCTTGTTCTCCTTAGGATTGCAGCCTAGCAAAATAGTGTGTGAGGTAAATAGGGCTCTAGGACAATGAGTTATTTCTGACTTTCATAAAGGCCACATTTCTATCCTCATTATTCAGTGTCAGGTCTCATCTAGAAAGGTCGTTGAGTTAGCTATAGAGCCTGTACTTTGTTTTTCCAAAGATAACATCCTCAAACAAGACAGAACCTCTCAATTTAATGTCTTTAGTTCTCAGAGTTTTTGTGCTGTTTTTCTTATCTGCTTTTTAAAAATCTTCCTAGTTCATGTGGCCAATTAAATTATTGACCCCAATTCTTTACCCCCTGTCCCTCATACTTATGCCGTTTGCCAAGTGACTTTGCAAACTTCTACTGGAGGGCCTTGACCCTGGGCTTAGCCATGTGACTTGCTTTGTCCAGTGAGATGTTAGCAAACATGACTTGGGCAAAAACAACCTGCTTCCTTGCATGGGCATTCTTTCTTTCCCTTCTACTGTAACCATGATAAGAACATGCCCCAGGCAGTCCACGGATGTAAGGAGGTTGAAAGGTTAGTGGAGTAAACCTAGATCCAACCTGGAGTCAGGCCTGTTGGACCTAGATAGCCCACCCCAGCCTATTGTCAGATGCATGAGTGAGCATAAATAATTCTTGATTGAAGGCACTGAGTTTGAGGTGTTTTATTACACAATAGGTGATTCATACAGTCCCCTACAATTTGTATAAACATCCCTAAGTCTCTCCTCTCTAAAACTCCATTAGCCTCCCTCTGGAAGCCCGAACAAAAACATGACCGCACTTTAAGTTTTTTGAGGGGAGCCTACCCCTTGGGGAACTATTGCAGATCTGGTATTTTTACTAACAGATTGAGCTGTCCCTCTGTTCTCTCTTTGTCTGGTAAAGCTGCTGTCTCAGCTACCTTCTGCACTCCCTCCAATCAATTTTGAGGATAACCTGAAGCCTGAATCTTCCCTAGGAATTTTTCTAGGCTCTCCTGGAGAAGTCCTGGGAAGGAACTTTAGGTCTAGAGCAACACATGCCTGCATTCAAAGTATGACTCTGGTGTTTATTAGCCTTGTGACCCTGAGCTTCGAGGTAATTTAAAGTCTCTGAATCTCATTTTACTTATCTGAAAAAACGAGGCTATTACTCATCTCAAATTAAGCAGTATTATCTATGTAAAAATCTTGGCTCTGGGCTCAATTTTGGTATTCAATAAAAGTTGTATGGTGTTTTTTGCTTTGTTTAATATTGTTTTATGACTGTCATTAATTTTGTGGTTTTGTTTTCTATTCTTAACTATCACCAACCTTTACTATGTCTGGAGAATTCTCAGAATTAAAGAAGTAAAAAGAGGCTTTCCTACACTTTCTAGAAGAGAACAAAAATTGGAGGGAAAATGCCTTATATCACCACTTCACAATCTCAAAGGAAGCAATCAACATATATGACTATGTAAAAATAAAGTTATGTCAGAGCTTCAGGGTAAAGATGGCAAAAAGTAGCCAGACATGGTATCCCTCTCTTGGGTCTGATGAAATAATCCAAAATTAGCAAACAATAACAATAATAGCAAAAAAAAATTCATCAACAACAACCCCAATATCTACAAACTTCAAAAAGTGGTGACCAAGAAGTTAATCAAGTTTTTAGTGTGACTCTGTAAGTTCCACACTACAAAGTAACATTGCCCTCAGCTCCCAGAAAACAAACTGGGGAAAAGGTGAAACAAAAAAATCCTGAGACTTCCTCCAACAGCCTCCAGTGTAAAGAGAAGACCAGGGTCTGAGCCAAGTAAATATCATGGTAAAACTCTCAAGATATCAATAAAAGCCCCATAGCACCCAGAGGGGAATCTTGAGGTCTCCAAAGAAAAAGGAAAATGGCCTTCCAAGGTGCCATGCTGAATTTCGAGGATAACCTGAAGCCTGAATCTTCCCTAGGAAACAGACACACTCTGACTAGAACGTGTAAACACAGAACAGGGTACTTAATAAAATTCCAGAAGATAGCCTAGAGCCCAGGTCATGTAGCCCCAGGAGAATTCTCCCCCACTCACCACCCTAGATCCTGCTCTGTGCTCTTGGGAAAATCAAAAAGTGAATAAAACTGCAATTGCCCAGCCTTCAATCTGTAGCTGAGGTGAAAAACAGATCTCAGGTATTATAGAAGGAATGGAGCCAAAGAGAATTCAGACACACTGGATCAGACAAAAGAAATGAACAAAGCTGCCCACATCAACAGGAATAATAAAAGAAAAAGGGGCCAGGAGCAGTGGCTCACACCTGTAATTCCAGCACTTTGGGAGGCCAAGGCAGGCAGATCACAAGGTCAGGAGTTCGAGACCAGCCTGGCCAATATGGTGAAACCCCATCAGTACTAAAAATACAAAAGTTAAGCATGGTGGCGGGTGCCTGTAGTCCCAGCTGCTCAGGAGGCTGAGGCAGGAGAATTGCTTGAACCCAGGAGGCAGAGGTTGCAGTGAGCTGAGATCATACCACTGCACTCCAGCCTGGGCAACAGAGTAAGACTCCATCTCAACAAAAAGAGCGAAAGGAAGAAGGAAAGAAAGAAAGAGAAAGAAGGAAGGGAGAGAGGGAGGGAAGAAGGAAGGAAAGAAGGGAGGGAGGGAGGGAAGAAGGAAGGAAGGAAAGGGAGGGAGGGAGGGAGGAAAGGAAAGGAAAGGAAAGGGAGGGAAGGAAGAAAGGAAGGAGAGGGGGAGGGAGGGAAGGAAGGAAGGAAGGAAAGGAAAGGAAGGCAGGGAGGGAGGGAGGGAGGAAGGGAAAGGAAGAGAGAGAGAAAGAAAGAGAGGGAAAGAAAGAAAGGAAGGGAAAGAGAAAGAAAGAAAGAGAAAGAAAGAAAGAAAGAGAAAGAAAGAACGAAAAAAAGAAAGAAAGAAGCAAGGAAGGAAGGAAGGAAGAGGGAGGCAATTATACATTTACCACAGCAAAAGGAATATAACATGCTGCTGACAAAGTATCCATCTTAGAAGAAATTCCTACAACTGATTTGGGCTACAGAGAAACAACAGAAACATGAAATCAATCATCAAGAACATGAAAAAGAAATTTTAAAACAACAGAATGAGACCAAAAGACCAAAAGATAAATTATATAGCTATGAAATAACTTGAAGACAAAAGTCACATTATTAATGAACTAATAATGCAATTTTAAACATCAATGAATAATCTAGGCTTGACTGAAGAATAAATAGCTGATTGAGGATAGACATTGAGATGATTAAAAATAAATCTTGGGAAAAAAGATGACTTTTTAAAGCACTTAGACGATGATAAATATAATGGACAAAGGTCATCTAACACAGAAATTATTCCTGAAAAAGAACCCAAATCAGAATAAAAATATATTTGGACATATAACACACAAAAAAATCCTTGCTATAAAAAAATAACTAATACCATCTGCCTGTAATCCCAGTTACTCGGGAGGCTGAGGCAGGAGAATTGCTTGAGCCCGGGAGGCGGAGATTGCAGTGAGCCGAGATCGAGCCACTGCACTCCAGCCCGGGTGACAGAGCAAGACTCTGTCTCAAAAAAATAAATAAAATAAAATAAAATAATAACTAATACCATCTGCTGGAATATTCCAGTATGGAATTATCAACAAGGTATCACCTTCTTGCACTATTGAGACCCAACACTATTAAAAAGAAAAGTATTCAGGCATCTAGTACCCTCCAAAAAACATAGAATCACCTGTAAGAAAGTGAATACCAGACATAAAAAGGTAGCAGACAAACATTCTTAACATGAAAGTGCATGGAGAATAAAACATCTAAGAGTTCTTCTTTTAAAACCTAACCAATAATAAATTCAGCCAATCAAAAACGAATAGAGGAGCTATGATAGAAGAAACAGTGCAAAATTCAATACCCAAAATCATTGGAGCAATGCTCACAGTCTTATGGGAAAGAAAGTGGGACATCAAATTTTTATACCCAGCCAACTCAATGTGAAGACAACCAACAGAAATCTGGAAGTACACAAGAACCCAGAGAGCAAACTCTCTGAGTGCACCTGGAAAAGAGCTTCACAAGGAAAGCCAACAAACCAAAAATGAACCATAATTTTAGAAAATAAAGAATTCAGGAAAGCAGAAGCTGTGGTACAAGGACAGGGAGGGAGCAGCAAATTCACTTAATTACAGACATAAAACTAAACCACGATAATGATAGAATCATAGAACTGTAATTGCAGAATATAAATCCTTTATACTGACTTTATAAAAATGTTACTAAAAAACTCAGAAGATGAGGGGAGTGGAAAATGAGGTGAGAGGAAGATTAAAAGTTTTAATTTCCTTATCTTTCATAGCAGAGAGTCAATCAATATGTCTAAAATTAAACATGGATCTTTAAAAAAAATTCCAGCTTTCTTAATTTTTTATAATCATTTTGTAACCTTAGGGAGAACTTTTAGGATCTAATATCTCTGGTGGTAAAAACAAAAAATGATCTGAAGTTCCGTAATTTCTTTGATTTCTCTTTGGTTTCTTTTTCTTATGTTAAATTTAAGAAAAATTCAATTTAATGCTTTTTATTTTTCTAAAAACAGAATAAGACCCAATGTTTACTAATTTATTCTGTATTTTTCATTTCATTTATACACTTAAGGAGCTACCTGGAATCATTTTCACTTGAAGTTATTAGGCTACTTCTTGACTGTAGAATTTGAGACAATATTTTTGTTCTCTTTTTTTATTTTGCTTACATACTTTCAATCCCGCATATACTATTTATATAAAAACAAATTCATAGAGTTTTAAGTACTGAAATACCAAATTGCAAAAATTTGTCATAAAATTCTCTCATCTCTGTGTACACGCCCCTTGCAATATGACTGTGCAGCTCTACCATCAATAGGTAGAATCTATTTTCCTATCCCTTGAGCCTGAACTGGCCTTATTACTTGTTCTATCCAATAGAATGTGGCAGAAATAATACATGATTTCTGAACTTAAGTTTTAAAAGGCCTTGTGGCTTCTTCTCTCGCAATCTTGGAATAATCCCCTGAGATTGCCATATGAAGAAGCCTAGGCTAATTTATTGGAGGAGGGGAGGCCACGTGGAGCAGTGAGAGCTGTCCAAACCCCACAGGCCAGACAACCAGCAGACAACCAGCACTAACCAGCACACATCTTGGTCATCTGGTCCCAGCAAAGCTGCCAGGTAACTGCAGCCACTGAGTGACCCCAGATGAAGTTGGAAGTAAAACTGCCCAGCTAAGCTGAGTTCAAGATGGAAGACTAAACACGTATATCTGTCTGCCTTTCCTCCCCAAGTCCACTGAACTTACGTTAAAGAAATACAAAAGGAATAAAGTCATAAGAACAAATTCCAATGGTCAAGACTGAGTCACGTGCTCATGTCTAAACGAATCCTGGCAAGGGGAATGAGACCACAACAACTGGCTCATATGTCATGATTCACCCACTAGCTCTGGGAGGAGATCGCCTTCCCTGAGTATAAGGCCTAGCAGATGCTAAGCATCCAAAATACTAGAGGTTTTTCAGAAAGGAAAAAATGAGGGTCACTCACTTCTACCAACCAATGTCATGAAAAACATATTCCAGAAAACCCTTTCTCAGCAATATTTGAACACAGAATCAAATATCAAACTGATATTTATGGAGAAAGGAAGAAATACTTGATTATGAATGATTAAATATATGAATGTGCATGTAAGTGGATGAATTAAGGTGGGAGAGTTGAAGAAACGCAGATTCTTAGCCTAGAGCAGGGTTCTCAAATTTGAGCATCCATCAGAATCATTTAGAGGACTTATTGAACCACAGGTTGCTAGGACCCACCCCTAGGTGGGGAAAGAGGGGCATTTCTAGCAAGTTTCTAGCTGATGCTGATATTGCTGATTGGAGACCACCCTTTTAGAATCCCTGCTCAGAGAAGAGATCAAATGAAGATGTGCTATCATGCAAATATCTTAAGAAGTGCTGTGGCCCAGAGAAAGCTGGTTTGTTCAGCATGGCTCCTAAGTGAATTATTTGGAAGGTTACCTGGAGGTAGATTTTTGACTCAACATAAGAACACATTTTCGAATAACTGGAGGTGTGTACCAATGGAATAGGCCAGCCCTTTCCACGCTTTCCTGCCTCTTTTCCTGCCTTCCTTTCATTTTCCTCCTACCCCTGCTCTGCTGTTCCAACAAGTTTATAGCCCCGGCTGAGGGCCTAGATCTCACATTTCCACAATCACAAACTTATTTCTCCTGGGAACCAAATGTCAGCAATTTTCTGAATACAACTTTATAAGAGCAGAGAAAGAATCAGTCTCTAAAATGTCCATTTGTCTCATTTTGTGCTTTAATATTATGAGTTTTAACTCATATGAGCAGAGTGATCTACCTTTGATCATTTCTGTATGTTTATCCCATATTGTTAATATCCAATAAAATACTTATAAAAAAAATCCCATTCTAACATAACACCATTTTGTTTCTCTGAGGAATTATATGGACATCTCTCAAAATGTTGCTTTTGAAGGTGGTACCACACAGGAAATGCTGATAACACAATTTCTTAACACACATCAAGTACACAGGTTACACAAAAGCAGATTCTATTTTAGCTTTTTTGAGAGGCGATTTAAAAGTTAAGTTCCCCTTAATGAAACAGAAAGGAAAAGGGCTTTGCTTTGCTTTTCTCAGCATCCCAGCTTTTCCCTCTTTGTGGCTTACGATGTTTTCCTTCTTCCTCGTGTTATCTGTGTTTCCTGCTCATCTCAACTTGATGACATGTTGCTGAGACAACTAAATCGCTAACCTTCTTAACTTGGCTTTTGTTAGGTGCTTGCGTGTGTTTAGGAGGGATATTTTCATTTCTCTTAGAAGGCTCTGTGTCTGCTCTGGGAGGCTATTAGACCTGGAGGTGGAGAACAAGGGAGGCTTCTTAAGTGCTTCCTATTCAAATCGCCTTTTTACTCCCTTTAAATCCATCATTTGTATGTGGTAGGGCACTGGTGGAAGCTTCCCTGCCTCCTATGGTCAGGATTAATTTACTCAGTGATGTCATGCTTGTTCCAGCTCAGACTCCTCCAGGAGAAAGAAAGGTCTGAGAACAAGAAGCACACAAAATTTCTATCATTTCAGTTCCTTTATTTTATCTTCCCTCCCCTTGCCAAAAGTGGGAGAGGGCGCAGCTTAACTGCAAAATAATTACTCTGTACAGTCCGTTCATCTATTTGATCATCTGATAAAATAAGTTTAGGACATAAGCAAGAACCACGGTGCCCTCAACACTGGCCTGCCTCAGCACTGAGCCTGTCTTATGTAACAGCCGCTTGTTTATGTGTCTGTGCACTCTCCCTCCACACGCCACCCTCTGCTGTGCTTCCCTTGGGTCTAACATTTGTCTTTTCTATTGTTTTCACTCTCATGTTTACCATGCCCCTTCACATACTGAGTGCTCAACAGAGAGCTCTTCCTGCTGCAAAGTAAAATCAGACCCTAGAAAGCAACTCCTTAAGACAATCTACATAATTTAAAGGTAGTTTTCAAAGCTGAAGTTTAGCTCTCAACCCAAATTCACCTAACTAAATCTAAATTGAAATGCAGAAAGGATATTGAATTTAGAAACACTTTTAGTCCATCTTCAAAATATCTTATTTGGCTAAATTTTTCACTTTTCCAGCAGACTTTTTCTTTGTTTTTGTTTTGTTTTTTGGTTTTTTTAATTTTACAAGTGTAATTCAGGTGTCATCTCCATGAGTGTCCCAGATTTCCAGCCTTCTGAAGCTTTCTTTCCCATATCTGGTAGACGTCAGATTCCTGCTAACATCCGAGGACTTACATTCTCAGGGCCACTATGAGCTTCAGTTTCCTCCCCCTGCCAAATTCTCAATTTCTGTCACATACACACACACCTTCTGTGCTGCATCTCTTATTTAAGCTTCTAGGTGATTTCAGGGTAAAACACAGGCCCTTTATCTTTAATTTCCCAAGTAATACACTAGCCAAGACTGGTGTACATAGGAGAGTTACTAAGTTTTGGGCAAGAGGGTCCATTAGGTCATAGCATATAACACAGGACTGTCCCACCACAAGCCCTGAGGCAGCTCCTGCCCTCAGTTTCACTCAAGGAAAGGCTGAGAAAGAGACAGATTATCTTTTGAACAACTGAATGTGATCTTAAAGCTCCTAGGAAAAGCTTAGCTTTCTAAAAGAGAAAGTAAATTGTGATTTTCAAGATCCAGAGCCTAGAGCAGTTGAACATAATTGGAGAAAGAAAGAGCTCAGAAGGTGACCACCGCCTCACTTTCCAGAGAGAGACAAGGGAAGGAGCACTAGCCTCACGGAGAGGCTCCACATTCAAAAGGCCTTGGTGCGGCCGGGCACAGTGGCTCACACCTGTAATCCCAGCACTTTGGGAGGCCAAGGTGGGCAGATCACTTGAGGTCAGGAGTTTGAGACCACCCTGGCCAATATGGTGAAACCCCATCTCTACTAAAAATACAAAAATTAGCCAGGCGTGGTGGCTGGCACCCGTAGTCCCAGCTACCTGGGAGACTGAGGCAGGAGAATTGCTTGAACCTGGGAGGCAGAGATTGCAGTGAGCCAAGATTGCACCACTGCACTCCAGCCTGGGCGATAGAGCGAGACTCTGTCTCAAAAAAAAAAAACAAAAACAAAAACAAAACAAAACAAAACAAAGCCCTTGGTGTGACAGGGGAGCCATGTGAGAAGGCAGGAGCATGGCCTCCGGGGTCCCCTGAGAGGGAGAAGTATGATTCTCAGTGAACAGAGAGTTTAGTTACACACTTACTCCAAAATGTTCCCACTCCAGTAACAAAGATTATATGTCTATTCTTTTTTTAATTGAGATAAAATTCACCATTCTAACCATTTTTATCAGACATTGATCTGCCTCTCTCCCATGTCCGTCTATGGTCCTGGAGAAACTGAGATTTTTGGAGGTTGGGCATGCAAACAACCAAGAGTAACTTTTATTTCTCCATGCCCCCTTGCCCTAGTGAGAGCTAATATATTTCTCAAGTGCCCCTCTCCAATATTTAGGATGATAAAACTTTAGCTTCTCTTATGACAATATCACACCAGAGAATGGATCTCTGGCCTGTCAATCCCTCTTCTATTCACCATATTAGTCAGCTTTACCACAGCATAATGCAGTAACAAACAGCCCCTAAATTTAGTGGCTTGTAATAACAAAGATTTCTTTCAACATGTGAGATATTTCAGTTATGGTGGTAACATTTAGACCTTAATCAGAAAATATGTGGGAAATGTTCTGCTATCTGCCTCGTTCCTTTATTTTTCCTTGTAGATGAGTCTGATTTCAACACTAGATTTTAAGTTCTTTGAAGGCAGAGATTATGCATCATACTCATATTTTTCTCACTTTACCTGGTGTGTGGTTAATTAAATATTTCTTGAAGGAACCAATGAAAAAATGAATCTATTGAAGAACTGTGAATAGGTATGTGAGTTAATAGGCATGAGACTTAACATTAGCTTTCTTGTTAAATGGCAATTAAATGCATTGACATTCATTATAGCCTGAATATATTGAGAATCTAATTGCTCACATGTTGCTCATGTAATCTCCAGTTTTTCAATGATAACTTGATGTCTTTCTGACATACTTATTGTACCTGGATCAATGGCTATTTAACTGCTAATTGATCTTTTATTAACATATAATAACTCTTATTAAATCTAAATTAAAGTCTTAATTGAGACACTTTATCTGCAGTGTTTCAACATACAATCCTCATAACGTAATAGATAATCGACAGAAAAGCTAGTAACATATTGTCTGTCACCTTTCTCATTGACCTGAGAACAGATTTTCAGCATGAAGATTTTTTCACTTCATTAAGAGACCTGAGAGGCAACTAAACCCAGGAATGCAACAACACCGTGAAATTTTTCAGTTTTCACACACAGAACTAGTTCCCCAGCTTCTGCTTTCTTCCTCACCCCTCCACTGAGGCCACTTGGCTACCAGTAGTAGACAGCAATAAATGAATGCTGTTACTTTAAACATAAGCATGGCCAGCACAGCTACAAAAGAGGCTGCAATAAGCCATAAAGACAGCCTTCCTCACCCACCCCAACAACCCTCTCTTGGCTCCCAACTCTCTAGCACTTATGTATCCTTTTCTTCATCTCAACCCATCCACTCCCCATCTGGCCTGGTTTTATTGAGTGTCTCTGCCTCAGTAAAGGGGATGGTCCTGCCCATCGTTCTGCCATTTGGTCTAAAGTTCCCCTTGCCTATTCGTAATTTCCTTTTATTTACTCTTGTCTAATTCATGCACTGCTGTTCTCAAACTCTGCTACCTCAGTGCTACTCCAGACAACTAGCACTTATGAGATACATACTGTCCTAGTCCATTTTGTGTTGCTGTAACAGGATACCTGAGCCTGAGTAATTTATAAATAAAAGAGATTTATTTAGCTCACAGTTCTGGAGGCTGGCAAGTCCAGGATTGGGCACTTGCATCTGACTGACTTCTGGTGAGGGCCTCATGCTGCATCATAACATGGCAGAGAAGTGAAAAGGCAAGCAAGCACGTGCAAAAGAGAGCAAACACAATGAGAAACCTCACTTTACAACAACCTGCTCTCAGGGTAACTAATCCAGTCCTGCAAGAACTCACTCCCAGTATTAATCTATTCATGAGGAATGTGTCCCCATGACCAAAACACCTCCCACTGTGCCCCACCTTCCAACACTGCCACACTGAGGATCAAGCTTCAACATGAGTTTCGGTGGGGACAAACCATATCTAGACCATGGCACATATCTAGGGCCAATCCTGAGCTCAGCCATCAGCTCACACCTGTGCTGATCTGGATCCAGACTTGAATTCTGCTTTTCCTATGTGAGTCTCTGGATGATCATCTTGCCCATGGACCCTGTTCATGGTTTTTGCGTATTACCTAATTTCTGTTTTCTCAATAATGCCAGCCCTCTCCTGGTGCCTAGGACTTTTCTAGCTGCTCTCAAACGTTCCTGGTGCTCACAACATACCTAAATTTCTGAGGGCCACTTGTTTCTGAATCCCACCATAGTTGTAGATAGCAGATAGCCTACCCAGCATCTACTCCTCACCCATGCAAACAAAGCATCCTCTGCCAGATAGCCCATATGCCTCAGGTGAAGCAGAGAGCTACTCCAACTCCAGGGATTGGCCTAACTAATCCAAAGGAAATCTCTTCCTCCTTGCTAGTGATTGGTTTAAGAATGAGTCATTGAGGACTGAGGATTTACTTGCTAGGGGCTTCTGGGAAAGTGTTTCCTTGCTCTGCTGGGAGACTATCCAGAAGGGACATTCTCACTTGTCCTCTGGAAATTATCATATCCACATGTTATGCCCAGGGCTGGTTAATCACCTCATCACCAGTCTTAAGATAATGCTGGCACGCAGGAGAAGACAGAATGAAGAAAATCACACAGAAATGGAGCCAAAACCACTGAATAAAATCAACCCTGAAGTCAGCCCCGCTTCTGAGTTCTAGTTATATGACTGAATGAATTTCCTTTTGGTTTAAATCTGTTGTGTTGGGCTTTTCTAGTATTATGGCTGAAAGCATCCTGGCTGATGGACTGTTTTCCACATGCTTCTCAGAACTCAGATTTCTTTGGGTGGAACACATCCCTCACTTCTGCAGTGCTCAACACTGGTCTTTTAATCAGGCCATTATCCCACTGCACCTATATTCTCTGCTGAACTGACCTTTCTTAACATGTGGGTGTATGTTCAATACCTGCTGTCCCTCAGGAAGCAAGTCTCATTCTAAGTTTCAACGCTTCCCAATCACTTGAGCCCTGCTATACAACAGTTTGAAGATAACTCATGTAAAAGTATATATTACAACTTCTGGGAATTCCAACTCAGTGTGAAGACCTAGGCAAATACTTTTAGAATATATGGAGCTACAAAAGGTGACAATTTCTTCAAATCAAGTCTTACAAATATAGTATTTAAAATGACAATAGTCGGCATAAAGTCTAAAGATAAATGAGAAAATCTCTCTAACAAGTAATGGCATTAAGTATATATTTGGCAAGATGACAATCATATTACAAAAGAAAATGTCTTCCTTGAAAGTAGCTATCAGAAAGTAACATCACTGAGATTATAAATACATATATATGCATATATATACATATATAGAATGATCTTTTTGTAAATATTTTTTCTATAGTATTCATTGACCATTTTGCTCAGAACGATCAAAGTGCACCTCCTGTTTTGAAACACGATGTTGAAAATGTGATTTTTATTGACATTGCCATTTTCATAAATGGGGTTAAGGGTCTCAAAAAATGCTTAACTGAGCCGGTGAAAAGAAAGTTTGTGGCTTATTGGCTAGGCTCCTAGCAGAAGTCCTTCCCACTCCCTCTCTGCCTTTCTATCCATAGAGGCATCCTGCTCTGATGAGCACTCATAAAACAGTGACTGCACAGATAGTCCTTGCCCTAGTTTAGCCAGATGCCATCATGCATTAACTATTTTCAGGAGTGGGATGGGTTTTCACTTTAAAATGAAGTTTTTCTGGCAAACTATGAACAAGCAGCATAATTTTATTGGGGGGGGGATTTCATTTGTATCCCAAACACAGGTAAATATTATAGGGATAAGCTACATGTAATAGTGATGGGAACACAGTTTTTGGAATGACTTGGGTTCAAATCCTGATGCTTCACTTACCAGTTAAGTAAGCTTGAGTGGACTCAAGTTGATGAGTTAAGCTTCTGGCTTAGTATTATCACCTGTACAATGGTGATGATAACAGATAAATGGAGAGCATGATATTTAATGTACATAAAGAGTAGGACACAACACCTGGCACAGAGTGACATTCAATCAATAGTAGCTATTTTTTAGTTCATTATTTTTTTCATCCATAATAAGAACCAATGCCATCAGCAGGTTAAATTACCTTGTGAAACAAACCTAGTGTTTAGTTGTCACCACATCCCCATCTGTGCTGACATTCTGTCTTTCAGTGTCTACTCCCTCACCCAGACCCTAGCCCTGGCCACTTGTTCTGGCCAATCCCAATGTCAAGAACTGCCCCTCATACTGTTCTCCATAGCAGTACATATTTACATGCCATTCTCTCCAACAGTCCCGCTCCCTGCTTCTCTAATAAGGAATATAATTTTTTATTTTTATTAAAGTGCCACTTCTTTAGTTAAGTGGGCATGTGTACCCTTCTATTTGAAACACTTAAAAATCACTGGTCTTAGGGCCTTGCATTTCCCAACTGCCCTCTCCTGCCCACTCCCCAGCATTACTGGGACCACAGGCAAGCACTTGGCCTATGCCAGGCCCATTCCCACTTACTTTGAACACTCAGCCAGTTCTTAAGCTCTTTGACAAATATTTCCCTGACATAAGCACTCTAGCAGGGTAGGATGGCTAGGGTGACTGACTTCCACAGGGCCCTACATTTACTTATCTCACAGCCCTCATCACATTGGGTTGTCAATATACTTTTCATGTCCATCTCTTTTTACTCAACTATGAGCTCCTCAAGAACAGGGACCATGGATGATGTGCTCTGTAGGCCCAGAGGTCACCATGGTGCCAAGCAGGTTTTAGTTCTTAATAAATCTGTATTAAGTGGATGGGTAGTAGATGGACTTTTATATAAAAATAGAAAAATATGATCAAATGTGTTTTCTAATTCACTAATTACTACCTTTGTCAAACAACTCTAGGTAATTTTTTATCATTACATCATTTGTTATTGAGGTATAATTTTCATGTAATAAAATATACAGATATTAAGTTTACAGTTCCATGATTACTGACAAATATGTTGATGTAACAGAATTAAAGACCCCAAAATAGGGCCTACGTATATGGTCAATTGGTTTTTTACAAAGGTGCCAAGAAAATTCAACAGGGAAAGAAAATATTTTCAGCAAATGATGCTGAAACAATTGAACATATGGGTGAAAATGAACCCCAACTCTTAAAAATTAGACCACATTATACATAAAAATTAGAGATGAATTACAGTTCTAAAAGTAAAAAATTAACTATAAAGATTTTTTTAAATATATAAAATAAAATCTTCATGACCTTGGACAAGACACAAAAAGCATTAATCACAAAAGAAAAAAAATCAATAAATTGTGCCTCATCAAAAATTTTTAATTTATTCATCAAAGGACACTATTAAGAAAATCATAAAGGATAATGACTTTTAATACTTCAAAAGCATGCAGTTTTTCTACAGGTACTTTCAGTAAATTTCAACTGTCACTCTCAGACCTAATAACCCTTCATTCTAACTCCCTCTGTGAGTTGTAAATCCAGGCCCCCTGTCTTCCAGTCTTGCTCAAGACCCTTTTGGCTAAGGGCAACTATTTTTTCCTTCCTTTGCCTTTGGAGATTAGAAGATAAAAGCACAATGGAAGATAAACTCTGTCATTCTCCCTGACTTCTTAAAACTCATGTTTGTCTCTCTTCCAGTCAAGTAAAAGGTAACACTTGGCAATCACATTTTTACACTACTATCTCCTCTAACTCATTTGACTGTTTCACCTCTTTTGAAGATTCCTATATGAGAACAAAATGATTCATACCGACAGATTAAACCATTTTTAACTATGCTCCATAAAATCTGTCTTAAAGGAATATACATATTTCCTTTTGAATATTTTGCTAAAATAATTCTGAACATAAAAGAACTGTTTTTACACCAGAGTTATTCCACGCACAGTTTTAGCATGAGTGAAACTGAGTATTTTTATTTTAAAAATTGTGAAGATCAAAATAGATATTGTACGTGAAAGTACATTGTAAACTCCAATACACAAGAGACACATTCCAACTTCCAGAAATATGGCAGAGCAGATATTCTGAAAGGCTCTCATTCTAAATACAAGTAGATCCTGGATAAACTACAATAAATAAACATTTTAATTAGTTGCTGGACTCTCCAGAAAGTTGGAGAAATCTGAAAGATAATTTTTTAAAAAGATAGCAAATTGGCCGGGCGCGGTGGCTCACGCCTGTAATCCCAGCACTCTGGGAGGCCAACGCGGGTGGATCACAAGGTCAGGAGATCAATACCATCCTGGCTAACACAGTGAAACCCCGTCTCTACTGAAAAATACAAAAAATTAGCCGGGCGTAGTAGCGGGCACCTGTAGTCCTAGCTACTCAGGAGGCTGAGGCAGGAGAATGGTATGAACCTGGGAGGGAGCTTGCAGTGAGCCGAGATCGCGCCACCGCACTCCAGCCTGGGCGACAAAGCGAGACTCCGTCTCAAAAAAAAAAAAAAAAAAATAGATAGCAAATTGAACCCAGTGTTGGGAAATTGAGCAGTAAGTAAATATGAAAGTGCTGCCCTGGTTAAAAATATTAACATTGCTAACATTAGATCTGCTACTGAGAAACTGAGCCTTGATCTTCGTTAAAGTGCTGAACTTGAGATCCCAGCATTATTCTGGCACCCTCAAACAGGGCTAAAGTGTTTCCAGGTCACTAATGCTCCCTGGCTCCAGGCAGAGACAACGGAAAATATTCTATGAAAAAACACATCGCTGTTACAGGCCCTTGGGAGTTCACACAAATTAAGGAAAACAAAATATGAGCTCACAATAAAAAGTTACAAAACTGACACAAGGAAATAAGCAAGCATGAGTGTATATCAACAGAAAAACAAAACTGTAGTTGACACCCAAGGACTTAAAATATTCTCAAAAGCAGGATTTAAAATACCTATTATAAATGTCTAACAAAATAAAAGATAAAGTTTTTAGCTTGTAGTCCCAGCTACTCAGGAGGCTGAGGCAGAAGAATCTCTTGAACCTGTGAAGCAGAAGTTACAGTGAGCAGAAATTGTGCCACTGCACTCCAGCCTGGGCGACAGAGAAAGACTCTGTCTCAAAAAAAAAAAAAAAAAAGAAAGATAAAATTTTTAAAGTGAACAAGTAACTAGAAGGTATAAAAATGACCTAATAGATTTTTTAAAGTCAAAATAACTTTTAGAGATTGAAATACAACAACTAATATTTAATCAATAGGTTAAATAGCAGGTTAGTCACAGCTGATAAAAAACAACTATGAATTGAAACATGGAGCTGAAGAAACTACCTCAGATGAGATGAACACTTAAGAGGTTAAGAGACAAGGGAAAAGAGTCACATGCATCCAGAGCACCAGAAGGAAACATTAGAGAGAATGGAGGGGAAGCAGTATTGAAGAGAACATGGCTGAGAACTTTCTAGAACTGATGAAAAACATGAATCTTCAGCAATATGAAGTACAACATATACTAAGCAAGATAAATAAAAATAAATTCAGATACATTGTGGTGAAAGTACAGACCACCGAAAACAATGAGAAGATCTTAAAGGCATTCAAAAAGCGGAAAAACAGATCACCTACAAAGGAATCACAAGCAGGTTTCTCAACATCAACAATGGAAGCCTGAAGTTAGTGGAATAGTATCAAAGTACTGAGAGAAAATGACAGTCAACCTGGAACTACGCCTGGTAATATTATCTTTCAGATAAACAAAACTAAGAGTGTACTGCCAAGAGAACTACAGCAACGAACTTCTAAAAAATATACATCAGGTCTCAAATGGTCTTCCTTTTAATCAAGACATGCATTTTCAATGAGGTGATGTCACTCCATAAAGAGAGAAAATCCATTCTTGGTAGGCAAGATAATCTTACTCTTTTTATGTATAAAGCATAGATATACTTAAACAGATACACAGTGACCCTGTGATATTAAAATTGATTGATTCAGGTGAGGGGGCAATTAGGAAAAAAATAATCTAAAAGTTTCCTTGGAGGTGGGGCAATAATAAAAAAGCTGAGAAACACTGATCCAAAACAATCCACAAAAATTTAGAATTAATAAAAGTTTACTCAAGTGGCTAAATTTAAGATTAATATATAAAAATCAATTGTATCTCAATATTCTGGCAGAAAAACTTAGAAAATATACTTTAGAAAGACAGTTTATAATAGAAACAAAAATATAAAGTATCTGGGAATAAATCTAACCATATATAAACTTTATAAATAAATATATACAACTTTATTAAAAGTTTTAAGGTAACTCAGAAAAAAATGGAGAGATACCTTATGTTTGTATTTAAGAAAGCTCAAAATCTTAACAATGTTAATTATCCCCAAAATGTTCTATGACTTCACTGCAAATTTCAATCAAGATTTATAAGGAAACCTGGCCAGCTGATTCTAAAATGTATGTTAAAGGGCAAAGTGTGCCAAGACATTCCTAAAAGAATAAATTTGGGGAAATTGTCTTCTCAAATCTCATGGCTTCTCATAGACTATTGTACTGAAGATAGGGCAGCATTGGCACAGGAATCAAAAAACTGATTAATGGAATAGACATCCCAGAAACAGCCGCTGCATATGTGAGGGAACTGTTCTACCCCAACATCGCCAGCAAGAGTGTCCTTGCTTCTCACTGGTTCTCCTGGACCAATCACTGTGGCCTGCAGCACTGGGCATCTGATGCCTTAGGTGTCACAGCACCACCCCAAGGGCCAGAGACAGGTCAGTTTCAATTAAACCACAAGGACTGAGAATAGGGAAGAGGATACTTCCCAAAAGAAAATAAGTGCACTAATAAGCAGGAAAGGGAAACGAATGCCAAAAAATAATTGTCCACACATGCTGCAGACCAGTCCTCACAAAACTGACATCCTTAGTGATGAGAGGACATGGATGTTGATGCAGCATATTCATGCATGTAGATACAAAGTATTCAAGCATGGCCACACAGGCATGCAGACCTACACCCAAGGAGGGGGCTGTCATGGCCTCGCCTCATCATCATGCTTTGCTAGCAGGGGCATTCCTTAGTCCTATTCTTGGTCCCTAAATCAGCATCTGAAAAAGCATCTTTTAAAAAAAAAAAAAAAAACCCAAGCCTCTGACTTAATATCCCCAAACATTTTTTCTCAAAAGAATGAATTTTCTTCTTACTGCTTTATTGAAGCATTTCCCAAAGTATGTTCCATAGAATGCAAGTGCTTGGGATGCTACTGGGTATTATACATTCTCTTAAATCCATTACTAAATAAGTCTGGGAAGAGTTCACTTAAGCACGATGTTTTAAGACTGCTGTATTACTAGACCCTAGAAGCTTTAATATGACAAGTGGGCATTAGGATCTTCTAGAATGGGACCCAGTACCTGAACTTCTAAAACACACCCTTACACCAGTGACCCAAATTGCCCTCCCTTCTCCAGATGATGATGGCCATCAAAAGTGGATCTTCTTTCTCTAGGGAATAGTTTCCTCTTGGATGTTCCCCACATCAGAAGCACAGGAACATACTTACAATCAAGAGCTTAATCAGTGCCAGGCCACAGAGTCTGTCCATCCCAGCAGCATTTTCTGCCCATCCCACTGTTTCTCAGGCCTCATTTTATCTGCCTGGAGCAACTGATGACAAAGTACAACTAGAGAGTTAGCTTTTTATTTTCTCTTTTTAACTTTTCTTTGATAGGATTATATTATTTTTATAATAAAATTTCAAAGTATTTTTAAACTTAATCTTATTTTAGTATTAAGAACTGTCTGTCCAAATAAACCTCTACATAAAATTTCACTAGCAGCCCCCTCAGGAATTATTGATTTGAAATAGAACACAGGATTAAATCCAAGGATCTGGGTTCCAGTCCTGACTTCCGGCAGTGTGAACTTGTAGAACTTCATTAACTGTTGAACCCTAGTTTTCCCATCTGTAAAAAAGCATAGTGTTATGTACCTAAGGCACTGTTATAATTATGTTATCTATATAAACACATTCAATCCTCACATCAACCCTACAAATTTAGTATCATCCTCAGGTAATTATCTCTTTTTACAGAAGAGAGACTGAGACACAGACAGGGTAAGTAACTTTGCCAAGATCACAAATCTAAGCAAGTAACCCAGCCTGGATTTGAACATAAAGAGCTGTTCTGAGCCTACGCTCTTGACCACTATGTTTTACTTCTTCCTAAGCAAAATGCTATGCAAATTAAATAAGACCATGTGTCTTAGTCTGTTTTCTGTTGCTTATAAAAGAATATCTGAAACTAGGTAATTTATAAAGAAAAACAGTTACTTCTCAGTTTTGGACGCTGAGAAGTTCAAGGTTGAGGGGCTGGACCTGGTGAGTTCCAAAGCAGCAGACTCTGAAGAATCCCAAAACAGCATAGAACATCACATGATGAGGGGGCTTAGCATAATAACTCAGGTATCTCTCTTCTTATAAAGTCACCAGCTCCATGCCCATGATAACCCATTAACCCATTAATCCATGAATGCATCAATCCATTCATGAGGGCAGGGCCCTCATGACTCGATCATCTCTTAAGGCCCCATCTCTCAATACTGCCACTTTGGGGATTAAGTTTCAATGTGAGTTTTGGAGGGGATAAACATTCAAACCATGTATATCAAGGGCTTTGCATTTCCCTACCAATTACAAGACTGTAAGTGCCCGGTAGGAAGAGACTGTTTTTACCAATCTTGTATCCTCTTTGCTGGGGTTAGTCTCTGTCAATACACAGTTAAAGTACTATAATATTGAGCGATTTCTCGATATCGAGTGGTTAGTAACAAGCCACTGCCTTAAGCCCCTCCTACAAGATTTCCCTGATCTCCCCAAATCCAGCGATTAAGAGCTAATTCCTAGCATAGCAGGGGACTCCAGCCCTGCTCCAACGACTCCAGCAAATCTTCTACCTGGTAGGTGGGCACCTGAGCCTCCTGGGGTATAACTGTTTGGAATATCATCCTGCAGAGGAGGTAACAGTAAGCATGTGTTGAGTGAATGCAGCTCAAGAAACAAACTCCAAATCATGTCCTTGCTAAATAGTAGATATGGAATTTGGACCCAGATCTGAGTCCAAAGCCCATGATCTGTGTCCCAGGAGGCAGAGCCCTCACAAGCATCAGCATCTGAGGTAGTTGAGGCCTGAGAGCCAAAGCAGATCTTACTGTTTACTACAGGCTCAAGAACCTAGATGAAAATCCCAACTGCTTACCTGCCTTGCAAGTTCAGCCCATCATCCTGTCTCCCCAGCCCTGCTGCCACCTCTCTCTCCACACTCTGGCTGCAACGGCTTCTTTCTGCTCCTTGGCTACACTTGGTTTCTGCAGCTTCGAAAGCTCTTCCAGAAGATTCTCACATTCTGGCTTCTCATCATTAAGGTTACATCTAAAATGTCACCTCCCCAGAGACGCCTTCCCAGACCACCAGACCTAAGGCTACTATTTGCTCAGCCACCACATCCTTGTCACAATCATCTGAAATACTACGCTTTTTTTCTTTTTTTTTTTTTACTTCTTTCCCACTCTCATGCATATTTAATGAGGGCAGGGACAAGACTCTCTGCTGAATCTGTAGCTCTTAGCACATTTCAGGACAAATGAATAAGGAGCAAGTGTAGATATTCAGGAAGTGTTATCCAACTAGTTAAAGCAGGCCAAAGCTAGACAGCTCTGAAATACAGCAAGAAACACCCAAGGAAGCCTGATTCTCACAGAGATTTATCCACTTGCCAACATCAAGTGAGCAACAAGGCACTATCCTAGGTACTGGGGATTCACAGGGGAACAAGCAGACGAAAACCCCCACCTTCATGGACTTCTTCCAATAAGGGGATCCAAGCAATAAATAAATACATGAATAAAATATATTACACAGCAGATGGTGAAAAGTGCTAAGGAAAAAAAAAACAGAGCAGAGTTAGGAAGTGTAGGGGGTGGGGTCAGTATGCAATATTAAATAGGGTAGGCGTCGGACACAGTAGCTCACACCTGTAATCCCAGCACTTTGGGATGCCAAGGCAGGTGGATCACTTGAGGTCATGAGTTCGAGACCAGCCTGACCAACATGGCGAAACCCCGTCTCTACTGAAAATACAAAAACTAGCCAGATGTGGTGGCACATGCCCATAGTCCCAGCTACTTGGAAGGCTGAGGCAGGAGAATTGCTTGAACCTGGGAGGCAGAGGTTACAGTGAGCTGAGATCGCGCCATTGCACTCCAGCCTGGGCAACAAGAGTGAAACTCTGTCTCAAATAAATAAATAAATAAATAAAGTAGGCATTTAAAGAACTGAGGAAGCAGTGCATGGCAGAACCAAGGAAGAGCACTCTATGTAAAGGGAACAGAAAGCACAAAAACCTTGGTACAAATACACCTGGTATTTTCTAGGAAAAGTTGCAAGGCCAGAGTGTCTAGGACAGAGTGAAAGGGAGAGTGGTAGAGGATTAGGACATAAAAGAAAGATAAGACAAGTGAAACAAAAGCCATTGGAAGGTTTTGGAGAGAAGAGAAACCTGTTCTGCTCTTGAAGCATAGAATAAGGGTGCAGGGGAAGAGAGCTGAGGCAGAGAGAGTAGTTCAGAGGCTATTGCATTGCAATAGTACAGGTGAGAGTACCCAGAGTGATCAAGGTGGACATGGAAAGAAATGGTGGAATTCTGAGTATCTGAAGTCAGATTCTGAAGTCAGAGCCAACAGGTGTGGAGAGAAAAAGAAGAGGCATAAGCAACTGGCAGAGATACCTCCAACCTTTTTGCTAATGACGGCACAGCATGGGAGCAGGGAAGGCTAGATGTGTAGGTGGGGTAGAAGAGCAGGTAAAGAGAGGAAGATGAAACTGGGACTGTGGCCAAGGCCCTCAGAAGCCATGGGGAGACACGACAAGACCAGACAAGAGAAAAAAAGGAATAGGAGGCATGGAGAAAGTCTCTCCAGCTGCCCCTGCCTCAGAGAATCTGTATCTCCAACACAACATTTTGAGAAGACAACACCCTTACAGGCAAGGCCAGCTTTCATGGGCATGAAACCTGTGAAATCACACAGGGTCCCTACTTAAAAGGGATCTATGCTTAGTTTAATGCTTTGCTGTCACTGTCTTGAAATTCTTAACAATTTTAAGTGGCCCTGCATTTTCATTTTGCACTGAGTCCTGCAAACTATGCAGCCAGTCCTGCATAACTTCTCCACTTACTTGCTGTCACATTTATAATGGAATTCTCCAGGTGGGACATTTGTGCGAAATGCTGAGATGATACTGTTGGAACAGCCCTGGGATTTCCCAAGGAAGGAAATGCCGTGTCTACCTGTACTCTGAGCAGCACAGTGGTGACTCTCGGAACATTAGCACATGGCCCTGGACCAAAAGAACTCATTGGCCTCTTTAAAGGAAAAAGAACAAGAACAACACAAACAATGTCTCTGGTGGAAAAATACAGCATTCCATCTTTCCATAGTTTATCTCTGCCCTCCAAAAACAGATGCATCAAAGAATGGTCCCAGCAACCAAGCTTGTCATTTTGATTAGTGCCAAAAATCGGGACCCAGTCATGGTCTTATGATTGATTCTGAGGTGCAGAAAGGAAAACATTAATATTGATTTATCTGTTCATTCTCTTTATTCACTGTTCATCCATTTACCCAGACTAGCCATAGCAACTAGACACTAGAAAATTAAATTTAAAACAACTCCTCTATTCTAGGTAGACTCATTCCCCTTCCCCTGTTTCTAGGACTGTGGCTACAACAAGATTTTATTTTGAAAATATCATGCAACCCACTGAGAGGGGAAAGGGAGAACTCACAAAAATAATGTTGAAATAATGTAAACCAAAAGAACTGCAAGATTGATAGAATTTGTTCCTTTACGGATGGCTGTTTTGGAAACATTGTGGACTATCTCAGAAAATCAGAAAAAAAGAGGCAATAGCAGCTTATTAAATAGGTAGAAACATCTTATAGCATCAGAATAATAAACACCCTTTGGTGCAACGCAGCCATTCCACATCACAAAAACATGAGGCTGAGCCTCTTCCCCATGATCTACACTAAAATATGGAAACCTAGAGTGTTTACATTGATATTGAGGCATCTTTAATATAGAACTAATCAACTAATAACTGAATATGTATCGATCACCTACTAGGCACAAGCATTACAATCATATTACTGAAAAGGATTAGGCACAGCACCAAGCTGAATTTTTCGTAACTGCTCTGGTTCACATCTCTCATGAGAGACAAGACGTTGAATGGTTTTCAGCAATTACTGTCTCACAAACGTGTCCCTGCCACTCAACACCAAAGCTCCAAATGTAAGGCCCTTCATCACATCATACCCCTAAACCCTACAATAAAATGATGCTATGACTCTCTTTTCCCCCTCTCCTTCTTTCTGTCACACACACACATAGACACACACACACACACACACAGTTGAAAAGTAGAAAGCGAAAACAAAAAGCCAGATATTAGAGAGAGGTTAAATAACTGGCAGACTATCAATACAATTGAGTAGTAAGCAGTCATTCCAAATGGAAAGGAAGCAGAGGCACATGCCTCCAGCAGAGCATGAACCAGCATGTACCCAGATTATACTAACATAAGCTGTAAGCCTAACTCTGTCCAAGGGAAGGCACTGGAACCTCTTGCAATGAACTGTACAAATATCTCCTTGTGGCTACTTCAGGCTGCATGAAAAGTGTGGTTAGGGGGTGGAGCCAAGATGGCCAAATAGGAGCAGCTCCAGTCTACAGCTCCCAGTGTGAGCGACACAGAAGATGGGTGATTTCTGCATTTCCAACTGAGGTACTGGGTTCATCTCACTGGGGAGTGCCAGACAGTGGGTGCAGGACAGTGGGTGCAGTGCACTGAGCATGAGCCGAAGCAGGGCGAGGCATCGTCTCACCTGGTAAGTGCAAGGAGTCAGGGAATTCCCTTTCCTAGTCAAAGAAAGGGGTGACAGAAGGCACCTGCAAAATCGGGTCACTCCCACCCTAATACTGCGCTTTTCCAACGGGCTTAACAAACAGCACACCAGGAGATTATATCCTGCACCTGGCTTAGAGGGTCCTACACCCATGGAGCCTTGCTCATTGCTAGCACAGCAGTCTGAGATCAAACTGCGAGGCTGGGGGAGGGGTGCCCGCCATTGCCGAGGCTTGAGTAGGTAAACAAAGCGGCCAGGAAGCCCGAACTGGGTGGAACCCACCACAGCTCAAGGAGGCCTGCCTGCCTCTGTAGGCTCCACCTCTGAGGGCAGAGCACAGAAAAACAAAAGGCAGCAGTAACCTCTGCAGACTTAAATGTCCCTGTCTGACAGCTTTGAAGAGAGTAGTGGTTCTCACAGCACACAGCTTGAGATCTGAGAACAGGCAGACTGCTTCCTCAAGTAGGTCCCTGACCTCCAAGTAGCCTAACAGGGAGGCACCCCCCAGTAGGGGCGGACTGACACTTCACACAGCCAGGTACTCCTCTGAGACAAAACTTCCAGAGGAACAATCAGGCAGCAGCATTTGCAGTTCACCAATATCCGCTGTTCTGCAGCCACCGCTGCTGAAACCCAGGCAAACAGGGTCTGGAGTGGACCTCCAGCAAACTCCAACAGACCTGCAGCTGAGGGTCCTGTCTATTAGAAGGAAAACTAACAAACAGAAAGGACATCCACACCAAAAACCCATCTGTACGTCACCATCACCAAAGACCAAAGGTAGATAAAACCACAAAGATGGGGAAAAAACAGAACAGAAAAATGGGAAACTCTAAAAATCAGAGCACCTCTCCTCCTCCAAAGGAACGCAGCTCCTCACCAGCAACAGAACAAAGCTGGATGGAGAATGACTCTGACGAATTGAAAGAAGAAGGCTTCAGAAGATCAAACTACTCCAAGCTAAAGGAGGAAGTTCGAACCAATGACAAAGAAGTTAGAAACCTTGAAAAAAAATTAGACGACTGGCTAACTAGAATAACCAATGCAGAGAAGTCCTTAAAGGACCTGATGGAGCTGAAAACCACGGCAAGAGAACAACATGATGAATGCACAAGCCTCAGTAGCTGATGCGATCAACTGGAAGAAAGGGTATCAGCAATAGAAGACGAAATGAATGAAATGAAGCAAGAAGAGAAGTTTAGAGAAAAAAGAATAAAAAGAAATGAACAAAGCCTCCAAGAAATATGGGACTATGTGAAAAGACCAAATCTATGTCTGATTGGTGTACCTGAAAGTGACGGGAAGAATGGAACCAAGTTGGAAAACACTCTGCAGGATATTATCCAGGAGAACTTCCCCAATCTAGCAAGGCAGACCAACATTCAGATTCAGGAAATACAGAGAACACCACAAAGATACTCCTTGAGAAGAGGAACTCCAAGACACATAAGTGTAAGATTCACCAAAGTTGAAATGAAGGAAAAAATGTTAAGGGCAGCCAGAGAGAAAGGTCAGGTTACCCACAAAGAGAAGGCCATCAGACTAACAGCTGATCTCTTGCCAGAAACTCTACAAGCCAAAAGAAAGTGGGGGCCAACATTCAACATTCTTAAAGAAAAGAATTTTCAACCCAGAATTTCATATTCAGCCAAACTAAGCTTCATAAGTGAAGGAGAAATAAAATCCTTTACAGACAAGCAAATGCTGAGAGATTTTGTCACCACCAGGCCTGCCCTACAAGAGCTCCTGAAGGAAGCACTAAACATAGAAAGGAACAACTGGTACCAGCCACTGCAAAAACATGCCAAATTGTAAAGACCATCAAGGATAGGAAGAAACTGCGTCAACTAACGAGCAAAATAACCAGCTAACATCATAATGACAGGATCAAATTCACATATAACAATATTAACCTTAAATGTAAATGGGCTAAATGCTCCAATTAAAAGACACAGACTGGCAAACTGGATAAAGAGTCAAGACCCATCAGTGTGTTGTATTCAGGAAACCCATCTCATGTGCAGAGACACACATAGGCTCAAAATAAAGGGATAGAGGAAGATCTACTAAGCAAATGGAACACAAAAAAAAGGCAGGGGTTGCAATCCTAGTCTCTGATAAAACAGACTTTAAACCAACAAAGATCAAAAGAGACAAAGAAGGCCATTACATAATGGTAAAGGGATCAATTCTACAAGAAGAAGAACTATCCTAAATATATATGCACCCAATACAGGAGCACCCAGATTCATAAAACAAGTCCTGAGTGACCTACAAAGAGACTTAGACTCCCACACAATAATAATGGGAGACTTTAACACCACACTATCAACATTAGACAGATCTGGTAAAGCCAATTGATACATCTTTTGAATATTTTGTCCGTAAATCAGAGGTGCTTCTTGATTGCTTCACTGCCAATTTAAAATCTGGCTTTCTTGCATCTGCTCAGTAAGTTACTACTCACCCATCTGCTTTTCAGATTGCAAATTTTGCTGCTGCTGTTTATTTTTTATTTGTTCTTGTGGTTTTATTTCTAGTAAAGACATTAATTGTTATTTTGCTGAGATTTAAGGAGGAAGTGAAGACAAAAATATGCATTTGTCTTTCCATCTTTAATAGGAAACCAATTTTGCTTCATTTTCATCTGTAGATAAGTTTTGATTTTCACATTCTGAACTTTGATTCATCTGGGGAATTCATTTTTATGTTTAGTGCAAGATTATTGTTTATTTTTGTTTTCTAGATAGAAAGCCAAACTTTCCAACATTATTAACTGGATATTTTATCCTTTCCCTTCTGCCATGTAAGTCAATCTCTATCATATACCACATTTCCAGGCTTTCTATTCTGTTTCATTAATCTCTTCATTTATCTTTTCACTAATACTGTCCTGTTTTAATTACTATAAAGTTTATGATATCTTGATATCTGCCAGAATTGCTCTCCTTGTTCTTTTTTAGAATCGTATTGACTTGGGATTTTACTATTCCAAGTAAACTTAAGAATCAGTTTGCTACGTTCTACTCTGTTACAAAGATTATAATCAAATCAATCATATTGGGAAAATATTACGTCTTTATTCAGTTTCCCATCCATGAACAAGGTATAGCCTATTTATTCAAGATTTCTTTCTTTTGTGTCTTTTCATAATATTTTATAATTTTCTCTTAAAACCTTTTGTTAGATTTATTCCTAGTTTTTTTTAAACATTTTTTTGCTACTGTAGTGAATTATATGTGTACACACACGCTATTGCATTTTAAAATTGCTATTGCTGGTTTATAGGAATGTTGTTGATCTTAGTATAATGATTTTGTAGCCAGCAAATCTCTCTTGTTCCTTCCTTTTTTTTTTTTTTTTTTGAGATAGGGTCTCACTCTGTCCCCCAGGCTGGAGTGCAGTGGTGCTATCATAGCTCACTGTGGCCTCAACCTTCCAGGTTTAAGTGATCCTCCCACCTCAGCCTCCCGAGTGCCTGGGACTACAGGTAGGTGCCAGCACACCTGGCTATTTTTTTTTATTTTTTTATTTTTTGTAGCTATGAGATCTCCCTATGTTGCCCAGGCTGGTCTTGAACTCCCACCTTGGCTTCCCAAAGTGCTGGGATTATAAGCAGGAGCCACCATGCCAGCCTAATTGCTTCTAATAGTTGGTCTGTAGCTTATCTTGCATTTATAAGTAGAAAAAATATTAATTGCAAATAGTAGCAATGTAGTGCCTTTCTTTCTAAATGTTTTGTTTTTCTACCCCTTGTCTCACGGCATTGCCTAGGACTCCACAACAATGTTGAATAGTAACAGGGAGAGCAGGCATCTTTATTTTATTTCTGACTTTAATGGCAATGTTTCTAAATTTTTATCACGATGAGTAATATTTGTTCTATGTTTTTGGTGAAAACATTTTTATCACATTAAAAAGTTCCTTTCTATTCAGAGTTCACTGAGAGCATTTAAAAATCATAAGTGGGTGTTTAATTTTAACAAATGATTTGTCAGCATCAATTGAGGTTCTTTTTGCTTTACTTCATTAACGTGAGTTACATTTTAATAGATCTTCTGAGGTTGAACTTTCTTTGCCTCTTAAACTGAACCTCAAATGATTATGACATAATTTAAAAAATATACTATCGGATTTGATTTGTTAATGTTCTAGGACTCTTCCATCTATGTTAATAATTAAGATTGGTCTATAATTGTCCTTTATTTCCTTGTACTTCTCTTGTTATCAAGTTTGTTATTAGTTTAGTAAACTTAGTTGACAGCTTTCTCTTTTCCCCTTTGAAACATTTTCTGTGAGATAGGAACCATCCCTTCCCTGAAGTTTTGGTAAAAATCATCTACAAAAGAAAATGGTCCCGGTGGCTCTGGTCAGAATTTGACCACTGATTCAATTTCTTGTTTCTAGTTTCTGGAAAAACTCTGAAAGGACTGCTTCATGATCTGTCAAGGCTGGTTTACCATCTGAATTAATAAAAGTAACTAGAAACAGGTCTGAAACTAGATACCACAGGAAGATGCTCTTTGCCTGGCAGTTCTGGTGGATATGATGTACACTCTTCATTTTTAAGTATATTGGCTCTACTGTATTGAAAAGCAAGCCTTACCATAAAACCAGGGGAAGGAGAAAGATGCTAATAAATATCAGTGACTTAACAATGAAGCAAGCCTTACCATAAAACCAGGGAAAGGAGAAAGATGCTAATAAATATCAGTGACTTAACAATGGACCCCACCTGATGCTGGATGTGTTCTCTAGCTTAAATGTGCATTATTTTAAAAATTATCATCTGGAAAACAATAGTTCCACCACCTTTAAGGTAAAAAAGTGAAACATTCTCCAATGTCATTTGCAGTTTTGGAGAAGATTACTCTGTAGTCTTGCAAACAAAATTGATTCCAGAGCTGCAATATGCAAGGGCAGAGTCAGCATTGGGTCAGAGGGTTGTTTTTGGAAACAATCTCAGGAGAAGTCAGATTTTTTCTAGAACCACTTTTTTTTTTTTAATTGCAAAGTAAATTTTAAAACATTTAAAAGTACCTTTGTTTTAAATCATGTGGCTGCCTCTGTTTAAGTAAAATTTTCACTTGAAATGAATACGGGCCTACCTTGGGAATTACTTTCTAAATCTAAAAGAACTTAGATAAGCATCCCTCTTAAATTTAATTCTCTTTTGAAGAGAAAAAGTAATGACTTTCAAAGTACTTAATGTATTACAAAGGAGTGGCAAGGGGAAATAAATTTCCTTTAATATAACCTTTTATTTTAATAACAGGTACAGATCTGACTGAAAGAAAGTCTTTTTTTTAGTATATCAATTGTATTATCTCAAAACAAGGTTATGCATTGAAAATTGAGTCATAAAAACACAAAATTTATCTCCTGTTGCTAATTCACTATGCCAAAAACACCTGCTGGAGGAAGGACATCCGTTCGTATACATTCAAGTCTCATTAGTTAATTGCCAAGTAAAGCCAGATTTTGTCTTAGCTTGTCATTTTACCCACGGGGAATTAATTCTTATAAGCAAATAAGTTAATTCTTGTAGTCTTTTTTTCTCTTACTGCTTACAGTAGCAAGCCACATGATTGGGTTTCTTGGATCTTGTTTTAGGAGAAATGGAAAAATCTGACCTACAGTGAGATATGCACCACAGCAGCAAAGCAAGGAAAATGACTCTCTGCTATTGAGTTTTATCCCCCAAACCCCAATATGGATTCCTAGGAAATGAAGCTAATCTAGTGGGGGAACTACATGAGTGAATACCAGGTAGGCCTAAGTGGCCTCAGACCAAAGCACCTTTTTTTTCAGAATGATAATCACTCTTCTGTTCATTTAAATGAATGTTTCCATCTTGATGGACTCATTCAGAGGTAACCACACTTTTCTTTTTCTTTTTTTTTTGGGTCTTTATTTCATTTTTTCTTTTATTATTATTATTATACTTTAAGTTTTAGGGTACATGTGCACAACGTGCAGGTTTGTTACATATGTATACATGTGCCATATTGGTGTGCTGCACCCATTAACTCGTCATTTAGCATTAGGTATCTCTCCTAATGCTATCCCTCCCCCCTCCCCCCACCCCACAACAGTCCCCGGTGTGTAATGTTCCTCTTCCTGTGTCCATGTGTTCTCATTGTTCAATTCCCACCTATGAGTGAGAACACGCGGTGTTTGGTTTTTTGTCCTTGCAATAGTTTGCTGAGAATGATGATTTCCAGTTTCATCCATGTCCCTACAAAGGACATGAACTCATCATTTTTTATGGCTGCATAGTATTCCATGGTGTATATGTGCCACATTTTCCTAATCTAGTCTATCGTTGTTGGACATTTGGGTTGGTTCCAAGTCTTTGCTATTGTGAATAGTGCCGCAATAAACATACGTGTGCATGTGTCTCTATAGCAGCATGATTTATAATCCTTTGGGTATATACCCCAGTAATGGGATGGCTGGGTCAAATGGTATTTCTAGTTCTAGATCCCTGAGGAATCGCCACACTGACTTCCACAATGGTTGAACTAGTTTACAGTCCCACCAACAGTGTAAAAGTGTTCCTATTTCTCCACATCCTCTCCAGCACCTGTTGTATCCTGACTTTTTAATGATCGCCATTCTAACTGGTGTGAGATGGTATCTCATTGTGGTTTGGATTTGCATTTCTCTGATGGCCAGTGATGATGAGCATTTTTTCATGTGTTTTTTGGCTGCATAAATTTCCTCTTTTGAGAAGTGTCTGTTCATATCCTTCACCCACTTTTGATAGAGTTGTTTGTTTTTTTCTTGTAAATTTGTTTGAGTTCATTGTAGATTCTGAATATTAGCCCTTTGTCAGATGAGTAGGTTGCAAAAATTTTCTCCCATTCTGTAGGTTGCCTTTTCACTCTGATGGTGGTTTCTTTTGCTGTGCAGGAGCTCTTTAGTTTAATTAGATCCCATTTGTCAATTTTGGCTTTTGTTACCACTGCTTTTTGTGTTTTAGACATGAAGTCCTTGACCATGCCTATGTCCTGAATGGTATTGCCTAGGTTTTCTTCTAGGGTTTTTATGGTTTTAGGTCTAACATTTAAGTCTTTAATCCATCTTGAATTAATTTTTGTATAAGGTGTAAGGAAGGGATCCAGGTTCAACTTTCTACATATGTATGGCTAGCCAGTTTTCCCAGCACCATTTATTAAATAGGGAATCCTTTCCCCATTTCTTGTTTTTGTCATATTTGTCAAAGATCAGATAGTTGAAGATATGCGGCATTATTTCTGAGGGCTCTGTTCCATTCCATTGGTCTATATCTCTGTTTTGGTCCCAGTACCACGCTGTTTTGATTACTGTAGCCTTGTAGTATAGTTTGAAGTCAGGTAGCGTGATGCCTCCAGCTTTGTTCTTTTGGCTTAGGATTGACTTGGCAATGCGGGCTCTTTTTTGGTACCATATGAACTTTAAAGTAGTTTTTTCCAATTCTGTGAAGAAAGTCATTAGTAGCTTGATGGGGGTGGCACTGAATCTATAAATTACCTTGGGCAGTATGGCCATTTTCATGATATTGATACTTCCTACCATGAGCATGGAATTTTCTTCCATTTGTTTGTATCCTCTTTTATTTCATTGAGCAGCGGTTTGTAGTTCTCCTTGAAGAGGTCCTTCACATCCCTTGTAAGTTGGATTCCTAGGTATTTTATTCTCTTTGAAGCAATTGTGAATGGGAGTTCACTCATGATTTGGCTCTCTGTTTGTCTGTTATTGGTGTATAAGAATGCTTGTGATTTTTGTACATTGATTTTGTATCCTGAGACTTTGCTGAAGTTGCTTATCAGCTTAAGGAGATTTTGGGCTGAGACGATGGGGTTTTCTAGATATACAATCATGTCATCTGCAAACAGGGACAATTTGACTTCCTCTTTTCCTAATTGAATACCCTTTATTTCTTTCTCCTGCCTGATTGCCCTGGCCAGAACTTCCAACACTATGTTGAATAGGAGTGGTGAGAGAGGGCATCCCTGTCTTGTGCCAGTTTTCAAAGGGAATGCTTCCAGTTTTTGTCCATTCGGTGTGATATTGGCTGTGGGTTTGTCATAGATGGCTCTTATTATTTTGAGATATGTCCCATCAATACCTAATTCATTGAGAGTTTTTAGCATGAAGGTTGTTGAATTTTGTCAAAGGCCTTTTCTGCATCTATTGAAATAATCATGTGGTTTTTGTCTTTGGTTCTGTTTATATGCTGGATTACATTTGATTTGCGTATGTTGAACCAGCCTTGCATCCCAGGGATGAAGCCCACTTGATCATGGTGGATAAGCTTTTTGATGTGCTGCTGGATTCGGTTTGCCAGTATTTTATTGAGGATTTTTGCATCAATGTTCATCAGGGATATTGGTCTAAAATTCTCTTGTTTGGTTGTGTCTCTGCCAGGCTTTGGTATCAGGATGATGCTGGCCTCATAAAATGAGTTAGGGAGGATTCCCTCTTTTTCTATTGATTGGAATAGTTTCAGAAGGAATGGTACCAGCTCCTCCTTGTACTGTCTGGTCCTGGACTCTTTTTGGTTGGTAAGCTATTGATTATTGCCTCAATTTCAGAGCCTGTTATTGATCTATTCAGAGACTCAAATTCTTCCTGGTTTAGTCTTGGGAGGATGTATGTGTCGAGGAATTTATCCATTTCTTCTAGATTTTCTAGTTTATTTGCGTAGAGGTGTTTATAGTATTCTCTGATGGTAGTTTGTATTTCTGTGGGATCGGTGGTGATATCCCCTTTATCGCTTTTTATTGTGTCTATTTGATTCTTCTCTCTTTTCTTCTTTATTAGTCTTGCTAGCGGTCTATCAATTTTGTTGATGTTTTCAAAAAACCAGCTCCTGGATTCATTAATTTTTTGAAGGGTTTTTTGTGTCTCTATTTCCTTCATTTCTGCTCTGATCTTAGTTATTTCTTCCCTTCTGCTAGCTTTTGAATGTGTTTGCTCTTGCTTTTCTAGTTCTTTTAATTGTGATGTTAGGGTGTCAATTTTAGATCTTTTCTGCTTTCTCTTGTGGGCGTTTAGTGCTATAAATTTCCCTCTACACACTGCTTTGAACGTGTCCCAGACATTCTGGTATGTTGTGTCTTTGTTCCCGTTGGTTTCAAAGAACATCTTTATTTCTGCCTTCATTTTGTTATGTACCCAGTAGTCATTCAGGAGCAGGTTGTTCAGTTTCCATGTAATTGAGCGGTTTTGAGTGAGTTTCTTAATCCTGAGTTCTAGTTTGATTCCACTGTGGTCAGAAGTCTCAATTCTAAAAGTTGAGGCTCACAGCAGTTTTCTATTTTGGGTTTCCAGAATCTGACTGCCACACTTATATTTATCTTCCAATCAAAAGCATGAAAAACCTTTTCCGAGGACTATGTTCAGTCCAAGAAAAAGACCTAAAGAAAATGATGGCGGGAGTTTCTAAACAAAAGACCCAGCCAGATCTCCCTACAGTGAGGCCTATAATTAGTAAGAAGCAACCAAGCTTAGGAACCTACTCAACTATGAGAGGACAACCCAAGATCCCCAGGCATTTGAAGAAGTCCTGTAATTGAAAAACAGGAGCTAAAAAAGTTATTTGAATAAAGCATATTCCATGTGGAAGAATAAAACTGTTAAAATTATTAGTAGTATCATTATAGACATAAGAGAAGATGCTGTATATGCATGAAATGATAAAAAGATCCCATTTTTAAAATAAGGAAAAGGACCTTTGGAAATTAAAAAGATGATGACAAAAAAAAAACCCTCATTTTCAAGGTTAAAAGGTTTTTTTTTTCTTTTAAGTTGAGAGGCTATGTCTTGAAGTAGAACAGAAAGATGAGATGGAATATAGAAGAGAAATGATTAAAATTTAGGAGGAACAGTTTAGGAGATCTCACATCTAAACAACAAGATTTTCAGAAAGAGAGAGTACAGAAAATTGAGGGGAGGACATTTTTAGAGAAATAATTCAAGAAATTTCCCAACACTGGAAGGGTGGGCTGGTAGCTGCCCCATGTGTTCAGAAACTGCTCAGGGAATGGATGAAAATTAAACCACATCAGGACATATAATTATGAAATTTCAAAACAGTAGAAGACCTTTCAAACTTCCTAAGAGGAAAGACAATAGCAAGAGGTTAAAAAAAAAAAAAAAAAGGACAGTTATCAGAATAGCTTCACAGCCCTAAATAATGACATTCTGAATGTAGAAGACAGTGGAACTTTACTGCCTTTAAAATTCTGAAGGAAAATTATTTTCAACCTAACATTATACATCCAGCATAAGTATTTTGTGAGAGCAAAATAAAGACATTTTTAGGCATTCAAATACTCAGAAAGTTTATCTCCCATACATCCCTTCTCTGGAAGCTGCTGTAATATAGTCTTTGCCAAAACAAAGGCATAAACCAAGAAAGAGGAAGATAGGGAATACAGGAAAGAGGAAAACCAATACAGGAAAGACGAAAGGAAAATTCTTAGGATAACAGATGTGTTGCCAGTGTAGAAGGCAAGCAGTTCTGACTGGAGTTTAGAGGTCCCCAGGGGACACTTTAAGAAGATGACATTGACAGAATACCTGATGTGTTTCAACATATCAAGAGGAGATTTTTACACATATACTCATAAAATTAAATACTATCCAGAAATTAAAATTAAGCAACACACACATCTCCACATGGAAAGATTTAGAAGAGAAAATGTTGAGTGAAAGAGCAATGAGAATACCATAAATACTACAATGATACCATTTGCATTATAAGCAACAATAATAATGGCATTAGCAGTACTGTAGGCTTTCCTTGAGGGGAGGAAAATAAACCAAGGTCCTAAAGTTCCCTTTCCTGGGGAAAGAGGAACATGAACTGTACTGGGGAGGAGAAAATAAAGGAGACTTCAATTTTAGTTACTTTTTTTTTTTTTTTTTTTTTGAGACAGGGTGTCACTGTGTCCCCCAGGCTGGAATGCAGTAGTGCAACTTCGGCTCATTACTGCAGCCTCAACCTCCTGTGCTTAAGCGATCCTCCCACCTCAGCCTCCGGAGTAGCTGGGACTACAGGCATGTGCCACCACGTCCGGCTAATTTTGTAGAGATGGGGCTTCATCAGGTTGCCCAGGCTGGTCACAAAGTCCTGAGCTCAAGCAACCCACCTGCCTCAGCCTCCCAAAGTGCTAGGATTACAGGCATGAGCCACCATGCCCACCTCTATTTCTTTTAAATGATTTTTTAAAACCTAAAGCAAAAATGACTGTATTAGTTAATTCTAGGATGTGAATACCCAAGCATTGATCTTACATTGCCCTTTCCATTTTTCTGTATTTTTCTTTTCCAGAAAGGAAAGAAGGAAGGGAGAAAAAAAAAAAAAGACAAATGCTGCAACCACAGCCTTTCCAAGGACCTGGGCCAAAGGGCCATCTTGTCCTGGCCCACTCCAGTTGGCCCTTCCTCCTAACCTAAGTCTTATCTTCATCTTGTTCAATCCACTGCTCACAACAGAACACAACCATTCTCAAAGTATATGTTTTCTTTTTCTAATAAAATCCCTTTTTAAATCTTAAATTTTTTGCCTTCTCCAACATAGTCTATTGAATTTGCGCTTTATCAAAAGTCTAGAGTAGGAAGGGTGTGTTACCTTCTTTCAACAGCAGAATACTCAGGTTGTAAAATAAAGGTTTGAGAAAGGGCTTAGTAATTAAAACATAGTTAACTACTCATAATAATACTTAATATAGCTATTACTTTAATAGAAAAAATGTAAGCAACAATTGACTCTCTCTCGCTCATTCTCGTCTATATCTGGCAAAGTGCAGCGATGACTGAAGACTCTACTCTCACCTGGTGGCAGCTACCTCAAAGACAGTTAAGTGTCCAGGAGGAAATCAACATGACTTGGGGTTGCTCTGTCAATATTACCTAAAGAGTGATAGTAAACATAATAATCATCAAGGGGCTTGGGAGTGGGTGATGCTGAGAAGGCAGTGGTTCTGTTTAATGTAGAGATTTGCCCCTGCCCTTGAAAGGGCCTGCTAAATGCTTGGCTTCAAGTGCACATTCACAGCTTCTGCAGAAACCCAAAAAGCTGAGCCTACAGATACCAATGCATATGGTCTCAGATAGACTCAAAATAGTTCATCATCAAACTCTTTCACTTGATTTGGAACTGGAAGAAGAATTGCAAAGAAAGCACAGTGAAAAGTACTGGACAGTTATCCTTTCTCTATTTAAAAAAAAAAAAAACTCTAAAGCTTGGTGAGAATGTTGTGTGCTTGGGTTCAGGTCAGTGCTTATATTCACTGACGCTTGATGGATTTCTGGCTTCAAATGTTTTATCAAGACAATCCACCTTGTAGCAATCTCCAAAGAAGACTGTGTGGCTCTATTAAGTCCGCAATTTGCTTTTTAAAAGTGACTAAATACGTTTTTTAACAACAACGACAAGTCATCTCCCTCTTGGAGCCAACAGAGTTTGTCACCCAGCTTCCCCTGCTTTTCAAAGCCAGCCATCAAAAAGCAAAGGAAATGTCATGACTTTGGAGCGGTCAGAAAGCTCTTAAGTCCCAGAGCAGGCTATTTCTCCTTTTGTGGCACAGAAAAGAGTGGACGGACACAATGAATAAATAATCCCATTGTACTTACAAATGTGTAACAATCCTCCAACATGAAGTGAGGAACAAAGATAGGAGATAGCAAAGCGGCCTGGGCCTTAACAGAACAGCTTGCAATTCCAGGGCCTAAACTGCTTTTGCAAACATAAACACACACACAGCAACCATGAGAAAATAAAACTTAAAAATGGCATCCAATTCAGAATCGGCCAAGAGGCTCAGCCTAAATGGCCTTCTGCGTAATTCACTTTGGACACTTTCAGCCTCTGTAGGTGAGGGCACCACATCTGCACCAAGGTTAATACCTTAAATGGTTCAAAATAACTGACTTTGAAATAATCAGCAGGGTCACCAGTTGTTGCTAAAAACACCTCTTCATCATTTTTACTTCACCACAGCCTTTCCTTTCCCTTTTAAAGAAGTCTTGTTGTTTTATGTTCCAGAATTTGTCCACGGCCTTCTTTTTCCATCACTAGTACCTGCAGTCACTTCTTCCCCACCTTGAAATACAGAATCTAGGAGCAAACAGCAGAGCTGTGACCACCAGAAGCCCAGCAAGGAAGCTCTGACACAGATTCTAGTTATATGTCATTCTTGTACATTCATAAAAATAGGAATATAAGTGAAATAAGTTGGTATGGTATTTCTAAAACATCTTCATATTCTAAGTCCAGCTCTTCTGAATTGCTTTTCAACTGAGGCATTAATGATCATGGTTTTCTACCCAATATCATCATCAAGGCATTAATGATCGTAGTTTTCTACCCAATATACCATCAAGAACATTGATGAAGAGACATTTCCTGGGAGTGCTCCACTATTGCCTCTGGGATTTTCTTCCAAGCCTCAGATACCATTCTACAAGTTTAATGTTGAAGATTTCTTAAAATTGCCATGCAATAAAACTACTTTGTGACTGAGACTCAACTGAAGGAATTGTAAGATCCCATCGACTAGAAGACACATCCTGAATCCATGCATAATTAAAGCTCTGATAGAAATAATAATTATGCCTGTAATGCTACCCTGGGTAAAAGGAGCAGGGATGAGGAGCAGGGACAAGGGACACATGTCTATTTTGATGAAAGCAGGGTCAGAAACCAACTGAGTAGAGAGAACAATTGTGACCCAGTCATTTTCCAACATGGCACCTTTTGTTTGTTGCCCCTAGGGATTTATCTATCCCAAGGCAAAGCACCATGGTCAGGAGAGAAATGTGTGTCTGTTTTTTGGGTTTTGTTTTGTTTTTTGTTTTTGTTTTGTTTTGTGTTTTTTTTTTTTTTTTTTTTTTGGTGCAGGGGGTGGATGGAGTATTGCTCTGGTCACCCAAGGCTGGAGTGCAATGGCGTGATCTCAGCTCACTGCAACCTCCGCCTCCTGGGTTCAAGTGATTCTCCTGCCTCAGCCTCCCGAGTAGCTGGGATTACAGGTGTCCACCACCACCCAGGCTATTTTTTGTATTTTTAGTAGAGACGGAGTTTCACCATGTTGGCCAGGCTGGCCTCAAACTCCTAACCTCAGATGATCCGCCCACCTCAACCTCCCAAAGTGCTGGGATTACAGGCATGAGCCACCACGCCCAGTCTATGCCTCTGTTTTCTAATGGGAGAGTATGAAGGCAGATGGAAAAGAAGAATCTGCAGACCTCAGGCATGTTCCCAGGTGGATAAATATTAGGAAAGAAGACATGTGGAATCTGGGGATCTAAACCATCTGTGTGCCCTCATGCCTCCTGGGAAGTCTGTGGGTTCACCAGTGGGGATGCATTCACCAGTCTGAAGACCATAACACCAGAATGGCTTGATGTCTAAAATGCACTGAAATAAAACTTTAGAGTTCTGGTTTAGAAGGCATGGACTGCCTCACTGCTCCTACATGCTGAGGGCTCCCTCATGGATGCTGCAGTGTCTTAGGAGAGGCTTCAATTCCCAGTCACCAATATCCACCAAGCTGGAATGATACCAGACTTTTCCTCCATTCCATGAGCCAAGAAACCAAAAAGGAGACAAGGGAGGAACCCCTCCTAGCACTTTAGCAAGACAAATACTGATTTTCCCCCATACACAGAGTCAACATAAAAGCTCCCTTGCTTCCATCACAGTTTATGTTCCAAAGACCTGTCACATAAACATCTAACAGGGAGCAAGCATGCCTAGGTGCTTATGAAAAGGCATGATGTTTTAAAAACGTTCTTCTGTGCTTTAATCCTCCTTTAAAATTAATGTTCCTAAGTCCTGAGGCTGCTGCGATAGGATCTCAGCCATCTGCCCCTGCCTGTTCCTATGGCATCCTCTGATTAAACAAAGGGAGCCGAGCTGAAGGCACAAGGGTTTTATTTCACAGGGGACCCATGCATTCTCTACAGGCCTCATTTAGGAATACAAACAGTTTTTAAAGTGATATTTTTTGAACTAAATGAATGCATTGTCTTCCTCATCTCTTCCGGATTAGAGAACTGGGAAAAAGGTCCCCCCAGGACTTCTGGAGCTTTTCTATACTCATAATTTCAGATACAGCTTCTCCCCTAGCAGCTCCCATCCACTATCAAAATGGTATTTCTGTTTGCACAATCCTCTGTCCAGTTTCTTGTCATCTTTCTGATACATTCTATATATTCAGCTATACTGAATACTGTATTCCATGGACACATCTGATCTAACTACTTTAAGCAGACTCAAATTTTCACAAGCCACAAAATCACATTTACCAAAAGAAATGGAGCTTAATTTTCTGTAACTCTACTCAGTTTCTACCTTGAATTCTCATTTCCATTTGACAGCAGAAAACACTTTCAGGTAAATTCAATCACATTAGTGATCATTCAGACATTTTAAGTTTAACTCAGTCAAATTTTGTGTGTCTTTTGTCCTGCACTCCACCCCTGCTCCATACTTCCCTTTTCAGCAAGGGGAACAGCTAAGTTCCAAAAACAGCACCCGCATCCAGGACCTGAGAGCAGGCACTAAGGGAACCTCCGAGCCATAGCCACCCTCAGCTCTCTGGTAGTATCTGCTGACCTGAGCTCCTCACCCTTCATCAGCCATTTGTGCATGTCTCCTGGGGATGTGGGGGCTTTCTGATGCTCTCCATCAACATTCTGCAGCTTGTGACAACCTGCTTCTCCCATGCTTTTGTGGCCCTGGGGAATATTAGCAAGACTGCTACTTCTTATGCTCCAGAGGGTAAGTAGGTTACAAGTCATTACTACTCTCAGAAACCCAAATTTAAAGGAGTTTGTAGGTATCCATCCTGGTACCCAGCCCAAGGTAGGGCATGAGGAAGAAACCTCACTCCATTTCTAATCCTCTTTCCCCTTTCCCAAATGAACCTCCTGCCCTCTGGATCTGTTACTTATGCCACCACTTGTGGTATGGCCCTCATGGCAATTTTGAAAATTTGTGAGGGTATTTCCCCCAAAACATTTTATTTCAAAGGCTTTCAAATTTATGGAATAGTTGCAAGAATAGATCCAACTATAATTACCCAAATAGTAAAGAAGTTTAGCATTAATACTATTATCTATTATATAATTTATTATTCAAGTGTGCCCAAGTTATCCCAATAATATTCCTTATAGCTGGTTTATAGTTCCATCCAGGATTCAATTAAGGATCATATATTGAATTTAGTTCTCAAGTCTCTTCAATCTCTATTACTCTAAAATAGTGCTGGCACTTAGTGAGCAGGAGCCAAGAATAAAAGGCATCTCACAAGGCTTGGGATGGTCCCACCAATAAAGAATTGTTCTGCATCCTGCATGACTTCAGTACTTTTCCCAGACAGTCATATAGGTTTAAAAGTCACTTATAATTATTTGCACCCAGGGCCTAATTCCATTTTACATATAAACACACGGAAATTTTTGCACACTTTAAACATAAAATATACACTGAATTTTCTAGGACAGCAACAATAATATAAATCAGGAAAAGGTTGAACCCTCTTTTTTAGAGACTTTCTCAGGAGTTATTCATTTCAGAAAAAGTGTGTACCAATGGCAATACCATTTATGATATTTAAATCACCACATAACATCTCTATATCAGTCTGTGTTCAAGGCTGTGATATTCACTGTGGCTCAATGTTCAAGTTCAAGCATAGGACTACATTACTATATCCTCTACTGTAGCGGTTGGTGTCTAAGCATTTAAATGTTGAAACATAGGTTTTAAGTAGCTTTCATTTTGTTTTTCCTTTATATCTCAGTTAGGGTGTTATATTGATACTTTTAATTACATAGTAGATCAGATTTACCTATTGGTTTTATTTGAGGATAGTAAAGGGGACTTTGCAAAGTACCTATTATAAAAAGGGGTTTCAAACAAATTGTCAAAAATGTATAAGTTACTCAGGGAAGTATGAACATGGTAATTAAGGAATTATTATTAATTATCTCTAGTGTAATAATCGTATTGAGGTTATGTTTTCTAAACGAGTACTTTATTTTAAAAGATTACATCCAGAAGTATTTTCAGATAAAATGCGATGGTTTGCTTTGAAATCATCGGGGTGGCAGAGTGGGTCAGGTAGAGATAAAACAAAATGTAGCATGTATCAGTAATTGTTGAAGCTAGATGATGGCTAGATCGGGTTCATTTTACTATTCAGTCAACTGGTGTGGATTTTTGAAATTTTCGGTAATAGAAAGGTTGAATTAAAAGAAAAAGGGAGTCTATTGGGTTTGATGGGGTTGAGAACCACTGATTTGTGATGAATTGTATTTCCAGCTTCCTTTAGGGCTGGCTCGTTTGAAGTGATATATATTTTATAAAATATATATATGATATTTTTATATATATATCATATATATTTGAAAATATATCTCATATATATATTTGAAAGCATTGGCTCTCAAGAATGTTGTCGTTGTTAGGAGTTTTTTTAATGTATTTGAAACTCAACATCCAAGGCTTGACTCTGTGTGTTCCTTTGTATATTTCCTTTAATGAATGTGGCAGACTGCAGGAGAGAAGAGAAAGGTCACAGGGCAGAAGGGTGGAAATAGTGGGGACAGAGAGGTTTGGGAACCACTGGGCAAGGGAGAAAAAATCTTGGTAAATATCCATTGTCCCACTATACTGCCTCTCTGTATTTCAAAATAACTCTCCTGCTTACATTAGCTCCTTCGCTGGTGTGTGAAATACTTTCAGCTACAGCATGATGGACAAGTCGCAAGGTGTCGGCCTCTGCCCTCCTCTCCAGCCAGCCCTCCTCTAGCCCCAAGCAGAGGGTCTTGTTCTCTTCCTCTCTCCACTTGTTTCTAGTCCAGTTTCTCAAAAATGGAACCCACTCTGGGTGAGGCATTTGTTTATGAATGGGTGTCAGGCTGGGTGCCGAGGGGACAGAGAACAAAATAGACGGCATTTGGCCTCAGAAGACCCAGTCTAATAAGGGTGATGTGTGTGCAGAGGAGCAGCCCATGACTGTGACAGCAAAGGCAGGGATCCTGTCTCAGGTTCTGAGGCTTCTGCTGAACAGCTCCTGCTATGAGATTTGCCCTCTCTGAGAAGCACTCCAACCTCCTCCAGGAACCTACAGTTGAATTGCATTGAATTCAATGAATCTTTACTTAACACTTACCCTGTACCTGACACTGTCTTTTCTGAAATATTCTTCTCAAGACCCACCTATTTTAACTTCCTTCCCTGGTCTCATCTCTTCGATCCAGTCTGCTTTGTTATTCGTGTCTGAGCATTTCCTGCCCCAAACAGATCAGCACTTAGAGCTGTTTCTAGCCTAACATAGCTGCCTCCCAGACAATTTCTGGTTCACTTCAAGGTAACAGAGACACTTTCATTAAATCCAGAAATAAATAAATAAATAAACAAACAAACAAACAGCTCAATGGACTCAGCAGGGAGGAAGGGCCATCGCCATCACACTCTCTCTCCCTTCCCCTTCCTTACCAGAGGCTTCACAATGGCTCCAGACTCTCCAAGCCTGCAGAAAAAGAGTCCTAGTGGACTCAGGTTTAAAAATATTAGGGGCTTCTTCAGTTGCCCCTTTCATGGATATTTGCATTTTGAAGGAGACCAAGAGGGCCTTGATCCCTCCAGCTTCTCCAGCTTATTAACCCTCTACAGGTCCCACTTCCTGCCTTACCCTGGGAAGAATACAGGCTGATTATCGAACTACTGTCATTAAGCTCCTTGCTCCTGTGCTTCCTGCCCTTCCATTTCTCCTGGCCAGCAAAATTGATGAGACTAATGAGACTTAATAAGTCTCGTCAGTTGCCTGAAGGCTGACCTCCCTTCCAAATCAACGTCCCCCGTTTCCTGGTCTGCACTCCTTCGACTGGTCTTCACCCATTCCATCAGCACCTTCTCCCACCCACTCCTCTTAGCCAAAAACCCTCACCTCCCTAGTGGAGAAAATGGAGTCAATCAGTGAATCAGCTCAACATTCAGCTCCTGCACCTGCAGATCCTCTGGATAAGAGACACACACATCACATCCCAGAACTGCTCATAAAGCACACTGCCAGCCTCTACACCAAATACCACAGGCACTTTCCAGGCCTGACAAAGTGGAACTTTCTGCCGCATTTTATTTTGTTTTCCTGCAGTACCCCTTTCACTCCCTTACCTGGAAAGCTCTGACTCAACCTTCAACACTTCAACTAACACTTCCTCCAAGAAGTGCTCCCTGAGCCTCCAGGTTGTCCATGTGCCCCTCCTCTGGCCCTAATGGGAGGGCCAGCACTCACCTCCATACTAACATTTATTATACGGTGAAAGTATTTCCTGGAGATCAGGGAGCAGGCCTCATTCACCTGTGTTCCTCCAGGGCCCAGGCCAGAGCCTAGCACAAGCGAGGCCAGCTGCGTGCCACGCTGAACTGAAGGTTCACACTTTAAAATGCCCTGGGCTTGCTCTGGACACTGTGTGGTGACCTAGTCATGAGCGTCCATCAAGCTGGATGTTACTGTTGTGGAATCAGCACATGTAAGGGTTCACCACAGGCTTCAGGAGCCCCATCAGCCTGATCAGTTGACCTCTGAGACTCTGGGGAAAATGAGTCCCTATCTACACCCAGGTGACACTTCAAAAGCTAAAGTCCTCGCCTCCACATACACACACAGCAAAACAGGAGGTTGAGGCACGCTCACTCAACCCTCTATAAAAGAACATAAAAGACCTATAAATTTCCTCTACTCATGCCTGAACATTGCAGTTGGGAGTGAAAACCATGTGTTGTATTTTTCTCCCCCACATATGCCTCTTCCATCATCAAGGGCCAAGGAGAGTGGATATGACTCATCAAGAGTAGGGGCTTTTCTTCTTTCTCTCTGAATGTTCTTAGCACCTTGCTTAGTTCCTTGCTCAGCGTGGCCACGCAATAAATAAAATAAGATTTTAGGCCAGGAGCAGTGGCTCACACCTATAATCCCAACACTTTGGGAAGCTAAGGCAGGAGGATTGCTTGAGGCCAGGAGCTCCAGACTAGCCTAGGCAATACAGTGAGACTCTAGCTCTACAAAAAAACAAAAACAAAAAAATTTTAATTAACTAGGCATGATAGTGCATGCCTGTAGTCCTAGCTACTTGAAAGTCTAAGGAAAAAGGATCTCTTGAACCCAGGAGTTCAAGGCTGCAGTAAGCTATGATCACACCACTGCACGCCAGCCTGGGTGACTGAGTGAGATCATATCTCTAAAAATAAAAAAATAAAATTTTAAAATGAAATCGTGAAGATTTACACCTCAGTGATTTTTTTTCTAGCAGCCTGAATTTTCAAGGAGTAAAATCATTGATATCTTCTGATTGGTGATCAAATGAGAGACAATTCACAATTCTTTCTGCATTGCTATTCTATTTTAAAATGCAAAATTAGTTAACTCCCTCGCTTGGGAGCAGAGGGACTTTCAGGAATCCGAAGAAGTCTGCCTTTCTCAGTACATTTCCCTGCTAGCGAAGCTCTTAGGAATCAAATGTGGTTTATTTCATTTTAAGTCACCTTTTTTCTACTCGGGAAAATGAATGTTGGAGCCAGATAAGAAACTATAGTCTGCTTTCAAGAAGGTTACAAGAAAACTGCATCTTGCATTACTAATCCTTTATCTTCATGTTAACAAAAAGATTACTGACACATTTTTGAATGAAAGAAAATAAAATAGCAAATGCATCTTAGGAAATGTGTAACTTTCATGCAACACACAAATCAGTTGTTAAATATTTTTTAAATGAAGGAAAATGCATAATAAATTTTTCCTTTGGAAGTAAAGAAACCAACTTTTGAGGATAGGAGAAAAAAAGAAAACTAGGATCAGGAAATCATCCTTTCACAGAATGTAGTTTGAATGAATTAAATGATTATACCTATAACTTCTTGATAGATAACATGTTTTCTAAAAATGATTTCATTGGCCCAGGTAAGTGTTGTTTTGTGAGGGGAAACATTTCAGAGCCTGTCTTTGTGCTTACTTCCTGCAAGGTCAGACTCCATTTCCCAGAGTTCCCCAAGGATGGGCCTGGCAGACTGAAGCCAGCTAGATGGCACTGAGTCCACCTGCGCATATACCCAAGAAACTCACTAAATATGCCAGGAACAGAGGAGGTGATCAAAGCAATCAACAGTGTTGACAGAACCCACCCCACAGAATGGGCTAGGGTTAGGATCACCATCCTGGGCAAAAGATAGACCTGGATTCAGTCTCATTCATGTCACTCACAAGCTGGGTGCCTTGGGTAAGTACCCTAACCCCTCTGTCCTTTAGTCTCCTCCTCATTTATAATATGGAAATAATGATACACCTACCTCATAGAATTAAATGAGTTAATATTTGTGCTTAGAACATGCCCAGAACCTAGTAAGCAGTGTATGTAAGTATTTGATGGATTAAATAAATAAAAATTGAGGAAACTCAACTGTGCATGATAAAAGACCGTTTCTATTTTTGCACAAGGAGAAAAGAGACTGAGAGCTGCAGATTACAAAATGCATGGAGGATGAAGAAAGTGGGATTAAACCCCCCCAAAAAAAGATGGTATGAGGTAAACATTAATATTATCCTCGTTTTACAGATGAGGAAACTGGGGCACAAAATGTTTAAGTAACTTTCCCGAAGCTGGTAGGCAAGTAAGTGGAAAAAGAATATACAATTATAAGATTCATTACCAAATACCTGCATGATCATTTATCAGGTACTTAAGCTTCCACATGCATGATTTCATTTAATAAATCTGAGGCAAATGACTTACTTCCATTTTATAGATGAAACTCAAAATAACTATGAAATATTTGTTAGCATATGCCTCAGAAATATACAATCTCTTCTCCTACAACTCATGTTTCTGTAATGCAAATTAGTTCATATATGACTGGGAAATAAAGAAACAATGTTACTTTAACACAGAAGTCACGTTAGTTCATGTACAATTTTTGCCCACATTTTAATGTTTTACAGAAAATGCAGCAAGCCGTGAAGGAATATGGTATTGTACATGATGCCCATCATCCAGTGTTCTTCCTCCTAGTCTGGTTAGACCACAAGCTCTGTCTCAGATGTGCCTATTGTGTGGTTCCACCCAGTCTTTATTTTACCCTAGTCTGTGCAACTCATCAGCCTCAACACTTCTTTACCCATGCTTTCATTTTTTTTTTTTTTGGAGGTAAAGCTCAGATTTTTTCATCTATTAGGGATTTAACATGGATTTTTTTTTTACTGTGCTAGTATTTTTTACTAGGATTGCAGTTGGTTTTTAACTGATGAGGAGGTTGCATACAATTTGAGTGAACAGGTTTCTCACCCTATCTTCCTACAATCCCCGTTATTTCCAGTGTGTGATTTTGTATAATGTGGGGTTTTACAAGAATGTCCATATCACATCATTGCAGAAATGACTGTATGAGATAAAGTGTTTGAATTTGCTCACCATCTTCTTTTGTATATATGTCATATTCTCATCAACAATAGCAGTGGGTAGATTTCATGGGTAAATTTTTACTGGTTTGAGACGACTAACAGGCCAACGTTTTCAGATTTTTTAATTAGGCCAGAAGATGGAACAAAATAAAATACTGGGGAAGGATCACTTCAAATCCTTCTCCCATGCCAGACCTAATTCTGCCTTTGTGGGGCAGAATTACCTATTACCCATTCCCCTCAAAGGAAAGGGTAGTAATCTGATTAGAGTCCAGAACATTGATTAAGCTGTAATTCCCATGAGTGGGTCCATTAAGCCTTAAAGAACTGCACTTACTTAGCTGAGAGTCCTCCTCCTCTTAACGCAGAAGAATCAGAAACTTTGTCAGGGTCCAAAAGGAGTCCTATAGCTTCTCTTTTCTCTTTCTTCCCTGCATAAGCAGCTAGAGAAGGAAGTTACATCCCAGCCTGCTCTGCAGATCTGACCGTATCAATCTCTCAGCACCTCTTCAATTTTATTGTTGCACGTGGCCAGACAGTAGGAAAATTTTCAAACTTTTGGTTTTTGGAAGAGTTTAGAAAAACTACTTAGGCTGGGCGCTGTGGTTCACGCCTGTAATCCCAGCACTTTGGGAGGCTGAGGTGGGCGGATCACGAGGTCAGGAGATCGAGACCTCGGTGAACCCCGTCTCTACTAAAAATACAAAAAATTAGCTGGGCGCAGTGGCAGACACCTGTAGTCCCAGCTACTTGGGAGGCTGAGGCAGGAGAATGGCGTGAACCCGGAAGGTGGAGCTTGCAGTGAGCCGAGATCATGCCACTGCACTCCAGCCTGGGTGACAGAGTGAGATTCCGTCTTAAAAAAAAAAAAAAAAAGAAGAAGAAAAAAGAAAAACTACTTAGATCTCAAGTCCATGCAATATGCTTCAACCCAACCATTTCCAGAGAACCCTACCTGGGTACATCAGCCACTTGTGCTGTCCTGAGGAATAGGGGTGGTTGTCAGGTCAGGATTTGGGCACACCAGAGTTTCTGGTCATGCTATGCAACATACAACACCAAATCTGATTCACGACAACAAATATAAGATTCGAGTCTCACCAAGTTTACATTATAGAGTGGGATATATTCTTCTTGGTCCACCTGCTAGGTTGCCAAGGCACAGGATCATGTTTTAAAAGTCACAGCCTCTGCCACGGGCTCCCCAGAAGCACCACTGTTTGTCTCTTCACTACCTGTGTGAAGCCTAAGGCTCTACTTAACAAGCTTTTTCAACCCTGGAGAAAATGTTTAAAAAATGAGCAACTAATGATCCACACAGTTCTGATGATGTTATGATCTTCATTTTTTCCTTACAGACACATTCCCAAGGAATCCACTGGGTGATCAACACTAGAACTTAAATACTGGGGAAAGGTTAGGAGGCTCTTTAATTCTAATTAAAAGATCAGTAAATTCCAAGTAGAAGACAACAGTGGAACTCAGTTGGTAGAAAATGTATTACCTGTAAGGAAAACACTTAATGAAAGAGTCCTCTAGAAAAAAAAAATACTAATAAAACAGGTCAAGGACTGTGAATATTGAAACGTTCTGTGTAATAAAGCATCCTGTTTTATTTGCCTGGACAGTTTCTTTCTCTGGAGACACCTCTTCCCTAGTCTATGTGGACCTGAGGGGCTATCACAGGGTACTTCCTCCTTCCTCCTCCTTCTCCCCAACCACCACAAGCATGGGCTTGAAACCCAGTCTGATCAATCTGAATTCCTATCCACCCCCCTAAACCATAGCAGTGATTTCTTCAGAGATGATCAGGTGACTTGGATCAGACCAGCTAGATTATTTGCCAGGACTTTTCTGGTAGAGCTTGTAAGAAATAATTCTTGCCTTTGGGGTCATAATACTGGGAGGGAGTAAGATTGTAAGAGCCAGCACCCATCTTCCTTACCTAAGAAGGGAAAAGCTAGTCTGTTATGGGAAAGAAAAGAATGAAATCAAGAGAGAAAAGAAGCAAAGCTAAGTAACTGAATCAGAGAAGTTCTGTTGACAGTTATTGGTCACCTAGATCCAACTGAGCTCAAATCCAGAGCTATTGCTGGACTTCTCAGTTAAATGGGCCAATAAATTCCCCTGCCTAAGCCAATTTGACTGTGGTCCCCCCCACCACCCCCACCATAACTTAAAGACTACTGACTAATACAAGGGCCTTTTCTGCTACTTGCAAAGATAAACTTATGAGGACAAGAAAGATCCCACATCCAGGAATTTTCTGACTGAAATGTTCTATTGAAATAACAATAAACCACCTTTTGAAGACGTTCCATGCAATTCACCTAAATATCTTACTGTCATGAATTAACCTTCACTAATGGGCTCAGGAGTGAGCTTTGATGCTGCCTTAAAATACAGAAAAAATGAAAAGGGATTCTACAGGATCACCAGATGTCCTCTGAAAGGAAATTGCAAAGACAAGGTGTTACAGAACGTCTCCTCTACAATCTTCCGGTATCACCTTCTCTCTGCTTCCAATCCTGCCTTCCGAAATGCACTGATTAAAGAAGGAAAGAAGTTAGCACTGACACCCGCACTATGCCAGACACTGCTGGTGTTTGGCACACATCATCTGATTTTCCTGACAAACCTATAAGATAAGAATTATCCCCATTTTACAAATGAGGACACCAACACTCATATAGGATAAGTGACTTGCCCAAGGCTACATAGCTAGTACATGCCAGAGCTAAAAATTAAAACCTATAACTGTATGAATCCAAATCTCTTGTTCTTTTCAGTTCAGGAAGCTGGAATACCCACCACCAGTACTATATCTCCAAGGAGACAATAAACGTGGTGAAGGATGTAGCGGGAAAGCTTCAATTCAGTTAAACCATAATTTATCAAGTATGCCAGTTGCTGTGAGGAAAGACACATGTATAAGACATGTAATAATCTATTTCAGATGTGTGACATTCTATACAAGAATATAATCGGTCTGATCTGAATCACATGGTCATCCCTAAGCAAATTACTGCTGTGGATTAGAATTCTAATTGACTAGAGCTTGCAGTATTGTAGGGGAAACAGACTATTACACAAACTATTGTGTTTCAAGTACGAATGAGGTCACAGTGGAAAGTCACATGGGACCCTAAAGAGGGAAAAACAGATTCCAACTGGGTGTGGCAGAGGAATGCTTTATGGAGGAGGAATTAACCTAAGCTTAAGAGTGAGATTTCAACAGATAGAAAGTTTGAGACAGGGAGGCCTTCTCCTTTGAATAAAACATTACATAAAGTTGACTAGCTGTACTCTTGTACTATTTGGATGGTACAGGGAACTGAAAGGGGTAAGACAATGTATTGATTAGAATGGGCTAGTTTATGCTATAGTAGAAAAGAACCCCAAAAATCTCAGCTCAAGACAATAGCACATGTCTGACTTGACTAAATGCTCACCACAGTGGGCTGTGAAGTTTGCTTCATGTCTCTTTCACTCTAGGATGCAGGATGATGAAGCAGCCTCTATCAGGAACATTGCTGGCCACTATGACAGAAGGTGAGAGAACTTAGAAGGTCTCCCACCATCAATAAATGCTCCAATTTGGAAGTGACTCCTATCATATCCACTGACAACTCATTGTTCAGTATTAATCCAAGGCCCCTTACAATCACAAGGGCCCAAGAAATGCAATACTAACAGGTTCACAGAAAGTAAGGAGCCAGAGATATTTGGTGAGCAGAAGTGATTTCTACTACACTTGATGTACGCACTTGTCCATGACAGGTCCAAGGATATCAGAAAAGGATAGTCGTACAGAGGGCAAAACAAAGTCTAGACATTAGGCCAACAAACATAAAAACATTAAGTACCAACTACATGTTAAGCACTGGCAATACAAAAATGTAGCTCTGTCTTCAAGGAGCTCACAGTCTGATGGTAGTGAACAGTGCATGTTATATATTGTATTGGCCCCCCAAATTCATATGTATTCATATGTTCAATATGGCTGTACTTGGAGATAGGGATTTAAGGAAGTAATTAAGATTAAATAAGTCATAAGTGTGAGGCCCTAATCCAATTGGGCTGATCTCCATAAAAGAAGGAGAGACACCAGAGTTCTCTCTCCCACCATGTGTACACGCAAAGGAAAGGTCGTGCAAGGACACAGCAAGAATGCAGCCATCTTTCAAGCAAAAGAGAGGCCTCACTAGAGGCCCCTTGATCTTGCTGTGCCCTTGATCTTGGACTGCTAGCCTCCAGAACTGTGAGAAAATAGATTTGTGTTGTTTAAGCTACCCAGTCTGTGGTATTCTGTTATGGCAGCCCAAGCAGACTAACAAGGTGCATAAGCATATAACTATAATGTGACATACTGAGTGCAGTGATAGACATATATACACAAGCACACAAGGGAGAGGGTCCATGCAGTGATTAGCATGATAAGCGTTTTTCAATGTAACCATGTCATCCTAATCTTCTGTCCTGAGGCAGAACCCAAGGGCAGTACCCTGACTCTACTAAGAGGCAAAGATTCAGGGGCTTTAGGCAACATCAAGAACCAACCATGAGGCTGGGCATGGTGACTACTGCCTATAATCCCAGCACTTTGGGAGTCCAAGGCGGGAGGATCACTTGAGCACAGGAGTTCAAGACCAACCTGGGCTACATAATGAGAATCCATCTCTTAAAAAAAAAAATAGCTGGGTGTGGTGGCACACACCTATAGTCCCAGCTACTCAGGAAGCTGAGGTGAGAGGATCACCTGAGTCCAGGAGATTGAGGCTACAATGAGTCGTGTTCATGCCACTGCATTCCAGCCTGGGTGACAAAGTGAGAGTCTGAAGAGGAAAAAAAAAAAAAAAAAAAAAAACCAAAACCAGACATGGTCTAGTGAACCTGGCTCTCCATGTGGCCTTAGGAGAACACAGAAATATTTTTATTAAGATGCCCCACTGCCCTCAGACCTCTGTCAGAGCTGGTGCTTGTGACTGCCTTTGGGGGTCCTGAGGGCAGCTTGCCTGTTTGGGCTCTGCCCAGCTTTGCCCCTCTCTTAGGGGCTGAATGTGGAGGCCAGGCCACTGTGCTTTCTACAGACCAGCCTATTGCCTGAGGCACTGAGAGCTTCTCCTATTTTAAAAAGATCAAGCATAAAAACCCCATTGCTACCACCACAACTGGCTCTTACCTGCAAGCACCACCTACTGGCCGGGATGTTGATCTGCACATCCCAGCACAAAATCTGCTGACACAAGTACACAACGCTTGAGAACATGACATGGTTCTCAAGACCTCTGCCACCCTAGCTATGAGCCTGCACACATACCCAATACAACACTACTACTACAACCATCATTTAAGAAAACCACCACACTAAGGATATCTATAACCAAGGAATTCATACAGAGTCTCTGCCACTGAAAGTACTCAGAAGCAAAGCCTAACAACCCTACTCAACATATATTATAGTTGCATTCTTAAGGGGAAAAAATAAGTCCCATCCAAATGAAAGTAAATTCAAAATTAAGAAGTGACAATTCCCCCAGATGAGAAGAAACCAGCACAACAATTTTGGAAGCATGAAAAAGCAGGGTGTTATTACACCCCCAAAACAATCACACTAACTCTCCAGCAATGAATCCTAACCAAAGTGAAATCTTTGAAATAACAGATAAAGAATTCAAAATATTGACGTTAAAGAAGCTCAGTGCCATACAGGAGAAATCTGAAAACCAATATCAGAAAATCAATTCAGGATATGAATCAGGAATTTACCAAAGAGATAGATATGTTTAAGAAAATACCTGGCTGGGAGTGGTGGCTCACGCCTGTAATCCCAGCATTTTGGGAGGCAGAGGCAGGCAGATCATGAGGTCCGGAGATCGAGACCATCCTGACTAACACGGTGAAACCCTGTCTCTACTAAAAATACAAAAAATTAGTTGGGCATGGTGGCGGGCCCCTGTAGTCCCAGCTACTCAGGAGGCTGAGGTGTGAGCCCAGGTGGTGGAGCTGGCAGCGAGCCAAGACTGTGCCACTGCACTCCAGCCTGGGTGACAGCGCGAGACTCTGTCTCAAAAAAGAAAAAAGAAAGAAAAAAGAAAAAACCTAAAAGAATTTCTGGAAATGAAACGTTCATTGAAATAATTACAAAATACAGTTGAAAGCTTCAACAATAGACTAGATCAAGCAGAAGAAAGAATATTCTGCTTTTAATTTTTAATCCAGTCAGACAACAATTTTAGGAATTTTTTTTAATTAGCAAATTATTCAAGAAATATGAGACTACATAGAACGTCTGAATCTATGAACAATAGGTATTCCCGAGGGAGAAGAAAACAAAAGAAGTTTGGGAAACCTATGTGAAGAAACAATTGAGGAAAACTTCTTTAATCTGCAACAGATCTAGACATGCAGATATAAAACTCAGAGGTCTTATAAAACAATTACACAAATAAGACTGCAAAGCAACTAGATAACAGCACCATGACAGAAACAAAACCTCACATATCAATATTAACCTTGAACATAAATGGATTAAATGCTCCACTTAAAGATACAGATTGGGCCGGGCGTGGTGGTTCATGCCTGTAATCCCACTACTTTGGGAGGCCGAGGTGGGCAGATCACCTGAGGTCAGGAGTTCAAGACCAGCCTGGCCAACATGGTGAAACACCGTCTCTACTAAAAATACAAAAAAATTAGCCGGGTGTGGTGGCAGGCAACTGTAATTACAGCCACTTGGGAGGCTGAGGCAGGAGAATCACTTCAACCTGGGAGGCGGAGGTTGCAATGAGCCGAGATCACTGCCACTGCACTCCAGCCTGGGCTATAAGAGTGACACTCCATCAGAAAAAAAAAAAAGATACAGAGTGGTTGAATGGATGTTTATATAATCATATGCTGCTTATAAGAAACCCACTTAACTAGGAAAGACAACAATAGACTGAAGGTAAAGGGAAAGAGAAAGATATTCCAGGCAAACAGAAACCAAAAGCAAGTAGGAGTAGCTAAACTTATATCAAACAAAACAGATTTTAAATCAACAAAAGTAAAAAAAAATAAAAAGAAGGTTATTAGATAGTGATAAATGGGTCAATGCAACAAGATATAGCCATCCTAAATACATATCCATCCAACACTGCAGCACCCAGATTCATAAAACAAATATAACAGACTTAAAAAAAAAGAGGTAGATAGCAACACAATAATAGTTGGGGACTTCCATATCCCACTGACAACAATGGACAAATAGTTAAGACACAGAAGCAACAAAGGAACACTGAACATAGATTGAACTGTAGACCACATGGACCTAACAGACATTTGCAGAACGTTCTCGCCAACAACCACAGACCATACATTCTTCTTATCAGTGCATGGAACATTCTCCAAGACAGACCATGTTAGGCTACAAACAAGTCTCAGTAAATTTTTAAAAGTTGAAATCTTATCAATATCTTCACAGACCACTTTTGAACAAAACTAGAAATCAATTCCAAGAGGAACTCTAGACATTATACAGAAACATGGATACTAAACAACCTACTATGAACTTTGGGTCAATGATAAAATTAAGATGGAAATTTAAAAATTGTTCTGAAATGAATGAAAATGAGGGACACAACATAGTAAAACCTTGAAGATACAGCAAAAACGGTGCTAAGATGAAAGTTTATAACATTAAATGCCTATGTCCAAAAGATAGAAAGATCACAAGTTAACAACATCACACCTCAAGGAACTAGAAAAACAAGAAAAAAAAAACCCCCAAAGCCACAGAAGAAAAGAAATAACAAAGATCAGAGAAGAACCACATAAAATTGAGCCCAAAAAAAAGAATACAAGTGATCAATGAAACAAAAAGCTTGTTCTTTGAAAAGATAAACAAAATTAATAGACTTCTCGCCCACTAACCAAGAAGAGAGAAGATTCAAATAAGCACAATCAGAAATGAAAAAAGAGACATTACAACTGATAACAGAAATACAAAAGATAATCAAAGACTACTATGAACATCTCTATGCTCACAAACTAGAAAACCTATAGGAAATGGGTAAATTCCTGGAGACATACAACCTCTCAACATTAAACCAGGAAGAAATTGAAATCGTAAAAAATAATAATCATAATGAGTAGCAACATTGAATCTGTAATTTAAAAAAATCTCCCAACAGATAAAAGCTCAGCACCATATGGACTCACAGCCAGATTCTAACAGATGTACAGAAAACTGGTACCAACCCTACCAAAACTGTTCCCCCAAATTAATAAGGAAATAATCTTCCCTAACTCATTCTATGAAGCCAGCATTACCCTGTTACCAAAGCCAGGCAAGGACAAAACCAAAAATAAAATTCCAAACCAATATCCTTGATTAACATAGATGTAATAATCCTCAAAAAAAAAAAAATAGCAAACCATGTCCAACAGTACATCAAAAAAAAAAAAAATACACCAGAATCAAGTGGGTTTTATTCCCTGGATGCAAGGATGATTCAACAAACACAAATCAATAAATGTGATTCACCACGTAAACAGAATTTTAACCAAATACCATACGATCATCTCAACACATACAGGAAAAGCATTTGTCAACATCGCTTCATGATAAAAACCCTCAAAACACTAGGCATAGACGGAACATGACTCAAAATAATAAATGCCGTGTATGACAAACCCACAGCCAACGTCATACTGAATGGGGAAAAACTGAAAGCATTCACCCTAACAACTAGAACAAGACATGATGCCTACCTTCACCCTTCCTATTTAACACAATACTGTAAGTCCTAGCCAGAGAAATCAGGCAAAAGAAAGAAATAAAAGGAATCTAAGTTGGAAAAGAGAAAGTCAAATTATCTCTCTTTGCTAACAATATGATCTTATAATTAAAAAACCCTAAAGACTCCTCTAAAAGATTCCTAGATTTATTTGGAGTGGGAGATCAGCGTCTTGCTCTGTCACCCAGGCTGGAATGCAGCAGCACAATCTTGGCTCACTGCAATCTCTGCCTCCCAGGCTCAAGCGACCCTCCCCCATCTCAGCCTCCCAAGTAGCTGAGAATACAGACACATGCCACCATGCCTGGCTAATTTGTGCCTTGTTGTTGTTGTTGTTGTTGTTGTTGTAGAGATGGGGTTTTGCCATGTTGCCAGGCTGGTCTCAAACTCCTGGGCTCAAGTGATTCACCCACCTGTGCCTCCCAAAATGCTCCCACTGCACCTGGCCAGGACTTTTAGATTTGATAAATGAATTCAGTAAATTTCAGGATACAAAATCAACATACAAAAATTAGTAGCCTTTCTATATACACCAGTACTGATCAAGCTGAGGACCAAATCAAAAAGTCACTTCCATTTACTATATCTACAAAAACATAAATAAATACATAAATAAAATTAAATTAAATTAATAAAAAATATAAAAAATCCTAAGAATACATTTAACCAAGTAGGTGAAAGATCTCTACAAGGAAAACTACAAAACATGGATGAACGAAATTGTGAATGACACAAACAAATGAATACCAATGTCATACTTCACAGAATTAGAAAAAAAATCCTAAAATTCTTATGAAACCAAAAAAGAGCTTGAACAGCCAAAGCAATCCTAAGCAAAAAGAACAAAGCCAGCGGCATTGCATCCTGACTTCAAATTATACTACAAGTCTATAGTATCCCAAACAGCATGGTTCTGATATAAAAGGAGACACATAGATCAGTGGAACAGAATAGAGAATGCAGAAACAAAGCCACGTACCTACAGTCAACTTATCTCTGACAAAGTTGACAAAAGAATACGGTGGGGAAGGACACCTGTTCAATAAGTAGTGCTGGGAAAACTGGATACCCACAGGCAAAAGAAAGAAACTGGACCCATATCTCACAACATATACAAAACTTAACCCAAGATAGATTAAATACTTAAATATAAGACTTCAAACTATAAAAATTCTGAAGGAAAACTTAGAAAAACTTTTCTGGACATTGGCCTAGGGAAAGAAATCATGACTAATACCTCAAAAACAAATGCAACAATAACAAAATAGATAAATGGGAATTAATTGAACAAAAAATACTCTGCACAGCAAAAGAAGTAATCAACTGAGTGAACACACAACCTGCAGAATGGGAAAAAGCATTTGCAAACTATGCATCCAACAAAGGACTAATATCCAGAATCTACAAGGAACTCAAACAACTCAACAAGGAAAAAACAAATAATCCCATTAAAAAGTGGGCAAACGACAAAAACAGATCTTTTTCAAAAGAAGACATATATATGGCCAACAAGCATATGAAAAAAAGTGCTCAACATCACTCATTATCAGAAAAATGCAAATTAGAAATACGATGAGAAGCCAGGTGCTGTGGTTCATGCCTGTAATCCCAGCACTTTGGAAGGCTGAGGCGGGTGGATCACTTAAGGCCAGGAGTTTGAGACCAGCCTGGCCAACATGGAAAACCCTGTCTCTACTAAAGGTACAAAATATGTATCTGGGCATAGTGGCACATGCCTGTAATCCCAGCTACTCAGGAAGCTGAGGCATGAGGATTGCTTCAACCCAGGAGGCAGAGGTTGCAGTGAGCTGAGATCACACCACTGCACTCCACAATCCAGCCTGGACAACAGAGCAAGACTCTGTCTCAAAAAAAAAAAAAAGAAAAGAAAAGAAAAAAAGAAACACGACAATGAGATATCATCTTACACCAGTCAGAATGGCTACTATTAAAAAGTCTAAAAATAACAGATGTTGGCAAAGATGCAGAGAAAAGGGAATGTTTATCCACTGTTGGTGGAAATGTAAATTAGTACCACATTTATGGAAAACAGTATAGAGATGTCAAAAAGAACTAAAAGTAGAACTACCACTCAATCCAGCAATCCCACTACTAGGTATCTATCCAAAGGAAGAGAAATCATTATATCAAAAAGATAACTGCACTTGCATGTTTATCACAGCACTATTCACAATGGCAAAGATATGGAATCAATTATCAATGGATGAGTGGCTACTACTCATAGACTATTACTCAGCCATAAAAAAGAATGAAATTGAGTCTTTTGTAGCAACATAGATGTAACCAGAGGGCCATTAGCTTAAGTGAAATAACTCATAACAGAAAGTCAAATATCACATGTTCTCACTGATAAGTGGGAGCTAAATAGTGTGCACACATGGACATACAGAGAGGAATAATAGACGCTGGAGACTCAGAAAGATGGGATAATGAAAGAAAGGTAAGAGATGAGAAACTGGGTACAATGTACACTATTCGGGTGGTGGTTACACTAAAAGCCCAGACTTCACCACTACACAATATAACCAGTAACAAAATTGCACACTTGTACTCCTAAATCTGTAAAATATAGACTTCACTTGTAGCCCTAAATCTATAAAATATAAAAATAAAAAACAAAAAATCCCTGTTAAAAAAACAAAAGACAGATGCCCCAAAATTTACCCCTCTAAGGATGAGCATGAAAGAGAATGTGCCAAGACCAATACATTAGCTGCTGCCACATCATTTTCCTTGGTCATCACCTTCTTCACAATGAAGCCCCATAAAGCAATAATTTTCTGAGTGACTCAAGAATTCCACTTTATATTGGATAAAATCAATACACAGAAGAAGCACAATTCATGGAATGCAGTCACAGAGCATTCCTATTTTGTCTTTCTGTATTCTTTTAAAACTTACTCAGTAGAGTAAGAACCCTTACCCAGTATAAAACTCCAGTTGCTCCCATGACTACTCTGATTACTTATAGGAAAAACTCTTACAGGCACAGTTTCAACAGGGCAGCTAGAATGTCCAGTCCCACATAATAGTCAATGCTTCTAACTTCACTCAAAGTTACAGCTACTCCCCGTCCCCAGCAATGGCTTACTACTGGGAAGAAGTGTAATTGACTTCCATCTTTCCGGCTCACCTTCTCTCTCAATCCCATCTGCTGTTTCTGACATTCTAGGACTGGGGCTCAGGGAGAGAAAGGAGTGAGGGAAGCAGGAAAGCTCTTACTTGACTTGTACTAGCCTAAGCTCAGTTGTTAACCCTGGATGGCACTATCCCACCCTGCTTCTCTTGTGAAGCACTTTCCCAGGTTATTCAGATATTTCCATTGCTATGATTTCTCATCTGCAGTTTTCTTGACCCAGGCAAACCCATCTCTAGTCCAGTTGTTAACTCTCCTATGTCCACAGCCCCTAGCCAGTTCACCTCCAGTTTTTGCCAACCAGGTCTCATTGACCAGAAGCCCCTACAGGTTGGGACTCAGCTCTTTCATGCACATGCAAGTATCAAGTCCTTAGGAAACACTCATGCCCCATTTCCTCGCACAGGGTGATCCCAACACAAACACCACACCTCTGAATCATCCACCAGCAGTTAGCCAACCCATCTTTTACTCTTTTAAGACTTACCCAGTGGGAGTCAGAGGAGTCAGACACCAGACCACTGCGTGCTTTATTCTGTAGGAATCATATAAGCGCTTTGAGTAGACCCATTAAAGTGCCCCTCCCTAGGCTTGAGATGAAGTCAGACACAACTCACCCCTTCATGTTGAGGATGGGGACTGCTCACCATGAAACTCTCTCCAAAAAAAATTTCTTTCACAAATTCTCTCTAATGTCCAAAAACACAACTGCTGTTCCCCCTAAGGTAAACGCATGTTTAGGAGACATAAAATCAGTTTTTAAATATTTTCTCTGCAAATTTGCATTATGGTCTAGCCCCTTGCTGTGTTATCTTCACCCATTGTCTTTGAGTCTCAGCTAAAACTTCCACTTTAATATTCAGTTACTCAGACTGTGGTGGTCACAATTGCCTGCATCCCTGAAGAGTACTACCCAGGAAGCCAGGGACTTCAAACAAATCTCCATGGGAAACTCGGTCCCATGGGACAAAGTCCATGTTCACTACCAAATTAACATCACAGAAAACTCTTCCTCTGTGGGGTTTCATTAACTAATTCTGTCTGGTCTCATCATCCTTTTTGATCTCATTAGTGCTAATTTCAAAGTGTTTAGGTCCAAGAGTCAAAGGCTGATGCCTGTGACATCCAAACCAACCAACTCAGAGCAAGTGTTCTGACTGCAATGCAATAAGATAGGAACTGATTAAGAAAAAATATTATCTCACCCCAAAAAGACCCACAGATTTGGAAATTTATAAAAGATGGTTTTAAATAACTCATGAAACAAAGAATGAGTCACAACAAAATATAAAATATTTAAGAATTGAACAACAGAAAAGCTACATATCAAAATTCATGAAATATACCTAAAGAGATACTTATATTCGAAAATTTCTGGTCTTGAAAGCTGTCTTGGTCCACTTGTGCTGCTACAACAAAATACCAGAGACTGGGTAATTTATAAAGAAGACAAGGCCCCGGTAGTTTTGATGTCTGATGAGAGCTCCATCTCCACTTCCAAGATGACACCTTGTTTCTACATCCTCTGCAGGAGATGAACACTGTGTCTTCACATGGTGGAAGAGATAGAAAGCATGAAAAAAAGGGCAAACTCACTCCATCAAGCCCTTTTACAAAGGCACCTAATCCCATTCATAAGGGCAGAGCCTTTATGACTCAGTCACCTCCTAAAGGCCAAGATTGTCGCATTGGGGATTAAGTTTCAAAATGAATTTTGGAGGAGATACATATATTCAAACCATCGCAAAAGCATATTTTATAAAGGAAGAAAATTGTAAGGTAAATTGAGGTTCTATCACAAGAAGTTAGGAGAAGAAACAAGTAAAAAAACAAAGAGTAGAATGACAGAAATAATAAATTAATAGTAATAAATAAGAGAAGAAATTAATAAAATTGACAACAAATGGAACAAGATAAAGAGCAATAAAACAGACAAACCTCTGGCAAGACTGATCAAAAGAAAAAAAGAGAAAGCACAAAAAATAATATTAAATTTAATGGTATGGCAAACCTTACGCCAATCAAGTTAAAAATTGATATTAAAATTAAAATTATAAATGGTCAAATTGCCTAAAAAATAAATAAAACACTATATTAGAATCATAATCAATAAAATTATCAGGCCCTGACATTTCTACAGTTAAGTTTTATCAAACCTTCAAGAAGTAGATAGCCCTTATATTATCAAAAAGTCCCAAAGAATAGAAAAAGAAGAAAGGTTTCCCAACTCATTTTATGAAGTTTGTATAACCCTGATATCGAAACTGAACAGGGAGTGCAAGGAGGAAAAATTATAGGTTAATCTCATTCATCAATAAAGGTTAAAAATACCAAATAAAATATTAGCAAAATGAACAAAGAAAATTACTTTTAAAATTGGCCATGATTAAGTAGAATTTCTTACAGTATGCAAGGATGTTCTAATAGTTCAAAACTGATTATTTCACAAAATAAGATATCTGAATGGCCAAAAAGTGTATTTTAAAAATGCTTAATATCATTAGTCATCAGGTAAAATCATAATGAGATAGCACTTTAAATTCACCAGAAAGGCTAAAATTAAAGACTAACAATACCAAGCATTGGCAAGGATGTGGAGCAACTGGAATTCTCATACATTTCTAATGAAAGTGAAAAATAGTAAACCACTTTGCAAGGCTCTTTGGCACTTTCTTATAAAATTAAACACCCGTATTTCATTGGCCAGAATTATGTCCCATGTCACAATTATATAACTAATATTATTAGCATAGTAGGAAAATGTAAATTGAAACAACAAACCACCAAATCATCAAACTGTCAGTAGGACACATGGGGGTAAGGCTGTTTTATGAGGAAAGCACAGCACATGCGAAATGTCTAACACTATGAGAATATATTTACACCTCCATTTGTATTTCTTTCTGAGGGAAGCAGCAACAATTTTAAATGCAAATGATGGGTCCTGGGAAATACTACCCTAAAATATGGCACCTTGGCATTCTAAGTATTTTAAGCTGAAAGAAAATGAGAAAACTGCAGAAGCAGAAAGGACCCTCTGACTTCCTTCTGTCACGTCTGTCTTGAAGATGTTTATGTGACAGGTGTCTGGCCTTATACCTGTTACACAGAGAGGCCAAGAAGAATCTGAATAAACAGGCCTTGCTAGTCCCTTGCCTCCCACGCTGGTTTATTACCACTAGATCCTATCCCCTTTTGTCCAATCATACTTCTACACTACGATCTACTCTTTAGCACACAAAGATAAAAAGACGGTTTTCCCCATTTCTTTGGGTCTTCATTTCTGAAGGCTTTCACATCATGTAAAACTCATGTTAAATAAGTTTGTTATTCTTGTCTCTCGTTAACCTGTCTTTTGTTTCAGGGGTACTATAGCCATGAACCTGGTGATGGATGACAAAAAGTATTACTTTTTCTCCCCTACCCAAGTAAACATCAAATCTGGACTTTTAAAAAATGTATTTTTCTCTGCATCCCTAGCACAAGAGCACATGAAAGTCCAGTGGTTCAGCAAATGGAGGCTCCCTAGTCCCAGACATGCCTAGGATTCTGCGGGTCTGTCTTTCCCCTGGGGTGTTGTTACCTTTTCCTACATTAATAAATGAGTTCCAAGCCAGTCATCTATTTATATTGTGGTATTAAATAACTCCATTTACCTGAATCCGACAGAACTAGCAACTGGAATTACATCCTGCCTTTCTCTTGTAAAGGTCTCCTTTCCTGGCCTAGTTCCAGAAACATCTGACTTTAGGAGGAACTTTTTGCCATGTCTTGTGTGCCAACCTTGGACATAACAGCACATTTTAGCTGAGGCTGTGTTACCTTGGAAGTTCAGAGCACAGGAAAAAAAACTTGTAAAAAAAAAAGTAGAAAGCATCAAGGGGAATGTAAAATCATTATATAGCCCCAATATAAAACTAAAAAAAAAATCTTCCATTATCTACTTTTTTATCATTAATGTCTCTATTTATTTGATAATTGAGGGTTTTCTAAACTTCATTGAAATTTGGAGACAATGGGTCATAACTTACCAGTTTAAAAAAAGAAATTGAGGTAATCATGGAAATGATAATGTTTTGCTCCAAGAAATGGAGATTTGGGGCCATGTGTGATTTCTGGCATCCCTTCCATGTACAGTCATGCATCATCAGACACGGATACATTCTGAGAAATGGACTAAGGTACAGCCTATTGCTCCTAGGCCACAAACCTGAACAGCATGTTACTGAACTGAATATTGTGGGCAATTGTAACACAATGGTGAGTATTTGTGTATCTAAACATATCTAAACACAGAAAAGGTACAGCAAAAATATGGTACAAAGAATTTTTTTGTGTGTGTGACAGAGTTTTGTTCTTGTTGCCTAGGCTGGAGTGCAGTCGTGTGGTCTCGGCTCACTGCAACCTCCACCCTCCACCTCCCAGGTTCAACTGATTCTCCTGCTTCAGCCTCCCAAATAGCTGGGATCACGGGTGCCCGCCACCACACCTGGCTAATTTTTTTGTATTTTTAGTAGAGACGGGGTTTCACCATGTTGCCAGGCTGATCTCGAACTCCTGACCTCAGGTGATCTGCCCACCTCGGCCTCCCAAAGTGCTGGGATTACAGGCTCGGTACAAAGAATAGTTTTAATGCCACACCTGTATGGGGCATTTGCCATGAATGGAGATTGCAGGACTAGAAGTTGCTCTAGGTGAGTCAGTGAGTGAATGGTGAGTGAATGTGAGGCCTACAATATTACTGTACACTTCCATAGACTTCATAAACAATGCACACTTAGGCTACACTAAGTTAATCTTAAAAACATTTTTCTTCCTTTAATAATAAATTAACCTTAGCTTACTGTAACTTTTTTGCTTTATAAACTTGTTACTTTTTTAAGCCTTTTACTCTTTTGTAAAAACACTTAGCTTAAAACACAAACACATTGTACAGCTGTACAAAAATATTTTCTTTCTTTATATCTTATTCCATAAGATTTTTTCTATTTTTAAATCTTTTATAACTTTTTTAACTTGTTTATTAAAAACTAAGACACAAACACACACATTAGCCTAGGCCCATAAAGGGTCAGGATCATCAATATCACTGTCTTCCACCTCCACATCTTGCCCAACTGGACAGTCTGCTGGGGCAATGACATGCATGGAGCTGTCATCTCCTATGATAACAATGCCTTCTTCTGGATGCCTCCTGAAGGACCTGCCTGAGGCTGTTTTACAGTTAACTTTTTTAATAAGTAAAAAGAATACACTCTAAAGTAATGATAAATAGTACAATAAATATATAAACCAGTAACATAGTCGTTTATTATCATTACCAAGTATTGTGTACTACACAGAATTACATGTGCTAGACATTTATACAACTGGCAGCATAGTAGACTTATTTACAACAGGAACACCACAAACACATGAGTAATGCATTGTGCTACTACAATAGCTACAACGTCACAACAGTGACAATGTCATTAGGCAGCAGGAATTTTTCAGCTCTATTATAATCTTATGGGGCCACATGGTATATGCAGTCCACTGTTGACCAAAATGTTGTTGTGGGGCACATGACTATAGAGAGAGAGAAAAAAAAAAAAAAAAAAAAAAGTTAGAAGCCTACATAAGCTCCTGTGGTGGAAAGAAGTAGAGCAGGATTGTTTCTGCCTGGCTGTGGAGAGGGAAGGACACTCGCCTCCACCCTGAGACAGCAGCGGGCTCCTTTACCTGTGGACCAAGTCCTGCATGGAATTGGTTATATGAATGGAAAGAACAGCCTATAATGTGGATTAACACAGTAACTCACTCACCCACCTATTGTCTGAAAGTGAAGAGTTATAGAGTTGGAAGCAAAACTGAGATTCACCCATCAGTGGAAGTCTCTCCCTCTCTTATTTTAGAAGTAAACAGCAATATCAGGGAAAATACAAAAGGGATAGGTTTTAAAGGCCAAGTTGAAGATCAGAAAGAAAATGAGGTAAGGCAGCTATTGCAAGCAAGCTCCTTGAGGTAATGTGTTTATAGGAGTATAAAAGCTGCTGGAGACCATCTTAGCTAACACGGTGAAACCCCGTCTCTACTAAAAATACAAAAAAAAATTAGTCCAGGCGTGGTGGCGGGCGCCTGTAGTCCCAGCTACTCGGGAGGCTGAGGCGGGAGAATGGCGTGAACCCAGGAGGCGGAGCTTGCAGTGAGCGGAGATCGCGCCACTGCACTCCAGCCTGGGCGACAGAGCGAGACTCCGTCTCAAAAAAAAAAAAGGCTGCTGGAGGATTTTCACTCCAAGCCCCTCCACGCAGAAAGCTGGGTCGGGGAGTTGAGCACATCTGGAGGCTCTGAGTCCTGAGAAAAGCCCAGTGACCATCTGGGCCCCAGCAGTCCATCACATCTTCAAAACCCAGATAAACCACCACAGAAGCCTAAGCTAGATTTCTCAGCCTTTTTCTGTTTATCACCTGCCTAAGGAACAGTTTTAGGCATTTTTCCCTAACTGCTACCCCATTTGATTTTAAAACCAAAGATATACCATATATCCATTTAGGTAATGTCTGAGTATCTCCACTCTATCCATAAGAAGAGTTAGATTTTGCCTCCCGAGAACCAATTTTCACCCCCTTTGGAGTAAATTCTGACCTTTGAGGATGCATGGCCTAACCCCACTAACTCTCTTTTCCTCCATCTTGCCTCAGATGGTATTTCTTATAAACACAATCAATAGATAAAATTAAATTATATTTTATAGAACAAGCGGACCAGATTAGCTGGGAATAGATGTATTATGCTGATGTCTCTGAGTCCTAACAGCTGCAGTGCTTAATGGAGCTCACACACATCTAGTGGCAGGTAACAGAATTGCAGGAGTTCAAGTGAAAAGGAGAAATCAGCTCTAAGGTGGTTTTAGTGATTTTTTTCCTCATCACAAAAATCTCACACGTACACATCTCTCTCCACCTTGAAGAGCACTTGTTGTTGTTTTTTTGTGTGTGTGTGTGACTGGGTCTCGCTGTGTCACCCAGGCTGGAGTGCAGTGGCATGATCATGGCTCACTGCAGCCTCGAATTCCCGGGCTCAAACTATCCTCCCACGTCAGCCTCCTGAATAGCTGGGACTGCAAGTGTGCACCACCAAGCTCGGCTAATTTTTTATTTTTTGCAGAGATGGAGTCTCCCTCTGTTGCCCAGGCTGGTCTCAAAACTCCTGGGTTCCTTCCACCTTGGCCTCCCAAAGTGCTGTGATTAGGGGCATGAGCCACCACGCCCAGCCAAGATCACTTTTAGAATCTGTATTCCACATAGCCCTAGCAGCCAAGAAGAGTTTGTCACAATTCTTGTGACAAGAAGAGTTTGTCACAAGAGTTAGAATGGTGGAATAAAAATATTTTATTTCTATAGAATTTTCTAAATTCAAACCATAATGTAAAATTAAATGGGATTTTTGGGGGGGGGCCATGTTGTGTCAAAATTCTGAAACAACATCTTAAAGGTGGAGACAGGGTACCCATTTGAAAATCACTCTTCCAGAAAAATTGAGTTAACAAGTTTATGAACCAAACATCTCAAAGTTAGGTTGAAAACAACTGGTTAAAGTGTACTAACCAGCCCAAAGCATCCAGTTGCTTGAGTCAGGTGAATCTTTTCAAATTGGCTTACATTATAATAATAATTGTAATAGTAATTCCAGTAACCTATAAAGTAAGTACTGTCACTGTCTCCACTTTACAGGTGCATAAAATGAGCCTTGTGGTGGTCATACCTTGTCCAAGCCGACAGGGCTGATAAAAGTGGTAGAGCTCCAGTTAAAATCCAACTCTGCCTAACCACAAAGCCCACGTTTTAACAGCAGCACAATCCCTCTGCTTGTGTAAACAAAGCTTTGGTTGAAGATAGGAGTGTTACATGACAAGTAGAAATATTTCTGCTAAAATATAAGTGGTGTCACCCAACTTGGTGGGATTTTGAAAAATCTGGGCAACAGCTCCATCCTTCTAAAGCCAAGAAGGTTGGAAAAGTCACTGTGAAGATTTGTTTTCAAATTTGAGACCCACTCCAAGAGGGTATGCTTGGAGTTCAGCAGACAATGAAAAATCATCCCTAGCTCTACCCACTAACAATTGGTGCATAGAATTCCTGCTCTCTATCAACCTCCCAGCTCCAGCCAGCTAAAAGGGCTCTCTGTTTTGCATGCAACTGCACAGAAGCAATTTATTTTCTCATTGGAAATGGTGATGCCGAGAGAGCAGAGCCGTGTCACACATGGGGGAGCCACCACTATAGGGAACAGAAGCTTCTTCCAGCTTGGCTTAGCTGCCATCTTTTAGGCTGCCGTGATAGCAGCGAGAATGGTGCATACCCAATCCCTGTCTCAAGCAGGATTGAGACTGTCTCAAATCCCTGCCTTCTTAGAGAGAATAATGGCAGGGGTTCGTGGGGGAGAAAGGGAGGGGAAGCTTTCCCTTGAAACCTTGACTACTGGGCTCCTTAAAGATGGATTAGCATTTCAGAGATTTATTCAGTTCCTTGGGTAGAGAAGCTGACTCACAGATACTATAAGTTTGGGCGTGATAGCTTAGAGCTAAATCTGTGTCCTTAAGCAGAATCTCAAACCAATAATTTTGAGAAGGCATAATGGGATGCTGTGATAACCCCCAAAACTCCATAAATAATGAAGTCACACCTCTCTTATCCACTAGTCAAGCATCAAACACCCTCAGCCATCCAGAGCATCTAAAAACATACAAGTGTCCCTAGCAGCCACCCCGTACAGGCAGAAATTAAAAAGCCAGGGAGAATCTAAGAGGGAAGGTTACAGAAGGAGGGACAAGATTGGTGGGTTTGCAATGGAAGCAACTCCTTCATAGGTAAGCAATGGCTCTAAAAATCAAATGCCAGTAAGAGCAAAAAGAAGGAATAGAAAAGAAAAGGCGAAGAATACTTAAAACCCAAATCCTAGAGAAACATATTAATAGCAACACAGTCCAATATGTAAGTCACGAATGAAAGCCACATGTATAATTTTAAACTTTCTAGTAACCACAGTAAAAATTTTTTAAACAGATAACCATTGATTTTAAGTTTATTTTGTTTAACCCAATATATCCAAGGTATGAGCATTTCAACACAGTCAATATGATAACATTATTGAGATTTTTTAGTATTCTTGTTTTATGCTAAGTCTTCAAAATCCAATGTATTTTAGGCTTACAGCACAGCTCAGTTTGGGCTGGCCACATTTCCAGTGGCTACTGTACAGGTAGAAAATTCTCAGCCATATGCTTAAGGGAGTCACAAAGAGTGATACAAGAACATCCATTACAGCATTGCTTCTTAGCAGTGAAAAATTGTAAACAATCTAAATGTCCATCAAAAGGTGAATAGATAATTTAATTTTACTAAATTAAATAACAAAATACAAAGCATCAATTGAAATGAATAAATTAGATCTAAATATATCACTGAGATATCCCTCAAAATCATAATGTCGAATGACAAAAGCAATCTGCAGAATTATATTAATACAGTGTACCATTTAGGTAAAGTTTTTTAAATACCTCAAAAAAGCTATACATTGCTTATTGAAACAAACATATGTAACATAGTAAAGATATATCAGACAGAAAAAATATGCACTAACTTTGAGAAAGTGATTAGTTCTGGGAAAGGAGAAAGGAAGGAGGGAGGAAGGGAGAGAAAAAGCGTTTGGAGAAATCCACAGTCTTCAATTGGATATCTAATGTTTTGTATATTTAAAAAATACTCTGATGCAAGCATATAAAATATTAATGTTGTTACAAAAATGTTACGTTAATACTGGCACTGAAATAATCATTAAATTGTTCTCAATTCTTTTCTGTATGTTTGATATACTTCATGAAAGAGAGGGAGGGAGGAAAAAGGAGAAGACACAATGGTGGGGGGGAGAGAGAGAGAGACAGAGAGAGATGAAATAGTTTGAACAACCTAGCACAGGATTCTAGACACGTTCTACCTGCCTCCTACAGACAGTGGTACCCATTTGACATTCACTAATGACACCGGTATTTGTTGCACCCCTTCCAAATGCAAACACTGCAGGGCATTCAGAGATGAGTAACACACACATCCCTATAACTGTGAACCTAGTGAAAAAAGAAAATGTTCTCTTGTGTTTCTTACATCAAGGCAGAAGAACATTTCCTTTCATTTAAAAGTATCCATTTTAAAAGGCTTATGCAAAACTTTTAGCATGTAAGGGGTTAACCTTCAGTCCTTTGGAACACAAGCTAAGTAGTTCCCTACTTGGCAATAATGGATAACTGATGAGTTATATTTTTACACAGTCCACACAGCCAAGCCCTGGCTTTATCATCACACCCCACTGCAACTCTTCTTCTGTAACTTTGAACTTGGCATAAACTCCTGGTTCACAATAACCCACCCTCTCATTCTCTTTCTTTCTCTCTCTCTTTCTCTACTTGATTCTGCCTTCTCTCCTCCCTTCTGAGTACGTTGGACTCTCAGCCCAGCTAGGATTCTGTGCATTTGGTATCCTCCACAAACCTGAAGAGTTTATTGTCCTTCATCTCTTTCTGGTCATTTATTACAGATGCACAAAACACTGATCCCACAAGGTCCCCACTTTTAGCACTTCTCTATTCACGAGATACCCATTTATTCCTCACCTTGTTCATTGTCTCTGTGCCCAGCTCTTCTCTAGGATAAAAACTGCTTCCTCAATTCCATGGTAACTGCTTTCAGTGTTAAACACTATCAGAGATTTGTTGTTCAGTGTAGTTTTTTTTTAAGCTTAAGCAATTACCTGTATCACAGCCACACAACTTTTTAAAAAATACTCTCACCGAAAAGAAATAAAAAAGAAAAGAAAAATATGTAATATATACAGTATGTATGATTAGTGAGGCACACAAGCTCCTATTCTAAGAGACGATTTTATACTTTCTGGTGAATCTATTTTGAGTTTTTAAGTGTCCAGGGAAGAGTGGCCAGCCCAAGGTCTTGGGGGCCCTTTGCACTTTCCTATGGATGATTATTTATAAGCTGAATTCTTCAGCTTTCATTGGGAGATTTTGCACCATATAGAAAGAGCTCTGTTTCCTTAAAAGAACAATTCTTACTTTATGCTCCTGGGTTTAAACAAAATTCAAGATAAATTTCTGTTATTTAATAATAATTCCAAATAGTCTATTACGGATCACAGAATTCTTTGAAATTCATTTATTTTAAAGAAGCTTAGCATATTAGCTGTTTGTAAATATAAGATATAGGGAAGGAAGGGGCAGAAGGATTTAATTTTCCACCATCCAAATGAGTATTTCTAAACAATTTGAAGAAGTCTCAAAATCATGTGACTCTATTAAAGCTCTTTCAAGTCATGGGTATTGGGTATACACATGGGTATGTTAGCATCACAGAAAGAAAAGCAGAGGAGCTCCAAACTGGCTTCATTCATTTGGAAAACAAAAAACAAGTATTTCTGTTTAAGTTGACTTGGACATTTTAAGTACAATGAAATAGAATTTCATCTTTCCCCTAGAAGAAACCAAGGATGAGACTGCCAGAAGAAATGTCCTGTCTCTATTTTAGCCCTTTCTGACCTGCACTCCGAGGAGTGAAAACTGAAGGGATTATCTTCACTTCACTTAGAGCCTGGAGAAAGCGAAAGGGGACTATTCACCCACAAATGCTTTCAGGGTCTGGAGGCAAAACACAAACTGTACTTCAGAATACATTTTCTTAAGTCCCTTTCTAAAGCAGACTAGTTGAAAAGTGGGTAGATTTTGTTTTGTTCTGTAATTTTAATACTTTGCTACCAAGACGATATACAAATCTGTAACCCTCTGCTGGTGAGTTCATCCTGTCTTCTTTTTCTTCCTTGCCCCCTTCAGATCTCTGCCTTTCCTTTTATGTCCTATTTTCAGTGTTCTGTTGAAGTCATTATGCCGAAAACAGCAACATACTTTTGTCTTTGGCGCCCTCTTATGGTCACTTTATTATTACAGCACAGAATCTGGCCGCATTTTAGTGAGGAGTAAATCCCCTAATGAGGAACTTAGCTATTCCAAGTCTGAAAAGCCATGAACAAATTCACTTTAATCTGTTTCTACAGAATGCCAATAAACCATTCATTCAACCAATCAAGGACCAAATCTCAAACCCAAACAGGCCCAACTTAGGTGATGTTCCTTCTCCCACTACTGCAGCAAGGACTTGAGAATTCCTTGCTGCCAGCCATTATCCAGTTCCCATGGACTCATCCTATCTGCATCCTTCCATATTTCTCCTTCAGTCCTTACTCAGAAATTATCTTTCAGAACCACACCTGCTACAAGGGCCCAAAACCTTTTTATCCACAGTGGTGATTCTCGTCATGGTGAAACATGGAAGTCCTATGTAATGTGCAGTGTGCTAGTCCCACTGAGTTTACTATAGTACTAGCTCTACCCTCCAAAGAGTCTTCTCCTCTTTCTGAACATCCCCCCAGTTGCTGCCTTTTCAGGCGCCTTTCAAGTAGCAGCTGAAATACCATCACTTCTGGAAGCCTTCCCTGACCTCCCAGGGTATGCTTGGCTGTGCCTTATCTCGTGGTCCTCCATAATTCATACACACTTCCATAATGGCAATTAACCAAGTACACACTTGCCAAAGTGAGTTCAACAGAACTCACTTCACATTCCATGAGATGCTCCATAGAAAAGGCATTCTGTGAACAAATACTTTGGGACAATGGAACATATTATATCCCCTTCTTGGAGAGTATTGCTTTTTTTGTCCTGTTGGCATGCCTGAGTCACCTCTGAGGAGCCATGTCTGATCTACTTCTGCATCCTGAAGGCAGAGTTGGCAGAACTGATGGGAGCCTTCACTTACCTGCGGGTACCTGTCCTCTCTGGGAGGCCACCACTCTGCAGGATACTCCTACCCTCACAGAGAGCTCAGAAAACCCTGCTAACCAGAATCATGCATCAGCTTCAAGGTCATCTCATGTCTAGGTGGCCAGTAGCTGACTTTTTGCCAACTGCCTGGCTTCCCAATGCTCTGCTCCCACACTCTTGCTTGCCTACCCAGACATCAGAAACTTGTTCAACCCTGGACCTTTGCCGCAGGGTTTCCTGATTTTTTTCCTAGGTGGATATGCCTATAGGCCTTGACCTACGGGAACTGTGTGACTCTGGAGACTCTGTGCCTGGTCACTGTCGCACCATCCCTGTTCTACCTTCCCCTACCAGCCATAGCACTCAGCCCCTGACAGAATTTGCTCTCTCTTCCAGGAGAACAAAATGGCACATTAGTTCTGTCTCCCAGAATCTTCCTGCTTTTTTCTCAGCCTGCAACACATACTCAGACCACCTTGTCTCTCCCCTGGGTGACTAGAGCCTCCATCCTTTCTCCCACCCATGCAAAGCATTATTTTTAAAAAGCACATCTGATCGTGTCACTCCCCTTTCCAAAACCTTGCAATGGCTTCTGGTTGCTATTTGGATCAAGACCAAACCTCTCCACTGTTGAGCCCATGCCAAACTCTCCAGCTTTGTCTCAACACCTGTCTCCCCACATGGTACAGCCACACAGAAATTCTTTAAGTTCTTAAAACAGCACTTTTCGCCTATACCTAGGAGACACTATTCTCTCTATATGGAGCTCTCCTCCCTTCTGGCCACTTCACATGGCTCATGGCTCATTCCACCCCTTCGTGTGTGTGTGTGTGTGTGTGTGTGTGTGTGTGTGTGAGAGAGAGAGAGAGAGAGAGAGAGAGAGACAGAGACAGACGAGGTCTCACCATGTTGCCCCAGCTGGTAACTCCTGGACTCAAGAGATCCTCCCACCTCCCAAAGTGCTGAGTACCTCACCCATTCTTTACTCTCAGCCTAAACTTCACCTTCTCCAGAGGCCTGGCTCACATGACTCCCCAGATTAGAATCCCACCCTCCAGGGGCTCCCATTGCCTTTTGCATTCCCTCTGTTGCAAAACTCATATTACTTTGGTGTAATTAACTGCTTAACACATTCTAATTTGTTCATGTCCGTCTCCTTCCCTCAAAATGGACACCAGGAGAGTGGAGGCCAGGTCCAAGTGGCTCACTCCTCTCTGCCTCCCACCCAGCACGGGGCCTGGCACAGCGCACTGCCCAGTAAACATTTGTTGAATGAATTTTAGATTGTGCAATGCACTTGTAACAACAGAAATGCACTTTTTCCCCAACAATAATTTTATGGCCTATCTCAGTTTGAGGCCTCCTTCCTTATCACACAAAGAAGGCCTTTTCTCTATATTTCTTTAACTGATTGTTTTCTTAAACGATTGTTTAGAACTAAACTTGGATCAAACCTAAAATAAAAGTCAACTGAATTATACATCAGCTGGGGTAGTGGGAGGCGGTGGTATCTTCCATATCATCAAACATACCTACAACTGAGGTCAAAATTGTGGCTAAATTTCTTTTTCTTGTCCAACACTTCAGAGTTTCCTAAGCTCTTTTACACATGTTATTTCATAATGTAAAATTACATGTATTCTTCTATAATCTTGCATATACAATTGCAAATTACTGTATTTAAATGAGTTTCCTTTTGGTTCCCAAGATACTCCTCATTTATATCAATACCATTATTCAGATCATCAGAAAGATTCTGGAGCTTTCAACACTAGGCCCCAGAATATGGTAGACCAATAACTTCAAAGTTCTGAGGCAAAAATTATTTTCAATCCCAATTATTTATACTTGACCAAACTGATAATCAAGTGTGAGGATACAATAAAAACATTTTCAGACATTTAAGGACTCAAAAAATTGACTTCCTGTGTATTGGTTTAGAAAATCACTGGAAGTTTTGCTTCAGCAAAAGGAGGGAATAAAACAAAAAAGGAGAATAACATAAGAACCAGAAAACAGGTGAACCAAACGTGGTAAAGGGAAGTTTGGGGATGATGGAGAGGGATTAGAGAAGAAGTAGAGAGAACACAGCAGGAGGACAGTGGGCAGGACACTAAGTCTGGGTTATGTCCTACCTACCAGACACTCCACCCACATCAGCAGGGACTGAAGCCCAGCCCGTGCATGGCTCACCAAGCCAGGTGTTCTCATGGAGGGCTGAGTGCCTAAGCCCTTCGTCATACCCCATATGAGCCAAGGTTCCATATTAGCTTGTGGCATCCCTGAAAAAAGGCTTGTGGGAGATGAGGGAAGGAGGGGTGGAACTGACAGAATGTTTGGAATTGCTTTAGAGAGTTTGGAAAAATTATGAATAAGCTCATTGGACCATTTGGAAAAAAATAGTCAGCTCTTCGTCTGCTTGAGCTTCCATAACACCACAGACTGCAGACAGAAACAACAGAAATTTATTTTCTGACAATTCTAGATGCTAGAAGTCCAAGATGAAGGAATTGCCGGGTTTGGTTTTTTCAGAGGCCTCGCTCCTCGGCTTGCAGGTGGTTGCTTTCTCATTATGTCCTCATATGGTCTTTCCCTGTGCACACACATCCCTGGTGCCTTTTCGTCTTCTTATAAGGACACTAGTCACATTGGATTAGGGCCCACCCCAACAGCCTCATTTTAACTTTATCACCTCTTTAAAGTTCTTGTCTTCAAATATAGTCACATTCTGGGGTACTAGGGATTAGAGATTCAACATCTGAAATTTGTGGCGACACAATTTAGCCCATAATAGTCATATAGTAAACCAAACAAATGAGAAAAAAATAAAGCAATTATCAACTCAAGGAAAAATGGAAGTTGTAACAGAAATGATCATGGTAGATTATCTGGCTGGCAGTAAGATATGATATTTACATCACCATTTTCATGTAAACACTGACTATGGTTTAACCAAAGCTTCACTAATGGGAAAATGGGGGCTGAGGATAATGTAGGAGAGAAGAGAGAGTGGGGGGAGAGAGAGCACAATCCTCGACTACCACGAAGAAAATTTAATAGATAATGTTCAGAACAGGTAAGTCAAGAAAGTACAGAATAAGATTAGAGACATGGAGGTAAACACCGAAAGAAACAGCTACAGGCTGCTCTGCCTGTGGAGTAGACATTCTTTTATTCCTTTACCTTCCTAATAAACTTGTTTTCACTTTTAAAAAAGAAAAGAAAGAAAATAAACAGCTACAGTGGTTGAAAGTAGTTGTATTTAGTGGGATAGAATCATGGGTGGGGAATGCTGGGGAAAGGAACTACTACATTTTATTATAAGCTTTTTGTACTATCTAATGTTTTAACTATGTGTAGATATTACTATAGTTAAAAATTAATTTTTAAAAGCTTAATTTTTTTTTTTTTTGAGACAAAGTCTCACTCTGTCGCCCAGGCTAAAGTGTAGTGGCATGATCTCAGGTCACTGCAACCTCCCCCTCCAGGGTTCAAGTGATTCTCCTGCCTCAGCCTTCCAAGTAGCTGGGATTACAGGTGACCGCCACGAAGCCTGGCTAATTTTTGTATTTTTAGTAGAGACAGGGTTTCACCATGTTGGCCAGGCTGGTCTGGAACTCCTGGCCTCATGTGATCCACCCACCTCAGCCTCCCAAAGTGCTGGGATTACAGGCATAAGCCATTGCACCCACCCAAAAGTTTAACTTTTTTTCTTCCAACTTTTATTTTGGGTTCAGTGGGTACACATGCACATTTTTTACATGGGTAAGTTGCATGTCACTAGGGCTAGGTGTGCACCCAGGTAGTGAGTGTAGTATTCAATAGGTGGTTTCTCATCACCCAGGTAGTGAGTATAGTACATGATAGGTGGTTTCTTGATCCTCACCCTCTCCCACCCCCACCCTCTCAAGTAAGCTGCAGTTCTTTGTGTCAATGTGTACTCAGTGTTTAGCTCCCACTTATAATTGAGAACAGGCAGTATTTGGTTTTCTGTTCCTGTGTTAATTCACTTAGGATAATAGCCTCCTCCTACATCCATGTTGCTGCAAAGGACATGATTTTGTTAATTTTCATGGCTGCATAGTATTCCATGGTATATATGTACCACATTTTCTTTATCCAATCCACTGTTGATGGGCATCTAGGTTAATTCTGTGTCTTTGCTATTGTGAAAAGTGCTGCAATGAACAAACATGTGTATGTGTCTTTGTGGTAGAACAACTTATATTCCTTCGGGTATATACCCAGTAATGGGATTGTTGGGTCAAATGATAGTTCTGTTTTTGGTTCTTAGAGAAATCTCCAAACTGCTTTCCACAGTGGCCAAACTAATTTACATTCCCACCAGTGTATATGTCTTCCCTTTTCTCCACAGCCTCACTAGCATCTATTTTTTGACCTTTTAATAACAGTCCTTCTGACTGGTGTGAGATGGTGTCTCATTGTGGTTTTGATTTAATTTCCCTAATGATTAATGATATTAAGCATTTTTTCATATGCTTTTTGGCCAAATTTAACTTTTAAATACTTCTAATTTTAACACATTTGGGTGGCACCAACACAGACTCGTGCTACCGTGTTTACTTATTTGTGTGCAAAATTCTGAATAATCTCCTCCCACTTCTATTTTATTAAAACATATCCTAAGTTGCAAAAACAGCTGTTGAAAATCTTTTATCCATTTGCAACTTCTTCATGTGGACTGGAACTTTCTCAATATTTGCAGCCAAAACAAAATTCAGACATGAACTGGATTTTGAGGTTATAAAGCCACAGCGGTCATCCGGAAATTGATTTCACATGTCTGTGTTCATAAAAACGGACTTACTGTTCTCATTGACTTATAATAAATAAATGTTTTATATTTTACCTAATAAAATAGATTCTAATAAAATGCTGCTGCATCTCTTCCACTATTTCTTTTCCAGATAATGGGAGGGAAGACATTTAGGAAAGCTGATTATCTGGAAGCTCCTTTCTCTTAGTCCACTTGGAATTCCCAACATGGACTGAAACTTCCAAGACTTTCATCACTGCAACAGGAATGCTGGCAAGTGGGAAGCGGGAAGGAAACAGTCCCTGGAGTCCACTACCTAAGTCAAAGACTTCCTTTAACTGTCCATCTCCCTTACTAGTCTTAGTAAATCACACAGCTTTGAAATTTCCAGCTTTGGTCCCCATTTTTACATAAATGATACAACAAATACATTTTTCGGTTCCTTTATAAGGCTCACATGCAAATATAAAGACAAGATACTGACCTAGTGTCAACTGGATAAAAATCCTTGTTCTTTGTAGAACTACGCTTAAACAGTTCTTAAAACCTTAGTAGCAAAACCAGGTAATAATTTTATGCTGATGTGAAGGAAAACATCTTTGAAGAGTTCCTAACCAAAGTTTCTGTCCAGCAGCAAGTTAATTTTTGAAGTTTCTTAGAGTTCAGGATGGTCACCAAACTGTTTACTTAAGTGTGTTTCTATAGTTACTTGCTTAGTGGGGAAACAGAAAAGAGGATTATAGGTATCTGTGATCCCTCTCTTCCCTATAAGGATGTGATGTGAAGGGACTTAGGCATTAAGTATCCAGAGGGAGTTTAACATTAGACCCCAATTTTTTAGAAACAAACAAATGCCACACTAATGTGACGTTTGGGTCACATTAAAAGGCTAAGCTTGCAGGGCTAGAGAAGATTTTTAATATCTTCCCAGATGATCAGTATTCACATCTGGATGTTGCCACCTGGTGATTAGTAGTTTCTTCATCATCATCATTATCAACCTCATCATCAATATTGCTTCTCAATATGGTACACAAAAAGTAATAAATTACCTCAGGCACAGACAAACCTCTTTTCTCACGTTTTTTATAAACTTATAAACTAAAACTTTATAAATTTACAAATAAAAATGTAATGATATGTTAAGACCAGTGGTGGCAAATGAAAATGCCCACTGAGACCGCACAATGTGAGGAAGACATGTATGAAGAACATATGCTATCTAACTAGGGCTGCCACTCTACTTCTTCCAGCTCATTGTTGCCATGTTAGAATGAGATTTTAACATTCCAAATATTCTAATATTTCAAGAGAAGCTGAAATTTTTAATTTTTATGTGAAATATGATTTTCACATTTGACAAACAATTGAAACTTTTTTAAAATGTGTAGGGTTTTCAAAATAGGGCTATGTTCTTGACCCATCCTAAGGGCTGCTAGTTTCAACTCGTGACTTAGGCAATGATAATAGACTCCCTTTCCATTTGCTAAGTCATAAACTATATCATACAGTGTAAGTGTTAACCAATAATTCTAATTTAAATGGACACTACTGTTACAAACCTAAACTCTAACTAGTCCCTACTTTGAACAGTGATTTTTTTTCCTCCCACATACAGGCTGCCTCATGTAATGACCATGTTTTTTCTGGGTGCTCTGGCTGGTTATTCGCTTGTTGGCTCTCAGGCCTGTGTGCACCATCTGCGTTCTACTCTATATCACAGCGCACTGGACACCCGGAAACTACAATCCCACACTCCCTTCCCAGCTAAATTCCAGTCAGGTTCAGCCAATGGGAGGCGATGGGGGAAACTAAAGAGCAGGAAGAAGGCAGAAGCCATTGTTCATTCTCTCTCTTTCTCTCTCTCTCCCTACCCCTCCTCTAGTTTTAGCAGCCCTCCATCAATGACTCTGAGTAGCTAAGCCTGAAATCCACTCCAGAGCAGGAGCCTCAGCAGTCTCCTGCTTCTCAATCACTCAGTTTCTCCTTTTACTCCTTAGCCCTGGGATGCTAGTGGTTTCCTGCAGTTACAACTCTTTCCACAAACTTGCCTTCCCCTGACTGTTTTCCCAGCCCTTCCTTCACCCTTACTACCAACTCTTGGGTACATTTTCTCTCTTGAAATGCATAGAGGTGTTTTCTTTTCCTGTTTCAAACCTGACTATTGGAATACTCCCACATTTCTGCCTATATTCAGTTACATAAAAAACATCTGCTCATAAAAGCTGGTTGCATTTGCAAAGCATATCTTGAACCCCTGCCATTCTTACTTAAACTCTGGGGACCTTCTTTTTCAAATTCAAGTTAGCTGCTACTTCTTCAAAATTTTTGTAAGGTAGTGTTTCCCAATTTGCCTTACAATACAAGTCGTTTGGGGCACTTGTTTAAAAACACAGTTTCCCAATCCCTCCCTAAACCTGATGTATCAAATCACTTGGGGAGTAGCTTGGAAATATATTGTTTTTTTTTTTTTTTTTTTTAAGCTATGGAGGGGGTGGGGGGGGTGGTCTCACTATGTTGCCCAAGCTAGTCTTGAACTCCTGGCCTCAATCAATCCACCCACTTCAGCCCCCGAAACTAGCTGAGATTTTAACTACATCAGGCTGAAAATGTATAGCTTTGACAAACACCCCAGGTGATTCTAACCCTCAAGCAAGCTTGAGAATCACTTGTGAGGAATACCTTTTCTGAGGCCAAGTTTATTCCTATGCCCATTAATCGTTGAGACCCACTGCCCCATACAATCATCTTGGCTACAGTGGACAATCCAATCAGTTACCTCCCCCTTTACAGATAAAAAGCAATGATCACTGGCAGCTTAGTTTTTAAAGGCAAAATTAATCTGCCAAAATGGCATAAGTAGCAATAAAATTATCTATAATTTTAAAACTGGGACTATGTAATTGAAATGAATAGGTTTAGGAAATGAAAAGACTTGGATTTAAATACCAATGACATCACTTAGTAACTATATGACATGCAGCAAGCTGTTTAACCTCTTAGAGCTTCAGTCTTCTATAAAACGAGAATAATATCATCTACTTCAAAGCTGTTCTGAGGATTAAGTAAGAATATGTGTAAGTCACCTAGCTTGGTCCCTGGCCTGTAAAAGACATCCAGTAAATACATGTTCCCTTCCTAACCGATAAGAAGAATGCTGGATTTATGGTATATTTGTATTGTATCAACCTGGTTGAACTGAAACTACAGTTCCCAAAATGCCTCTTCCTGCATAATTTTGAGTTAGCATGGAACACCAAAGACAGTTTGCTGGAGAGAAATTCCATCAAACTGTCTTTGGAAGGAAAGCAGCACTATGTTGTCTATACATAATGAACAAGTAAATATAAATAAACAGATTGTGGTTTGAAAGGATGTGATCTGATAGAAATCAAAGAGGGAAAGGGAAGCACTGAATAGCTAGCTGGCTTCCTTAGACAGGATGACCTAGGAAGTCCTCTCTGAGGAAGCAGCATTTAACCCCTCATCCTAATGCCTCAAGGATAAGCTGACAGCCAAGCTAACAGCTGGAAGCAGAACTACCCAGGCAGAAAGAATAGCCAATGTAAAGGCTTCAAGTATGCCCTGGGCATCTGGAGTAAAATAGAGGAAGGAAAGAAGGAATGGTGGAGATTCAGATATGCATGACCTTAATAGGCTATGGTTTTTTAAAAAATGTGGGGATTTTATTTTAAGTGTAACAGCCCCACTGAGGAGTCGGGGGTATGAGTGGTGGGATGTTATATAATCCTTTTAATGTTTTTAATTTCAAAGATCATTTGTTTCACATCTTTTGGATTATCAAATATTTTTTAAGTCAGACAATATCAGGTGTTGGAGACTATAGGGAAATGAGAACACTCAGACTGCTGGCAAAAATGATCTGTCATTTGGAGAGCAGTTTGACAATTTCAGGTAAAAGTGAAAATGCATATACCATATGATCCAGTATTTCCATTCATTCCTGCATTTCTGCCACAGAAATTCTGGAATCTTGCACAAGAAGACATGTCTAAGTCTGCACATAGTGTCACTGTGAGTAACAATAAAAGATTAAAGGCAATGAAGTATTGATGGATGAATAAGTAAAATAAGATATGTCTGTCTAATGCAATTCTATTCAGTAATGAAATGAATTTGATCTCTACTAATATATAAATGTTTAAATAGGCAAAACAATATTAGACATAACAATGCCAGAGACTGGATACAAATATGGGAAATAAAAGTATAAAAGCTTGGGCAAGAAAGGCATACACAAAGTTCATCATAGTGGTTGCATCAATGAAAGAAGGAAAAGGAATGACGTTAGGTAGAGGGGTACAAAAAGGAGTTTAGCTCAATTATTATTTTATTTATTCAAGAAAAATAAATCTGATAAAAATGCTTGAATGTTAACATTTGTTCATTTGAGGAGATGTATATCAGTTTGTTATTACTGTAGATTTCTATGGTTTTAATCTTTGTCCATATTAAGCCAAAGACTCTGGTTTCACAGAGGAGCAAGCGTAGAAACAGAGACCACAGAGGTTGTTGACAGTGGTCCAGGAGAGAGAAGTGATGCCCTGGATTAGGGTGAAGTCACTGAAGACAGAGAGGCCAACACACTCAAGACATATTTTAAAGGATTCACTAATGTTTTGAATGGGGGTGAGAAAAAGACAAGAATTAAAGTAACTCCTAGGTTTGAAGCTTAAGCAGCTCAGAGGACAACATTTACAGAGATTCAGAACACTGATTAAGGAAGGTTATAGAGGTAGAGGTGGTAGAGAAGGATGTCAGGGATCCAGAGTTTAACTAAATTGTGGCTGTTAAGTCTGGGAGGCCGATTAAATATCCAAGTGGAGATGTCAATCAGGCAATGAGATATCTGACCCTAATGCACAGAGGAGAGGTCAGAAATTGAAATATAAACTAGGAAGTTGCCAGTATATGAAGGTATCTAAGCCATAAGACTGAATGAAATTGTGAAGAGAGAAAGTGTGTAAAGAAAAAAAGGCAGGACTGAGCCTGGTGAACTCCTGGTAGATCTGGGGGGTGCAGTGAAGGAAAAGCAGGAAAGGTAGAAGTAAAACCAGGAAAGAATGGTGTCACAGAAACTAGCAGAGAAACAAGTAAAATGAGGATAAAGGTATATTAAGAGCTGGCAACACAGTCATGAGTGATCTTGACAAGAGCAGTATCAATACAGGGATGGAGGCAAAAGTCAGTAGATTGAAAAATGAAAAAGCCTCTCCATTTATTTTCAATGTTTCATAATATAATTTAATTTTAATTTTCTTTCTTTTTTTTTTTTTTTTTTTTTTTTTTTTTTGAGACAGAGTCTCGCTCTGTCGCCCAGGCTGGAGTGCAGTGGCACGATCTCGGCTCACTGCAACCTCCGCCTCCCAGGTTCATGCCATTCTCCTGCCTCAGCCTCCCAAGTAACTGGGACTACAGGCGCCCGCCACCATGCCCGGCTAATTTTTTGTATTTTTGGTAGAGATGGGGTTTCACCGTGTTAGCCAGGATGGTCTCAATCTCCTGACCTCAAAATCCGCCCGCCTCGGCCTCCCAAAGTGCTGGGATCACAGACATGAGCCACCGCGCCCGGCCTTGATTTTCTTTTAATATTTAACTCTTAGACGGGAAATAAGAAAATGAAGAAAAGCAAGAGTAGGCAACTCAACAAGTTTTGCTCAGTAAAGGAGCACAGATAGAATTGTGACTAGAGAGGGAATTGTTATCAAAGAAGGCATGGGTTTTATTTGGCTTTTTACATTTTTGAGATGGAAAGTATTTGAGCACGTGTACATGGGCTTTAAGGAATTATCTAGTAGCAAGAGAGACACTAAGATGTAGGGAGGAGAAAAAGAATGGTCACATGAACAAAGTTGAGGGGAGAAGTATTCTAGCACACATTGAGAGATGCTTCTTCCACTGTAATAGAAGACAGAAAATGTCATTACAGGGCTTGAGATTTGGTTCTAGAGAAACAACAGTGTTCCTGAAGGAGGCAGTGAGGTCACTAACCAAAAGAAAAGAAAGAGAGGTGTTTCAGAAAGTTTGAGAAGGAAAGAAAAGTCATCTGGGAGAGTAGAAACTGAACCCACTAGGGAGGAGAACAAGATTTCAGACAACGTCCAGTGCCTATTTAAAATCAGTGGTCACTAGGTAAGAGTTACACTAAAATCTCAGAATTCACCACTATAGAATTCATCCATGTAACCAAAAGCCACTCGTATCCCAAAAGCTATTAAAATTTAAAAAAACATGGATAGATCTTGAGGCCATTATCCTCATCAAACTAATGCAGGAACAGAAAACCAAATACCACATGTTCTCACTTATAAGTGGGAGCTAAACGACGAAGACACATAGACACATAGAGGGGAAAGACACACACTGGGGCCTCGCAGAGGATGGAGGCTGGGAGGGAAAGGATCAAGAAAAATAACTAAGAGTACCAGGTTCTTTTAAACTGTCAACCTATATACTTTAGTACAGAATTCTATACTCAGCAAAAATATCCTTCCAGAATGAAGGAAAAATCAAGACACCCAGATGAAATAAAGTAAAAGAATTTGTCATCAGCTGACCTATACTAAAAAAGGGCTCAAGAAAATTTTCTGAAGAGAAAGGAAATGAGTTTTTCAAGGAACCTTGGAACAGCAGGAAAGAAGAAAGGACATGGGAAGTAACAGCAGACTTTTCTTCTCCTCTTGTATTATCTAAATTGTAATTGATAGTTGAAGCAAAAATTATAACACTGTGTGCTATGGTTCTACACACACCCAGGCAACCAAAGCAGAAATGGACAAATGAAATCACATCAAGTTAAAAAGTTTCTGCAGAACAAAGGATACAAACAACAAAGTGAAGAGACAACCCACAGAATGGAAGAAAAAAATTGCAAACTATTCATCTGACAAGCGGTTAATAACCAGAATATATAAGGAGTTCAAACAACCCTATAGGAGAAAATCTAATAATCCAAACCAAAAAAATGGAAAAAAGATTTGAATAGACTTTTCTCAAAAGAAGACATATGACTGACATACAGGAATATGAAAAGGTACTCAACATCATTGATCATCAGAGAAATGCAAATCAAACTACAATGAGTTTTCATCTCACCCCAGTTAAAATGACTTATATCCAAAAGATAGGCAATAACAAATGCTGGTGAGGATGTGCAGACAAGTGAACCCTTGAAAATTTGGTGGGAATGTAAATTAGTACAACCACTAGGGAAAACAATTTGGATTTTCCTCAAAAAACTAAAAATTGAGCTACCATATGACCCAGCAATCCCAATGCTAGGTATATACCCCAAAGAAAGGAAATCAGTGTGTTAAGAGATATCTGTACCCCTATGTTTGTTTCAGCATGTCTACAATAGCTAAGATTTGGAAGCAATCTGTGTGTCCATCAACAGAGGAATGGATAAAGAAAATGTGGTATATATACACAATAAAGTACTACTCACCCATAAAAAAGAATGAGATCCAGTCACTTGCAACAACATGAATGGAACTGGAGATTATTACGTTAAATGAAACAAGCCAGGCACAGAAAGACAAACATCACATGTTTTCACTTATTTGTGGGATCTAAAAATCAAAACAATTGAACTCATGGATGTAGAGAGTAGAAGGATGGTTACCAGAGACTGGGAAGGGTAATGGGGGGGGGGTGCTGGGGGGGGAGGGGGATGATTAATGGATACAAAAAAATAGTTCAAAAGAATGAATAAGACTTACTATTTGATAGCACAACAGGGTAACTATAGTCAGCAATAACTTACTTGTGCATTTTAAAATAACTAAAAGAATGTAATTGGATTATTTGTAACCCAAAAGATAGATGCTTGTGGGAATGAAAATTCCACTCTCCATGACGTGTTTATTTCACATCATATGCTTGTATCAAGACATCTTATGTACCCCATAAATATATATACCTACTATGTACCCAAAAAAATTAAAAATAGAAAGTTTTTAAAAATAAGCACAAGACGGTTATAGAACACAAAGCAGATTTAATCCAAATAAGGCTACCTCAAGATATTTAATAATCAAACTCCCAAAGGTCAATGACATGGTTTGGACGTTTGATCCCTCCAAATCTCATGTTGAGGTGTGATTCCTAGTGTTGAGTGGGAGGCATTTAAATCATGGGTACAGATCCCTCATGAAGAGTTTAGTGCTGTCTTCATGCTAATGACTGAGTTCTCACTCTGAGTTCATACAAGATCTCGTTGTCTAAAAGTTTGTGGCAACTCCCTTCTGTGTCTCTTGTTTCTGCTCTCATTATGTGACATGCTGGTTCCCCTTCACTTTCTGCCACAACAGTATGCTTCTTAGGCAGAGGGGGCCTAAAAACCTGACCCAACTCTATGTTATCTACTAGAAACTCAGTTCAAATGTAATAATGCAGACAAGTTGAAAGTAAAAGGGTAGGAAACTATCCTTTTATCCTTGTATCATACAAACATTAATCAAGGAAATCAGAAGTGATATTAATATCAAATAAAGTAGACTTCTGGGTAAAGAAAATTACCAGCAACAGGAAAGGATATTAAATAATGAAAAAAGGGTCAATCCACCAAGAAGACATAGCAATTCTAAATGTATATGAAGCAAATAATAGAGCTGAAAATATGTGAAGCAAAACTGAAGGATAAATAGACAAATCCACAATTATAGTGGAGAGTTCACCACCCGTCTTCAGCAATTAATAGAACAACTAGACAGAAAAGATATAAAATACTCAAAAACACATTTATCCAATAGAATCTATTCAATACTTACAGAACATTCCACCCAACAACAACAGAATACACATGTTTTTCAAGTGTTCATGGAACATATACCAAAATAGGCCATGTCCTGGACCATAAAATGAACCTCAGCAAACTTAAAAGGATTGAAGTCAAAGAATATGTTCTACAACTACAATGGAATCAGCTAAAGTTTAATAACAGATAACAAGAAAATATTCAAGGAACACACATGCATGAATCCCAGATAAAGTCTCAAGGGAAACTGCAAATTAGTTGAATTAAATGAAAATGAAAGCACAACATATCAAAATGTGTGAGACACAGCTAAAGCAGTACATAAATGAAATTTTATGGCATTAATTGCATATATTAGAAAAAAGGAAAAGTCTCAAATCCATAATCTAAACTTCCAATTCAAGAACTTAGAAAAAGAAGAGCAAATTAAACCCAAAGCAAGGAGAAAGAAAAACATAATAAAGATAAAAGCAGAAATCAATGAAATTGGAAATAGAAAAAAAAATTAATGAAACACACAGCTGGTTCTTTGAAAAGATCAATTAAAATGACAATTCTATATCAAGACTAAGAAGGAAAAAAAGAATGTACAAATTACCAACATCAGTAATTAAAGAGGCAATATTACTGCAGACCCTGCAGACATCAAGAGAACAATAAGGGAATGCTATGAACAACTCTACAACATGCATATGGCAATAAACCAAATGTCCCACTTTCTCAAGAAACACAAACTATCACAACTCATTCAATATGAAATAAATCATTTAAATAGCCTTATAACTCTTAAGAAAATTAAATTCATAATTTCTAAAGCTACCAAAAAAAAATCCCCAGGCCCAGGTGATTTCACTGGAGAATTATACTAAATGTTTAAGGAAGAATTAATACCAGTTGTACACAATCTCTTCTAGAAAACAGAAGAGGAGAAAACACTTCCCAATTTATTTTATGAAGCTAGTACTACCTTGATGCCAAATCCAGACAAGGCAATACAAAAAAATGACCAGCCTATATTCCTTATTAGTATAGATGCAAGAATCCTTGACATAACATTGGTAAATAGAATTCAGTATTATACAAAACGAATTATATACATGACCAAGAGAGGTTTTTTCAGGTATGCAAGGCTGTTTCAAAACTCGAAATTAAGCAATGTAATTTCCACCATATGTATAAAACCATACCACATTAACAAGTTAAAGAAGAAAAATTACATGATCATATTAATCAATCCAGAAAAAGCACCGAACAAAAATCCAATATCCATTTATGATTTTAAAGAAAACCCTCTACAAACAGGAATAGATGATAACTTCTTCAAGTTGATAAAGAACTGTATTAGTCTGTTTTTATACTGCTATAAAGAACTTTCCTCTTTGTAAAGGAAAGAGGTTTAATTGACTCACAGTTCTACGCAGCTGGGGAAGCCTCAGGAAATTTAAAATCATGGCGAAGGCAAAGGCGAAGCAAGGCACCTTCTTCACAAGATGGCAGGGAAGAAAAGGGCTAAGCAAAAGGGGAAGAGCCTTTTATAAAACCATCAGATCTCATGAGAACTCACTATCACGAGAACAGCATGGGGAAAACTGCCCCCATGATTGAATTACCTCCACCTGGTCTCTCCCTTAACACGTGGGGACTATGGGGATTACAATTCAAGATGAGTTTTAGGTGGGGACATAAAGCCTAACCATATGAAGAACATAAACAAAAAAACCTCTACAGCTCACAGCATATTTAATGGTGAGAGACTAAACACATTCCCCATGAGATCAGTAATAAGGCAAGAACATCTGCTCTTACCACTCTTAGTAAACATAATTCTGTAACTTCTATTTAGCGCTATAAGGTAAGAAAAGGGAATAAAGTGCATACAAATCAGGAGGGAAGAAATAAAACTGCTTTGATTTGGAGCCCATTTATCCAGCGGATCCCTCACCTGGCTTGGAAGAATGAGTCAGGAAATGTATTGTTGCATAAACAACACAGCAGCAGAGCTCCAGCCCTGTGCTTAGCTCACGAGCTACAAAGCCAGGTTCCCACTGACTCTTATTGTACTGGTGGCTACAAGGTTCTACTCAAAATTACCTTGTGAATTCCCCCATTTAGATGTTTTCTTTGGGCTTTGTTTCTATGGTGGACAGCCACAGCAAGGGCAGCCTCAAGTGGTACCCAAGACCCTCAGTCATTCCCAGGTACCAGTCATGGGTTTAGTAAGGATCTTATCACCTTCCAGAGCTCTCATACGCCTCTGTTCCCAGCTTCATGGCCCCTTCAGCAATGCCACTGTTCCTCTTGCTCACACAAAACATGGGTGCACACAAATACGTATGCATACATGCACAAACACTCTTTCTAGGGCTGCTTTACAAAAGCCTAGGCATAAGGTTTTAGAATGCCATTTATAACAGGAGGTTATAGTCACATGCACAGACTGGTTTGGAAAATAAAAATGTTGCATTCTCTCTGACATATATTTTCTCTAATCACAATCAGACTGTTTTGGACCCAGCTAATTATTGACTTGCTATCTGCCCAATTCAACCTGTAGTTTTCAAAGTGCTCATGGTCAACTAATTTCCACCAGGATTTTTCTTTACCTAAAATAGGCTGAGTGTAGACTCAGGCAGAGAAATCTGACAGAGGGTCTGAAATGATGGCGTGTGCATTGCCTCAAAGTGTGAAGATCTTGGAGTGCTGATCCACGTAGCCATGAAGCAGACTCCTGATAAACCAGTTACCATTGTCAGCACCTCCCATGTGCCAAATATTTTATCTTGCATTTAACTCTCACCAACAACACTGCAAGATGACTATCCCCAATTAGATTCTGAGGCCAGAGGGATTAAATGACTCAAGCTGGTAGGTAGCATGACCAGATTTAACCCTTTCCACTTTAGGACCTATTCTGCTATACCATAATGTAGGTGCATACAGGATAATTTTCTCATGATCCTATGACCCCTTTCCCCCAAATCATTGCATACCAACAATTATATGAAGTTCCAAAGTTATTTTGAAAGATGAAAAAAGTAATGAAAACAAATTAAATATATATTGGTTTCCAAACTAATTTTTATTCAAGTTTAAAGATGTATTCATGTCCAGATAATAACTGTATATTTTTCCTTCTTCTCTAGACTCCTCATTTCCTGGTGGCTGGAAATAATGAATGCTTTCAAATGCACATGTGCACATTTATGGTCAGTGTGGTGGACATCTGCTAAATTTGCCCACCCAGCATCTGCCTTTGGTCTTATCCCTGACAGAAAAGGCTGGTCCCACCAATCCACCAAGTCCTGCCAGCCATGGAAATTTGTTCAGGGACAGGTCTGGAATTCAAGTTGGTCCAATCCTCATTCCCCAGACTTTTGCCAGAGAAACTAGGAAGAAGACACTGTCCATAGGATATAAACCTAGAGAACAGCCAGAAGATAACACGGAGAAAAAGAGAACAGAGACACAGACAGAGACAGTCTTGCTGACATTGTCTGAGCCCCTGAATCCAGCATGGCTAAAGCTAACTGGCCCTGGCTTTTTCAGCTGTGTGAGACAATACATTGCTTTTTGGTCTTAAAACAAATCGAATTGGGTTTTCTGTCACTTAAAATTGAACGAGCTCTGACAGGGCATTTATACATCCCAGGTCTTAGCAGATGGCACTAACCTAGGTCTGGTCCCTGCTTCTCTCTACTCTTTCTTTAGTTGGGCTCTTTCAAGTAACTCAAATAAGTCTCAGTTAGGAGGTGAAGAGAACTGTAAGGATGTATGTGAAGGTGAGGAAGAGGAAAGGACCTGAAGTTCAGGAACAGAGATTCTAGTCAAGTCAGCCCCTGCCAGCAGAAAAAGGGGAGGCACAGGAGTGAGTAATTGCCACTCTGCTACTCCGGGCTAATAAGACTCTGCTATGTTAAGTGTCTTCTCTCCCTATGATTTGTCTGTTACAGCCACCCCACCACTTACTCTTTCAACCTGCCATCTCTCTGCCTCCAGTCCCTGCTTCCTCATAACTTTGACTCTCCACAACCCCTCTTGGCTCCCACTCTTCCTCAAGGCTTCTGTGCACACAGCACTTCAGCTTCAAACTTCGCTCCTCACGGCCTCTTTCTGCTGGCATTTCCTAGCCCACATTCCTGAGAAAGAGGCAGTCTGATTGGCCCAGCTCCTCTTCATGTGCAGGGCAAACTCACAGGTTACTGACCCACCTACCAAGTGTCTGCCTGTGAGTCAGTAGGCACTTCAGGGCCAATCAGCTTTGAATAGGGATGAGATCTCTTGCTTTTACTTAGGACAGACTGTGAGCAAAGCAAGCACTATGACTGGTTTGTCTTTTCCCCAGCACGGCCAATGCATGCTTTTCTTTCTTCATAGAATATTTTTCTTCCGTCTCCCTTTCTCTGACAGAAAAAGCCATCTCAAACGTCATCTCTTCCAGGAAGAGGCTGTGCCAGAGTCCTCCTTCATGGTGCTACCTCCATCATCGCACCAACCATCTGGTAATGTCATTGTGCAGATAGGATAATGTTTTAATATTTTAATTGATGAGATTTTCTTTAGGATTCCCTGGTACCTCAAAGTTCTTCTCGTTGAGGAGCTAGACTTTAGGAACATAGGAAAATATAAGTGACTCATTTTTGGCTTTTGCATTCCAAAAACCCATTTGGGAAACATAAACCTGGATTTTCAAGCTTTCATATACTGAGAAAAAAGAAAGCAGCCCTGACATTTGGGAGCTATCAACTAGGTTGATATTATTGGCATATTATGAAACCTGGCCTTGGTTTTGCTAGGAGCTGGCCTGGAACCCACACGTAGGTCTGGGTGTCCTCCTATTAAACAGAAATAATTTCATAGCACATCAACATCATATAAGGCTACTCTGATGACCACGTTGCATCCAGACAAAAACAAGACCATTCCATAAGGATGTCTGAACACAGACAAAACATGAACATGTCAAAGCCACAAAAATACCCATCTCCCTCTCCTAGCTAATATGAGTGTCTGCCGCTTCTTTACCAATTATAGCTTTAGCTTCCATCTATTCTTCCCTCCTTCTAGATAAAATGTATTAAGATGCCCAATCATAGAATTACCCTACTTCCTGGCAGCATCCAATCCAGAGCAAAACTCTATTTCCTTAAACCCTTTCCAAAATCTCTTAACACAAACCCAAATCCTATAAGTCCTTTCTAACACCTTCTTAATAACAACGTCCCAATTCCCTATGGTATGTGCTCACTGCACCAAGTAATAAACCCAATTTATTCAACTATACATGTGTTCTGGATAGTCTTGGTTGGAGGGCATTGACATTCAAAACTCCGAAGGAATCAAGGCATAGATTATGCCATTAAAAGACTTAAAAGAATGCATGTGGTCATGCAAAGACATTTTATTCTAATCCCCACCCACAGTAAGCTGCATACTATTCTGTATAATCTACAGTCTGGAAAGTGAGGCAAAGAGGAGCAAAGATCAAAGGGAAACACATTGACATTGACATCATACTGCTCAAAAATAAGTTCCCCTATAAGAATATTGGGATATCAAAAGCCAGTATCATTGTCACTAAGTGGGAAGGAAGAAATTCAAACCCTGGTGGGTCCCTGAGAGGAGTTTCCAAGCCATTTACTTTCCCACCTCCACTCACCCACACACACATCAAGCCAAGTCTTTTGGAAGCAGTATGTTTAAGAGAATTCTCAATGCTACTTGGGAATACAAGAGTAAGGAAGATCTATGCTCAATTCCCAGGCTGGGTGCAGTATTTGGCAAAACTCATAGAATTTCCCTAAGCCCAGCATCATGTAAAAAAAAGTAGAAAATGGCCAAGTGAGGTTCCCAGCAGATAGGTCTGAAACCATCTCCTGGAGTCCTTCAGCTTTCTAGCACAGTGCATGGAACCACCAACTGTCTGGGGACAATCAGAAGAGCAGTGGGAGTAGCTAAGGATGACCCAGACTTGAAGAAACCTTGTGGTTAGGATAAAAAGGCACAGCTGCAGTCTACATAAACCAGCCCTTAGGAACCAAATGGAAATAAGATGCTCAGGAGATGCAAGGTGGAAGATGACACTAGGATCTCTCCATCCCCCAATACCTCAGCATTCTTCAGACCCCCAGAACTCAATGGCAACTCCATTGAAGCAGAGGAGCAGAAAATCCTGAACTGAGCAAGATTACTTGTATTGATTAAAATTATTCAATTACTATCAGAATAAGGCTCAAAATAGAAATTAAGTTCTGTCCTGGAAAAATTAAGACAGGTTCGTTTCTGGGCACCAGGCTGTATAATGATATCAATCTACTACTTCTATTGTTACCCACTCTAGGCTGCAGGTGTCTTGGATCTGTTGACTGAAAGTCGTGGTCACAACACCTGTCAGACTCCCTCACTAGACCCTAAGTTCCTGGAACATTGGAACCCCATATTATTTGTCATTGACCCACCAGTGCCTATCACAGTGCAGGTTTTGCATTTGTCCTGGATCAGCCATTAACCAGCTACATATTCTTAAGCAAGTGTTTTCATTTATTTGAGATTCCATTTTCTCATGTTAAAATCAGGGAATCTACCAGTAAAAATAAAGCATTGTTCACTAATTATAGAAAAGACTAGTCTTACATTGGTAATAAAAATTAATTGTAGAATATTTTCAGAAAATATGTTTTTCTATTTTATAGCTATATACTAATCAGAACTAGGTTAACTAGATTCAACTACTCCTTTAATCCAAGGGATTCAGAGTAGTCCTTAGGGAACCTAAATTAATGACTAGATAAGGCAAATTTGTAATTAGTGTATCAACTGCTTATATGGAATTAAGTCTTTCCAAAGTGCTGGAAGGTGCTTTAAACGGTTTATCTTAAGTAGACCAACTGTTCCCAAATGTGGCTCATCCTCAGAATCATATGTGGAACTTTTTAATCAGAGATCCCTGGACCCACCATGGAGATTCTGATTCCCTGGGTCCTGTTCAGCTCTGGAATGTGCCTGTTTTAAAAGCTCCCCAGGAAATTCCAGTGATCTGCCAAGTATGAGAATCAATGCTTTAGAAAAATATTAACTAAACAATGGAAACTCCAACCCTATTTGAACTATCATAGATTACAAATAAAACTGAGGCGTGTAAATAACGTAAATAAAAAACCTCCTGTTTCTCTCTCGCCACATTCTCATTCCCCAGTAATAACTATTATTGGAACTTGGTTGTATATCCTTCCAGATATTTTTCTGTGTATTCCATTTGAATCTCCATTTATTTATTTCATTTATGTGCCAACCTTGTGCCAGATCCTGTAATGAAATTGGTTTAGGAGACGTGAGATATGACCAGAAATTTTCTTAGGGAAATCACTGTGACCCCCTCCCCCCAACTTCTTCCTGTTTCTCTCACTCACACTGTCTTAGGCCATTTTCTAGCTGCTATAACAGAATACTACAGACCAGGTAATGTATTAAAAAAAGATATTTATTTCTCACAGTTCTGGAGTCTGGGAAGTTCAAGAACATGGCTTCAGCATCTGGAGAGGGCCTTCGTGCTCCATCACAAGATGGTGAAGGGCAAGTGAGCACACGAGACAGAGGAAATGGAGGCCAAAATCCCCACTTTTGTTATGACTAAACCACTCCCGAGATAGCAGCCTTAATCCATTCATAAAGGCAAAGGCCTCATGACCTAAGCACTCTTAAAGGTACCACCTCTTAATACTGTTACAACGGCAATTAAGTTTCGACCTGAGTTGAAATTGACATTGAAACCATAGCACTCACCATCCCCTGTTTCACTCCCACTGAAAGCAGAAGGGAGCACCTTGAATCCCAATCCACCTGCCTGGGAGCCATTACTGAATTTTCTTTCATGGCCCACAGTGTTGTTTGTCTTCTAATTCTTCCCTCCTTGGGAGCTGCAAAGGCTTTGACAGCAGTCAGACACTTAACACAAATCCCAGCTCTACCACTTTCTAATTGGGTACTTCGCTTAATATTCCTGTGCCTCAATTTTCCCATCTATGCCATGATGTTAACAACAGTACCAACTCTATAGAGTTTTGATGAGTAACACCTGTAAAATTTAATTTCTGCTTTCCCCCCTGGAATGCTCTCATTGACATATATTCTCACCTAACTGCAAGTAGTTGCCAGACGCATGCCCAAATCCCAACTCTAATCTTACACATACATATACACACCACCCCACAAATACATTAAAGTTTCAGGGTTTTGTTTAACTAAAACATAAGATAATAAAAAGAGTCAAAGCATTTATTTTCTGCAGTCCTCTCCCAACAAAAAGCTGTCCTCCCATTGTGGGTGGGAATGGATTGATGCATGTTCAGGCAGATATACCTGTGATCCAAACATTTTCTCTAAAATCCCAAGCACCTAGTGATCACGTCTAGAGTTTTTGTCTAGTTTTTGTTTTTAAATCTCTTTGTATCCATTTCTTTTCCAACTCCTTCTTTAGGTATAAAGATGCAATAACTCCAACAATAGGTTTCCAAGATCATCTTAACCCATCAAAACTCTGCTTGTGACACATTTCTCAAAAACCTGTTTGGGTTGGTGTTACTTGACAATATATTTCATTTTATCTAGAGATAACACATCTGCATAGTGCTTACACATAAAAAAAGATATGTATATATATGTGTGTGTATGTATACATACATATATACAGAGATAGAATGGTTCTAAATACCTGGGTCATCACCTAAATTTCTCATTTGTAATATTTGGCTCCCCATGTACTCACAAGCAGAGAAACATACACTTCTGTGTGTATATCCTAGCACGAGTGTATACACACACAAACACATATATAAATCTCTTTTTGACCCTATCGTGTTCATAGTTTGAAAAGTTTGTTAGAAGAACCAGCCTGGTAATAATTCACTGCACCTCATGTATAATAAGCAGAAATGCACCGGCCTTTATGATGAATTGCCCGGGTAACACAGGGACATCTTGTTTGCATTTCAATGCACCAAGTGTCAGATTCTTATTTCATTACTTGCCAGTACATTAGTGGATGGTTTTTAATTTCTTTTTTTATCCCCCTTTAGCAAAGCTCCATGGAGACCTCTCGCTCTTGCCACTTGCATTGGGAGCAAGGTTGCATTATTTTTAAATGCTATAGTATCTGGGTCTCACTCGAAATATTGCTGAATTAACAAAATAAATAGTAGCATACTACCAGCAGTTATATCTGGCTTTAAAAAAAACACCAAATTTATCTTGCTTTTATTAAATTCTATAAAAGGAAGATTGGGAGATTTGTGGCATCTTCTTCATATTTTAAATAGGAGAGTGTTCTATGTTGTTAATGTTTTGCTTTGTTTTTCTTTTACCAAGATTCACATTGTTCCTTATGCAAAACAAAATATGAAGCCACAAGAAGCTATTCTCAGGGAAAATTTGTTTCTGTATTACCAAACTGAATCTGCAGAACTGTAATCTGCTGGGAGCTGCAGGATGTTTAGGCCTACCATGAAGTCCCTTGGCCTGCCCCACACTAGAAGGCAGCAGATTAAATGTTGATGCCTTATAGACTAAGAGCAGTTTTTTTTAATTCTCAAAAAAGTTGAAGTGAATTTTCTTTCTAATATTTCCCATGTATAATTAAATATAATGGATTCTTAAACTTCGGTGGGCATCAGAATCACCTGGAGGGCTTGCTTAAAAACACAAATAACTGGTCCCCACCCCGAATTTCTCATTCAGTAGATCTGGGATGAGGTCTGGGAATTTCCATCTCTAAGAAGAGCCCAGGTGATGCTGATGATGATGCTGGTTGGGGAATTTGCTTTCAGAGTGGATTCTAAGCCCAGCTCTATCATTTACCTTCTGAGTGGGCTTGGGAATGATGTTTCACCTTTCTGAGCTTTAGATTCCTCATCAATAAAATGGAGATAACAGTAGCACTTTTCCCTGGGGTAATTGTGAGGAAAAAATGAACCAATATATATTTAGTACCAGGTACATAATAGGCACTCAATAAATATTAGTTTTTCCCCTTCCTCTTCTCCTTCTTATAGGAGGAAGGGACATGAGAGGTCCTGTAGTCCAATACTCCACACAGAACAGAGGTCCCTCCTCTAACCTGCCTGTCATAGTCATTCAGTGCCTGTTTTGTCACCTTCAGATGTCGAGAGCTCACTACTTCAGGGAAATCCATCCCTTTGTGGCCAGCTCTCATTTACAGGATGTTATGCTGAGTTGAAACCTATCTCCCTGAAATTCTATGCTACTGCCCTCCAGAGTCACAGAGAATAAATCTTACTTCTTATTTTAAAACTTTTTATTCAAGACATCCCATAGGCTTATCAATATGGTGAGTAGGCTTCCAGGAAAACAGATCTTGAGCTGCTCAGCACACCTGTTGTGTTTATTAGTGGCTTGAATGATGGATTCATTCACTAAACCCGGCATGTGAGGAGAACTCTGCTAAAGATGAGGCTGGCAAAATGAACAGAAGCTGGATTATGTAGGCTCAGATAAGCCAGACTAAGAGGTCTTGCCTTTATTCTAGAAGTCCAGGTAGTGGGAAGCCTTTGGCTAGTTTTAAGCCAGAGAGTAAAATGCTTGAATTTGCATTTTGTAAAGATCACACTGACAAGAGTTTGAAGAATACATCGGGTGTGGTGAGACTGGAGCCACAGAGACCAATTAGAAGACTATAGAGAAGAAGAAATAAATAGAAGAGATGTCAAGGAGGCAGAAAGAACAGGATTGATAATGAATTGCATGTGAGGGACAAAGGAGAAGGAGGTGTCTGGGATAATGTCCAAGGCCCTGGCAGCTGAATAAATGGGGTTTACTTTTACTAAGAAAGGTAATGCTTTAAGTGGATCGGGCTTTCTAGGAAAAAATGAGTCGAATTTGGGCACCACAAGTTTGAAATACTTCAGGACACCCTGTAGGCAGTTGACTACGTAAGTCTGAAACCTCACGGACAAGTTCTGAATGGTAGTCATAGATGTAGGAATCGATGATTGATAGATAAATTACAGTCAAAAGTATAGGATTACAGTCAAAAGTATAGGATTACAGTCAAAATTATAGGAATTATAGGATAGATTACAGTCAAAATTTCACCACTCAGAGTGAAAGAGGAAAGAAGAGGACCAGGGCAAAACTTTAAAAAATAGCAATATCTGAGGGGCAGACGAAACAAAAGGAATCTACCAAGGACAGTCGGAGAGATGGAAAGAGAACAAGAGACAGTAGTAATACAGAAGCCAAAGGAGGAAACCAAAAAGAAAGGCATGGTCAACAGTATCCAGGGCCAGAGAGTGAGAACTTCAGGTAAATACTGAAAGAGACCCATTGGATGTAGTGATACAGAAGGGATCGGGGTAAAAAATTGTCTGTATAGTGATGGTGAAGACAAGGTGGTCACAGTTATGTGAGGAAAAAGGGATAAAAGAGAAAGAGGGTATTATAAAAGTAGACTATCTTCAAAGAGCTTGGAGGGAATGGAGAGAAATGGGTCAAGGTGGTTAGAATGCATCAAGGAAGGGTATTTGTTTAATATCAGAGAAAAATGAGCATGATTTCCTGTGGGGTGGCAACCAGCAGGCATGGCCAGCACTTCTGCTAAGCAAGTTCATGTACTCGTGTGTGGCTGAAACTCTGTGACTGACAAACATTAGCCACAGCAAAGTCAAGAAGAATAAGGAGATGACTTGGCGCAACAGAGGACTGAAACTTGACTTGATGCCCAAAGAAGGCTGATTTGTAGGAAAATGAAAACATTGTGAATTTTCAGATTATTAACTCCAAACTCACAGTCTCTGTGTCCCCAGAAAATATAGCCATTCCTCCTTAAGGACACTCAAGCCTAGGAAATGAAGCAGGAAGATGACTCTCACATTAGGTGACTGGCACCTGCCCCATTCTTTTGCCACAAACCATGCCATGAAGCTGGAAAGCAGCTTCTGTCTCCAGGATTCACTCATGACCCTCTTTACATTTATTCTGTTAGCACATACCCTACTGTCATCCACCAGCAATCTTTTCCCTGGATCCAGTATCTGTATCTTACCCTCCTCATTTTTTTTCTCCCATTCAGACTCCGTTTTTTAATTCACCTTCTCGCTGCTATCTCTGCTGCATCACCAGTTCTGAAAAGCATCCTTAAGCTCAGCATTCAAACCAACTCCAGATAAAGGACAAACTCCCTGGTCTGCCACCTCTGCAGAATACACCAGCAAGACCAGCTATGGCCCCCATCAAGAGAACTTAAGGGTACATATTGCCTTAACTACACCTCCATCCTATTCCTCTAAAGCTCAGCACAATGCCTTGTACATAATGGATCCTTGATAATTATTTACTGAATTGAAAAGTACTTAGTGGTCCTCTCCTTTACTATATTTTTCTCCAGTTCCCCAGGACAGAAGTTGTTTTCATCGTCCTGGGATTTCCAGAGCAAACATCTCATGAATAAGGGTCCTAATCAGACCTCCAGTGGGGCAGACACTACTCCAAACAATGTGGCATGCTTTTCCTACCACTCTCCAACAGATTAATTCTCATGCAGGTGCCCAAGACCAACCAGCTAGTACATGGCATAGAAGGGATTTGAGACCTCCCCATCTGGCCCCAAAGCCTGCGCTCTTTGAGACTCAGACACTGTGCCATCTTTACTCACCCACATGAGTAGCACAAGGAGGAGAATGCTGTGCCCCCAAATGTCTCCCCTATTCAGCAGGCATTGTGCCCCATCCCTGAACAAGCTTTTGGGACTGTAGTCATCAAGAGACTTCACTGAACTTCTTAGGGCTGGGACTAGGATGAGACAAGAGAGGCTGACCCTACATATGTATGATCCTGAGAATGAACGCCTCCTTAAATTTTGTGCCATACAAGTCTCAATCACCTCATCCTAGTCCCAGCCCTGGCCTCTCTTAAGGATCTCCTTTTGATACCCTTAAAAAATACTATTCACAGATGTATAAAATTATCTTTTTTTTTTTTTTTTTTTTTTTTTTTTTTAAGACAGAGTTTCTCTCTTGTTGCCCAGGCTGGAGTGCAATGGCGCAATCTCAGCTCACTGCAACTTCCGCCTCCCAGGTTCAAGAGATTCTCCTGCCTCACCCTCCCGAGTAGCTGGGATAACAGGTGCCCACCATCATGCCTGGCTAATTTTTTGCATTTTTAGTAGAGACAGGGTTTCACCATGTTGGCCAGGCTCGTCTCGAACTCCTGATGTCAGGTGATCCACCCGTTTCAGCCTCCCAAAGTGCTGGGATTACAGGCGTGGCTGTACTGGGCTACACCCAGCCAAAATTGTCTCATTTCTATAAACTTATTTCAACCCACTATCAGCCCTGTGTATGTACATAGAGAGATTCTGGAATGTTGCTTATATTGAGGATGGTTATTCGGGGGTTGGGTATTTGAGGTATATCCTGGTTTAGGTTCCCTGACACAAGGTTAATGCATGAATGATTTATTCAGGAAGTGATTTCTACAGACTAAGGGGAGTAAAACAGACAAGGAAGAAAAGCCAACACAAGGATACTATCAAGTTGGGCATTACCATGGGCAACTGGTGGTCCATCTGTCCAGGTTCTCCTTAGGAAATATACAGAAGGTATCTCAGAATTACTCCCCTGCCCCAAAGATCAACATTGAGAAGTACTTATCCACTGGTTTCCATCCCATTGATTGAGTTTGTGCACTCAACCTTCACTTCAAGTTTGTGCATGTGTGAATGTGAAGCAGACTCTCACTGGCATCCCATGCCATGATATCACAGAACCCTCAGGATAAGTAGCTTGAGCCAAGGCACTGCCAATGGAAGGAGTTCAAATGCCTGCATAAAGCAGTTTGCCATAGTAGAGGCTGAAGTAAGGGCTAAGACAGACAGAATATGAAATGTCCAATATGGAGTGGTTTTTTTACTTTCTTTTATCATACTCTAATTTGCCAAATTTTGTGTAATAGTCTGCATTACACTTATAAAGATATTATAGCCAAGATTCTTTTTTTAAATAAATATTTATTCACAGTGGGGAATCCTTTGCCAGGAATTACAAAATTCTTTTTTTTTTTTAACAGATGGGGTCTTGCTATGTTGCCCAGGCTGGTCTCAAACTCCTGGCCTCAAGTGATCCTCCTGCTTTGGCCTCTCAAAATGCCTGGATTATAGGTGTGAGCCACCGCACCCAGCCTCACTCCACAATTCTTGTTGAGCTAATTCCTACATTGTAACTGACCTGTAGGACTAACTGTGTGGCAGGCCTGAAGACATGGACCCCAGCTTATAGATGGGAGGACCTCCTATGGACTTTCATAGGATACAACTTGGACTCTTTGTTCCTTGTATATAAGTGCTCTGCCCCCCAAACCCCACTACACCTCACCTCACACATACACAGGGCCAATTCCCATGGCTTTAAATAAAATTTAAATCTGCCAACAATTCCTAAATTTTATCTCCAACCCAGATCTCATGTCAAAGCCCCAGATTCTGTATATACAATTGCCTGCCTGACATTTTCACTTGTGTATGTCAAAGACATCTCAAAATTAATGTTCAATAGTAAACTCCTGAGTTTCTTCACAAAATTGTTCCACTCTTGACCACCATCATTGTTACGGGCTGAATTGTATTCCTCCAAAAATGTATACGTTGAAGTCCTAACCTCCAATACATCGGAGTGTGACCTTATTTGGAGATAGAACTTTTAAGGACATAATTAAAGTGGGGTCACTAGGGTGGGCCCTAATCCAATATGACTGATGCCCTTACAAGAAAGAGGAAACCTGTGAAGACATGGGGACAAGCTGGCCATCTACAAAGCAAGAGAGAGGCATGGAACAGATTATTCCATTAGGGCCTTCAGCAGGAATCAACCCTGATATCTTAATCTCAGATTTCTCAGAACTGTGAGAGAATTAATTTTTGTTGTTTAAGCCACAAAAATTGTTACAGCAGCCCTAGCAAACTAATAAACCATATAAACAATTGATACCACTCCCCCAACCTCTGGTAGCTAAAAGCCAGAAATCTAAAGTCAGTCCTAAGTTACCTTCTTGCTTCAAACTACAAAATACACCTCAGTCTGACCACTTCCTCTCCTTCCATTGCCACTGCCTGGCCCAAGCCACTATATGTATCAACTGGAACCCTATCAGCCCCATCTAATAGACAGGCATGGTTCTTATTAGTCCCCTCCAGCATATCAGGTGTTGGGCAGTGGTTAGGGGCAAGTGGTGAAGAAGCAGGGGTCACAACTCCTGACAGGTCCTTCCTGTGTCAGCTGCTGTGTTGGCCTCTAACTTCTGACCTACTCTGCCCTATTTAGGCTTATTCTGACACTCCATACCTTCCTCAGTCTCTCAGCTTGACCTCACTGTGCAAACTTCAGATCCAGAGCCCTCAAGGACTGTGTACTCAGCTTGGCTCTCCCCTGCCCATCTGCCCACCTGGCTGTCCCCTACTGCCCTGGTCCTGCTCAGAACCCCAGCATCTTAAGGTGTCCAGCTTCCCTGCTGCCTGCCCTTCAGTTCTGCCTCTACCACCAGATCCCTCCCAGGGTTCCTGACCCTGAGCCTTCCCCATCAGGTTACTCCTGAAAGGCAGCCCCCTAAGCCTGTGCAAGGCACACCCTAACTGTGATGGTTCCCTAGCGCCTACAGGAGGAAGTCCAATCGCCCTCCCCCACAACATGGTACACAACTGCCTGGCCCTGCTTATCTCTCCAGACTTGTCTTTTATATCCCCCTTCCTCTCCTGAACACTCTAGAAATCTACTTGTCCCTCAGATAGGCCAAGCAATTTTATACCTCCATGTTTTGTTCATGCTGTTCCATCTTCCCCAAGTGCTTTTTCCCAGCTTTTTCTCCCAACTGACTTATTCTTTGAGACTCATATGAAATGGCCACCTCCCTCCATAATCCATTCCTCACCCTTCCACAACTTCAAGCTCAACATGCCCCATCCTCTTGCTCATATATTTCTTCTCTCTGTGTACTTCACCCGTTATGTAATACTTGTTTATTTTTCCATCTTCATCACTAAACTCTGAGCTCTTTGAAAGCACAGACCACCTTTTATTGACCTTTGTACCCTGAGGCCTAGCATAATTGCTCACACACAGTAGGTATCGAGTAAGTGTTTGTTGAGCCTAACTGGCCTGATTTGCAGACCCACTGTACCCTGGGTCCGAGGCACCAGCCCACAGCAGGGTGATGTATTTCACCCTCTCCACAGCAGGGGATCAGGCTGCTGCATTTTCTGAACTGAGTCACATGGTAGAAGCTCTAAATGAAGTACACAGGTAGTGAAGCCTAGATGGCTTTTTAAAGTTTCTCAAGGAAAAGAAAATTGTGAAATGCCCCACTGGGGCCACAAAGCAATCTCTCCTAGTCCAGACTTGCGCCCAAAGCCAGCTGCTTGGGCTGGGAGATAACGGGGCCCCACGCTGAGCTGCCACCAGGAGACTCAGAAAAGTAACAAATTGACAGCATTCAGGAAGAAGATTCCTCATTTCCAATAGTATCATCTATACCCTGTGGCATAAAGCACCTCCTGCCTTATTAACGTCTTTTACATTTTTTAGTGCTGAATCCAAGGTGAAAGGGAGGAGGGGGAGAGGGCACGTCTGTACCAGAGTCCTTTAGGAACCAGGAAAATGCCGTGGCAGAGATGAATTGTAGACCCAGAAATAGCATTTTTTGGATGAAATGTATAATGTTCACTCTTTTTCAAAAAAATGTTTAATACAGCCCAAATGACATCATATCAGGTCAGACAGAGCAGAGGAAGTTAGAAAAATACTGAGCATGAGAAGAAATTAATACAGACAGGAGCTATCTAAAATGGATTCCACACTACACCCACTGAAGATCAGAAAAGAAAATCTTCATCAAAAAAAGACATCTCCCCTTACCACAGTTAAATACCAGCTGGACTCATTTAGGCTTTTAAACTATCTGCTACACTTCAAATACTAACATCAAAACTTGAAGGAAAATAATATTTAGCTAGTCTAGTCAGGCATCTCCTAGGTATACTTATGAAGTAGAGAAATTTCTTAACATATTCAGTAAGTTTGGTATAATTCACCCACACAGAACTCCTCCAAATACCCACCAAAGCTTCTTAATTGCCCAGAACTTCTGGTTCCCGTTTTCCCCATCCCCTGAAAACATAAGCAGTCCTAGAGGTCATTGAATTATAGAATTCTGGAGATTAACATGTACACATTAGTATTCTCATGGTTGCAAGTATCTGAAACCCACTCAATCTAGCCCAAGCAGAGAAAGGGAGGAGAAGTTTATTTAAGTCCACTACACTGTCTAACAGAACCCAGTGGGAATAATGCAGTCTTTCTCAAGAAGGAACTGAAAAGTCATCATGATTTCAATTCCATCTCTCATTTCTGATCCTCTCTGCACATCTGCTTTATAAACTGTCTGTCTCTGTAGACTGGCATTTCCTGATCCTTAGCCCATGGAACAGACTGCAAACCCCACAGTTCCTGAGGCATGACATTGTAGCTACACAAAGAAGCTAAATAACTGGTTGTCCCTCAAGTTCAATGGAAAATCCTAGAGGAGGGAATCTGACTGTCCCACCTTGGGTAAAGTATTATCTCTGTCATAATCAGCCATTGCTAAGGGGATAGATACATCCTGCAGTGCAGAATTTGCAAGCAGTTCCCAGGGCAGAGTGTATTTGGCTGCTGTCCGAGGTCTAACCCAACACTGTGCGTGCACCCTAGTACAGTGTTGAGTACTGTGCAACCTCTCCCAGGAAATCTGAACAAAGTGAAGGAGAAGGTGTTGGGAGAAAGAGGTGCAAAGGATAGAGACACATGGTTAGACAGATAGGAAGCATGAGCATCAAGGGATTGCCAATGAATTGTTTTCAAATAAGCATTTATCAAGAAAGAAACTACAACCATGGCTGAAATTGTAGACAGCTAAAGAAGGGGGATGCAACACTAGCATTAAAAAAAAAAAAAAAAAAAAAATCACATGCAAACATATAGGACACCAGAAGGGCGGAGATGACACAGCTAAAATAGTCTCATCCACCAAGTTACACTAAAGTGCATATAATTTTCTTTATTTTACCAAAAGCAATGGCAACAAAAGCCAAAACTGACAAATGGGATCTAATTAACCTAAAGAGCTTCTGCACAGCAAAAGAAACTACCACCAGAGTGAACAGGCAACCTATAGAATGGGAGAAAATTTTTGCAATCTACTCATCTGACAAAGGGTTAATAACCAGAATCTACAAAGAACTCAAACAAATTTACAAGAAAAAAAGAAAACAACCCCATCAAAAAGTGGGCAAAGGATATGAGCAGACACTTCTCAAAAGAAGACATTTATGCAGCCAACAGACACATGAAAAAATGCTCATCATCACTGGCCATCAGAGAAACGCAAATCAAAACCACAATGAGATACCATCTCACATCAGTTAGAATGGCAATCATTAAAAAGTCAGGAAACAACAGGTGCTGGAGAGGATGTGGAGAAATTGGAACACTTTTACACTGTTGGTGGGACTATAAACTAGTTCAACCATTGTGGAAGACAGTGTGGTGATTCCTCAAGGATCTAGAACTGGAAATACCATTTGACCCAGCAATCCCATTACCGGGTATATACTCAAAGGATTATAAATCATGTTGCTATAAAGACACAGGCACACATATGTTTATTGTGGCACTATTCACAATAGCAAAGACTTAGAACCAACCCAAATGTCCATCAGTGATAGACTGGATTAAGAAAATGTGGCACATATGCACCATGGAATACTATGCAACCATAAAAAAGATGAGTTCATGTCCTTTGTAGGGACATGGATGGAGCTGGAAACCATCATTCTCGGCAAACTATCGCAAGGACAAAAAAACAAACACCACGTGTTCTCACTCATAGGTGGGAATTGAACAATGAGAACACTTGGACATGGGAAAGGGGAACATCACACACTGGGGCCTGTTGTGGGGTGGGGGGAGGGGGGAGGGATAGCATTAGGAGGTATACCTAATGTAAATGACAAGTTAAGGGGTGCAGCACACCAGTATGGCACATGTGTACATATGTAACAAGCCTGCACATTGTGCACATGTACCCTAGAACTTAAAGTATAATAAATAAAAAATAATAATAATTGTATTTGTTTTCCTTTTTCTATGCTGATTAAAAATTCTTGGTTTTTATAATGCCATAGAACTAATCAATACTGATATGTATAGCATTGCCCTTTTTCATTCTAAATTTTATTTTTTATATAATTGACAAATAAAACATATATACATAGTGGAATGGCTAAATGAGTTAATTAACATAGGCATTACCTCACATACTTATCATTTTGTGGTGATAACACTTAAAATCCACTCTCTTAGCAATTTTCAAGAACACAATACGTTGTTATTAACCATGATCACCATGTTGTATAATAGTTCTCTCAAACTTATTTCTCCTATCGAACTGAAATTTTGTATCCTTTAATCAACATCTTCCCAACCACCCCCTTCAACCCCTAGGTCCTGGTAACCACCATTCTACCCTCTGCTTCTATGAGTTCAACTTTTTTACACTCCACATCTAAGTGAGACCATGCAGTATATGTCCTTCTGTATATAGCATTACTCTTAATGATTCTTTCATACATCTATTTAATTTAATTTTAAGTTGAACCATGTGAAATTGCAATTTTCATAGGCCAAACTGCCAAATATCAGCAAATTTCCAAATAATCTTTTTCAAAATAATATATATACATACTTTTTTTGAGACAGCGTCTTGCTATGCTGCCCAGGGTGGAGTGTAGTGGCACAATCTTGGCTCACTGCAGCCTCAACCTCCCAGGCTCAAGCAATTCTCCCACCTCAGTCTCCCAAGCAGCTGGGCTACATGCACATGCCATTATGCCCAGCTAATTTTTCTATTTTTTGTAGAGATGGGGTTTCACCATGTTGCCCAGGCTGGTCTCAAACTCCTGAACTCAAGCAATTCATCCACTTTGGCCTACAAAAGTGCTGGGATTACAGACGTGAGCCACTGTTCCTGGCCCATATATATATACTTTTAAATAGAACTACGGACTTAAAATGAAAACATCAGTCCTTAGGATTGCTCCTTCTTTACCCCTGAATCTCCTTCCTCAAAGCCAACCATTTTCAGGGTTATTTTTTAAATGTTGCTTCTGATTGCATATTTCTAAGCCACATTAATAGAGATCTTAAGTTTTCTGTCTTATACTTTATATGTCAACTTCCTCCTGTGGAAGATATGGACTATTTAAATACCATCAAACATATTGGCTCATCTATCAATTCCAGTAGTTTTCTTAGAGACATTCCTAGTGGAGCCTTCCACCCTTCTGTTCAAATCTTAACTGATACTCCCTAGACCTAGTGAGTAGTTGCAATCCTGAAACTTCTCTTACCATTATCCTGGGAATTCCCTTTGCCTCTCTTCTGTGTTGCCTTTCCCTGCACTGACTTGATGTTCTCTTTCTTGGTTTGCAATCTTATTTTGTAGAGCACACACCCAGAAGCCTTCTGAACATTATGCAAAGAAGATACATGTTTAGGAACTTATACATCTGCAAATTCATCCTACTTTCACACATGATTGATGGTATGGAATTCTAGATTGAAATGTATTTTCCTAGAATTTTGAAAGCATTACTCCTTGTCTTCCAGATTCCAGGGTTTCTATTAACAAATTACATGTCATTCTGATTTCTGATAAGTTGTACGTAATCTGCTTATTCTCCTTAGAAGCTTGTAGATTCTTCTCTATATTCCTGGTATTTTGAAAGTACATGAAGATGAGCTTCGTGGTCAAATTCTGTTAATTCACTGTGCTGGGCTTTTAAATTCAGAGGTTCCTGTCCTACAGCTTTGGAAATTCCTCCTGTATTATTTCTGTGATTGTTTCCTCTCCTCGGTGTTCTCCTTGAGGCTCCTATTTCTCAATGTGGCCATCCTGAACTGATTCTCCAGTTTTATCTTTCCTGTTTTCCATCTCTTTGGCTTTTTGTTCTATTTTTGAGAGATTATCTTTCACATTATCTCCCTCAATGTTAACTTCCAACTCATTTATTGAATATATTATTTTATCATATTTTAAATTCTCAGGAGCACTTCCATGTGAAATCACCTTTTATCTCTCTGAAAATACCCATATGATATTACCTCTTATCTCCCTATGAGGATCTTTGTGGATCCTATTTTATAGATCACATTTTGTTTTGTTTTGTTTCTTCTCCCCTTCTTGTGTTTCCTCAGAGATATTTTGTCTGATTTGCTTGTTTTGTTCACTGTCTTTCCTGTAGGAGATGTTTTTCAAATGCCTGATGATCTTTGGGATTTCTCTGTTTGGGTTTGGGTAGGGTTGTTGTTTTTGGTTGTTGGTTTGTTTGTTTTGTTGGTTGGTTTGGTTTGGTTTTCTATCCAAAAATGAAGTCCTAAAAGCTGTCTGTGCCTGGGTGGGCCTTATTGGCTGATGGGCTTTACAGCAGGGGATCATGTGGTGGCCCAGGCACTTTGTGAGGGGACTTTCAAATATGCATGTTTGAAGGTATAGTCTGTCTTGTATTCCTTGTCTGGAGGGTTTGTATTTTTATTATTTCTTCTGTCATTTCAGTGAGATCTGGTAAGAAATAGAAATAAGGGCATAGTTCAGTCTACCATCTTCAGTTAGAGGTCCTCTATTGCATTTCTGACAATTAATATTTCTTTCCGGGAAGCTGGGGATTCATGTGTCTTCTATGTCTCCCCAACACTGCATTTATGCCTACTGGTGAGTCAGCCCTCAGAAGTCAAGAATATCCCCTTATTTTTTAACTCCTTTATCTCCGAAGCCATCTTTACTGGACAGAATCTACTTGGGGGTTCTTATTGGTTTCTCTGATTCCTTGAATGCATAGCAAAGTTAGCATACTTGGGAATGCACTCAACCACTTCCTTCTTCCTGCTTTGGCCAAAACATAAGGGGCCTGTTTGCCAGAACCTGCCTGTTACCTGTATACTTGACACAGTTCTCATAGCCCCATCTAGCACAGCCAGTCTTCCAATGATGACTCTTGTGTCTTGCACTTCAAGACCAACAATTCCAGTGTGACGTTGGGGCCTGTAATGTCTTACAAGGCACGTCTTTTACCCACCGAGAACCTAGCACTGACCTTCTCTGGGGAGTAGCATGATTTCAGGGGGAAATCATCTGCTTTAAGGCAATTCTGGATTTTCTTCATGTGTGAAATGGGGATAACACTAGTACAGCAAAATTATATTCCATAGCATTAGTTGATGTGATGCTATATAGGCACTGTCCTACCCAGGCTCTGCAACTAAAGGGAAAGACATCCTGATGCAGTAACAAACAGTTAACTTTGAGAACAAATGTGCTGCATTCTTAATCTTTTAAGGTTGAATGACATGTTCTAGGTGTGAGACAGGAAAAATTTGAAATGGGGATGCCCATAGAGAGAGCAGGTATATCCTTGTACTCCACAGAAAATGGAAGACTTCAAAGCTGGAGGAGAAGGAAGAGAGTTTTGAGAGAAGAAATAAGAATACACTCTGGAGGAGCCCAACTCCCTGCCTCTCCCCTCTGGGCCAAGCCCAGGCTGGGCAGAGAGGATCTGAGAGTGGAGGGGACTGGTTGCTCATGCTAGAGTCCTGAGATCAGCCAGCAGCCTTGCAGAGATGACAGTGAAAGGTAATGGGCCTGGATGGAGGAGCCCCAGGAGTCTGTGTGGGCCTAACTGGAGAGCAGAAGGTCACTGAAAATGAGCACCCATGAGCCAGCCTGGAGGTAACCATAGCACAAGGCAAGTGAACCTGAGAGCCGAGGCTGGCAATGCTTGCCCAGCCAGATCAGACAAAAGTCTCTGCAACTGAACTCAGGTTGTCAGCAGAAACACAAGAGCAAAAGTGGGGCCAAGTCAACAAAGGAAAATTTCCCTGCTCCCAGAATAAGTAGCGTGCCCAGACTGAGATGGGACAAGAGACAAAGAGGAGCATCTGCAGCAGATGCTACATTGGTGAGACAACCACAGGCCAGACACCCGCTACCCCAAGGCCACTGGATTCTGAAGATTCCCTTGAATAAAATGCATGAGCATGAGGGGCAGAGACCTTGAAATGGTTACATTTTGAACTATAAATAACCAAAGAATTAATATGTTGGGCTAAAAGTCTTGAAACATTGCTAGACTACACGTTCTTCTAGAATCAAAAATAAGAATTTGCAAACTGAATTCAATGTTTGAGATATTTTTAGTTTCATTTCTCCTCATCTGAGTCTTATTGTACTATGAAACTCATAGTCATTGTACTTGCTTCACAGTTCTTATTGTGATTAAATGAGGCTCCTTCTGTAAGGTCCTTAACCCTGGGCTTGGAGCATAGTAAGGACTCACAAATGTTAATAACCCCCACCTGCCTTTGACTACACCTTTCAGAGTTAATACCTGTGGGCTCGAGCAAGGAAAGTGAAAGAATGCAGGAAGCAAACACTCTCAACCTTGGAGTGGTGCTTAATCCCCTGGTAGCCCTAAGGCTGGTGAAGCCTCCCAGACACTGACACCCCACTCTTGTATCTCTTCTCTGTACAGTCAGTCAAGCTTGGCCTCTCACTGACACCCACAGGGAGTCCCTTTGTTAATCACACCCTTTGTCTCACTTGGCCCAAAACACCAGCATTTAAGATCACTAAATCACCCTCTCTCTTTCTTTATCCCATGTCAAAATGAAACTACATTCACTCTGCTATGAATATTAAATAAATGCCATTACTCAGACATTGCATGTTCAATTCAGCTTGCCTAAAGAGAGATAATGCAGAAAGACCCCAACAAGGAGACAAAGATCTTTAGACCGAGTCCGGAAAGACAAATTCAAAACTTCTATGGCCAGATTGTGACAGCCTTCTCAAGAAATTTCTTCTACCATCAGTAGGACTCTAATTTCATAGCCATGTAACAGGCTGATTCCCTCATTTTATAGGCCTTCAGCTGAGTCTGCAATGTGAGGTATCAATTTCTTCCTTCAAGAAAAAGATGAGCTACTAGGCAACAGAAGATGAGATTTTTGCAAAAAAGTTAGAAGAATTTTATAGCCTGTTTGTGTCTTCCATACCACCCATTGACAGCAGGGCCTCCATAAATGCTTATTAAAATTAATATTGTTTGAGCAAGTCAAAGGAGAAGAAAATACTTCTGCAAATCTATGCATAATATAACTCTCTCCTGCACAGAGCCTGGGATGAGGAACGTGATGGATGTGATGGAAAGAACATTGTGCAGAGAATAAATAAACTGTATCCAAATGGCATTTGGAATAACACTCCCAGGAGTGGATAGACCTGGGTTTAGGAATCTGACTGTTCATTCACTCCATCTCTATAATTTACCTGAGGCATCCACACACATAATATTACCATCTGGTATAATGATGCTGATTTGGTAAAATCTCAAGTCAAACTAGAGCTTGCCCAAGACATAGTGACAAGCGTGTAGTCAGCATCTGCTATCACACATTTCACCTCTATCAAAGGCATTAGCCTCTCTGCCAACTCCAGAACTACAAAGAAGCCTTTTCATAACTGAGTTTGATCTACAATCACTGTTAGGGGGTCTCTTGCATACTTGTGTCAATTTTAACCACCCATCAGAGAATCAACAACTATAATAGTAATACATGCATATATGACACTTTATAATTTACAAAGGAGTCTTACCAACTTTACTATCATTCTTTCAACATTATAAGAGAAGGTGTCATTATCACCATTTCACAGGTGAGGAAACTGAGGCTCATAGAAAATTAATGACTTGCCCATGATCACAAATCTAGTAAGTGGTAGAGCCAAGATTTGTACCCAGGTCTCTGGTGTTGCGTCTGTGTTCGTTCCAGCAGATCCTGTGTATTATTCAGGGCATAGTGATATTATTCCCAGTCATTCACTTTTGCCCATGACCTTTCCCCACTTCTCAGGCAATAGCTAGGGCAGTCTGGGCTTACTGAATTGGAAAGGAAAGGCATAAAAAATAAAGAACAAAAATGAGTTTCTAGCCTTTAAGTTTTGAAATTTCTGGCAGAGAACATAGCTTAAAAATCTCAAAATCCTCGCTTCTGAATACAAAAAGCCAGGCTTCTACAAACAGTAGAATTTAGAAGACATGCCTGAGAAAAGAGAAAGTTAATTTTGCCACCCAAGACTCCACAGGCCAGGAGGAGACAAAGATGTTCAGGGAGAGTCAGAGATGAATGCAGAAGTGGGGCTCTGCACCCTCAGGTGAGAGTTCTAGGTCCAGGAGCCAGGCCTCGCAGGGAGCAAACCTTAAGGTATTCCACCACGATCTCCACCTCCTGGAATTCACATCCTTGCCTAATTCCCTCTCCTGAGTGTAGGTGGACCCTACGACTTGTTTCTAACCAACAGAATACAGCAAAGTTAACAGATGTACATGATTATGTGCATGTGATTATGCTACATACAATTATAGTGCCCATCATGCAAAGAGACACTCTTCTCTGCTGGCTGTAAATAGCCAACTGCTGTGTGTGTTACCTATGGAGAGGACCATTTGGCAAGGAACTGAGAGCAGCCTCCAATGAACAGCCAGCAAGAAACGGAGACCCGCTCGCAGTCTGGCAGCCTGCAAGGAACTGAATGCTGCTAACAACCATGTGAGCTTGGAAGCAGATTTTTCCCCAGTTGAGCCTCAGATGAGAACTCAGTCCTGGCCAACACCTGGACTGCAGCCTTGCAAAGGACCCAGCTAAGCAGTGGTCAGACTTCTGATTCACAGAAATCATGAGATAATACATATATGTTGTTCTAGTTTGCGATAACATAGTTGTAGAGCAATAGAAACTAATACAGATTAGTTCAGGGATCTGTAGGAGAAGGGATGTTTGTCATTCCCAGGAAAGACCCAGCAGGGTAAGTGAGGTTCCTAAGAGTTTCATAGTCCAAAATATGGTACAGATGTAGTGGAGCAAAATGGTAGCAGGACACATTTGAGCAAACAGAGCCTGGCATAGCCAATCCTGAGTCTTCCTTGGCCTTATAGAGGCTCGGGAGTACAGCTGGGGGCTCAAGGATGTGGCTTAGGAGGGACAGAAGATAAGAAGGGTCCCTGTGGTCAAGACAAAAAAGGCACAGACCAATGGCACAGACATCTCAGCAGGTCAGTAGGATGGATGCCAAGAACCAAACCAGAGAAAGACAGTTACACATCTCAGATGCCAGCAGGGACTTTTGCTGTGACCAGACACCAGGAGCTCTCCACGAAGCTGAGGTAAATTGATGCTGCTACAGGGAAAGAGTGGGAGTTCCTGAACAATGGTGTTCAATCTAGAAATGACTGCATTTACCTGGAAGTGATTGCAAGCACATATTCTGCCATCAGTGGAGGGAGAAGGCAAGTAAACAACTTGCTACTATAGGCTGATGAGTGCTGGATAGCAAGAAACCCAGGCATCTTGGGGATGTAGGGAGGGATCAGTAAAGTTTCCTTAGAGGAAGTAACACCTAAGTGGAGGGTTATTTTTGCTTTTTTAGAGACAAGGTCTCACTATGTTGCCCAGACTGCAGTGCAGTGACTATTCACAGGTGCAATCATGGCACACTACAGCCAGAGCAGAGTTTTAGAAAATGAGTCATAATGAGATTCAGTCCATGTAAAACTGCAAACTTTTATGACCCTATGAGTTTAACTGTTCAAATTCTAAGATTCTTTGTTCCTAAAGTCTGAAAATCAAAGCCTCCTTGCTGGCATTGTTACCTACTGGGGCCCTGCTTGGGAGTGGGAGAACACAAACTAATGCAGCTAAAATATATCTGAATCAGCCTCCTATTCTTCCTAATTTCCGACATCTCTGTCATTTCTGCCTTCAGGGCTTGCTTTCTTTTTTAATTTACTTCTTGATTTTTAATAAATGTTCTGCATGCACACAGTTTCAAGGGTCAGATCATTTTGTAAGACTTGCATGAAAAATAGTTGTATACACTGCCCCATCCCCTCCCTGCCCCGCAGTTTCACAACCCAGAGGAAACAACTTTCAACTTCTAGAAGATGTTTTGGATTTTTTTGCCCCTATCTATAAGTAATGTACTGATACTGCTACTTCTCAATTTTTTTATTGCACCATCCACTGGCTTCCCAATATGAAAGATGCGACTTTTTCACCATTCTTTGCAATCACACCACACACACCTACTTCCTATCCTGATCCTCCCAATGGAGTTGATTCATAATTTTAGTTAAATTCAAAACATTCAGTGTTTACATTATTATGATGATGTAAATGCTATTCACAACTTACTTGTGAGGCTTGTGAGCTATGATTACATTACTTTATAACACATTTTGTTTTCCCTTGAGTTTACGCTTGTCTTGGTCTTTCGCTTGTTAAGTTTTCTATATCCTTATCATTAATTCAACCTCAAAGTCTTCCCCATATGTGTAAACGTCTTCTTACTATGTTCAAACTCATTCAGCATCTAATCATTTTTGCCTTCTTGAATAATTATCTCCTGGTCTTCTGATCCACTATGCCAATCTGAACTGTTTGCACAGCTGTTGTTTTTAGGCTTCGCTTCACCATCATCCTAGGGATAGCTTTGTTTCCTGTTTTGGACCTTCTGTTTCCTGTATCCCAGTTTGTAGTATTATACCCCATTTCACCACTTTTAGTGCACACACACACACATACACATACACACACACACACACACACACACAGGCACACTTCCTGACTTCAGTGTGCTTTTGCTTCCTACAGCCAGCACCTATAGCCCTTCTTCAGAAGACTGCCCTTGGCTACTGGAGGTGCTTTGTCTAAAGCCAGAGAACCAAGTGCCTAGGAATTTTTATCCCCCAGCCCCTACCCCCCAGAGCATTGACTAGTATAATTGATTTTTATACTAGTTTGGGAATATGCAAGCCAGCTCCCTTGCCTCAGGTTGGGACAACTCTGAAGTCATTTATACCACAGAATTCTCCAGGATCAGATAGAAGTCACCCTCCATGAAACACTGCCTGGAATCACACCTTGCTTGGCTTCCTCTCTCTTTTGTCCTGCTTCCTCCACTCCTTTATAGGTCTCTTTAATAAATCACTTGCACAAGAATCAATGTCTCAAAGTCTTCGAGGGAGACCATCTGAGACACATATCTTCCTTTTGCTCAGTTTAATTTCTTGGTTTGTTGGAACATGTCCTCCAGTAGCTTCCTGAGAAAGGGTGTATGGCATATAAAATTGTTTAGGCTTTCTATCCTTGAAAACATCTTTTTCTACTGGCACACTTAATTGACAGTTCAGTTTTTGTGATGGTTAGTCTTATGTGTCAGCTTGGCTAAGCTGTAGTACCCACTTTCTTAAACACAAATCTAGATGTTGCTTTGAAGGTATTTTGTAAATGTGCTTAACATCTACGATCAGTTGACTTTAAGCAAAAGAGATTAAGATTATCTTCGATAATGTGAGTGGACTTCATCAAATCCATTGAAAGGCTTGGAAAGCAAAAACTGAGGTTTTCTGAAAAAGAAGAAATTCTTCCTCAAGACTACAACAATAATTCCTGCCTGCATCTACAGCCACCCTACAGATTTTAGACTTGCGTGCCCTCACAATCACGAGCCAATTACTTGAAATAAATCTATTTGTATATATTTTACATATATAATGTTACATATACAGTCATCCCTCAGTGTCCATGCAAGATTGGTTCCAGGACCTCCTGGGATACCAAAATCTGAGAATGTTTAAGTCCCTTATATAAAATGGCATAATATTTGCATATAACCTAAGCACATGACCACATAATGACATTTTGGTCAACAATGGACCACTTATACAAAAGATTATAATACCATGTCCTTACTATACCTTTTCTATGTTTGGATACACAAATACTGTCAAAAAATTAACTGAGTGTGGTTCCAGGCACCTGTAATCCCAGCTACTCAGGAGGCTGAGACAGGAGAATCCCTTGAACCTGGGAGGCGAAGGTTGCAGTGAGCCGAGATCATGCCACTGCACTCCAGCCTGGGCGACAACAGCGAAACTCCATCTCAAAAAAAAAAAAAAAAGATACACAAATACCATTGTGTTATAATTATTTACAGTATTCAGTACGTAACATACTGTACAGGTTTGTAGCTTAGGAGCAGTAGGCTGTACCATAGAGCCTAGGAATAGACTATATCATCTAGGTTTGTGGAAGTACGTTCTGTAATGTTCACACAACAACAAAATGGCCTAGTTATACACTTCTCAGAACATATCCCAAGCTTTAAGCAATGCATGACTGTACTTTAAATCATCTCTAAACTACATATAATGCCTAATGCAATATAAATAGCTGTTATACTGTATTATTTTTAATTTGTATCTTTTCATTGTTGTGAGGGGTTTTTTGGTTTTGGGGATTTTTTTAAACATTTTTGATCCAGGGTTGGTTGAATCTGCAGATGCAGATGTAGAACCACAGATACGGAGGGCTGACTGTATATCTCATTGGACATATGTTATTGGTTTCTCTGGAGAACCGTGACTGATACAACTGGACATCAAAGTCATCTCATCTCAATATTTTGGTGGTTTATTTTATATCCTACACGAACTTCCAGTGTCACCATTGAGATTTCCAATACTATTTGATTCCTGACCCTCACAACGTAACCTGCTTTTTCTCTCTAAAGGCTTTTGGCATCTTTCCTCATTCCCAGAGTTCTAAAATTTTATAATGCATCTTAGAGTTGGTTGATTTTCTCTCATTGTGTTTGACACTCAGTGGGACCTCTCGATCTGTATAATCAAGTTTTTAATTCTGAAAAATTTTCGAGTTATTTATTTAATAATGTATTCTTCTTTGCTATCTCTATACTCTCTTCTTTTGACTTTTATTATTTGGATGTTGGACCTCCTATACTGGTCCTATAACTTTCTTACATTGTCACTTCAATTTTCTATTACTAGAATTTTTCTTCTACCATTTGAAAGATTTCATCAAATTTTTCTTCTAACGCTTCTATTGAATGTTTACTTTTATCTCACAAGTTTTTAAATCCCAACAGTTCTTTGTTTAATAGCAATCCTTTTTTTGTTGTTTGTTTGTTTCATGGCTGACTTTTTTTTTTTTTTTTTTTTTTTTTTTTTTTTTTTTTTTGAGGTAAAGTCTTACTCTGTCACCCGGGCTGGAATGTGGTGGCATGATCACAGCTCACTGCAGCCTCCAACTCCTGGGCTCAGGCGATCCTCCCACCTCAGCCTCCCAAATAGCTGAGACTGCAAGGGCACACCGCCAAGCCCAACTAATTTTTGTATTTTTTGTAGAGATGAGATCTCACTATATTGCCCCAGTTGGTCTCAAATTCCTGGCCTTAAGTGAAATTCCTGCCTCGGCCTCCCAAACTGTTGGGATTACAGGCATGAGGCACCACACCTGGCCTGCAATATCTTCTTTTATCTCTCTGAGAATATTATTGATAGTTGTTTTTCGTACTTTTTCTTGGTACATAATTATTTACTTCAAAATGTTTGTATCTGTTTTAGTCTCTGTCTTGGCCAATTTTCTGTTGCTTGTAACAGAATACCTGAGACTGAGTAATTCATAAAGAAAAGGCATTTAGGCCAGGCACAGTGGCTCACACCTGTAATCCCAGCATTTTGGGAGGCCGAGGCAGGTGGATCACTTGAGGCCAGGAGTTCGAGACTAGCTTGGCAAATATGGTGAAACCCCATCCTCACTAAAAATACAAAAATTAGCTGGGTGTGGTGGTGGGCACCTGTAATCCCAACAACTCGGGAGGCTGAGGCAGGAGAATCACTTGAACCCAAGAGGCAGAGGTCGCAGTGAGCCAAGATCATGCCACTGCACTCCAGCCTAGGGGACAGAGTGAGACTCCATCTAAAAAAAAAAAAAAAAAAAAAAAAGGCATTTATTTATTACAGTTCTGGAGGCCAAGTCCAAGATCTTTTCTTCTACATCTGGTGAGGACCTTCTTGATGGTGAGGACACTCCACAGAGTCCTGAGGCAGTGCAGGGCTTCACACAGCAAGGGAGCTGAGTGTGCTAGCTCAGGTCTCTCTTTCTCTTCTTATAAAGCCACTAATCCTATTCTCATGATAACCCATAAATCCATTAACCCATTTCCATTACTCCACTAATCATGAATGGATTAACCCATTCATGGGTTAATCCATTCATGAAGGCAGAACCCTCGTGACACAACCGTCTCTTAAAGGCCCCACCTGTGAATAATGTCACATGAGTATTGGAGGGAACAAACAGTCAAACCATAGCAACCTCTCTTACATCTAAGAAGATTTCTTCATAACATGGAGATCCTAGACCATCTGCTCCCAAGAGTGTGTCTCTAAAAGTGTCATTGGAAGTCCAAAGTATGTGGTGGGAGTTCATCAACTCTCATCTTCACAATCAGGTAATCTGGCTGGGCTATTTGTCAGCCGACCCTGGGTGTCAGCAACTTTAAGTCTTTCCTTTCAGTCTGATGAGACTCCTAGGAGACATTTCTTCCGGTATCCTACGTGGACATGAGGGTTCTGGTATCAGTTGAGTTGCTTCTTGGATTTACCCATTGCTAGGTTAGGATTTAGCTTTTTCAAGTCAGTCAAGGCCATTGCCACTTGCCCACCTGCTTTCCTCCCCTGATACTTGCTTGATTTGGTTGATTTCCTTTGTCTTTGTGAATTTATAAATTTCGAAAACCCCTTTATTTATAAGCTTACAAGGAAAAAGCAAGGTGAAATAGGTGTGTTTTCATTCAATGTACCAACTCTATCTGGAAGTCCTCTGAGGCATTTTAATCCTTCAAACTAGACTGTATCTGACTAAGCCTTCCTTCTCTTGAGCCTTCAGAAGCTGGATTATTTTCCCAGGGCTATCATAACAAAGTACCAAAAACTGGGTGGCTTAAAATAACAGAAATGTTTTGTCTCACAGTCTGAGGGATTAGAAGTCCAAAACCAAGTGTCAGAAGATTTGGTTCCTTCTGAAGGCTGTGAGGGGTAGTCTATTCCATGCCTCTCTTCTAGTTTCTGGTGGTTTGCTGGGAACCTTTGGCTTATAGATGCATCACTCCAATCTCTGCCTTCATCTTCAAATGGCATTCTCCCTGCGCCTCTCTCTTCACATAGTCTTCCCTCTGTCCTTGTCTGTCTCTGTGTTCACATTTCCCCCTTTTGATCAGGACACCAGTCGTATTGGATTAGGGCCCTGATAACGACCTCATTTTAACTTGATTATCTCTATAATGAACCTATTTCCAAATGAGGTCACTTTATGAAGTATTGGGGATTAGGACTTCAATGTGTCTTTATTGAAGGACACAATTCAACCCATAAAGGAACCAACTTACCTTTCTTTCCTCACATTCAAGATGACACACAGTACAGAAGGGCCATCTGCTTACATGTGTCTGCTGTGAAAACCTCAGCCACTGAAGTAAATGTTGATCTCTCTATGAAGTCGATGTATCTGAAAATTGCAGCATTGTATGGAACGGACGGCAAGCAAGTGAGGAGCAGCGTTAACATCGATGGGCTCAGAGGGCCACTGTCTGGGTTCCTCATATCTGATGTGAGAACACTGACTCCCAGAACAGAGAAGGGCTGTAATTCACTAGATATTTGTCAGACAAATAAGTCAGTCCATTTACAGTGATTATTGTTGATGTTAGGAACCCTGGTTTGGAGTTAGGAAACTTGATGGTCTGAGTAGCATCCTATCTTACCTCAAGTTTGACCTTTCTTGATGTTTCAAAATTCATGTGATTTTTGCATTCTACCTCATAAGATATGCTTATTTGTTTTAATGCTCAAATAAAACTTCAAAATAACTTGCCTTAGAGTATATTTAATTCTCTGGGAGAAGATGCTGTGTTTTCATCCTGAGGCTTTGTGTAACCCTAACACAGTTTTATAGCTACCTTATTCGAGACAGCCCTGGTGAAATGCAGATGAATTAATAGCCTGTAAGACCCTCTCCCTCCCACAGTTCTGTAAGAACATACTTTCTAACCAATAGCAAATCTCAAAGAGATTATGAGAGGCACAAGAGGAGTGCCTTGTCTTTGTAGAATCATACCACATGGCAACACAAGCCTAGAGAAAGGAAGGCTGGAGCCTGCAAGACAGCCATGAGGAGGAACCAAGCCTAACTTGAACTCTGGTTCACTTGTGCTCCCTGTCCAGAGGTAGAATGATGTAGTGGTGAAAAATGCAGGTTTGGCCCCACAGACCAAGGATGACTCCTGTTTCTGCCACTTCCCAGCTACATGAGCCAGGGCAAACAAATATTAATTATTCTTTGGAAATCTAGCTTGGGAGTCAATCTTATTGTCCCCCAGGATTGTGGCTGACTTCTGCCTGGACAGAATGCATGAAGCAGCTAAGGATTCTAAAAGTAAAATGCTAGCAAATAGATTGGGGAAGGAAACCAGAACTCGAAGAACTAGAAAAAAAAAGAACAAAAAAAATGGTGAGTTTCCTGATTTTATCCCTGAATACCTCTGAGCCTAGATTCAAAGTTAATCTGAAACCTGAGCTGTACACTAGATGAGGATAGAAAGAACTCCAAGAGAAATGTCTAACTCCAACCTGAGGCCTAAGAAAGCAAGCCCCTATAGGTCAGAGAGAGTGGGAGAAATACCCTGGGTGGGTTGCTTTTCATTCAGTTTCTAGCCCCCAGGCAATATTCTTCCCTTACAACATGGGCAATGGGAGCAGTAACCAGGCAGGCACCTAAACTCCAAGAGTGGGAAAGCCCTCTCTCTGACCCAGAAACTGGGGTCTGCAGAGCATGGAGAGAATCCCCGTTGCTTTTTTTCTCTATGTGGTCACTCGCCTGATGGCTCTGGATGCAGACATAGTCTCAGGAAATACATGGCAGAGTAGGGAAACTAAAGCCCCAAATTCCTAGTGAGACCAGGAGGGGAAGACCTTGGGAACCAATAAATGTCAGAGACAGAAGACCCAATCCTCAGCTACAGGAACAAGTCCTGATAAGTCTAACTATAGCAATTCACTGAAGTCTCACTGGGCCAAACAGCAATTGGTTTAGGTATGAACAGGGAATGCAGTTCTGGCCAATGAGAAATGAAAGAAAGGCTCCCGGGGTGTGGAGGAGTGGGGCATAAGGCAGATTTAGGTTAAGTGTTTTTTTGCTTTGGAAAGGAGAGGGTAAGAGACAGTCCTGATAGTATGTGTCATGTCTGTGGACTGGAGCCACAGCAGCCATGCTGGGACCGTGATCAGAACTAGCAAAGGACCAAGCTGACCCTCTGAGATTGGCAGAATGGAAAAACAAACAGAACCTGGAGCCATGGAGTTAACCAGCCTGAAGGTGCCCAACCAAGACATTTTTGTTATGAGAGACAATATATTTTTTCTGTTTTTTTGAGCCAGTGGAGGCAGGATTTTCTAGAACTTGCAATCAGAAGTTACCTAAGAATAATACCTGCTAAGGTGCACATGAGGTAAAAAGTTTGCTGGAGCAGGAACGTAAGGTCAGATCCCCACCTGCCCAACCCAGACTTGACCTCACTTTATACTGTGTTAGGTCCCACCTCTGAACCCAGGAGTGTAGGAAGTCTTTCTCAAGGTTCAGAGGATGTATTCACTTCAGGGGAAAGAACAAAGACAGTATCTGGAACAAGGAATGAAGGGGGACCCTCTCTTCCATGACCAACCACAGATATTTGCAGCATCCTTATAATGTCTTCCTGGGCAGGCAACAGGCCCTACCACCGGTGCTAACCCAGGTGCAGAAATTGTGAGGTCAGCTCGCTAAGGGAAGCTAGAGACACCCCATGTGCTAAAAAGAAAATAACTTAACTACATGGATTACTCAAGTAATGAGGCTTTAACCACTGCTTCATTTTCATCAAATAGATATTTGATAAATGTATAAATAAATAATTTTGTAGGAAAAATAGCCCATGAATTTAAAATTCTCATCTATTTATATCCATCTACGTTTTTTCCAGACTCATCAAAGCACAGACACCATTTATATAAAGTTTTAAGAGTGGTATTTTATTCTGCATTCTGCTTTGCTTTGCATTTAACATCGTGATGTATACACATTTTTACATATGAGCACAATTCACATATTTTTCCATTTTAGTGTTCACAGAGAATTCTGATATGCTGTGGTTCACTTAACCATTCCCACTCACTGGGCATTTTGGTCACTTTCCATCTTCCCCTATTATGAACATGCTACATACATAGCTCTCTATAATGGCTTTTTTTAAATTTGGATTATTGCCTTAGGGTATATTTCCAAAAGTGGGATTATACAGTCAAAGGGTATGAATGTTTTCATATTCCTTATTACAAACTGCCAGCTTGCACTTCAGGAAAATAGTAACAACTTACAGAACAGCCAGCCTTGTATGTGGATTTTATGTGTAGAATCTAATACAACGGGTTTTATTGATCTTATTTATTTTTATTAATTTAAAGTTGATACCTCATAGCTGTTCAAATTTGTATTTCTTTGTTATTCAGACTGAACATTTTTTCATGTTAATTACTATTTGTAAAAAATAAAGTCTGGGCATGGTGGCTCGTGCCTATAATCTCAGCACTTCATGAGGCTGAGGCAGGAGGATTGCTTGAGCCCAGGCATTCAAGACTAGCCTGGTCAACACAGTGAAACCCTAACTCTACAAAAACTTTTGAATATTAGCCAGGAATGCTAATGTGGACACCTGTGGTTCCAGCTACTCTGGAGGCTGAAGCAGAAGGATTACTTGAGTCCAAGAGTTCAAGGTTACAGTGAGCTATGATCATGCCACTGCACTCCAGCCTGGGCAACAGACCAAGACCCCATTGGTTAATTAATTAACTAGTTAATTAATTAAAATTTAAAAAGACATTTTAATAGGGCAAATCTATCCATTATGATAATATGACATTAATTGTAAAGGTGATACTAATGAAGATATCTTCCTTTCTTTATAGGTAAACAATATCTTCATTTCATTTGATAAATTATCAAGTAGAATTCAGGTCTCTTTATGGTTGATTCCTTATCTATTTTAGACTGTAAGCTTTATTCATAATAACTAAAATAATTTGCTAATTTTTTATGTCATTTAGTCTCTTTTCTCATGACCAAAAGTCATAACTCTTTTATAATTGATTTGATTCACCTTGTTTCTGACGATATCTTCCATTACTTTTTTTTTTTTTTTTTTGAGACAGAGTCTTGCTCTGTTGCCCAGGCTGAAGTGCAATGGCACCATCTCGGCTCACTGCAACCTCCACCTCTCAGGTTCAAACAGTTCACCTGCCTCAGCCTCCCAAGTAGCTGAGATTACAGGCGCATGCCACCATACCCAGCTAATTTTGCATTTTTAGTAGAGATGGGGTTTCACCATGTTGGCCAGCCTGGTCTCAAACACCTGGCCTCAAGTGATCCACTCATCTCAGCCTTCCAAAATGCTGGGATTACAGGCGTGAGCCACCACGCCCAGCTGATATCTTCTTTTACTTTAAATATCACAAATACATTTCTCCTCCACTGTAGTTATAAATATGCTATTTCATTCTCTTTTGATTTGATTATGGTTTGTTTTATGGCCATTTATGAGGTGCAAACCTGAGTTTGCAGGCAGTATTCAAACCATACTGCCTGGATTTCTGAAATACATGGCTAAATTCTTCCCTTACAACATTAACTGAAAACAAAAGCATGCAGCCATTTAGTTCTGTGATTGGGATGTTGATGCAGAGCAGCTCAGAGGTCAGGGTGCTACAGTGCCATATGCATGATTTCCTGCTAATCAGAAAGACCAAGTAGAAACATTTCATAAGCATCATGAGATGAAGAAAATGCGCACATACACACACACACTTTTTTTTAACTTTTATAAGCTCAGGGGTATATGCACAAGTTTGTTATATAGGTAAACTTGTGTCATGAGGTTGTTGTACAATTATTTCATCACCCAGGTATTAAGCCTAGACCCATTACTCATTTTCCCTGATTCTCTCCCTCTTCCCACCCTCCACTCTCCAATAGGCCCCAGTGCACACACACACTTTTAATGCATGTATTTCTGTATTATTTCTTACAACTGTGTATGAATCTAAATTAATTCAAAATAAATTTAATAGAAAAACTTTTTTTTTCTTTTTTTTTTTGAGACGGAGTCTCACTCTGTCGCCCAGGCTGGAGTGCAGTGGCGCGATCTCTGCTCACTGCAAGCTCCGCCTCCTCGGTTCACGCCATTCTCCTGCTTCAGCCTCCCGAGTAGCTGGGACTACAGGCGCCCGCCACCACGCCCGGCTAATTTTTTGTATTTTTAGTAGAGACAGGGCTTCACTGTGTTAGCCAGACGGTCTCAATCTCTTGACCTCAGGATCCGCCTGCCTCAGCCTCCCAAAGTGCTGGGATTACAGGCGTGAGCCACCACGCCCGGCCGATATTTTCGTTTTAACATAAGACTCCCAATAAAAGTCTAGACTCTCAGTAAAAGTCTAGCAGCTTGGAGCATGGCTATGCTTTATCATCAGTTCCCTAAGTGAGGGCCACCAAGTTGTGAAGTCTTTATCCTCAACCTCCCATTATTTGAGGAATCAGTTTTCAAACACTGCAATGTTAAGGCCCAAGGCAGGTTCCGAGGTGCTGGTTTTTAGCCATATTACTAAATATTTTTAAGGACCACAAGCAATCTTGCTTGAAGGTAGGGCACCAGCTGTCAAGGAAACAACTTATAACAGAGAAAATTAGTATTTTTAAGCTAAAAGCTCCTTCCCATTGCTACAGGTGAAGTTTAATTTTTGAAGCTGGAAAACTGTCACTTTGGCAACCAAGTGGATTTTACGTCCTAGAGTTTAAGCAGGAATTTGTTCTTAGGTGGGTCTTCTCTTTCTTCAGGGAGGGCCCACTATGATGACCTTTTTAGTCATGCACACAGAGATAAAGCAATTTCTTACTCCTTTTTCTGGGAACAACCATGCATCAGTCTATGCTTCTGACTGAGATGTTAACTATTCTGTTCAGTAATGAAAATTTGGTTTCTGTTTCATCAGGATTGTGCCCTTGCAATTAAATTATTTTAAAATATAAATTTAAATTGCCCAGTCCCTAAAAAGTATTGCTTGTTCGTGAGAGATATTTGCTTATTCCCAGTAGATTGCAAGACCAGCCCATACCAGGTGAAACATGAGACCGCATTATCTGCTCACGGGGAGGAAAAAGAACCTGGGCTGGGCTTGGCAGGTGCTTCCTGGCCTGGCCAGGCCAGTTGGGACCCCACACTCAAGGCTCTGCTCCTGCTGCCATTGCCACCTCTATCTCGGCAGTCCCAGGACCCTGAAACAGTCCAACCATTAAGAGAACAAGTGTGAGTTTGAAACCCAATCTCACCACTGTACTCCTGTATGACCTTGGGCAACTCACTTTACTTCTCCTGTCTCCGTTTCCCATCTGCAAAATGGGGAAGGTAATACCTACCAGAGGGATGCTAGGAAACGTGAGTTTCCTCCCCTGCCCGCACCCTGGGTTGAAGGACTTTGCCATCCTATACATAAAAACTGACGTCTAGTCAGTCAAAGCGGCTGATGAGCGGTAGAGAAAACCCCACCCACTCCTCCAATGGATACGCCTGCAGAACCAGTTCTCTCCAGCAGCCATCTAGAGGCTAACAAGTGTGGGGAGGGCCTGGCCCCACACCCTGGGTATAAAGGTGTGGGCTGGGGATATTGCTGTGTACCTGGATCCCGCAGATTATATGGGAAATCTTCCTTCTGATCCACCCCTCCCCTCAGGTGCACAGAGTTGCAGCCGGTGCCAGGGCTGACCTTAGTCTTCCTCATATCCTGGCCAAGGAAGCATGAAAATGGCTGGAGGGCAAATAGACTTTACCCCATGGGCCACCATCACTGAGCTTCCTGTTCAAGCCCTTGCTTAGCTAGCCTTCTTGGGCTGAGACCAACACCCATGGGCTCTGCTCTTCCCCCACATCCCTGGATCATCCCTCTGCTCCTTGAAAGAAATCTTCCTGCTCCCAGAGGCCCCTGCACTCCCCTAACACACATACACTCATACACTGTATCTTGCCCACATCCCTTTCACCAGTTCTGTGTGTCACTCCCCAGATTCTTCTCCCAAAGTGTGCTTTACTTCTAAGGGATCTCACCTTGCAGTCTTCAGAGGACAGCCCCTGGCCTGCTGGCACCTTTAACCAGAAACAGTAATAGACAGAAGTCCCTGGGAGTTTATGTCCCTGGGGCTGCCCGTAGTTAATGCATGAGTGTTGCAAGGGTATGAAAGCCAGCTCCTTTGCCTTGATGAAAGACAAAAGAATGCACCAGAGTGTTCCAATGGCTCCTCAGACCAAGGCTGCAACTTCACCTACAATCGCATTCTTCCTCCTCTTTCTTGTCCTGCTTGTCCTTCTCCCTCACTGACCTCCCCTAGGGGCACTTCCTTAGCAAATCTCTTGCACACTCTCTCGTCTCAGGATCTGCTTCTGGGCAACCTGACCTGAGACACGACACTAGCTTGTCATACACTCTGATGAGACAGAGGCCCACTGGTGGAGCCCACTTAGCCATGTGTGTGATCTCAGTTGTGTGTATGCACAAGCACATTTGTGTGAAAGGGACTGTGAAAACAGGTGTATTGGTGTGTAAGTTTATAAGTGTATAGGTGTGTTGCTTGAGAATGAGTACATGCATATTCTGGGGAACCAGTGTGTTTGTCTGTATGTGTACATGTGTCCAGATGTGTTTAGGCATTTCTGTCTGTAAATGTGGATGTAGGTGAGGGGTGTGTGTACTATTATGTGTGCATGGAGGAAGTGGTGGGTGTGTGTGCACATGCACACACACTTGTGTCTAGCTCCACTACTTGGGGGTCAAGGGCAGAGGTAACTTGAAGCATCATAACATCTCTGCAGTCAGCAGAACCCACAACCTTCTGATAGTCCAAGGAACAGCCAGATCCTGGGTCACATGAAATGACATTTCATTATAAACATGGCCCCATTTCTCAGTTAAGCAAACATCAGATCCACTTCCACACTGATACCTAAATGAAAAATTTAAAAAGGAAAGCCTGGGGTAAATGAAACCTGGCCACCTGGACTGAAGGCACCCTCTCCATTTGACTACTTCCGGCACACCCGGGTGCCTGGGAATTAACACCCCGGCTCCTACACAGAGGACTGGGGATATAATCTTCTACTTAGTTTTATAAATTTAGGCAAGTTGCTTCTCCTGTCTGTGCCTCTACTTTCTCATCTGAAAATGGAGATAATAATAGTGTTGTTAGGTAATAAGTGTATACTTACTGTATTTATTTTCTAGGGCTGCCATAACAAAATACCACAAACTGGGTGGCTTAAACGGCAGATTCTTATTGTCTCACAGTGCTGGAGGCTAGAAGTCTGAGACCAAGGTGTTGGCAGCGTTGGTTTTTTCTGAGGGCCATGAGGGAAGGATCTGTTTCAGGCCTCTCCTTGGCTTGCAAATGGCCATCTTCTCTCCCTGTCTCTTCACATTGTCTTCTTTGTATGGATATGTGTCCAAATTTTCCTTTTTTGTAAGGACACCAGTGATATTGGATCAGGTCTCACCCTAATGGCCTCACTTGAACTTGATTACTTCAGTAAAGACCTTGTCTCCAGATAAGGTCACATTCTGAAGTACTGGGGGCTAGGACAGGGGCAGGGACACAATCCAACCCTTAACACTTATTTATATGGTTTTATGGTTACTAAAATGAGTTAGTTTTTGTAAAGTGCTTATATCATATACCTGACATATAGTAAGCCCTATAAATAGTCTGCTGTGATGGTAACGATGATGATTAATTGTATCAACTTCATAACTTTTGTGTCTTGTACTAAGAATTAAAAATGGCTGCAAAGTACTTGTAAGACAAAATATAAAAAGCCTTACAATACGCAAAAGGTGAAAGAAAAGACAAAATCCAATTAGCTGGGCATGGTGGCGGGCACCTGTAATCCCAGCTACTTGGGAGGCTGAGGCAGGAGAATCGCTTGAACCTAGGAGGCAGAGGTTGCAGTGAGCCGAGATCATGCCACTCCACTCCAGCCTGGGCAACAGTGCAAGACTCCATCTCAAAAAAAAGAAAGAAAGAAAGAAAAAGAAAAGAAAAGACAAAACTCATCTAAAAGCATTTACTCTCTGATTCTTGCAAGACCAATCTCCACCAATTTACGAAGTATTTGAGCCTCATTTGTACAAAGCAAAACTGAACATAGTTCAATTATTTTAACAAATGTTGCTACTATCACATCTGCAAGGTACGCTTTCCCACAGATATACCACACTGCAGTTCGTGATAAATAAGTGAAACCAACCCATCTGAAAATCATCAGCAAAGAGAGAAAATGGGGCCTTGCCTCAAGGAATCTCTTTTTTTCATTAACTCAGGGCTCTGAGATCACAGAACTTGAGAGAAAAGAGAGGAGATCTTTCAATGCATTGTTGAATATAAGGCTCAGGGGAGCTTCCAGGATAAATACTAAATTGTGTGTTTATATTGCATGAGCCAATCAGGAAGTCCAGTGTCTGCTGATGGCCAAAAGAAAATGGAAATGACTTCCTCTGGGACCCCTGGCAGGAATGCAAAGGCTAGGTTTGCTGAATGTACCTCACAATTGTGGCATCCAGCGGGAGACGCTGGAACTGAATTCCAGTGTGCTTCATCCCCAGCTCAGCTCCTAATCACTGACCAGCAACTCCAATTTGCCTGCAGACCTGGGGCAGCATCTATACCCATAGGCTGGGCCGAAAGGTCACTATGGCCTCAGCTTTCAAAGGGTTTGTTGAATATAAATCCAGTTATTTAATGTAATGCAGTTACTACTGTAACTTGGAAATAGGTTAGGACTTGGAAAAATATTGCATCAGATGTATTCAGCAATAAGTGACAGAAATTTTAACTAACAGATTCAAACAAATGCTGGCATTTATTATTTGGTAACGAGAAGACAAGAGAAAGGCGATCTCAGAGTTGGCTTCACAGCCTAATGATGCTATATTTCCTATCTTTCTATGCTCCTGTCCTCCTCTTGTTGGCTTTTGGTCCTTATGCCTGCAGTGTCACAGTTGCAAGACGGCTGTCCCTGGTAGCACCACCTCCTCCCTTTGTCTCTTCATCCTAGGGGTGGGAGAAGCTTGCTTCGAGTGCTGACTTCTGGGTTGCCTCATGCACCATTTGTCTTCTCAGCTCTTCTATCACCCGCTTAATCAATATCTTACATTAAATTCCTTCTGCTGCAATAACTGAAGTGGTTTTGTTTTCTCAGTTAAAACCTAATGGGCCACATGGCTCAAGTAAGAAATATCCTTAGGGAGCAATGCTTTAAAAGCACAAACCTAAGGGGGATATGAAGATAATATTTGGAAGAAATTTTTAAAACTCAAAGTATGTAATGAGAAAAAGATATTGAAAATGAGACATAGTGATCCTATGAAAATGGTAGTACCTTTGACTGGTGAGAAGGTGGAAGACACAGCACCTCTTTAAGTTTGTTCTCTTCAAGGACATCGGCCAAGGGGGTCACTGGGGGCCAAGTGCAGCCTATGCTTCACTCTATGCACGCTGCATGAGTCTATTCCCCCAAGGAAGGGGTGCCTGTATATAACTTGCACAAAAGTCACCCAAAGTTTTCTCCAATTCCAATAGACTAGCATTGGCTCTGTATACAGTCACCAAAATTCACCACCGGCAGTAGGAAAATAAAGGGGAACATGAAGAAAGAGTAATACAGCATAATACGAAGCCAACCTGAATGCTTAAGAACTTTGTTAAAGGTTTTTGTTTGTTTGTGGATTTTTGGGGGGATTGTTTGTTTGTTTGTTTTTGAGACAGGGTCTTGGTCTGTCACCGAGGCTGGAGTGCAGTGGTGCGATCTTGGCCCGCCACAACATTCGCCTTTCCGGCTGAGGCAATCCTCCCTCCTCAACCTCCCACGTAGCTGGGACTACAGGCATGCACTGCCATGCCCAGCTAATTTTTGTAGAGATGGGGTTTCACCATGTTGCCCAGGATGGTCTCAAACTCCTGTACTCAAGTGATCCACCTGCCTCGGCCTCCTGAAGTGCTGGGATTACAGGCATGAGCCATCACGCCCAGCCTGTTCAACGTTTTTAATGTCCCAAGAACACAGAGGAAGGGACTTTTAAAAAGGAGGCTCCCTGACAAGGAGCATAAAATGTAGCGTGCCCATCCTCTGGAGTAGCAGAAAGAGGCAGTGGTCCTGCTGGAAGATGCTCAATTAGAAGGCAATTCCCACACTTTTGACAAGTGGCATGTTCCTCATGTGCTCTGCTCTGTATGTGTATGTCCCCCGAAATTCCTATGTTGAAATTCTAACCCCAAGGGGATGGTATTAGGAGGTGGGCCTCATGGAAGGTGATTAGGTCATGAAGGAGAAGCCCTCATGAATGGAATTAGTGCCCTTATAAAAGAGGCCCAAGGGAGCTCCTTCACCACCTCTCCATGTGAGGACACAGTGAGAAGCCTCCATCTGTGAATAAGCAAATGGACCCTCACAAGACACTACATCTGCCAGCACCTTGATCTTGGACTTCCCAGCCTCCCAAGCCGTGAGAAATATAGTTCTGTTGTTTATAAGCCATCCAGTTTATGGTTTTTGTTACAGCAGCCTGAACAGACTAAGACATCATAGCTGCAGCCTTCTTTTCTTTTCTATCTTTTTCTTTTTTCCATCATTGGGGAGGGTGGTCATGGGACTTAGAAAGTTAAATGTGACCTCTGATGAGCTCAATAACCACCCCCACCCCGCAAAAAAACAGCAAGACTCCAGATTCCCAGATAAACAAAGTAAACAAAGTTATTTCTGAGAGGCCTCAGCAGGGAGCCCACCATGTACTCACAAGCTGGTCTAGGCAACTGCCATCAAGCATCAGCCCCTCCTTCCTCTTTATCCCACATCTCATTTGTCCATATCCGCTACCCTCAAAGCCATCTGCAGGAGCCTCACCCGTGCCAGCCCCTCCAGGGAATGCCTCTATCCATGCCCCAGACATTGATGGGTGCTCCCAAAGCCACCATCGTCAGATGCTCCCTCAGTGCTGTGCCCCATGCAGAAGGGGAAAATGACCTCCAGCTCTGGACCTTGCCTCACCCAACCCCAAAGCAGCTCTGACTGTACCCAGAGTCTCACCAAGCAGCTCCACCAACTCCTAGAACACCCTGCCCTCACCTTCTGGGCCTGGGCAACCTGCAGAAACCTAAGCACTAGCAGGAACCTCTGTGTCTCCCAGAGCCTCCCCCGGCCCCTGCTCACAGGGCCTCGCACCCAGTCCACTCAGCTGAACCTTGAGCAATACCATGAATTCCATTCACCTATTCTCCTCTTCTCCTTTTCTACCCTCTCCTACCATTAAAAAAAAAAAAATACCCTCTGCTCTTCCGACTCCAAAGTGAACACTCCCAGATTCTGATGTGTCTGACAGAGAGAAGCAGAGAGAACGTATCTACATCAGCAGCCAACAAAAGACCCTCTGGTATACTTGGCAGAAGGAGGGTGGTCTCGTCTTGGCAGCAGAGGGTATAAAAGGAAGGGCTGAGCATAGTTAAAAGAAATCCTGGAAGAGATGATGACTGTCTTCTGCAGGATCTCCAGGCCCGTAGGTGGTGCAGCAGCCTTGCCCTGGAACCCTGGTGACTTCCTGGCAGGTCTGATGGGGCCTCTGTCTGGAGGACGGGGTGCGCAGGTGGCCATCCAGCTCCCTCCCCTCTCTGCTCTCCTCCTTCCTCTCCTTGTCCTTTCTATATCCCTTTCTCTTCATCCTCACCTGCCTCTCCCTCCCACTCCCAGCCTCCAGGTCCCAGTTCTTCCTCTCCTTCCCTTCTAGTTCCCTTTCTCTCCAGCACTTTTCTTCATGCTGCTGGAGGTGAAACAGAAAGGTCAGACAATGGCCCCACCCCTAGGGAGTCAGTGAGAGAAGAAGCAGTGCCCGAGCCAAGCAAAGGAATAGGACTGAGTCAAAAATGGCTTTGACCCCTCCCAAATGTTTCTTCTGCAGTCACCTATTAAGGCATTAAGGCACCCTTGGGGGGAGATATTGCTTGAGGAGGTAACTCTGTGGGGCCTTCTGGATCGGTATAGAAGATGAAAGAAAGGCTTTGCAACCTCAGTGACACAACTGAAGTTATCTAATAAACAATAAGAAAGCAAAGAATTTTCTATGAGGGACTCATCTATTCTTTTTTAAATATTAAAATGTTCTATTTGATTATGTTTTTAGAGAAAAGCCTTTTTAAAAGCTTCACATGCTTTATGGACAAAAGTCCTATCAGATACAAGGCCTGAAACTATAAAGAGAACCACAAATACTGTAAATAGGAGTTTAAAAACTCATCTCCGCAAATGAGATAAACTTAAGTTTTATACACAAAGAGAAAAAGCTAGACAGGAGACTACTTCTTTGTAACCAGGAAAGGTTTATCCTAAAAATTCCTGGAGTCTGACATACAGAAATGTTTCCCTTTTGTGGCCAAGAAAGACAGAGTCAGGTCTTCTGAGTATATAAAGTCATTTTCTTCCTTATACAAGGTAAGGATTTGGGCTCCTAGGGAAAGCTACATGTGGCCCAGTGGTATGAAATTTCCCATGCTGTCTAAATGCTGTTGGGATCAACTTTCTGGTTCATCCCAGAATGTTGGATGAAAGAATTAATATCAAGCCAAGAAAGAGTTAAGAGACTGCCACTGCAGTCTGAGAGTGGTACCAAGGATAGGTGAGCAGAAGCTGCTTGGTTCTATGTTTTTATATTTCTTTAAATCCAAACATAGTCTTTCTAAAACAAATACGTTTATAACAGTTAAACCTGTAATGGTTTTGGTTTTAGTAGAGCTTTGAAAACATAAGCTAAATTCTCTTTCAGCTTCCCACAGCTATGGGAAGCCTAGCTGTCAGCTCCTGTGACCCATGGCGGGTACCTGAACTGAAAGCAGCCTCCTTAGGAGGATGCGTAGAATTGCACAGCTCACCTAAGAGGTAACAGCAAATAGCACAACTCCTACCTAATCAATGCATGGGGTAGGGATCAAGAAAATGACTAATCAGACCAACGACTTAAACAAAGTAAAGGGGAAATGGATAACAGCACACATTTTCCTGTTGATATCCCATAGCTGCTGGATTAAGAATGATGGACAGGAGAACTACCTTCTGCCAATTAATTCCAGAGCATAATTTGTAGCCTGGGCCCATCCTGGACGATCCTGGGCTGCTAACAAACCATGACACTGCTTTAATTTCTCCTTTGCCCCCACACTCTATTAAAACCTAGAGTGGGTTCCATCAAATATCCCTTCAAGGAAAAAAACAGAGAGTGGGAGAGAAATGGAGCAACATTTGTCTCAATGCAATATGAAAGATTAGAGTTTGCCGGAAAAAGAGTGAGAAGGGAGGGGATAGGAATTCTTGTGAAACACACACACGCAAAGGGACACACACACACACACACAATTTCTCTTTTGCAATGACCTCCTTATGCCCCATCCATCAGCCTGGGGTTGGCTTATTCTAACTAGCAGATTCCTTTATTCTGTATAACAGGCCCATCAGACACAATCTGCATGCCAATTACTGGCAAAGACCCCTTGATACCAAAAAATGGAAATTAGCTGTCAAGAAAAGGCTTCAACCGGCCAGGTCTCTTTCTCGCTCTCTATTTCCAGCTCATATACACCCTCATTCTGCTCAGCGCCTGGCTCTCACCAGGGAGTCCCCAGTGGAAAAAGTCATCTAAAAATACAAACATATTTTATTGTTATTAGTATTAGTTGCTGACTTTCTCAGTACAATGTGAAATTCACCAGTGGGCAAAAGCTGCTTAGGGCAGAAATGGGTGAGAGAGGTTGATTTCTGATAATTGCATTTCTTTGGGAGCAGATCAAGGCGTCCCATGAAAGGACATTCAAAGAAATGTGAGGATAAGGGCAAAAGAAAACAGACAAGGAATGAGATTCTGTAACCAAGATAACAATCAGAACTTTCACACTTAGGAATGGGCCTAGGCAGAGTTGAGGGGACAAAGGTGAGACAAGCTCCATGAACAAGCCTGCATTACTGCTTTGCATCCTAATCAGCTTTGATAAAGCCAGGCTGCGGCCAACTGGAGAGCTTCCTATGGACACAGAAACAGCGTGTTTTCAACCCAACCAAAGCGTGCTACCTGCAAGATTTCTGTCCTGTGGCTCCCAGAATCTCCAAGAGTAAATTTTATTATATAGTTGCTCTTCTCTTTTTTTCCAAAATGAATCACAAAGGAAGGGAGTTTATTTTTCGCCATCAAAGATCCAGGGTCCATGTTAAATCTCCTGTGGTAGGACAAAGAAATTCATATGGATCACCATGACTTCGGAGCAGCAGTTCCCCAGAAGATTCAGGGCATCGCCTTCATTCAGGGTCACACTCAACCCAATGCCCAAGTGGCCTTTTTCCTTAACATTTTTAGTAAGGGATATTCCTATATCTTATTTTTTAATTGCTCGCAGATAAAAAATTGGGGTTGTATAGATTCATCCAATAACAATTTTTTTCATTAAGTATTTTCATTATCACACAACTCAAGACCTGCTCAAAAATCTAGACTCCTTCACTGGCAACTGAAAAATATTTTTACTTCTAAAGTCTCTTCTGCCCATGCATTCTGAGAGCTAAAATTGTCAGGCAGGCAAATCTGGAGTTTTTTAGATGCACACTTTTCAGAGCATGGTGTGTGTATATAAATAGCTTAATTCAGCCAACATATTTACTGACTACCTACTATGTGCCTGGTACCTACATGTGCAACAAAGATAGGTGAATAGAATGAATGAATGCTAGACCCTAAGCTGCAAATATGTTGGTGAGTAAGACAGACAATACCCTGACCCTGAGAAGCTCTGGGTCAGATCTAGTTGAAATCCCTCACCTCTAATTTCTTGTCCCAGTATGTATTTTGTAGTTGGTATTACTAAACAAGTCTCCTTAGCTTCCCCTGGAGGGTGATTTACATGTCCCCTCACTCAAATGCTCTGCAAGCTCTTGGTTTTGAGTTACTGAATTTCCAAAAAGATATTTATTTTCTCATCACCCCAAACTATTCTCGACATCGAAACAAAAGCAACATTGTTTACGGTCTGATGGTGTGTAACACTTCTGACCACAGCCTCCCTTTGTTCCAAGGATGCTTCATTCAGTATGTATTTCTAGTTTCCCTCCAAATTCTTGGGCTGATCCTTCTCATTTCTCATCCTCTTTTTTTTTTCTTTTCTTCTTTTTTTTTTTTTTTTTGAGACAGAGTCTCGCTCTGTCACCCAGTCTAGAGTGCAGTGATGCGATCTCTGCTCACTGCAACCTCCACCTCCCGGGTTCAAGTGATTCTACTGCCTCACCCTCCCAAGTAGCTGGGATTATAGGCATGTGCCACCATGCCCAGCTAATTTTTGTATTTTTAGTAGAGACAGGGTTTCACCATGTTGGCCAGGCTGGTCTCGAACTCCTGACCTCAGGTGATCTGCCTGCCTCAGCCTCCCAAAGTGCTGGAATTACAGGCATGAGCCACTGCACCCCTCCTGATCTTTCTCATCCTCTTTTGAAGATTCTTTGTCCTGTCTTTAACTGTTGGTACTCATCAGTGTCTGTCCTGGGTTCTCCTTCTCACAGACTCAGGTTCTAGAACAACAGAGCAGGCAAGGAGCATCAAAGCTGACTCACTCCCAACTTCCTGGATTGAGCAACTGGGCAGATAAAGATCATTCTAGTTGCCATCTTTGGATCAAGGAACAAAAATGCATGCAAGCTAGCTTAAGTGAAAAAGGGGTTTTGTGAGCACACAAAGCCATGAAGGCTTCACAAAATGAAGGCTGCTCTAAGAAACAGACTCTCAGCTCCTCACCCTTGAGTGGCTCCTCAGCTTCTCCGATTACCTCTGCTCTCTTCTCATCTTCCCAATGAGCCATCTCTGAGTGTTCCCTCTTCTCTAACTTTATCTGGCCCTTATTGCCACCCCAGACAAAACTCTACCACAGCCTTTCTACTCCAGCTCCTACCATGAACTGAAAATTGTCTTGATCACTTAGGACAGATTCCTCAGAGTAGAGATCTGATCAGCTCAATGGATCTTTTCTGAGCCAGGCCAAAGATCTCTCCCTAGAAGAGGTACATATGCCGGCACTTACCAGATATGACTAAGGGTAAGGTCACATGGCCTGCTGTCTACTCAGCAGGGGCTGTGAGTGGAGGAAGATTCTCTGAGAAGGGAAGGTGAGTGAGGTGGGTATCTCCAAATGTGCCAAATATAGCGGAATTCTTAAACAGACATACAGACTTATTCTACAAACATTCATGTGAAAATGATAATACAAGGCAAGTGAAATGGGTTGAGGCTTAAACACCCTAACTTGGAGGGAAAAGAATGAAAAGGACCAGCAGAAGAAGCAGGAGTTCCCATCATTTTAGATATGATAATTTTGGGAGAAGAGAGTGTGAGAAGTGTATTAGCTTCCTATTGCTGCTTCCATTGCTGCAAATTACCACAAACTGAGGGGTTTAAAACAATGCAAATTTATTTTCTTACAGTCCTAAAGGTCAGCAGTCTGAAATGGGTCTTATGGGACTAAAAGTAAGGTATCGACAGAGCTGTGTTCTTCTTAGAGGCTCCAGGGGAAAATCAATTTTTACCTTTCCAGTCTCCAGAAGCTGCCAGCATTCTTTGGCTCACAGCCTCACATCACCACCACCTCTGCTTCCATCATTCCATCTCCTTCTCTAAAACTCACTCTCCTGTCTCTCCCTTATGAGGATTCTTTGGACTGTGTTAGGATCACCATCTCAAGGTCCTTAACTTTATCACATCTGCAAAGTCTCTTTTGTCATGTAAGGTAATATATTCACAGGTTCCAGTAGGTTGGGACATGGTCATCTTTGGTGGGTCATTATTCTGTCTTATCACAAGAACAATATTATGGTCATACAGGTCAAACACTGCCAATAGTCTTGAGGAAAAGCCCCTGAGGTCTAGGCATTATAGTCTCATCTGTGTTCTTCAAAAACATATTTTCATAAAGTAGAAGGGGTGGAAGTTAAATGTCAAGAGATTAGGAATATACAGATGGTAAAGAAAAGGAGGCAGAAATGTTGACCACTCCTTGGAAAAGTCCAGCCATGGAAGATGAGGAAAGGCCTACTCTCTGAGGAGTGATCAGGCCACAGGAGAATGAGGAATGACAGAGCCATTGAAATATGAAAGTTGGAGGTGACAAACACCCTGAGCATAGGGAGGCAGAAACAGGCCTGGCCTTGAGGAGTCCGGGCTTGAAGGCACCTTGGTAGATATGCCATGAAGGGGCCCCAAGAGGAAGAAGAGTTCAACATGGGTCAGTGTATCCAGCTGAGGTTAGGTGTTGACTCAACCTGCATGACTTCCCTGAGCAGGCTCAGAGGCCTGGATAAGGAGCAGAGAAGGCAAGCAGTGGAGATGGTTGGATCAGAGGCTTGACAGGATGGCTGAATGGAGGCTCTGGGAGGGGAGCAATGCTGAGCTGTTACAGAGAGTGACAGTAGAAAAGCTGAGCTGCCGGAGAAGCCAGGGAAGGCTGGGCAGCAAGAACTGAAGACAGGATGGCAGATAGCAGCCTTGATAAGGAACTAGGTAAGGGGTCCCATCAACACTAGCTCCATGATTGCGTGGAAGAATGGACAGCCAAGCTATGGTCACAGCACTGCTGCTCCACTGGGTGGAGGAAGAGTGTGGGGCTGCAGAAGAGGAAGCTGTGACCAGATGAGGGAGGCAGGAGGTGAACAGCATCGCATCCCTGACCACGTCACATCCCTATGGCACAGGATTGCACAGGTGAAAGTTACAGGCTTTTCTTGGATGTTCTGTTTGCTAACCGTAGCCTGGTGAGCCCCTGGCCATAAGGAGGAAGAAGACTCAAGGTCATCCCATCAGCTTCAACCTAGTTTTCTGTCACTATTTAGCTCAATAGGGTTTTTTGAGGGGATGAGAGAGGTTTTATAAAAACATCTTGAATGGCTAAATTCAAGTAAACCCTAAATATGTGTCTCCACTTGCCAAGAAAATGTTTATCCAGGCTTGTCAGATGGACAATGGCAGAAAGCCCACTTCTCCCCAAAAGAAAAGAAAGATGTCACTGAAAATATCTTGGGTTCCACAGGTGACATTAGTACAACCAGACTGCCGAGCATCAGGTGCCAATTTACATGTTAGCTTCTGTTGTGCTAAGTGGAAACCCTACCCTTATTATGTCAGTTATGTAGGTGAGAAAACTCCCCTGGCCACAGGGCCTGGCACAGGACTGCGTGTGGGCCCAGGGGCCACTTTATCTACTGTGTAGGTAAATTCTTTGCTGTTTAGCTCTAGAGGAAAATGCATCTTACATAAGGTGCTGCTCCATAGATAAGTCTGTTGTTAATATGCCTTAGACTGCCTTTGCCATGGCTATTATCACGGATACATGCGACGTACATCTTTTTTATCGGTGTGCATTGTACTTGTGGTAAAAAATAAATAAATAAAAAAGGAAAAGAGATCACAGGATGTCATCTGTTTTTTTTTTAAAAAAAAAAAAGGAAAAAAATGTCCACAGATTCAACCCATACCACTTATTATCCTTGATGTATAAAACTGGAACATCAACTATGCGTTAGTCAAATGTGTGGGTTTTTCAGAACGGAGTTTTCCGTAGTTCAGGATGATTCAGCAGCACTTCTAGGCCATTATGCCCGAGGCGAATGAACTAGTTAAATACCATCTGTTATGATTCTGCCTCATCTTTGCTGTTTTTAAATGTATGGAAGTGGGTGGGCTTTTTTGCCCCCCCTCAAAAAAAAGAAAGAAGGATTTGTTTACGAGCCCTCTTCACAGAGGGTAGGGAGGGGAGAAGTGGGGACAGAAAGTGCCATCATCATTCCTGGGCTGTTTCTTCTTTAACATCCAGGAACTGATCAGTCTAGGGAAACCCAGGCAGTCCCACCTAGTGTTTGCTTCAGCAGAAGCCTACGGTGCCACAGAGTGAGCCCCAGCTACAATGGTGGGGAACAGTTCCTGTCCTCCTGTGAAGACCCTCCCCTCCCTGGGGAGTTCAGAGTCGTGGGAAACTGTTTTGGAGGTGTTCAGAAAGCAGTGGAACAATACATTGTTTCCCATTTTTCTGGATCCAGGAAGGCAGAAACTTAGATGATGAGCAGTGATGAAATCAGTCAGGGCAGCCAGGATCAGCCCCAGGAGCCCATGGGGCTGAAGAAGCCAGGCGAGTTGAGAGCCCCTGTCTCTCTGGGCCTCAGTGTCCTCATGTGTGAGAGACCTGGAGTGACTAACTGGCAGTGACACCCTTTGCACTCTGATGGTCTGTACACAATGCACTCTAATCAGCCCACTCAACACATTTCAGGGTTTCTTCCTCCTGACAGCAGCTGAGGCGCAGGCCGGGGACCTCACCTGAGCTCTGCCTGAGCCCCCATGCTTGAGAACAGCCCAGACTAGAATTGGTACTGAGAAGAGGGGACCTCACAAGGCGTAGAAAGGCGCCTGTCAGGAGGCCCCAACAGGCAGGTCTCAGCACAGGGAGAGTAAGCCTCCAAAGGAGTGAGTCTTCCGTCACGGCTGGCTGGGTTTTGTCCCATCATGTGCCTCAAGACGGTGCACTCCGACAGCTCCAGTTTCAAACCACACGCACTAAGGCTGAGGGAGGACTCAGGTGGGTGCTGCGCTCAGATCCCCCTGGATCTCTCACCTTGCTGTGCGCCCCTCTCCTGGCTTCACTGTGCTTTCACCCTAATGACTGGCATGTTTTCCACTTCTGGACTTCAGACCCTTCACAGGGGGCATCAGTTAATGGGTCCTGGACAGGACTGAACACTAGGAAATAGTTTTGGCCATTTCCCAGAGCTTGAGCCAGACCTCCAGAATTCTCTCTGGCCAATCATTCATGTATTTCCAGCCCTCCCTAATCCCCCTGCCTTCTGCTGATCCCATCCCCCAACTGCCTGTCTGCCAATCAGTGAACCATATGTATGTTGCCTTCTACATGATAATGGGCACAAAATAGTTAAATCAGGAACCCGATACCCCCCTCACACACCCTCTTCCTTGACCTCAGCTGCTAGAGCCTGGAGGCACATTCAGTGGTACCACACAGACAGTGCCATTAGGCCTGCGTTTTGCCCCAGACCCAGAAAGAAGCCTCTCCTACCCCAGCGTTGTTTTAAGTGCACCATTCATTATAGATTGTAGCGGCAAAGAACACGGGGCAGGGCAAGGGACCCAACATCAAGACCCCAGAAACAGGCTGAGGGCTCAGGCTCAGGAAGGAGAGGCCAGGGAATGAGAGAGGGTGAGAAAATGAGAGGAGATAGAGCCGGAGAGCCAGAGGGAGAATGAGCACAGGCCACGCAGCCCCTCCACCCTCCCAACCCTCCACACTGGCAATCAGTCTTCTTCGGAGCACTCACACCAGCAACGCCACGCTCCTTCATTCAAAAACCGACATGATGGGTCGTGTGCGGTGGCTCACGCCTGTAATCCCAGCACTTTGCGAGACTGAGGTGGGAGGATCACCTGAGGTCAGGAGTTCGAGACCAGCCTGGCCAACATGGTGAAACCCCATCTCTACTAAAAATACAAAAATTAGCCAGGCATGGTGGCACATGCCTGTAATCCCAGCTACTCAGAAGCCTGAGGCAAGAGAATCACTTGAGCTTGGGAGGCGGAGGTTGCAGTGAGCTGAGATCATGCCACTGCACTCCAGCCTGGACAACAGAGTGAGACTCTGTCTCAAAACAAAAAACAGACATGACTGTCTACTGTGTGCCTCCCCATTAACAATCAATAAGAGTCGATATTTAGAGATTTTACTTTGAACATCTGCAAATACAAAGATAATGAGCTAATTGTCAAAAATCAAAATAACTAGATACAAAAGGAGTCCAAAATCAAATTACACTGGCTGCCTCTTAGTCCATTGGCTAAGGATAGCAAGTCACCTTAGAGTCCTTGGGGAAACCTTATTAGTTATGCAAATTAAGGCTATTTATATTTTTTTATTTTTATTTTTTAGAAATGGAGTCTTGCTATGTCACCCAGGCTGGAGTGCAGTAGCACGATCTGGGCTCATTGCAACCTCCGCCTCCCCGCTTCAAGGGATTCTCCTGCCTCAGCCTCTCGAGTAGCTGGGACTACAGGTGTGTGCCATTACACCCGGCTAATTTCTATATTTTTAGTAGAGATGGGTTTTGGCCATGTTGGCCAGGCTGGTCTCAAACTCCTGACCTCAGGCAATCCTCCCGCTTTGGCCTCCCGAAGCACTGGGATTACAAGCATGAGCCACCACACCTGGCCTATATTATTTTTACATATACACATAGTGGCAGAGGATGTTAAGGCCCCCAGGGATATAAGGCGTTTAATATCTTATTGCTGATGCCCTGGAGGAGTGTAACAGGATTTTGTGGTGCCGTGAAGGCATGCTCCTGCCTGAGGCCCCTACATCTGCAGAATCTGGAAAAGGGTTGGACAGTTTGCGGTAGGAGCTGGGGTCTTCTGGGAGCAAAGGGTCTAACATCCAGACTTGGGGCCAAGAAAGTTGTCAGGGCAAACAGGTCTGTGGGCAGGGAAGCCTAATTGAGGGTGTGGACTCAAGCTCTAACCAAATATCTGAGGTCTGGGGCCTGAGGGTTTGTGGGGGAAGAACTGGACCTGGCAGGGCCCTTGGCTAGAGCCTGTGCCTGGTTCTGAGGGTAACAGCTGAGCAGGTGAGAATCAACTGAGTCAATAACTTTAATGCAAGCGTGAGAATTCTCACTGCAGAGGGCAAGCATCTATCTGTCCAGGACCAGACTTTGACAGGGATGCGCTGTGGCAGTGATCGCAGCTTGGTGCCCAGAGGTAAACCCTCTGTCATGGCAGAACAGTGCTTTGAGGGGCGATTCTCATGACCCTGGTAGTAGAAGCTCGTCGGGACTCATGCAAGTGAGTAGAAACACTAAACCAAGAGGACAGAATTTTTATTCCAAACTGGCGGTGTGGTTCAAAAAAAAATATCTTACAAGAAAAACAAAACAACATTCCAGTCTAAACTAGAATGAGCTGTGGGAGAGTTTGGCAGAACCTCTAGGAAGACACGAAAGGCTATTCTGTTAACAACTCTCTCTAGGGTGTCTACTAGCACCACCCCCAACTGCCAACAGAGGACCCTCCACTGAGATCTCATTCCGGTGCCCGCCCAGTCTTCCTTTCCTCTTTGGTCATCTTTGTAAAGCCCTGGAGTGAAGAGCTCCTCCATATAAGGAGTCCAGAGTAGCAGCCCTATGGCCATCTCACCAAGGGTTGGCTCTGCCTGGGGGAGCACTGCCTTCCACTACAGGACTCAGGACAAATGCTAATCCGCCCATCCACTGGCCTCCCTTGCACCTCCGGGAAAAGGACCAATCCATTGTTGCTGAGACAGACAGAGATGCCTGGCCCTCCCATGACAGTCCTCGGTTCCTGGCCGTCTCTCCCCTCAGCCCTCTTTGTCCCTAGGAAGCGACATCCCTGTTGCGCCCGGCCTCGCAATCCACATAGGAATCCACATCCACAGCCTGCCGAGCAAGCATCACTCGGCCTGCATTACTCTCCATAATAATCTCATATATCAAAGCTGGGAGAGACTCCAGCTCTGCCTATGAGCAACTCCGTTCGACGCTGAATATCATTATCAGAAGCCCCTCGCTCCCCCGGCTTCGTATGCAAACTCCTGAGCTCCCAGGAGTCCTTCCCGAAGAAAGTGCCCTGCACGACGGACATTTGTTATTTTGCCGGAGAGGACGCTAAGGCTCCGCGGGGACCCAACCAAATCAACCGTAGCCGGCAGCTGGCCAACCAAGACCTACATTGACACCTAGCGGCGTCTCCGGGAACTACAGCTGGCTCCGGAGGGCTCTGCCGAAGCCACGTTCAGAGACGCCAAACAATACCACTGACGGTGCTGTCTGCAAGTATCCGGGAAGAGGACGGAGTGGGAAACAAATTTTTGTTTTCACCAGCTCTTTGGTGATAGACAAACCAACAATTCGTGTTCAAATATATTAACTTAGCAAAGAGAAGGAGAAATTGAAATCATAGCTCTTTCATCCATCTCAGGATAAAGCCAGGTCATGAAGAAAAGGAAAAGAGGAATAGATAGGGTAGATATACAAAATATATAGATACACATATTTTTCAAGCAGTGTAGGGTGTGCATAATATAAGTTTTTTATATTATATTTTATATTTATATTTTATATATATTTATATTTTATTTTATATTATTATTTTTTATTGTTCCATTATACAATTTTACCTTTATTTGGAATCTCCAATCCTCATAATGGCAGAAAATTGGTCATGGTCATTTCCGGGTAAATTCAGGCATTTTATATTTAAGTTTAGTTAATTAACAAGTGTTCTTTTTCTCACCCTGGCTCCTAGGCTTAGAGATCTACCTCATATCTCAGTCTCAGGGAGAGGTGTCTGCTCCCCAGACCTCCAAGTGGAAGTTTGTCACTGACACTTCTGCACCTGAGTCCCCAAACTTTATCTGGAGAATTCAATAATACCCTCCCATACTTCTTTACATCTAATCGCCAGAGGAGGACACAGGGATATCCCTTCTTGGACACCATGACTGCTTTTCTCATTACTTCCTCCGCATTTCACCTCTTCCCTCAACTCAGCTTTATCTAATCTGGGGTTGCAAAGAGGGGGAAAAAAACTGATTGAGCCAATATACAATTTGCTTGGTTTTTTTCTATCTTATATCTGGGTTGAGAACTTTTATCTTAAAACTCAAGAATTTGGCATATTCTTCACTGATTCCACTGTAACAGCTTCCATAACCAATGGATATCTTGCATCTACTTCCCCAAATGGTGGTTGGAGGAGGAATCCAGAGAAAAGGGAGTGTGGGATGGGACAACCATAACTGGTGAAACCTCACATATTATCCCAGCTATAAGAGACAGAGGGTGTGAAGGACACAAACCAAATATTAACAGAGTTCACACCTAGGGCATAAGACCAAGAGAAAGAAGGGAGAAGCTTTTGGTTTTACATCTTTCCATATTGCTTAAATTGTTTTTACAATAAACATGTATTTTTTTGGAAATGAATTTAATTAGTCTAAAGATTAGAGGTTAAGGCTGGATGCAATGGCTCACATCTGTAATCCCAGCACTTTGGAAGGCTAAGGTGGGAGGACTGCTTGAGCCCAGGAGTTTGAGACCAGCCTGGGCAATACAGTGAGATCCCACCTCTACAATAAATTTAAAAATTAGACAGGCATGGTGGTGCGCACCTGTAGTCCCAGCTACCTGCAGGCTGAGCTGGGAGGACAAGGCTGATGTGAGCTGTGATTGTGCCACTGTACTTCAGCCTGCAGCCTGACAGATCAAGACCCTGTCTCAAGAAAAAAAGAAAATTAGAGGTTGGGAGATTAACCACACCTTATTTCCCCTCCTCTTCTTGCAATCATAGCCTGTGAAAGCTGTGCCACAGAACAGCAAGTAGAGTGTGTCCCAGGAGATGAGGCACTGCTGTCTCCACACTCGTCACCCTGTCCCCATCATTGCCTCTTCTAGAAGACTGGAGTCAGCAGGGCCCCAGTCATGGAGCCAGGTTCCAGTGCTTGGGAAATCCTGAAATATGTGCCTGCCGTGTGCTGTGCCATGTGTCTGAGCCCTAAATAACAAGTGTCTTGTGATCATCTGAAGCTGCCTGAGGACCAGAAGCAGCAGAAAGTCTTTTCTTTCTTTCTTTCTTTCTTTCTTTCTTTTTTAATTTAATGGAAGAAAAGGCCAGCTTAATAACTTTAATGGAGAAAGAAAGAAGTAGTAGAAATTTGTGGAGACTCCAATCACATGTCCTCCACTCTGCTACACTTGGCCCAAAATAAGGGAGGAGACACTCAGAGCCAGGTGTTTCCCTTGATGGGAATGTGATCAGGTGTGACATGGGCTCACAGCCTCACTGAGGGTGGATCCTTTTTTTCTGTTCCCTCTGAGTCATGGTAGTGTTCAGAAGGAATTATTTGGGTATTTTATTACTTTACTTACTTTACCCCATCACAATCAGTGCACTTTCCTGAACTGGAATTTTATTTTGATTATGGAAATTTTCAACCATTATCTCTGCAAACATTTCATTTTCATTCCCTTGTTCTCACTATTTTTCTTATTCAGAAACTCTTCTTGGATGTGTGTCGGAATTCCTCAATCTATCTCCCATGGCTCTCAACTTCTTATTCATATTTTCCATTTCTTCATCTTTTGGTGCTATGTTATACGTGCATTTTCTCTCTTTCTCTCTCTCTCTCTCTGAAACAGGGCTGGGCGCGATGGCTCATGCCTGTGGTCCCAGCACTTTGGGAGGCTGAGGCAGGCAGATCACCTGAGGTCAGGAGTTCGAGACCAGCCTGATCAACATGGAGAAACCCCGTCTCTACTAAAAATACAAAATTAGCCGTGCATGGTGGCAGGCGCCTGTAATCCCAGCTACTCAGGAGGCTGAGGCAGGAAAATCACTTCAACCCGGGAGGCGGAGGTTGCGGTGAGCTGAGATCACACCACTGCACTCCAGCCTGGGCGACAAGAGTGAAACTCCATCTCAAAAAAAATAAAAAAAAAAGAAAGAAACAGTCTTACTCTGTCACACAAGCTGGAGTGCTGTGGTATGATCATAGCTCATTGCAACTTCAAACTCCTGGGCCCAAGCAAATCCTCTCACTTCAGCCTCCCAAGTAGCTGGGACTACAGGTACATGTCATCACTCAGCTAATTTTTTTTTTCTTTTTAAGAGATGGAGTGTCACTATGTTGCTCAGGCTGGTCTCAAACTTCTGGCCTTTCAATGCACTGTGAGCCAATTACAGACAGGCGCCAATGCGCCCAGCACTTCTATCTTTTAATTCACTTATCTTTCACCAGCTATTTTCACCTGTTGTCTATCCTGCCTGTTGCAGTCTTTTTTTTATTTCCAATAGCAATATATTTCATGACTGCCTATTTTTGTTTAATAATATCCTGCTCTCATTGCAAGGACACCGTTCCCTCCTTACCATTTCAGTATGTAACATAATGTTAATCTTAAAACTAACTTTTTTTAAGACAGGGTCTCACTCTGTCTCCCAGGCTGGAGTGCAGTGGTGTGATTACAGCTTATTGTAGCCTCGACCTCCTGGGCTCGGGTGATCCTCCCCACTCAGCCACCCGAGTAGCTAGGACTATAGGTGAATATCACCACACCTGGCTAATTTTTAAATTTTTTGTAGAGATGAGGTTCTGCCATGTTGCCCAGGCTGGTCTCAAACTCGTGGGCACAAGCAATCCATCTGCCTCAGCTTCCAAAACTGCTGGGATTACAGATGTGGGCCACCACACCCAGACTAAAAGTCATATTTAAAAATCATGCCTGCCACCTTTTGAAAGCATATGAAAAGGACTGAGTTGTTGGACATTTCCAAGGACATGTGAAGAGGATGTCTTTGAAGAGAGCTGTTGAAGCGCTCTGAGTCTCATGGCCCCAGGGAAAGGGTGGAATGGAGCAGATGACCTCTTAGCCCCAAGCTTAGGGTCCCATGCAGACAGCTTGGTTTGTGTCCCTGCCACTGAGGAAGAAAGAAGGTGGGAGCCTGGCTCACCTTGAGGAAGCCAAACAGCCTGCGATGCAGAGTAGAAGGCGGCGTCTAGGAAAACCAGAGGCTAAGTAATAAAGCTTTAAAAAAAATGTGTTGCCTACATCATGGGAGTGACAGTCTGAGTTTCAGCAGGGATGCCTACAAAAAACTCACAAAAGTGCCCATAGGAGAAAGAATCAGCTTTAAACCTCAGCAGGGCCCAGAGAGCCAAAACCAGCCTTCAACTGTTTAAATCAAGTAAGACCTTCCTAAGCCCAGTTCCCTTCTTCCTTTCTTTTTTCTTTTAATTTGTATGGATACATAGTAGGTGTGTATATTTATGGGGTACATGAGATGTTTTGATACAAGCATACAATGTATAATAATCACATCAGGGTCAATGGGGTTTCCATCACCTCAAGCATGTATCATTTCTTTGTGTTATGAACACTCCAATTATACTCTTTTGGTTATTTTAAAATATTCAATAAATTATTGTTGACTTGTAGTCACCTCATTGTGCTATCACATACTAGATCTTATTAATTCTATCTGACTCTATTTTTGTACCCATTAAGCATCCCTACTTTTCCTCACTGCCCTCCTCAGCCTTTGGTAACCATCCTTCTACTCTCTATCTCCATGACTTCAATTGTTTTAATTTTTAGTCCCCACAGACGAGTGAGAACATGCGAAGTTTGTCTTTCTGTGCCTGGCTTCTTTCACTTAACATAATCACCTCCAGTTCCATCCATGTTGTTGCAAATGACAGACTCTCACTGATTTTTATGGTTGATAGTACTCCATTGTGTGTATGTGCCGCATTTTCCTTATCCATTTGTCTGTTGATGGACACTCAGGTTGCTTCTGAATCTTGGCTGTTGTGAACAGTGCTGCAATCCCTCTCCCCTTCTGGAACTCCAATCCCAGGTGGGTGCACAACAGCAGCAGATAAAGGAGGGGGAGGAAAAAAAGAGAAGCTGACCACACCCCTCCCTGAAGTAAGAAAGCTCCTTGCTAGAGACCAAAGAGGCTTTATCTTTTATAAGAGTTTAAAGTGAGCTGGGTGCGGTGGCTCATGCCTGTAATCCTAGCACGTTGGGAGGCTGAGGCAGGTGGGTCACCTGACCTCAGGAGCTCAAGACCAACCTAGGCAACATGGCAAAACCCTGTCTCTACAAGAAATACAAAATTTAGCTGGTGCAGTGGCACGTGCCTGTAGTCCCAACTACGGGAAAGTTGAGGCAGGACAAATCACTTGAGCCCAGGAGGTCAAGGCTGCAGTGAGTGATCCTGCCACAGCACTCCAGTCTGGGCAGCAGAGTAAGACCCTGTCTCAAAAAAAAAAAAAAAAAAAAAGAGTTCAGACTGTTTTCCTATCTGGGAATAGACTATTTTAACGTGAATTAAAACCATGGTTTCTTGTGACTACCAAGCATTTTATCACCCAGGAATGACCAGAAAGTCATTCATTGGTAGGGGAAATACTGCCCCCAACTAGACAAATTTTAAGGGAGGATGAGAGACTTTCTGTGAGACTAATTATCATCCTTTCAAATGGTTCATAATTTCCACCTCTCCTGTTATTAATTCTGCTTCTTAAGCCTGAGAAGTATGCCTCATGATAAATTTTGACATGTCCTTTGCAATTTTTGTTTTCTAGCTCATTCTGCTTGGGAATTCTTTTTCAATGGACAGGCTCTTCCACGTTAGGTGCTTTTGCAGTTGCCTGAGCCCATTCTTCCTGATTTGCACACCCAGGAGCAGGTCTTATGTTACGGAGTTTGGGATGTTGGCTCTCAGCCAAAAATATTTCTGATGCAGCTATGCAGCACCCCTGTGCAGCACCAGCCTGGTTCTCATGTTTACATCAGTGCCCTTTTCTTCCTGCACCATGAGCAAGCAGCACATTTCTGGAGTGTTTTCAGCCCCAGCTACATGGAGGGAGCATGGGTTGGGTCTCCTGCCAAGCATAGGCATGTTCATCCCCATTCTCACATGAGCTTTAAAGCCAGCCTATGTATACGCAACTCCTTCTACCCCTGGGCTACTCTTCACCAGCTTATCCTGTAGGTTTACTCTTCATTCTTAGTACAGAGAGAGAGCGAGAGAGAGAAAGAGTATGTGTGTGTCCCCATAATTCCTCCAGGTTTGGAGGCGGTTACAGAGAGGGTTTGATGTGTGCTCACTCCACCATCTTGAGCAGATGTCTTCCAGTCATGTCTCAGACGCTATTGAGCAAGATGTAGGCCCCAGCCACAGGACATCTCAGCCTTCCAACAGAGTGGACAAGCCCATTTCCAAAGTGGCGACATCTTCACTCACTGATGGGAGGAATTTGTTTATTAGTGGCTTTGGCAGGAATCCCTCCCTCTCTCACCTGTCCTGCCCAGAAGAGCGGATGCCTCTCCAAGAGAGCTGATGTAGGAGAGACTGGCTCAATATTCTAAGAAGCCACCATGCCAGAGGCCTCCCTAAGCTCTCCTTCTCACCCCAGAGGCTTGAGTGGGGACACAGGACTTTTGGATAAGAATCTCAGGTGCAAATGCTGGTATCACACAGACCAGACTCTCCCTTCTGCCCTAAAGGGCTCAGAAGGCTCTGGGCCTCAGCGGTGCTGCTCACAAGCTCCTGCTCTCTCCTATGGCTACACCACCAACCCAGCTTGGCTTGAGCTTCCCAAGCCTGGAAGCTCCAACAGCCAATTCAGATAAGAGGGGCAAGAAGAGGGGCCTGGGCACAGCTCACTGGGGCAGATGGGGAGTCTACACCCCGGGAGGTAACCTGGATGTTTCAGGAACTGTATTAGCCTGGCATGGAAGCAGCCCATCTAGTGTACCCCACAAGCCTCAGAACCCGCAGAACACCCTGTCTGAAAGCAGAGCAAGTGGCCAAGCAGCAAGGCTGGATTACAGTCAGTTCCAGTCGGCTGGAATCACTGAGTGCTGACTGTACCCCTGCCACCACACTAAGAACATCGCACGCTTGTCTCATTTAATCCTCTCCGTATCCTAATCTGGGAAATGTTGTTATTCGCTCCATTTTCCAGGTGAGGAATCAAAGCTCAGAGAGGCCAAGGAATTTGTCCAAGGTCACATAACTTTTAAGTGATCGAGTCAGAACATGGGTAGTTTGAGTCTGGAAGCCACACTGCCGGTCCCTCTGCCCCGCTTCCTCTGGTATTGTGACTGTCCAGAATGTTAAGCTGGTCCCCACTACATCAGCTCTTATGGAGAAATGTCCATTTTTCTGGGCAGGATGAGAAGGGCTGGTGCTGGGCCCACAGCAGACCAGGGCTGTGGGGAGTAAGGAAGGCCTGCAGCATGGACGGGTAAAGAGACCCCCGTCCCCACAGACAGTCAGAGCCCAATGCCCCTCCATGACCATCTGGTCCAAGCTCCTTGTTCAAACCTGGCACAGAAAATAAGGGTGAGAAAAGTGACAGTGACCTGTCCAAGGTCACACAGCAAAAAACCAGCTACACCAGGACCAAAATGCATCTCTAAACAAGAGCAGCCTCATCCTGATGCTTTGGAACCCGCCGTCCTTCTGCACAACCCAGAGCTATTTTCCATTTCTTATTGCCTTTTTGTTCGTGTATGTGTTTGTGATTTTTTGAATGGCAGATGACCACACCCACCCCAGGAGATTTTTCTTCAAATGATTCAGAGCGAGGCACAGGCATCTGCCCTTTGTAATGCTCCCCAGATGACTCTAGCATGCTGAGATCCCCTACTCCAGCCACCCTTGACTTGCTCTCCTTGGTGCTTTCCTCCTGCATCCATGCTTTTGGAAGGAGTGGGCTGCCACCCCTCCACTCCTCAGTGGGACACGCAGCTGCCCACTATTAACACAGCTCTCCTACCAAACCCAGGGGCCTCCTCTCTGAGCAGCATAAAATGCTGCCAATCACCTCTGCTGGGATTGCTACTCCTACAGCCTTCCAGACATCCAGCACCACAAACCCAACACATCCCAACACAAACTCATCATCCTTGCCCCACGGCCCTGGACTCCTCCGTTTCCTTCATTGGCTGCACACATTGAGCAGAAGCTACGTACATTGTGAGGCCCCTCGTGCATGAAGTAGAAAAAGTGTCATTAAAGGTGCATGGAAAGCTTTTTCCTTTCTTTTGTGATCTCTTTCTAGGATTGTCATGGTGGGTTTTTTAAATTATCATTTGCTGTTTAATGGTATTCTAAGTGAAAAAAAGTCAAAAAATTAAAATTATTAGTACAATCTCTTCACTGCTCATCTTTATAGTGTGCAATGACAATTTTAAATGCAAATCCCAGCACATTTAGCTGGTGCAGAATCACCGAAATCACAAAATTCTTCCTTCATGGCTGGTCCCCAGAGGGTGCCATGAACTGGCCAGAAGAGGCAAATCCAAGGCAAACTCAGGGAAGTATAGAAAGAGGAAGAGAGGACTGGGCACAGTGGCTCACTACTGTAATCCCAGCACTTTGGGAGGCGAAGGCCAGTGGATCATCTGAGGTCAGGAGTTCGAGACCAGCTTGGCCAACATGGTGAAACACTGTCTCTACTACAAATACAAAAATTAGCCAAGCGTGGTGGCAGGCGCCTGTAGTCCCAGCTACTCAGGAGGCTGAGGCAGGAGAATTGCATGAACCCGGGAGGCAGAGGTTGCAGTGAATCAAAGATCACGCCACTGCACTCCAGCCTGGGTGACACAGTGAGACTCCATCTCAAAAAAAAATAAATAAATAAATAAAAAGAAGGAGGAAGGGAGGATTCCCCAGGCACAGGGCCACCCTGTGACAAAGCGCACATGCGTACGTACACTGTCTGCCTGTGGGTCCCACCTCCCACCAGCCAGCCAGTGCCGCCGGTCTCACCTGGGGGTAGGGCCGGGGAAACTCAAGCAGGTGCCTCCACTTCCCACAGACTCACAGCCCCAACCCACAGCATAAGGGTGATCCCCAGGGATCTCTAAACCTCCATGCTGAGATGCACTTGGTACCTGGATAGGGGGTAGGGAGAGGCTCAGACACATCATAGCAATGCCAGCCTGAAGTGAAGACAGCCACCACCATGCCATGCCCCAAGACATCACAAAGTGTGAGCACCCAATAGTCTCTGAGCCCCCACCTAGGCCCCTGCAGAGGTGAAGAGCAGCAATGGTCCTGGGGTGGAGGCAGGGAAGAGGAGGTCAGTCATACATGGAGCCAGGGGCAGGGGAGCAGGTGGCTGAGAACCCATGCCAAGGAGGCAGTGCAAGGTGGGCCCACATGTCAGCTGAGCCTCCAAGCCCCTGGCACACTGCATTGTCCCATTGGACTTCACTTACAAAACACAAAATCGAAGGTAAAATTAAGAATTTCGAAACAGCAACAACAAAGCACTAAAATCCAAGGAGGCGGGAGCCCTCTGAGCTCAGAGTACAACTGCACTGGCCACATGCCATGAAGCTGGCCCTGACCACAGGTCTGTCCATGCTCCCTCTGGGAGCCCTTGCCTGGATAGTGGCAGCCACCAGGCTGGTCTCCCTTCCTCAGATCACTCCTTTGCTTTTGGCCCTGCCCTCTAAGCCAAAATTATCTAGACCCAGGACAGACATCAACCCATGAGCTGGCTCAAACAGATTCTCTTTCAAAAGAATTTGAACCAAGGGGCCAGATCCAGAAACCGGTTACTGGTTGAAACCTGGAGCTGGGAAGGTCATGAAGCTCAGGGGCTGGGTTGGAAGGGGGTCAGTGAGGACCTTCTTACCTGAGAAAGAACAGGGAACAGCATAGCAGTAAGAATGCAGGGCAACCTGTAATCCCAGCACTGTGGGAGGCTGAGGCGGGTGGATCACTTGAAGCCAGGAGTTTGAGACCAGCCTGGCCAACATGGTGAAACCCGGTTTCTACTAGAAATACAAAAAAATTAGCCAGGCATAGTGGTGCACCTGTAATCCCAGCTACTCAGGAGGCTGAGGCAGGAGAATCGCTTGAACCCAGGAGGCTCCTCCTGTAACTGTTGAGCATGTATGTTTAGCCAATCCTTTCAGCATAAAGCTCCTACCCCAACCCCTCCTTCTTCAAAGTGCCTGTCTCTGGTCTTGGCCAAAGGCAGGCTTTCCAGCCTGTGGGATGGCCACCTTGCAAGCTGTAACCTTTTATAAGAAATTTAGAAAAGTCCTATTGAAAAATTTTTTTTGAGTCCGAATCTCATTTCTACATGTTGATCCAAAAGATCTCTCCTTTTCTAAATTTATAAATTTTGGCATTTTTTAAATAAGTTAACAATATGAACTGTAAGTTTTCAGGGCATTTCAAAGTGTGCGTGTGTGTGTGTGTTTGTGTGCGTGTGTATATACTTGCATGTGTGTGTATGTGTGTATTGATGTATAAGTGTGTTTATATATGTGTACATTTATATATGTATGTATTTATGTATGAGTGTGAATGTGTGTATATGTGTATGTGTGTATGTGTATGTGTGTATATGTATGTGTGTATGTGTGTATATGTATGTGTGTATGTATATGTGTAAGTGTGTGAGTGCTCTGACTGAAGTTAAATACTTAAGTACTCTTTGAAATAACGACACTCATTGCCCAGTTTGTCAGCTTTGTACAGGCTTATTATGAAGTTTGAGTTAATTTATTTCTTGAAAGAGAATTTTCTTTTTGATCAATGTTGTGGAAAAAGTTTTTTTCAGCAGGACTTTTACTATTAACTTACGATCCCCATGCAGCAACAAATGAGGGGGACTGACCACCAGCCAGCAGCCGGAATCCATTCAACTTCAATTCCTAAGCATCAGTGTTATGGGTCCTTCTAGTGCAAGAGTATAATCAAAGTTTCCCAATTTAATTGTGATATTTTATGTGGCATTGTGTGACTCAAAGTCGCAACTTACAGGGTCATTCCACTCATATTCCCCTTAAGCTGTACAACTTCTTCTGACTGATGTATTTGTGTTTCCTAGTTTTTGTTTTCTTCATCTACACAACAGACGAATCACTAACACCAACATGTAAATGACTAGGCAGATCCTCTTTTTTTTTTTTGAGATGGAGTCTCACTCTGTCGCCCAGGCTGGAGTGCAGTGGCGTGATCTCGGCTCACTACAAGCTCCGCCTCCCAGGTTCACGCCATTCTCCTGCCTCAGCCTCCCAGGTAGCCCACCACCACGCCCAGCTAATTTTTTGTATTTTTAGTAGAGACGGGGTTTCACCGTGTTAACCAGGATGGTCTTGATCTCCTGACCTCGTGATCTGCCCACATCGGCCTCCCAAAGTGCTGGGATTATAGGCGTGAGCCACCGCGCCTGGCTGACAAATCCTCTGGTTTTTTCTCCATTTTCTCTTACTACTCATAGTCTTTTGCTCCTTTTATGTTTCATCTTGGACTCATGGCTTTTCCAATCCACCATATGCCCATTGGCTTCAGCCGATACTCTCCTTTTGACATTCAAGTTGCCTCAACTTTGGCCAGCAGAACCCCTTTTAGATGGCTCCTCTGTCCTTTTGACTCTACTAATTTATTCAAACTTTCTTGATTTCTGGCCTTGTTGTTCAGTGTTTAGGTTTTCCCTGAACTTCCAGCTCAAAGCATGGAATATGCCATTCCTCCCAAGACGCTTTTGGTAAGAAGAGAAGAGCATTAGAGACCAGAATGTGGGTGCCAAAGTGCATTGTGAGGTGACATGGCTCCTGGGCATTTCAATAGACAGAGAGACAAAGGATACGTATTTTTAATTTACTATTTTTGTTCTTTCAAAAGCTTGAATTTATCTTGATTTTTTCAGTCCAGTTCTAACAATAAAGTGTTCCTAATCAAATTTTTTTTTCTTTTTTCTTTTATTTTTAGTTGACACATAATAATTGTACATATTTATGGGATAGAGTGTTTTTCTTTAGAAATTTTAGTTTTATGAATTCCATTAAGGTATTTTTTGCCTGGTTTGAAACATCAGTGCCATTCCAGTTTTTTTTTACATTTTTTATTGATAAGTCATAGATGCACATATTTTTGGGGTACATGTGATAATTTAATACATTCACCTAACTGGTAAAGATTAAATCAGTGTAATTGAAATATTCATCACCTACTCAAATTCTTGATTCTACAATTGTAGTTCCTCTTCTGTTATGCTAAGAAGACTAGATTTCTAACAAAATAAACGATCACTTATTTGTCTGGAAAAATTAGTTCTAAAATAATATTACAACATTAATGCCAATTTTCCAATTATCAAATACAGCTCGACTTTTCTAATAGTTCTTTTTTGTTTATTTTTAGACGGCATTCCACTAAGGATTTGCTAAAAATCTCTTTGCTCTAAACTCATTCATAATCTCTGACTCTTTGGCTCTGTATAAAGCTTTGGCTCATCTGTTCTCCTTTGTTTGCAATTTGAGATCCCTGGCATCAGAACAGCTGACAGACCAAAGCTCTAGAGGGGAGTGACTGGCCACCAGGAAACAGGGGATCCTCCCTACTGTGAGGTGATAGAGGAGCCTCCAGCAGCACAGTGGCCAATATTCTGCATGATGGTTGTGTTTCTCCATCTACAATGGTTTAATACATGGGTATCATCCAGGTTGGCACACATGATTTCTGGCTGAATTAGCCAGTTCTGCCCCTGACATTTTATCTATCAAACCCATGTTACTTTCACAGGTTTAGGAGTTTGTTTGTTTTTTTCTTTTTCTTTTTAATTATGTTCTTATCTTCCAAGCTTTTAATTTATCTTGCTCCTTTTTATGAACTATAGGCTCTCCCTCCCTTTATAATATTCAACACCCCCTTACCAACTTAATATATCAGGTATGTGTTATTATATCAAGATTTTCAGTGAAAAATCAAAATGGTTCTCCCAATTAGTAGTTCCCTGACCCAGAACCAAAGTTTTTTATTTTCTCACAGGAGGATCAGATTCTTTACGATTAGCCAAGAATAGTAGCTATAAATGCAGTATCTTAAGATTTTGGCCTGAACTCTGTTTTGGCTTATGAATAAAAATGTAGACTTTGCTTCATATATATTATTGTTGTCCTATTTTAATTACAGACCAATAGAGTGTAGATTTCCAAATTCTCAGAAGTCTTTGGAAAACACAATTACCAACTACTTTAACTCTATAGAAAATTCAAACTTCCCAAAGTGAAATGAGAATGCCATAACAATACAACCAGATATACCTCAATAAAGTTTAAATTAAAAATACATAAGCATCCCTAACTCATTTTATGAGGCCAGCATCATCCTGATACCAAAGCCTGGCAGAGACACAACAAAAAAAAGAGAAAGAATTTTAGACCAATATCCCTGATGAACATCAATGCAAAAATCCTCAATAAAATACTGGCAAACCGAATCCAGCAGCACATCAAAAAGCTTATCTACCATGATCAAGTGGGCTTCATCCCTGGGATGCAAGGCTGGTTCAACATACACAAATCAATAAATGTAATCCCATATAAACAGAACGAAAGACAAAAACCACATGATTATCTCAATACATGCAGAAAAGGCCTTTGACAAAATTCAGCAGCCCTTCATGCTAAAAAATCTCAATAAATTAGGTATTGATGGGATGTATCTCAAAATAATAAGAGCTATTTATGACAAATCCACACCCAATATCATACTGAATGGGCAAAAACTGGAAGCATTCCCTTTGAAAACTGGCACAAGACAGGGATGCCCTCTCTCCCCACTCCTATTCAACATAGTGCTGAAAGTTCTGGCCAGGGCAATCAGGCAGGAGAAAGAAATAAAGGGTATTCAATTAGGAAAAGGGAAGTCAAATTGTCCCTGTTTGCAGATGACATGATTGTATATCTAGAAAACCCCATCGTCTCAGCCCAAAATCTCCTTAAGCTGATAAGCAACTTCAGCAAAGTCTCAGGATACAAAATCAACGTGCAAAAATCACAAGCATTCTTATACACCAATAACAGACAAACAGAGAGCCAAATCATGAGTGAACTCCCATTCACAATTGCTTCAAAGAGAATAAAATACCTAGGAATCCAACTTACAAGGGATGTGAAGGACCTCTTCAAGGAGAGCTGCAAACCACTGCTCAATGAAATAAAAGAGAACACAAACAAATGGAAGAACATTCCATGCTCATGGATAGGAAGAATCAATATCATGAAAATGGTCATACTGCCCAAGGTAATTTATAGATTCAATGCCACCCCCATCAAGCTACCAATGACTTTCTTCACAGAACTGGAAAAAACTACTTTAAAGTTCATATGGAACCAAAAAACAGCCCGCATTGCCAAGTCAATCCTAAGCCAAAAGAACAAAGCTGGAGGCATCACACTACCTGACTTCAAACTGTACTACAAGGCTACAGTAACCAAAACAGCATGGTACTGGTACCAAAACAGAGATATAGACCAATGGAACAGAACAGAGGCCTCAGAAGTAATATCACGCATCTACAACCATCTGATCTTTGACAAACCTGACAAAAACAAGAAATAGCTAAAGGATTCCCTATTTAATAAATGGTGCCGGGAAAACTGGCTAGCCATATGTAGAAAGCTGAAACTGGATCCCTTCCTTACACCATATACAAAAATTAATTCAAGATGGATTAAAGACTTATGTGTTAGACCTAAAACCATAAAAACCCTAGAAGAAAACCTAGGCAATACCATTCAGGACATAGGCATGGGCAAGGACTTCATGTCTAAAACACCAAAAGCAATGGCAACAAAAGCCAAAATAGACAAATGGGATCTAGTTAACTTAAAGAGCTTCTGCACAGCAAAAGAAACTACCATCAGAGTGAACAGGCAACCTACAGAATGGGAGAAAATTTTTGCAATCTACTCATTGGACAAAGGGCTAATATCCAGAATCTACAAATAACTCAAACAAATTTACAAGAAAAAAACAAATAACCCCATCAAAAAGTGGGCAAAGGATATGAACAGACACTTCTCAAAAGAAGACATTTATGCAGCCAACAGACACGTGAAAAAATGCTCATCATCACTGGTCATCAGAGAAATGCAAATCCAAACCACAATGAGATACCATCTCACACCAGTTAGAATGGCAATCATTAAAAAGTCAGGAAACAACAGGTGCTGGAGAGGATGTGGAGAAATAGGAACACTTTTACACTGTTGGTGGGACTGTAAACTAGTTCAACCATTGTGGAAGACAGGGTGGTGATTCCTCAAGGATCTAGAAATAGAAATACCATTTGACCCAGCCATCCCATTACTGGGTATATACCCAAAGGGTTATAAATCATGCTGCTATAAAGACACATGCACACATATGTTTATTGCGGCACTCTTCACAAGAGCAAAGACTTGGAACCAACCCAAATGTCCATCAATGATAGACTGGACTAAGAAAATGTGGCACATATACACCATGGAATACCATGCAGCCATAATAAATGATGAGTTCATGTCCTTTGTAGGGACATGGATGAAGCTGGAAACCATCATTCTCAGCAAACTATCGCAAGGACAAAAAACCAAACACCACATGTTCTCACTCATAGGTGGGAATTGAACAATGAGAACACTTGGACACAGGAAGGGGAACATCACACACCAGGGCCTGCTGTGGGGTGGGGGGAGGGGGGAGGGATAGCATTAGGGGATATACCTAATGTAAATGACAAGTTAATGGGTGCAGCACACCAACATGGCACATGTATACATATGTAACAAATCTGCACGTTGTGCACATGTACGCTAGAACTTAAAGTATAATTAAAAAAAAGAAAAAAATACATAAGCACCTGTAATCCCAGCTACTCTGGAGGCTGAGGCAGGAGAATCGCTTGAACCCGGGAGACGGAGGTTGCAGTGAGTCATGATGGTGCCACCACACTCTAGCCTGTGCAACAGAGAGAGACTCCATCTCAAAAAAAACACATAAGCAGTTATGTCCAATTATATCATGATTTACTTTTTATTGACAGAGAAGTGTATCAGATTATTTCACCTTTAAACCATCCTCAGAAAATTCAAGTGGAAACTTTTTTACAGAATCATACAATTTTCAGACTATGTGGATTCCAATAAAACCAGTTTGTAAAATACCCCAGTGTTTACAATTACAGCACACACTTATGCAGTAGCTATTTAGTGTTGGTGAAGAAATCCAAATTCTTCCCAAATTTTATGATTTATTCTGAATTATATTATTTGAATTTAAAAGGTGAATTCACATATCACCTGTTTCAATTATCAAGTTTTTAATTCCTTTCTGAAGTTTTAAACAGCATTTAATTTAAAAATCCCAATTTTACAATAAATGTTTTAGGTGACAAATGAGTTTTTAAATGAGTCATTAGCCAAAGAAAAGAGTGGGCCCCACTTTCTCATACCCCCTGCCACAATCAACACCATGCACATCTCCAGAAGCTGGGCTTTTTGTTTTTAAGCAACATGTTGAGAACCACACCTCATGACCAAGCTTTTTGTCAGTTCTTTAACCTGAGGCTTGCCTTTGTCAACCCAAAGTTGCAACAGAGCGAGATGTTACTTAATGTTACTCGTATTTAAATTTCAGCATCTATTTGCTGCCATCAGCTAAACTGAAACTCTTCATTTAAAACACAGGCAGTGGCTCACGCCTGCAATCCCAGCACTTTGGGAGGCCGATGCGGGCAGATCATTGAAGCCAGGAGTTTGAGACCAGCCTGGGCAACATTGTGAAACGCTGTCTCTACTAAAAATACAAAAACTAGCCAGGTGTGGTGGCAGGTGCCTGTAATCCCAGCTACTAGGCTGAGGCAGGAGAATCGCTTGAACCCATGAGGTGGAGGTTGCAGTGAGCTAAGATCACGCCACTGCACTCCAGCCTGGGTGACAGAGCAAGACCCCTGTCTAAAAACAAAAACAAAAACACACAGTAAGTGTTCCACCTCACTGGCCCTCCATAATCTAGGCCTGATCTGGGGTGAGGCCAAGAAAAGGGGAAAAATCTATTCCATTTTGATCTATTTCCAGTTGCAAGACTCAAAAGTTCAAGTGAGGCAGGGCACAGTGGCTCATGCCTGTAATCCCAGCACTTTGGGAGGCTGAGGCGGGCAGATCACCTGAGGTCAGGAGTTCAAGACTAGCTGGCCAACATGGCGAAACCCTGTCTCTACTAAAAATACAAAAATTAGCTGGGCATGGTGCCAGGTGCCTGTAATCCCAGCACTTTGGGAGGCTGAGGCGGGCAGATCACCTGAGGTCAGGAGTTCAAGACTAGCTGGCCAACATGGCGAAACCCTGTCTCTACTAAAAATACAAAAATTAGCTGGGCATGGTGCCAGGTGCCTGTAATCCCAGCACTTTGGGAGGCTGAGGCGGGCAGATCACCTGAGGTCAGGAGTTCAAGACTAGCTGGCCAACATGGCGAAACCCTGTCTCTACTAAAAATACAAAAATTAGCTGGGCATGGTGCCAGGTGCCTGTAATCCCAGCTACTCAGGAGGCTGAGATAGTAGAATTGCTTGAACCCGGGAAGCAGAGGTTGCGGTGAGCCAAGATAGCACCACTGAACTCCAGCCTGGGTGACAGAGCAAGACTCCATCTCAAAAAAAAAAAAAAAAAAAAAAGTTCAAGTGAGACAGTGAGCAGTTAATGTCAATGAAATGATTTCACCTGGGAAAGCTTGTCCTCGTGATTGATGCAGGTGGGATGACAGCAGAGGGGCCTACTTTCTGGGCTGTGATCTCCTAGGGCCAGAAACTCAAGATGATGTTTTGTAGGCCTAATCTTATACTAAGGCAATTTCATAGAAGACTGGCTGGCATCTCCAGGAAATTTGGAGGCATGTGGTCACTTCCTAGAGGAGCTGTTTTAAGTACAGACGCAAAATTCAGAAGTTACTGAGGTTTGCTCAGGCACTCATTTCTCCAAAAGCCAGGGTGGTTTGTTTGTTTGTTTGTTTGAGACGGAGTCTCGCTCTGTTGACCAGGCTGGAGGGCAATGGCGGGATCTCAGCTCACTGCAACCTCTGCCTCCTGGGTTCAAGCGATTCTCCTGCCTCAGCCACCCGAGTAGCTGGGATTACAGGCGCCTACCACTACATCCGGCTGATTTTTTGTATTTTTAGTAGAGACAGGGTTTCACCATGTTAGTCAGGCTGGTCTCCAACTCCTGACCTAAGGTGATCCACACGCCTCGGCCTCCCAAAGTGCTGGAATTACAGGCGTGAGCCACCGCGCCCGGCCACCAGTGTTTTTTTTGTTTTTGTTTTTTGGGTTTTTTTTTAACTTAGTTGTTGTTGTTGTTGTTTGTTTAATTTTCTCAATGAGGTCCAGTGAAGGAACCAGGAACATGTACCTCCTCCACAATATGAGGATTTATACTTTTGCTCTTGGAGATGTTTGCAGGCACCTGAGAAGGCTCCTTGCTCAGTTCTTCCTCTAAGGTCCTCCTTAATGGGGTTTTACAACTTGGTCTTGCAACTTCTCACTGGGGGAGACAAGAAAGGTCCGTGTTTTCCTTTTGTGAGCCTCATTCTCCCACCTCTGGCAAGGATACGTTTTTCCAGGTTTTGTTGTTGTTGCTGAAGAAACTGGGAGTCCCAGGAGCGAGAAGAGAAAGCTGTAATTTGGGGCCAACTCTAGTGTTCCAGTTCCAAACTTCACAGGCTGGGCAGCACGCTGGTTTAACATGAGCAAGCAGTAGGCAGGCTCCTCCCCACTGATCTGTGCGGGGGCTGAGGAACACTCCTGGAAAGTCAGTCTAGTAAAGGGATCCTACAAATAGGTCACACAGAAGGAAAACAAAAAGACATCCAAAAAAAAATCTATTTCCGAGAGGTAGGGAATGGCAGCATGGAGGAAAGATCAACAGACACGAGAGTGAGAGAGGCCAAGGTCCCAGCAAAGAGGGAGAGCCGTGGGTACAGCGTGAAGCCCCAAACCAGGAGCTCGGGACAGATACAGACAGAGAGAGGAGAAGGTGGCTGCTAAATTCTAACTCCACCAGTGACAGTGGAGGTTTGTTAAGGACAAGCCCGTGGAAACTGTGTAACTGTATTATTCTAGGAAACCGACCTGAGCTTTCCTTTCTTCATCCAGAAGCCCAGGGAGTTTCACTGCGAGTGGGAACAGAAAACATTTTCAGCACTGACCACAAGGTGGCGCCAGACGCCCGTGGATGTAATGGGTCTTCCCCTCCTGGTGAGCTCCGGAAGCTGGCCATAACATCAAGTCCTCCAGATTGAGAGGAAACCAAGAGGTCTGCACGCCCGGAAAGTTACTCTAGCTTAAGGATAACATACGGCACAAGGAAAATAATAAAAAACATCTTTACTAAAGAGACTGGGAGTGTTGGCCCAGAGACTAGACCGGCAGAGTCTACAATTCTTCTGTGACGGGAAGGAACTTAAAAGACTTTTCTTTCCACCGAACCCCTTGACAGGACAGGGAGAACCAAGGGGGGAAAGACTGGACGTTAAGGGGCGGAGAGGAGCCTTTAGAGGAGAAAAAATGCCTTCTGACTGATGGATTTACATTTACTGGTATTCCTCATTGACACGATAAACGAGTTGATAAGCCCAACACGATTGAATAACAAGTAGAAATGCATTCTATTAGATTCATCTTCTCTGAGAATGCATTATGGTAGCTTCGCTCTTCTTGGGTGTCATGGACTGATGACTTTTCAAATATATGGTATCAATTGTGCCAGCCAATATTCTCCTTCTGGTGCTTATATTGTCCCAACTTTGGCTAGAAGGAGCCCTATATAGATTGTTCCTTGTGTAATTTTGAATGACCCTTAATGCTTTGCTTTCTGTCCCAAAAAGGTATAGGTGTTCTAACATTACCTTATACCTTTCAACTCCAAACTGACATGGCATCCACTACTGCTCCAGGAAACTTTGGCTCCTTTGGGAGAAAACTAACACTAGAAACCAAAATCTTAGCATTAAGATGCATTGTGGAGGTGACACTTCTCCTGGGCCATTTCAGTGGAAAAAAGTCAAAATATTTTTAATGTAATGTTTCATAAAGACATGACTTCATATTAATATGTTTGATTCAGTTCCAACAGTGCCCTGTTCTTAGTCAAATTTGGGAGCCTACAATTAGCCTTCCTTGTCACTAATCCTAAAATCTAGATTCTTATCAAAATATACAAAATATATATTATTTACTTGCTTTATCTGATAAGATAATAGTTGCAAAAAATACATTATCAATACAAACAGTATAAATATTCAATAAAGTTTTTGTTTTAGACTACATACACCTACGGATTTGTTGCCAAATTACTTTGTTCTAGAATCTCTCATAATATCTCACACCATGTGACTATGCAGGGACTTATCTGACAGGTAGTTCTGGGTCCATTGTTTCCATCCACTTTCATTTTGAAGAGGCTGCAACCTGCCCCCAGCTCCCGTTTTCTGCTCTACCTTTTCATTTTACCATGACTTACAAACTCCCAATATACTAAATGATTCACTTAATAATAATACTTTGTCATTGTGTTATTATTATTTCTCCCTTATCCCATTGGAGTGTAAACCTCATGGAGCAGGGATTTTATTCACTGGACCCTGGCAGTTGCACCCTAAAGGCAGGACTAAGAAAGCTGGGCTTGATTCTGGGGGCTCAGGGGACTCTACTGGGTTGGGCTGCAAGAGACAATCTTCAGTGAAACAGCAGAAGCCGCTCTAGGCTGCTCCCAGGTACTCATCCCCCCACAACACACACACACACAAGTACTTCCCCCAGTTCCTGCAGGACTCAATGAGAAGCTGTGAAAACAAAGCAAGCCAGTAGTGCTGAGCCTGAGCCCCTGGACTCAGTGACTGGGCATCTGGAGGGTTGGAGCTTCTAGAAAAAGAATGTGGCGGGAAGCTGTGCCTTATGATGAGAGTGACCCGGCTCCTGGTTTGCCCAGAGAAGTCCCAATTTACAGCTGTGGTCCTGCTGTAATTACTAATCACATTCCTTTTCACTCATGTAAGTGTCCGGGTGTAGGGATAAATGCATTGGAGGGAAAGGGAGGAGGCCTGGGGATTTGGGATAGAAGTGCTCCAGGGGAGAGGGAACAGCCAGCTGTAGAGGAGGCAGCCCCTCCACCACTGGGGGCTGGCAGGTCTGGTGCATGGCTGGGGCTCCATAAATGCACATTCAGGACAATGGGAGACAACAGAAGAATCAAGAGAAATGTCTGTGTACCTACAGATGCCAAAAAATGGATGGGCACTGGGACTAGTTGTGAGAGACTCAAGCAGAGGGAGGTGAGGGTCCTTTCTCAGTTCTGCACCTGGGCTGTGACAGAAGGATAGTGCCCCCCACCACGCCACCATAAGGGGGCAGGAAGAGAGAGGAGGGAGGGTGATGACTGGAATAGTAATATCGTCTTTGTTTTTGCAAACTGAAAGTGTGTTTCCAGTTTAGGTCAAATATAAAATTAGCACACACACTCTAACGAACAACACAGGGAAGCACACAAAATAATACAAAGGAAAAGTAGGAAAGGGTCTTCAGCGATCTCATGCTCCTGGAGAGACCCCTCCAGGTGGTGAAGGGCTGTGGGCCTCTGGGGAAACACCTGGTTGATGCAGTTAGACTGTCCCACCACTGGGCTGGCTGGAAAGGGCCCAGGAAGTGAGGGTGAAGACAGACCAACTCAGAGGCTCCAGAGCTTCGAGGGGGTTAGAAAGCAAGGCGCAGACCCTGCCCATCAATCCCTTCACCCCTCAAGAAGTTTCCTCCCACCATTCCTTCTCTGTGGTTGGCTTTTTTCTTCACCTGGTGGGGCAAAGGGGTGGGTAGAGGCTTCCAGAGGTAGGTCCTCAATGAGCAGACTAAGAGGGGCTAGGGATACCCTGAGTAGGCTGTCAAGGAAAAGAGGGTTCCCCAGGGATTTCCTGTGGGGTTGGGCCTCCAGAAAAGGCCTAGGAGCACCTAACCAGGTGAAGCTTATGCCAGCTGCCTCAGTTGGGGTTCTCATGCAGCCAGAGGCTGCCCCCAACCAGGCAGCCCTGGGCTCTGGACTCCTGGGGCTGCTCCTCTCTCCTGCTCCCATCCCCACCCCCACTCCCACCCCCAGTCATCTTGACCAAAGGTGTCCTTTGGAGCCTCTCTGGACTTGAGGTTGAAAATGTAACTAGAACTTTAAAGACCACTTTTGGCCAGGGTGGCCCCTTTTTATTTGCTAAATTCTGTACTTTACCAACAGAAAAAAGGAGCACAACAAACATGCACGTTACTGACTTCTGCATTGTCACATTGCACACATACATTTCACCTCCTGTCTGCAGTGTGCACACACTGTCAACACTTTACAGTAGTTCATGGATCCTCTGTGTTCATGCACATCCCATTTTCAGTGCGGCTGTGACCGTCCTCCAGGTCACCTACTGTAGAGCTCACTAAGCCATTCCTCTCTGCACCGGCACTGGGCTTGAAGTGAACTCAACACCATTGCTCCCATGCTTCCTTTTCTCTCAAGGATTATTCTGGGAAAGTGGGCTCTCCAAGCCACCCAGTGTGTAGAGTCCTTGATCATTCTTATCATACATTTATGTCCTGCTCTCCAGAAACACTGAATCAGTCAGACTGTAGAGTGTAACCAGTTTCCCTCTAGCCTTGCAAGTGCTGGGTGTATATATGTGTAAGTGTGTGTATAGAGAGAGACTCTGTGTGTGAGTGTTTAGCAGGTGTGTAGGTAATTCCCCCATTACAGATGAGAAAACTTAGGACCGAAGGGATGAAGTCACTTTTCCCAGGGTTGCTCAGCCAGCAAATGGCAGCCACCAGTCTAGAGGTCACATCTCCTAAGCCCTAGTCAGTGTTCTGTTAGACAAACCACCCTGCCTCTGATGGTTGCTTCTAGACTTGTAGACAACAGGCTCTTCCTATTTCTCTCATCCCTTGTCCATGGTGGAAAACAGAAACACAACTTGTCCCCTCATGGTTTCCGTGTCATGCAGACCAGGTTCTCGGCTTCACCTGGGCCCTTCTGCAAACCTATGAGATCCAGGCCCTGAGGAGTTCCTCAGGAGACATCACAGCCGTGGCACAGGCATCCACCTCCTCCCTTCTGCAGCTGATTAACTTCTGGGGTGAATTGGTTATTTTCTGAAAAATAATTTTCATTAATATTCATTAGAGGATAGCAGTAGTAGTAATACTAAAGAATATTAAATTTTTAACTATTTGATTAACTAATTTCCAAGCAGCAAAAACAAAAACTGAAAAACAATTTCAACCCCTAGATCAGGGGCTTCCAACATTTGCTAAGAATATCTCCCAGTTCACTACCCTACAGTTCCATTGAAGCCCTGCTTGGTCAGAGTTCCTCATTCTAAGACCCTGCCCCACAAAAACCCAGAATGTAATTCTGGTTCTTAAAAAAAAAATTAAAGGCAGGTGCGATGGCTCACACCTGCCTTGGGAGGCTGAAACAGGCAGATCGCTTGAGCCCAGGACTTAGAGACCAGCCTGGGCAACATAGCAAGGCTCCCTCTCCACAAAAAATAAACTAGCCAGGCATGATGGCACACATCTGTGGTCCCAGCTACTCATGAGGCTGAGGCAGGAGGATCAATTGAGCCTGGGAGGTCAAGGCTGCAGTAAGCTCTGATCACACCACTGCACTCCAGCCTAGGTAACAGAGCAAGACCCTGTCTCAACAACAACAACAACAACAACAAAACCCTAACCTTCTTCCACCAGAGAGCTCTGAGAATTATGACCTGGTCTGAGATGCTTTATGAACAGCACCTAGCATGGTGCCCAATACAGAGAGGATGTTCCATAAATGGGAGTCCCTTCCTTGCTCATATTTCAGGTTCCTGCCATCTTCTCTCAGTGGCCCCAGTACACAATCATTACTAGTTATAAACATGCAGACATCAACTTTTCAGGTGGACTCTCCCACCTATTACTCGCCTGCTCACCTCTGCCAAAATCTCTAGGTTCTTCTACAGTTATCTCTCTCAGCCCTTCCCCTCATCACTCCCAAGGGTACCACCTGGGCACAAATAGGCACAATGGTTTCCTCCACCTCAGTTCCTCAGGAGACATCAGCTTCATTGAGCCAGTCTCCCTTCATCCTTGTTTGCAAAGAGGCAGCTACAGAGGCTCAATCTTGGTGTCCATGGGCAAATGTCAACAGGAAGAGACAATGCACAGCAGCGCTCACTAAGCGGCGATGTTAGTGTGAAGCCCATTGACTCGCTGCTGCCAGTGCAGTCAGATTCTCAGGACACTAACTCCCTACATCTGCAGTGGTCATACATGATTATTTTTTAAATTCCAGAACAGTGCTGTCCAATAGAAACATAATGTGAGTCACATATGCAATTTTTAAAATCTAGTAGCACGTTTTAAAAGTAAAAAGAAACAGGTAGAACTAATTTTAATAGTATATTTTATTTAACAAATATATCCAAAATATTATCATTTTAACATGTCACTTAAAAAATGACTGAAATATTTTATATGCTTGTTTTATTCTGTCTTCAAAATCCATTCCATATTTTATATTTAAAATACATCTCAATTTGGACGAGTCACATTTCTAGTGTCTAACAGTCAGATATGACTAGTGGCTACTGTATTAGACAGTGCAGTTCTAGCACATTAAATTAAAACAAACAGCATAATCTCAGAATTTTGGAAGGTGCAAAACTGTGGTCCCACAGTTTAGAACTCATTTTCAAGCATAGCTCAGCATATTTTATAAAATTGGAATCAGTTTTCAACATTTAAAAATCGAGAGATTTCTCATAAAAATCTAGATTTCTGGGCTTCTCGTTTAAAACTTGGAGATCTGGCAGCACTGGCTCACACTTCCTCTTGGTAGCAACCTGCTGTCACTGAGAAGATGAAACATATTTGCCATGATCCCCATCCCCCTCTCTCTTGAGTTACATTCATTGCACTGCAAGTTCTTTCCTTTTTCTTTTTTTTTCTTCTTTCCAGTGCCTATGTGGACTCAGAGGCATCTGAGTTCACAAACTCCACTTTGTATGAAGCATGCAAGGTCATGCTTGGAGGGTTCATTGAAGAATTACTAATTTGGGGCCATCTTTATGCTTTCTACCTACATTACAGCAGAATGTGACAGCAAGAAGAGAAAGAATAAACTGAGTCACAGAAAGGAAACTGAGACCCTTCAGCACCAAAGCACCCACTCCCATGAAGCAATTATGGGTGCAAGACAAAGAAAATAAATTATTTTTAAACAGAACATATACTGGGCAGAATTAATATAATTTTCCTTCCATATATAGTTCTGCTTTAGATTGTTGCTTGGTGGGATAGCGTTCCAAGATGGCTGAATAGGAACACTCCAGTCTGCAGCCCCCAGCGTGATCGATGCAGAAGATGGATGATTTCTGCACTTCCAACTGAGGTACCTGGTTCATCTCATTGGGACTGGTTGGACAGTGGGTGCAGCCCACAGAGGGCGAGCTGAAGCAGGGCAGGGCATCGCCTTACCCGGGAAGCACAAGGGGCCAGGGGATTTCCCTTTCCTAGCCAAGGGAAGCCGTGACAGACTACCTGGAAAAATGGGGCACTCCCGCCCAAATACTGCCCTTTTCCCAAGGTCTTAGCAACTGGCAGACAAGGTGATTCTCTCTCGTGCCTGGCTCGGCGGGTCTCATGCCCATGGAGCCTTGCTCACTGCTAGCACAGCAGTCTGAGATCAATCTGCGAGGTGGCAGCCTGGCTTGGGGAGGGGCATCCGCCATTGCTGAGGCTTGAGTAAGTAAACAAAGCAGCCAGGAAGCTCGAACTTGGCAGAGCCCATCGCAGCTCAACAATGCCTACTGCCTCTAGACTCCACCTCTATGGGCAGAGCATAGCTGAACAAAAGGCAGCAGACAACTTTGGCAGACTTAAACGTCCCTGTCTGACAGCTCTGAAGAGAGCAGTGTTTCTCCCAGCACGGCATTTGACCTCTGAGAACGGACAGACTGCCTCCTCAAGGGGGTCCCTGACCCCCGTGTAGCCTAACTGGGAGACACCTCCCAGTAGGGGCCAACAGACACCTCATACAGGCAGGTGCCCCTCTGGGACAAAGCTTCCAGAGGAAGGATCAGGCAGCAATATTTTCTGTTCTATAGCCTCCTCTGGTGATACCTAAGCAAACGGTCTGGAGTGGACCTCCAGCAAACTCCAACAGACCTGCAGCTGAGGGACCTGAGTGTTAGAAGGAAAACTAACATACAGAAAGGAATAGCATCAACATCAACAAAAAGGTAATCTACACCAAAACCCCATCTCTAGGTCACCAACATCAAAGACCAAAGGTACATATAACCACAAAGATGGGGAGAAACCAGAGCAGAAAAGCTGAAAATTCTAAAAATCAGAACACGTCTTCTCCTCCAAAGGATCACAGCTCCTCGCCAGCAATGGAATAAAGCCGGATGGAGAATGACTTTGATGAGTTGACAGCAGTAGGCTTCAGAAGGTCAGTAGTAACAAACTTCTCCGAGCTAAAGGAGGATGTTGGAACCCATCGCAAGGAAGCTAAAAACCTTGAAAAAAGATTAGACGAATGGCTAACTAGAATAAACAGTGTAGAGAAGACCTTAAATGACCTGATGGAGCTGAAAACTATGGCACGAGAACTTCATGATGCATGCACAAGCTTCAGTAGATGACTTGATCAAGTGGAAGAAAGGGTATCAGTGATTGAACATCAAATTAATGAAATAAAGTGAGAAAACAAGGTTAGAGAAAAAAGTAAAAAAAAAAAAATGAACAAAGCCTCCCAGAAATATGGGACTATGTGAAAAGACCAAATCTGTGTTTGATTGGTGTGCCTGAAAGTGACAGAGAGAATGGAAACAAGTTGGAAAACACTCTGCAGGATATTATCCAGGAGAACTTCCCCAACCTAGCAAGGCAGCCCAACATTCAAATTCAGGAAATATAGAGAACACCACAAAGATACTCCTCAAGAAGAGCAACCCCAAGACACATAATTGTCAGATTTACCACGGTTGAAATGAAGGAAAAAGTGTTAAGGGCAGCCAGAGAGAAAGGTCGAGTTACCCACAAAGGGAAGCCCATCAGACTAACAGCAGATCTCTTGGCAGAAACCCTACAAGCCAGAAGAGAGTGGTGGCCAATATTAAACATCTTAAAGAAAAGAATTTTCAACCCAGAATTTCATATGCAGCCAAACTAAGCTTCATAAGTGAAGGAGAAATAAAATCCTTTACAGCCAAGCAAATGCTGAGAGATTTTGTCACCACCAGGCCTGCCTTACAAGAGCTCCTGAAGGAAGCACTAAACATGGAAAGAAACAACCATACCAGCCACTGCAAAAACATGCCAAATAGCAAAGACCATCGACACTAGGAAGAAACTGCATCAACTAATGGGTGAAATAACCAGTTAACATCGTAATGACAGGATCAAATTCACACATAACAATATGAACCTTAAATGTAAATGGGCTAAATGCCCCAATTAAAAGACACAGACTGGCAAATTAGATAAAGAGTCAAGACCCATCATTGTGCTGTATTCAGGAGACCCATCTGACATGCAAAGATGCGCATAGGCTCAAGATAAAGGGATGGAGGAAGATCTACCAAGCAAATGGAAAGCAAAAAAAAGCAGGGGTTGCAATCCTAGTCTCTGATAAAACAGACATTAAACCAACAAAGATCAAAAGAGACAAAGAAGGCCATTACATAATAGTAAAAGGATCAATTCAACAAGAAGAGTTAGCTATGCTAAATATGTATGCACCCAATACAGGAGCACACAGATTCATAAAGCAAGTCCTCAGAGAACTACAAAGAGACTTAGACTCCCACACAATAATAATGGGAGACTTTAACACCCCACTGTCAATATTAGACAGATCAATGAGACAGAAGGTTAACAAGGATATCCAGGACCTGAACCCAGCTCTGCAACAAGCAGACCTAATAGACATCTAAAGAACTCTCCACCCGAAATCAATAGAATACACATTCTTCTCAGCACCATATCGCACTTATTCTAAAATTGACCACATAATTGGAAATAAAGCACTCCTCAGCAAGTAAAAGAAATCACAACAAACTGTCTCTCAGACCACAATGCAATCAAATTAGAACTCAAGATTAAGAAACTCACTCAAAATTGCACAACTACATGGAAACTGAACAACTTGCTTCTGAATGACTACTGGGTAAATAACAAAATGAAAGCAGAAATAAAAGTGTTCTTTGAAACCAATGAGAACAAAGACACAACGTAGCAGAATCTCCGGGACACATTTAAAGCAGTGTGCAGAGGGAAATTTATAGCACTAAATGCCCACAAGAGAAAGCAGGAAACATCTAAAATTGACACCCTAACATCACAATTAAAAGAACTAGAGAAGCAAGAGCAAACACATTCAAAAGCTAGCGGAAGGCAAGAAATAACTAAGTTGAGAGCAGAACTGAAAGAGATAGACACACAAAAAACCCGTCAAAAAATAAATGAATCCAGGAGCTGGTTTTTTGAAAAGATCAACAAAACTGATAGACCACTAGCAAGACTAATAAAGAAGAAAAGAGAGAAGAATCAAATAGACACAATAAAAAATGATAAAGGGGATATCACCACCGATCCCACAGAAATACAAACTACCATCAGAGAATACTATAAACACCTCTACACAAATAAACTAGAAAATCTAGAAGAAATGGATAAATTCCTCGACACATACACCCTCCCAAGACTAAACCAGGAAGAAGTTGAATCTCTGAATAGATCAATAACAGGCTCTGAAATTGAGGCAATGATTAATAGCCTACCAACAAAAAAAAGTCCAAGACCAGACGGATTCACAGCCGAATTCTATCAGAGGTACAGAGAGGAGCTGGTACCATTCCTTCCGAAACTATTCCAATCAATAGAAACAGAGGGAATTCCTCCCTAACTCACTTTATGAGGCCAGCATCATCCTGATATCAAAGCCGGGCAGAGACACAACAAAAAAAGAGAATTTTAGACCAATATCCCTGAGGAACATCAGTGCAAAAATCCTCAATAAAATACTGGCAAACCAAATCCAGGAGCACATCAAAAAGCTTATCCACCACGATCAACTCAGCTTCATCCCTGGGATGCAAGGCTGATTCAACATACACAAATCAATAAACGTAATCCATCACATAAACAGAACCAAAGACAAAAACCACACGATTATCTCAATAGATGCAGAAAAGGCCCTTGACAAAATTCAACAGCCCTTCATACTAAAAACTCTCAATAAACTAGGTACTGATGGAATGTATCTCAAAATAATAAGAGCTATTTATGACAAACCCACATCCAATATCATACTGAATGGGCAAAAACTGGAAACATTCCCTTTGAAAACCAGCACAAGACAAGGATGCCCTCTCTCGCCACTCCTATTCAACATAGTGTTGAAAGTTCTGGTCAGACCAATCAGGCAAGAGAAGGAAATAAAGGGTATTCAATTAGGAAATGAGGAAGTCAAATTGTTCCTGTTTGCAGATGACATGATTGTATATTTAGAAAACCCCATCGTCTCAGCCCAAAATCTCCTTAAGCTGATAAGCAACTTCAGCAAAGCCTCAGGATACAAAATCAATGTGCAAAACTCACAAGCATTCCTATACACCATTAACAGACAGAGAGCCAAATAATGAGTGAACTCCCATTCACCATTGCTACAAAGAGAATAAAATACCTAGGAATCCAACTTACAAGGGATGTGAAGGACCTCTTCAAGGAGAACTACAAACCACTGCTCAACGAAATAAAAGAGAACACAAACAAATGGAAGAATATTCCATGCTCACGGATAGGAAGAATCAATATTGTGAAAATGGCCATACTTCCCATAGTAATTTTTAGATTCAATGCCATCCCTGTCAAGCTACCAATAACTTTCTTCACAGAATTGGAAGAAACTACTTTAAAATTCATATGGAACCAAAAAAGAGCCCGCATCGCTAAGTCAATCCTAAGCCAAAAGAACAAAGCTGGAGGCATCACACTACCTGACTTCAAACTGTACTACAAGGCTACAGTAACCAAAACAGCATGGTACTGTTACCAAAACAGAGATATAGACCAATGGAACAGAACAGAGGCCTCAGAAATAACACCACACATCTACAACCATCTGATCTTTGACAAACCTGACAAAAACAAGAAATAGCTAAAGGATTCCCTATTTAATAAATGGTGCTGGGAAAACTGGCTAGCCATATGTAGAAAGCTGAAACTGGATCCCTTCCTTATACCTTATACAAAAATTAATTCAAGATGGATTAAAGACTTAAATGTTATACCTAAAGCCATAAAAGTCCTAGAAGAAAACCTAGGCAATACCATTCAGGACATAGGCATGGGCAAGGACTTCAAGACTAAAACACCAAAGCAATGGCAACAAAAGCCAAAATAGACAAATGGGATCTAATTAACCTAAAGAGCTTCTGCACAGCAAAAGAAACTACCATCAGAGTGAACAGGCAACCTACAGAATGGGAGAAAATTTTTGCAATCTACCCATCTGACAAAGGACTAATATCCAGAATCTACAAATAACTCAAACAAATTCACAAGAAAAAAACAAATAACCCCATCAAAAAGTGGGCAAAGGATATGAACAGACACTTCTCAAAAGAAGACATTTATGCAGCCAACAGACACATGAAAAAATGCTCATCATCACTGGTCATCAGAGAAATGCAAATCCAAACCACAATGAGATACCATCTCACACCAGTTAGAATGGCGATCATTAAAAAGTCAGGAAACAACAGGTGCTGGAGAGGATGTGGAGAAATAGGAACATTTTTACACTGTTGGTGGGACTGTAAACTAGTTCAACCATTGTGGAAGACAGTGTGGTGATTCCTCAAGGATCTAGAAATAGAAATACCATTTGACCCAGCCATCCCATTACTGGGTATATACCCAAAGGGTTATAAATCATGCTGCTATAAAGACACATGCACACGTATGTTTATTGTGGCACTCTTCACAAAAGCAAAGACTTGGAACCAACCCAAATGTCCATCAATGATAGACTGGATTAAGAAAATGTAGCACATATATACCATGGAATAGTACGCAGCCATAAAAAAGGATGAGTTCATGTCCTTTGTAGGGACATGGATGAAGCTGGAAACCATCATTCTCAGCAAATTATCACAAGGATGGAAAACCAAACACCACATGTTCTCACTCATAGGTGGGAAATGAACAATGAGATCACTTGGACACAGTGCGGGGAACATCACACACTGGGGCCTGTCAGGGGGTGGGCTTGGGGAAGGGATAGCATTAGGAGAAATACCTAATGTAAATGATGAGTTGATGGATGCAGCAAACCAACATGGCACATGTATAGCTATGTATCAAACCTGCACGTTGTGCACATGTACCCTAGAACTTAAAGTATAATAATAATAATAATAAAAGATTGTTACTTGGTGATATAAACTTTAATGGAAAAAATTATTAATGTCATATTTCAGAGTACAACCATCACCTACTATAAAATTTTAGACGTAGACATGAAATGTTTCATCCATACAGATAAATTAAACACAAACTCAGTAGACCCTTTTGAAGAATTGTCAAGGATTTCTGATTAGTAATTTTCCATAGTTTAGTTGGAAAGATGAATCAACTTTTCAAGGATGGCTAGAAATCACTTTTTAATAGTTTGAGGTATTGCCTGTAAGTAACACAAATGTAGAAATGCAGCTAGGCTATGCTAAAGTCATAGCGGAGAGAGGGGAAGTGGCAGTATTGATTCACAGCTCAAGAATGTGTGTGGGATTCAATGGGCTCTAGTGATCTGCTTCTCACACAGCACTGTGGGGAAATGCATAGACTCAGAGAATTTGTCCACTTTAAAAATCTTAGCGTGAAATAAGAATAAAAGTTAAAAGCCTTACGGAAGGGAATGCACGTAGGAATAGACATCAGAATGATGTAGGAAGAATGGTAACAGAGAACAGGGAAGCAAAAGGTAGTCAAGGGTAGTGACGTCTATCTGCCATAGATGAAATTGGTCATACTGTCATAGAGTCTTCCAGTCTCTGGTCTCATCTAAGCTATTTCGTTTTCTCCAAAAGCTGATTTTAGGGTGTGGCTCATGATACATCAGGATTCCTAGGAGATCTTACCAGTTGAGGACTCTTCTTGTGTACCTGAAATCCTGTAAGTTATTAACCCTTTACAGGTTCTTTCCCTGTCTCTTTACCCTGTTCCTCACTAACAAGGCACTGGGTCTTGGGAAGATCTTCATTTCCCTGATCTTGAGGTAGAGAGAAAACCTCTTCTGGCCCCCTGATAGAACTAGAAGAGAAAACATAAGAGAGAGTGTTAAGAGTGTAGTTGCCTGTAAGAGTAAGCATGGGCAGCAGAGTTCAGAGAGAAATCACAACAGAAGACCACCTGGTGGAGCCCAGCTGAGGAAGGCTGAGCTTTTCACCACGTATGAGAAAGAAGAGCTATTGATATGCCTCAGCCAGAAATGCTCCCTACCATTACCATCGCTTTGGATTAGGTCAGGGGATTCCTCTTTTATTGCAGGTTTCTACTTCCACTTATGTCAGGAGAGCACCAATCAGACCAACACTCCTCAGATTACAACTTTTAAAACTGACCCAAATATGAAAAACAGATTCCTTAAATCATGGTAGAGCAACTAAAAGTTCATGCTTGGAAGAAGGGAATGTCACTGGGTAAGTTTCCCATTTTTCACAGCTCCTTGCCTGAAGGCAGGTCCCACTTGGTGCCATAAAGAGTCTTACTGTTTTTTAAAAGCCAAAAAACAGAGACTGGTACAAACACAGAAATTAGAAAGTAAAAGGAAAAATCCCAAAAAGGAGAGAGCCAGAAAAGGGGAGCTACAGTTCTGTACATAAATTCTGCCCAAATATCTGATTGACCTTTGAACTGTGTGAGGTGCAGGTGTGGGGAAAGCTCCTACCAGTCTGTCTAAGGCTAAACGGTTTAATAGATATTAACTGCCTACCACATAGGAGACCAAAGTTGAGTCTTTCTTCCAAACTAACTGCTTACTAAAGCAAATAAACAAACCAAAAAATCAATAGTTTTCAGAGGAACATAACAGAATCGAAATCTCTATAACATATTGTTGGCAGTATCCAGACTATAATCCAAAATCACTAGACATACAAAACACAGGAAAATGTGACCTATACCAAATAAAAAACAATCAGTAGAGGCCAACCTTGACATGACCCACCTGGTGAAATTAGCAAAGATTTTAAAGTAAAGCAGACAAAGGTATTATAATGATGCTCAAAGACAGAAGAAAATATTCTTATAATAAATGACCAAATAGAAAAATCTCAGCAGAGAATATTTACTATAAAAAAGAAAAAAATGGAAATTCTAGAATTGAAAAACACAATATCTGAAATTTAAATACAAAATTCACTAGATGTGCCCAAAATCCGACTGGTGATAACAGAAGAGTCAGTGAACAAGAAGATAGGTTAATAAAATTATTCAATCTGAAGAATAAAGAAGAGAAAAAGAAGATTTTTATAAAAACAAATGGAGCCTCAGGGATCTATGGAGACAATATTGGAAGGTCTAATATAAATAAGATTGGAGTCACAGAAGGAGAGGAGAGAATGAGACAAAAAAAAAATACCTGAAGAAATATGGGCTGGGAGCAGTGGCTCATGTCTGTTAAGCCCAACACTTTGGAATGCCAAGGAGGAAGGATACCACTTGAGCCCAGGAGTTCCAGACCAGCCTGGGCAACATAGGGAGAACTCCATTGCTACAAAAAATAAAATAATTAGCTGTGGCCAGGTGCAGTGTGGCTCATGCCTATAATCCCAGCACTTTGGGAGGCCAAAGCAGGAGGATTGCTTGAGCCAAGGAGTTCAAGACCAACCTGCACAACATAGCAAGACCCTGTCTCTATATAAAATTTAAAAATTAGCTGGTTGCTCTGTCACATGCCTGTAGTCCCAACTACTCAAGAGGCTGAAGTGGGAGGATCACTTGAACCCAGAAGGTCGAGACTACAGTGAGCCATGATCATGCCACTGCACTCCAGCCTGAGTGGCAGAGTGAGACCCTGTCTCTAAAAAAAAAAAAGAAAAAAAAATTTTCCAAATTGTAGCTTAAAAATACATACATGTACAGATTCAAGAAGCTCAATATAGTATAAGCAAGATAAATATAACGCAAACCCCATCTAGGCATGTTATAATTTAACTGGTGAAAGCCAATGGTAATTTAAAACCAGCAAGAGAAAGAGAACACATTTCACATAAGGGAACGATGTTAAAAAAATCATGGCTGTTTTCTTATCAAAAACAATGTAAGCTAAAAGACAATTAAACAACACTTTTAAAGTAGTAAGAGCTGGGTGCAGTGGCTCTCGCACATGTCATCCCAGCACTTTGGGAGGCCGAGAAAGAGGATTGTTTAAGCCCAGGAGTTCCAGACTAGCCTGGGCAACATAGCAAGATGCCATCTCTATTAAAATAAAATGTTATTATTTTTGAAATATTATAATTAATATTTAAAATGAAAATATAGTAAGAAAAAATTGTCAACCAAGAATCCAGCAAAAATATCCTTCAAGAATGAAAGCAAAATAAAGACATTTTCAGATAAAAGAAATCTAAGAGAATTTGTCACTAGCAGATCTACATTACTAAACCTATAGCAAAAAAAGTCAAGAAGTTTTATAAAATGACAGGAAGCCCATACCAGATGGAAATGCAGATCTCAAAAAAGAAGAAAGAGTTCCAGAAATGGTAAATATGTGGGTAAATATAAAAGATTATTTTAAATACCTTAAAAATATATATGACTATATAAAGCAAAAGTTATTCCAAAATTCTTACATTTCATGTGAAATGATATAATATTAAGTCTAAGTAGACTGTGAAAAGTTAAGAATATGTATATTGTAACTCCTAGGACAACCATGAAAAAGTAATGTAAAGAAGAATAACTAAAAAGTCATTAAAGTGAAATTCAAAAAAAAAAATTTAATTAACCCAAAAAGAGGCAGAAAAAGAACAGAGGGAAAACAACAACAATAACAACAATGACAGTAACACAGAAAATAAAATCATGGACCTAAATTCAACCATATCAATCGTTATATTAAATGTTAATGCAGGCCAGGCACAGTGGCTCACACCTGTTATCCCAACACTTTGGGAGGCCGAGGCGGGTGGATCACCTGAGGTCAGGAATTCAAGATCAGCCTGATCAATATGGTGAAACCCTGTCTCTACTAAAATACAAAAATTAGCCAGGTGTGGTGGCATGCACCTGTAGTCCCAGCTACTCGGGAGACTGAGACAGGATTCCTTAAACCCAGGAGGTGAAGGTTGCAGTGAGCCGAGATCATCCCACTGTACTCCAGCCTGGGTGACAGAGCGGGACCCCATCTCAAAAAAAAAAAGTTAGTGAACTAAAAATACCAATTTAAAGGCAGAGGTTGTCAGAATGGATTTACACCAAAAAATAATTATAGCAGAAAAGACTGACTATATGCTGTCTATAAGAGACACACATTAAATATAAATATACAGATAGATTTAAAGTAAAAATATGTAAAAAAATAAAAAAGATATACCATACAAACAGTAAGCAAAAAAAAAAAAAAAAAAAAAAAGATATACTGATATCACACTAAGGAATATTACCAGAGGTAAAGAAGAACATATCATAATGATAAAAGACTCCATTACTTGGGAAATCATAACAAAATTTGAATACACTTAAATGTTAAAATGTGAATACACTTAAAACAGAGCCTCAAAATACATTGACGAAAATCTGACATAAAGAGAGAAACAGGCCAGGTGCAGTGGCTCACGCCTATAATCCCAACACTTTGAGAAGCCAAGGTGGGTGGATCATGAGGTCAGGAGTTTGAGAAAAGCCTGGCCAACATGGTGAAACTCCTGTCTCTATTAAAAATACAAAAATTAGACGGGTGTGGTGGCAGGCATCTGTAATCCCAGTTACTCAGGAGGCTGAGGCAGGAGAATTGCTTGAACTCAGAAGGCGGAGGTTGCAGTCAGCCAAGATTGCGCCACTGCACTCCAGCCTGGGCGACAACAGTGAAACTCAGTCTCGAAAAAAAAAAAAGAGAGAGAGAGAGAGAAACAGACATGCCCACACTCATAGTGGCATTTTGATATCCTACTCTCAATATTAAAACAACTATACAAAAGAAAAATGACAAAGATGATCTGAACAATGCCACGAAACATTTTGACCTAAATGTCAATAACTGCAGAATACATATCCTTTTATGCTTCAAGGTACTTTGAGACCCTCACGTTCTTGCTAAAAGGTAATAAAGGCCCACCCTGTTTCCCAGGGTTTGATATATCCCATTGCCTTTATGCATAGCAGTAAGCCATTCAGTGATTCAGAGAAGGATGGCGGGGGGAACTGATAAAAAGGACACTGCCAAGCTTTATGAAAAGAAATGAGTCAATAAATATAAAGCCTTAGAACAGTATCTGGCACTTAGCTCTGTACTAGTATCAGCTAACGTCGTTATGACTACCTGGAAGTATGGGGAAGAAGGGAGATCTGGCATTAGGATAACAGAGTGGAGGGGTGTCCTGAAGACTGAATTATAGTGAGAATTATTCCTCCTGTGTAGGGAGAGAAAGCAGGGCCACAGAGATATCACAAGGATGACTCCTTTCAGAAAGAGTGACTCCAGGCTGATAAGGAGCTATGGGCATGTAAAAGTTGCAGGTATTTCTGGCTTTAGTTGCTTTTCAGAAGCTGACACTGGCTCCCTCTTCCCAGGAGAGAACTGTGAGAATTCCCTAGGGTAACAGGGATGGGGCTTTTTGATTTTGTTTTTGTTGTTTTTGTTTTGTTTTGTTTTATTGCACTGCTTTGCGTGGTTGAGGTCTGGGGGTTGGGAGGAAACATCTGGAGAGGCAGCCAGAGAACATGGGGGAGCTGTTGGAGGCCTGCTTTTGCATTTCCCCCACCACTGCATGGGTGCATGGGTCCTATACCCACTGGAGAGACCCAGACCTGTGGTCCAGGGCCCTCAGGAGTAAGATAAGAATTCTGACCTCATGAGGATCTGAGAATACAGGTAGGGTCCCCTAACTCAGGCAGTCACTATAAAGGTCCAGGTTGCTGTCCCTTCACCCCACCCTACCCCACCAAAATCAAAGCACAGTCCATGCCTCCCATGTACATCTTCTTCACTCTGAGAACAATGAGGCTTTTGGCATGTTAATTGAATAAGTTGGGTTGGAACATGTTATTGGGTGTAGTTGCTATTACAATTGTGGGAAGAGGCCAAGAATGCTCAGCAGGCCAGTCTGGGAGGGCAAGACCATGAGCGACTCCTGCAATGCTGAGCATCCTGGGCTGGGCAACACATCTTCTCTCTTTACCATCCCAGGCCCTGGGAGAAAGCAGAAGTGGCTTGCCTCAGGAAGGTCACCACGCCCTGGAGAAGGGAGATTTCTTCCAGTATCTCTAGTTAGAAATGAAGTATTTTATAAGTATTCCTCTCCCCTCTCTGTGCAGATGCCTATAATCTCATGACAGAAACATGGAAACATGTAGCTAAGGCCCAAACTACATCTGGTCAGTGTTATACTGAAAGGAATAAAGAACTACTCTATTACCAAGGTGTCTGGGAGGACCACCACGGGGCAACAGGAGTACTGGAGCAGCCGGCCCATTTTCCAGACGAACAGTGGCACGACCACAAGGATCAGCATGAAGCCAACAAAGGCAAACAGGGCCAGTACCAGGGGAATGGCCTCTCCTGGAAACAAAAGATAAAAACAGGCTTAGAAAACAGCAGCGAAGATTAAAACTTCAATCCTGAGCCTCCCCCAGTTTCCTGGAGTTGACTCTGCACATTGGCTAAGACGGCTGATACCAGCATCCTGAGATTTGATGTGTGCCCTAGTGACCAAAATTACCACCATTAAAAGCATTTTTTCTAGAATCCGGATTAAGGCATGGTTTCCAGAAAGCCCCAGGGAAGATTAAAATCTTTTTCTTGTGAAACAAAAGGGAGGAGTATCATGTGTTAAGCCAATTGCTGTGTTAGCACGTACCTTGGCACCACTGCCAGGAGGAAGGCAGAGTGCCAAGCCCTGGGCAGGATGAGGGGGAGGTATTGAAAGAGAACAGCACAGAATGGGGCTGGGCGGTAACTGAAAACAAAGTGTGTTTCACAATTCACTCTTGGCATTGATTCATGTTATGGAGGAAATGGTTCAGAAAACAGTCAGAAAATAACTACAATATATCAAGCCCCTATTTTTTGTGCTAGGGCTACTACTGCCTTCCAGAACTATGCTGGGGGCTGGACGTGTAGTTGCTTGTTCTTCACAATGAGTGTGAGTATCCCTGCTTTTATAGAAGAGGAATCTATGCTCGGAATGATTAAGTGGCCTACCCCAGGTTACCCAGGTAGGACTGGCTTCAAAGCTCACAGTCATTCTACCAAATAATTGTAGCAGAAAAGGCCAGATCTGAGCATCTGGAGATGCAGAAGAGGGGACAGGTTATTTTCCCATCTCTCAGTTCTATGTAACTTGAGCAAGTCAATTAGCCTCTCAGGGCCAGGCTACTCACCTGCAATGTGAAGGGTAGCCCAGTCAATGAGACTGGAGAAGCTGGTGGACTTGTGGCTGGGGGCACTGTACATTGTTTCAATGATTTTGGAAAATATTTTGGTGGTATGCATCAAGAGATACACAAGTGTTCATACCCTTTCATCCACTCCTGCAATTTTTTATTTTTAATTTTTGTAGGTATATAGTAGGTGTATATATTTATGGGGTACATGAGATGTTTTGATACAGGCATGCAATGTGAAATAAGCACATCATGGAGAATAGGTAGCCATCCCCTCAAACATTTATCATTTGAGTTACAAACAATCCAGTTACACTCTTTAAGTTATGTTAAAATATACAATTAGGTTATTGTTGACTATAGTCATCCTATTGTGCTATCAAATAGTAGGTCTTATTCATTCTTTCTGTTTTTTTCGTGCCCATATCCTCACTTCTCCCCAACTCCTGAAATTTTAATTCCAAAAACTAATTCCAAGGAAGGAAACAACTATATACATAAGTCAGTTCTTAGCAACATCTGAACTAGAGCAACAGTCTTTCATTTACATATATTGACATATACATTTTTTTTTTTTTTTTTTTGAGACAGTCTTGCTGTGTCACCCAGGCTGGAGTGCAGTGGCACAATCTTGGCTCACTGCAACCTCTGCCTCCTGGGTTCAAGCAATTTTCATGCCTCAGCCTTTCCAGTAGCTGGGATTACAGAGGTGCACCACCATGCCTGGCTAATTTTTGTATTTTTAGTAGAGACAGGGTTTCATCACAATGGTCAGGCTGGTCTCACATTTCTGACCTCAGGTGATCCACCTGTCTGGGCCTCCCAAAGTGCTGGGATTACAGGCATGAGCCACCACACCCGGCCCTTTAAAAATGAGGGAGAACCATCATTCTGAGCAAACTATCGCAAGGATAGAAAACCAAACACTGTGTGTTCTCACTCTTAGGTGGGAATTGAACAATGAGAACACTTGGACACAGGACAGGGAACATAACACACCGGGGCCAGTCGTGGGGTGGGGGACTGGGGGAGAGATAACATTAGGAGATATACCTAATGTAAATGACGAGTTAATGGGCGCAGCAAACCAACATGGCACACGTATACATTTGTAACAAACCTGCACGTTGTGCACATGTACCCTAGAACTTCAAGTATAATAAAAAAAGAATGAGGTAGATCCATATGTATTGACATGAAAAGATGTTCACAATATACTACTGCGTGAAGACAAGCCAAGTACAGAGTAGTAGGTACAATATCATCCCATCTATGTGTGTGAGCATTGGTACCACACAGACAACGCCTGGAAGACTAAATGCCAAACTCACCAACGGAAACCTCCTGAGTGATGTGCAGGAGAATGGGGCACACTCACCTCTTTATTTATTTATTAAAATGAGATGAGGTCTCGCTATGTTGCTCAGGCTGGTGTTGAACTCCTGGGCTCAAGCAATCCTTCTGCCTCAGCCTCCCAAAGTGCTGGGATTACAGGTGTGAGCCACCATGCCTGGCCCTCCTCTTACTTTATATGCTTTGGTGTTGTTTGGATTGTTAAGCAAGCTTGACTTGTATGATTTTATAAAGTAGCATAAAATAGTAATCAGGAAATCTGCATGAAAAATGTTATGGATATGATATTTGTGAAAAAGCAGGCACAAAATGTATATGTTATAGGACTACAGCAAGTGCCTACACATGGCAATGACTGAAGGATGATGCCCTAAATGATCCGAGCATGGTGGCTCACACCTGTAATCTCAGCTCTTTGGAGGCCAAGGCCCAGGCAACAGAGCAAGACCTTGTCTCCACATATGAAACAAAATAAATTTTTTTAGAAAGAAAAATAAATAAATAAATATACTACATAATTAAGGTAATAATTAGTCTTTTAAAAAAGATAATAGTTCTTTTTTTTAAAGACTAAAAGGCTATACACAAAAATGTAACTAGTGATGTTTGAGTGACAGATCATGGGATGTAGGCTCTTGTTTGGTTTTGCTTCTTTTCAAAGGGTTTTTAAACATTGTAGGTTTTCTGACCTTAAAATATTCAAGGGAAAAGAGTAATTCAAACAAGAGGATTCTCTAGGCTTTCCATAAGGTCCCTTCCAGTTGAAGAAGGCTGTGGTGTTATACAATGTAGTGCCTCCTTCCAAGGTCTGACCCTGTGAAGCCTGTCGCTGCCTCTCCTGCAGCCCACTCTGATTCACAGGCAGTAACCATCTGGTAAACCAGTCTTGCAACACCTGGCCCCCAGGCCTAGGAAGCTATAAGGGGGAAAGTGCTTCAGACAGCTGCTCGTAACCCCACCCAGTCCCAGGGTGGACTCCCCCCTCTAGGGGAATCAGAGTCACAAACATAATTTCACCATGGGAACCCACCCAGTCCATGAGGGAGGTCAGTTAAATCAAGGAAAAACTCAGAACCAAAGTAACCCAGCAGGCCTCTGAGATATGCCAGGAGGGGCTATCACCTGTGCAGGGCTCCAGGGACAGAGAAGCCATCCTTACCTTGCACCTCCACACATTCTGTCTGGCTGAAGGCGCTGTACCTCCCAATGGCCTTCACTAATGTCTGGGCCTTCACACAGTATGCAGCTCCTGGCTCCATGGTTTCTAGGTGCACTGGAATACCCCCACTCCTCACCATTTTGACATGTTCCTTTGACAGACCAGAAAACACAGTTATTGGCCAAGTGCGGTGGCTCACGCCTGTAATCTCAGCACTTTGGGAGGCCGAGGCGGGCAGATCACCTGAGGTCAGGAGTTCAAGACCAGCCTGACCAACATGGTGAAACACCCCATCTCTACTACAAATACAAAATTAGCCAGGCGTGGTGGCGGGCGCCTGTAATCCCAGCTACTCGGGAGACTGAGGCAGGAGAATCACTTGAACCCAGGAGGCAGAAGTTGCAGTGATCTGAGATCGTGCCACTGCACTTCAGCTTGGGCGACAGAGCGAGACTCTGTCTCAAAAAATAAAAAAATAAAAAGAAAGCAGTTATTCCCAGAAGGCAGCAGGATTGGAAAGGGCAAAAAGTGCCAGGGAAGGAAAGTTGCAGATACTTCCTTTCCGGATGCACACAGAATGTTCCCTCTCACGCATACATTCATTCAGGCACTCATTCATTCAGTCATATTTATTAAGTACCTACTATGTGCTAGGCACTTCTCTAAGCACAGGGACCTAGCATTGAACAAAATGGACAAAGTCCTTGCTCTCATGGAGCTTACATGGGGTGAAACAGACAATAAAAAAATACACATCAGGTGGTGATAAGGACTGTGAAGGAAAAAGCAGAGCAAAGAGATGGTAACGAGGAGGCACCATCATGAACAGAGTGGTTAGAGAAGGCTTCTCTGATAGGGTAACATTTGTGCAGAGACCCTGACTTGAGCAGGGGCTTGGCATGGCCACTGCTGCCAGGGAATCAGTGCAGTGGAGCCATGGGCAGCACCTCCTCACTCATCCACCCATCTGTCCATCCGTCTGTTCACCCTTCCACCTCCATGCCCCTCCCTGAGGCTGTGCTCCGCATCTGAGCCTGTGGAGGCTTGCCTGGACCAAGCCTAGATGACTCAGGGTACATGCTCCCCTCTTAGCCCTGGCCCTGCCAGTTACCAAGGGTGGGTAGTAGGCTCCATCCCAACGAATCTGAGGGAGCTGCATGCTTCCTCCTGCACAGGCTCTGCCCTGTCCCCAACACTACTCCATCTGCCTGGCTGGCAACGCCATATCCTACCGTGGGCTCTTGCCTAGCAGGGGTAAATACTGAAACCCAGTGTTGTACCTGCCCACACCACCTTTCATGGGAAGCTACCCAACTTACAGCCCTCTTTGAACGGGTGGTGAGGCACTTGCTCTTAGTCCAGATACTGCTATAAGATCAAGGGTACCCTTGGCCTGAAAAGGGTCCAATCAGGGGCAAGCTGGCTGCCAGCAACCCCTGAAGCTTGGCCTGATAAGACGAGCAAGACCAGTTGGATTCTTCTGAGGATTTGGTCTTGGGAAACTGAATACCGAGAGCTAGAAGCAGGGACAAAGGAGAGAGGACACAGTGAGGAGAAGTCAGGCCTGAGAGGCCTCGAGAGGCTGGGGGCACATCATAGGCATGAGCAGGAAGCATTGATGAGGGATCACAGCCTGGAATAAGCTAGGAAAGGGCCACAGAAAGTGTGCAAGAGCAGGGACCCACCAGAGGGGAGCAAGGGCCCTGGGTAAGTGAGGCTATAGCCTGGCCTGTGCCAGCTCTGTTCATAGATCTGTGAGAGCTCCTTATTGCACCGTATTAGTCCTTGTGATAAAGCCTATCTTTGCTTGTGCTGCCTGGAGTGGGCCTCTAAGCTTTGTCATTATATGCTTGGACAGAGGCTCCACAGGTCTGAGTGTCCCCTAGTTCCTGCTCGTGCTCCACTCCTCATACTGCTGCTGCTTGTCTGGCTATTCCCTCTGTGCGGGCTGGCCTCCCACCCATCCCAGGCTGTAGCACCCTTCCCATGGGGAGGGCAGCACCCCACCTGGGCATTCTGCATGGCCCACCTGCTCATAGTTAGATGGGTTTACTCATAAGCCAGCTCCTGGATCCCTGCCTCTACCTCTTCACCCTGCCAAGACACATACCCTCAGGAGGTTTGTACCAGCCTTGTGTGCTTTTGAAATCATCCTGTTGATCTAGAAATCCTGGTTGCTGCCCCTAAGTGGCTGAGGAGATGAGCTGATGAGGGAGAAAAAAGGCATTGAAAAGACATTGTGGGTCCAACTATGTTAGAGTTTAGGGTAAGGGGGCAGCCCCACACTTCAAAAGATCTGGCCTGGAAATGCTCCCAGCCAAGGCATGATTGAATGGACCAAGGCAGTTCTTTGGAGAAGAGGCTGATGGGGTGGTCAGCATACTCATCTTTTGCACACTTTACCCAGGACTGCTCATCCCCAGGCCACCCAGTGAGCAGGGGCAGCCTTCCCTTGCTTACCCTCAGAAATCTGTGCCTTCTTTCCCGAAGCCTGACCCAAAGGCCAAGGCTGGAGTCTCACCTCGGCACCAGGCTCCCTCCTCCAGTAGGCCACAAGGAACTCAAACTGGGGCCCCAGGTCCTCCAGCTCAATAACCAGGTGGAAGCCATCTTTGGTGATCTCCATCCCAGGTGGGGTAAGGATGGCTGTTGGCAAGACAACAGGAGAGTCAAAGCCAGCCCCAGACAGGGCTGATTTCCCTGGAACACAATGACCGGGTCATGTATGGAAATATGTCAGTCTCTGTAGGGGAGGAAGGGAGTCTGCTGTAGCTTCAAGCTCATGGAAACATGTACACAAATACTCTCCTGTATGCAGCAGGGCTCAGTAAATGCTTTTTGAGTGATGAATGAATGAAGAAACAAATGACAAATACTATAATTCTCTTCTTTTTTAATCCTTTAATAAAGTCCACTGTTCCTTTTCCAGGAGGCACATATACACAAGAAAAGTGATTAAAAACTCCAGTGAACATTATCTCTTGCTCTTTTAAAATTTTATGATCCATGCCCCTCCTGTCACCACTTTTTCAGCAGAAATTGGTCCTCACTTTGGCTCATCTAAGTGAGCAGATGCTATATTTTAATGCTTGCCAAATGCCTATGTGAGCTCAGGTCTATACTGAACAGCCAGGCCCAGTCTTTGCCCCTTAGGAATGAGCATACCTGGCAGGGCCATGTGCATTCCCACAGCTCACACAGATCTGTGGCATGTACTGGCTACTGATAACTTTCACATATCAGCAGATGAGCAGCCTGTGAATAGGGTTGGCCATTCTATTCTCAGCCCAATTCTCAGCTGGCAAGTCACTGGCTTTTTTTTTTTCTTTTTTCTTTTTTTTTCAGACAGGGTCTCACTCTGTCACCCAAGCTGGAGTGTGTAGTGGCACTATCATGGCTCACTGCAGCCTCGAACTCTCAGGCTCGGGTAATCCTCCCACCTTCGCCTCCCAAGTAGCTGGAACTACAGGCACACATCACCACACTCAGCTAATTTTTTTTTGTATTTTTTGTAGAGATGGGACTTCACCACATTGCCCAGGCTGGTCTCTAATTCCTGGACTCAAGCAGTTCGCCCACCTCGAGCTCCCGAAGTGCTAGAATTACAGGAGTGAGCCAATGTGCCTGGCCCACAGGCTTTTTACAGATTCCAATAATCAACTCTAGAAATTACAGCATAAGCACAAACATCATCTTTCATATTGCAAGGTCCCCAGCAGAGAGGCCCACAGCCCTTGTGGATACCTTCCCATCAGCAGACCAAGAACATAAGGGCCCACACAGATAGTCTCTACACCCTGGTTACTGGTGATGGAGTTATACTTGCCTCTCAGACCCAGATAATGCAGGACCAGAAGGGCCACCCTGATCATTGGTCTTGGATTGGAAACGGGTGGGGCATATTCTGGGCTAAATCTGCCTTTCCTGGGGTCAGTGTGAGAGGTGACAGGGTGCTGGCAGTCCTCACAGCCCTCGCTCGCTCTCGGCGCCTCCTCTGCCTGGGCTCCCACTTTGGCGGCACTTGAGGAGCCCTTCAGCCCACCGCTGCACTGCAGGAGCCCCTTTCTGGGCTGGCCAAGACCGGAGCTGGCTCCCTCAGCTTGCAGGGAGGTGTGGAGGGAGAGGTGCGATCGGGAACCTGGGCTGCACGCGGCACTTGCGGGCCAGCTGGAGTTCTGGGTGGGCGTGGGCTTGGTGGGCCCGCACTCGGAGCAGCCGGCCGGCCCTGCCGCCCCGGGCAATGAGGGGCTTAGCACCCGGGCCAGCGGCTGTGGAGGGTATACTGGGTCCCCCAGCAGTGCCAGCCCACCCGCACTGCACTCCATTTCTCACCAGGCCTTAGCTGCCTTCCAGCGGGGCACGGCTGGGGACCTGCAGCCCGCCATGCCTGAGCCTCCCACCCCCTCCATGGGCTCCTGTGCCCCCCGAGCCTCCCCGACGAGCGCCGCCCCCTGCTCCACAGCGCCCAGTCCCATCGACCACCCAAGGGCTGAGGAGTGCAGGCGCAAGGCGTGGGACTGGCAGGCAGCTCCACCTGCAGCCCTGATGCGGAATCCACTGGGTGAAGCCAGCTGGGCTCCTGAGTCTGGTGGGGACGTGGAGAATCTTTATGTCTAGCTCAGGGATTGTAAATACACCAATCGGCACTGTCTCTAGCTCAAGGTTTGTAAACACACCAATCAGCACCCTGTGTCTAGCTCAGGGTTTGTGAGTGCACCAATTGACACTCTGTATCTAGCTACTCTGGTGGGGCCTTGGAGAACCTTTGTGTCCATACTCTGTATCTAACTAATCTGGTGGGGGGGACATGGAGAACCTTTGTGTCTAGCTCAGGGATTGTAAAAGCACCAATCGGTGCCCTGTCAAAACAGACCACTGGGCTCTACCAATCAGCAGGACATGGGTGGGGCCAGATAAGAGAATAAAAGCAGGCTGCCCGAGCCAGCAGTGGCAACCCGCTCAGGTTTCCTTCCACACTGTGGAAGCTTTGTTCTTTCGCTGTTTGCAATAAATCTTGCTACTGCTCACTCTTTGGGTCCACACTGCTTTTATGAGCTGTAACACTCACCACGAAGGTCTGCAGCTTCACTCCTGAAGTCAGCAAGACCACGAGCCCACTGGGAGGAACAAACAACTCCAGACACGCTGCCTTAAGAGCTGTGACACTCACCACGAAGGTCTGCAGCTTCACTCCTGAGCCAGCGAGACTACGAACCCACCAGAAGGAAGAAACTCCAAACACATCCGAACATCAGAAGGAACAAACTCCAGACGCACCACCTTAAGAGCTGTAACACTCACCGCGAGGGTCCATGGCTTCATTCTTGAAGTCAGTGAGACCAAGAACCCACCAATTCCGGACACAAATAGACACTCAGAAGAAAGGTAGTTCCTAGAGGGAGTTTTCAGAGAACAAAGCCTTTCCCCCTCGCCTCTCTCATTAGAGAAGTGTATATGCCTGGTTGTTGAAGAGCTACCTGGACAGGAGTCAGGAGGACTTGGGGAGTCAGGGCCAACTGTGCAAAACACACTCAGTCCTGAGGTTCATATGACCACATAGCACCACTAGCACTACCTCTGAAACACCTTCAGAAGGGAAACAGATATTTGACTCCTCGACTTTTCTGTCAGATATCATTAGAATTGGGTCTTCTGATCTCCATCTTTATTAAGACCAGAATTAGAGAAAATAATCTGAAGTTTCAGTTCAGAGGAGAGTTGTTCGACAGCGTTGGGACAGGAACCTCTGTCCTGTGCCTTCTGCATGCTTATCTCATTTAATCTGCCCAGGAAGCTTTAGAAGGTAAACACTGTTCCTGTTTTATTTTTATTTATTTATTTATTTATTTATTTTTTGAGATGGAGTCTCGCTCTGTCGCCCAGGCTGGAGTGCAGTGGTGCGATCTTGCCTCACTGCAAGCTCCGCCTCCCAGGTTCACGCCATTCTCCTGCCTCAGCCTCCGGAGTAGCTGGGACTACAGGCGACGGGGTTTCACTGTGCTAGCCAGGATGGTCTTGATCTCCTGACCTCGTGATCCACCGGCTTCGGCCTCCCAAAGTGCTGGGATTACAGGCGTGAGCCACCATGCCCAGCCTAACATTGTTCCTGTTTTACAGAGAGATTAAGTGACATGCCCAGAGTCACAGAGTTAATCTACAGAATTTGAGCCCATTTCTTTCTATATTTCTACCTCCCTTGTGTGGGGTGTTTAGCCTCTTTACTAGTGGATCTCAACCCTGGCTGTACATGAAAATAATCTGGGGAGAATTTTAAACTCCCAGTGAATAAGATGCATGCAGATCATTTAAACCAGACTCTCTGGGGAAGAGCTCCAGGCATAAGTGATTCTAAAGCTCCCCTGTGACTCAAATGTGCAAAGTTAAAAACCTCTGCTCTCAATAAAGTTTCCCTTTAAGAGTAGGGACCCTCAGCCAGGCGTAGCAGCTCACCTGTAATCCCAGCACTTTGGGAGGCTGAGGTGGGTGGATCACCTGAGGTCAGGAGTTCAAGACCAGCCTGGCCAACATAGTGAAACCCTATCTCTACTAAAAATACAAAATTAGCCAAGCATGGTGGCACATTCCTGTAATCCCAGCTACTTGGGAGGCTGAAGCAGGAGAAACGCTAGAACCCAGGAGGTGGAGGTTGCAGTGAGCTAAGATCGTGCCATTACACTCCAGCCTGGGCAACAAGAGCGGAACTCCGTCTCAAAAAAAAAAAAAAAGAGAGAGTAGGGAGAGAGAGAGTAGGGATCCTTTTCAGGAGAGCCTTAAATCAAGATTTTTCACATTCCTGGGGAGAAGTCTGAGTGGCCTTTTTCAAATGGAAGAGGACAAACTTAATGCCCTTAAGAGATCATGACGCCATCCCAGCCCATTTGCTGGATCTCATAGAACCATATCTTCCATCTTCTGATGCAAGTAGAGACTCCTGTTCCTCAGCTGCCCCTGCAGCAAGCTCTTTTCCTGTTTATACAGGCCTTCTTAAGTACAAGGTTTTACAGCACATCCCCACCCACATAGTTTTGTAGGCACTCCCTTTATGTGACCCATGCCTGCTTTCCAACAACAGCTGCCAGCCCCCAGCAATGGTCTTGACTGGATCCCGATGCTCTTAGGAGCCAGAGGGTGGTGGTGCTGCATGCTGCCTGGGTACTGCAGGTAGTGGCAGTTTTGCAGTGCCCTCCAGGGCCCCTTAATCTCCCCCAGATCCTGCCACTTCGACCAACTCCTCCTGGACAAAATTCAGCCAGATGATCATCCTCTCCATTCCATGAAGTCACTCCATTCCATTTCATTCCAGTCCTGGTGCCTGGGAAGGAGGCCTGGGCAAAGGAGCCCACAATCTGCACCAAAATTCCTTTTGGTATCCCATTCCAATGGTCCTATTCCTGCCCCATCCCTTCCCTCCTCTGCTCTTCAGCTTGGGCTCCCCTTCTTCTAAACCTTCCTAATTTCCACCTAATATCATACACTCCTCAGTAAACTTTGACTCATCTGAATGCTGCAAATTCTGCCCCAAACCTTCCTCCACCATCACTCACAACAGAAGCTCTTCTGCCACATCACGAAAACAGAGGCCAAAGAAGACCCTTATCTTGCCTTTCCTGCAGCTCTAAACTGGTTACATTCCCACCCATTCCTTGCTCCTTCCTACCTCCATGCAATCCTCCACCCCAGCAGCCAGATGGTCATCCTCTCCACTCCATGAAGTTACTTTCTCAAGGGCCCATCCAGGGGCTTCCTCCAGCCTCTCAGGAGCTGTTCTAGTCTCCCTTCCATGATCCTCTACCCTGGTGCCCTTCCCTCCATCCACATTTTAAAGTCTGAGGTTTTCCAGGACCTTGTCCTCTCTTTGTCTTCAATATCTTGTCCCTAGACAGTCTCATCTACTTCCAAGCCTTTTGCTGTTAACTTTGTGATGGCCCCGTGCGATGGCTCATTCCTACAATCCCAGCACTTTGTGAGGCTGAGGCAAGAGGATCACTGAAGCTCAGGAGTCCAAGACCAGCCTGGGCAACACAGTGAAACCCCATCTCTACCAAAAATACAAAAAAATTAGTCGGGCTTCTTGGGGGCCTGTAGTCCCAGCTTCTTGGGGGCCTGAGGCAGGAGGATCGCTTCAGCCCAGGAGGGCAAGGCTGCAGTGAGCCGTGTTGGCGCCACTGCACTCCAGCCTGGGCAAAAGAGCAAGACCCCACCTCAAAAACAAAACAAACAAAACCACTTTGTGTTATGTATCTGCCTTTGAGCTTTCTAAGCCTCAGGGACTGATTTCCAGCTGCCAGTCAGACATCCATGACATGACATCTTGTAGAAATCTCAGTCTCAAAGCCCGGGGTGTCTCCTATTCTTCAAGACCAGTTGTTTCCCCTGGGTTATTTGCCTTAACTGGTGTTCTCACCAACTCCAATTGGCAGCTGAATACCATCATTATCTCTCCCTTTTCTGTCCCCACAAACTTGATTCCTAAGCTCTGTCCTTTCTAAATAAGCCATGTTTCTTGGATTCATTGTCTCCTTCCCATCCCCTTCCAAACTCTTGGGATCAGTAGGAGTATTACAACCCCCTCCTTACTCTTCCCCTGTCCTGCAGGCTTGCCTTACTCTGGTTCACTTTCCACACAGCGGCCAGAGTGGTTGTTTTGTAAGATAGACCTGGTCGGCCAGGCGCCGTGGCTCATGCCTGCACTTTGGGAGGCCGAAGTGGGCAGATGACTTGAGGTCAGGAGTTCCAGACCAGCCTGGCCAACATAGTGAAACCCTGTCTCTACTAAAAATACAAAAATTAGCCAGGCATGGTGGTGCGCGCCTATAGTCCCAGCTACTCGGGAGGCTGAGGCAGGAGAATCACTTGAACCCGGGAGACGGAGGTTGCAGTGAGCTGAGATCACGCCACTGCACTCCAGTCTGGATGACAGAGTGAGACTCTGTATCAAAAAAAAAAAAGAGAGAGAGATAGACCTGATCTAGATCCTCCCCTCTTTCATGGCTACCCTCTACTGACTTGGTCAAGCTTCGTGTCAAAGCCCTTCACCACATGATCAGCTGCTTCCCTACCCCCTGCCCATCAGCCCTTGCCTCTCCTGTTCCCCAAACACACACATCCTTTTATACAATGACCAGTGTTTGTACTCAGCCATATTTGGCCACCTATCTGGATTCCTCTATTACTTCTTTCTTAATCCTTTTCCAGGTACCACTCCAAAAGAAAAGTTATTTATTTCCCACAGAAGTCATTACAGAAGGGCAATTTTCTGGTGGCTCTGTTAAGTGTATAAATCCTCTTGCACAACAAAGCTGCTTACGTGGGCAGTAAATATGCAGTTAATGAGGCATCAAGTGGGAGGCAGTGTAAGATTTATGGAGGCACAATCAGAGTAGGGAGCAGCAGTCCTGGTGCCACCTCTTCACTTCCAGAGCAGCTTTCCTTCCAGGTTCCCAATGTCAGCATCCCCAACACCTGCACACCCTGACACAGACAGTCAGGAATGATTTGCATAGTCAAAGGGCATGAGAGAGAGCAGCATGTAGAAAGTAGTTGGCAATTTTTCAAATATACCAGTAAAGGTTGTTTGTGTTCACAGTACTCTGGCTTTGCAGGACTATTTTGATGCTAAAAAGAGTCTAGAAAGTTTAGGTGAACATGGTTCCTAAAGGAGAGGCTGGTAGGGGTGGGAGTGTAAGGAGAGAAGTGCCTTACTTGAGTTTCTATTAAAGGGATGCTTCAGGATGCTCCAGGCTGAGGTCTGTGAGCCCAGTGTGGCCCTGACACGAAGGTTGTATGGCACAGTGGCTGTGATGTCATCAGTGACATCACACCCAGGACCTTCAGTGAGTGAGCACCAGCTGCTGGGGATCCAGATGTGGCTCGTGTACAGGCTCTCGTACTCCCTGTCAAAGAGAAGAGGGCACAGAGTTACACCAGCCCCTCTGACACAGGCTCAGTTATGGTTGCAAGTAACTGCCTTCGTTCTCCTACTTTGTACAGGTAAGTAAAATAAGTACTTTCTCATTATCCTAGCTCCTCCACTCTTCTCCCTACCAACCATCCATTCTCCCTTACTCTTTTTATTGTCAGATAGGGAAAGCTAGGCATAAACATCAATGTGTCTGGATCTCTTTTATCTCTTCATCTCCAGAGTCATCATCCTAATCTCAGCCACTGTCATTCCTTGCCTTGCTGTGATCTCCCAGCTTGCACACCTGCCATTCTCGAAACCATTCACCACTCAGCAGATTGTGACGTTTCTCTCCTTAATGGCTTCCTACAGGACTTAGAATGGGATCCAAACTCTTGCCAGTGGCCTTACAAGATGCTTTGGCCTTCTCTCTCACTCTGCTCCTAAGTGTGATATTCTTGCCACATTGGTCATTTCTCCAAAATGCTGAGCACTTTTTGTCTTAGGACCTTTGACTAGCTGTTCACTCCGTCTCAAACGCTCTGCCCCTGCTGTTCGCATGGCTCCTCTTGTCCTTCAGATATGGCATAAATATCACCTCCTCAGAGAGGCCATCCCAGGCCATCTAATATAAAGGAGCCTCAGTGTCAACTCTCTATGGCATCAGCCTTTTAGCTTCCTCCTAGCACTGATTACTATCCAAAATTCCCTAGAGCAGTGCTTTCCAAAAATAAACTTTCTGTGATGATGCAAATATTCTGAATCGATGTTGTTCAATATGGTAACCACTGGCCACCTGTGGCTACTGAACACCTAAAATGTCACTAGTGTGGCAGGAAACAGACATTTTAATTTAATTTAATTTAAATTTAAATAGCCAGCTGTGGCTGGTGGCTACCATACTAGAGAATGCTGGCCTAGTATATTTATCATCTGTATCCTTCTCTAGATGTAAGCTCTCAAAATCCAGAAACCTTGTCAACTGTATCCCTGAGCCTAGAAGAATGTCTGCACATGTAGGTGTTCAGTCTGTATTCATTGTTAATGAAATATATGGAGCAATTTCTGTGTCCTTATCACTCTTCAATAGCTGCAAGCACCTGGACACCTGGAGAAGACTAAGGCCTGCTTGGCCCCAGGGCCAGCTGACCTTTAGGATTATAGTTTGTTTTGGATCTAGGTATAAGCTTATAGTAAGGAAAAGTGAGGACTCCTCCACCCTTAAAGGATCTGAGTCTCCAGTGATTTATCCATCTCAAGTCAGAGTCAAACTCATTGGACAGTTGACTGACTTTTTAAAATAACTCCACCAAAATGTGTTATGCACATTCGTCTTCCCAGAGAGTTCACTGTCAAATCCACAGAACAATTTCCTTTGCTTCTTCAACCCTTTCAATGCCTATGCAGACAGAGTGGGTAGATCTTTGGGGATAATCTATCCCTGGACTCAGAAAGCCACCTTGGGCTCAGGAGGAAGGGCTATGCCTTCAGGAACCAACTTCTGCCTAAGAGAGAAGAACTATTAGAAGAAAAAAAAAAAAAAAACTCACCCCTGGTATTCGACAGAATAGTACACTGTTTCTCCAGGCACGATCACTGGGCTCCACATCAAGAGATGCTTCATGTTGGTTGAGAGTACAGAGAGGTTCTGAGGGGCAGGCAGAATGGCCACTTCATCTAGGATCAAGGCAGATAGCCTGGCTGACAGGTGGGCTCATAGTGGGGGAATGCCATAGCTTCAAATTAGTGTCTAATGAAGGGCCTCACCGGCGGAGGTTGCAGTAAGCTGAGATTGCACCACTGCACTCCAGCCTGGATGATAGAATGAGACTCTGTCTCAAAAAAAAAAAAAAAAAAAAAGCCTCACATGTTTATAAACCAGAAACAACTCTAATTTTATCATACTTATGTTAATGCTAAATTTTGGGTACCACCATTATAATTCTGACTTTGTTGATAAATGACATATCAATATTAATAATAATAATGACTAATATTTATCTAATACTTACCATGTTCTATCTAGGCCATGTGCTGGATTGTTACGTGATTGTCTCATTGAATTCTCATGACCATATTGGGAGGTAAAGACCACTAGTTTTTCCATTGTACAAATGAGAAAACTGAGTCACATTATTTATGACTCTTCTGTTAGACTGGCTAGGATCCAGTGACTCTGCCACTTACTATGTGGCTTTAAGCAAGTTGCATAAACGTGAGCCTCTTAATCATTCATGGAAAACCCATGCAGACTACTGCAACATTCTCATCACCTCCCTCTCCTGCTACTGCCATCCTCAGATGCCAAAGCAATCCTTTCATGTCCCTCAACAAGGCCAAATGGGGCATCAGCTGCCAGGTGGAAGTACAGGCTCAGCTCTGCTGTGGACAGAGTCCATTCAAGTGGGACACCAAGCCAGCTCTGTGACTCCACCCCAGAAAGACTGCTGGCCCCTGAGCCAGTCTGGGACACAAGTATGCCCAGAGTGTGCCCAGACACAGTGTGCCCAGAGTATGCACACAGTGGGACTATGATTTGTAGAGAATGAAAGAGGCCTATGAAGCTGAACCTGCTCATAAGGACTTGGGGCAGTCACAAAGCCAAAAACTTCATCCTCACATGTCACCCTAGGGTACAGTCTAAACTCTCTGCTATGTTCCTTTTTAAATGCCCAACACCTGCCTCCCTTTGTTGTTACAATACAGTGATAGCATCTATAGCATAGTGGGGGTGGGGCTGGAGTCCTCATTTGGGACTTTTCATCTCTGTGCCTATCTCCAGATTGGCACCTGCTGCTTGTTATCAAGCCCTGTGACCACAAAGGGATGGAAGGCTGCTGGGGACACCCCACCTGGTTTCCCTGCCCTTTCTCTAATGTAGGGCCCTAGTGATGCACCTCCATTTCACCCTCAGCATCCATGGTCTGTTCTGTGGGGAAACCCCTGGAGCACCCACAAGGCAGGCTTCCTGACCCCCACCCACCCCTAAGCTTGAAATCACCCAAGGGATGGAAAGGAAAAGGGGTGGAGTGGTACACGAGGACAGGGAATGGTCCCCTCTGACACCTTCCTCTGGTAAATTTTAAAAAAATTCTCTAGCCAGCTATTTGGGGAATATAAAGCTATATAAATACAAAGCTACATTTTATATAACTAATTTAATTATATAATTAAATTATGTCAACAAATCCATTTATTAATTAATATAATTTAATTATATAACTTAAAGCTCTCAAAAATGAAATCTCCAGGCACAGATGGTTTTAATGGAAAATGCTACCAAACATTTAAAGACGACAACATCAACAAAATGCAATTTCCTCTAAAACATAGAATAGGAAAGAACAGTTTCCAGCTTACTTTATGAGGCCAGTATTACTGTGATACCAAAATCAGATGAGGAAAATATATACATAAACTACATAAAAATATATCTCATGAACTTAGACAAAAATCTTCAACAAAATATTAGCAATCCAAATTCAATAATGTACAAAAAGAACTATATACCATAACCAAGTGGGATTTGTTCTAGGTATGCAGGACTGGTTCAACATTTGAAAATCAGTTAATGTAATTTACCATGTCAATAAACTAAAGAATAAAATCATAAATCATATCAATTGACACAGAAAAGGATTTACAAAACCTACATCCATTCATTACGCAAAAACAAGACAAAACAGGCCAGGTGCAGTGGCTCACGCCTGTAATCCCAGCACTTTGGGAGGCCGAGGCAGGCGGATCACCTGAGTCAGGAGTTCGAGACCAGCCTGACCAACATAGTGAAACCCAGTCTCTACTAAAAATAGAAAAATTAGCTGGGTGTGGTGCCACATGCCTGTAATCCCAGCTACTTGGGAGGCTGAGGCAGGAGACTTGCTTGAACCTGGGAGATGCAGGTTGCAGTGAGCCGAGATCATGCCATTGCACTCTAGCCTGGGTGACAGAGCAAGACTCCATCTCAAAAAAAAAAAAAAAAAAAAAAAGAGAGAAAGAGAAAGAAAAAAGAAAAACAAGACAGAACCAAAAACTCTCTTCAAGTTAAGAGCATGCAGGGAGTTACCACAACTTGATAAAGACCATCTACAAAAAAACCTACAGCTAACATCTTACTTAATGGTGAGGGACTGAATGCTTCCTCTCCAAGATCAGGAATAGGCAAGAATGTCCACCCTTACCACTCTTATTCAACATACTACTGAAAGTTCTAGCCACTGTAATAAGGCAAGCAAAAGAAGTAAAAGCAATATAGATTATAAAGGAAGTAGTAAAACTTGCCCTATATGCAAATGACATGATATGCTATGTAGAAAAATCCCACAGAATCTTAAAAAGAAATCTAAAACCAGGCCAGGCCTGGTGGCTCACACCTGTAATCCCAGCACTCTGGGAGGCCAAGGCAGGCAGATCGCCTGAGCTCAGGAGTTGGAGACCAGCCTGGCCAACATGGCAAAACCCCATCTCTACTAAAAATACAAAAATTAGCTGGGTGTGGTGGTGCACGCCTGTAATCTTGGCTATTCAGGAGGCTGAGGCAGGAGAATCGCTTGAACCCAGGAGGTGGAGGTTGCAGTGAGTTGAGATTGCACCACTGCACTCCAGCTTGGGCAACAGAGCAAGACTCCGTCTCAAAAAAAAAAATTATATTTCTATATACCAGCAACAAACACATACACAGAAATTAAAATTATAATCACTAAAAAAAATAGGCATAAATCTAACAAAATATATTCAGGGAAAACTCCACAATGCTAAATGAAATCAAAGAAGATTTAAATAAATGGAGAGACATACTGTGTGTTCATGCATTAGAAGATTCAACAGTTAAGATGCCAATTCTCCCCCAAATTGATATATAGGTTTAATGCAATTCCTATCAATAGTCCAGTAAGCTTTTGTTAATATAGATGAATTTTTCCTAAATTTTATAAGAAAAGTCAAAGGAACTAGAATACATAAAAGGAGGGGGAGGGGCTTCAAGATGGCTGACCAGAAGCATTTCATGCTTACCTCCTCCACTTAGAAGAACTGAAACCATGTGTATATAGTCACACTTTGAATACATTATCCAAAAGAGAACACTGGAACTCAACAGAAAAGTTACAGGAAACACCAAAAGCAAGGAAGGAGGAGGAGAGGCAGACTGCTTGGCTAGGATCAGCTGGCAGCCAAGAGTGACTTCTCAATGTGGGAAGAGTAAGTGAGAGACTTCTGGTGGCCCTCATTCCCACCATGGAATCATGCAGTCCTGGCCGTGAGAGAATTCCTCAACCCTCCTAAGCCCTGAAAACATACATAGGGAGCTGCCAGCAGATTGGGGGACAAAATTGTCCCAGGAAGGGAACTCATGCTGGGTCCCACACTTTTTCTGAGACCCAAACAGTTACAGCAAGGCACCATTTTAAATCCTAGTCTTTGGCAGATGCACATGCTATCCTGGTGGCCAGCAGCACCAAGAATGAAGCATTAGGGAAACTCAGGCTATTGCTGCTGGGACTGGGGCACAAACTGGGAATGAGCTCCCACAGCTGAGACTGAGAATCAAATGAGGCATGGGCTGCAGCTGCCAATGCTCGGAAGTGAGTGCTACTGGGACTGAGACTGGGATGAAAACAGGCACAAGTTGCCACTGGGAGTTAGTCACAAGCAGGGTGGGGGCTCCTGCAGCAAGGTAAGGGCTCAAGCTAGGTGTGGCCGGCTGCTGCCAGGGCTGGGGGTAAGCCCCGCCAGGGCTGAAGCATGAGACAGGTGCATATTCCCCACCTACTGGCCCAGGCTGTAGCCACAGAGGTCAGCCCCACCTTCTCCAGTGGGAGGACCTCAGCGTGGCTACTACCACTCCTCACCCATGCATTCCACCTGAGACCGGAGGATTGCCCTGACCCCTACCCACCATGACTGCTGCCCGCTCCCACCATTGAAGGGCCTGAGCACAAGCCCACCTAACCCAGCTTCACCCCTTCTCTGAGACACAGCACGTAGCCCGGGGCCTTGGAGGGTGACAAGGGCACCTTGGGCACCTGAGTACTCCTTCTGGGGTCCTGAGGTTGAGCCTAAACTCTCAGCTGCCATCACCTCAGTTGGCACCTACTCGCAAGTACCACCTGCAGTCCTGGAGACTGTCCTACACAGCCTATCACACCCACTGCCATCATAAAAGGACAACTCTCGGAACCCAGATAATTATCCTGCCACTGCTACTGCCATAACTTGTGCCACGCTAGCTGTCCAGGGCCCCAAGAACACACCTGCTTGCCCAGTCCACCACTACCACTGCCAGCATCCAAGCAAGCCATGTGGAGGCCCGAGAATCAGCATGCTGGTAACCACCAACACCAGTGCCAGCATACACAACCCTGGGAAATAAGGATAGGCATACTCAGACCACCACTGCCACAACTGGGGCCTGTAGACTGGCCCACCTGGCATCCCACAGCACAACTTCACCACAGACTCCAATAACTGTACCCTAACCCACTGAAGAAATCACAGATACTACTAACGCTGCAGCCAAAGTACCCAGAATAAAAGCAAAAATGGGCCAGGCGCAGTGGCTCATGCCTGTAATCCCAACACTTTGGGAGGCAGAGGCAGGTGGATCACAAGGTCAAGAGATCAAGACCATCCTGGCTAACATGGTGAAACCCCATCTCTACTAAAAACACAAAAATTAGCTGGGCATGGTGGTGTGTGCCTGTAGTCCCAGCTACTCGGGAGGCTAAGGCAGGAGAATTGCTTGAACCTGGAAGGCAGAGGTTGCAGTGAGCCGAGATTGCACCACTGCACTTCAGCCTGGCAAGACAGCGAGACTCCATTTCAAAAAAATAAATAAATAAAAATAAAAATAAATAAATAAATGCCAAATGCTGTAGCCAATTAACACCATAGATACATCTTCAGGAAAACATCCTCCTCTACGGAAGTAAATTCAAAAATGGGAAGAAGAAACTGTTATATCAGATGTGCAGATATCAACATAAGAACACAAGAAACATGAAAAGGCAAGGACACATGACATCTCCAAAGGAACACAATTCTCCAGCAATAGACCTTAATCAAAAAGAAATTTTTGAAATCCCAGAGAAGGAATTAAACATGTTGATATTAAAGAAGCTCAGTGGGATACAAGAGAATTTGGAAAAACAATAAAAAGAAATCAGAAAAACAATTCAGAATATAAATGAGAAATTTCCAAAGAGATAGATATTTTTTAAAAGAACCAAATAGAAATTCTGAAACTGAACACTCATTGAAAGAAATACAAAATACATTTGAAAGCTTCAACAATAGACTAGATCAAGCAGGAAAAAGAATCTCAGAACTTGAAGACAGGTCTTTTGAAATAATCCAGTCAAAAGTTTTTAAAAAGAGTGAGCAAAAGCTTCGTGACATTTGAGATAACACAAAGCAATTGAATTTATGTATTATCAGTATCCCTAAGGGGAAAGAAAGAACAAAAGGAGTAAAAAGCCTATTTAACCAAATAATATATTAAAACATCCTATGTCTAGCAAGATATTTAGACATCTAGTTATAGAAGGCTCATGATGTCCAGAGAGATACAATGTAAATTGGTCATTATAGTTAGACTGTCTGAAGTCAAAGATAAAGACCAAATCCTAAAAACAGCTAGAAAAAAAGCATCTAGTCTGATGGAACCCCCATCAGTGGATTTCTCAGCAGAAATCGCACAGGTCAGAAGAGAATGGAATGATATATTTAAAGTGCTGAAAGGAAAAAAAGAAAAACCTGCTAGCCAAGAATATCACATCTGGCAAAATTATCCTTCATAAATCAAGGTGAAATAGCCTTTAACAGACAAACGAATATTGAGGGAATTTGTTACCACTAGACCAGACATACAAGAAATGTTCAAGGGAGTCCTAAACCTGAAAGTGAAAGAATAATATTTACCATTATGAAATCACATGAAAGTATAAAACTCACTGGTAAAGCAGTCACACAAACGAGAAAGAGAAAGGACTCAAATGGTACCACTACAGAAATCCACCAAAACACAATGAATAATAGGAGAAAAAGAAAACACTAAATAATATGTCAAACAAACAGAAAAAAATTAACAATATGACAGGAAAAAAACCTCACATATCATTAATAACCTTGAATATAAGTGGATTAAATTCTCCATTTAAAAGATATAAAATGGCTGAATAAATGAAAAAAAAAAGTTCCAACTATATGCTGCTTACACGAAATTCACCTTACCAGCAAAGACATATATGGACTAAAAGGGATGGAAAAATATATCCCACACAAATGAAAACCAAAAGCAAGGAGAAGTAGCTATACTTATATCAAACAAGATAGACTTAAAGTCAAAAGCAATTAAAAAAAGACAAAGAAGGTTACTATATAGTGATAAATGGATCAATCCAGCAAGAAGATATAACAATTCTAAATATATATGCACCCCGTACTGGAGCACCGAGTCTTAAAGCAAATATTACGAGATCTAAAGAGAAAGACTACAATATACTGATTGGGGACGGGGGACTTTAACACCCCACTCTCAGCATTAGACAGATCATCTGGACAGAAAATCAACAAAGAAACATTGCACTTAAACCGGACTTTAGACCAAATGGACCTAACAGATATTTACAGAACATTATATCCAACAACTGTAGAATATATATTCTTTTCATCAGCCCGTGGAATATTCTCCAGAGTAAACCATATGTTAGGTCACAAAACAAGTGTCAACAATTTTTTTTTTTGAGATTCACCGCAACCTCCGCCTCCCGGTTTCAAGCAATTCTCCTGCCTCGGCCTCCTGAGTAGCTGGGATTACAGGCACGCGCCACCATGCCTGGCTAATTTTATTTTATTTTATTTTTTTTGTATTTTTAGTAGAGACAGGGTTTCACCCTGTTAGCCAGGATGGTCTCAATCTCCTGGCCTTGTGATCCGCCCACCTTGGCCTCCCAAAGTGCTGGGATTACAGGAGTGAGACACTGTGCCCAGCCAACAAATTTTTAAAAATCAAAATCCTGTCAAGTATCTTCTCAGACCACAATGGAATAAAACTAGAAATCAATACCAAGAAAAACTTAAACTGGTCTAAAGTCCAGTTTAAGTACATGGAAATTAAACAACATGATCTTGAATGCCCATTGGGTCAACAAAGAAACTAACATGGAAATTTTAAAATTTCTTGAAACAAATAAAAATCAAACACAACATAGCAAAATCTATGGGATATATCAAAAGCAGTAATAAGAGGGACGTTTATATCAATAAATGCTTACATTGAAAAAGTAGAAAGATTAAAAATTAACAATCTAACAATGCACCTCAAGGAACTGGAAAAGCAAGAATAAAGCAAACCCAAAATTAGAAGAAAAAAGGAAATAATAAAGATCAGAGCAGAACTTAATGGAATAGAGACTAAAAAAAAATACAAAGGGTCAAGAAAATGAAAAAAAAATTTTTCTTCAAAAAGATTAACAAAGTTAATCTTAAAACCACTAGCTAGACTAACCAAGAAGAGAGGAAACCCAAATAAAGAATATCAGAAATTAAAAAGGAGATGTTACAACTGATACCACATAAAATCATCAGAGACTGTTATGAACAACTATAAGCTGACAAACTGGAAAACCTAGAAGAAATGGATAATTCCTGGACACATACAACCTACCAAGATTGAATCAGGAAGAAAAAGAAAACCTTAACAATGGATAATGAGTAGCAAGATTGAATCAATAATAAGAAGTCTCCCAACAAAGAAAAGCCCAGGATTAGATGGATTCACAGCTGAATTCTACCAAACATACAAAGAACTAATATCAATCCTCCTGAGACTATTGCAAAAATCAGAGACAAATGGGACTGTATTAAACTAAAAAGCTTCTGCACAGCAAAGGAAACAATCAGCCGAGTAAAGAGACAATCTGTTGAATGGGAGAAAATATTTGCAAACTATTCATCCAACAACAGAGTAATATCCAGAATATACAAAAAACTCAAATAACAACACTAAAAAACAAATCCCCCAAAGTGGGCTAAGGACATGAATAGACATTTCTCAAAAGAAGATATACAAATGGCCAACAGATATATGAAAAAATGTTCAATATCACTAACCATCAGAGAAATGCAAGTTGAAACCTCAATGAGATGTCATCTTACCCCAGGTCAGAATGGCTATTACTAAAAAGATAAAAAATAACAAATGTTGAAGAGGATGCAGAGAAAAGGGAACTCTTACACACTGTTGGTGGGAATGTAAACTAGTACAGCCACTATGGAAAACAGTATGGAGATTTCTCAAAAAACTAATAATAGAATTACCATTCCATCCAACCACCCCACTACTGGGTATCTACCCAAAGGAAAATAAATCAATATGTCAAAGGGAAACCTCCCTTTTCATGTTTATTGCAGCATTATTCACAATAGCAAAGGTATGAAATCAACCTAAGTGTCCATCAATGGATGAACGGATAAAGAAAATGTGGTACATATACACAATGGAATACTATTTATTCAGTCATAAAAAGAAAGGAATCATGTCATTGGCAGCAATGTGAATTGAATTGTATCTTAAGTGAAATAAGCCAGACACAAAAAGACAAATATCATATGTTCTCACTTATATGTGGGAGCTAAACGATTTTATTATACAGAGGTAGGGAGTGAAAAGACAGATAACAGAAACTGGGAAGAGTGAGTGGGTGGAAGTGGGGAGGATGAAGAGAAGTAGGTTAAATGGTAAAAACATACAGTTAGATAGAAGTGGCCGGGTGTGGTGGCTCGCACCTGTAATCCCAGCACTTCGGGAGGTCAAGGTGGGCAGATCACTTGAGGTCAGGAGTTCAAGACCAGCCTGGCCAACGTGGTGAAATCCCATCTCTACTAAAAATACAAAAATTAGCCGGGCGTGGTGGCACATGCCCATAGTCCCAGCTACTTGGGAGACTGAGGCAGGAGAATCACCAGAACCTGGGAGGCAGAGGTTGCAGTGAGCCAAGATGGTGCCATTGCACTCCAGCCTGGGCAACAGAGTGACACTCCGTCTCAAAAAAACAAAACAAAACATATAGTTAGAAGGAATAAATTCAACGCCTGATAGCAGAGTAGGGTTATCTATAGTCAACAAAAATGTATTGTACTCAGGTGATGACTCTCCTAAGTACCCTGACTTTATCACTATACATTATATACATGTAACAATATTTCACATTTACCCCATGGGAAATAAAGAAAATAGAAAATAAGGCCAGGCACAGTGTCTCACGCCTGTAATCCCAGCACTTTGGGAGGCCGAGGCGGGCGGATCACGAGGTCAGGAGATCAAGACCATCCTGGCTAACACAGTGAAACCCCATCTCTACTAAAAATACAAAAAATTAGCCTGGTGTGGTGGCACATGCCTGTAGTCCCAGCTACTGGGGAGGCTGAGGCAGGAGAATTGCTTGAACCTGGGAGGCGGAGGTTGCAGTGAGCTGAAATTGCACCACTGCACTCCAGCCTGGATGACAGAGCGAGACTCCATCTAAAAAAAAGAAAGGAAGGAAGGAAGGAAGGAAACAAAGAAACTAGAATAACTAAAACCATTTTAATTATAAAGTGAGAGGAACCGATCTATCCAATCCAAGACTTACAGTAATTAAAACTATGTATTTTTTAATTGGCAAAGGAATAGAACCAAGATCAATGAAACAGAATAGAGATTCCAGAAATAAATCCACACAAATGTGCTCAACTGCTTTTTGACAATTCCAGACAAAAGTAATCCTAAAATCCAATAGGCTTCTAGGCCCGGCATGGCAGCTCACACCTGTAATCCCAGAACTTTGGGAGGCTGAGGCAGGTGAATCACTTGAGCTCAGGAGTTCGAGACCAGCCTGGGCAATATGGCAAAACCCTATCTCTATAAAAAAATACAAAAATTAGCCAGGGGTGGTGGTCTTAGCTAATACAGTCCCAGCTACTTCAGAGGCTAAGGTGGAAAGTCACCTGAATCCAGGAGGTTGAGACCGCAGTGAGCTGTGATTGTGGCATTGCACTCTAGCCTGGGGTGACAGAGTGTGACCCTGTCTAAAAAAAAAAAAAAAAAAAACGCTTTAAACAAATAATACTGGAACAATCGGATATCTGCAGGCAAACAAACAAACAAACAAACAAAAACCTCAATCTAAACCTCACACCTTGTGCAAAAAAAATGTAAAATATAAAACTCTAAAACTTTTAGGGAAAAACAGGAGAAAATTTTCAGGGCTAGGCAAAAAGTTCTCAGATGTGACACCAAAAGCAAAATCCATAAAAGAAAAAAACATGATTTTAATTTTATCAAAATTAAAAACTTTTGCTATGCAAAAGCCCATGTTAAGAGGATGAGATGACAAGTTGCAAAGTGGAAAAAAAAATTGCAAACCACTATCTCACAAAGAACTAGTATCTAGAACACATAAAAAACTCTCAAAACTCAGCAGTAGAAAAATCAAACAATCCAATTTAAAAATAGGCAAAGGACATGAATAGACATTTCACCAAAGGGGATATATAGATGGCAAATAAGCACACTATGAGCTATTAGGGAAATCCAAATTAAAATCACAATGAGATAGCATTACACAGTTATCAGAATGGCTAAAAGTTTTTAAAGTTACAAAACCAAATGCTGGCAAGGATACAGAGCAAGTGGATCACTTATACATTGTTGGTAGGAATGTAAAATGATACTCTTTTTCAAAATAGTTTGGCAGTTTCTTGTAAAACTAAACATGTAGTTACTATATGATCTAGCAATTACACTCTTCGGCATTTATCTCAGAGAAATGAAAACTTTACATCACATAAGACCTGCACACAAATATTCATAGTCAAGCTGGAATCAGCTCAGATGTCCTTCAACAGATGAATGGTTAGACAAACTGTAGTACATTCATACCATAGAAGGGGGAAACAGATTCTCTAAAACCTCCATAAGGAATGTAGTCCTGCCCATATCTTGATGTTAGCTCAGTGAAATGATGAACAGATTAACTATATTTGGAAATAATTTCAGACTTTCAGAAGAGTTGCAAAATAATACAGAGAGCTCTCATATACTCTTCACTCAGCCCTACGTATATTAACCATAGCACAATTATAGAAAATTAAGATATTAATATTAATGCAATATTATTAACTAAGCTTCAGTATTTAATCAAATTTCATCAGTTTTTCCCCTAATGCTTTTTTTTTTTTGGGGCCAAAATCCAATTCAGGATTTTCATTTAGCTGTCATGTCTAGTTAGTCTCCCCCAAACTGTTTTCAGTTTGTCTTTGTCTTTTTTAATTATCTTGACTTTTTTTTTTTTTTTTTTTTTTTTTGAGATGGAGTCTTGCTCTGTTGCCAGACTGGAGTGCAGTGGCGCAATCTCAGCTCACTGCAACCTCTGCCTCCCAGGTTCAAGCGATTCTCCTGCCTCAGCCTCCCAAGTAGCTGGGACTACAGGCGCATGCCACCACACTTGGCTAATTTTTGTATTTTTAGTAAAGATGGGGTTTCACCATATTGGCCAGGATGGTCTCGATCTCCTGACCTTGTGATCCACCTGCCTTGTCCTCCAAATGTGCTGGGATTACAGGCATGAGCCACCACGCCTGGCCGACCTTGACATTTTTTAGGAGTACTGGTCAGTTGTTTTGTAGAACGTATCTCAGTTTGGTTTCGTCTGATATTTTCACGTGATTTGATTGAGGTTACAAATTTTTTCCAGACACTCACAGGGAGTACATGATATCAATACATCTTATTACTGGTGATGTTAACTGCCCTGATCACTTGGTTAAGAAAGTGTCTCTACTGTAAAGCTACCATTTTCCCCTGTATAGTTAATAAATACCTTGGGGGAGATGCTTTGAGACTGTGCAAATATTCCATTTCTCCTCAAATTTTCACCTATTAACATCTACTGATGGATATTTCTTGTAACAATTATTGCTGTGATATCCTAGTAGTGATATTTTATTTAATTGTACTTTTTCGTTAGGAAGAGCTGTTCCTTCTCCACCATTTATTTATTCAATTATTTATTTTTACTGATATGGACTCATGGATATTTTAATTTATTCTGTAAAGTCCAACACTATTGTTATTTTGTTATTCAAATTGTTCTAGCTTTTGGCCAGTGGGAACACTTTCAAGCTGCCTGTGCCCTTTTAACTTGTTCCCACCCGTTTTACTCATGTTATTTTTATTAATAGATTTTTAAATTTTTGGAATAATTTTAGATTTACAGAATAATTGTAGAGATAGTACACAGCATTCCTATATATCCTTCACCCAACTTCCCTGAATGCTAACATTTTATGTAACCATAATACATTTGTCAAAACTAAAAAGCCAATATTCGCACATTATCATTAACTAAACTCCAGACTTTATTTGAATTTCACTAGTTTTTCCACTAAGGTCTTTCTTCCATCCCAGGCTCCAATCCAGGATACTATGTTAACTGTTAACTTAGGCCCTCAACCTTTTTTAATCACTTCATTACTTACCACAAAATGCTCTTGTCTCATCTTGTTTTTTCCCTGCCCAGCCCTGGAATCAATCACTTCTCTAAGGAGCCCCACCCACATTGTTCTGAAAAAGTCCCAACATCCAGACAGCACCCTAGATTAACTCAGAATCTCTAGCTGTGAAGTCACGGAATTTAGCTTTTAAAAAGTTCCCCAGGTGATTCCAATGTGCATTTGAGGTTGGGAACCACAAATCTAGACTTTACTTCTGGTGGCTAAAGAATAGTTAAAATTTTGTTAAATTCCCAAATGCCAAAGACTTTAGTGTACTTCCCAGCAGGCTCTTAGGCTCCCTGAAGATAAGTTTTTAAAATCTCTCTAACCAGCACACATCCCAGAACCTGGTACATAAATGGTGTTAAAAGAATGAAAGTTGAACAAGTAAATTAAGCTTTGGCTTCCTTGGGGAAATTAGCCTAGGTCTAATTCTTTTCTTAATCCCTCATTCGTCTTTAAATTAGACCCTTTTTGCTGCTGAACACCTATTTCATAAAACCTTGAGTGAGTCAGTCCAAGGGAAGCAGCATGAAGGCTACCCACCATAAAGCCCTGGGGCAACCTTTCCAGGCAAAAATCTTTGCATCTCTTCTCTGAAGGACACTCAGTGGGCCTGATGTCCACTCCCTTTATTTGGATCCTCTTCTGCCACCTTTACCTCTATCAGCCTTTAAGGCTAATGCATTAGAAAAGGTAGCACCATCTTCTTTATTTCCTTTCCTTTGTCCCTCCTCCATTCTTCTACCTTGTTTTAATGTCTCAGCTTTTTCTGCAGAGATATATAAAGGGCACAGGCTCTGGAGCAGACCAAACCATCATCAAATCCCAATTCTTGCACTTACTAGATATAGGTACTTGGACAAATAACTGAACTTCTCTTAGTCTCTATCCCTAATGTGTGGAATGGGGATAACACCTAACTTGCAGGATTCATGTGAGAAGTCAAGATAACATTTTTGCTAACTGAAGGCACAATGTGTACTCAGAAATAGCAGTTGTGATTGTCATTGTTATTATTACTATTGGTAGCATAATCAGCTTTCTGAATCACACACTATTATTTGGGAGGGATAGGACAAGGCAAATGATTTCTACGAAAGACAGCCATGGCCGGTTGCGGTGGCTCATGCCTGTAATCCCAGCACTTTGGGAGGCCGAGGTGGGCAAATCACAAGGTCAAGAGATCGAGACTATCCTGGGCAACATGGTAAAACCTAGTCTTTACTAAAAATACAAAAATTAGCTGGGAGTGGTGGCGTGTGCCTGTAGTCCCAGCTACTCAGGAGGCTGAGGCAGGAGAATCACTTGAATCTGGGAGGTGGAGATTGCAGTGAGCAAAGATCGCACCACTGCATTCCAGCCTGGCGACAGAGCGAGACTCCGTCAAAAAAAAAAAAAAAAAAAAAAAAAGCCACAACTCTACCCATCTGTCCAGTGATCTAGTAACTAATAGAAGTTGATTTAGAATTTGCAGAATTCATCACAGGCACCTACACAATCCAGAGGAAATGGTCAAAACTGCATAAAGACAACCTCAGCTAAAGCAATTATCTACTGATACCACCATCTGTATAACCAACAGATAATAATAACTAACATTTGGGGGTGGGGAAAGGTTGAAGTCTTCAAAGCGCTTTTGTTTGTGTCATCTTATTTAACCCCTCATAACCTCAAAGTGGCTATTATGACCATTTCACAGGAAGGGAAACTGACATTACATGATTGAGTCCTGAGCTAGTGAGTGACAGAGCCAAAACTCACACACAGGTCTTTCTGGCTCTGACATCCTTGTGATTTCACCACTGAAGTTTTTTTGGTGTGTGTGTGTTTTCCATGTAAGTTTATAAGTGTCAGAAGTGCACACTCACCTCCAGATCTATTTAAAACAGGAGTTTTCAAGAAAAGACTTATAAGACTGGCGTCATTGAAGAAAATGTCAAGTCGAAAAATGCTGGGCTTTCCTCTTCTCATTCAGCCTCCTATCTTCTCGTTTCAGCTTAGTGGAGGGATGTTTTCTTGGCAACATTTCTGTTCCAACAACTAAATAACCAACAACTAACTAACCAAACAACCAGCATGCTTAGCCTGTGCTAGGGGATGTGGGGACAGCAGAAAAGATGCCCAGGCCCTGGCCTTCCAGGTCAGTGCTGGAAAGAGAAGTAACCACCTGAAGCTAAAGTACCTGGGGTCAAAGAAGAGAGGTCTTGGAAAGATGTAGAAGGAAAAACTGAAGATGGTGCTTCTGGTGGGAAATTATAACAATAAAGGCCAGGAGGAGGAAATGAAGGTATAATATGCTGACTGTTAAGCCAGCAGCTGCTTGTAGTCCATATTTGTTTTTAAGGAGTAGTGAGAAATAGAGTTAAATAAATATAGGGTGGGGCCTGAATATGCTGGGTGATGAGAGACAACAGAATTTGGACACCATGTGATGAACAACTGGGAGCTGTGAAGGTTTTTAAGCTAGGAAAGAACACCATAAATTTGATGTTTAAGCCAGTTCTACACCTTTGCAAATTGTCTTAGTACTGATTTGTTGCCTGATGTAAACTAACTAGAATAATTAAATTAGTTCTGTGTAAAACACACACACACACAGAGTGAGACAGACAGACAGAGAGAGACAGAGAGAGAGAGAGAGAGAGAGAAAGTACTCAAGGCTCCCATCAACACTGCAAAGTGCCTAATGTCTTGGAGTATCAAAATTAGAAGTTTCTCTTAAACATGATTTGACATGAACAAATATCAAAGGCGAAGGAGTTCCAATTTTAAGACAATAAAGCAGGTAGGTACAAGCAACCAGGAGTGGAGCAGAGAAAATTAGGTAATCTCACTGGCAGGAGAAATGTCCCAAACCAAATATTTTTTAGAATGCTATGGAGTACCTTTTCTTCAATGACCAGGAGAGAAATCCAATTTTTATAAGTCTTGTATCCAATGTTAAGCTCACAAATTGTCTTTTTATTCATGTGTATTTTGCTAGAATCTTTGTTTTAATTTGTTCTTATAGTTAACATCTCCAAGACACACACAGTAAGTCTGACAGAACTACGTTGCACTCTTTAAAACCAGACGATGAGATAAGTAACAAAGTGCACAGAGCTCTGCTTTTATTTATTTTGATGATTTCTCTTTCTAGATTGTTGTGTGGACATTAAGAAGAGAGATTTCCAAACAGAATGCAGGCCTTTTCTTTGGGATGTGGGAATAGAGGTTTAGGAGGTGATAAATCTTTTGTAAAACAGATATAAGATATTCCATACACATATTTCAACCCCAGGCCCTGGGAAAGTATTTTTTGCCTTCTTCACCTATATTCAAGGCTCAAACTATTGGATGTATTCTAATTCATACTTACCTGTGAGCAAACATGGAATCAATGCGTAGAAAAACCACATGAAAAGACTTGTCCAGATTTCTTCTAGAACCATTGTGAAAGTCTGCATTTGGTAGACTCAGTTTGACCTAGAACATTGTTTCTTTCCAAAATAAAGCATTCTGTCCATCTCAGCCATCTTTCTTCAGAATGCATATGTTGGAAGTGAGGTCTGAGTCGCAGCGAAGCCTGAATTGTTCTAGAGCCGGCCCAGGAAGCTCAGAAAGGGCGGGCTCGGAAGCACAACTCCTTTCTGCCCAAACCCAGATATTGCATCAGCAGGGAGTGGCCTAGGAGAGTTCCAGAGAAAACGTAACTTTGGGGAGCTTGAGAATCTGCCTATGAGCGATACCCGGACCACAGGCTCTGTCCTAGAGGACCCTGCACCTCCCTAAAAGCCAATGAGCAGGCAGGATTATCTCCCTCCCTCATTAAATAGCTGTCCTCTTCCAAGTTTCTCTCTGTGAGTTCATTCAAGCTGGGTACTGACTAGCTCTTTTTTTCTAATATGTACCCACTTCAGAAAAACTAGAGATATTTGAAAAAATTTAAAACACCTTTCTGAAAGTCAGGAGGGTAAAGAATAATATATAGCTTCATATATGCATGCATTTGCAAAAAGAAAAACTAAAAGAAGATATAAGAAATGAACAAGATTGGTTACCTTGGGGCAGAGAAAGTGGGAATTGGAAAGGTGGAAGAGAAAAACGGGAACAAGACCTTTTGACTGAATATCTTTGTATATCGTTTGATTACTGAGTCACATGAATGTATTACTGAAAAATTAAAACCAATTTCAATAGGTGGAAGAAAAACCTTATGATAGTATTTAGCCCTTTAAAATTTAGCCCTTGAAGGACTTTAACCACCCTAATGTGCAAATACAATAGTGGAATAAACATGGGTTCTAATGTATTTTGGTTCAAGTTTCAGAACTTATAATGTAACCTTGGGAAAGTTGGTCATTTATTTATTCATTCAAGAAACAGTCACTGAAGGCCTGCTATGTGCTAGTTCTTAGGAATTCAACAGTCCATTGCCTCAACAAGAATTTCCCAACTAGTGGAGAAGATGGACACGGGAATAATAATAAGTCAATTTTTAAAATGAAGGGACAGCAATATTCGTAAGGGAACATAGGATCACTAAAAAGAAACATCTAACCCAGTTTTTGGATCACAGAAAGCTTCCTGGAGGAGGTGACTCCAGGACTGGGTGTTAAACTCTGGAAAAAAAAAAATATATCAGCCAGGAATGTTTTTAGGAAACAAGAAGTTTGGTGCAACACGAGAACAAGGTTGAAATGGCGAGAAATAGGGCTTAATGGCAGACAGAAACAGGATTCTAGAGAGTTTTGAATGCCTTATTGAGGAGCTTGGAATTTATCCTGAGAGGAATGAAGGTCAAAGGAAGGGTTCAAAGCTCAAATATGACCATGTCATTCCCTGCATTTGAGCTTTAAAAAGTTTGTGACTACGGTGGAGAAAACAGCACAGGGGGCCAGATTGAAGGCTGGAGGGCCATGAGGGAGCTACGGTAGTGATCCAGGTGACAGATATTGTTGGCTTCCACTAGGTTTCTCATGTCTGTAGAGAGAAATGACCAAATTCAAAAGATAAAGAAGGTAGAACTGATAGCTCCTGGATATTGAGTGCATTAAGAGGGCTGGGGAGGAGGAGCCAAACATGACTTTCAGGTTCTGAGTTTGGGTAACTGGGTGGATGGCAGCACCTCAAGTGAAATAATGAAGTGGGTGGAGTGTGGTCAGGACAGGCAGGATTGGGGGTGCTATAGAAAAAGGCTGCAAATGTTCAGCTTGAGAAATTTGAACTTAGATGCTTATATGAGCAGGGGAGTCTCTAGTATATAAGCTTTGTCTCAGGTTGATTGGTGTCAACTTTTTAGTTGTGTTTCTTTAGGCAAGTCATTTAAACTATCTGCTTTACGGTTCTCATCTGAAAATTGGAAACAATTATAATAGTATCTGACTCAGGGCTGTTGTGAGGACTAAGTGAGACTTAGAACAGGATCTGGCACAAAATAAGTATACAATAAACATTGCTGTATATCTTTTTACCACACCATAGTCAAGAAAACTTGGTGCATATTTTCCTAATCCCAGCACTGTGAGTCAGTGGCCACATCTGTGCTTTGACCTCTGGTCACTAGCTGCTTGTACAGTCTCTCACTGCTCCTCTTAAGAGTGCTTCATACATGGCCTCAACATCTGTCCCCAATGTTACCTTTGTTCTCCATCTTGGCTTCCTGATTCCTCTCTCCTAAGTTCACTTCTGCTCACAGTTCCAGCATGTCAAAAGTTAACAATATAAGCCAATGTGTACTGGATATCTGTTATCTGCCAAGAATGTCCTGAAGGGTTTCTACACACTATATACATGTCCATATATTATACAACTTACAAGGTAAGATATGATTTGATTCTCCACTTTTCAGGTGAGAACACAGGGCTCAGGGAAATTAGCTTACTGTAGATCACAGAGCTAGTCAGGGATGGAAACAGGAATTCCAACTGAGGTCTGCATAACTCCAAGCTTTTTTCACTCACTTTAACTGCCTCCCAGTTAGCATCAAAGGAATGCTTCAATGTGTCTGAGGGACACAGAGGAGTGATCCAAGAGATCAGCAAAGGCTTTAGGGAACAGGTAGACCTCAATATGAAGTTCCGGATGTACCAACTGGATATGGGTAGGAGGGGAAGAGAGACACACTGTTCATCATTCCTTTTGGGAGAATGATATGAGCAAAGATGGAAAGGTAGAGGGGAATACAGACTGAATTAAGAAGATGAAAATGAAAGTAAACAGAAAATGGAGGAAAGAATAAGAATCATTTAGCTATGCTGTCGGAGAAAGAGTTGTTTACGAAACTTTGAAGTGTTACAATGGCTAGTTAGCTCCACCTGCTCATTGGTCCCTGTCAAGACACTCCTGTCCAGTACTACAATGCTCTGGCAAGACAGTACTGCCTGCCAATCCTTCATAAGCCATTGCACAGAGTCTGCCCTGGGCTCAGCACACCTCAAGGGGCACTGAGAGATAATGCCATCTGCCTGTCATATTTTTTGAACAATAATCCGTTTCAAGTCTGGGTCATGACCCAACAAGTAACTCAGACCACCCACCTCTGCCTGGGCTGTATCATTGGGTGAGGACTTCTGGAGGGCTGTGCCTCACCTGCTAGCCCCTAACATTCCTGGATAATCCCTGACCCTGATTTTGCCTTTCTCTTCTGGCTTTGAGGTGCCCCTCTATAGAAAGAGAAATTGTAATGTCTTGTCTATGCAACACGCACAACAAAACTATTCTCTATCCTGTTTCCTGCACTTCTCAAGTTAATTTCTGGTGCCTTCCACAGAGTTGGAGGGTCATCCATGTCAGAAGATAAACCGCTGGAAGAATAGACCTATTTCCTATAGGTAAGTACAGTTCAGAAATAGGATTTTTTTTTCGATTACACTATTTGCCACTTAAATCTCTGATATTTAATTATGGAAGGAAAAGCAAGCAGAGAAAAGGTTTTTATGAAAAGGTAGAGGCAGTGGGGAGGGATGGGAAGTTTTGTGGCCAAGGAAGAGAACCCTAAGCTCTCTGTGCCCTGCAGGGCCAGGACTAAAATTAAGGGAAGCACCTAGGGCGCAAAATCTGAAGCACTCACTCTTAGGGTTGTGCAAGTCCAGGATAGGCCCTGTGTCCTTGAATGAACTATGTGGTCAACTATCACATTCCAGTAATCTTCCTTTCCCCTACTTAACACAAAATAGTTCCTTCCCTTTGCATTAAGATTCTTAGATATCTATGTTCTGTGTTTTAGCACTTCTGACATTTAGTTGGAACTGTGTCTCAATTTTTTCTTTCTAGAAATAACACAGGGAATTTAAATAGCGGAATTCCACTTGTCTTAGACTCTTCTAATTCATGCTTCCACCAAGTCTGTTCCAGGTGGAATTTTTTTTTTTTTTTTCTAGATGGAGTTTTGCTCTTGTTGCCCAGGCTGGAGTGCAATGGCGTGATCTTGGCTCACCACAACCTCCACCTCCCGGGTTCAAGCAATTCTCCTGCCTCAGCCTCCCCAGTAGCTGGGATTACAAGCATGTGCCACCACGCCTGGCTAATTTTGTATTTTTAGTAGAGACGGTGTTTCTCCACATTGGTCAGGGTGGTCTTGAACTCCCGACCTCATGTGATCCCCCTGCCTCGGCCTCCCAGAGTGCTGGGATTACAGGCCTGAGTCACTGTGCTCGGCCCCAGGTAGAATTTCTACACACTTTTAGAATCTAATTTTCAGGGCTCCTGCATTCCTTTTTCACTTCTGAAATACTTCAGTTTTTCAATTTCCTCCCAAATGTTTATTGTCTGGTCATCAGGAATTTAACCTCCAGGGTTTCCTTAGAGTGTGCTCAATTAGAACCCTTAAGTCGGCCAAACTGTCCTCTTTCTGTAGTTATCTTTTTCTATCTGACATCCCCCCAAAAAACTCCTCTTAAAATGGAGAATCAGGGTTTATTCAGAATAGCCTTCTGTAGTTAAATGTTCCACATTTCAATAAAATACCATTTTAGTGAAATCAAAAATCTGAAAACCAGAAACAATGTAATAGTGAAGTTCCACATAATTTTCAAATGATTTTGGTTGCTGTATTTTATTCAGTCACTGGTCGTTCGTAGTCATCAGTGATTCTATTAAGTGGAGCACACAGTATACTCAAAGGTCAATTTTATCAGAGGCCTCTTTTTATCATCCTATATAAATTAACACCCTCACCCTCAATCTGTTCTATTTTAATTCAGAGCTCTTCTCCATTACGTATCACATCACTAAAATATAAGTTTTATAAAAACTTTGTCCATTTTCTTCACTGTTACATTGCTAGAACAGTCTCAGCTCAGCAATAAAATATTTGAGGTGAGTTGGTTGGATAAATTGATTATGAGTATCTCCAAAAGCTATTTAAACATAAAATTATATAGAGATGTAACAATTAAAAAAAAATTTTCATCTTGACATCATCACATGCCTTGATGAATTTGTTCTCTATAACATCCCCCTTGCCTATTAAGTCTAGAAAACATCAAGTTTGACATTACTTCTCCTACAGAAGCCATCCTTACTCAATGATTACTGTTTCTTTCAAAAGTACTCAAAAAATATCAATAACCATTCCTGTGTTTAGCCTAAAATAGACAACACTTAAGAGTCTCATTCTGGAATTCACCTTTTTGTCTCAGTAATTTCATGAAGGCTATCTGAAAAGTTTCTCCACAGTCTAAAGGTATAAATTATCTGAGAACAGAAATTTATTTAAAGCAACTACCTTAGAAATCTACTTTAACCCACCAGGAAATATTCTCAAAGACACTAATTTACAACATTTCCCTCTGTGAACAAGGTGGCTGATAGCTCAAACTCCTCCTCTGTTCAAAACCCCACCAAGCCTAACCTAGGTTCTACTCATTAAACAAATCTCAGCAAACTAGGTATGCTTTCAGATACAAGGTGCACCTCATCAGTAAACTAGAAATAAACAATTTCAGTTCCTAAGTCATTTGGTTTAGGTCATGTTACAGCAAGAAATTAGGGTGTGGGGGCATGCATATCATGCTGGTCAAGTGTTTAAAAGATAGCAGAGAATTGAGTCACAAAAACTTGCTAAACACTAACAGAACCAGCCTATCAGAATTGAGTAGCAAGCCAATGCTTCTAATAATGTTTCTCCAAAAACAGTAATTTGGCATTCTTTAAAAAAAGGGTAGTGTTCAAAACATAAGATAGCATCTATGCTATATTAAAAGTCCTTTAAGAAAAAAGTGACCTTGATTGTGAAGCCATTTGTAAAGTTAAATGTTCTATATAAATGCAAGATTATAAAGGACCCATTATCTTCTAGCAAAGTATTAAAATGGAAAACTTAGGTAGTACTGTAATGCCACACTCCTAATTTCTTGATTTGGACAATGTAACTGAGTGTTTCTGAAAAAAATGATAATTTCCAGATTCCAAACCCAAAACCTTCCATGTTATAGGAAAAATAGGGAGAGTAAACTGCATCTGGAGATCTCAACTAGGGGGATAAGGGTTGGGAGTGTGAAAGTTAATTATACAAATTGGGTAATTATTGTCATACCCAACCAAATCAGATTCAATGCGCTAAGGGGAAAAAGTACATGAAGGACATAGCAGCTGCTCCAAGAACTCAGTTTTCCACAAGCCCAGCTACTGAAACAACCTACTGTAAACCCTAAGACCAGTTTTACCTAGTAGCTACTGAAATGACCTGCTGTGACTCTAAGACTGGTTTTACCTATCACTGTCACACACCAATCAGAGCTTGCCACCTCCCAAAAACTTATCTAGAGCCAATGAGTTTTCTTTCAAAACATATGTAACATTTCTCTTTATAATAAAACTCCCAATCTTCTCTGTTCTTTGGACATACCAAAAACTACTGTCTGTGTATGTGCCCTGAATTACAACTCTTGCTTCCCAAATAAAACGTTTCAGAGATTCGTCTCTATTTATTTTGACTTGAAAGAAGACTTTATTATACTGTTTGAATTTTTTCACTATGTGCACTGGTGAAGATAAGGGGGCCATCCATACTAGATTCCAGCTGATTGTTGACTTGTGGGAATTCAACTCACGTTATTAGCTTCTCATTTTTAAAGGGAAACAAGAAGTCTGAATTTTATGTGAAACTCCCTAATTTTTAAATGTTGGCAATTAATTTTTTAAAGCACTCTGTGGGTTGAACAACATTTCTGTATAAGGCCACTGTGTTTAGATGTACCCTGAAGAAGGTACCCCAGCAACAAGGTGGGAGTGAAATTCAAACTTCTAGAGAAGGGCTGGGCCTGCCTAGAGAATTCTCACAAAGGTGCTACGGAGACTGTGACAACCCTACTTCTATGCAACCTCTGCATTATATGGTAGGACATTACAGCTGGAGATAATTTAAGTGCCATATTCTGCAAAAATGACCTTATTCTAACAACCCAAGTTGCCCATCTGCTAGGCCTATTTATTCTTCTAGTAATGGCAATAGATTGCATGAAGCCTATTTTGTTTAGCAGTATTGTCACTAATAGTGCAAGGTGCATGTGTTAACTGTATAGTGATATATGTGTAATATACATGTGTGAATATATATTCAGCTGAATCCTAAGGTTTTATGACTAAATAAGGGACACAATGGCATTTGTTTTTGTCCCAAAGCTTATATCATGTTCTAAAAAACCTTCTAAGATTTTGGGGAAGTTATTTGTAGAAGTGAGTTAGGCAGGGTTCCAACTGATACATGTATTTAAATTTGAAACTAGGCATTCTCCTCATGTGGAAGAAAACTTCTGTAATATTGCCCTTCCTAGGACTCTCCTCCTAGTCTAAAACCAAGCATACACAGAGTAGTGTGTCATGATACAGACACCAGGCTGGGAATAAAGAAACTTTGTTTCTTATACAAGTATTGTTACTATCTAGCTATGTAGATGTTTTCCGGGGTTCTTTCAGTTCTTAAAGTTACTTCAAGTATTATAAAAACAGTCACTGGTGTAAGCGTTGGGTTAAGACTTTTTAAAAATTGGTAAAATATTTAAGTACAAAATAAGTAGCTTCCAGCGAGGTTTTTATACCATAATAAGAGCACACAATAGATATTACTGGCACACATGGGTTATCTGGGAGCTCTACAGCTACAATAAACCTAATTATGGAACAGAAATTTGCATTCTGTTTCCAGTGCTACTACACTCCTACTTTCTCAAAAGTCTGCTCTATTAATATCAGCTCAGTGCAGTTTACTATGAATAGTTTATGTCTGTGATGCAAAGCATTAATTGTTCTCTTTTTACAAACATACATTTTTTTCATAAGGAAGACTGGGGAAAAACCCAGAAACATACAGAGAATAAAAGGAAAGCATCATCAAATATATGTTAAAAATTAAGATGATGTTTACTACTAGTCATCCTACAACAATTTAAACAGTTTTCCTCAATTTATATTCATTTGATTTTACAGTAAAGCATACATAATTTTTATTTCCATTAAAAACTTAACTACTAATAATTACCCTCAACAAAGAAGTACTGAGTTAGAAAAATAATAGAATATGAACTAAAATGTTTTAAAAGCAGATGTAATAGAGATGAAAATTTGTCTTAATTATATTTGGTCACTTCTGTTGCTTAGTGGGAGAAGCCATGGCTGCCACCCAGTGGCAACATAAGTCTTTAAATGATTTTAAGATTTAAATAATATTTAAAACATTGATAAAAAAAATTCACAAGTTACACAACTTCAATTTTACCATCAGTAATTCTGGTGTATTAGATATCTGTTTATAACACAGCAAAGAATTAAAACATCCATATGCTTAGGCAGCATTAGGGAATTTGTTGAAAGTATCATATGACATCCTACTCAGTTATGTGGCTTTAGTATTTTTCAGTTAAAATACTGATGGCTACTTTACTTAAATTTAAATCTGCAGAATAATAGGGGGACAAATTATGACCATAAAATACAACTGGTTTTCTTCTATAGCCTACAGAAGCAGATTGGCCTCTTATCCATACATGCAAATTCCTACTTGGTTAAAAAACAAATTAAAAAATTAAAAATAATATAATTTTCCCTAACCATGAGCACATTCTATTTTTTCCTCAGGTATACATCAGTTTTAGTGTCCCAATCAACAAAACTTAAAGCTGAAAAGAGGAAATAAAAATAGGTAATACCATTCCTGACAATTACTGATATTTAGTGAGGAGAAAAAAACAAGTATCTCACTGCTTCCTGTTTTTGCAAAACTTGGCCATAACTTATTTCCCACTGGCACAAATATAACATGTCCTAATACAAGATGCTCTGGTAAAATAATACAAGTGGGATTAAAAACAATAAATAACACTAGAGCATCTATTTACAGTTTGAAAAGCTAAATATCTCAGAGACTGTTTTGTTTTCTTGAATAACCAGATGAGGGAGAAGCACTGGAAAAAAAAACTAAGTGATTTTTATTTCCAACAGTTGTAAATTAAAATTGTACAACATGTTTTCTAATCTATGTCTCATGTGTCTTGCTGTACGACTGAAGACAATGAATGCATTTTTTAAAATTATGGCAGACACAATATACTTGGTATTTACAATGGCCTGTGACAAATATAATACCTGGAAATAATTTCTAATTTTCCATTTATTATTGCTATTTAGTCACAGAAAAGATTAACACTCTCCAAGAAATTTATTTTAGCATATGTCATATATAGATATAATAATTTTATATAATGAAAAACCATAACAGAACAGGGTGCCTTTACAAGGAAACAAAGGAAAGGCAATAAAGGATTTCTTCCATATAAAGATTCTGATATGCATTATTTGATTTTTGTTTACAAAATACAAAACTGTAATATTAGAAGCAAAGGGAAAACAGCAAAGAAAAAAACAATAAAACAGAAGGCCAAGGATAAGGAACTGTTCTATGCAGATGCACTGCATATACAGTATATATGTATGGGCTGAGTTATAATAAAAATACTTATTGTCAATTCTCATAGATTTAGAAACAACAATTTCCAATCAAGCACGACTGGACCCAACATTTTCTCAGTCTTCAATTACATGACAAATTACAGCTACACAGCAGTCGCTTCTGGTCAGCAGTATCATGATAAATGCTTGACAAGATATAATTTTTCTCCTTGTTCACTTGTAAAAATGGGTGCCTTTTTGTAATGTTCTACAAGTTCTTCCATGGTGCTGAATTTACGCTGCCCAATGCAGTAGACAGTCTCTTTTAGTTGGACTTTAAAATGCTTGTTTTTCCCTTGTGCTTTTAGTGATACTGAGAAATCATTTGGCTAAAAGAGAAAAAAAAATACATATAGTAAACATTTTGAAAGCCCTCTATCAGTATTTTTATATTAAACTAAAAGTTAAAATCTAAGCACTTAACTAAGTCCTAGGCACCATGGTAAATTATTTACATAGATTATCTCCTTTACTCTTCAAAACAAACCCTTTTTACAGATGTGAAAACTGAGTCTCAAAGAAGCTATTAATAACTTGGCCAATATCATCCATCTAGTTAACAACAGAGCCAGGATTCAAACCTGCGTAATCAAAAGTCTCTTAACACCCACAGCAAGTCCTTTAGTGAAATATTTGAAGAACAAGAGCTATCTTCTCTCCAGTCAGAGAAACACATGAGAAAGTCTAAGATACCCACCCAACCCCTTTTCAAGGTGTAGCTAACAGTAGCTGTCTTAGAGATAACATGCTTAATTCCCAAAATTGAAGAACACACAAATGAGAATTAATCTAAACTTTAAGGAGAGGCCACAAACTCAAATGCCTACAAGAGCCAAAAGAATAATGTAAACAAGTGTCAGAGTGGAAAGGTAGATGGGCAGAGGAAATGACAGTGTATCATCAATCTAAACAAGTGGTGACTTCTCAGCTGTGATTGTTGCCTTGCAGGAACCGGGTCTCAATGTTGGTAGTTCTTCCAATTTTAAATGGTCTAAAGTCTGAATTTTTATAATACATATCCTAATATTTAAATATCAGCAATGAATTTAAATGTTTAAAAAACACTGTGAAGGCTAAACAAAATATGCCTACTTGAGACCTCTAACCTTAAAAAGTATACTGCTAAAAATAATGGTATATATTGTATTTTGTCTAATATCTATACCCAGTTACCCACAAGAAAATACATACAATTCTTTATTCAAGCTATCTTCTTTTTAATTAGTTTTTTGTTGTTGTTGTTGTTGTTGTTACAGTCTATATCAACCCCCAAAGCCTCTTTTTCTACAGTTACTCCCAAAGTTTCAAACAGTGAGCCAGATCAGGCAACTAACAGAAAATGGATGTCATCACTCTTCCCTACTGCCAACCAACTGCTTTTCTGAGGGATTAGGCACAGGCCCCATTTTCCTGAACTTCACATCAGGAAGTTCAATTAATCTCTCTCCCCACCACACCCCACTTCCACACATTTTCTTTCAAAATTTTGTGCAATTACACATTCCCTTTTGTACAAATATACTCACACAAAGCCAAGATTAATCATGATTTAATAAATGGAAAAGTAGTGATATCTTTCATCAAGGAAAAAGAAAGGCCATTTTTAAAGAAAATGAGTGTCATCAAATTCTAATATCCTAAAGCAGTATCTAAAAGAGACCATGAAACCATATTATTTTTCAAGTTTTATGGTTTTATAGTTTTATTGTTTACTAGTATTGCAATATAATTTACCTTTTATTGCAAATGCATTTCAAACACTGTTAAAACAGGTTTTTTGAGGTTATAATAAAAGTGTATTCCAATTCCCAAGTAACCAATTTATGAAGAAACTTAATATCAATTTTTTAAATTCAGGGATTTCCTATGTCATAAGGACTACAGTGACTATCTTCTTACACATTGCATCCAATAGCAATTTTTTAAATGTTTCCCAATTTAATCTATAGTATTATTCTACTCTCAATGAAGAAGCCAGTGTTCCATTTTCTCCATTTAGTTTAATGCAACAGAAAATATATCAGGAATGCAAAATCAACACAACTAGACAAGACCAAATAATTCAGTGTGTAGCAACACTGCCACAGCTCTCTTTTATTCAAAATAGATAGCTAGAAAGAATGCCGACTTTAGCTTTGTAACATTTATGCTTATGTTACGTCCCAGCTTGTTACCTGGTTTACCTTAGGGAAGCCACTTAACCTATTTCTCTCTTTTTTTTTTTAAATACCCAGAGCTCTATTTGTATTTACCTCCGAAAATCAACTTACCGAAGATTCACTATCACGAATGAGGAAATCCCCTTCATGTCCTCTTTCATTTAATGCCATTTCTGCTTGATGCCTGGTGACTTTGCCATAATACCAAGGATTGCCAGCAAACTTTCCAGTGAGTGAAGGCCTAATGTAATCACACTGTGGAGGTGATGGTTCCAAACCTGAGGTTAATGGATTATTCTGCATAACAGTAACATAGTTTTTTGGTACTAGACCAACCATACCATTGATCTTCCTGCATTTCCACCACTCTGGGTCATTTTCAGGTTTTTCAATAACATCCATTATATCTCCTTTCTCGAAATTAAGTTCTTCATCATTAGATGAGCTGAATGGGTAAAGAGCCTGTACCACATGCAACACTTGCCCAGTATTTAGGTTATTGACGACTGCTGCTAATTTCTCTGACAGAGAACCCACATGGTCGCCCAAAGGACTGTCACCTTCTTCAGTTACATAGTTTGAAGGGAACCATCCAACTTGTCCATTGTAGCTACCACGCCACCACCCATCACTGCATTTCTCCATGACGATCACCTTTGTCCCCTTTATCAATGATAATTCATCCTCTCTCTCAGCCATGTAGTTAAATTTCACATAAGCGGGCATGTTGAGGTCATAGAGACGTTCCCCTGGGTCAACAAAACTATCATCAGCAGGAGATGCAGAATCTGGCACACTAGGTTTTCTTTTCACTTTTCCAATGCCTGTTGAAATTAAAAAGGGCCATAAGAGGAGAATATAAAAAAATGATTACCAAAAGAACGAACTTATTCATTATTAAAAAGAGATCTTCAACTCTATATAGATCTTTAAAGCCTTAACATAACAAATTTCTATATAGTTAAAAATCATCTTTTTGGAAATAAGATGCAAATTTTCTTTTTCTTAACCAAATAAATATTTAATTTCAGTTATTATATGACAGTTCACCATCTTTTCTCTTGTCAAAGGCCCTGAAATAACTATATAACATAATTATAAAGTTGTCCTAAATTAATGGATTCCCTCTTAAATGTAAATATAGATTTCTTTCATAGCTACAATCTAAGTACACAAAGGCTCCACCATACCCATACTCTTCTTGTCTTAGTTTAAGCAAGCTAGAGTCTACAATAAGCTGTATAAAAATAAAATTATTTCTATCTTAAATCAGAATATGATATGCAATATAAAATTGCAGTTATGTCTGGCTAATCTTCCCATTTGCTTTCTTGGTTCCCAGACCCAGGTAGCTCTATTTACCTCATATGTTTATTTTAAAATATTATTTGTTTTTCTCCCCTTACCCCAGTCACATGTAACCTCCACAAGGGCAGGGAGTTTTGTTTGTTTACAGATAGAATCCCAAGGATCTTGTACAGTGCTTAGTACACAGTAAATGCTTAATACATATGTGTTGAAAGAAATGAGAAAATCACCAAATGGTACTATCAATACAAATGTACGCTACATCAACTTCAGTCAGGCATTTTCACTGCTGCCCATTTCTTAGCATGTGATTTTATGTTCTACTTTACCTAGAAAACTGAGGCTTCCCTAGGTAAAACTTCTCAAATTCCTTTTGTCTCAAAACTCTCATTATCCTCGCTCTCGTTCTTCACTCAAGTCTCCAAATCCTGATCCTTCTAGGATCTTAATACTATCCTTCCTGACTCTCTTGGGACTCAACATCCTTGTTTTCCCTCCTATTTAGTCCCTTCAATTGTCTAAAAACACACTCGTATCTTTTCTACTCCAAAATGAAGTTACTTTAACTCTGCTACAACTTTTAAACTGTAACATTTTAGTAATTTATTTATTTTTTCTCTAACTGGTCCAATTTTCCCATGGAATAAACTATACCACTCTTTTAAAAGTTGTCTTTCCCGGCTGAGCAAGGTGGCTCATGCCAGTAATCCCAGCATTTTGGGAGGCTGAGGCGGGCAGATCACAAGGTCAAGAGATCGAGACCATCCTGGCCAAACATGGTGAAACCCCGTCTCTACTAAAAATACAAAAATTAGCTGGGTGTGGTGGTGGGCACCTGTAGTCCCAGCTACTCAGGAGGCGGAGGCAGGAGAATCGTTTGAACCCGGAAGGCGGAGGTTGCAGTGAGCCAAGATCACGTCACTACACTCCAGCCTGGCGACAGAGCAAGACTCTGTCTCAAAAAAAAAAAAAAGTTGTTTTTCCTTTTCCCTCAACTTTTTCACCACTCACACTCCCAACTCTTTATTATCTGATCCTTCGTCTCCAACATTCTAACAAAACTACTCAATTAAAACCATTCTTATGAATACCATTCTTATGTCATCTCTCCTTACCGTCAAATCAGTAACTTTTAAAGTCCTCAGCCTTCTCAAACTCTATATGCAGCAACCAGGATCACAGCCCACTCTCTCCATTATGTTTTCTCCTTCTTTGACTTCCCTGAATTTCTTATTTTCCCTCCCGACCTGTTTACATATTCTTGTTTACCTCTGTCTGGGCTCCTCTAACCTTGTTATTGTAACACTGCATTGTACTTGTTTACTTGTCTGTCTTCCTCAATGTGAGTGAACTTCCTGAGGGCAGAAAACGAGATCTTATTCCTTTCTATCTCCAATGCTTAGCAGTACATACATCAGTAGTAGGAACAAAGGAAAAACAAAATTATGTATTCAGCAGTCAGCAAACATGCTGAATGAATAAATGAAGAATTCCTTAGCTGAAGGTGTTTCACAAGATGCCATACTTGACCTTCCTCTCTATTCCAAGGAAATCATACACTTTCATTTTCTATAATTTCTGTGCAGAAGGTTCCCAGATCTCTTTGCAGCTCTAAGACCTTTCTGGAATTCGGGCATTACAATTCCAACTGTCATTAGACACCCACAGATTGTGCCATCAGTACCTCAAACCCAACACTCATGTACAAATAAAAATAATCCAGTCTATACGCCTAAATCAACTTCTTCCTTCCTAATTTTCTTACTTCTGGTTAATGACAGCCTTCTGAGAAATCCCTACATTTGGGGTGATACCACCAAAAATGGTAGAGTAAGGAACTCCAAGGCACTGTCCCTGCAAAAAGCAATGAATGCAATTAATGAGCTGGTAAATACTGTCAGACTCAACTTTTGCAGAACTCTGGAATCTACTAAAAAAAACTTATAAAATCTAAGGCAAGACTTGGTGAAGAAAGAAGTTGCTTCTTTGTGGTAAAGAGAGTGCTATCACATCCTAAGTTGCTTGCCCACCATCCCCCACACCCCAAGTCAGTGATGGCTGTGTGGATAGTAACCTGCACTCCTAATGCCAGAGGAAGCAATACAGATCTCATTCTTAAACAATTGTGATTGTGGGTTTCAACTTGTCTGGCAGCTCCCTGAAGGACCTGAGCAATGGCTTGCCTTGGCTTTGCCTGACTTGGATCATTCCCAGGCATAGGGAGTCTTCCCGGGTGGTTTTGGCAAAAATCATTTAATGGATGCAGCAGCCTGGGGCAAGGGACAACAACTGGGACAAGGAACAGACAGATGGAAAAGCCTGGACAGAAAGGGGATGGGAAAGAATATACATGGGGTAATAAGGGGTGGGTATACCAATCAAGAAGGACATGCACATGGCCAGGGCTGGATGCACACTCAGGAAAGGCCCAAGAAGACCCTAAGCTTTCACCCTGGCTGATCTTCAGGCTTTGAGCAAACAGTAAGCAAAGGCTAAGGCAGAATTATAAATGGCGTCGCTAAGTGGTCAAAGACTGCTCCAACATAAAGCCATCTGTAAATATGGGGAGAGGTTTTTTTTTCGTTTTTTTTTTTTCTTTTGGCTCCAGGTGTTTAACGAAACTCTGTTAAAACCCTAGCTGATTACTAAGCAAATGGAGTAGACTTCAGCGGCCCCATATGACCAGGAATATAGAGCTTATAAAAATAGTTTAGTAAAGTCACTAAACAAGCAAACAACAACCACTCACAATAAGCAGCAGTAATAAGCCCTGGGGAGGGGATAGAATCTGATCTGATGCTGAAAGCAAAAGAGCCAACAAAGAATTCTATATTTAGCAAAACTGTCCTTCAAAAATGAAGGAGAACATAAGACATTCCCCGATAAACAAAAACTAAAGGAATTCATCACTACCAGACCTGTGCTAAGAAATGCTAAAGAAAGGCTGGGCACAGTGGCTCACACCTGTAATCCCAGCACTTTGGGAGACAGAGGTGGGTGGATCACGAGGTCAGGAGATCGAGACCAGCCTGGCCAACATGGTGAAACCCTGTCTCTACTAAAAATACAAAAAATTAGCCAGGCGTGGTGGCATGCGCCTGTAGTCCCAGCTACTTGGGAAGCTGAGGCAGGAGAATTGCTTGAACCCGGGAGGTGGAGGTTGTAGTGAGCCAAGACCGCACCACTGTACTCCAGCCTGGGAGACAGAGCAAGACTCTGTCTCAAAAAAGAAATGCTGAAGAGAATCCTCCAGGCTAAAATGAAAAAACACTGGACAGTAATTTGAAGTCATATGAAGAAATAAAGAGCAATGGTAAAGGTAGCCACATAAGTAAATATAAAAGTCAGTAGTATTGCAGTTTTTTTAATAAATTCTCCTTTTCTTTCCTACATAATTTAAAATACAAATGCATAAAACAAAAATTTCAATTCTAGGTTAATGGGCATATATTTTAATATGTAAAGATGTAATATACAAAGATGGAGCTGCAAAGGAGCAGAGTTATGCATAGTACTGAAACTAAGTTGGTATTAATTCAAACATGATTGTTAAAAACCTAAGATGTTAATCCCCAGGGTAACCACTAAGGAAAAACAAAAATACAGAAAGAGAAACGAGAAGGGTAATAAAACAATGTATCAGAAAAAATAGTCCAGTCACAGAGGCTCACACCTGTAATTCCAGCACTTTGGGAGGCCAAGGTGGGCGGATCACTCTAGGTCAGAAGTTCAAGATCAGCCTGGCCAACATGCTGAGACCTCGTCTCTACCAAAAAAATACCAAAAAATTAGCCAGGCATCGTGGCATGCACCTGTAGTCCCAGCTACTCGAGAGGCTGATGCGTAAGTGTCGCTTGAACCTGGGAGGCAGAGGTTGCAGTGAGTAGATATTCCACCACTGCACTCCAGCCTGGGTGACAGAGTGAGACCCTGACCCCCACCCTCCAAAAAAAAAAAAAGAAGAAAAATAAATCACAAAAGAAGACAGTAATAGAAGAATTGAAAGAAAAAAAAGTAAATGAAAACAGCAAAATAGCAGAAATCCTTCCTTATCAGATATTACTTTAAATGTAAATAGATTAAAAATAACATGATGCAACTGTTATCTGCAAGACACTCACTTTTAGATCCAAACAAAGATGCAAATAGGTTTGAAAATGAAAGGATGGAAGAAGATATCCCATGTAAAGGATAACTAAGGAGTGGGGTGGCTATATAAATATCACACATCATAGGCCGGGCGCGGTGTCTCATGCCTGTAATCCCAGCACTTTAGGAAGCCGAGGCGGGTGGATCACTTGAGCTCAGGAGTTCAAGACCAGCCTGGCCAACATGGTGAAACCCCATCTCTACCAAAAATACAAAAATTAGTCAGGCATGATGGCAGGTGCCTGTAATCCCAGCTACTCGGGAGGCTGAGACAGAAGAATCGCTTGAACCTGGGAGGCGGAGGTTGCAGTGAGCCGAGGTCATGCCACTGCACTCCAGCCTGGGCAACAGAGCAAGACTGTCTAAAAATAAATAAATATATATCACACAACACAGACTTAAAGACAAAGGACAGTATATATTGATAAAAGAATCAGTCCATCAAGAAGTGTAACAGTTACAAATATATGCATACCTAACAAGAGAGCCTCAAGGCATATAAAGCAAAAAATGACAGAATTGAGGGAGAAAAATAGTTCAATATACTTGGAGACATCAATACCCCACTTTCTGCAAGGGACAGAACTAAATGAAAAATCATTAAGGAAATAGAGGCCTTGAGCAGTACTATAAACCAACTAGACCTAATAGACATATAGAGAATATCCCATCAAACAAAAGCAGAATATAGTACACATTTTTCTCAAGTGTACATGGAATATTCTGCAAGATAGACCATATATTAGGACACAAAACAAGGCTCAAGAGGCCAGGCACAGTGGCTCAAGCCTGTAATTCCAACACTTTGGGAGTCTAAGGTGGGGGGATCACTTGAGCCCAGGAGTCTGACAGCAGCCTGGGCAAGATGGTGAGACCTTGTCTCTACAAAAATAAAAAATAAAATAAAATAATTAGCCAGGTGTGGTGGTGCATACCTGTAGTTCCAGCTACTCAGGAGGCTGAGTTGGGAGGACTGCTTGAACCCAGGAGTTCAAAGGCTACAGTGAGCCATGATCATGCTACTGCACTCCAGCCTAGGTAACAAAGAGAGACCCTGTCTCTATTAAAAAAAAAAAAAAAAAAAAAAGCCTCAATAAATTTGAGATTGAAGTCATACAAAATATCTTTTCTGACCACAATGGAATGAACCCAGAAGTCAATAACAGAAAGGAAAACTGGAAAATTAACAAGTGTGTGGCAACTAACACTCTCTTAAACTAATAGGTCACCAAGAAATTTCACAAGATTAGACACTACTGTGAGACAAATGAAAATGAAAACACAACATACAAAAACCTGTGGGAGGCAGCAAAGGCAATGCTCAGAGGGAAATTTATAGCCCTAAAAGCTTGCATAAAAAAGAAGAAAGACCCCCCTCCCCCCTCCCTTCTTCGGTCTCCCTCTCCCTTCTTTTTTCGGTCTCCCTCTGTTGCCAAAGCTGGACTGTACTGCGGTGATCTCAGCTCACTGCAACCTCCCTGCCTCGGGCTCCTGTGATTCTCCTGCGATTCTCCTGCGATTCTCCTGCCTCAGCCGGCTGAGTGCCTGGGATTGCAGGCGCGCGCCGCCACGCCTGACTGGTTTTTGTGTTTTTGGTGGAGACGGGGTTTCGCCCTGTTGACCGGGCTGGTCTCCAGCTCCTGGCCTCGAGTGATCTGCCCGCCTCGGCCTCCCGAGGTGCTGGGATTGCAGACGGAGTCTCGCTCACTCAGTGGTCATTGTTGCTCAGGCTGGAGTGCAGTGGCGTGATCTCGGCTGGCTACAACCTCCACCTCCCAATCGCCTGCCTTGGCCTCCTAAAGTGCTAAGATTACAGCCTCTGCCCCACCGCCACCCCGTCTAGGAAGTGAGGAGCGTCTCTGCCTGGCCGCCCATCGTCTGGGATGTGAGGAGCCCCTCTGCCCGGCCGCCCCATCTGGGAAGTGAGGAGCGCCTCTGCCCAGCCGCCATCCCGTATAGGAAGTGAGGAGCGTCTCTGCCCGGCCGGCCCATCGTCTGGGATGTGAGAAGCGCCTCTGCCCGGCCGCCCCGTCTGGGAAGTGATGAGTGCCTCGGCCCGGTCGCTCCGTCTGGGAGGTGAGGAGCACCTCTGCCCGGCTGCCCCGTCTGGGAGATGAGGAGCGCCTCTGCCCGGCTGCCACCCCGTCTGGGAGGAAGTGAGGAGCGCCTCTGCCCGGCCGCCCCATCTGGGAAGTGAGAAGCGCCTCTACCTGGCCGCCGCGTCTGGAAAGTGAGGAGCGCCTCTGCCCGGCTGCCCCGTCTGGGAAGTGAGGAGCGCCTCTGCCTGGCCGCCCCATCTGGGAGATGAGGAGCGCCTCTGCCCGGCCACCCAACGTCTGGGAAGTGAGGAGCGCCTCTGCCCGGCCGCCCCATCTGGGAGGTGAGGAGTGCCTCTGCCCGGCCGCCACCCCGTCTGGGAGGAAGTGAGGAGCACCTCTGCCCGGCCGCCCCGTCTGGGAAATGAGGAGCACCTCTGCCCGGCCGCCCCGTCTGGGAGGTGAGGAGCGCCTCTGCCCGGCCGCCCCGTCTGGGAAGTGAGGAGCGCCTCTGCCTGGCCGCCACCCCGTCTGGGAGGTGAGGAGCGCCTCTGCCCGGCCGCCCCATCTGGGAAGTGAGGAGCGCCTCTGCCCGGCCGCCACCCCATCTGGGAGGTGAGGAGCGCCTCTGCCCGGCCGCCACCCCGTCTGGGAAGCGAGGAGCACCTCTGCCTGGCCGCCCCGTCTGGGAGGTGAGGAGCGCCTCTGCCCGGCCGCCCATCGTCTGGGAGGTGAGGAGCGCCTCTGCCCGGCCGCCCCGTCTGGGAAGTGAAGAGCGCCTCTGCCCGGCCGCCCGGTCTGGGAAGTGAGGAGCGCCTCTACCTGGCCGCCACCCCGTCTGGGAGGAAGTGAGGAGCACCTCTGCCTCGCCACCCTGTCTGGGAAGTGAGGAGCGCCTCTGCCCGGCCGCCACCCCATCTGGGAGGAAGTGAGGAGCACCTCTGCCCAGCCGCCCCGTCTGGGAAGTGAGGAGCGCCTCTGCCCGGCTGCCCCTCTGGGAGGTGAGGAACGCCTCTGCCCGGCCGCCACCCCGTCTGGGAAGCGAGGAGCGCCTCTGCCCAGCCGCCGCATCTGGGAAGTGAGAAGCGCCTCTACCTGGCCGCCCCGTCTGGGAAGTGAGAAGCGCCTCTACCTGGCCGCCCCGTCTGGGAAGTGAGGAGCGCCTCTGCCCGGCTGCCCCGTCTGGGAGGTGAGGAGCGCCTCTGCCTGGCCGCCCCATCTGGGAGATGAGGAGTGCCTCTGCCCGGCCGCCACCCCGTCGGGGAGGAAGTGAGGAGCACCTCTACCCGGCCGCCCTGTCTGGGAGGTGAGGAGCGCCTCTGCCTGGCTGCCACCCCGTCTGGGAGGAAGTGAGGAGCGCCTCTGCTCGGCCGCACCGTCTGGGAGGTGAGGAGCGCCTCTGCCCGGCCGCCCCCGTCTGGGAAGTGAGGAGCGCCTCTGCCCGGCCGCCCATCGTCTGGGAGGTGAGGAGCGCCTCTGCCCGGCCACCCCGTCTGGGAGGTGAGGAGGACCTCTGCCCGGCCGCCCCGTCTGGGATGTGAGGAGCGCCTCTGCCCGGCCGCCCCGTCTGGGAAGTGAGGAGCGCCTCTGCCCGGCCGCCCTGTCTGGGAGGTGAGGAGCGCCTCTGCCTGGCTGCCACCCCGTCTGGGTGGAAGTGAGGAGCGCCTCTGCCCGGCCGCCCCATCTGGGAGGTGAGGAGCGCCTCTGCCCGGCCGCCCCCTCTGGGAAGTGAGGAGCGCCTCTGCCCGGCCACCCCGTCTGGAAAGTGAGGAGTGCCTCTGCCCGGCCGCCCATCGTCTGGGAGGTGAGGAGCGCCTCTGCCCGGCCACCCCGTCTGGGAGGTGAGGAGGACCTCTGCCCGGCCGCCCCGTCTGGGATGTGAGGAGCGCCTCTGCCCGGCCGCCCCGTCTGGGAGGTGAGGAGCGCCTCTGCCTGGCTGCCACCCCGTCTGGGAGGAAGTGAGGAGCGCCTCTGCCCGGCCGTCCCGTCTGGGAGGAAGTGAGGAGCGCCTCTACCTGGCCACCCCGTCTGGAAACTGAGGAGCGCCTCTGCCCGGCCGCCCCGTCTGGGAGGTGAGGAGCGCCTCTGCCTGGCTGCCACCCCGTCTGGGAGGAAGTGAGGAGCGCCTCTGCCCGGCCGTCCCGTCTGGGAGGAAGTGAGGAGCGCCTCTACCTGGCCGCCCCGTCTGGAAAGTGAGGAGCGCCTCTGCCCGGCTGCCCTGTCTGGGAAGTGAGGAGCGCCTCTGCCTGGCCGCCCCGTCTGGGAGATGAGGAGCGCCTCTGCCCGGCCGCCCAACGTCTGGGAAGTGAGGAGCGCCTCTGCCCGGCCGCCCAACGTCTGGGAAGTGAGGAGCGCCTCTGCCCAGCCGCCACCCAGTCTGGGAGGAAGTGAGGAGTGCCTCTGCCCGGCCACCCCATCTGGGAAGTGAGGAGCGCCTCTGCCCGGCCGCCCTGTCTGGGAGGTGAGGAGCGCCTCTGCCCAGCCGCCCTGTCTGGGAGGTGTACCCAACAGCTCCGAAGAGAGCGACCATCGGGAGTGGGCCATGAGGACGATGGCAGTTTTGTTGAAAAGAAGGGGGGGAAGTGTGGGAAAAAGAAAGGAGAGATCAGATTGTTGCTGTCTGTGTAGAAAGAGGTGAGCATAGGAGACTCCATTTTGTTCTGACTAGGAGAAATTCTTCTGCCTTGGGATGCTGTTAATCTATAACCTTACCCCCAGCCCCGTGCTCTCTGAAACATGTGCTGTGTCAACTCAGGGTTAAATGGATTAAGGGCGGTGCAAGATGTGCTTTGTTAAACAGATGCTTGAAGGCAGCATGCTCTTTAAGAGTCATCACCACTCCCTAATCTCAAGTACCCAGGGACACAAACTCTGCAGAAGGCCGCAGGGACCTCTGCCTAGGAAAACCAGAGACCTTTGTTCATGTGTTTATCTCCTGACCTTCTCTCCACTATCATCCTATGACCCTGCCATATCCCCCTCTCCTAGAAACACCCAAGAATGATCAATAAATACTTAATAAAAAAAAAAAGAAGAAGAAGAAGAAAGATCTTGAATTACCAACTTAAATTTAATCTTAAGGAACTGGAAAAGAAAAACTAAACTCAAAGTGAAAAGAAGGAAATAATAAAAATTGGAGCAGAGATATACACAAAAGAGAACAGAAAAACAGAGGAAATCAACAAAACCAAAATGTGGTTATTTGAAAATATCAGCAAAATTGAAAACTCTTTAGCTAGACCAACGAGAGAGACACTCAAATAAATAAAATCAGAAATAACATTTCTACAGACCTTACAGATATTTTAAAAAGGATTATAAATAAATACTATGAACAACTGTATGCCAATAAATTAATAAACCTAGAAGAAAAAGATCAATTCCAAGAAACACACAAACTACCAAAGCTGACTCAGGAAAAAATAGAAAATCTGAACAGACATATAACAAGTAAAAGATTCAATCAGTAACAAAATATCTCGCATCAAAAATGTGCTCTGGACCAGATGGTTTCACTGGTGTATTTTACTAAACGTTTAAAGAGGAATTAACATTAATGCTTCTAAAACATCTCTAAAAAGAAAAAAAGGAGAGAATACTTATTAACTCATTCTATGAGGCCAACAATACCCAGAATACCAAAGCTATCACAAGACAACTGGCTAATATCACTTAGAAATATAGACGCAAAAATCCTCAACAAAATTCAGTTGATTTTCATTGCTTGCAGTAGTTATGTTCTATAAAGTTACCTTAAATACTGAATTAGCAAATACTGAACCACAGCTCCTAAGGGAAAAACAGGGTTAGGCTCCAATCATGTTTTTGTTAACCAATCACTACATAACCTTGTTTTATGTGTGTTTCTCTTTAAAGACACTTTAATATAAATTGTGATTAACACTGAATTCACAACATCACTATAACTCATGCCTAAACGAAGCTTATCTAACACACATTTTTTCCATAAGGCAAATTTACAGCTTTCTGGTGTTTATGAACTCTAGACAACACTTCATCACTATGCTTGGGGGCCATTTTAAACAGCAAAATCATCAACAAGCACAAAAATGCAAAAAATGTGGCACTAAATAGACTGCGCAAAGGACACTTGTTTATAGTATGAAAGCTGAAATAAGAAGGCGGAACATTGCCTCAACTGGGAATGTGCACATCAGATGACTCACATTTTTGCCACACTGCACATGTCCACAAAACACTGCTAGTATCAACTTTGGGCTTATAAATAAATTTTAGCCAATAAGTGAATTCACAAATACAGAATCTGTGAAAAATAAGGATCATTTGTACTAGGAAAACCAAATCCAGCAAGCATATTAAAAGGACTGTATATGAGTAAGTGGGATTTATGCAAGGGTGGTTCAACATATGAAAATCAATATAATACACCTCATATTAGTAAAACAAAGGGGAAAAAACAAATGACTATCTCAATTGATGTAGAAAAAGTATTGGACAAAATCCAAAAGCGTTTCATGATAACAATGCTCAGCAAACTAGGATTAGAAGGGAATTTCCTCAATATAATAAAGGGCATCTGCAAAAAACTGTGGAGCTGACATCACACTCAATGGTGAAAGACAAAGTTTTCCACCCTAAGAACAGGAACAAGACAAGAACAAGGATACTCTCTTCCACCACTTTTATTTAACATTGTATTGGAAGTGCTAGTCAAAGCAATTAGGGAGGGGAAAAAGTATCCACAGATGACATGATCTTATAAATAGAAAATCCTAAAGAATACACACACACCCACACACTTACACAGTGAGAATAAACAAATTCAGCAAAGTTGCAAGATCAATACACAAAATCAGTTGTATTTCTATACGTTAACAATGAACAATTCAAAGACAAAATTAAGAAAACAATCCATTTATAATAGCATTAAGAAGAATAAGATACATAGGAATAATTTTAACCAAGTATCAGACTCATATACTAAACACTGCAAAACGCCGCTGAAAGAAATTAAAGACTTAAATAAATGGAAAGATATTCTGTGTAAGATGGCAACAGTATCCAAAACAATCCACAGATTCAATGCAATTCTTACTAAAGTTCAACCATTTTGTTTTTTCCACAGAAATGAAAAGGCTGATTCTAATATTCACACAGAACTGCAAGGTGGACCCTAAGCAACTAAAACAATCTTGAAAAAGGAAAATCAAGAGGGAGGACTCTCCCTTTCTGATTTCAAAACTTACTACAAAGCCACAGTAATCAAAACAGTGTGGTATTGGAATAAGGACAGACATATACAGCAATGAAACAGAATTGAGAGTCCTAAAATAAACCCATGGATCTATGGTCAATTGATTTTCATCAATGGTGCCAAGATCACTCAATGGGAAGAAAGAATAGTTTCTTCAACAAAGGGTACTGGAACAAATGGATATCCATAAACAAAAGAATGAAACTGGACTCCAACTTCACGTCATACATAAAAATTAACTCAAAATGACCAAATGTCAGAGCTAAAACTATAAAACTCTTAGAAGAAAACATAGGAGTAAATATCTGTGACCTTGGATTTAGCAATGGATTCTTAGATACTGACACTAAAAGCATAAGCAACCAAAAAAACAAGATCCATTATATTTCATTAAAATTGAAAACATTTGTGTATAAGACACTATCAAGAAAGTGAAAAGACAATCTACAGAAGTAGAAGAGAATATTTGCAAATCATAATTCTGATAAGGGTCTAGTATCCAGAACATATAAACAACTCTTAGAACCCAACAACAAAAACAACTACTTCAAAAATGGGCAAAGGCCTTGAATAAACATTGTTCCAACTAAGGTATACAAATGGCCAACAGGCACATGAAAAGATCCTCAATATCATTAGTCATTAGAGAAATGTAAATCAAAACCACAATGACCCTACCTCACACCAACTACAATGGCTATAAGCAAAGAAAGAAAGAAAATAGGTGTTGGCAAGGATGTGGAGAAACTAGAACCCCCCTTACAATGCTGGTTGGAATGTAAAATGGTGCCACCATGTGAAAAACAGATGGTTTCTCAAAAAGCAAAGAATTACCATACGATCCAGCAATTCCACTTTTAGGTATACACTTAACTGAAAATAGATATTCAAAAAGTAACTGTACATGAATGTTTATCACAATGCTGTTCACAATAACCAAAACATGGAAACAACTCAAATGCCCATCTATGAACAGATGAATGGATAAACAAAATGTGATATATACATATAATAGTTATTCAGCCAGCCGGGCACAGTGGCTCACATCTGTAATCCCAGCACTTTGGGAGGCCAAGGCGGGCAGATGACTTGAGGTAAGGAGTTCGTGACCAGCCTGGCCAACATGGTGAAACCCCATCTCTACTAAAAATACACAAATTAGCCGGGCGTGGTGGCATGTGCCTGTAATCCCAGCTACTTGGGAGGCTGAGGCAGGAGAATCACTTGAACCCAAGAGGCAGAGGTTGCAGTGAGCCGAGATCGCATCACTGCACTCCAGCCTGAGTGACAGGGCGAGACTCTGTCTCAGAAGAAAAAAAAAAAGTTATTTAGACATAAAAGGGATGAATTACTGATATATGCTACAACATGGACAAACCTTGAAGATATTATACTAAATGAAAGAAGCCAGACACAAAAGGTCACATACTGTATGATTCCATTTATATAAATTATCCAGAATGGGTAAATTCATAGAGACAGAAAGCAGATTAGTAATTGCCAGGGACTGATTGAGAGTGACTGTTTTTGGGGTGATGGAAACATTTTGGAATCAGAAGTGATGGCTGCACAACATTTTTAATGTACTCAATACTACTGAACTACATACTTTAAAATGGTTAATTTTATGTTATATAAATTTTACCTCATAAAAAAATTTTTTAAGAGTCTTACATCAAATCCTCACAATCGTATCTCCTCACTGCCAACACTTTCCCTTCTCACTATGGTCACTCTTCTTCAGGCCTATTATGTTGTACCAGAGCTTTCGTGACCCCACTAAACTAGTTTCCTTATTAATTCAGTTTCTCCCTCAGTCAACCCATCATCCATATCAACCAGTCTAATCTTCCTATAAATAAAGCTGCAATCACATGACATCACTGCTCAAAAGCCAACCGTGGCTGTTTCACATAGCACATTCTCAATAAATGTTAAATTGAGTAAAATTGAATAATGATATGAGGCAAATACAAAAAAAAAGTTAAACCTGAAAATACAGACTAAGTTTCAAATGATATTTTTGAAAATTCAGAATTTGCACAGTTTTGTATGGTAAAAGAAATGCAAAAGATCAGTAAAACCTAGAATGATTCTCTGGAAGCTTATATTTAAAAACATTATGTCTAAGACTAATTACACATTGTCAAAAAAAAGAATGGCCCGGCACGGGGGCTCACAATGTAATCCCAGCATTTTGGGAGGCCGAGACAGGCAGATCACTTGAGGCCAACATGCGAAACCCTGTCACTACTAAAAATAAAAAAATTAGCCGGTCATGGTGGCGCACACCTGTAATACCAGCTACTCGGGTGGCTGTGGCATGAGAATCATGCATCTCATGTGGCATGAGAATCATTTGAACCCAGGAGGCGGAGGTTGCAGTGAGCCGAGATCATGCCGAGTTTTGGGGGACACAAACACTCAGATCATAGCACTTCCTGACCTCACAGTTCACCACAATCCTCTTAACCTTGACTAGTCCTTTTTGCATCAAATCCTTCTAACCCATTGGCTTAACTAACTCCAATTCTCTACTCTTTAGTAATAAAAGATCTACTATGAGAACTTTAATAGGAGATACAAGTTTAAATTTTAGTTCCGCTACTGGTTGTGTGATCTTGGTCAAGTTATTTAATCTTTTTTATTTCTAACACAGGAACAGAAAACCAAATGCTTCCCCCTTGAGGGGGAAGGGTGGGCAAAGGAGAGTAGGAGAAAAGATAATGATTGGATACTGGGCTTAATACCTGGGTGATGAAATAGTATGTACAACAGGACGGGCGTGGTAGTCCACACTTGTAATCCCAGCACTTTGGGAGACCGAGGCGGATGGATTACATGAGGTTGGGAGTTCGAGACCAGCCTGGCCAACATGGTGAAACCCCATCTCTACTAAAAATACAAAAATTAGCCAGGCGTGGTGGCAGGCACCTGTAATCCCAGCTACTCGGGAGGCTGAGGCAGGAGAATCACTTGAACCTGGAAGGCAGAGATTGCAGTGAGCCGAGATCACACCACTGCACTCCAACCTGGGCAACAGAGTGAGACTCGGTCTCGGAAAAAAGAAAGAAAGAAAGAATATGAACAACAAACCCCCATGACATGTATTTACCTATGTAACAAACCTTCACATGTACCCCCAACCCTAAAAGTTTAAAAAAAAACCCTCCAGTCTCGTTGTTTGTACAATGGTGGTGTGTAAAAAAGTAAATTCATAAAATGCTTGTAAAAATTTTTTTAAAGTCTATGTGTAAAACACTTACAGTACATAGCAGGAACTCCATCAATGGTGGTTACTATTTTCCTACCTTCTAGTGCTTCTGGTGTTTAATTTTCAAAATTACTTAAACTTGGCTGGGCAAGGTGGCTCAGGCATGCAATCCCAGCACTCTGGGAGTCTGAGGCAGGCAGATAACTTGAGGCCAGGAGTTCGAGACCAGCCTGGCCAACATGGGGAAACCCCATCTCTACTAAAAATACAAAACATTCGCCAGGTGTGGTGGCATGCGCCTGTAGTCCCAGCTGCTTGGGAGGCTGAGGGACGAGAATCGTTTGAACCTGAGAGACAGAGGTGGCAGTGAGCTGAGATGGCACCAGTGCACTCCAGCCTGGGTGGCAGAGTGAGACTGTCTCAAGAAAAAAAAAATTACTTAAATCTTTATTCTTGCATTATATAGCTGGACCTGGCTGTAGTTGGAAGGAAACTGCTCAGATCTAAGCACTGAGGAAGTGTACCATTCTGAGGCAGTTTTTTATTGTTAGCTTTGCTTAAATTAAAAAAAAAAAAAAAGTGTAAAGATAATTTCTGATCTTTCCCTCACCACTAGCCACTGGTCTTTACTTCTCTCTTCCTATAGCACTGTTTCTTAACCAGAACAATGCATTATAAACTCCACAAGAATTTTTAAGAACCTGGTTAAGCACTGTGAACATTCCTTCTTCATATGACAGCTGTGCTCCCTGAGGCAAGTCTTTGTACCCATAACTATTCCTTATGTGACCTGGTTTGCAAATCCTTGATATACTGGATGCCAGTATTTGGAAGCATCCAAGTTTCTCAATACCATTGTTAAAGAATATCTATCAAAAGTGGATTAATTACATCATGTTTTATTTGGCCAACACACACATAAGGGAGCATACCTCCACCTAAGCACCTCTGAGACTCGAATCAATGTCACCATGGACTGTGTTGAGACTTTTAGTATCTACATTACCACAGCAGCTCTTACTAAGTTTTTTACTCATGTAAGCTGCTGCCAGGCTAGGTTCCCACCAATCTATATAATTCCTTTAAAAATTTTAATGTAGAGTTTCACAATACTGTCTGTTCCTATTCATCTTGTTTATTTCTATCTTGATTTTAGTTTCCAAATATATTTCTGAACCCAGTGTACTTATTAGTTAGTGATTCCAGTATTCCTTAGTTTAAGCATGTTGTTTTTCCTTCACCTGTATCACTGAGTAAGTGTTGAGAATGGGACCAAAGAAAGTTTTCCTGTTTCTTCTAATTCCTTAGTGAACTGCAATTCTGTTCCCATGTTTCTACTTCTTCAAAACCAATTTCTCACTCATGGCTTTCGCTCAATTCCTATGACACACCTAAGACTGCTTAGTTGTTTACCAGGATGTAAGACTTTTAGAGTTAGAAGGGACTTTCCAGGATCATTTAGTCTTGCCCAACTCTTTCTTTTACAAGGAACAGAAAATCAGAGAAGTTCAGTTATATTTTGCAGGCCACGTGGCTTGTAAGTGATATGTCTGGAAACAGAACTAAGAAATATTACATATAAATATATGGTATTCCTTCCATTACAGGTTTTTATTTAAATTTTTGTATGTTCATCTGTTCATTTCATCTACATGAAATAAATTATTTTTTATTGTTTTATTTAAAACATTGTACAATTTTTGTTTTCAAAGATACTCTGGCTGCCACACAAAAAGCACATAATACTCTGTTTCTTCTACTTTATAAGCCCATTCAGGGAGGAAGTAGATGAATAGCCTGTCTCTACTCTGACAAACTGCCTGGCAAAATAAATAAAAATTTGGGGTTGCTGCAGGGATTGAGCAAAGAAACATTTTGGTTACAAATTTCAAATCCTGACTCCCAGTCTGCAAATGCATTAACTATCAACTTCCTAAGACTCAGTAGAAAGAATAATTTTACCACTGTATTGATGATATATATTGAATCACTGTATCAAGGATACAATGGATTCTTTTTTTTTTTGAGATGGAGTCTTGCTCTGTCGCCCAGGCTGGAGTGCAGTGGCACAATCTTGGCTCACTGCAGCCTCCACCTCTCGGTTCAAGCGATTCTCCTGCCTCAGCTTCCCAAGTAGCTGGGATTACAGGCACCTGCCACCACGCCCAGCTAATTTTTGCATTTTTAGTAGAGACAGTGTTTCACCATGTTGACCAGGCTGGTCTCAAACTCCTGACCTCAAGTGATCCACCCACTTTGGCCTCCCAAAGTGCAGAGATTACAGGCTTGAGTTGCCACGCCTAGCCACAATGGATTCTTTTTATGTCATTTCTGGTTGATTTATGGTCAGCATCACTGATGACTAAACCTAGATATGAAATCCACTGTATTATTAATCACAATCATCATATATCTCTCCACCAGAATGTAAGATTTGCTAGAGTCAGTATTAGTTTTTCACCCTATGATTTCCGCCTGGCTTGGAGTAGGCTCTCAATAAGAATGTGTTGATAAACAAATGAATGAGCAAATAAGTAAGTTCTTCAAAGGTAAAACTTACACAAAAAATGAAAATGCAAAGATCTGAAATTTTAGTAACTCCCCAAAAAGTAAACGGAAGAGACATATTCCAGAGGGAGTCACTAAAGCTAACAAATGAGTCTTCACATTACAATTACAACATTCCTTTTCAACAAAGTGCTTATTCCTTTTCTCTTTTGCCCTTTTCTCTGGAATCTCTTGTCAGGTTACTCTTTGTTTCCTTAGGCTTGTTGTGCATAAGAGACTTCTATAATAATTCCTCTGTTCATTTTTCTAGAAACACCAAGCAAATGTTCAAGGAGATCAAATCAAGTTCACTATAAGATCATAAGGAGGCCACCAGCAGAACCAGCAGAATTAGGCTCTTATAAATTACTATTAGTATTACTTCATGACCCAAACTCAATAACAGTCAAGAATTAACTATTTTCCTCTTGGTTGTACAGCTGTTCTCATAACTCCTATCAAAATATCAAATCTCACATTCATCAAAACATCAATTTCTAGCAATACTACATTGATTAAATAAAAATATTCTCCTTACTAGTGTTTTTATTAAAGATTACCTTTATACTGTTCCGCTAAAAAAAGTAAGAAGTAGTTAAAAAAAAAAAAAATGTTAATTCCAAAGTTGAGGATGAAGAAATTTGTTCACCTAATCCTTTTTTTCTAATGTTTTTAATGTTTACAATTTATTTAATTAACTTCAAATGTCTGTGCTAAGTTGAAAATTACTGAATTAGAATTGCATCAAACTCAAACCATTTATATCCTTTCTCTACTTGTTAAACATTCATGCTAAAACATTTTAAAATTATTTTACTTACCAAGTCGAAACTACAATTTTTGGATATTATCACCAATCATTTGGTTTATATTACATAAACATAATGTAGTAGCTTACATAAACCCACCAAATAAGAGTTTTCCTTTAAATTTACAAAAGCAGAAAAATCTAATTCACAACTTCAAGAAAACAATGGATTTAATAAACAGATTAACTTACTGAAAAAATCTTTAAAGACGTTTAACCAATCCATTTTGAGTAAAAATTCCGTGTTCTGTCAGTTTGTTAACACAGCTCAGGATAATTATCAGTGAGCTTCCTGGTCTGTTCTGCAACACTGAAACTTCCCACACCCAATCCATGTGACCTGGCCCACACCCAGGCAATAGAAAATTTTTCTGAGGCTTCTCTTTCCAAAACTTTTTTTCCTCTAAATTATAACACAGCCTGTATAACAAGTAAATAATCATGGCCAAAAATATGACCTTATTATTCAGACTTATTTTGGAAGATGCTTTAAAGCATATATTTTTTTATAGTTAAAATATATTCATGCATTAATCCTTTTGTTTTCTCCTTTTCCTTCTCAACTTTCAAACAATGTCTCCACCAGCACAACCATTGTGAAACAAATCCATTAATTACACTGGATATTTAAGTTACCAAAAAGGGATACAGAAATTATGAGAAAAGAGAAAAGTTTATCTAATGTAAAAGCTGGACTTATATCTCTTTACAGGCTAACTACAGATCACTAACTCAAAACAATGTTTCCAAGCACCCTGGAATATAGGTAGCTATAACTGTAATATAGTAATAAAGTTAACAGAGATTTCCTAAGACTTAAATAGAGATAAAATCTTGATAAAACTGTCTCAATAACATCAGAATACTGTAGTACGGAAGGTATCCTGGAGTATTAACAAATAAAAATTATATCTAAGTGGGATTTTAGATTTATATACAGTAATATCTAATACTGGAATATTTCCCCCCTTTGCTCTATGATATTAGTTTTTTCACTATATTTTGTTAATTACTGTCACATTCACTCTAATCCCAAGATACCAGTGTCCTTTTAAAATGGAACAAAAAAGTCTAACTGGGTATGTCTTAGTACCCTGTGCACTTATCACTATGAGGCATACTTTCTTGATAGAAATTACCTTAATTTCTCCCAATATCTCTAATCATCATGCTTTAAATAAATGTCCAGTATTTACAAAACCAGTATTCCTGATTCTAACCCTGGTCTCTTCTGCTACTGAAGCAAAATCTCTTTCTGATTTGTCTTCCGTTGATAAACTAAAAATCATGGTCTTAATCGCAAAACCTGAAAGTATTAAAAAAAGTTACCTCAGCAGTTAAACATCACATTATATCTACTTAATTACCTTTAGAACACTGGAAATATTTTTATCTCAGAAACTGATAATCCATTACTTTATATCTTACTCCAAATTGTACTATATTTTAGTTTTTGCAGTTTTACAATGGTTAAAAACATTAAATATTTGTATTTTATTGATAATTGGAAGAACATTCTAGAATAACAATAATGTTGAATAAGAATAAAAACTAAGCTGGGCATGGTAGTGAACATCTGTAGTCCCAGCTACTCAGGAAGCTGAGGTGGGAGGGTTGCTTGAGCCTAGGAGTTCAAGTTTGGCCTGGACAACAGAGCAAGACTCCATCTCTATAAAACCATAAAAAAAATAAATAAAAACTAATGTAAAGTAGTGAGTCAACAGTATTTCATATTTGTCAGTCATGCTATATTGCTCCCAAACTGTCTGCACAAGGAGAAATTGTACTTTTCTTCTACATACAGACAAAGAACAATTACGCAAATAGCATGTTTGCCTGAACACCAAAAATGAAATTCTGTCCCTCCCAATTCCTTCCTGTCAGCTAAGGAGAGTTTAATTTTTTTTTTTTTTTTTTTTTTTTTTTTTAAAGAAGAGGCCATTCCTTGCCCATGCATATTTCCTTCCTATCAGCTTAGCCAAGTCCAGTGTGAAGTGGGCTCCACTGTCTCAGGCCCTAATGGCGGGCCAGTAAAAATAAAAAACAAAAACTTTGGAGAAATAAAGGGAAAAAGAGAAACAAAATAGAAAAGAGCTCTGTAGGTGCTAATGTACAGTAATGATCCACAGTTCTCTTATCAAATAGAAAAATAAAATGGAGGGTTTTAAGTGAAGTTCAAAACATAAGGTCATTAGATGTTAAAATTCATTATGTGCCATGTACATAAGTTGCCTTGGTGCCAAAGAGGCAATTCTGCCTGTAAGTCTAAACTCCAACAGTCATTCATGGTTCAAAGAGCCCCTGCTAGAAGGTGACAGTTCTACTCATTGGCACCACTCTGCCTTGACTTGGAGCGTGGGCCTAGATTTACAGAAACTGCATGTTAACGCTTATGACCTTCATTGGTCTTCTGGGTTGACCACCTGCTATGAGTCAAACTTACCTAGCCCTTGCCTTTTCAAGTCAATTATGCACACTGCTGCCAGAATTATGTACAAAGAACTAAGTTGCAGGTTTCATTTAAAACAAAGTTGATTTTCTTTTAATAAAAAAAATCTTACCTAAGGTATCCTTTAGGTTTTTTACAATAGACGCTTTCCGAGCACTGTTTTTCCTTTCCACATAGTTAGAAGGCACAAAACCTGTTTTATTCATGGAATTTCGAACTCGCCACCAGGACTTAGAATCATCCAGAAGCCATAATCTCTCATTCTTCTTGATGTCCAACTCTTGTTCTTGTTGGGCTACATAATCAAATTTGGCTACTACCACCACTTCTTCTGCCATCTTTCAGCAGCTTCAGCACTGTAAACACATGGAAAATATTTTTATGTAAGGTTGAGGTAGTATTAGTTCACATGCTTTTCAAAAGAGACACACCTAAAAATCTAAAGACATAAAGATGAAAAGTAAAAAATATGGAAAAAAATACATGAGGCAAATAGTAATTTAAAGAGACTGTGTGGCCGTGCGCGGTGGCTCATGCCTGTAATCCCAGCACTTTGGGAGGCCAAGGCAGGCAGATCACTTGAGGTTGAGTTCGAGACCAGCTTGGCCAACATGGTGAAACCCCATCTGTACTAAAATACAAAAATTAGCTGGGCGTGATGGTGCACACCCGTAGTCCCAGCTACTCAGGAGGCTGAGGCATGGGAATCGCTTGAACCTGGGAGGCGAAGGTTGCAGCGAGCCGATATCGCACCACTGCACTCCAGCCTGGCAACAGAGGGAGAATCTGTCTCAATCAATCAACCAATCAATAAAGAGACTGGTGTTGCTCTATTAGTATCAAACAAAACTTAAAGGGCAAAAACCATTACTAGCAATAAAGTTCACTACCCAATGAAAAATGTTCTATTCAATTATAGTATCTAAACTTTTATGTACCTAATAACAAGATAGTTCCAAAATATGTTGAGAGAACCACAAGGAGAACTTGACAAACCCATTACCACAGAGGACAATTTTTAACATATTATCAGAGTAATAAAACAAAGAAATAAAAACGGCCGGGCCTGGTGGCTCACACCTGTAATCCCAGCACTTTGGGAGGCCGAGGCTGGTGGATCACCTCAGGTCAGGAATTCAAGACCAGCCTGGCCAACATGGTGAAACCCCATCTCTACTAAAAATAGAAAAATTAGCCAGGTATGGCGGTGCGCACTTGGAATCCCAGCTACTCAGGAGGCTGAGGCAAGAGAATCCCTTGAACCCGGGAGGCGGAGTTAGCCAAGATTGTCCCACTGCACTCCAGGCCTGGGTGACAGAGCCAGACTTGGTCTCAAAAAAATAAATAAATAAATAAATACATTATTAAGGCTAAAGAAGAACTGATATCACAACCAGTAAGTCTGATTTAATAGACATATACAGAATATTGCTTCCAAATAGAATACAAATGAAACACATACAAAAATCAATCAAAAGCCAGGCCATAAAGAATGTCTCAATGTTCACGTAACTGATATCCTACAACCATATTCTCCAACGACAGTAACAAAAAGATAACTTTTGAAATACCACATTATGTTTGGAAACTTCTAAAAACTAATGAATCTAAGAAGAAATCATACTGAATTTTGAAAATACTTAGAAGTAAATAATTTTAAAAACTATACATCAAACTCTGTGGGATGCAGCAAGAGGAGTGTACATAGACAGATTTTTAGTTTTAAACAGTAACATTAAAAAATAAAAAGAGCGGCTGGGCGCGGTGGCTCATGCCTGTAATCCCAGCACTTTAGGAGGCCGAGTCGGGTGAATCACAAGTTCAGGAGATCGAGACCATCCTGGCTAACATGGTGAAACCCTGTCTCTACTAAAAATACAAAAAAATTAGCCAGGCGTGGTGGTGGGTGCCTGTAGTCCCAGCTACTTGGGAGGCCGAGGCAGGAGAATGGCTTGAACCCAGGAGGCGGGGCTTGCAGTGAGCCGAGATCACGCCACTGCACTCCAGCCTGGGCCGCAGAGCGAGACTCTGTATCAAAAAAAAATAATAATAATAAAATTTAAAATAAAATTTAAAAAAGAGCTAAAAATAAATTAATGAACTGAGTATCTATCTTAACAGTTAGAAAAGTTAAAGAAACATTGGAAAAACAAATCCAACTAGAAAATGAGCAAAAAAACATGAAGAGGCATTCATTGAAGATTTACAGATGGCAAATAAGCAGATGAAAAGGTATTCATCATCATTAGCTATTAAGGAAATGCAAATTAAAACCACATTGAGATGTCACTACACACACTTGTCAGAATGGCTAAGAGTGGTAATACCAAATACTGACAAGGGTAAGTTGAAATTGGATCACGCGTACACTGCTGATGCGAATGTAAAATGGTACAGATACTCTGCAAAACTGTCTGACAGTTTCTCATAAAACTAAACATGTAACTACCATATAAGCTAGCAACTGCACCCCTGGGTATTTATCCCAGAGAAATGAAGACTTATGCTCACAGTTTACATGAATGTTAACAGCAACTTTATTTCTAACAGTCAAAAACCGGAAACCAACCAGATGTCCTTCAACAGGCAAATAATTAAACAAACTGGTACGTTCATACCAAAAACAACAATTGATACACAAAACCTGGATGAATCTCCAGGGAATTATAATTGCTCAGTGAAAAAAGCCAATCTCAAAGGTTAACTATATGACTCCATTTATATAACACTCTCAAATGACAAAATATGGAAATTAGAAACAGATTAGTAGTTGCCAGGGTTAACGGGGCAGCAGGAATAGGAGGCAAGTAAGTATGACTATAAAAGGACAATATGAAGAAATCTTGTAATATTCTTGTGATATTGTACTATACTTCTGCCAGATGTATTGCCACTGGAGGAAAGCATACACTGGATCTCGCAGTAAGTTCTAAAGTTTCTCAGAATTGCATGTGGATCTATAATGATCTCAAAATAAAAAGTTTAATTCAAGTAAAAACTGAAAGAGAAAACACAAATAGTCAAAAAATATTCAAAAGATCCTGAATATCTTTATAATTAAAGAAATGAAAACTAAACTGAAAGACCATACTTTACCTATCAGGGTGACAAAAGTATCACCAATATTATCTAGTGCTCCCCAGAATGTATAAAAATAGCATTCCACTACATTACTGGTATAATAACTAAAAATTTATATAATGCTTTTAAGTTTTATAATTATGGCACTTTTCAACATTTATAGAAGAGAATAGTATAATGAATCCTATACCTATCACCCAACTTTATCGATATTATGCCTTGTGGTTCAGCTATCCCCCTAATTTTTGGTGGGGGAACTGGAAACCCATGATTTCACTAAGTACTAACAGATTAAAAACCCATACCCCTCGAAAATGAACAAATCAAGGGCTCTTGACCTTTTTCCCTTTTTAACCCATATATGCCGGAGGTTGCAATTTTTTGTGTGTGTGAAAAATCAGACCTTGGTGATGACCTTGAGCATGATATAAATAATTCTCACAAGCTTAGCGTTCCAATAATGGAACACTAGGCACAAATGGGTTAAGCCATGCACCTCCCCTCCTCCTGCCTTACGGCAGTGTGGTGAAACATAGAACCTCTCTCTACGCACAATGTTTCTGATGCATAAAAATATATAAGATTGCAAATAAGTCAATTATACTAAAATTAAATTATCAGTATATTTTCAAAAGCTCATTTTGAAAAGGTGTTTCTTCATTAAGAACTCCTGCAACACTTATTTCATCTAATGCTAATATTCAATTTTTGCTAAGTATATTTTTTTAAACATTCTTACAGTTGGTGTGAACTGGGATCCAAACTAAGTCGATATATTGCACTTAAGCTAACATGTTTTAAGTCTCTGACACCGTTCTCTTTCCCCACTCTATGTCATTTATTTAAGAAGCTGGCTTCACTTGTCCTGTAGCATTTCCCACACTGTGAATTTGGCTAGTGTGTATTTTCATGGTGTTCCTCTATCCCCACTATCTCCTATAAACTGGTAATTATTTCTAGAGGCTTTACTTTTTCTAGGTTGTTTTGTCATTGTTGCAAGAATAATTCGTTAAGTATTCTTGTGTACTTGTTATTGCCATTTATTAGGAGGCACATTATGTCTGCCTGAACCATTTTCTGTGATGTTAAGACTGAATGGTAGATTTGTACCACTGAACTGATTTATCCATTATTATAAAGCTCCCCCATCAAACCTCTACCCAATGGTTTTACCTGCCACTGATGATCACTGCCTAGATAAACTATTTCAAAAATGATGATGTGCTAGTTCTACCTGCTTTCAGAAACTGCGATTATTCTCAAAGGAAAATTTTGCCTAATGGTTCTATTACCCTAAAACATAAAACCTTACAGAAAAGGTAGAATATATACTTCTGTGTGGTTATGACACCAACTGGATGTAGAGTTAGGCTCACTTGTTTTCATTTTTTGAAGATCACTTTATTTTCCCTTTTTAAAATGTAATTGTTTCATAATTATGTAAAACATTTGGATGGTTCTAAAAGTTAAACTATCAAGCAAGGTAGATGTTTAAATATCAAACATGTTTAAACATTATGTTTAATATTATTTATATGAATGTTTAAACATTAAATATGCTTAAATATCAAACATATTTAAAACATTTAGAGAGGTCTTCTTCCATACCTTCTCTTTTCTCTCCCCTCTCCCATTCACCCCACTGGACAGCCATTTATTTATTTATTTATTTATTTTATTTTTCTTTTTGAGACGGAGTCTCGCACTGCACTGTCACCCAGGCTGGAGTGCAGTGGCGCATCTTGGCTCACTGCAAGCTCCGCCTCCCAGGTTCATGGCATTCTCCTGCCTCAGCCTCCCGAGTAGCTGGGACTACAGGCGCCCGCCACCATGCCCAGTTAATTTTTTTGTATTTTTAGTAGAGATGGGGTTTCACTGTGTTAGCCAGGATGGTCTCGATCTCCTGACCTCATGATCCGCCTGCCTCGGCCTCCCAAAGTGCTGGGATTACAGGCGTGAGCCACCGTGCCCGGCCTGGACAGCCATTTATTTGTTTGGGTTTATGTTTCTATTTTTTTAAAATAATTTAAGGAAAGTATTCAAGAAAAATATATAAGAAAATTGAAAATTCTAATTTTTATCTACCCCCACAACAAAACATACACACACACATGCACGCAGGCACGCACACACACACATACACACAGGCATAGACTATATTGTCTGAATCTTTTCATTTTCAGTTTAACAATCTATCCTTAAGATCACTCCACAGCAGCATATGAGACTTCCTTTACTAATATATCTACTACTTCTAACAATTGCAGAGTGCTTCATCATTATGTAAGTAGCACTTTCTTCAACTAGACCTTACTGATGGTCAATAGGTTGTTTCTAATTTTCTGGGATTAAATAGTGCTGCAATGAACAACCTCATATACATGTCATTTTGATTTTCTGTTAGTGTACCTTTGGGTTGGAATCATAGAAGAATGTTGAGTTACAGCTAAAGTTTGTATAATTTTGTGAGATATTGCTAAATTCTGTATTCATAAACTATTTTTCAAAATTCCTAACACAATATATCAGTGATTATTTCCCTACAGCCTTGCCAACAAACTATGTTGTCAATCTTTTGGATTTTTGCCAATCTAATAGGGGAGAAACAGTATTTCAGAGTTGTACTTTGTATTTCTCTTATTACAGTGATTTGTTTTCCCATATTTAAGGGACATTTGCATTTGTTTTTCTGTGTAAACTACTTGTTCATATCTTTTCCCCATATCCTAGAATAATGACTCCAACTCCATAAAGTTCCTTACCTGAAAAGGTTCTGCACGGCCAGAATTTACTGTTTGTTCCAGCCAAAACCTGGTGATAGGCAGATGGTCGCCTGAACCCCCATTTAGAGCAGTTACCTTAGAAAGCTTGAAATTATAAATCCTTTCTCTGTCCGTTTGTGACTTAAATCTTCTACCATCAAGAACTATCTTCCCAAGGACCTAAGAACTACCTCTTTGAAATGCAAACAATCAAAAAGATAATTTTCACTTTTGTTCCCAGTCCCTGGCGAGAGGGTAAGGGCCAAACATTGGTGGGCCTAACTTGCACCACTGCCTCCTGTCATAAATATAAGTTTGTTTCTCTTCCAGATAAATGCCAATAACAAACCCAGATGGCCTATTCACATGGACCACCTATTGCCCTTAAAAACCACTCAGTGGCCGGGCACGGTGGCTCACGCCTGTAATCCCACCACTTTGGGAGGCCAAGCCAGGCAGATCACGAGGTCAGGAGATTGAGACCATCCTGGCCAACATGGTGAAACCCCGTCTCTACTAAAATACAAAAAAATTAGCCAGGTGTGGTGGTGCGTGCCTGTAGTCCCAGCTACTCAGGAGACTGAGGCAGGGGAATTGCTTGAGTCTGGGAGGTGGAGATTGCAGTGAGCTGAGATCACGCCACTGCACTCCAGCCTGGTGACAGAGACAGACTCTGTCTCAAAACAAAAACAAAAACAAAAACAAAACAAACCATCTGTCTTTCCCTTAGCAGTGTCTTTCCCTTAGCATACTCAACCTTTAAAAAGTCTCTTCCCCTTTCGTTTTGGCAAAAATGAGTTGAGTTCACACTGGACTCTCTTCCCTACTGCAATAGTAACTGAATAAAATCTGTCCTTACCATTTTAACTAGTGTCCAGTTTATCTTCGACATCTATAATTCTAGTTATGGACCAACACAAGTACTGGGCTCTCCCAAATTGGACATGCATGGAATATTCAAAGAAGCATCACAAAGGCACTAAGAAATGAAGTACAATATAAACACCACTCAAGCCCCACACATCCCTGAATAAAGCAAAGATGCAAATACCACAGCAAAAGTTTAGAAAATGAAACCAATATTGGAACTACTGCCCACAGTTCCTCTGCTTCCTAGATCCTATGTCTTACTTTTTCTTGCTTTAGCCTTCATTTTGCTGGAGCACGTCCTCTAGTTGTTTCCTGAGTTAAGAATATATTGGAATTAAATTTTTTAAAATGCGTATCTGAAAGTTATTTTGTTCTCTCATACATGATTGGTAGTTTGGCTATCTATATACAGGGGAGTTATTGTTTAATGGGTATAGAGTTTAAGTTTTGCAAGATGAAGATTATTCTGGAAATAGATGGTTGTACAAGAATGTGAATGTACTTAATGCCAATATTTCTAGCCAGGTGAACCAGGAAGAGGAGTCATAATGGATTAAGGTCCATCTTAACGACCTCATTTTACCTCAGTTACCTCTTTAAAGACACTATATCCAAATATAGTCACATTATGAACTACTGGGGGTTAGGACTTCAATGTGTGCATTTTTGAAGGGACAAAATTCAGTTCATAACATTTGTTTTTACCACAATTTTTTAGAAATTTAAAAATATGATTACAATCAACTATAAGGCCATTTATGTTTAATTCCCATATAGTATATAAGACTTAGATCAATTAATGTACTTACATGTTTGCTGTGTTAATTATGACATTAAATTCATTATGCTACATGTTTTCATAATTGGTGGTTTACATCTAATTGCTCATAATTTAGCAAGATTATTGCTCTTGCTTTTGTAGTCACATAATGGCTTCTTTAGATAAAATGTAATAATCTTCAGATTACAGGATGATGATACTGATCTTGGATCAGTTAATTGTAGTTCAGAGGGGTAATAAGTAATATTTTATAATGCCTAACATTTATAGACAGTAAAGTCTTATGTATCTAAGACATTTATAAGTCTGTCAAAGAAACAGAATTATAGTTGAGGTTTTTTTAAGAGTAAACTTTTTGCTTATCTTTCTTTATTCTCATTCCTTGGCTCTGTCTCCTAGTCTCCACTAACTACTCAATAAACATTTGTTGAGTGAATAAGTCAATGAATTGTGCTATGCACAGTACTTTTGCCTTTGTCATTATTTTGTGCCTTCTCATATTGGGGATGATTTCAAAGTGATATTTCCAAAAGTGGACAGAAGTAGATGGAATTTTATTTGACCTACACTATTTTAGAAAAAAAGAAAAAAAAGCTTAATTTTTAAGTAGCCTTTATTTCTGACTAGGCTGTAATTTTTTGTTTTCCCAGTGGAGGGATCTGTTTCATTAGTTGTTTCATTAGTAAGAGTATTTACCAATTAAAATTACTTGATGAGATACTAGGGTTTAAAAAGCTGAAGAGAATAAAATCATCTTATGAATTGCCTTGTCTTTTTGCATTACTTACAGCATATCCAAGTTAGTTAATTGGGGACTTTCTCCCCCTTCATTGTTTACTGTGAGATCTGTACCCCAACCAAACTTCCGGACTTAGTCACTTGGGTATTGTTACTTAGCTGATTCTTATCAGAATCAGGAAATTGTCAAGTTATGTGTTAAAGTACAACAGAATCTAAAACTGAACAAGAGATTTCCCTTTAGAATTTTATTTTATTGCTAGCTGGTTCCTTATATTTTCCTTAGAGTATAACTACTGACTTGTCAAAAAAGGTCATATTTATCATGACCTATATATGCAGCAAACAGTACCCTTCCTCAGAGTTTACAAATCATACACAATATGACTGATTAAATGATTTGACAAACTTGGTGTCATTAATATATAGCTATACCTATAGAATTTATAAAAATAGTTTGGGAAAGAACATGTTTTCAGGTGTTTTGTCTAGCATTATTCATGTATTTACATATTTACATTAGCAGTTCTCTAAGAAAGGGTTACTAAAGTGGATCTCTTAAGGGGTCTATGGAGCCAAAACTATTTTCATAATACTAGGATGTTAATTTCCCCTTTCACTAGAGATTCCAGAGGCTACATGAAATTCAATTACATTGTCAGTATTTGTAAGATCTGCAAAACTGTCAATATATATTGAGGAATGACACATAATAGATGGATAAAAATAGGGCCATATATTTTTTTGCTGTTTATTTTACATACAGTAAGATTTTCACTGTTTGTTGTGAATAAAATTTGACAAACACTTAAGAGTTATGTAATCACTGCCACAATCTAAATAAGAAAATAAGAACAGTTCTATCACTCCCTCTCAAGAAAAAAAAAAATTGCTTTATGCTTTGTATTCAAACCCATCCCCAACCATTAATTTGTGACAACTATTGATCTATTTTCTGTCCCTATGTAGTTTTGCCTTTTCCAGAATGTTTTATGTAGACGCTGAGTCTCGCTTTTCCAGTTAACATAATGCATTTGTTTCATTTGTGTTGTTGTGTAAATCAGTAGTCCACTCCTTTTTAGTGCTGAGTAGTCCATTGTATGGATGAGCCATCATTTATTTAATGAGAACTTTATAAATTTCAAGAAAAACTAAGCTAAACAAGAAAAGAAATTTAATCATAGGAGGTGAGCCAGTAATGAACAATACTCACGTGGTTACATGGTCATTAATGAAAACACTGAATATATATCACTTTATCAAGACAATGAGGCCAAGAAAGGTTACATGAATGAATACAGTTGGCCCTCAGTATCTAAGGCAGGAGTGTCCAATCTTTTGGCTTTCCTGGGCCACACTGGAAGAATTGTCTTGGGCCACACATAAAATACGCTAAACTAACGATAGCTGATGAGCTTAAAATAATCACCAAAAAATCTCATCATGTTTTAAGAACGTTTATGAATTTGTGTTGGGCTGCATTCAAAGCCATCCTGGGCTGCATGCAGCCCGCAGGCCACAGGCTGGATAAGGTTAATCTAAGGGAAATCAGTGCCAGTTTCCTCCTCTCCAATACCAAAATCCAGAGATGCTTAAGTCTCTTATATGAAAATGGCCTAGTACTTGCACATAATCTATGTACAACCTCCTGTATATGTTAAGTCATCTCTAGATTACTTATAATACCTAATATAAGAAGATGTAAATAGTCGTTTCACTGTATTGGGTTTTTTGTTTGTATATTTTAATTAGTGTATTTTTTTTCCAGAATATTTTTTACCTGTGGTTGGTTGAATCTGTGGATGCAGAACCCAGAGATGTGGAGGGCTGACTGTATCTTCATTTATCTTAATAGAAATGAACTAAGAGACAATATGTATATATTATTTAGATATGTATCTATAAAGAATATCAGAAGAAACCTGTCTATACATTTAGCCAACTCTGGCTGGATCAATAAAACCACCCATCTTTTCACTTTATAAACTCTAAGCTCCCAGGATGCTCCACATAAACAATTTATTTTTAAATGTAATATAAAAACAGCCTGCCTTGAACTCTAAAGGTGTAAAGAACAAAAAGAATAATGATCCTGGGGACAGGCCAGGTGTCAGGTATAAAACAGGACGGATCCAGAGAAGCAACATAAGAAATTTACACCCACTGGTTGTAAGATAGAGACTATGGATTCTGGTCTTATTCTCCTCACAAAGGGTGATGCCAAAAAGGGAAGCACTAATACTTGGAGAGAGCTTACTGATATATTTGTCATCCATTGTGAAGGTTCTGGGAATTATCTTCCTGAGACATGGAAGCAGAGATTTTACTCAACCTAAACCACCTCTAACTCCTAAGTGCTGTGGGAAAGAACTGTTTTTTTTTTTTTTTTTTTTTTTTTTTGTGTGTGTGTATCTCCATTTCCCTTTATTTTTTTCTGTCATTTAATATATGTTACTCTGGTCACTCTAAGTATCTTTGAAATTGCTTGAGAATAATTCTCTCATACACCCTCAAACTGTGATCCTTGGAAATCAAGTGTTTCTTTTTTTTTTTTTTCCAAGTTTTTTTTTTCTTTTATTATTATTATTATTATTATTATTATACTTTAGGTTTTATGGTACATGTGCGCAATGTGCAGGTAAGTTACATATGTATACATGTGCCATGCTGGTGCGCTGCACCCACCAACTCGTCATCTAGCATTAGGTATATCTCCCAATGCTATCCCTCCCCCCTCCCCCCACCCCACAACAGTCCCCAGAGTGTGATGTTCCCCTTCCTGTGTCCATGTGTTCTCATTGTTCAATTCCCACCTATGAGTGAGAATATGCGGTGTTTGGTTTTTTGTTCTTGCGATAGTTTACTGAGAATGATGATTTCCAATTTCATCCATGTCCCTACAAAGGACGTGAACTCATCATTTTTTATGGCTGCATAGTATTCCATGGTGTATATGTGCCACATTTTCTTAATCCAGTCTATCATTGTTGGACATTTGGGTTGGTTCCAAGTCTTTGCTATTGTGAATAATGCCGCAATAAACATACGTGTGCATGTGTCTTTATAGCAGCATGATTTATAGTCCTTTGGGTATATACCCAGTAATGGGATGGCTGGGTCGAATGGAATTTCTAGTTCTAGATCCCTGAGGAATCGCCACACTGACTTCCACAAGGGTTGAACTAGTTTACAGTCCCACCAACAGTGTAAAAGTGTTCCTATTTCTCCACATCCTCTCCAGCACCTGTTGTTTCCTGACTTTTTAATGATTGCCATTCTAACTGGTGTGAGATGGTATCTCATTGTGGTTTTGATTTGCATTTCTCTGATGGCCAGTGATGGTGAGCATTTTTTCATGTGTTTTTTGGCTGCATAAATGTCTTCTTTTGAGAAGTGTCTGTTCATGTCCTTCGCCCACTTTTTGATGGGGTTGTTTGTTTTTTTCTTGTAAATTTGTTGGAGTTCATTGTAGATTCTGGATATTAGCCCTTTGTCAGATGAGTAGGTTGCGAAAATTTTCTCCCATTTTGTAGGTTGCCTGTTCACTCTGATGGTAGTTTCTTTTGCTGTGCAGAAGCTCTTGAGTTTAATTAGATCCCATTTGTCAATTTTGGCTTTTGTTGCCATTGCTTTTGGTGTTTTAGACATGAAGTCCTTGCCCATGCCTATGTCCTGAATGGTAATGCCTAGGTTTTCTTCTAGGGTTTTTATGGTTTTAGGTCTAACATTTAAGTCTTTAATCCATCTTGAATTGATTTTTGTATAAGGTGTAAGGAAGGGATCCAGTTTCAGCTTTCTACATATGGCTAGCCAGTTTTCCCAGCACCATTTATTAAATAGGGAATCCTTTCCCCATTTCTTGTTTTTGTCAGGTTTGTCAAAGATCAGATACTTGTAGATATGTGGCATTATTTCTGACGGCTCTGTTCTGTTCCATTGATCTATATCTCTGTTTTGGTACCAGTACCATGCTGTTTTGGTTACTGTAGCCTTGTAGTATAGTTTGAAGTCAGGTAGTGTGATGCCTCCAGCTTTTTATGACAAACCCACAGCCAATATCATACTGAATGGGCAAAAACTGGAAGCATTCCCTTTGAAAACTGGCACAAGACAGGGATGCCCTCTCTCACCACTTCTGTTCAACATAGTGTTGGAAGTTCTGGCCAGGGCAATTAGGCAGGAGAAGGAAATCAAGGGTATTCAATTAGGAAAAGAGGAAGTCAAATTGTCCCTGTTTGCAGATGACATGATAGTATATCTAGAAAACCCTATCGTCTCAGCCCAAAATCTCCTTAAGCTGATAAGCAACTTCAGCAAAGTCTCAGGATACAAAATCAATGTGCAAAAATCACAAGCATTCTTATACATCAATAACAGACAAACAGAGAGCCAAATCATGAGTGAACTCCCATTCACAATTGCTTCAAAGAGAATAAAATACCTAGGAATCCAACTTACAAGGGATGTGAAAGACCTCTTCAAGGAGAACTACAAACCACTGCTCAAGGAAATAAAAGAGGATACAAACAAATGGAAGAATATTCCATGCTCATGGGTAGGAAGAATCAATATCATGAAAATGGCCATCCTTCCCAAGGTAATTTACAGATTCAATGCCATCCCCATCAAGCTACCAATGACTTTCTTCACAGAATTGGAAAAAACTACTTTAAAGTTCATATGGAACCAAAAAAGAGCCCGCATCGCCAAGTCAATCCTAAGCCAAAAGAACTGTTATAAATAAAGAAACGTAACCTTTACCTAAGGAGAACTGACCTAGGTAACTTGACCCTCAAAAATAAAATAGGAGTCACAAACTAGAAACCAGAGGCATGACAGGAAAAGTGTAAGATATGAGCTATCCTTTATTTCCCTTTTACTATTATCTCTAAATTGCTTCCATATTTGGTTACATGGGCTATAAGGTGGAGGGCACTAGGAAGATGGTCTAGATTCTCCAATTTTTCAAAAGCTGGAGAAAAACCCCCAAAGGATTGTGAAGGTTAAAACAACTTTAAAGATGCAAAGTAAAATAGAGTCTCTGAGATCTGATTCAAGGAAAAAATGAGAATAGGAACCAAGCCAGGCCTGAGAAAGATCTATGAGGCTTAACATAGACAGGGGTGTCCAATCTTTTGGTTTCCCTGGATCATACTGGAAGAAGAACTGCCTCAGGCCACACATAAAATACACTAACGATAGCTGATTAAGCAAAAAAAAAAAAAACCTCAGTGTTTTAAGAAAGTTTACAAATTTGTGTTGGGCCACATTCAAAGCTGTCCTGGGCCGCATGCAGCCCATAGGTTGCACAAGCTTGACACAGAACATGCCACATTGTTCTCACATAAACTGAACCAATGCTCCACATTTTATACTATGTTTGCACATTACATATGAATACATTTGAAAATTACAAATGTACAATATTTCACCTTAGGCAACTTGTTTATTTTACCCTAGTTTTCAGCCCTGTTTGGCTGCCCCTATAAGCAAAATATGCTTATAATATATTCAATTTCCCTCCTAGCCACACACTTGGGTTGTGGCCACTGCTCTGCCATTAGTGATCACTCAGGGCCTGTCATACCAACCTCCCAGAAACTCCATTTCCTTATCTACAAAATAAGAGAATTGAACTGGATAATATAAAAAAGTCTCTTTTATTGAGTGTCAAAATTACAATTTCAATTTTTTGAACTAAACAAACTTTTATTTTCTAAGTTTTTCATTACATTAAACCCTCATTATTCTGATCCTTACCCTTCTAATCTAATTATCATATTCCAATGTCACTCCAAGTTATACATATTTCCAAAACAACATACACAAACTAACACAGAGGACACTGACTATAATTTCCCCATGCTTTACATTATTAATAAGGTTTAGATTGTGTCATCTCTTCTAGTAAGCATATTCATAAAACCTGAATATGCTTACTTGAAGGTTCTCTCCAAATCTCATGTTGAAATTTGATCCCCATGTTGGAAATGGGGCCTAATGGGAGGTGTTTGGGTCGTGGGAGTGGATACCTCATGAATACATTACTGCCATCCCTCTTGAGTGAGTTCACATACATAAAACCTGTGTTAACCTGAAATATCAGATATATTTAACTTATGACTAATCATAACATTTGAGTATTTTTCATATTAATTGCTGCACTTAATTCCAATTAACCCTCATGCCTTCCATGAGCTTATGTCATTTTTTATCACAAAATGGTTTTAGGACTCTACCACTTAGCCCTTGATACGGTTTGGATTTGTGTATCCACCCAAATCTCATGTCGAATTGTAAGCTCCAGGTGACTGGAGGTGACTGCGAGGTGACTGGATCATGGGTAGATTTCCCCCCTTGTTGTTCTGTGATAGCTGTTGTTCCACAATGAATTCTCATGAGACCTGGTTGTTTAAAAGTGTTTGGCTAGGCTGGGCGCAGTGACTCACGCCTGTAATCCCAGCACTTTGGGAGGCCTAGGTGGGCAGATCACTTGGGCTCAGGAGTTCGAGACCAGCATGGCCAACGTGGTGAAACCCTGTCTCTATTAATAATACAAAAGTTAGCCAGGCGTGGTGATGCACACCTGTAATCCCAGCTACTCGGGAGGCTGAGACAGGAGAATTGCTTGAACCTGGGAGATGGAGGTTGCAGTGAGCCAAGATGGCTCCACTGCACTCCAGCCTGGATGACAGAGTGAGACTCCATCTCAAAAAAAAAAAAAAGCAAAAGTGTTTGGCACCTTCACCTTCACTCTCTTCCTTCTGCTCTGGCCATGCTTCCTATACAGCCTGAGGAAACTGTGAGCCTTTTAAACCTCTTTTCTTTATAAATTACCCAGTCTCAAGTAGTTATTTATAGCAATGTGAGAGCAGACTAATACAGCCCTATTAAAGTTTATCATGCCTCCCATTATCATTTTGGCCTATGCATGCCATAAGACCTACTGGAGTTACAGGGAACCAGTACACTCTGTACATTCTTATTTAAAAATCCTGGGTATAAAAGAACTTTGCAACTTCTACAATATTATTGCATAGGCACATCTTCATACACCTTTCCCTACAATACTTTGTGCTTCTGTGACCTATAATTCAAGAAAAAGTACCACCATAAATCCAGTTGTCTGGATTAATTAATGCTACTACGTCAACCCCCCACAGACCAAATCATGTCCCTTTTATCTTCTTAATAGGACTCAAATGAATCCATGTATCTCCATTCTCACTACTACTACCCCTTAGTAGTAATGCGACCTACCTGATGAAGCCTCCTTAAGGTGTGTATTAGTCTGTTTGTGTTGCTACAAAGGAATGCCTGAGGCTAATCTATAAAGAAAAAAGGCTTATTTGGCTCAAAATTCTCATGGCTAGAAAGTTCAAGATTGGGCATCTTCATCTGGTGAGGACCTCAGAATGCTTCCACCCATGAGAGATGGCAAAGAGAAGCCAGCATGTACACAGATCACATGACGAGAGATGAAGCAAGAGAGAGAATGGGGAGGTGTCAGGCTCTTTTTAACAAATGGCTCCTATAGGAACTAATATAGTGAGAACTCACTTACTCAAGAGGGATGGCAGTAATGTATTCATGAGGGATCCACTCCCACGACCCAAACACCTCCCATTAGGCCCCACTTCCAACATGGGGATCAAATTTCAACATGAGATTTGGGGAGAACATTCAAACCACAGCAAGCGATCTCCCAATTTCAAGTCCCAATATCTTCTAGCTGGAAGCATTTAGTTGTCACATTAGGGGGCAAAAAAGATCTGAAACACAAATTCCTTCTATAAATGTTTGCTAGCTGAAGATAAAAGCTAAATAAAAGGTCTCCAATGGATTTTCTTTGAGTTATAATGAACTTACTATTCTTGAGTTCCTCAAAATTAAGGAGAAAAAGAACTCTTCTAACTCTAATGAAACCTTTAAAAAACGTTATTAGAGGATTCTGGGGAGAAAGCAGAGTAGGAAGCAACAAGAATCTTCTCTCCACCTAGACAACAATTGTACTAGTATAATCTGTCTTATTTAAGTATTTTGGAACTCTGGAGCACATCCTAAGGCTTGCAATTTCCAGGGAAGGGCTGGAAATAAACTGCTGTTAGTTTTAGTCAATTTCAGCTCTTAGTTCAGCAGTGACTACCCATTCCCCAATCTCCAGGCAGACACGCATGTGTTCCACAGCTTTTGGGCAATAAGACCTGTCCTCCAACTATCAGGTATCTATGCTCTGACAGCTAATTGAGCTTTCTGATCACTGAGATACACACACAGAAGCAGGCAGCTATTGTTTCACCTCCCTCCCAATAGCTAGAGGCCACTGCTCCCCGCAGCCAGGCTGAAGGGGATTTAAAAGACCAGGGCCTTTTATTTTTATTTCTTCATTTTTCTCTTTCTCCCTTTTTGGAAGCCAGACATTAAAGGATTAGGACATTCAGAAGCAACCATATAAATGGGGAATTTAGAAAATCACTGTGCGGCCGGGCGTGGTGGCTCACGCCTGTAATCCCAGCACTTTGGGAGGCCAGGATCACGAGGTCAGGAGATCGAGACCATCCTGGCTAACACAGTGAAACCCCGTCTCTAATAAAAATACACAAAATTAGCTGGGTGCGGTGGCAGGCGCCTGTAGTCCCAGCTACTGGGGAGGCTGAGACAGGAGAATGGTGTGAACCCGGGAGGCGGAGCTTGCAGTGAGCCGAGATCGCGCCACTGCACTCCAGCCTGGGCGAAAGAGTGAGACTCCGTCTCAAAAAAAACAAAACAAAACAAACAAAAGAAACAAACAAACAAAATCACTGTGCATGTCCAGGAAAAGGCAAAGGCTCAGAAAAGATCTGAGATAGCCTACAACAATCAAAAAACAAAAAGGGCTGGGTGCAGTAGCTCAAACTCGTAATTCCAAGACTTTGAGAGGCCAAGGCGGGAGGACTGCTTGAGCCTAGGAGTTCTAGACAAGCTTGGGCAACGTAATGAGACCCTGTCTCTACAAAAAATAAAAAATTAGGCAGGCATAGTGGCGCACACTTGCAGTCCCAGCTACTCAGGGAGCTGAGGAAGGAGGATCCTTTGAGCCCAGGAGGTCAAGGCTACAGTGAGCCATGATCATGCCACTGCACTCCAGCCTGGGTGACAAAGCAAGACTCTAAAAACAAAAAGAAAAACAAGCATACAAAAAAACCCAGCAAATCTTGAGGAAAAGAGACAATCTGATTTCCAGAGTTATCACATTAGCAGATTCAAATGCCCAGTTTTCAACAACAAAAAGGGATACAAAGAAATGGGAAAGTATGGCCTATATGAAAGAAAAAAAATAAACCAACAGAAACCTTCCCAGAGAAAGATCAGATGATGGGCTTAATAGACAAAGACTTTAAAAAAGCTATCTTAAAGGTGTTCAAAGAACTCGAAGAAGACACAGAGAAAGGCAAGAAAACAATGTACAAAGAAAGTAGGAAGATGAGTAAAGAGATAGAAAACCTCAAAGGAGGCTGGGTGCAGTGGCTCACACCTGTAATCCTTGTATTTTGGGAGGCTGAGGCAGAAGGATCACTTGAGCCCAGGAGTTCAAGACCAGTTTGGGAAACAGCAAGACCCTGCTTCTACAAAAAAAATTTAAAAATTAGCCAAGCATAGCAGCGCAAGTAGTTCCAGCTACTCAGGAAGCTGAAGCAGGGGGACTGCTTGAGCCCAGGAGTTTGAGGCTGCAGTGAGCCCATGAACCATGATCACACAACCAAACTCCAACCTGGGTGACAAACTGAGACCCTGTCTTAAAAAAAAAAAAAAGAGGAGGGAAAAATCTCAAAGGAAACTAAAAAGAAACTGTGGAGCTCCTGAGGCAATAACTAAAATGGAAAATTCACTACAGGCATTCATATAAAGATTTGAGCAGGCAGAAGAAAGAATCAACAAGTGTGATGATAGGGCTACATAAAAAAAAAAAAAGACTGAAGAAAAGTGAACAGAGGCAAACAGACACTATCAAGAGAACCAACATATACATTATGGGAATGCCAAAAGAAGAGGGGCAAAGAGATTATTTGAAAAACTAATGGCTACCAGCCTGGCCAAATGTGGCAAAACCCCATCTCTACTAAAAACACAAAAATCAGCCAGGCATCGTGACGTGTGCCTGTAGTTCCAGCTATCTGGGAGGATGAGGCAGGAGAATTGCTTGAACCTGGAAGGCAGAGGTTGCAGTGAGCCAAGATCACACCACTGCACTCCAGCCTGGGTGACAGAGCGAGACTCGGTCTCAAAAAAAAAAAAAAGAAAAAATAATGGCTAAAAACTTCCCAAATTTGATGAAAGACATAAATATACATATTCAATAAGCTCAACAGACTCCAAGTAGCATGAACACAAGGAGATGCACAGCAAGACACATTATAATCTATCCAAAAACAAACAGACTCCTGAAAGGAGTAAGAGTAATCTGTCACATATAAGGGATCCTCAATGATATTATAAGCAGATTTCTCATCAGCAGCTCTGAAGGCCAAAACACAGTGGGCTAATATAGTCTAATAGTCTAATTAACTACCAAAGGGGAGAAGAAAAAAAAAAACCTGTCAGCTAAGAATCCTATACTGGCAAAACTGTCCTTCAAAAGTGAGGGAAAAATTATGACTTTCCAAAATAAACAAAAGTTAAGTAAATTCATTACCACTAGACCTTCTGTGCAAGAAATGCTAAAAGAGCAAACTAAAAAGCAGCTGCACAGCAAACAATTAACAAAGCGAAGAGACAGCACACAGAATGGGAGAAAATATTTGCAAACCAAACTGACAAGGGGTTAATATCCAAAATATATACGGAACTCCAGACAACTCGGTAGCAAGAAAGCAACCTGGATTTACAATAGGCAAAAGACTTGAACAAACATTTCTCAAAAAAAGACATGAAAATGGCAACAGATACATAAGAAAATGCTCAGCATCACTAATCATTAGGGAAATGCAATTTAAAACACTAAGATCCATTAGCATGGCTTTTATCAAAAAGAACAATAAAAAGGTTGATGAGGATGCAGAGAAAAGCGAACATTTGTACATTGCTGGTGGGGATGTAAATTAAACTAGTACAGCCATTAAGAAAAAGAGTATGGAGGGTCCTCAAAAAACTAAATTAGAGCTACCATATGATCCAGCAATCCCACTTCTGGGTATATATCCAAAGGAACTAAAATCAGTACGGCAAAGGGACATCTATATTCCCATGTTCATTGCAGCATTATTCACAATAGCCAGGATATGGAATCAACTTAAGTGTCCATCAATGGATTAATGAAGAAAAAATGTGGTGTATATACACAATGAAATTCAGCCTTAAAAAAGAAGGAAATTCTTTCATTTGCAACAACATAAATGAACCTGGAGGACTTTATGCTAAATTAAATAAGCCGGCACAGAAAGACATGGTCTCACATACATGCGGCATCTAAAAAAGCTGAACTCATAGAAGTAGAGTAGAATGATGCTTACCAGAGACTGGGGAGAAGCCAGGATGGGAAGTTGTTGGTCAAAGGATATCAAGTTTCAGAGAGGAGGAATAAGTTTTGAGGCCTATTGCACAGCACAGTTATTCCAGTCAGTACTAATGTATTATATATTTCAAAATAACTAAGAGTACATTTTAAATGTCTCATTATGAAAATGATATGTAAACAAGGTGACAGACGTTAATTAGCTTGATTTAATCATTTCACATTGTATACGTGTCAGAACATCCCATTGTACCCCAGAAAAGTATAAAATTATGATTTGTCAATTAACAATATTAAATTTAAAACTGGAATAAAGAAATGCTAAGAGGAGTCAAACAGGTTGAAAGGAAAGGATGCTAGACAGTAATTTGAAGCTATATAAAGTAAAAGTAAATGCATGGGCAAGTATAAAAGCTAGTATTACTGTAACTTTAGTTTGTAACTCTGAGGTTTATTCGGTTTGTAATTTTTTTAAACATAACTTTACTACACAACAAAAATATTACTCTAAAAGCTAGAATAATTGTAACTTTAGTTTGTTACTACACATTTTACTTTCTACATAAGAGACAAATGCATAAAATAACCAAAAGGGGGTAGGGATGGAGCTGTACAGGAAGTTACTGTATGTTACTGAAGTTAAGCTGGTATAAATTTAAATTGGAGTGTTTTATCTTCAGAATGTTAAATGTAATCCCCATGGTAACTACAAAAAATAGCTACTGAATAGATACAAAAGGAAATTAGAATGGAATTATTCTATTAAATTCAGCACAAAAGACAGTAATGCAGCAAATGAGTGACAAGAAAGCTGTAAGGCATAAAGAAAACAAATAGCAAAATAACAGCAGTCTCTCCTTATCAGTAATTACTCTAATGTAAATAAACTCTCCAATCAAAAGACAGAGATTGGCAAGATGAATAGAAAAAAATATTCTAAATATACGCTATCCGTAAGAGACTCACTTTAGATCCAAAGACACAAATAGGTAAAACGTGTAAGGAGGGAAATGCTAGTCCATGCACATAGGAACCATAAGAGAAATGAGGTGGGCTGTATTAACATCAGACAACATAGACTATAAAACAAGAAGGTGTAAGAGACAAAGAAGGATACTATACATTAATAAAAAGTTTAATATAGCAAGAAGATACTATGATAAACATTTAACATGTACTGACAGCCCATCAAAATATATAAAGCAAAAACTAACAGAATTTAAGGGAGAAACAAGACAGTTCTACAGTAATCATTGGAAACTTCAATACCTGACTCTCAATAATGGGTAGAATAATCAGACAAAAGAGGAAAGAGGACTTAACACTATAAACCAATTAGCTGTATCAGAGAACACTATCCAACAACACAAATCATATTCTTCTCAAGTGCACATGGGACATTTATATTATTACAGCACTCGACATTCTGCCATTGAAATTGGTTGTTTAAATAATTGCCTCTCATAGCAAGCTCTTAGGGTAAACAGTCTTGTTTCATTTTGCAACCCTGGCACCTCAACAGAATATCATACACGTGGTTTTTAGCATTTACAAAATTATGAGTTTCAGCTCCTTTCACACAGTGTTTCAGTCCTCAGTCTAGCATGCCCTTCCCCTCTCAGCAAACTGCTACGTATTTTTAAGACCCAATTCACATATTTTCTTTGCACCATTTGCCTAGATATCTCTGAGTAGTCAGTGACTCCCTTCTCTGTGATTCTACCTAACTTCTGCCTCTCTCTTACTGTCTTAGTCCATTTTGTGCTGCTATAACAGAATATCTGAGATTGGGTGATTTATAAAGGATAGAAATTTATTTCCTCATAGTTCTGAAGGGTGGGAAGTTCAAGTTCAAGACACTAGCATCTGGTGAAGGCCTTCCTACCACATGACAACAAGGAGGAAGGCATCAAATATCTGGGGGGAGTGGGGGGAGAGTCATGGATCCCATTCCTAAAATAACAGCATTAATTCATTCATGAGTGTAGTGTCCCCAAGACCCAAACACCTCCCATTATGCCCCACCTCCCAACACCACTGCATCAACTTTCCAACACATTAACTTTGGGGTACACATTCAAACCACAGCACTATACTGTACATATCCCACTGAATCTGAAATTCTCTTGTAATGTTCTTATAATTTTTGTACCTTCACGTGCAGAAACCACTAGCTGTCTACTTTTAATATCTTTTCTCTTCTTCCTAAGAGCTACCAATTTTCAGTAAGAGACATGGCAACCACAATGAAAAATATATATTGTCAGTCTCCTTTGGAGTTAGATGTCACCACATGGGCAGTAATCAGTTGCAGTTTGCCTCCTTTAACAGGTGGGACAACCTATCCCTGTTTCTTGTTTTACTCAGTATCCACAGATTTGGTCTCCAGTTTCATGTGTGACTCTTTCAGCCCTGATGATCTTGTAAGGACATTAATTCAGAACCACCTCAACCCTGTTTCCATATCCAAATGCTGGCATTGTGGCCTCACCCTCACTTTGTAAGCTGTACATCTAGTCCACTAATTCTACAGATAAATTTACCTCATTTTTTGAACAAGTCTTTATCTTTTAAAACCCTCTATCATTCCTTTGTATTTAAAGCAGGCACACATGATCCATTCTAATATTTTTAAAAACTAATTTAAAAGTACTTTAATTATTAAGACTATATGGGTCCCTGCAGATACTGGTGAAGGAATGTTAATATGACGAAGTGATACAGTTGTGGACCTATGTACACTATGTAAACAGACAATTTTGCTATTATAAAAAATCTCATCTTTTCCTCCCTGAAAATCATATTTATCATTGTTTACTATAATGTTTATGTTTTTACTAAAATACCGAAGTATTTTTGAATGGTAAACACTTTCAATTCTACATTTAACTAGTGGACTTTCAGAAACACCATCACTACTAAGACTGAAAAAATATTCCCAAAGAGAATAAGTGATCAAATATTAGGTTAAGGATGTTCTCTCTCTTGCTGACCATGATATTACTGGTTCCTAGCTTATTAGGCACACAAAGATCTGGGGACTGAGGCTGATGCCACATATATAAGTATATAATACCTGTAGCAATGAGGACAATAGGTAAGATTCTATGTTCTCACTTTGTTACAGTCTGAGTCATGGACAGTATTCAATTATCAATTCATCAAAAAAACAGGAAAGGGAGGAACTTCAAGATGGCTGACTACATGCATATGGTACTTGCCTCTTCCATGGAAAGGGAATAAAATAGTGAGAAGATAATCACACTTCAAATAGATCACCTAAGAGAGAACACTGGAATTCAGCAGGGTGGTGACGAGAAGCACTGAAAGCAAGAAAGGAGGAGGAGGCAAGGCAGCCTGCTCAACCAGGATCAGTGGAGAGCTGAAAGACCTCCAGTGGTCCACAGTCCCACCAGATTCTTACAATCCTAGCCATGGGAGAAGCCCTCAAGTGCTGCAGGCCCTGAGTCTAACATAAAGAGGTGCCTAGAAACAATGCAACAACATTATTCCAGAGAGAGCTCACGCTAAGTCCCACAAACCTAAGCAGGTACAGTGTACCTTCATTTTGAGAGCCCAGCCCCCACCAGACTTTGTCACGCCCAGGAACCCAACAGACCCTGCATCTCCACATCCCTGGAGACCCCACTGACATTCTCCACCTATAGCTGCTCCACAGGGTCCAAGACCACAGCCACTGGCAGCAACTGTCTCCCTACACTGCAGCAGAGGGGAACCTGTGCATTTTCATGCACTGAGGAAAAATTCCACTGCCTGCAATAGCTGCTGCAGCAGCATGAGCAAGGCACAAGCAAAGTATGTGACCCCGCAAGCCACCTGCCTATGAATGCTCCCACTGACAGCAACCCCACCCTTCCCGGTAACAAGGCCACGGCACAAGCCCTGCTGTTGCCACCAGAGCATTCTGATGGCAGTCTGAGGATCACTCTCCCCTGCCTACCACAGCCAGTACCTGCATGTACCAGTGGGGAGCCTAAGGACAGGCTCCTACAACCTGGCTCCATCCCCCTCAGTACCCAAGCATGCAATCTGTGGGCCTGGGGATCACCTAGAATAGACCACCACTGTTGGCACCTAAGCATTCCTCCCAGGGTCTGAGATTGGACCTATTCAATCTGCCTCTACCACCACAGCTGGCAACTAACCACACATGCGACCTGCAAGCCTGCCTTGTAGCCACTGCCTACACCAGCACAGACAGCTTGGGTTCTAAAGGTTATCCCACCACTGCTACTGCCATCATCCACACCATGCCCACTGCACAGAGGTTTAAAAACCTGTCAATCTGCCTGGCTCACCTGTGCCACTCCTGGTACCCAAGCAAGACACCTGTAGGCTCAAAAATTGGCTTACCTGAACCTGCTAACACTGGTGCCAGCATACTCTGCCCTGAAGCCCAAGGACAGGCATTTTCAACCCACTGGTGCCACCAATGGGGCCTGAGAGCTGGCCTACTTGGCAACCCAGACCTCAGCAAAACCTTATCACAGGCCAGGCATGGTGGCTCACACCTGTAATCCTAGCACTTTGGGAGGCTGAGGCGGGAAGATCACTTGAGCTCAGGAGTTCGAGACCAGCCTGGGCAACAGAGTGAGACCTCTTTTATTGAAAGTTAAAATTTTCTTTTATAAAAAACTTTATCACAGCCTCCACTAACAACCACAATCTAAGCCACCTAAGAAATCACTGACACCATTCACACTGAAAGAAATCACACAGAAACTACACTATGACACATACCTAGAATCAAAGCCAAAGTGCCATATTCAACCAACATCACAAACACATCTTCAGGAAAATGTCCTCCCCTATGAAAAAAAATTCAAAAAATTAGAAGGAGCAACTGTTACACCAGAGGCACAGATAGCAGTGTAAGAACACAGGAAACATGAAAAAGCAAGGAAATATGACACCTCCAAAAGACCACAATAATTCACGGGCAATACATACCAATCAAAATAATCTGGCCAGGTGCGGTAGTTCAGACTTGTAATTCTAGCACTTTGGGAGGCTGAGGCAGGCAGATTGCTTGAGCCTAGGGGTTCAAGACCAGCCAGGGCAACATAGTGAGACCCCATCTCAAAAAAAATACAAAAATCAACCAGGTGTAGTGGCATGCACCTGTAGTCCCAGCTACTCAGAGGCTGAGGTTGAGGGATTACCTGAGCCCAGGGAGGTCGAGGCTGCACTGGGCCATGATCACACCATTGCACTCCAGCCTGGGCAACAGAGTGAGACCCTGTCTCAGGGGGGAAAAAAAGAAATTTATGAAATCCCAGAAAAATAACTCAAATACTGATTTTAAAGAAGCCTAGTAAGATACAAGAGAATTCTGAGGCCAGACACTGTGACCCTTGTCTGTAATCCCAGCACTTTGGAAGGCTGAGGCAGGCAGATCACCTGAGGCCAGGAGTTCAAGACCAACCTGGCAGAACCCCATCTCTGTCTCAAAAAAAAAAAAAAAAAAGATATAAGAGAATTCTGAAAAACAATACAAAAAATTCAGAAAAACAATTCAAGATATGAGGGAGAAATTTACTAAAGAAACTAGATATCGCAAAGGAAAACCAGGTTGGGCACAATGGCTGACACCTGTAATCAATCCCAGCACTTTGGGAGGCCAAGGCAGGCAAATCACTGGAGGTCAGGAGTTCAAGATAAGCCTGGCTAACACAGTGAAACCCTGTCTCTACAAAAAATACAAAAAAATTAGCCAGGTGTGGTGGCAGGCACCTGTAGTCCCAGCTACTTCAGAGGCTGAGGCAGAAGAAGCACTTGAACCTGCGAGGTGAAGGCTGCAGTTAGCTGAGATCGTGCCACAGCACTCCAGCCTGGAAAATAGAGCAAGACTCCATCTCAAAAAGAAAAAAAAAAAAAAAAAAAAAAGGAAAAAGCAAACAGGAATTCTGGAACTGAAGATTTCACTGAATGAAATACAAACTACATTTGAAAGTGTCAACAACAGACTAGATTAAGCAGATAAAAGAGTCTCAGAACATTAAGAAAGGCCCTTGGAAATGAGCCAGTGAGACAAAAAGTAATAATAAAAAAAAAATGAGAAAAGCCTGTGTGACATATGGAACACCATTAAGTAACCAAATATTCAAATTTTCAGTGTCTCAGGAGAATAGAAAACAAAAATGTTAGAAAACCTGTTCAATAAAATAATAGGTAAAAATTTTCCAAGTCTAGCAACAGATTTACACATCAGATACCCCAAGTTCAAGGATCTCTAAGTAAATACAAATCAAAAAGGTCTTCTCCACAGCACATTATATTCAAACTGTCAAAAAATCAAATACACAGAATTCTAAAAATGGCAAGAAAAGCATTTAGTTACTTATAAAGGAATGCCCATCAAACTAACAGTGGAATTCTCAGCAGAAACCTTATAGGCCAGTAGAGAATGAAATGATATATTCAAAGTGCTGAAAGAAGGCCAGGTACGGTGGCTCACGCCTGTAATCCTAGCACTTTGGGAGGCTGAGGCAGGTGGATCACTTGAGGCCAGGAGTTCAAGACCAGCCTGGCCAACATGGTGAAACCCTATCTCTACTAAAAATACAAAAATTAGCTGGGCACGGTGATAACATTCCTGTAATCCCAGCTATTCAGGAGGCCAAAGCAGAAGAATCACTTGAACCCAGGAGGCAGAGGCTACAGTGAGCTGAGATTGCACCACTGCACTCCAGCCTAGGTAGGTGGCAGAGCGAGACTCTGTCTAAAAAAATAAATAATTTTTTTTTAAAAAGTGCTGAATGAAAAAAAAACTGTCAGTCAAGGATACTATACTCAGCAAAGTTATCCTTCATAATGAGTAAGAAATAAAGTATTTCACAAACAAGCAAAAGCTGAGGGAATATCACCACTAGACTGGCCCTAGAAGAAATGCTTAAGAAAGTCCTACATCCAGAAGCAAAAGAACACTATCTACCATCACGAAAACACAAAAAAATATAAAAACCACTGATAGACCAAACACAAACAAGGAAGAGACTCACAACTACAGAAAACCACCAAACCAAAATAATAATTAATGAGAGACAAAGAGGGAATAGAAGATATATAGAACAGCCATAAATCAATTAATAAAATGACAGAAATAAGCCTTCACGTATCAATAACTCTGAATGCAAACTGATCAAACTTTCCATTTAAAAGATACAGACTAATTTGGCCAGGCGCGGTGTGGCTCACACCTACAATCCCAGCACTTTGGGAGGCTGAGGCAGGCAGATCACCTGAGGTCAGGGGTTCAAGATCAGGCTGGCCTACATGGTGAAACCCCATCTCCTCTAAAAATACAAAAATTAGCCAGGCATGGTGGCAGGTGCCTGTAATCCCAGCTACTCGGGAGGCTGAGGCAGGAGAATCGCTTGAACCCAGGAGGCAGAGGTTGCAGTGAGCCAAGACCGCATCATTGTATTCCAGTCTGGGCAACAAGAGCAAAACTCCATCTCAATTAAATAAATAAGACAGATACTGATTGAACAGATTTTTAAAAATGTTTTTAAAGCATGACCCAACTATATACTACCTACAATAAACTCATCTCACCTGTAAAGACATACAGGATGAAATTAAGGGATGGAAAAAGATATTCCATGCAAACAGAAACCAACAGTGACTAGAAGTAGCTATATTTGTATCAAACAAAACAAATTTTAAGTCAAAAACAGTAAAAAGAGACAAAGAAGGTCATTATATAATGCTAAAGGGAAAAATTCAGGAGGAGGATATAACAATTCCAAACATATAAGGCACCCAACACTGGAGCACCCAGATATATAAAGCAAGTATTATTAGATCTGTAAGGAGAGAGAGATTCCACTACGATAATAGTTAGGGACACCAGCACCCCACTGTGAGCATTAAATGGATCATGTAGATAAAAAAATTAAGAAAGCCACATTGGATTTAAACTGCATATCAGACCAAACAGACCTAACAGACATTTACAGAACATTTCATCTAACATCTACAGAATACACATTCTTTTCATCAGCATATGGAACATTCTCCAGGATAGATCATGTTAGGACACAAAACAAGTGTCAACAAATTTTTAAAAATTGAAATCGTATCAAGTATCTCCTCAGTAAGAATGGAATAAACTTGAAATCAAGAACAATAGGCTGGGTGGGGTAGCTCGCGCCTGTAATCTTAGCACTCTGGGAGGCTGAGGTGGGCGGATTGCCTGAGCTCAGGAGCTCGAGACCAGCCTGGGCAGCATGGTGAAACCCCGTTTTTACTAAAATACAAAAATCAGCCAGGCATGGTGGCGTGCACCTGTAGTCCCAGCTACTCAGGAGGCTGAGGCACAAGAACTGCTTGAACCCAGGAGGCAGAGGTTGCAGTGAGCTCAGATAGTGCCACTGCACTCCAGCCTGGGTGACTAAGCAAAACTCTGTCTCAAAAAAAACAAAAACAAAAATAAAAACAAAAAAACCCAAAGAGTTAAGAAGAACTTTGGAAACTATATAAATACACAGAAGTTAAACAACATGCTTCTGAATGACGACTGGGTCAAGGAAGACATTAAGGAAGAAATCAAAAAAATTATTGAAACAAATGAAAATCTAATACAACATACCGAAAATCTATGAGATACAGCAAAAACAGTGCTAAGGGGGAAATTTATAGCAACAAATGCCTACATCAAAAAAGCAGTAAGATTTTAAAGAAACAATCTAGCAATGCACCTTAAGGAACTAGAACCAAACCCCAAATTAGTAGAAGGAAAGAAATAATAAAGATCAGAGCAGAACCAAATAAAACGACTTTTTTAAAAAGCACAAAAGAACAATAAAAAGCTGATTTTTTGAAAAGGTAAATCAATAAACCACTTGCTAGACTAATCAATATAAAAAGAGAGGACCCAAATAAAATCAGAAATGAAAAGAGACATTACAACTAATTCCACAAAAATACAAAAGATCATTAAAAACTATTACAAACAATGATACACTAACATACTGGAAAATTGAGAGGAAATGGATGCATTCCTAGACATAGACATATACAATCTACCAAGATTGAATCAGGAAGAAATACGAAACCTGAACAGATTGATAATGAGTAAAGACATTTAATCAGTAATAAAAAGTCTCCCAACAAAGAGAAGTCCGGGACTGGATGGTTTCACTGCCAAATTCTACCAAACACTCATAGAAGAACTAACATCAATTCTCCCCAACTTATTCTACAAGGCCAACATTACCTTAACACTGAAACCAGACAACGATGCAATAAAAAATAAAAAATATATTTAAAAAAAAAGAAAGAAAACTACAGGCCAATATCCCTAATGAACACAGAGATAAAAATTCTCGAAATACTGGCAAACTGAATCCAACAACATTAAAAAAAAAAATACACCACAATGAAGTGAGATTTATCCCAGAGAGGCAAGGATGGTTACACAAATCAACAAATATGATTCATAACATCAACAGAATAAAGGGCAAAACCATATGTTCATCTCAACAGACACAGAAAAAGCACTTAATAAAATTCAGTGTCCCTTCGTGATAAAAACTCTTAACAAACTAGGCATAAAAGAAACATACTTCAACATAACAAAGGTCATATATGACAAACCCACAGCTAACATCATACTGAATGGGGAAAAGTTGAAACCCTTTCTTCTAAGAACTGGAACAAGACAAGGATGCCTACTTTAATCACTCCTATTCAACATAGTACTGCAAGTCCCAGCCAGACCAATCAGGCAAGAGGGAAAAAAAGAAAAGGCATCCAAATTAGAAAAGAGGATGTCAAACTGTCCCTCTTTGCTGATGATATGATCTTATATCTAGAAAAACCTAGACTCCACCAAAAAACTTAGTTCTGCTAAATAAATTCAGTAAAGTTGCAGGACAAAATCAACACACATAAATCAATATGCATCCATCTGTGAAGTAGGGAGTGTTAAAAAAAAATCAACACACAAAACCTGTTTCTATACACCAATAAAACAAACTAGCTGAGAAAGAAATCAAGAAGGCATTCCCTTTTTACAATAGCTATAAAAACTACAAAACACTGGATAAAATAAAGAGGGCACAAACAAATGGAAAGACATCCCATGCTCAAAGATAAGAATTAACATTATTAAAATGACCATACTGCCATAAGCAATCTACATTTTCAATGCTACGGCTATCAAAATACCAATGTCTTTTTTCACAGAAATAGAAAAAGCAATCTTAAAATTCATATGAAACCAAACAGGAGCCCAAACCACCAAAACAATCTTGAGCAAAAAGAATAAAACTACCTGACTTCAAAATACATTACAAGGTTACAGTAACCAAAACAGCATGGTACTGGTATAAAACAGACACATAGACTAATGGAATAAAACAGATAATTCAGAAATAAATCCACATATTTAAAGCCAACTGATTATATTTAAAAACAACAACAACAACAAAGGCTTCTGCACAGCAAAGGAAACAATGAAGAGTGAAGGGAGAGCGCCAATGTCGGGTTTTGGGCGGGAACTGAAACCACCACTACAGCCAACAAGAACCTGGGAAGTGTAAATATCAAGCCTTGAAAGGGACCATGGTGCAGCCTGCGAGATGTAAGAAACCAATCAATTACTCACAGTTTGGCGACTCTTGACAGTGATGATGATTTTGTTTCTGCAACTGTACCTTTAAACAAGAAATCCAGAACATCAAAGGAGTTAAAACAAGATAAACCAAAACCTAATTCGAACAATCTCCAGAAAGAAGAAATCCCACTAGAAGAGAAAACCCCTAAAAAAAGGATGGCTTTAGATGACAAGCTCTACCACAGAGACTTAGAAGTTGCACTAGCTTTATCAGTGAAGGAACTTTCAACAGTCACCACTAATGTGCAGAAGTCTCAAGATAAAAGAGTTGAAAAACATGGCAATAGTAGAACAGAAACAGTAAGTCTCCTCATATCTCTAATTGCAGTGTTGCCAGTGATTATTTAGATTTGGATAAGATTACTGAGAAAGACGATGGTGATATTCAAGGGAAAAGAAAAGCAGCATCTAAAGCTGCGGTACAAGACAGGAAAATTTTTCTGGAAGGCAGTGATGGCAACAGTGCTAATGACACCAAACCAGACTTGGCAACTGGTGAAGATTCTGAGGATGATTCTGATTTTGGTGAGAGTGAGGATAATGACAAAGACTTCTCTATGAGAAAAAGTAAAGTTAAAGAAATTAAAAAAAAAAAAAAAAAAAAAAGAAGTGAAGGTAAAATCCCCAGTAGAAAAGAAAGAGAAGGAATCTAAATCCAAATGTAATGCTTTAGTGACTTTGGTAGACTGCTCTGGCTGCCATCAAATCAGAATCTCAGTCCTCACCAAAAGAGATTTATCTTTCTTCAGATGCAACTAGGAAACCATTACAAATATGCAGTCCTTCAGCTGAAAGCAAGAGACCTAAATGGTTCTACCAGCATCTGGAAGTAGCAGCAATAGCAGCAGCGCACTGGCAGGAGTGTCCATGAAGTCTCCAAATCAGAGTCTCTGCTGTGGCTTGTCCAGATCAGGACGAGTTAAACCTTTGCATCCAAATGCTACTAGAGGCTGACTGTGGTACCAGAGAAATGTTTGGCTGAAAGAAGCACAGCTTTACAAGGGTGTTTATATATGATTTGTGTTTATATCTGAGGCAGGTATTGTAATATAAAGGAATCCATTACCATGTCCTATAAATGATCTCTAGCCATTTTATGATTATGTTCTCTGTAAAGCTCTTCAAGATCTCAATGAGAGCTTTGTAAGAATTATCTTCTCATGCCTTTCCTTCTGAAGAGCATATTCTATTTTCCTGTCAGTTTGACATGGAGGAAGTCCACATCACATGCCGTTCTTTTCTAGTTACATGATGTGCCTTTCTAGCTTTGTCTAGTTTATAGCACCTTAATGTTAACTGTTCGGTTTTATCTCACACAGGGAAACATTCTCATTTATTTCATAAGACATTTCTGAAATCTTATAAGCTACTTAAGCTACATTATCAGTTTTATTGCAAAGATGTTTTGTATTTTAGCCAAATCTTTTTGTAGTAAGAGTTCAGAAGTATTTTACACACTAAAATGGTTGCTGTATTATGGCATGTGTCTCCTATTTAGATGGTTATTCTATAGCAAATAGAATTTAAAGACATTTAGTGATATCTTCATTGTCAAAACCTTTAATAAAAGTGGAAATGTTTTGAAATGCTTTTTTCTTGATACCACTGAATCCACCTTTGTTTTTTTTTGTTTGTTTGTTTGTTTTTTTGAGAGGGAGTCTCACTCTATCACCCAGGCTGGCACGATCTCGGCTCACTGGAACCTCCGCCTCCCGGGTTCAAGTGATTCTCATGCCTCAGCCTCCCCGAATAGGTGGGATCACAGGCAACTACCATCACACCCAGCTAATTTTTGTATTTTTAGTAGAGATGGGGTTTCACCATGTTGGCCAGGCTGGTCTTGAACTCCTGACCTCAAGTGATCTGCCTGCCTTGGCCTCCCAAAGTGCTGGGATTACAGGTGTGAACCACTGCACCCCACCAACAGGCACCTGCTTCTGACTATCCACACTTCATGATAAAATGAGGGCTCTGCAAAAATGTTAGCCTTTTTCTTGTAAATATAAACAAGGGAAAGCTGTTTCTTCAAATAGTAACTTTTTGTTAAGCCAGTTCTTCCGAAAGTAGTTGTCAAGTATTTAGTCATCCCTATTATGATATTAGATAATACAGCTTTTTAGGAAGCTTAGATCTCAATTTACTGTGAAAAACAATTGTAATCAATATTTTGTATTTATGGTGAGAATTTCAACTAGCTTCTGATCAATTTTTATAAAAATTTTTAAATCATATTAACCATTAAAAATGTATAATACTTAGCTCAGTGCTTCTCAGTTTATGGGAACATCTATGTTAACGTGAAAATAATTAATTTAGAATTGTGATTAAAGTGAGCATTTGTCTAAAAAAAGGGTGAAGAGACAATCTGCTGAATGGGAGAAAATATGTGCAAACTATTCAACAAGTGACTAATACCTAGAATATACAAGGAACTCAAACAACAAAAACAAAAACCCCATCAATAATCCCATTTAAAAGTAGGCTAAGGACATGAATAGATATTTTTCAAAGGAAGGCATACAAATGGCAAACAAGTATATGAAAAAATGCTCAACATCACTAATCATTAGGGAAATGCAAATAAAAACCACATGAAATATAATTTCAGCTAAGTTAAAATGGCTGTTATTTAAATAACAAAAAAGGCCAGGTGTGGTGGCTCACGTCTGTAATCTCAGCACTCTGGGAGGCCAAGGCAGGCAGATCACTTGAGGTCAGGAGTTTCAGACCAGCCTGGCCAACACATGGCAAAACCCCATCTCTACTAAAAATACAAAAAATTAGCCGAGCATGGTGGCGCATAACTGTAGTCCCAGCTACTTGGAAGGCTGAGACAGCAGAATCACTTGAACCTGGGAGACAGAGGTTGCAGTTATCTAAGATTACACCACTGCACTCCAGCCTGGGTGACAGTGAGTGAGATTCTGTCTCAAAATAATAAATAAAAGTAAAACAAAAGACAAAAAAGACACTGGTAAGGATGTAGAAAAAAAGGGAACTCTTATATAGTGTTGGTAAGAATGTAAACTAGTACATATTTTTTGGAAAACTACGAAAATTTCTCAAAAAACTGAAAACGGAACTACCACAAGATCCAGCAATCCTATTACTAGGTAGTTATCCAAAGGAAAAGAAATCAGTATATCAAAGGGATACCTGCACTTGCATGTTTATTGTAGCACTATTCACAACAGCAAATATATGTAATCAACCTAAGTGTTCATCAACGGATGTAAGGGGCCAGGCACAGGGCTAGGTCTGTAATCCTAGCACTCTGGGAGGCTGAGGCAGGAGGACCGCTTGAGCCCAGGAATTTGAGACCAGTTTGGGCAACATAGTGAGACCTCCATTTCTACAAAAAAAATTTTTTTAAAATTAGCCAGGTGCGGTGGGGTATGCTTGTGGTCCCAGCTACTCACTGCAGTGAACCATGATTGCACCATTGCACTCCAGCCTGGGTGACAGAGTGAGACCCTGTCTTTAAAAACAAAACAAAACAAAAAAAAACAGATTAATGGACATATGCGGCATATATACACAATGGAATACTATTTGGCCATTAAAAAAGAATGAAATCATGTCATTTGCAGCAATATGGATGGACCTGGCGGTCATTACATTAAGTGAAATAAGCCAGGACTAGAAAGACAAATATAATATGTTCTAACTCATTCAGTGGGTTTAAAAGATGATCTCATGGAGGCAGACAGTAGAATGACAGACACCAAAGTCTGAGAAGGGTACATGGGTGGTAGGTAATGAAGAGAGGTTGGTCAGTGTACACAAACATATTGTTAAAGAGAAAGTATAAAAATTCTAATATTCTATAGCAGAATAGGGTGACTATAGTTAGCAAAACTGTGTATTTCAAAGTAGATAGAAGAGAGGACTTTAAATGTTCCCAACACATAGAAATGATAAATACTCAAGGTGATAGATATCCCAAATACCCTGACTTGATCATTACACATCCTATGTAACAAAATGTCACATGTGCCTCATAAATATGTAAAATATTATCTATCAATAAAAAACAAAAAACAGGAAAGGAGAAGAGAAGCAAAGAAAAAGGATGGCAAACAAAGCAAGATGATAAAAATCCAGATATATCATAATTAAAATAGATGTGAATGAATTTAACTCATTTGTAACAGAAAATAACAAAAATAACATACAGGCTGGGCATGGTGACTCATGCCTGTAATCCCAGAACTTTGGGAGGCCAAGGTGGGAGGATCACCTGAGGTCAGGCGTTAGAGACCAGCCTGGTCAACATGGCAAAATCCTGTCTCTACTAAGAATGCAAAAATTAGTGGGGTGTGGTGGTACGCACCTGTAATCCCAGCTACTCGGGAGGCTGAGGCACAAGAACCACTTGAATCCAGGAAGCAGAGGTTGCAGTGAGCCGAGATTGTGCCACTGCACTCCAGCCTGGGCAACAGAGTGGGACTCCGTCTCAAAAAATAAATAATATAAAATAAAATAAAAACAACACACAAATTCAACTAAAGCTGTTTATAAAAGTGAACTAAAACATTAACACAGAAAAGATGAAAAAAAATAAATTCTAACAAACCTTTTTTTTAAAAAGGTGGTATGGCAATTTTTTAAAAAAGGTGGTACGGCAATTTTAACGTCAGACAAAACAATTTTACTGCAACATTAAAAGGTATGGAAACATGATATATATATTAATAATAAAATAAACTACAAACATACCAAAGCCTTATACACACCTATCAAAATAAGGCAAAAAGAGAATTCCAAGAAAAAAATTAATCTTCAACCACTGCATGAGCCTCTAATTTACTTACATTAGAAACTGATAGATCAGAATGTCCGAACACCAGTAAGTATATACAACTTTTGATCCACAAAGTAAGTTTGATCTAACAGTTATATAAAGAACCCTCCACCAAACAAAAAATAAAAATATAATTATTTTCAAGTACATATGAAACATTTTCAAAATAAAGTCACAATGAAAAACAAAAAAAATTTCAAGGAACTTTTATCTAAGACCACCTTCTCTAACCAAGATATAATGTTGAAATCACCATTTTCAAATATTTGTTAACTTAGAAATGAACTTCTAAATAAATTTAAAATGATAAACGATAAAAATCAGAACTGAATGACAATAAATGTACCACACCATCAAAATGTGGAGCTCAGCTAAAATTACAGTCTTAATGCTCTTGAAACAAAACAATAAGACTGAATATGCTTAACTAATATATTCTCAATCAAGAAACTAGAAAAAAAGAGTAAACCTAAAGAAAACATAAGTATGTTAATCTTCTTAAATTTTTTCTATATTTTATGATGTTTTGACATCTTGGGCCCTACAAACCCAGGAGGGACTTCACCTCCCAGGGCTACTTCCTAGAGATAGCAAGCAACTTGCCTCTGAAAACCCTTTGATATGCAACCAAGCAATCTTTTAAAGTCTATATCACAACCATCTTTAAGTAATTCTCGGCCGGGCGCAGTGGCTCACGCCTGTAATCCCAACACTTTGGGATGCCGAGGCAGGCGGATCACGAGGTCAGAAGATCGAGACCATCCTGGCTAAAATGATGAAACCCCGTCTCTACTAAAAAAATACAAAAAATTAGCTGGGCGTGGTGGCGGGCGCCTGCAGTCCCAGCTACTCGGGAGGCTGAGGCAGGAGAATGGCATGAACCTGGGAGGCGGAGCTCGCAGTAAGCCGAGATCGTACCACTGCACTCCAGCCTGGGCGACAGAGCGAGACTCCATCTCAAAAAAAAAAAATAATAATGATAATAACTCTCACACACCAAACCAGTATTCCTTCTGCCCTCACACACCCCAGGGCCAGGTACCAGACAACCAGGGACCACACCTATAACCCCGAACCCACCAAAATTATTCAAATTATCCAATCTGAAATATACTCAAGCTTGCCTACCCTGTCTTGCCCATTCTTTTGTGTTGTTGTTGTTGTTGTTGTTGTTGAGACAGAGTCTCGCTCTGTCACCAAGCTGGAGGGCAATGGCACAATATCGGCTCACTGCAACTTCCACCTCCCGGGTTCAAGCGATTCTCCTGCCTCAGGCTCCCGAGTAGCTGGGACTACAGGCACGCGCCACCACGCCCAGCTAATTTTTGTACTTTTAGTAGAGACGGGGTTTCACCAGGTTGGCCAAGATAGTCTCGATCTCTTGACCTCGTGATCCGCCCACCTCGGCCTCCCAAAGTGCTGGGATTACAGGCGTGAGCCACTGTGCCCAGCTGCCCATTCTTTTCCACAGAAACCACAATATAGGCTCTGGCCTATGCTTTTCTCCTCCTTCTGCTTCCTGACCAACCTTGGTGCTTTCCCATGGGGCCTTCGATGACATGCCTGCCTCCTGTTTCTATGTAACAGTGAGTACAAAACTCTTCCTCCATGACAGTCTTTTTGGTCTCTGTATGTCTTACCATACACCATATTTTGAGACAATAAGGGAAATAAATAGCAGCAATTAATGAATTGGAAAATTAGAAAAAAATACCCCAGAGTAGAGAAGAGTTTCTCAAACTTAAGAATCAAAAAGCATAAACCACAAACGAAAAGATATTATGGAAAAGGATAAGTACATTAATTCTTATTTTTTCAAAATCAGCTTTGAGATATAATTCACCTACAAAACTAATTTTAAGTGTACAGTTCAATGAGTTTTGACAAGATCTAAAACACTTCCATCACCCAAAAAAGTTATATTATGCTCCTTTACAGTCATTTCTCTCCAGACTGGCAAGCACTGATAGGCTGTCATCAGTTTGCCTTTTCTTGAATTCCATACAAATGGAATCATATAGTTGACTATGTTAAAGTGAAAACTGTTTATCACATCCCATTATCAAATAAAATCAGCTTGCCGGGCGCAGTGGCTCATGCCTATAATCCTAGCACTTTGGGAGGCCGAGGCGGGCGGATAACCTGAGGTCAGGAGTTCGAGACCAGCCTGACCAAGATGGAGAAACCCCGCCTTTACTAAAAATACAAAATTAGCTGGGCTTGGTGGCACATGCCTGTAATCCCAGCTACTTGGGAGGCTGAGGCAGGAGAACTGCTTGAACCCAGGAGGTGGAGGTTGCGGTGAGCCGAGATAGTAGTGCCACTGCACTCCAGCCTGGGCAACAAGAATGAAACTCCATCTCAAAAAAAAAAAAAAACCAAAAAAATCAGCTTATTTCTGAAAAATATAATTAAAAGTACTACTAAGATTAAAAAATCTAGCAAAATTAGGATCACAGCAGAATGCAGGAAACAACTTATCAGACACAGAACTGAGCAGGTGGCACGATGGAATTGGAACCTTTGCATTCCAGGGGAAGTAGGATTTACACTTACTGTAGAAATGAGTTTGCCTTTCCTGCCCTGAGTGTCTCTGGACATTTACAGTACCTCAATGGTTTCAAAATGTTTGCTTTGCCAATCTGGGATTCACTTTAACATCACTTCAAACTAAAGGACTCGTTTAATGGTGAAGAAGATACAACATTAAGCACATGACCATGGCATCCACTGGTCCTACACCACATACCACATCACCTAGAAACTGTCACGCTAACAAAATCATAAAGTGGTGCATTAAATTAAAAGCTCAATTAAGAAGTCATTCTGCTGGTCATTTGGGATGCAGCATATGCACTGAACGAATGGCTAGGGTATTATATCCCTACTACCTGAGATGCACGGGTTTAGAAACGAAGGGCTAGAGAAGTTAGATTGACTCTTCACCATCACTCCCAGTAACTCACTTACAGCATGTGGATTTCCTATCCCCACAATTTAAAATCTCTGCTGTACTAGAGATCCTGAGGGTAATGCTTCCACAGTAGGGGTTCACGGAGCCTAAAGCCACAACCACCATTTGGTCATTATGGGCTTCTCATACTGATGAACAAGCAGGCAAAGAAAGGAATAAATATACTAGCAGTGATAAATGACCCTGATTATTAGGACCTGTTGTACACAATGGGATTAGGGAGCAATCTGTCTGGAATGCAGGGTATTTTCATGCTTGCTAATAGGGTAAACAGGAAATTACAGCAACCATGGCTCTAAACAGGCAAGGCAACTAAAGGCTCAAGTCCCACAAGGATGAAAGCCTAAAGGACACAAGCAACTTAAACCAGCTTAAATGCTGGCCCAGCATAAAGGAAATCTAGAATAGATAGTAAAAGAAGGTAATGATGAATAGTAATTCCTGCCTCAATACCAGTTGCAGCAGCAGGTACCACTGGCTTATATCACTAACCCTTCTCAAATTTCCACGGAAATGTCAAGACTTAGTGATGGATTAGAATCAATGTAGGGTTTAAGCCAATCTGAGCAAAGCAAGATGTAGATTCTATCAAAAGTCTCATGCCTCAAAAAGATAAAGAGATGGGACTTAAACTAAAAAGCTTCTGCACAGCAAAAGACACAATCAGCAGAGTAAACAACCCACAGAGTGGGAGAAAATCTTCACCATCTATACATCTGACAAAGGACTAATATCCAGAATCTACAAGGAACTCAAATTAGCAAGAAAAAAACAATCCCATCAAAAAACAGGCTAAGGACATGAATAGACAATTCTCAAACGAAGATATACAAATGGCCAACAAACATATGAAAAAATGTTCAACATCACTAATTACCAGGGAAATGCAAATCAAAACCACAATGAAGTACCACCTTACTCCTGCAAGAATGGCCACAATCAAAAAATCAAAAAATCAAAAAATAGATGTTGGCGTGGATGTGGTGAAAAGGGAACTCTTTTACACTGTTTGTGGGAATGTAAACTAGCATGGAGATTCCTTAAAGAACTGAAAGTAGATCCAGCAATCCCACTCCTGTGTATCTACCCAGAGGAAAAGAAGTTATTATACGAAAAAGATACTTGCACATGCATGTTTACAGCAGCACAATTCACAACTGCAAAAATATGGAACCAGCCCAAATATCCATCAATTAATGAGTGGGTAAAGAAAATATGGTGTTTTATATATATATATATATACACACACACACACACACACCCCATGGAATATTACTCAGCCATAAAAAGAAACAAAATAATGGCATTTGCAGCAACCTGGATGGAACTGGAGACCATTATTCTAACTGAAGTAACTCAGGAATGGAAAACCAAACATTGTATATTCTCCATTCATAAGTGGGAGCTAAGCTATAAGGACGCAAAAGCATATGAATGATAAGGGTGGTGGCGTGAGGGATAAAAGACTACACATTGGGTACAGTGTACATTGTTGTTGGGTGATGGTTGTACCAATCTCAGAAATCACCACTAAAGAACTTACTCATGTAATCAAACACCATCGGTTCCCCAAAAACCTATTGAAATAAAGTATTTTAAAAGTCTTATGTATAATCTTCATGCTCTCAGTCTCTCCTTTGATTCTAGTTGTATTAATTGCCTAATGTGCTGTGTAACAATAGTGGCTTAAAACAATACAAATTTGTGAACTTACAGTTCTAGAGGTCTTTAAGTCTAAAACAGGTCTTACAGGCCTGTTTGGCGTTTGCAGCAGCCTGGATGGAGTAGATTACAAAACTACAATCAAAGCCTGCATTCCTTCAGAAGGCTCTACAGAAGAATCTGTTCTTTGTCTATTCCAGCTCCTAGAAGCTGCCTACATTCCTTTGCACTTGGCCACATCATCAAGATTTCTGCTTTCAGCATCACATCCCTTTCTTGGACTAATTGATTCCCTCTGATAAGGACTCTTGTGATTACCAGAGCCCACTCAGATAATCCAGGACATCAGTAGCACAGGCAACCGAAAAGAGTCAAACTGGACTTCATCAAAATTAAGATCTTTTTAACATACTTTGCATATGAAAGGACACTAAATTAATATAGTGAAAAGGTAACCCACAGAAAGGAATATTTGGAAATCACATCTGATAGGACACTGATATTCAGAATATACAAAGAACTCTTACAAGTCAACAACAACAACAAAATCCAGCTGGGTGTGGTGACTCACACCTATAATCCCAGCACTTTGGGAGGCTGAGACAGGAGGATCCCTTGAGGCTAAAAGTTCAAGACCTGCTTGGGCAACATAGTGAGACCCCCATCTCTACAAAAAATAAATAAATGAGCCAAGCAGTGGCATGCACCTATAGTCCTAGCTACCCAGGAAGCTGAGACAGGAGGATCACTTGAGCCCAAGAGGATGAGATTGCAATGAGCCATGATTATGTCACTGTATTCCAGCCTGAGTGATACAGTGAGACTTTCTCTCTAAAAAGAATAAAATAAAAATCCAACACAAAAGTGGGGAAGGAATTGAATAGACACTTCTCCAAAGAAGATATGCAAACAATGAATAAGCACATGAAAAGATGATCATATCACCAGCCATTAGAAAAATCCAAATCAAAACCACAATAATACCACCTCACAACCATCACCACGGCTATTATTAAAAAAAAGATGATGATGACAGAAAATAACAAGTGTTGGTGAAGATGTAGAGAATTAGAACCCTTGTGCATTGCTGGTGGGAAGATAAGATGGTACAGCCACTGTGGAAACCCATATGGCAGTTCTTCAAAAAATCAGAAACAGAATTTTTTGAATATGGTAATATGATCCAGCAATTTCACTTCTGGATACAAACCCAAAAGAAGTAAAAGTGAGAACTCAAATAGATACTTGTACACCCATGTTCATAACAGCATTATTCACAACAGCCAAAAAGTGGAAGCAACCAAAGTGTCCATCATCAGGCGGGCGTGGTGGCTCATGCCTGTAATCCCAGCACTTTGGGCGGCTGAGGCGGGTAGATCACCTGAGGTCAGGAGTTCAAGACCAGCCTGACCAACATGGTGAAACCCCCATCTCTTTTAAAAATACAAAATTAACCAGGCATGGTGGCCCATGCCTGTAATCCCAGCTACTTGGGAGGCCGAGGCAGGAGAATTACTTGAACCCAGGAGGTGGAGGTTGCAAATGAGCCGAGATCGTGCCACTGCACTCCAGCCTAGGCAACAAGAGCAAAACTCCACCTCAGTGTCCCTCATCAGTTGAATGAGTAAACGTGGTAAATATAGATTCAATGGAACAGTACCAGCCTTTGGTGGGGGAGGAACTCTGACACATGCTACAATGTGAATACACCTTGAAGACACTGTACTCAGTGAAATAAGCCAGTCATAAAGGACAAATATTGTATGATTTAATTTCACTTACACATGGTTCCAGGAGTTGTCAAATTCATAGAGATAGAAAGTAGAATGGTGATTGCCAGAGGTTGGGGGGATGGCAGACCTGTGAGTTGTTGTTTAATGGGTACAGAGTTTCAGGTGGCAAAAATGAAAAAGTTATGCAAACAGGTGGTGGTGATGGTTGCATAACCATGTGAATATACTTAATACTGTACACTTAAAAATGGTTAAAATGGTAAATTTTATGTTACACATATCTTACCACAATAACTTTTTAAACACATGTACATGAATGCCAGTAGCCATATTATTCATAATAGCCATAAGGGAGAAAAAACTCAAATGCCTGTAAACTGATGAATGCATAAAATGTGGTATTAACTGTAAAATTACATAATTATTCAGCAATAAAAAAGAATGAAGTACTGAGAGGTGACAGCGTGCTGGCAGTCCTCAGAGCCCTCGCTCGCTGTGGGCGCCTCTTCTGCCTGGGCTCCCACTTTGGCGGCACTTGAGGAGCCCTTCAGCCCACCACTGCACTGTGGGAGACCCTTTCTGGGCTGGCCAAGGCCGGAGCCGGCTCCCTCAGCTTGAGGGGAGGTGTGCAGGGAGACGCGCCAGCAGGAACCCGGGCTGCGCACGGCGCTTGCGGGCCAGCTGGAGTTCTGGGTGGGCGTGGGCTTCGCCGCCTGCACTAGGAGCAGCCGGCGGGCCCTGCCGACCCCGGGCAATGAGGGGCTTAGCACCCGGGCCAGCAACTGCAGAGGGTGTACTGGGTCCCCCAGCAGTGCCAGCCCACCGGCACTGCGCTCGATTTCTCGCCGGGCCTTAGCTGCCTCCCCACGGGGCAGGGCTCAGGAACTGCAGCCCGCCATGCCTGAGCCTTCCCCCCCGCCCCCATGGGCTGCTGTGCCGCCTGAGCCTCCCCGACGAGCGCCGCCCCCTGCTCCACAGCGCCCAGTCCCATGGACCACCCAAGGGCTGAGGAGTGCAGGTGCATGGTGCAGGACTGGCAGGCAGCTCCACCTGCAGTCCCGGTGCGGGATCCACTGGGTGAAGCCAGCTGGGCTCCTGAGTCTGGTGGGGACTTGAAGAACCTTTATGTCTAGCTCAGGGATTGTAAATACAACAATGGGCACTCTGTCTCTAGCTCAGGGTTTGTAAACACACCAATCAGCACCCTGTGTCTAGCTCAGGGTTTGTGAATGCACCAATCGACACTCTGTATCTAGCTACTCTGGTGGGGACTTGGAGAACCTTTGTGTAGACACTCTGTATCTAGCTAATCTGGTGGGGACCTGGAGAACCTGTGTGTCTAGCTCAGGGATTGTAAACGCCAACAATCAGCACCCTGTCAAAACAGACCACTCGGCTCTACCAATCAGCAGGATGTGGGTGGGGCCACCTAACAGAATACAAGCAGGATGCCCACGCCAGCAGTGGCAACCCGCTCGGGTCCCCTTCCACACTGTGAAAGCTTTGTTCTTTCGCTCTTTGCAATAAATCTTGCTGCTGCTCACTCTTTGGGTCCACACTGCCTTTATGAGCTGTAACACTCACCGCGAAGGTCTGCAGCTTCACTCCTGAAGCCAGCGAGACCACGAGCCCACCAGGAGGAACCAACAACTCCAGACGCGCCACCTTAAGAGCTGTAACACTCACAGCGAAGGTCTGCAGCTTCACTCCTGAGCCAGCGAGATCACGAACCCACCAGAAGGAAGAAACTCCGAACACATCTGAACAACAGAAGGAGCAAACTCCAGATGTGCCACCTTAAGAGCTGTAACACTCACCGCGAGTGTCCGCGGCTTCATTCTTGAAGTCAGTGAGACCAAGAACCCACCAATTCCGGACACAGTACCAGTATGTGCTATAACATGGATGAACCTTAAAAACATCAAGCTGCTGGGTGCAGTGGCTCATGCGTGTAATCCTAGCTCTTTGGGAGGCAGAGGTGGGAAAATCACTTGAGCCCAGGAATTCAAGACCAGCCTGGGCGACACAGTGAGACTATCTCTACAAAAAAAAAAAAAAATCAAAAAATTAGCCTGGCATGGTGGCACAGTCCCAGCTACTCAGGAGACTGAGGCAGGAGGATCACTTGTGCCTGGATGGCAGAGGTTGCAGTGAGCTGTGATCAAGCACTGTACTACAGTCTGAGCAACAGAGCAAGACCTTGCCTCAAAAAAGAAAAGAACAAAACAAACAAAAAAAAAACATTGAGCTAAGTGAAAGAAAGCAGTCACAAAGGACCATATACTATATGATTCCATTTACATGAAAGGTTCAGAATGAGCAAATGTATAGAGACAGAAGGCAGATTAATGGTTTCCTAGGACACGGAGAGGGGAGCTTAGGAGTGACAACTAATGAGTATGGCATTGCTTTGGGAGGCGATTAAAATGTTCTAATATGGCTGGGTGCGGTGGCTCACAAGGTCAAGAGATCAAGACCATCCTGGCCACCATGGTGAAACCCCGTCTCTACTAAAAATACAAAAAATTAGCTGGGCATGGTGGCAGGCTTCTGTAGTCCCAGCTACTGGGGAGGCTGAGGCAGGAGAATCACTTAAACCTGGGAGGCAGAGGTTGCAGTGAGCCAAGATTTTGCCACTGCACTCCAGCCTGGTGACACAGCGAGACTCCGTCTCAAAAAAAAAAAAAAATTCTAATATTGTGGTGATGGTTGCACAACTCTGAATATACTAAAAGCTGAATTGTATACTTTTAATGAGTGAACTGTATAGTATGTGAATCATATCTCAATAAAACCTTTTTTTAAAAACCAACAAGACTAATGACTGAATGGAATCATAAAATAAAGCAAGGAGAGCCAGGCACGGTGGCTCACACCTGTAATCTCAGCACTTTGCAAGGCCGAGGCAGGCAGATCACAAGGTCAGGAGTTCGTGACCAGCCTGGCCAACATGGCGAAACTCCGTCTCTACTAAAAATACAAAAATTAGCCGGGTGTAGTGGCAGGCGCCTGTAATCCCAGCAACTTGGGAGGCTGAGGCAGGAGAATAGCTTGAACCTAAGAGTCGGAGGTTGCAGTGAGCAGAGATCATGCCATTGCACTCCAGCCTGGGCGACAAGAGCAAGACTCCATCTCAAAAGAAAAAAAAAAAGAAACAAAGAAAAAATAATAAAGGTGATGAATAAAAAGATAACAAGAACAGAAACATTACAGTTTGAATTCTTGCTCTGTCATTTATTATCTGTGTAACACTGAGCAAGTTATCTAACCTCTCTGCTTCAGTAACACCTACCTACAGGGCTGCTGTGAGGATTTAACAAAAAACGTAAAACAGTACAGTGCCTGAGACATAGCTGTCTTTCCCTGGCCTCTTCTCCTACCTAATGCTAAAAATTCTACCACCAATTTTATGGAAATATAAATTCAATGACAGTTGTATCTGAATTTTATGCTAAAGAAGTTATGTCTGTTCCAGGTGGCAAATAACTTAAAAGTCACCAATTATATGTAACTGGCAAGGCAATTTTCAACTAATTCACTGCAAGTTGATATTAAGGCACAGGAAAATATAAACTTTATCTCTCAACTTCTTTTTCTCCTTCTCGTCTTCATTTTTAAACACTTCTTTCCTCACCTTCCTGCCTTTTTAACTTATTCTTTATTCCAAACTACCAGTCTTACTTAGGGCTGCTATTTATCAGGAGAAAACGCAACAGTAACTTTTTTCCCTTTTATGTTAAGATAGAAAAAAAATGCTGAGCATGGCGGTGCACTCCTGTAGTCCCAGCTACTCAAGAGGATAAGGTGGGAAGATCGTTTGAGGCCAAGAGTTGGAGGCCGCAGTGCAATATGATGGTACCTGTGAACAGCCACTGTACTCCAGTCTGGAAAACACAGTGAAACCTCATTTCTTAAAAAATAAAACACAATATAAAAGATAGGGGCTGGGCGCGGTGGCTCACAACTGTAATCCCAGCACTTTGGGAGGCCAAAGCAGGTGGATCACCTGAGGTCAGGAGTTCGAGACCAGCCTGGCCAACATAGTGAAACCCCGTCTCTACCAATAACACAAAAATTAGCTGTAGTCCCAGCTACTTGGGAGGCTGAGGTATAAGAATCGCTTGAACCTGGGAGGCAGAGGTTGCAGTGAGCTGAGATTGTGCCATTGCATTCCAGCCTGGGCAATAAGAGCAGAACTCCATCTCAGAAAAAAAGAAAAAGAAAGATACGAAAAAAAAAAATGACTGATCATGTAGCTACAGGACAGTTCCAAACTCTGCCTAAGTAACTCATTAAAGTTCCCTAAACAAAAAATGAACAAACTTTAAAAACATGAGAATGAAAAGGCATACAAGAAAGTTTCCTTTGTGTTCACAGGTCTCTTATTTATCTGGAGACAAAACTGTATGACATCTACAGACTGTGACAGCAATTTCTTAGTACAGTTAGCCCTCTGTATCCATGGGTTCCGCATCTATGAATTCAACCAGCCGTGGATTTAAAACATTCAGGAAAAAAAAAAAGCACCTGTACTAAACATATACAGACGTTTTTTCCTTGTCATTATTCCCTAAACAATATAGTATTAACTACCTAAATACCATTTACAATGTATTAGGTAATCTAGAGATGAGTTCGAGTACACAGGAGAATGTGCACAGGTTATATGTAAATACTACCCCATTTTACACAAGAGACTCAAGCATACTCAAATTTTGGTATCTGCAAGGAGTCTTGGAACCAATACCTCATGGATACCAAAGGACAAGTATATACTATCCATAACCAAGTTTTACTGCAAAAGAAAAAAAAAGGGATAACTATATACTACCTATAGGCAAGTTACTACCAAAAAATATATACTTTAAGTCAGGTGCTCTAAGAAGTTAGTGTTAATACAATTTTATTAACCCATGCTTCCATTTTAAGTATTCCCTCATTTGACTTTAATATTAAATGAAAATTTACTTTCAAACTACTTTAAAGGACAATGTCTTTCAAAGGGGCACCTGCCTTATAAATGCTTCCGGAATAAGATTCAGTAAAAGGATGTGGTTTAGAACAGATGAAATACCACTGTACTGCTGCTTCTGTACACGTTCAGATCAGAAAACTCCTATTAAAAACATGCCAAAATAAATAAATATTATGTCTGTGGAAGCTTTTAAGTTAGCCATTCCAACTTTATAACATTCTAAAAAGAACATATCTCTTAAGAAAGGTTGCTATAAAGAGCCCAGAACCTTTTCTCCCTCTACAAACCCCTTAACCTTGATGCCTAACTGTATTATCTCACTGTATTTCACTTCAGAAATATTTACTGGACAATGAGTGCACAGAGTAAGTATGCTAAGTGGTTTTAATACATTGTCATTAATCACCACAGCAAACTGATAAAATCAGTATTAATATCACCATTTTTAACTGAGAAACTAAGGCTTCAAAGGTTTAAGTATGCTGGGTGCAGTGGCTCACACCTGTAATCCCAGCACTTTCAGAGGCTGAGGCAGGCAAATCACTTGAGCCCAGGAGTTGGAGGCCAGCCTGGGCAACATGGCAAAATCCTGTCTCTACAAAAAATTCAAACATTAACCAGTCATGGTGGCATGCACCTATAGTTCCAGCTACTTAAGCAGCTGAAGAGTTATCGAGCCACTGTACTCCAGCCTAGGTGACAGAGCAAGACCCTGTCTCAAAAAAGTTTAAGTAATATGCCCAAGGTTATAGCTGGAAAAGACAATTCCCTCCTTTTATAATTTCTATTATGTAAAATTTCAAATACACATTAAAGAAGAGGACAAACCCCTTAAACCCATCATGTAGCTAAAATCATTAACTCATGGCCACAATATCCACATTCTCACCCATTCCTGTTTCCTTGCTTAAGTATTTTGAAGCAAAAAACTTGTCTGTAAATATTTCAGTGTATACCTCTAAAAATTTGTCTGTAAATATTTCAGTGTATACCTCTAAAAAATATTTTCATCCATAAATAAGTAAATATCTCTAAAACATAAGAACTTGGGCAGGTGCAGTGGCTCACACCTATAATCTCAACACTTTGGGAGGCCGAGGTGGGCAGATCACTTGAGGTCAGGAGTTCAAGACCAGCCTGGCCAACATGGTGAAAAACCGTCTCTACTAAAAATACAAAAATTGGCCAGGCGCGGTGGCAGGTGCCTGTAATCCCAGCTACTTGGGAGGCTGAGGCAGGAGAATCCCTTGAACCCAGGAGGAGGAGGTTGCAGTGAGCCAAGATCGGGCCACTGCACTCCAACCTGGTCAATAGAGTGAGACTCCCTCTCAAAAAAAGAAAAAAAAAAAAAAAAAAAAAAAAAAAAAAGTCAGGCATGGTGGCTCAAGCCTGCACTTTGGGAGGCCAAGGCAGAAGGATCACCTCAAGACCAGCCTGGCCAACATGATGAAACCCCATCTCTACTAAAAATACAGAAATTAGCCGGGCATAGTGCCACACACACATAATCCCAGCTACTCTGGAGGCTGAGGCACAAGAATCACCTGAACCCAGGAAGCGGAGGTTACAGTGAGCAAGGCTGCACCACTGCACTCAAGCTTGGGCCACAGAGCAGGACCCTGTTTCAAAAAAAAAGACAAGACAAGAACTCAAAGCTGTACTCTATCATTCTCATTAAGCTATACTTTCTTATAGAATAAATAAAACCCAAGGTACCCTCTGATCTCAAACTACTTAATAAAAGGTAACATTTCAGAACTTTCAAATGCATATGACAAGGAATAGCTATAGTGGAGGCAGCCAACTTAATCATCCCTCTTTCTTGAAACTGCTGGTTTCCTTACCCCTATATTAAATTGGTTTCCCTCCCTCCACGCCACCTGCTTCTGGTTTCCATTTCTGGCTCCTCATTTTCCTTCCACTGAGCCATCTGCTCTTCTCACATATACCCTCTCTCTAGATAGCTCCTTCATTTTTATAACTTCATCGTATCACCTCTGGCCTAGACTCCGTAATTTGAATTGTGTTCTCTAATCCAAGCTACTGTTCCTCAACATTTCTACTTAAATATCTTGCTATCACCTCAATCTGAATATGCATCAATCTCCAAAAATTGAATATGCATCATCTCCAAAAATCCAGCTCTTCTATCTTATTTACCAATCTATTAATTATAATTATAAATCATTATCTTCCAATTCACCCAGGCTCCCCTTAAGTCACACATCAATTTGTGTTGGTTTTTCTCTTGAAATGTCTCTCATCCATCCTTTTCTGTTCCATTTACACTGACATCACTAAAACTCAAGCCTTCAGCAACTCACCTAAATTATCATAAGAGCTCTTGGTTAAAATTCAACTATCTCCATTTCAGTCTGTTCTATATAATAGATTCCCTCCAACAACATATCTACTAAATGACTAATGTATCCTAAGCACTGGCCAATTAATGCAGGGATAAAACAGTGAGCAAAACAGACACCTCTTTCTAGCAGAGGAATTAAAATTTTTTCAAATAAAATAATTATACGTTGCAAAAAATGCTGTGACAAAGATTAACACAGTGCTATCATAAAGGACAGAGAATATGAGTGCTACTCTAATTAGAGCTTTTAGTTAGAGATAAAAAATTTAGTGGACATTTTAAGGATGAAGACGAGGCAGTCATGTAAATATTTAAAGTAGAGTGCTCCAAGCAAAAGAAACTGCAAAGCACATAGGTTCCAGGAGGGGAAAAAAAAAAATCTCACGTTACAGAAAATGACCGTGTGGATAGAGATGTGGCCAGAGAACAAGGGCAAAAGTGGTACAATGTGAGGTTGGGAGAGACACAGGCCAATTTTATTCTACATGTAATAATAAGTAGGCCAGGCATGGGGGCTCATGCCTGTAATCCCAGCACTTTGGGAGGCCAAGGTGGACAGATCACATGACGCCAGTAGTACGAGACCAGCCTTAGCCAACATGGTAAACCCTGTGTCTACTAAAAAACACAAAAAATTAGCCGGGTGTGGTGGCGCATGCCTGTAATCCCAGCTACTTGGGAGGCTGAGACACAAGAATTGCTTGAACCCAGGAGGCGGAGGCTGCAGTGAACTGAGATCACACCACTGCACTCCAGCCTGGGCAACAGAATGAGACTCTGTCTTTAAAAAAGTCATGTAATAAGAAGGGTTTTAAGCAAGGAAATTATAATCCAATACACGCTGTGACAGAGACTGCTAGTATTCACTAATGACTGTGTTCTCTTCATTAAGACACTGCTATACTACACTTCCCAGCCACCCCTGCAATTAGGTAAGATCACATGACTCAGTTCTGACCAATGGAACTGAATGGGTAAAAGTGATATATGCCACTTCTAGCCTGGACCCTAAAATCTTTCTCCACACACACTTCCCCTTCCAAAACAATCTGAGAAGCCAAAGCTGATTATGATGGTGACATAAGACACAGGTGCCTGTGCTCCAAGTGACTGCATAAAGCAAAGGTGCCCCTCAATACACACACACACACACAAACACAGAGTGATGTGAGAAAGTAATGTAAACTTTCATTGTATTATGCCGCCAAGTAAGATGTATTGTTGTATCATTAATGCAGAAATCTTAAAAACATTTCTCTGGCTGTTGTGTGCTGCTGTGTGAAGAATGAGTTAAATGGACAGACAAAAGTAAAAATAAAAAGACCTGTTCAGACTCAACAAAAACATAACCCAAATGAAAAATGGGCAAACGAACAAAATAGACATTTCTCGAAATATATACAAATAGCCAAAAAGTATATGAAAAGATGCTCATCATCACTAGCCATTATGGAAATGCAAATCAAAACCACAGAGATATCACCATTAAGATAGCTACTATTTAAAAAAAACACACAGGAAACAAGTGTTAGTGAAAATGTGATGATACTGGAACTCTTATGCATGGTTGGTGGTACTGTAAAATGGTGCAGCTGCTATGGAAAACGGTATGGTGGTTCCTCAAAAGATAAAAAATAGTTTACCATATAATCTAGCAATTCAACTTCTGGGTGTACATCAAAAAACTGAAAGCAGGAACCTGAACAGATATTTCTACATCCACGGTCATGGAAACATTATTCTTAACAGCTAAAATGTGGAAGCAACCCAAGCTGCTCATCAACAAATGAATGGATAAACAAAATGTGGTATATATAAGCAAAGGAATATTATTCAGCCTTAACAAGGAAGAAAATTTTGACATGTGCTACAAAACGGATGAACCTTCAAGACATTAAGTGAAATAAGCCAGCCATGGAAAGAAAATATATGATTCCATTTATATGAGGTACCTAGAGCAAACAAATTTATACAAACATAAAGGAGAAACATAGTGGTTGCCAGGGGCTAGGAGGAGGGGAGACTTGGGGAGTTGTAGTATGTATACAGTTTCAGTTTTACAAGATGAGAAAGTTCTGGGGATTGGTTGTACAACAATGTGAATATACTTAATACTGAACTGTATACTTAAAATGGTTAAGATGTTCAACTTTATGCTTATGCAGTTTACCACAATAAAAAATAGAAGCTGGGCGTGGTGGCTCACGCCTCTAATCCCAGCACTTGAGAGGCCAAGGCAGGCAGATTATGAAGTCAGGAGTTCAAGAACAGCCTGGCCAATATGGTGAAATCCCGTCTCCACTAAAAATACAAAAATTAGCCGGGCGTAGTGGCGTGCACCTGTAGTCCCAGCTACTCGGGAGGTTGAGGCAGAAGAACTGCTTGAACCCAGGAGGCAGAGGTTGCAGTAAGCCAAGACTGCACCACTGCACTCCAGCCTGGGTGACAGAGTGAGATTCCATCTCAAAAAAAATTAAATAAAATAAGAGGCCAACAGTGTAAGTGAAGAGATGATGGTTGCTTGACTTGAGTAGTATGGTGATGCAGAGAGAGAACAGTAGACTTCAAGATGTATTTGGAGGTAGAAAAGACAGGATTTTGCTGATGGACTGGAAGTATGTGACAATTAGAATGAGGAAAAGAAAGGTATCAAGTATGACACCTCGGCTTCTAGCTACTGAGTGGATGTCAATACCATTTAATGAAATGAGAAAGACGAATGAACAAATGTAGGGTGGAGCGCAGAAAGCAGACCTGGAGTGCAGTTTAAGAATGAAGGGATCAAGAGTTTGTTGGCTGGGTGTGGTAGCCTAACATCCGTAATCCCCACACTTTGGGAGGCTGAGGCGGAAGGACTGCTTGAGCCCAGGAGTTCAAGACCAGCCAGGGCAAAGAAGTGAGAACCCCATCTCCACAAAGGGTCAAAAAATTAGCTAGTATGGTGGCACACACACCTAGCTGGTCCTAGCTACATGGGAGGCTAAAACATGAGGATCCCTTGAACCTAGGGGATTGAGGCTGCTCTCTAGCATAGGTCACAGAGCAAGACCCTGACTCAAAAAAACAAACAAACAAAAAAAGTTTGTTGATTGCCTTAAGTTCAAGATCCATGAGATATCAAGTGGCAACATCAAGGAAACACATTCTCACTGTTCTGGAGGCCAGAAGTCTGAAATCAAGGTATTTCCGCAGGAACGTGTTCCTTCTGAAGATGCTAGGAAGAATCCGCTCTAGGCTCCCTCCTAGTTGGCTTGTAGATAGTCATCTTCTCCCTGGTGTTCTGTCTCTGTGTCAAAATCTCTCCCTTTTTTAAAAGGCCTGAAGTCATGCTGGATTAGGGTCCACCTTAATAACCTCATTTTAACTTGTTTACCTCTGTAAAGACCCCACTTCGAAATAAGGTCACATTCTTTTTTTTTTTGAGACGGAGTCTCGCTCTGTCACCCAGGCTGGAGTGCAGTGGCATGATCTCGGCTCACTGCAAGCTCCACCTCCCAGGTTCACGCCATTCTCCTGCCTCAGCCTCCTGACTAGCTGAGACTACAGGCGCCCACCACCACACCCGGCTAATTTTTTTGTATTTTTAGTAGAGTCAGGGTTTCACCGTGTTAGCCAGGATGGTCTCATTCTCCTCACCTCGTGATCCACCCATCTCAGCCTCCCAAAGTGCTGGGATTATAGGCGTGAGCCACTGCGCCCGGCCTGTTTTGTTGTTGTTTCTTTTTTTAAATATACTTTAAGTTCTAAGGTACATGTGCCCAACGCGCAGGTTTGTTACAGAGGTATACATGTGCCATGTTGGTTTGCTGCACCCATCAACTTGTCATTTACATTAAGTATTTCTCCTAATGCTATCCCTCCCCCAGCCCCCCACCCCCCAACAGGCCCCAGTGTGTGATGTTCCCCTCCCTGTGTCCATGTGTTCTCATTGTTCAACTCCCACTTATGAGTGAGAATATGCAGTGTTTGGTTTTCTGTCCTTGTGATATTTTGCTGAGAATGGTGGCTTCCAGCTTCATCCATGTCCCTGCAAAGGACATGAACTCATTCTTTTTTATGGCTGCATAGTATTCCATGGTGTACATGTGCCACATTTTCTTTATCCAGTCTATTGTTGATGGACATTTGGGTTGGTTCCAAGTCTTTGCTATTGTGAATAGTGCACATAAGGTCACATTCTTAAGTACTAGGGATTAGGAATTCAACATATCTTTTTGAGGGAGATATAACTCAATCCATAATATCTGGCTAAACAACTCTTTATTTTAGATTCTGTTACAGTAATTGGTGTGGTCTCCATTTTCCTGACTAGGCTTTAATTGAAAGTGTATATCTATTTTCTTTCACTTTTCCAGGATACCCAGAGAGCCTCTCATTCTGCAAAATCATGTTCCTTGACTCTGGGAATTTTTCTGAATATTTTACTGATAATTCCTTCTTTTCTCTGATGTCTACTAGTACTTCTGTTATTTGGAAGTTGACCTCTGACTGACTTTTTAATTTTCTTTTCTCATTTATTTTCCATCTTTTCCTCTACTTCATGAAAGGACTCCTTTACTCTAACCTCAACCTTTCTATTGAGTGTTCTATTGAGCCTTTTTTTGTTGTTCTGATTGTTCCCAGTTTTTTTTTCTATTTCTTTTGGTTTCTTATATGAGAAGCTTTCTTCACATGTCTGGTGATCCTTGATTATCTCCTCATATTTAAAAGGAGGGCCATAAAAGCTATTGTAAATAACATAGATTCTCTTCTTGGGTTAGTAAGAGAACCATCCTCCAAATTCCTACTTGATTGTCAGAATTCTGGAAGCCAAAGAGAAGAGGCCTCAGTAAGGGTCTCAATATTGAGCATTTTAACTTAATTCAGTGTTTTCTGTAGAACGCTTGACCTCCAATTGTGTCTAGAGCCCACCCTCAGTGTCAGAAACAATAGTCAGTCTTCTTGCTGGGGTACTCAAGAAGGCAGTAGGTCGGTGATACAAACTAATGAAGGAATCTAGACTCAAGCTTTCTTTAAAAAAAAAATAGCTTTATTGAGATATAACTCAGATTATCATAAGACTCACTCATTTAAAGTATACAATTCAATGTTTTATTCAGAGTTGTGCAACTATTACAATGAATTTTAGAAAATTTTTGTCACCCCAGAAAGAAACTCCATACCCTAGAGTCACTTCCCATTTCCCTCAAACCTCCCCTACTCCCACTCCTACGCAACCACTCTATCTCTACAAATACACAATTGCTGGACACTTCATACAAATGGAATCATACAATGTGGTCTTCAGTATACTTAGCACATTTGTTTGTTTGTTTTTGAGACAGAGTCCCACTCTGTCGCCCTGGCTAGAGTGCTGTGTCACTATCTCGGCTCACTGCAACCTCCACCTCCCCAGTTCAAACGATTCTCCTGCTTCAGCCTCCCGGACTGGGATTATAGGTGTCCGCCACCACATCCGGCTAATTTGTGTGTTTATAGTCGAGACGGGGTTTTACCATGTTGGCCAGGCTGGTCTCAAACTCCTGACCTCAAGTGATCTGCCCGCCTTGGCCTCCCCAAAGTGCTGGGATTACAGGTGTGAGCCACCATGTCCGGCCTACTTAGCATGTTTTAAAGGTTTATCTGTGTTATAGCATGTATCATACAATACTGTGGTCGTTTGTGACTGGCTTCTTTCACAGCATAATGCTTTCAAGGTTCATCATGTTATAACATGTATCAGTTCTATATTCCTTTTTACTGCCAAATAGTATTTAATTGTGTGGATATACATTACATGTAACCATTTATCAGGTGATGGACATCTGAGTTGCTTCTACTTTGGGGCTATTATGACTGAGCTGCTTCTTTAACAGATTTTCAAGAAATCCTCCTGTTTTTAGCACCACCCTCACCTCCTCCCTGCCAAAAATACCTGATGTTGCCAATTCCTGAGCCTAAGTAGGATTTTCTACTTTTGCTCCTGCCAGTTAGGATTGAACATTTTTAAGTCCACTAAGAAGTTTCCCATCAGTTCACTTGCTTTCCAGTTTCCAAATTTTATTGTTGCCGTCTCTTCTTTCATTCTCCTTACCTGTGTAGTTCAAATCTTCTAAAAGTATCCTTTACTGTCACCTTGCTGGGCTATCAAAGGGAGTAAAAGTAAATGTGTCTTTCACTCAGCCATCTTTACTTAGAAGTCCTTTCAATTATTTTTAGCCTTCATTCTTTCTCATGTATAGATTTGAAGGCTATAACTCTTCCTCTAAGCATGGCTCTATACACATCCTTTAAGTTATACTATATTTTCATGGTTCTGTTCTAAATAGTTTAATGTTATTTCTTCTCTAATCCCCGAATTTCTCAAGAATATATTGCTTATCTTCAAACAGCTGACAATTTTCTAGTTTTTTTTGGTAATCCATTTCTTGCTTAATTCCAACATGTCAGAAAACACTCAAGAATTGATTATTTTTATCTTTTTTATTGTCCAGCATGTGTCAATTTGGGAAAAACTTTCACAGGCACTTAAAAACAATCTGCATTCTGTAGGTATTAGGTGAAATGTTCAATGCATGTCAATTAGATTCATTTGATAATTATAGTGTTTAAATCTTTTATATATTTTTGTCTCATTATTCTAATTACTCAGAGAGGCATGCTGAAATATCTCATATTATGCTTATGGATTTGTCTAATTCTCCTTTTAGTTTTGTCCATTTTTTGCCTACCATGCTGGCAAAGATTAGAAAGAATGATAACACCGAGTTAAAAAACACTGTGGTAAAGGTGTAAATTGGAATGTCTTTTCTAGATAGCAGTTTGGCAACAGTCAACAACATTTTAAATAAACATCTATATCTTTGAAACCAGTTATTTTACATTTAGAAATTGATCTTAGGCAGGAAGGGAGACCCAGATAAGCTCTTCATGGATACCAAACACTGCTTAGCAGTTACACTGATTCGTAAATTCTCATTGTAGCCTTACAGCTATCCTTTAAGTATTACTCCCATACTAGAGATGAGAAAAAAATGAAGTTTTTAGCCACCTAAAAAAAATACGTATATTCTTTGTAGGAATAAAAGTAGAAACAGCTCTATTAAAGAAAATCAGGAACTTTATAACAGAGACAAAGTAGGCAAAGTTAGCTATGATTTGCTATGAAGAATGGGGAAAGCGGCAGTTGTAGGCCCAAAAGAACAAGCCCAAATCATATTTTAAATGAGCCATTTTTTTTTAATCAGCCCTCTTTAAAGTATATAAGCCTCCTATGCTCTGCACTTAAGATGACAAGAACAATGCATGCGTATACACCTTATGTGTTCTGTGATTTTTTTCTTCAACATTTTGCTTTTCCTATTCTTTAAGATTTTCTATTAAAGAAGTATCTTGTGCTCACTTCAGCAGCATATATACTAAAACTGGAATGATAGAGAAGATTAGCATGGCCCCTGTGGAAGGATGACACACAAATTCATAAAGCGTTCCATAGTTTTAAATTTTTTAAAAAATGTATCTCATCCCTTGGAGGGCAGAGTATATCCTAGCAATTTTTACTTGTAACTTCCATGATATGCATTAGACTAAATCAGATAGCTTCAGGAAGTTTCAGGATTATAAACTGAAGCTTCTTTATAGGAATAAAAGTAGTAGTAGTCTAAAAACAGCTTTATTAAAGGAAATCAGGAACTTTGTAACAAGGACAGAGTAAGTAAACTTATTCTGTTAAAAAAAGAAAAGTAAATATTTTAGTCACTATGGGCTTGAGTTTCTGTCACATATCCATTTTTTTTTTTCCAGCCCTTTAAAAATGTAAAAACCATTCTTAGGGCAGTAAAAATAGGGTTTTGGAGAGGTGATAATTAAAACAGTGGATTTAATACATAAATGATTTTTTTTAAGACACTAACCCACAAGAGCAAAATACACAGACAAGCAAACAGTAGCAACAAAATTTCAGAAGCTAAAAGATGGACAACTGGTAACTAACTCACTTAGTAAATTCTAGAAAGGTGAAGCCTGAACCCTGAGTTGAAAACCCCAATTTATATCTTGGAATCCTCAAAACATACAGGAACTGGCAGCACCAGGTACAGCCTGAACTGGATGGAAGAGGAAATTAAGGAAGACTGGGTGAAAGCTACCTGAGAAGCAGATACATCCTTAGAAGCTACCCAAATCTACCTGATGGTTGGCTACCCACTCTTAGTAACAGAAGTCTGTTGGTTTATTCTCTGTTTTTTGAGACAGGGTCTCACTCTGTCACCCAGGCTGGAGTGCAATGGGACAATCTCCATCTTGGCTTACTGCAATCTTCACCTCCTGGGATCAAGTAATCCTCTCACCTCAGCCTCTCAAGTATCTGGGCTAGGAAGGTGCATGCCACCATATCCAGCTAAATTTTTTATTTGTTGTAGAGATGGAGTTTCACTATGTTGCTCAGGCTGGGCTCAACAATCTCAAATTACTGGGCTCAGACAATCTGCCCGCCTCAGCCTCCCAAAGTGCTGGGATTAACAGGTGTGAGCCACCATGCCCAGCCTTGTTTTTGTTTTTTAGAGTCCCTGAACTAGGAATCACCAGGTATAATTAAAGGTCTATGTACTCTACTAAAAATGGGGGAATGACAATCCACTCCCTCACAGCAAAACAAAACAAAAAACTAGTGGCCATCCTTTAACCCTCAAGCAAACTGAGTTTTCCCTGATGAATGTGACCCAATAGGAAACATGTGAACTGAGTTTTCTCAAAATAAAAAAAGGCTCACTTGGACCATAATGTATTGAAATTCAAAGTCTGTAAATCCCTATCAATTCAGGGTTTTTAGCTATCAATCACTCAAGTATTACTGACACTTGAAGTAAGACTCCAACATACAAGTTAGAGACCAAAACAAATGGAGAAAAGTCAACTTAGAAAAAACAGTCTGTGGCCAGGCACAGTGGTTCACACTGGTAATCCCAACACTTTGGGAGGCCAAGGCGAGAGGTTCACTTGAGTCCAGGAGTTTGAGACCAGCCTGGGCAACATGGCAAAACCTTGTCTCTACAAAAAAATACAAAACTTAGCTGGGCATGGCCGTGCTTGCCTGTGGTCACAGCTACTCAGGAAGATGAGATGGGAGGATTATCTCACCTGGAGAGGTTGAGGCTGGGAGGGAAACTAGGGAGGGTAAGACTGCAGTGAGCCATGATTGCACCACTGCACTCCAGCCTGGGTGACAGAGTGAAACCGTGTCTCCAAAAAAAAGAAAAAAAGAAAACAAGAAAATCTGCAAGGAGAAAAAATATTTTTACAAAAGTCACTTAGGCCAGGTGTGGTGGCACACACCTGTAATCCCAACACTCAACACTTTCGGAGGCCAAGGCGGGAGGATCACTTGGGGTCAAGAGTTTGAGACCAGCCTGGGCAAGATAGCAAGACCTTGTCTCTACATTTAAAAAAAAAAAAAAAAATAGTCAGGTGTGGTGGTGCACCTGCGGTCCCAGCTACTCAGGAAGGCAAGGCAGAAGGATCGCTTGAGCCTGGAAGGTTGAGGTGCAGTAAGCCACGATCACACCACTGCACTCCAACCTGGGCAACAGAGCAAGACTCTATCTCAAAAAAAATTTTTAAAGTCACTTATAGGCTCAGAAATTAGAGAAGATATCACATCCATGAAAAAACACCAGATGCTATATAAAAAGAAATATTTAAGAAAACAAAAAATCTCTTGGGAAATCAAAATCTTGACAACAAAAATAAAAAATTCAACAGAAGGCTTGGGAAACAAAGCAATGTCCCAAATAAAGCAAAAGACTAGGAGGTAGAAAATAGGAGGAAAAAAGGAAATTAGAAAACTAGCCTAAGAGACCCAAACAAATGACAAAAGTTTCAGGAAAGAGAATAGAGAGAAAACCATTGTTATGGACTGAACTGAGTCTGTTCTCCCCCCCTTCAAATCCTTATGTTAAAGCCCTAACACCTAATGTGACTGTATTTGGAAATAAGACCTTTAAGGAGATGATTAAGACTAAATAAGGTCATAGGATGGGGCCCTAACCCAATTAAAGAAAGATCTCTCTCCACTGAAAACCCATGTAAGGACACAGCAAGAAGACAATGGTTTACAAGCCAGAAAGAGAAGAAGCCTCATCAGCAACTAACCCTGACAGCAAATTATTCTTTTTGTTTGTTTGTTTGAGATGGAGTTTCCTTCTGTCCCCCAGACTGAAGTGCAGTGGCATGATCTCGGCTCACTGCAATCTCTGTCTCCCAGGTTCAAGTGATTCAGCCTCCCAAGTAGCTGTGACTACAGGCACTCACACCAAGCCTGGCTGTTTTTGTATTTTCAGTAGAGACGGGATTTCACCATGTTGGCCAGGCTGGTCTCAAACTCCTGGCCTCAAGTGATCTGCCCGCCTCAGCCTCCCAAAGTACTGGGATTACAGGCATGAGTCACCGCACCCAGTCACATCTTATTCTTGAACTCTACTCTTCAGAACTGTGAGAAAATATATTTGTTGTTTAAAAAGCCCAGTCTGTGGCATTGTTATGACAGTCCTCAAAGACTAATACATCTGTCAATAAAATAATTAAAGAAAATGTCCCAGAACTAATGAATTTTACAGATTCAGAAGGTACACGAATATCCAGGAAAAATTGTTAAAAATAGACGTAACACCAAGCTACAACCTTATGAAATTTCAGAATATAGGAAACACAAAATTCCAGAAAAGCAAAACATTTTTAAAATCAAGAATTAGAATGTCTTCAGACTTCTCAAAAGGATGACAAGCTAGAAAACAATGAAGCAAGGCCTTCAGAATTCTGAAGGCAAATTATTTCCAACCTAGAATCCTTAGCCAACCAAATCAAGCACGAAGACAAAAAAAACATTTTCATTAATGCAAGATTTCAGTCTTCCACAGGAATCTATTGTATGATATACTCCATCAAATGGAGGGGTTAAACAAAAAACAAAACAAACAAAAACACTATTATGATTCATGGAAAGGGAAAAAAAAGATTTAACACAGGAGAAAGACAAAGGGAGTCACTAGTTTTATCAGAAAGGAAGAAATGCCAGGAAACTACTATGTATCAGCCATAGAGGGCCAGATCAAGCAGATTCAAAAACTGCTACATAAAGACAGCACAATTCTACTCCAATGTGTATATACAGCCAAGAGAAATGAGTATGTAAGTTCATTAAAGACCTGTAAACGGGCCGGGTGCAGTGGCTCACGCCTGTAATCCCAGCACTTTGGGAGGCCGAGGTGGACGGGTCACCTGAGGTCAGGACTTCGAGACCAGCCTGCCTGGCCAACATAGTGAAACCCCATCTCTACTAAAAATACAAAAATTAGCCAGGTGTAGTGGCGAGCGCCTGTAATCTCACCTACTCGGGAGGCTGAGGCAGGAGAATCACTTGAACCTGGGAGGCAGAAGTTGCAGTGAGCTGAGATCGCACCACTGCACTCCAGCCTGGGTGACAGAGCAAGACTCCATCTCAAAAAAATTATAAAAAATTTAAAAAACTGTAAATGAATGTTGACAATAGCTTTATTCACAATAGCCAAAAAACTGAAAACCAAATGTCCAATTTTTTAAAATTACATTATATTCATCCAATGGAATACTACCATCACTGAAAAGGAACTACTGCTGCACTCTACATCATAAATGAATCTCACAAACACAATGTTAAGCAAAAGTAGCCATCCACAAAAAGGTATACAAGCTGTATGGTTACTGTATTAGTCCACTTTCATGCTGCTGATGAAGACTGAACAATTTACAAAAGAAAGAGGTTTAATGGAGTTACAGTTCCATGTGGCTGGAGAGGCCTCACAATCATGGCGCAAAGTGAAAGGCATGTCTCACGTGGCGGCAGACAAGAAAGCTTGTGCAGGGAAACTCCCATTTTTAAAAATCATCAGTTCTCGTAAGACTTATTCACTGTCACAAGAAAAGCACAGGAAAGGCCCACTCCCACAATTCAATTACCTCCCACCAGGTTCCTCCTACCACACACAGGAATTGTGGGAGCTACAATTCAAGATGAAATGTGGGTGGGGACACAGCCAAACCCTATTATTCCACCCCCGGCCCCTCCCAAATACCATGTCTTCACATTTCAAAACCAATCATGCCTTCCCAACAGTCCCCCAAAGTCTTAACTCATTTCAGCATTAACTTAGAAGTTCACAGTCCAAAGTCTCATCCGAAACAAGGCAAGCCCCTTCTGCCTATGAGCCTGTAAAATCAAAAGCAAGGTAGTTACTTCCTAGATAAGATGGGGGTACAGGCATTGGGTAAATACAGCCATTCCAAATGGGAGAAATTGCCCAAAACAAATGGGCTAAAGGCCTCTTGCAAGTCCGAAATATAGCAGGGCAGTCAAATCTTAAAGCTCCAAAATGATCTCCTTTGACTCCATGTCTCACATCCAGGTCACGCTGATCCAAGAAGTGGATTTCCATGGTCTTGGGCACCTCCGACCCTGTGGTTTTGCAGAGTACAGCCTCTCTCTTGGCTGCTTTCACAGGCTTGCATTGAGTGTCTGCAGCTTTTCCAGGCGCATGGTGCAAGCTGTCAGTGGATCTATCATTCTGGAGTCTGGAGGATGGTGGCCCTCTTCTCACAGCTCCACTAGGCAATGCCCGAGTAGGGACTCTGTGTGGTGGCTCTGACCCCACATTTCCCTTCTGCACTGCCCTAGCAGAGGTTCTCCATGAATGCTCCACCCCTACTGCAAACTTCTGCCTGGGCCTCCAAGCATTTCCATACATCTTCTGAAATGCAGGTGGAGGTTCCCAAACCCCAATTCTTAACTTCTGTGCACTTGCCGCATCAACACCACATTGCAGCATCAACACCACTTGCAGCATCAACACCAAGGCTTGGGGCTTGCACCCTCTGAAGCCACAGCCCAAGCTCTACACTGGCCCCTTTCAGCCATGGCTGGAGCAGCTGGAATGCAGGGCACCAAGTCCCTAGGCTGCACATAGCACAGGGACATTGGGTCTGGCTCACAAAACCACTTTTTCCTCCAAGGCCTCCAGGCCTGTGATGGGAGGGGCTGCCATGAAGACCTCTGACACGCCCTGCAGACATTTTCCCCATTGTCTTGGGGATTCACATTCAGCTCCTCATTACTTACGCAAATTTCTGTAGCCAGCTTGAATTTCTCCTCAGAAAAGGGGATTTTCTTTTCTATCACACTGTCAAGGTGCAAATTTTCCAAACTTATGCTCTGCCTCCCTTGTAAAACTGAATGCCTTTAACAGCACCCAAGTCACTTCTTGAATGCTTTGCTGCTTAGAAATTTTTTCCACCAGATACCCTAAATCATCTCTCCCAAGTTCAAAGTTCCACAGATCTCTAGGGCAGGGGCAAAATGTCGCCAGTCTCTTTGCTAAAACATAACAAGAGTCACCTTTGCTCCAGTTCCCAGCAAGTTCCCCATCTCCATCTGAGACCACCTCAGCCTGGACTTTACTGTCCATATCGCAATCAGCATTTTGGGCAAAGTCATTTGACAAGTCTAGAAAGTTCCAAACCTTCCCACATTTTCCTGTCCTCTTCTGATCTCTTCAAACTGTTCCAGCCTCTGCCTGTTACCCAGTTCCAAAGTTGCTTCCACATTTTCGGGTATCTTTTCAGGAGCGCTCTACTCTACTGGTACCAATTTACTGTATTAATCTGTTTTCATGCTGCTGATAAAGACATACCTGAGACTGGGCAATTTACAAAATAAAGAGGTTTAATGGGCTTACAGTTCCACATGGCAGGGGAGGCCTTGCAATCATGGCACAAGGTTAAAGGCATGTCTTCTCACATGGCGGCAGATAAGAGAAGAGAGTTTGTGCAGGGAAACTCCCGTTTTTAAAACCATCAGATCCCACAAGACTTATTCACTATCACAAGAACAGCACGAGAAAGGCCCACCCCCATGGTTCAATTACCTCCCACCAGGTTCCGCCAACCACACGTGGGAATTGTGGGAGTAACAATTCAAGATGAGATTTGAGTGGGGACACAGCCAAACCATATATATAAAGTTCAAAAACAGGCAAAAATAATTTACGGTGACAGAGGACAGAATAGTGATTACCTTTGAGAGGGAAAGAGACACTGATTGGAGGGGGCGCAAGAGAGCCTTTTCGAACACTAAAAATGTTCTACATCTGGATTTGAGTGATGACTACACAGATATCTACAAATATAAACATTCTATACATTTAAATTTGTGCAATTTTCAATAAACATTTAAAGATACTTTCTCTAAACAAATTTTTAATTTTTTTTTTTTTAGACAGTGTCTCACTCTGTCCCCCAAGCTAGAGTATAGTGGCGCGATCATAGCTCACTGCAGCCTTGACCTCTTGGACTCAAGCAATCCTCCCGCCAGCCTTGCAAGTAGCTAGGACTACTGACGCTCACAGCCAAACCTGGCTAATTTTTTTTTTTACTTTTGTAAAGGCCAGCTCTTGCTATATTGCCCAGGCTGATCTCTAACTCCTACCCTCAAGGCATCCTCCCACTTCAGCCTCCCAAAGTGCAGGATTACAAGCATGAGCCACCATGCCCAGACTAAACAATTTTTTTTAAAAAAATTAGTAAGCTTTTTAGTTGGATCCACAACAGGAATTAATCAAAAGGAAAAAAAAATGTAAAGCCTTATACACAAAGATCTTTATTGGAGAATTTACAATAGCAAAACACATACACATACCTGGAAATAACATTTAATAAATGAATGCCATGCCAACCCTGGATTTCTCTGGTGAGAGAAATTAATATTTGGCATCTGATACTAGCAGCCAAACTTAATGCTGATTAACCTAAAGGAGCCATCTGCCCTGAGAGAATAGCATGATCACAGACACCAAAGTAAAAAAGGGCTAAGCTATTGAAGGCTGAAAGAGGAAAGAGACAAAAGCAAGAGATGAAGCGAGAAATAGGCAAAAGCCAAATCATGCAAGACCTCACAGGCCTTTTTTTTTTTTTTTTTAAAGACTATAGTTAAGAAATGAAAAGAAACAAAAAATAAAGTAACTGATTTCCTTGGGCAGCAGAATTACTGGGAGACAGGGGTTGTACACTAAATATTCTAAATGTTTCTAAAAATGAAAATATATTATTCAAGAGCATGTAGTACTTGCAAATGATCAAGCATTTCCAAAGAAAACTACCCAGCCCTATCAAATTTATAAAATATTTCTGCAATACAGCTGGAATAATTACAAGGTACACAACATATTACAGTATTTGTTGTATCTATTATTTGAATTGATCTACACACTAACATATGAAAATACGTGCTAAAATTTTTGGAAGAAAAGGATGAATTTTTTTTTTTTTTTTTTTTTGAGATGAAGTCTCTCCTTGTCACCCAGGCTGGAGTGCAGTGGCACGATCTCGGCTCACTGCAACCTCTGGCTCCTGGGTTCAAATGATTCTCCTGCCTCAGCCTCCCAAGTAGCTGGGATTACAGGCATGCACCACCATGCCCAGCTAAATTTTGTATTATTAGTAGAGACGGGGTTTCACCATGTTGGCCAGGCTGGTCTCGAACTCCTGACCTCAAGCGATCCACCTGCCTCGGCCTCCCAATCAGATTACAGGCATGAGCCACTGCGCTGGGCCAGGATGATTCTTTAAAAAAAAAAAAAAACTTTTGAGAAACAGCCATTCTTTTAAACATTTCCACATATTTTCATGCTTGTTTTATTCAACTGGTTGTTTGAACAAAAGCAAAAATTATCCATACCATATTCATGTCCAATTCAGCAATCATTACTTACAATTTCAGGAACAGAAACAAGAGAATCAGTGTTTTAACAGGTTTTTTTAGCTGATAATTTAAACAAATAGAAAAAGCAACTATTAACAACCAAAAAATAAATGAAAAACAGACCAAGAGAGTAAGCATTCCTTTCCCTCCACAGAGAGATTTTACCTGATAGTTTTCTATGCTGTCTTACAGCATTCAACTATTGTTACATACACATAAGAAAAATACGAAAGCAACCCTACCTGGTTTCTGTTACAGAAACTTTAGAGTTAAGAGGAAAAATAAACATGAAGAACAAACATATAAAAGCAATCTAACTCACCAAATGGAACAAATGATTTTTCTTTCTTTTTTTTCTTTTGAGACAATCTCGCTCTGTCACCCAGGCTAGAGTGCAGTGGCGCGATCTCGCAACCCCGCAACCCCCGCCTCCCGGGTTTAAGTGATTCTCCTGCCTCAACCTCTTGAGTAGCTGAGATTACAGGCATTCCCCATCACACTCGGCTAATGTTTGTATTTAGTAGAGACAGGGTTTCACTATGTTGGCCAAGCTGGTCCCGAACTCCTGGGATCAAGTTATCCGCCCACCTCAGCCTCCCAAAGCGCTGGGATTACAGCAGTGAGCCATCAGACCTAGCGGAACAAATAAAAAAATTTTTTTTTTTTGAGATTGAGTCTTGCTCTGTTACCTAGGCCAGAGTGGAATGGCATGATCTTGGCTCACTGTAACCTCTGCCTCCAGGGTTCAAGCCATTCTCCTGCCTCAGCCTCCCGGGTAGCTGGGACCACAGGCATGCGCCACCACGATGGGCTCATTTTTTTATATTTTTAGTAGAGATGGGGTTTCACCATGCCAGCCAGGCTGGTCTCAAACTCCTAGACTCAAGTGCTCCGCACGCCTCAGCCTCGCAAAGTGCTGGGATTACAGACGTGAGCCACTGCGCCCGGCCTCAATAAGATATTTTGTCTTGTCTTGCTCAACAAGAAGTGATGGTTCCTGACAGATGAACAAGAGGACAAAAAGTAGCAAAACGTGAAGGTGTTACAGTTCTAACACTCAAAAGAGAAAAAGAACATTACAGCTAGATCACTGCACTTAGTTATATGATAAGCCCTCCAGGTTTCCTCTAAATCATTACATTGTTCTGTATCCACATTTCAAGGCCTCCAAAGATTAATTGGCATTATCAAGAGATTCGAAAAGACAAACTAAATTTCAACAGTAAAACCTGTAAGAGATTCATTTTTTAGCAGATGATAGAACTCAATGGTAAACACTGGCCAGGTGTGGTGGCTCATCCCTGTAATCCCAGCACTTTGGGAGGCCAACGCAGGCGGATCAACTGAGGTTAGGAGTTGGAGATCAGCCTGGCCAACATGGTGAAACTCTGTCTCTGCTAAAAATACAAAAATTAGCCAGGCATGGTGGCAGGCACCTGTAATCCCAGCTACTTAGGAGGCTGAGGCAGGAGAATCCCTTGAACCTGGGAGGCAGAGGGTACAGTGATCCGAGATTGCCCCACTGCACTCCATCCTGAGTGACAGAGCAAGACTCCGTCTCAAGAAAAAAAAAACTCAATGGTAAACATGACAATATTATTTTTGTTAATGGTGTTAATACATCTAACAAGCACAGGGGGAAAAAACTGTATACAGACTTTAAATCATTGTTTAAATAACTTAAAATGTAAGGCTGGGCACGGTGGCTCATGCCTGTAATTCCAGCACTTTGGGAAGCTGAGGTGGGCGGATCACCTGAGGTCAAGAGTTTGAGAACAGCCTGGCCAACGTGGCGAAACCCGTCTCTACTAAAAATACAAAATTAGCCGGGTGTGGTGGCGGGTGCCTGTGATCCCAGCTCCTCAGGAGGCTGAGGCAAGAGAATCACTTGAACCAGAGAGGCAGAGGTTGCAGTGAGCTGAGATCATGCTGCTGCACTCCAGCCTAGGCAAAAAGTGCGAAACTCTGTGTCAAAAAAAAAAATTTGCAATGTAAATATGAAGGTTCCCCTGCCCTGAAGTTTTCAATCTATAAGAAGGCATAAATACACAAAATGCAAATGTGGGGCAAATAAGGCAAAATTACAAGATATGAGAAGTAGTATGGTTTCATAAACACACAGAACTTGCGTTAGAAGATCAAGGGTTGAGTCTTTGTTCTGCCCCCATCACTAAATGTTCGAATTTTGGTGCATCTAGTCTATTTGTATTTCAGTTTCCTTATCTATAAAACACAAGGTTGGATTCCAACATTCCAGCAATAATGCTCTATAATTCTATGATTCAAGTCCACACAAGATTAAAAACCAAGGGAATATTAAAACAATAAGGGGTATGGGTTTAAAGGAAAGCAACAGACCAGGCACAGTGGTTCACCCCTATAATCCCAGCACGTTGAGAAGCCAAGGTGGGAGGATCGTTTGAGGCCAGGAATTCAAAACCGGTCTGAACAACACAGTGAGACCCTATCTCTACAAAAAAAAAAAAAAAATTAGCCAGACATTGATGCACACCTGTAATCCCGGCCTTTGGGAAGTTCAAGTTACAATGAGGAGCTGTGATCAGGCCACTGTACTCCAGCCTGGGCAACAGAGCGAGATGCTGTCAAAAAAAAAAAAAAAGAAAGAAAGAAAGAAAAGCAAGCAAGCAACATAGGGAACAGGAAAAACATTTGGAAGGCTGCACCAAAGGACCAAAAGCGAAAATTCAACAAAATTTTACTTCATTTGCTACTTGGTAATTTAGGAGAAAAAAAAATTTTAAAGAGTAGGCAGCCTGGCTGGGCACAGTGGCTCACGCCTGTAATCCCAACACTTTGGGAAGCCAACGCATGTGGATCACCTGAGGTCGGGAGTTGAAGGCCAGCCTGGCCAACATGGTGAAACCCCATCTCTACTAAAAATACAAAATTAGCCAGGCGTGGTGGCATGCACCTGTAATCCTAGCTACTCGGAAGACTGACACAGGAGAATCACTTGAACCAAGGAGACAGAGGTTGCAGTGAGCCGAGATGGTGCCACTGCACTCCAGCCTGGATGACAGAGTGAGACGCCTCAAAGAAAAAAAAAAAAAAAAATGAGGCCGGGCGCAGTGGCTCACACCTGTAATCCCAGCACTTTGGCAGGCTGAGATGGGTGGATCACCTGAAGTCAGGAGTTTAAGGCTGGCCTGACCAACATGGAGAAACCCCATCTCTACTACAGATACAAAATTAGCCAGGCATGGTGGCGCATGCCTGTAGTCCCAGCTACTAGGGAGGCTGAGGTAGGAGAATCACTTGAACCTGGGAGGCAGAGGTTGCGGTGAGCTGAGATCGCACCATTGCACTCCAGCCTGGGCAACAGAGCAAGAATCTGTCTCAAAAAAAAAGAAAAGAAAGAAAAAAAAAGGAATGATATGAAGGTACAAAAATACAAAGGGTAAATAAGAATTAGAGATTGGTTTGGTTAGAGTGGACAGCTCCTACAAAGAAATAGTGCTGGCACTGATTTAAAAAAAAGAAAGAAATAGTGCTGGCCCCAGAAAAACAGGTTTGAGCAGACTGTTATTAGGCTATGAATTCTGAACTACACTCTGAAGATAACAGAGTTATCACTGGTCTCCGAAAAGTGAAGGATGTGTTTGAAGCATAATTCTAAGATTTAGGAAGACATACTAAGTAGAGAGAAAAATCAAGCAGAAAACCAATTAAAGGCTAGTGTGTAGTTCAAAGATAAAAATGGCTAGCAAAAATCAGCCAATGTTGTTACGCGCATAGAGATAAAACCAAAGTTTGTGTCTGGGTAATTGAAAGCATGGTAATGTCACCAAAACAAAGTCAGCATATGGAATCAGTTTTGAAGGGAAGACTATAAATTCTATCTTCATTAGAGTTTAAGGTGAGGATCAGCCAGACATAAAGTTTCCTTAAATCTTTAAATGTCATATTTAGCCGTGTCGTCTTCCTAACATCACGGTATTTATAGAGAATTTGCTAAATGCTCAGTGATTTCAAAAGTTCCCTTCAATTTTACTTATCAATGAAATAATCATTTAATTTTTTAGTGCAGATAAAGAACATCTGGTATTTTTCTATATTATAAAGGTAAATTCTAAAAATTATTAAACCATGATTTTAAAAATGAACTGTATCTGTATTCATTAAGTCAAGTCTTCCTGACAAGTGATTTATAATAATCACGTCAAATATAGCTTCAGCTTTGAAAAACACAATGGTGAAAGAGTAAAATAAGACAAAGTACAAAGCAATGAAAATGTAAAACTCTAGAAAAATTTTGAAAAATGAATATAGGCCGGGCACGGTGGCTCACACCTGTCATCCCAGCACTTTGGGAGGCTGAGGCGGACGGATTGCTTGAGGTCAGGAGTTCAAGACCAGCCTGGCCAAGATGGTGAAACTCCGTCTCTACTAAAAATACAAGCCGGGCGTGGTGGCTCATGCCTGTAATCCCAGCACTCTGGGAGGCCAAGGCGGGTGGATCACGAGGTCAGGAGTTCAAGACCAGCCTGGCCTACATGGTGAAACCCTGCCTCTACTAAAAATACAAAAATTAGTCAGGGGTCGTAGCAGGCACCTGTAATCCCAGCTACTGGGGAGGCTGAAGGAGAGAATTGCTTGAACCCAGCAGGCAGAGGATGGAGTGAGCCAAGATCCCACCACTGCACTCCAGCCTGGGCAACAGAGCGAGACTCCATGTCAAAAAAAAAAAAAAAAAAAAGAAAAAAATACATATATACAAAAAAATTAGCTGGGCATGGTGGCACACACCTGTAGTCCCAGCTACTTGGGAGGCTGAGGCACAAGAATCGCTTGAACCCGGGAGGCAGAGGTTGCAGTGAGCCAAGATCGTGCCACTGCACTCCAGCCTGGGCAACAGAGACTCCGTGTCAAAAAAAAAAGAAAACAAAAAAACCCAGAACCATTAAGTATCACTAAATATCTCTTTTATTATTTTCCTTTTTAAATTTTTTTTAAATTTTCTTAATTTAGAGACAAGGTCTCACTACATTGCTTAGGCTGATCTCAAACTCCTGGCCTCCAGCTATCCTCCCGCCTTGGCCTCCCAAGTGCTCAGATTACAGGCTTGAACTACCCCGCCTGGTCTCCCTCAGTATCTAACAAAACATTACACACAGGTTTTTTTTGTTTGTTTCTGTTTTTGTGTGTGTGTGTGTGTGTGACAGAGTCTTGCTCTGTTGCCAGGCTGGAGTGCAGTGGCGATCTTGGCTCACTGCAACCTCCAACTCCCGGGTTCATGCAATTCTCCTGCCTCAGACTCCCGAGTAGCTGGGATTACACGCGCGTGCCACCACGCCCGGCTAATTTTTGTATTTTTAGTAGAAAAGGGGTTTCACCATTTTGGCCAGGCTGGTCTCGATCTCCTGACCTGGTGATCTGCCCGCCTCGGCCTCCCAAAGTGCTAGGATTACAGGCGTTAGCCAAGCCCGGCCAACATTACACGTAGGTTTCAAATATTATTTAGATGGACCTGAAAGCACTGCAGAAACGTGGACAAAAGATAATGCCTAGAAAAATAAGTACACATTTTATTTATTTATTTTTTTAAGACGGAGTCTTGCTCTGTCGCCCAGGCTGGAGTGCAGTGGCGTGATCTGGGCTCACTGCAAGCTCCGCCTCCCGGGTTCACGTCATTCTCCTGCCTCAGCCTCCCGAGTAGCTGGGACTATAGGCACCCGCCACCACGCCCGGCTACTTTTTTGTATTTTTAGTAGAGACAGGGTTTCACCGTGTCAGCCAGGGTGGTTTCAATCTCCTGACCTCGTGATCCGCCCGCCTCGGCCTCCCAAAGTGCTGGGATTACAGGCTTGAGCTACCCCGCCTGGTCTCCCTCAGTATCTAATAAAACATTACACGTAGGTTTCAAATTTTATTTAGATGGACCTGAAAGCACTGCAGAAACCTGGACAACAGATAACGCCTAGAAAAATAAGTACACATTTTAAAATTTAATACATGAGCCAACAGCTGAGTAGATCTGAACACTCTGCAAACTATGTTTATGGATATTACAGCCAATTCCCACAGATCACAATTTTCCCAAAGAAGTCTCAGAGTTTGTGGTCAAGATGAAAAGAAAGTACCATTTATCAACCAGTGCATATTACTATCAAGTTGTGAATGGGATGCCTATTTAAGAACATCACAAACTCCACCCCCACAAGAAAATAAAGTGTTTTAAAAAGAAAAGAACGAATATTATTGACAATTACCAAATAAAACTTTCTTCTTAGGTTATTTCTCCGTTTACTGCGTGACCTCGCTGAAGGCTGAGAGTTTAGGCACACTGGTTTCCAGGTGCTGAAGAAATCGTTATAGTTGGTTTGTCATACATACGTCTATCAAAGTAAAATTTTAAAAATGAGTACCTTTTGGCAACACCCGTTTTGGGGGGAAATTGAGCTGCTTTGCTCCCTACCCAAACAGGAGTTAGGAAATTCTCTTTAACCTAATTCTTTCCTAATTTCTAGGGCTTCTTACCTAATCTAACGTGCATAATTATTTTCAGGCGACTCCGGGTCCATCAGTTTGACACCGAGAGCGTTCCTACGGTTACGTCCTCAGCCCTGAACAAAACCCAGCTTCCTGAGCTTCTAACGGCGAATTTAACTTGTATGTTAATACAGAAGAAAGGTTACAAAACCCATCGAAACGGTTTTTTGTTTTACCAAACATATTACAACTCAAGTTAAAAGTTCACAGCCCCAGCAACTCGCGTACGAATCTGAAGCAGGTCCAGACGATTAAAGTCACAGCCCCGGACTAGAGAACGGCCGGTGGGTGGGGGGAGGGGAGAGGGCGCGTCCCGAAGATGTCCACCCGCACCACCGCGCAGGCTGCCGCCTCCCCTACTCTCGGGCTGGAGGTGAGAGCGCCCTTCCTCCTACCACGTCCCTACCTTCCCGGCCTCGGATAACGCCACAGCTGGCAAAAAGACTTTTTCAGCAGAAAACAGACAAGTCAACCAGCGCGCCGCACACTCGACCTCCCAGCCTCGCACGGGCGGCCGCCCGGGCTCTCAGCCCGACACAGCGCTCCCGGGGCTGACAAGGAGGCCGCGGGGTCACGCTCCCTGGGGCAACGGCCCGAGGGTCTCGCGGAATCCCGGTGCAGAAGTCTGGACCCTCTGAGCAGCCTCCGCGCCCCCTCCGGCTCAGCTCCGAGCCTGCAGACGGCGCCCCCGGGGCTAACTCAGCGGGGGAAGAGGAAGCGACGCAGCGAGTAACAGGCTGTGTGGACGGACAGCGGACTGAAGGGGGGTGTGTGTGTGTCTGCCTGCCAACAAGGCCGTCTCACCTTCCCGCTGCCGAGCCGGGCAGCTCCAGCTCACCTGAGAAGGGCTCCAGGACGCCACCGCGGCCGCCGTGATGGCAGTAACTGCACGAGGCCTGCGCTCCGCCGCCGCCGCGTAGCTCTCGGGAGAGAGGCGGGGCACGCGCGGTGGGCAAGCGGATCCGCGCGGGCAGGAAACCCACTCTCGACCCAATCTGATAGGTTCAGTCGCCCCCTTCCCCGGTCCCTGACGCGACAGCGGTCTCTGCCGCACTGGGATTGGGCGGGCCCACTTGTCAATCAAGCGCCGTGCGTGAAGTGGAGGGAGCAGAGGCTGCGCAGGCTGCGCGGCGGAGAGTAGAGAGCTAGACGGTGAGAAGCGCTGGGCCCGACTAGAACTGTCTTCGCTTTTCCCTCTGCGGCTGCTCTGTCTGGTTACTTTGAGCCTTCCTCCTCAGCGCCGCAGGAGAGACTCAACAGCAAAAATGACTGTGTCCTGAGTTCAGCCCCCACTGCTCTGGGAGCTTCCCCCTGGTTTCTGCACCTGAAGAATGTCTTCCCAGCCGAAGGTTCTTAGGAGCGGGGAGCGACAAAGAAAAACAAAGAAAAGCAGACCTGAAAATTGGGACGTGGGAGAAATGTAAGACATGTGCTTAATTTGAGGCACAGACCAAAAGAAGCTGAGTCTGAGGGCCCTCTAAAAGTGTCCTCGTGCTTTGGCAGCTTACATTCTTGGCGGCAGTAGTGTTATGAAGAGGACCTTCGGAGCCAGGTCTGCCCATTCTTAGGGCTGCAGCCACTGGCTGAGGCATCAGTAAGTTGGTTCTTCCCCTCGCCGGTGTTGCAGGCCCCCTTCCCCGCCCCCCCGCCCCCGCGCCGTAACCTGCCTCTTTTTTTTTTTTTTTGAGACGAGTTTCGCTCTGTCGCCAGGGTGGAGTGCAGTGGCGCGATATCTCGGTTCACTGCAACCTCCGCCTCCGGGTTCAAGCGATTCTCCTGCCTCAGCCTCCCGAGTAGCTGGGATTACAGGCATGTACCACCACGCCCAGCTAATTTTTTTGTATTTTTAGTAGAGACGGGGTTTCACCATGTTGGCCAGGATGGTCTCGATCTCTTGACCTCGTGATCCGCCAGCCTCGGCCTCCCAAAGTGCTGGGATTACAGACGTGAGCCACCACGCCCAGCCGCCTCATCTCTTCTTAACCATCTTTGTGGCACAGTTTAGGGTCGCTCCTCAGGGAAGCTTGCTGAGTTAGGTACCTTCCTTGGAGCACAGGTATTTTCTCCATCCGAGCTATTGAAATGGTTTGCCTGTATCCCTACCTAGATTGTAAACTCCGTTGAATCAGGAACCATGTCTGTTCAGTTTCTCCCTAGGGCCTTGCAGTAGGGTAGATGGTCAGTAAATACTGTTTAAGGCATTAATACATTTTATTTTAATCCTGGCCCTGGATATCAGCCTCAAAAATTTGCAGTTTTCTGCATTTAACTTCAAAATTATTTACTTGATTGGTAATGCATGCATGTGGTTGGCCTGTGCTGTAATTTAGATGTTTGTTCCCCTAAACCTCCTGTTGAAATTTGATCCCCAATGTTGGAGGTAGGAACTAATGGGCAGTGTTGAGTCATGGAGGTGGTTCCTTCCTGAATAGATTAATGTCCTCCCTGGGGAGGGGGTAAATGAGTTCTCTTTATTTCCACCAGAGCTGGTTACAAAGAACCGTCGCACTTCCTTTCTTCTTTTGCGTCCTGTCTGGCCATGTAATCTCTGCACACACCAGCTCTCCTTTGCCTTCTGGCATGAGTAGAAGCAGTCTTAGGCTCCCATCAGATGCAGATGCTCAGTCTTGAACTTTTCCAGACATCAGAACCATAAGCCGAATAAAACCTTTTCTATTTATAAATTATCCAGCTTTGGGTATTCCTTTCTAGCAACACTAAAGGGACTAAGACAGCCTGCCATATGTAGGATCACAAGGTCAAGCACAAATTTACCTATTTATGCTGTACTATCCTCAGGTTGGCTGGGACAAGTAGACCATGAAACTGGGCAACAGCTACTCTGTGTCTACATTGTGTTATTAGCATCCAAAGTGAATAATGGCGGTGAATTTTGAGTTTATTCTAAGGGTTTAAATAACTTTGCATATTTTATCATGACTGGTATGGACTGAATTGCGTCCCCCCCAAAAATTCATACTGAAGCCCTCACTCCTAATGTGTCTATATAAATGTTCCTTAACTTACAAAGGGGTTATGTTCCAATAAACCCACCATAAATTGAAAATACCTTAAGTTGAAAAGATCGTAAGTCAAAAATGCATTTAATGCTTCTAACCTACTGAACATCATAGCTTAGCGTAGCCTACCTAAAACGTGCTCAGAATACTTACATTTAGCCTTCAGTTAGGCAAAATCATCTAATACAAAGCTTATTTTTTAATAAAGTATTGAGTATTTCATGTAATCTAAATACTGAATGAAAAACTGGATGGTTTTATGGGTACTCAAAGTACAGATTCTAGAGTGCATATGGCTTTTGGACCATCATAAAGTCAAAAAAATCTTAAGTCAGGGACCATCTCTAGTTGGAGCTAGGCCTTTAGGGAGGTAATAAAAATTAAATTAGGTCATAAGGGTGGGGCTTTAATCCCATAAGATTAATGTCTTTATAGAAAGTGGCACCAGAGATTTCTCTCCGTTTGAAAACACAGCAAGCAGACAGACATCTGCAAGCCAGGGAGAGAGCCCTCACCCAAAACTGACCACGCTGGCACCCTCTTTTGGACCTCCCAACCTACATAACTTTGAAAAAATAAACCTCTGTTGTGTAAGCCACCCAATCTAGTATTATATTATGGCAGCCCAAGCTAATACAATGGTTTTATTTGTTGATACATTTTATAAAGTTTACAGACTGAGATATTATATTCATTTTTGAAGAAACTGTTGTCCAGAGTTAAAACTATTGCTGCAAAATCACCCATCAAACTGTTAGCACAGCCTGACTCAATTTTAATTCTAATTACATATTTAACATACAATGGAGGCAGAAGGTGTGAATACAAATACAACAGGTAAAATACAGAAATAGTTTTTGCCTTCATGTAGCTTACCACCCCCTTAAGTGGGGAAAATTAACCCAGAAAAAAATATGCCGAAGTCATACATTTAGGTTTTCCTTTTGTTTTGTTTTTTTTTTTTTGAGATGGAGTCTCGCTTTTTTGCCCAGGCTGGAGTGCAGTGGCACCACCTCAGCTCATTGCAACCTCCATCTCCCGGGTTCAAGCAATTCTCCTGCCTCAGCCTCCCAAGTTGCTGGGACTACAGGCACACACCACCACACCTGGCTAATTTTTTGTATTTTTAGTAGAGACGGGGTTTCACAATGTTGGCCAGGCTTGTCTCAAACCCCTGACATAGGTGATCCACCCACCTCAGCCTCCCAAAGTGTTGGGATTACAGGCATGAGCCACAGCACCCAGCTAGTTTATCCTCTTAATTTTCCTTCTTTAATCTTTCTCATCACTCATTCTTACCAGGAACTCTTTAAAAAAATTTAAGAAACCTCCAAAAATATATGCAAAAGAGGAGTCAAAGAAGAAAAATAAGGAAACAGCAATGAAAAAGGAAAGCATAGACTGGAAGGGCAGATAGGCAGAAAGGCATGTATGTAATTGCACTTAGAAGGGATGCAGTACATGTTTTAATGGGGTGGGAGCTGTCCCAGAGACTTCCTTTCACACAGTCTGTCTCCCCAACTTCCAAATATAAACATGCACATGGCTGCTGCTTCCTCTCTGTCAGGGGAACTCAGACCAAAAACAGGAATCATCCTTGCTAATTAGTGCTGAGTGGATCAGGGACTAACCAGAATCAGGCAACAAGAAAATGTAAGTCAAAACTTATGATCAGCCCTGGCAACAGAGCTAGACCCTGTCTCTACAAAACAAATTTTTTTTTAATCAGCTGGGCATAGTGGCATGTGCCTGTAGTCCCAGCCACTCTGGAGGCTGAGGTGGGAGGATGGCTTGAGCCCAGGAATTTGAGGCTGCAATGAGCTATGATCACACCACATCTCAAAACAAAAACAAAACTTACCTAGGGACCACACGTGGAGCTTTGGCTTTGGGGAGCTAATCTGTCTACGATTAAAAACACGCAGGTGGCTTACTTTATTAATCCCAAATAAAAGAATTTGGGAACACAAGAAAGGGAAAAATGAGCCTCCATGGCAAGACCTTTCCCAGAAACCTGATAGCTTATAGTTAGAAATTGTTATAGACAGTCCAGTGCAAGGAGGACATTAAGCCACAGGGGAAAGGAGTTGTGTGGCCAGGTTAGTCAGGCAATTAACTAGAAAAAAGCTGTCCACATAGAGGAGCCTGCATAATAAAAAGGTTAAACGATAGTAGAATATTGCTAGAGCAGAAGATAGCTAGAAATATAATCAATAACCAGGTTATGGAAGTCAAGCACCTTAGAGTTTATCCTATAGGCAATGAGAAGCCATTCAAAGGGTTTTTGTTTTTGTTTTCAGCACTTTAAAGATGTCATTCTCGTTTTCCAGCCTCCATTATATCTGTGAGAAACTAGTTGTAATTCTTATCATTGTTTTCTTGTATGTCTTATGCCTTGTTCTATGAATGCTTTTAAGATTTTGTTTATATTTATCAAAAGTTAACACTGATGTTTCTAGGTGTCTTTTTCTATGAATGCTTAAAAGATTTTCATTATATTTATCAAAAGTTACACTGTGATGTTTCATTACACTGTGATGTTTGTTTTGGTTTTGGTTTCGTATTTATCCTGCTTGGGGTTCATTTCATTCCCTGGATCTGTGGGCTGCTGGTTTCTCATTTTCTTTTTTTTTTTTTTAATCAAATTTGGAAGACTTTTGTCCAGTATTTCTTCAATTTTTTTTTTCTGTCCCATTCTGTTTCTCCTCTTCTTCTGGGACTACAATTACACTCATGCTAGACTTCTCAGTACTTAGTACAGGTCATTCAGGCTCTGTTCATTCTTTTTTCAGTTTGTATAATTTCTATTGAGAGCCACTGTCTAGTAGTCCCTGAAAAAATCTAAATGTTGACATTTTCCCAAAGCACAGTACCCTGCTGATGGCTGTAGTTTCTTTTGGGGAAGGTTTAGAGACATGTTAGTCAGGAAATCAGAAATTAGATGTTACTACAGAGAGGATTTTGTATTGAGTTTTCATTGACTGAAAAAGCAAAAAGGGAACACTGAGGTTACCCAGAGGTGATAACTGCAGGGAGCAGCTGTCAATGATAGATCTAGCGAAAATGGGGAATCAAGGTGGATTATCAGGTCTCAGAAACTCAGACAAATGACCTGGCTGAGTATTGCTCAGACCCCTGAGAGGATACTGTCTGGCTGATCCTACTACTTCAGGGAAGGATATGATGAGGCTAGTTGTGGGTGGGGAGGATGTCAAAAGAAGCTCAAGGCTGAAATCAATTGCTGCTGCTGGAGCAAAGGGCTCTTGCTTGTTGCTGGGACAACAGTGACAGAAACTGCAAACAAATGGAAAGGAGGAAGTCCCTTCTTCCCTTCTGCCTTCCAGTCTCCCTCTAATGCCCTTTATTGATGGAACCTAGTGAGACACCAGCTGACACAGAAAAAATGTAGTTTGCAGGGTTTGAACCACAGCATTACAGAGAAATGTATAGAAGGGGGAATGTGGACCTGAGACAATAGTTTAATAACCAGTACCATATCATGTATTTGTGCTAAATTGGTAAGAATGGCCAAAGTTAGACTTAATGCCATCATATATGCTTTTACAGACTTTTAGACCTTTTTGAAAAGAATCTCAGGATACCATGTCAATTTTCTGCTATATTATGATTACTGTTGGTGCCTTTTTCAGGAGTAAGGAGTACCTTTACTGCAGCTCACACATACACTAGCCACAAAATCATAAACAAGGGCAGCCTTGGAAGAAATCTACATAACTGAGGATAAGCAGACCCTACCCCAACGTTAAGTCTCCAAACATCAGGGACAAAATGGCATGGACTCGGTAGGACTGGCAAGAATCCACACTTCTCCCTATTTCTATCTCCTATGTATCGCCTAATGTGGTCATAATAAGGAGAAGACCAATTTCCTGTTCTAACTTTGGACAGCCACCCATTGTCATTAAAAAACCACTTATTTTCCCTTGTTTCCTCTTTTCTTGCCTCAACTCAGGCTCCTTTACCCAGCCCTATGACTTCTAGTTTTCTAATGCAAGTAGATGACAAAACAGGGTTTGGTGTTCAACATTTCACCTTATAATGTATTTTTCACAAATGAAGGAGTTTTGTTGAACATTTGTAGAACATTTCTAATTTTTGAACTTCAGTTCCATCTGAAAGGGGTCATTTCTTTGAGTCTTCTATTATTTAATAATAGCAGTTAACATTCTCCTTCTACTACAATTTACCTGGAAAGACACCCATAAATACCAATAAAGATACCAGATTCATAACATATTTCATATATTTAATATTTGTATTTGAATATATTAGACTAGAATAAATTTTCTGCATTTGTATATATTATATAGCACTCTGTTAATTATATAACACAAAAGACATTCATAGGTAAACATTAAAATGGCAGTATACATATTAATAACTGAACATTAATGAGATAATAATAATCAGGTATTCATTTAATGGGAGAGTCTAGTATTTCCTGGTAGTCCTGCCTTCTTAAATTCCTCCAGTAAAGTTTATAGCCAGCAAGGACAAAAACACTAATCATAATGATTACCCCTCCAAAAACATCATAGATGCTAGGAAATATGTGCAGCACGACAAGCTGCAAGACCATAGCTACCACAATCTCCAAATGTTGTACTGTGCTAACCAAAGCTGGATGGAATTTGTCCAAGGCATAATAAACTCCTAAGAATGCTGCAGTAGAACAGACACATATAGCAATGAGATAACTCCAGGTTTCTCCATCTAATGGGATGATGGGTTCTTGAAGAATGAACATAGTAGATATTCCCCAAATTGTCCCAGTCCAACCAAAGGTAAACAGTGCAGTCCACATGCTGATCTTCTCCTTGATGGATCTGTATACTATCATTGAGAGAGCAGTGGTCAGTCCAGCCATCACAGTCATGGTGTACCCAAAGGCTTCTTTCCAGGCATTTAACAAAGAATTGTCTTCATCAACAATGTTTGGGATCATGACAAGACAAACACCTAAGATGCTGCAAACAACTGTAGCCATGTCAACATAAGCCATTTTCTCATCTACAAGTAAAAAAGCCAAAATGGCACTGAAGACTGTAGTTGTGGCTCTCCACATAGTGGTCCCATTGCTGGGAGGAACTATTGAAAATGATGTATAAGCACAAGTGATAGAAATGACATTGCATACACCATAAAAGAAGAGTTGTAATCTGTATCCACTGGGTCCAAAGGGGGCCTCCTGATAGTAACACACAACTAGCACAGATAAGACCTGCAAAACAGAACGGATAAAAATCAGTTCTAGAGATGGAACTTTAGACCGATCAGAAACAAGCCTAGTGATAAGAGCTACACATCCATGAGCCAAAGCAGATCCAAACAGCACTATCCACATTTTTCGGGATTGAAAAATGTTTTTTTCTGCAAAGCTCTGGAATTGTCCAATCTCATTGATCATTGGGTCTTCTGTTGGTGGAGGTAGGGTATCCATGGTTCCAAAGAAAGCTCTTCCTTTTTTTTTCATTTCACTCAGCAGACCTTTCTTTGGATTTTCTTCCATAAAATTTCCATAGTCTTCATTGATTTCTTCATATCCATCATCGCCAGGCTGGGGATAATGAGAAGTATATTTCACCATCACTGTGTTGGGATGTATTTTCACCCGTTTTTTAACTGGATATTTTTTGGAGGGAGAAGTATCCATTTCTTCAGATAATCAATTCTATTTAAAGAAAAAAAATGACAAAAAGACATTCATTTCATTGAAAATTTATATTATAATCATATGCATCAATTCAATGATAGAAAGTAGAGGCTGTAACAGTAGTCCAGAAAAAAAAGAAATTAGAGATGATCTGGCAATATGCCTTATCAGATATATGGTACCTACTGGAATTGTTTACCCTTTTTTCACTCTCATCTGAAGTCTGTCCCCATTTCTCTTTGCTTACTTGTTTCATTCAGCTCTATTTTCTATCTTTATACCACAAACGGATTTTTCCATCTTTTCATTCCTACCTGTTTCTCCACCTATCCAACAAGCAAAACATAGAAAGACAAATAATAACTTAGGTCAAACCTTTCCTTCTCATTGGGTCCATTTGCCTGTTATAAATTATTAGTAAGTCCAAAGTATTTTGTATAATCAATTCTGTATAATACCAGAATTCACCTTATAAATTATAGTGATTTTTAAACATTTATTCTGCACTCCCTATAAGTTTTGAGATATAAAAATACACTGAAATTAGAACATAAATAACATGAATTTAGTAACACTCATGCATTGTTGGTAGAAAGGTTAAATTGTACAACCTCTCTCATGAGCAGTTGGACCATATGTATTAAGATTTTAACTATACTCAGCAATACCACTTTTAAGATTTTATGCTAAAGAGATGATCACAAGATGCTTTTTACATTCTGAATAAAAAAGGGGGGGAGTAAGAATACGTATTTATATTTGCTTACATAACAAAGAAATTATATAAAGATACCAAGAAAACTAATGGTGGTTCAGGTGACAGGAGGAACAAGAATGGAAGAAAACCTTTTTGTTATTTATTTTTTTACATTTTTATTTTTGAATTGTGATATTATCCAAAAAAATAGAATTAAAATGTTTATCTGTTACTTAAGAAAAAGAATATACCAAAAAATGTGGGGAAAATGTACATACAGGAGAGTTCATTGTAGCTTACTACAATGAATGTTCATACAATGGAATACTATGCTATCTATCTAGTAAAAATGATTATGTAGGCACGGTGGCTCACACCTGTAGTCCCAGCATTTTGGGAGGCTGAGGCAGGCGGATCACTTGAGGCCAGAAGTTTGAGAGGAGTTGGCCAGCCTGGCCAACATGGTGAAATGCCATCTCTACTAAAAATACAAAATTTAGCCGGACCTGGTGGTATGTGTCTGTAATTCCAGCTACTCGGGAGGCTGAGGCATGAGAATCACTTGAATCCAGGAAGCAGAGGTTGCAGTGAGCCAAGATTGTGCTACTGCACTCCAGCCTGGGTGAGACTCCAGACAGAGTGAGACTCTGTCTCAAAACAAAACAAAACAAAACAAAAACGATGTCCACTATATAATGTGAAGTGGGAAAAAAAGTTGAACTTACTGTAAGAATTAAATAAAATAATGGATATAAACAGTTTGCCACAGTGCTGGCATATAGTAAACTCTCAATAAATGTTAGCAATAAATCTGGCTTCCTTTTACCTACAACAACTTTATGAAACATTGGGTATCTTCTACAATATTATTATTTCTTTTAGACCTTTATTTTCTCACTTGGTTCTTTCTTTCCTTCCTTTCAACAATTTCCTATTTCCTTCCCAATGATCCTCTCCTCCCACTTAAAAAACAAAAAAGAGGCCAGGCACACTGGCTAACGCCTGTAATCCCAGCACTTTGGGAGGCCGAGGTAGGCGGATCACCTGAGGTCAGGAGTTCGAGACCTGCCTGGCCAACATGGTAAAACCCTGTCTCTACTAAAAATGCAAAAATCAGCTGGGCTTGGTGGCAGGTGCCTGTAATCCCAGCTACTCAGGAGGCTGAGGTAGGAGAATTGCTTGAACCCAGGAGACGGAGGTTGCAGTGAGCCGAGATTGTGCCACTGCACTCCAGCGTCGGCAACAGAGCAAGACTCCATCTCAAAAAAAAAAAGAAAAAAAATATTTTTTTTTCTTCCTCGTGACTCCCCGATTTCTTGCCAAAAACTCATCAGTTCCAGGATCTTAAACAATGGCCCAGAAATAAAATCTCATTTTGTTCTTTGACACCATCTGGGGAGCTAACTGTTCTATTCCTATTTACTCCTTTCTTTTCTAAAAGGCACCACCTTCAGCTGGAAGAAGTCATGAAAAAAATATCACCTGTGCCTCCAAACCCTTCTGTTTTCTAGCCTGGATGTCCCATTTGCAGTCCTTCTTCCTGCACACCACTATCAGGCTAATCTGACTGTTCTTTATTTCCAAGTTTTGCCAGGACATGTCAAATCATAGCTTCAACAATCCCAAACTGAATAGTCTTGTTCTCCCAAATAGATTTTTTTCCTAATGTCCTCGTTTATGTCTGTGATACCACAATTTTTCCAGTTCCCCAAGCTAGAAATCAGGGAATAGTGTGAATTATCTTTTATGCCATCTTACTTGCATTTGGTCACTAATCTTACTGTTTTTGTCTTTGAAATATTCCTCAGTTTTTCCCTTTCTCCTCCAATTCTATGTAACTTTTATAATTGTGGTTTGGGTTATTGTGAATTCCTATCTAGAATATTGCAACAGCATCCTAACTAGCCTCCCTTGAATCCCAGTCCCTCTCTAAAATTTATATTATCCCGCTGTCACATTGATCTGCCTTTAAAAGACTCAAAACAAAAAGAAAAACTTTTCTCAAGCTTTCCCCATTCAAGAACCTACAGTGATTTCCTAATCTCTACCTTATCAAATTTCAACTCCTCTGCCAGGCTCTCAATACCCTGGCTAATCTAGCTCCTCTCAGTACTTAGGTCTTCAACACACCTACTTCGCTCTGAGCAGTCAGTTCAGTGTCTTTCCTGTCCTCATTCTCCATATGTACCCTAAGCTTTTATTCTCACCCGTTTCCCTTCTGCTCCAACTTTGTAAACACTGTTTATCTTTTTTTTTTTTTTTTTTTTTTTTGAGACAGAGTCTCACTCTTTGCCCAGGCTGGAGTGCAGTGGCACCATCTCGGCTCACTGCAAGCTCCACCTCCCGGGTTCACGCCATTCTTCTGCCTCAGCCTCCCGAGTAGCTGGGACTACAGGCTCCCGCCAACACGCCCGGCTAATTTTTTGTATTTTTAGTGGAGAAAGGGTTTCACCGTGTTAGCCAGGATGGTCTCGATCTCCTGACCTTGTGATCTGCCCACCTCAGCCTCCCAAAGTGCTGGGATTACAGGCGTGAGCCACCGCGTCCGGCCAACACTGTTCATCTTTAAAGGCCAAGTACAAATTCTGTCTTTTAGAGACAGGCCTTTCCTGACCTCTAGCCACTTGTATGTTTTTCTTCCTTGTTTAAACATCTGCAGTAGTACTTCTAACCTAATATTTTGTAATCTAATAATTTTGTAACCTAGCTGTCTCAACTCAGTGGAATTTTGTTTCTAGTCACTGTGCCCAAATTTGATATGTCAAATAATAATTATTTTGAGACAGGGTCTCACTCCATTGCCCAGGCTGGAGTGCAGTGGCGTGATCACTGCTCACTGCAGCCTCGACCTCCAGGGCTCAAGCAATCCTCCCACCTCAGCCTCAGCTAAGACACTTGTACACCACCCCTCCTGGCTGTTTTTTACACTTTCTGTAGAGACAGGTTTTGCCATGTTGCCCACGATGGTCTCAAACTCCTGGGTTCAAGCAATAAGCACGCCTCAGCCTCTCAAAATGCTGGGATTACAGGCGTGCGCCACCACGCCCAACTGCATTATTATTTTTTTTTAATTCAACAACTTTGTATGTTATATTTTTGGATACAAAGTTATATCATGCTTTCAAGATATTACTAATTCTCAGAACAATGCAAGGCATAAATATTTGTGCACATTCATGCCTACTTGTGTGATCCTGAGTTTAATAGAAGAAAGGATAGAAACTAGCTTGATTTATACATTTTTAAAAATATTATTTGGCTCATTTTCCCTAAAAACATCAAGAAAGGAATTGCCACATGCCTAATTGAAAAGATATGCTTAGTGGTAAGGATATATATACATCAACTTTTAAGAGGTTTAAAAAAAAAAACTCCTCCCATTGTAACAGTTTATAGTTCACCACATACTACTAAAACAACCCATAAACCATGAGTGCATTATCAGGAGGGACAGGAAGGGTAAGTCGACCGATGTGAAGTTTACCTAGTAGGTAGGCAATTGACATTCTGCGGTGTATGGCAACTGGTCATGAGCAGTACGAAGAATTTAGAAGGATCCAATCTCTCCATATGTTGGAACAAACTGTATCACTTGGATCCATCAATATCATTTTCCATGGTTAGCTTTTGTTTGTTTTTAGTTATTTATTTTTGAGATGGAGTCTCGCTCTGTCTCCCAGGCTGGAGTGCAGTGGCACGATCTCAGCTCACTGCAACCTCCACCTCCCGGCTTCAAGAGATTCTCCTGCCTCAGCCTCCACAGTAGCTGGGATTATAGGCATGTGCCACTACGCCTGGCTAATTTTTGTATTTTTTTGGTAGAGATGGGGTTTCACTATGTTGGTCAGGCTGGTCTCAAACCCCTGACCTCAAGTGATCCGCCCACCTCGGCCTCCCAAAGTGCTGGGATCACAGGCATGAGCCACCATGCCCAGCCTAAATCCTGTATTTTTAAAAACTAACAATGGGCCAGGTGCAGTAGCTCATGCCTGTAATTCCAGCACTTTGGGAGGCTGAGGCGGGCGTATCACTTGAGATCAGGGGTTTGAGACCAGCCTGGCCAACATGGGGAAACCTCGTCTCTACTAAAAATACAGAAAATTAGTTGGGCGTGATGGCACATCCCTGTAGTCCCAGCTACTTGGGAGGCTAAGACACCAGAATCACTTGAACCCAGGAAGTGGAGGTTGCAGTGAGCCAAGATCGCACCACTGCACTTCAGCCTGGGAGACAGAGAACTTGTCTCAAAAATAAAAAATAAAAATAAATAAAAGCACAGGATTTAAAGTAAAAAAAAAAAAGTTGGGTTCAACTTTACTTATTAATCATGACTTTGGGTACATGATTTTGTTTTCATAAAGTTTAGTTTCTACATGTATAAAAGATAATAATACTTATTACCTATGATTATTACAAAGTATAATGATAAAATATATATAAATTAAATGGCATAACTTGTGGTGTATTTAGCACGCAATAAAAATTAGGTACTATTATAATTATTACATAATTTTGTTTAGGGTCAGGGAGTACATGTGCAGATTCGTTACGTGTGTGTGTGTGTGTGTGTGTATATATATATATGTAATTTTTTTTTTTTTGGGACGGAGTTTCACTCTTGTTGCCCAGGCTGGAGTGTAATGGCATGATCTTGGCTCACTACAACCTCCACCTCCTGGGTTCAAGCAATTCTCCTGCCTCAGCCTCCTGAGTAGCTGGGATTACAGGCATGTGCCACCACGCCCGGCTAATTTTGTATTTTTAGTAGAGACAGGGTTTCTCCATGTTGGTCAGGCTGGTCTTGAACTCCCTACCTCAGGTGATCCGCCTGCCTCGGCCTCCCAAAGTGCTGGGATTACAGGCCACCGCGCCTGGTCCGTTACATGTATATATTATGTAATGGTAAGGTTTAGGATTCTGGTGTATCCATCACCCAAATAGTGAGCATTGTACCCAATAGGTAATTTTTTAACCCTCTCTTCCCATGCACTCTACCCCGTTTCAGAGTCTCCAGTGTCTATTATTTCCATCTTTATGTGTAATTGTTTAGCTCCCACTTTATAAGACAGAACATGCAGTATTTGATTTTATGTTTCTGAGTTATTTTACTTAGGATAATAGCCTCTAGCTCTATCCATGTTGCTGCAAAGGACATAATTTCATTCTTTTTTATGACTATGATGGCTTTTTGTCACCCCAGATTCACTTTGTCACCCAGTGAATATGGCTGGCTCAAGTGATCCTCCCACCTGAGCCTCCTAAGTAGCTGGGGCTTCAGATGCCTGCCATCACACCTACCTAATTTTTGTATTTTTTGTAGAGATGGGTTTTCGCCATGTTGCCCAGGCTGATCTCAAACTCCTGGGGTCAAGTGATCCATCAACCTCAGCCCCCCAAAGTGCTGGGATTATAAGCATGAGCCACCACACCCAGCCTATGATGGCTTTTTATTGTATAAACTTGGCTATGCTGAACTACATTTTCCAATTTATTTAATCAAACACTAATCTATCTAAGTTGCTGTTGTGAAGAGATTTTGCAGATGTGATAAAAGTCCCTTTTGTTTGCTGTAAATGTGTTGATAAATAAATAGCCCCTAATCTGTTGACTTAATAAGGTCAACAGATAGGCCTGACTTAATAAGGGGAGCCCTTTAAAGGTGAGGGCTTAGGCCTTTCTTAAATTCAGAGACTCCAAACAGCTTATGCCCTTGGGGTTCTAGCCTGTTCATGATTTTTTCTTTACTGCCTGTGGACAACAAGCATTATTTTGTGCTCATGGGGTTCTAACCAGTTCTTTCTCTTTTGTTTTGTTTTTGTTTGTTTTGAGACAGAGTCTTGCTCTGTCGCCCAGGCTGGAGTGTAGTGATGCAATCCCGGCTCACTGCAACCTCTGCCTCCCAGGTTCAAGCAATTCTCCTGCCTCAGCCTCCTGAGTACTTGGGATTACAGGCACCCGCCACAGCCACCACCAAATCCAGCTAATTTTTGTATTTTAGTAGAGGTGGGGTTTCGCCATGTTGGCCAGGCTGGTCTCGAACTCCTGACCTCAAGTGATCCATCTGCCTCGGCCTTCCAAAGTGCTGGGATTACAGGCATGAGCCACTGCTCCCGGCCCCAACTGGCCTTTAAATCTTCCCTTCCTGAATGACTGCCTGCAGACTTCAGACTTGCTTATCCAGCCCCCACAAGAACATAAGCCAATTTTTTTTTTCTTTTTGAGATGGAGTTTCACTCTTGCTGCCCAGGCTGGAGTGCAATGAAGTCAATTCTTTATAATAAATCCCCTACTGGTTCTGTGTTTCAAATTAACTCCTAATTCTGATATACGTTAGAATTCTCTCCTTGCTTGTTGTCTTCTGCTAACTCTAATAGGCCACCAATATTCTCTTGGTTGCAAGTATCCAAATGTAGGTTATCTCAGGTAAATTCTGGAGGGCCTCCTCAGTACACAAATCCCTGATGTGGGAGAGCCTTACATTTTGGGACTTAGAGTCCACAGATTTTTGCTGTTTGGTCTTCTTGCCTAGTAGGCAGCTCTCCTTGGCAGGAACTAACAGTATTCACGTGGCCCCAGGAAACTAGGAAATTTTATTTATTTATTTATTATTTATTTATTTATTTTTAGACAGTTTCACTCTGTCGCCCAGGCTAGAATGTAGTGGCATGATCTTGGCTCACTGCAACCTCCACCTCCCAGGTTCAAGTGATTCTCCTGCCTCAGCCTCCCTCAGCCTCCAGAGTAGCTGGGATTACAGGCATGCACCACCACGCCCAGCTAATTTTTGTATTTTTAGTAGAAATGGGGTTTCACCATGTTGGCTAGGTTTGTCTCAAACTCCTGACCTCAGGTGATTCACTCGCCTTAGCCTCCCAAAGTACTGGGATTACAGGTGTGAGCCACCATGCCCAGCCGGAAATTTTATTTTAGAGATAAGAAATTTAAGACTCAGAAATTTTGAGTACTGGCTTGGCCACCAACTAGAGTAATAATTATTGTCTGTCTTAAGAGAAAGTGTTTTGGATGATAATTTTTGGAATCTTTTGACATAACCGTCTTCACAATCGGTTTGTCTTTTTAATGATTTCATACTTCTAGTATTTTGATATCTCTCCCAATGCAAGACCACTATGTAGTTTAGCCACTGTAACTTTCTACAATCTGCTCTAAGTCGTTCTGATCAAAGTGCCAACTCAACTTTTCCTCCTTCCTCAGAGACGAGTGCTCTAAACCAGTATCATGGCTCCAGTTCCTGACAAGGATTCACATGGGAGAAGTGCCCACTAAGGCAGAGGTGTCTACTTCAGCAGTGCAGAGCAACTCAGCTAAATAGAGAGAATATGAAATAGAACCAGAAGTCTAGCCTGCTTAGCTACAAATGTTTCCACCAAAAATAGTGGATACAAATGGATTAAAAGTATGCACAGTTTGGTGTCTGCTTGAACAATGGGCACATTCAGTGTGGCAAGCTTAAAATGACTATTTTTATCCAAAAGAAGAACTATTTCCCAAGCTAGATCCCAGAATATGAGGCCTGAGACCACCTCATTCCTATGGTTGAGAAAAGTAATACACAATTATGGAGGCTGGCATGTCCAAAATTTGCAGAGTGGGTAGCAGGCTAGTCCAGAGAAGTGCCAATATTGCGGTTTAAGTCCAAAGTCTGTCGGCTAAAGAATTCCCTCTTGCTTGGGGGAGGTCAGTCTTTTGTGCTGTTCAGGCTTTCAACTGATTGGACGTTGCCCACCCACATTATGGAAGGCAGTTTGCTTTCTCCAAAGTCCACCCTTTCAAATGTAAATCTCATTCAAAAACACTCTCACAGAAACAGCCAGAATAATGTTTGACCAACCAAGTGGACACATAAAAGTAACCATAAAAATTTTTTTTTTTTACGGCCGGGTGCAGTGGCTCACGCCTGTAATCCCAGCACTTTGGGAGGCTGAGGTGGGTGGATCACAAGGTCAAGAGATCAAGACCATCCTGGCCAATATGGTGAAACCCCGTCTCTACTGAAAATACAAAAATTAGCTGGACGTGATGGCGCGCGCCTGTAGTCCCAGCTACTCGGAAGGCTGAAGCAGGAGAATTGCCTGAACCTGGGAGGCGGAGATTGCAGTGAGCCGCGATCGCGCCACTGAATGCAGCCTGGCGACAGAGCAAGACTCTGTCTCAAAAAAAAAAAAGAAAAATTAAAATTTTAGGGCATAACTGTAGCTGTTCCTTAAGTAATTTGTATCTGCTTTAAACCACTAGAGAATTAAACTATTCTCAATCAATTCTAAAGGTTGCTAGAAATACATGTCTTTCAGTATCTTCAGGCTGAATTTCAAGTGCTAGTTTCCCAGTGCATGCCTCACATTTTGGCCCAGTCAAGTAAGTCCCATCATCAGCAAATCCACAGTGATTCCACATCAGGAACTTCCCAGTGGTTCCATATCTAAGCTTGCTCAGAATAAACTTCTCACCCAAAAGCTTATTTACCACCATCAGATCTCTAAATAAATAACATTTTGTTTATTCCTATTACAAAAGCAATATGTGTTCATTATAGAACATTTAGAAATGTGGGAAAGCAAAGAAAATAAAAATCACTCATAATCCTACCATTCAGAGTCAACTACAGACCCTTCCAGAAAGATTTTTCTTGCAAAAATGGTATCAAACATTATATCCTATTTTATAACTTCCCCATTTTACAATACATTGTAAACATTTTCCATGTCATTAAAAATTACATAATATCACTTTTAATGGCTAGTTAATATGGAGCCAACAAGGGCTTTGAATGCACTAACTTCAGCTCTCTGAAAGCTGAAAGGCAAATGGGATGACAAACTACCCTTATACAGGGTTAGATTCATAACAATCACAGGAAATGCCACATATGTGAAAATAAACAGATAACAATTTTGAAGTTTTTCCATTGAATGTACATGAAGGAATGTTTTGTCTTGTTTTCTTTTTTTTTTTTTTTGAGACAGAGAGTCTTGCTGTTGCCCAGGCTGGAGTGCAGTGGCCCAATCTCCGCTCACTGCAACATCCACCTCCCAGGTTCAAGCAATTCGTGCCTCAGCCTCACGAGTAGCTGGGACTACAGGTGTTAGCCACCATGCCCAGCTAATTTTTATATTTTTTGTAGAGACAGGATTTTTGCCATGTTGGCCAGGCTGGTCTCAAACTCGCGGCTTCAGGCAATCAGTCAGCCTGGGCCTCCCAAAGTGCTGGGATTACATGTGTGAGCCACCACGCCCAGTCAACAAATTTTTTTTTTTTTTTGAGACGGAGTCTCGCTCTGTCTCCCAGGCTAGAGTACAGTGGCGCAATCTCAAATCACTGCAACCTCTGCCTCCCAGGTTCAAGCAATTCTCCTGCCTCAGCCTCCCTAGTAGCTGGGAGTACAGGCGCGTGCCGCCACACCCAGCTAATTTTTTGTATTTTCAGTAGAGACAGGGTTTCACTGTGTTAGCCAGGATGGTCTCAATCTCCTTACCTCATGATCCGCCCACCTTGGCCTCCCAAAGTGCTGGGATTACCGGCGTGAGCCACCGCGCCCGGCTGTTTTTTTCTTTTTTTTGAGACGGAGTCTCACTCTGTCGCCAGGCTGGAGTGCAGTGGCAAAATCTCGGCTCACTGCAACCTCCGCCTCCCGGGTTCAAGCAATTCTCCTTGATTCTCTCCCTGCCTGGCCTGCAAATTTGTTTTCTTATAACTTGCACAGCCTGTCCACCTCCCAATCACTTCTACTCAAACTTTCATCTAGGCTCAGCTAGGCTAAGGGCAAAGGGTAAGTAGTAAAATTCACTCAGAACACTGATTTTTTTGTTTTGTTTTGAGACAGAGTCCCACTCTGCCACCCAGGTTAGAGTGCAGTGGGGCAATCTCAGCTCACCACAACCTCCACCTCCTGGGTTCAAGGGATTCTCCTGCCTCAGCTTCCTCAGTAGCTGGAACTACAGGGGTGCGTCACCATGCCCAGCTAATTTTTGTATTTTTAAGTAGAGATAGGGTTTCGCCATGTTGGCCAGGCTGGTCTCGAACTTGTGACCTCAGGTGATCCTCCCACCTTGGCCTCCCAAAGTGCTGGGATTACAGCCTTGAGCCACTGCGCCCAGCCTTTTTGAAACAGGGTCTCACTCTGTTGCCCAGGCTGGAGTGCAATGGAGCAATCTCAGCTCACTGCAACCTCCACCTCCTGGGCTCAAGGGATTCTCCTGCCTCAGCCTCCCACGTAGCTGGGATTATAGGTGTGTGCCACCACACCCGGCTAATTTTTGTATTTTTTTTAGGAGACGGGGTTTTGCCACATTGGCCAAGCTGGTCTCAAACTCTGGGCCTCAACTGAACTGCCCGACTCAGCCTCCCTAAGTGCTGGGATTACACACCTGAGCTACCACACCCTGCCAGAACCCTGATTTTTTTTTTCTTTTTTTTTTTTTGAGATGGAGTCTCGCACTGTCACCCAGCCTGGAGTGCAGTGGCGCGATCTCAGCTCACTGCAAGTTCCGCCTCCCAGGTTCACGCCATTCTCCTGCCTCAGCCTCCCGAGTAGCTGGGACTACAGGCGCCCACCACTACGCCCAGCTAATTTTTTGTATTTTTAGTAGACACGGGGTTTCACCGTGTTAGCCAGGATGGTCTTGATCTCCTGACCTCCTGATCCGCCCACGTTGGCCTCCCAAAGTGCTGGGATTACAGGCATGAGCCACCGTGCCTGGCCCAGAACTCTGATTTTTAAACTGCTCCTTGTAAGAAGACTCAGAGCCACAGAGATGTCAGAAACAATCATAGAATGACTCTACATCCTCCCACAGTGATACTAGACAGACACACTGGCACACCTCGAAATTGCTGGGTTGTGCACAGCCCAAGATGGCTCATTTAAGCTGCCATGTCCACTCCTCCAACAAATCCAGGCACCATCTAAAGGGAGCATGCCAAGTCACAGTCTCCTTTGTGAATTCCATGATGGCAAGAGAGCTCTCATTCATATTTGCATTCCTGGCACCCAGAGCACATTTAATAAAAGTTGATTAAACAAAAATAATGACTTGGTCCTGAACTGCATTCTGCAACTGCTCCTTGAGCTTTGTCCCATCCTATAATAACCATCACAAGCTCTGCTATTTATTCTACCATTTCTGTCCTGGCCCCACCTTTGAGATTGTTCTCACAGTTATCTTTGCCACTAGGTTGCCATTCTGACTGTGCTGGTGACGCTGGTTCCAGGTCCCTCAGGAACCCCTCCCCCAGTCTGGTCTGCCCTTGAACTCTGTACTGGCCCCGGGGTATCCCAGGATTGTCAGAAAGGCCTGGCCAGGATTCACCTGGGAGAGGGATCAGCATCTCTGCAAAGTTGTTGGATTGAAAGAACTTTCATTTTGAGCTACATCATTGAAGAGCTTTAAATCTGAAAATAAGAAAGACGTTGAACCCTATTACTCACATCTCTTTGTCATTTGAAGCAGATCCCGAACCACTCAAAAGGACAAAACAAGGAAATAATAATGAAATTGGATTCAGTGAATGGGGTAAGGGTATTAAGTGTCTGAAATATAAGAGATAAAAAAATTAGTTTTTATGTTTTTTTCTATTTTCTAAATGTTTTGGTGGCTAGAATAAGATATACTTTGAACTCAAGAGCAATAAATGTTAATATATTAAAAGTAGCTTTATGAAATATGGAAAGTATCTATTTCAAAATACTTCAAAGTAATCATCTGAATATTTATCAGAAATATTAAGACAACTTATTAAATCCTGTATTAAAATGATTGCTTATTACTTTTTGTTTATACTAGTCAGAAGTGATTCTCTTCCACATTTTAGATTTTTCAGAGTAAAAAGGATATAATTTTAGACTTTGAATTGAATATAAACTGGGTTTTTCCACACAATTTGTGGACATGACTGTCTGATGGTGACTCTTAGATATTTATGCTAAAAATGTTATTTTGGGGATCCTTGGGAATGGACTCTGATATTTATTTATTTATTTATTTATTTATTTTTTTTTTTTGAGGCGGAGTTTCACTCTTGTTGCCCAGGCTGGAGTGCAATGGCACCATGCCGGCTCACCACAACCTCCACCTCCTGGCTTCAAGCAATTCTCCTGCCTCAGCCTCCTGAGTAACTGAGATTATAGGCATGGGCCACCACGCCCGGCTAATTTTTTTATATTTTTAGTAGAGATAGCATTTCTCCATGTTAGTCAGGCTGGTCTCGAATTCCCGACCTTAGGTGATTCACCCACCTCGGCCTCCCAAAGTGCTGGGATTACAGGCATGAGCCACCATGCCCGGCTGGACTCTGATATTTATATTCACATTATTGGCCAGTAGGGAACTGATATCTGACTCAAAAATTAATAGGATATGAAATCCTTCATTCTATCCATGAGCTTGTTGTTCTTGAGAAAAAAATTTACTTTGAGAGTCTGAGGAATGATAAGTTTGTTACATTCCGGAATCTTGTTTTGGTGTTGTGTCCATCCTTTAGATAGGGTGCAGCTCTGTATTTCCATAGCAACAACTAACTTTGGTTTCCATAGCCACTGACTGCACTCCTGACCCTGCCAACCATCTCGCAAATGCATCCTCTTGCTTAGAAGAACCAGGGGAGGGGTGGGGCATGGTGGTTCATGCCTGCAATCCCAGCACTTTGGGAGGCTGAAGCGGGCAGATCACTTTGAGCTCAGGAGTTCAAGACCAGCCTGAGCAAAATGGCGAAACCGTCCCTTAAAAAAAAAAACAAAATCGCACCACTATACTCCAGCCTGGGAAACAGAGTGAGACCCTATCTCAAAAAAAAAAAAAAAAAAAAAAAGGGCCAGGCACAGTGGCTCACGTCTATAATCCCAGCACTTTGGGAGGCTCAGACGGGCGGATCACCTGAGGTCAGGAGTTTGAGACCAGCCTGACCAACATGGTGAAACCCCATTTCTACTAAAAATAAAAAATTAGCCAGGCGTGGTGGAATGCACCTATAGTCCCAGCTACCAGGGAGGCTGAGGCAGGAGAATCACTTGAACCAGGGAAGCAGAGGTTGCAGTGAGCCAAGATCACGCCACTGCACTTCAGCCTGGATGACAGAGTGAGACTCTGTCGAAAGAAAAGAAAAGAAGAAAGAGAGGGAGAGAAAGAAAGAAAGAAGAGAGGGAGGGAGGAAGGGAGGAAGGAAGGAAGGAAAAGAGAAAAAGAGAAGGAGGAGAAGGAAGGGAGAGAGGGAGGGAGGGAGGGAGAAAAAGAAGGAGGGAGGGAAGAGGAGGAGGAAGAAAGAAAAGGGCAACAACCAGGGGAAGAATATGGATGAATCAGTCCAAATTTATCATCATCACTGTGCCTTTCTGGTGACAGGTCAGTGGTGATAATCCTCTTTGAGGATGACTCCCTGCAGTACTAACGGAAGCACAAAAGTGCCAGAACTGGATGACAGCTCACTCATTTCAGGATAGAAAAAAATCTGGGCACACTAGGCTGAATGATAAGCTCCTTGGCATGCTAGCCAAAATCAGCTTAAAAGAGGGCTACCTGGGTACAAGAGAACGCTTATTTTGGGTTGAAAAGCAGAAGCTTCCCAAGAGGGGAAGATATACTGAAGCTGAAGGTGTGGCAATCCCCCCAACCAATTAGATTGGGGATGAAGGCTGCTTAGTTGGACTAGGAAAAGTAATGGATACTGGATTCCAGAGTGGGCCATGTTGGGAGGAGCAAGGTAGAATGTGATTTAAGGGAACTAAGAAATTTTGGGCTGAGCTAGGCTATAGGAGAATGGTAGACAGACCTGAGGATTTTGCTGGGCTGTGTCAGTCTGGGTTATAGAAGCGAGTGGAAATTACAGCTAAGAGACTTGGAGATGAGGGGAGGTAAGAAGATAGATCTGATGGTATTGAGGTAGGGGCTGCTAAGAGAAGCATCAAACAGGAGGGCTAACCCAGGTTTGAGCTGGACACTCCACTGACAGTTCTAAAGCAGAAAATTAGGGAAGGAATAGTCAGGGGCTTATCAGCTATGCAGTAGCTTCTAGAAGTCAACAGCTGGCTCTGGGAGGGAAAAGATTGAGAAAAACAAAAGAAATAAATAAGAGCAGAAGGTATAGGGGAAAAGGTAGGGGTGAGAGTTATCAGTCTGGTTAGATCTGGGCTAAACATTTAGTCTTACCATCAGTTTGAAAGCACCTGGACCAGTTAGTTGCTGTATAGGCAAAGTCAAAGGGAGAAGCCTGGCCTCTCTCTACTCAGTCACGGTTCATGACTTTAGGAGACTGTAATGAACCAGGCATACCAGGAAAGGAAAAGGTTAACTGAGGTTGAAAAAAAAACTTTATGTGGCACTTTTAAACAAGCAGGTTGGTTTGGCTTGTGTGACTGTTATGATGGTGCCTGATTTTGAGCAGAGCAATTTGTGTTGTGACATTTTAAAATCCATGCTGGCACTTGGTGATGAATGTGTCGGCTGGCAGCTAAGAACTTGCTAGAATGCAAGTATGCAAGTCTTCAGCATTTATAATCGACACTTCCCTTTCCAGGAAAGAGCCTTTCTAATCTTTGAATTAGTGGATTTATCAATTTGCATAAAATATGCCATCCTCAATGAACACATATTTATCATCTACCACTTAACTTTCCTTCTGTTAAAAAAAAAAAAAAAGCAGAATCACCTTCCTGTGAGTCAGCAGCTTTAAATTCAGTTGTGCTGGGTGAAGCTGTTAAGGGTAGGAAGGAGCCATCACTAGAAGGGGGAGAAGCAGGAATAAAATGATCCTTTTCTATTTCCATGATTTTTTATGTTTTTATTTAAATGGTTAAATACCCAATTAGGTTAGATGCTAATTAAATGTAAAATTACTGGGCTGTTCCAATATGCATGTTAAAGTTGTACTTCTTGGTTGTTTGTAATTTACCTAACTCTTGAGAGATCATCAGAGCAGCCCAGCTGAGTTTAAAGAAGGCTTCCAACTGCCCAGGATATGCATCAGTTCCTGAACAAATAAAGAACACCCCAGGATCAACAGAAGCTACTATCAAATCCTTCAAACACTACATGCACCACATGCTCACATTTGTCCTGTTTTTGCTACTATTTATCCACAAAAAAGCCAAGCCTGAACTCCTTCTTGAGGCCAAAACTTAAAAATATACCAAATGAATCAGTTCAAAATTTTACAAATTTGGTTTGGCTTAATCATAACTGATTCTTCATACTACTGACACCATTGATTCTTCACACTGTAGATACCACTCACTAAAATTACAACTCAGTCACCTCTTCCCATATACCATATTTCATTAAAATCAATGTAAGATAACAAATGGTTACCAGATGCCATCGTTTCAGACCAAACCATATGTCAAATTTTGAATAAATCTAACAACACCTGATTGGTTAAGTAGCACACCTAGATTTATTAAAATCACTATACTCCTTTAATGTCTGTAGGAGAACATGCATGCACAAGCACACACACACACATTGTGTGTGCATTATATATATATATATATGCTACTGCAAAGTTGAAAAGAGACTTTACCAAGTTCTGTCATTGACAGGGACATTATATATAAAGAATATACATATTGTAATTCACCTCATCAAGAGTTAATTTTATGGCCGGGCACAGTGGCTCACACCTGTAATCCTAACACTTTGGGAGGCAGATCACTTTGAGCTCAGGAGATTTGAGACCAGCCTGGGCAACGTGGCAAAAACCCATCTCTACAAAAAAATATAAAAATGAGCTGGGCGTGGTGACTCCCGCCTGTAGTCCCAGCTGTATACATGGGAGGCTGAGGCTGGAGGATTGCTTGAGCCAGCTAGCAGAGGTTGCAGTGAGCCAAGATTGTACCACTGCACTCTGGCCTGGGTTACAGAGCAAGACCTTGTCTCAAAAAAAAAAGAGTTAATTGTACCAGGAACATGTGGTGTCAAAATTTAAAATATGTGAACTCTTTGACCCAGCAATGCTATTTTCAGGGATATATCCTAAGATCGTCACCAGTAAAGTATATAAAGATGTGCATGCAAGAATATTCATCATAGCTTTCTTTATACAATGAAAAATTGGAAATAAACTTCTCATTAATGGGATGCTGGTTAAAGAAAATCATTAATGTAATATGCAGCCATCTAAAAGGATAATTTATATGTATATATATTTACATAAGAAAACCCTCATGTCATATTGCTGAGTAAAAAGAAAGATGTCAATGAGTATTCATGATGTGATTCTATTTATCCTTGCAAATGGCGGAAATTCAATTATATGGTATTTTCTCTCTTTTCTATTTGTTTTTCATATATGTATATATTTCCTTTGAAATCAGAAAAAAAATCAAGCTATTTTCATCAGAGGAAAAAAATCATTACTCTGTATTTCAGTCACACTAAAATAGTCACCCAAGAAGCCAATTGTAGGTCTTTTATTTCTGTGCCTTCTGTTGGAAGGAAAACTATACATAAACAGACCACATTACAGAGAAAATTTGAATGGATGGTGTCTGGTGCCTAAACCAAAACAGAGGTAAAATATTATACAAACTGAAGAGGATGACTTTATCATAGTGTTTGAAAGAATTCTCTGTGTGTGTGTGTGTGTTGTGTGTGTGTAGATATATACTAGTATATTTTCATTACTAACCAAAAACATAATGTAAGTTCCAAATGGCAGCAAAGAATATAATTACCTTTGGCTTTTCTTACATAAGTTACCACCCCATAAATCTTTATGTTAATTTGGAAAAATCTGACCTGAACAGATGGACCTCATGCTGTTCTCTAAAACATGAACAGATTTCTGATCTTCTGGACCAGGAAATGAAGTCAGCACTAAACGAGGAGACACCATCATCCATCTCCTAGAATTTCAGTCTAAGAATCTGTAATAAAAGCAGTATTTCCCTCTATAGAAATATAGCAAAGTAATATGTTTATGTCTTAATGAAATGTACTCTTGATATGATAAAACACAGTGTGATATTTATGGCACTGGTGGTGCTGGCTGTCTGGTCCCTGAACCTCACCAATTTTGGAGAATCCCCTTGCTGTGGTTCATGGCAGGTAGAGCATTTGGCTTGATGCTCCGAAGTTTCTTATGGAAGGCACATCTCTGGGGCTGACACTCTGCCTGGATAAATCTTCATCTCATTAGCCCAAGGGCCTTTTTTCCATGAGCATTTTCACAGAAGCTGTTTCACAAATCAACTCCATTGGTGTTGAAAACCTAATAAAGGGCTCTCTATCAAGTAATTACAGCACTGAGGTTTGAATTTCTGCTCCACAACTTTCTAGTTGTTTAATTTATGTTGGGAAGAGACTGATGGGATAAGCAGGCCTGAATCTGAGGAAGAATTGGGGCCAAGGAGGTGGCCTGTGAGGTCAGGAGATTGGTTACATAAAAGAAGAATGAGTAAATAGTTAAATATATCGAGGATAATGGAAGCCAGATTTTTTTACCAAGAGAGAAGGAAGTTACAAATAGAATAAGGGTGAAGACTAGAATGAACCCTGTAGTGGTGGAGTAGAGCTAGAGATATTGGAGTAAATTCATGAGTTTTAATATAAATGGACAGAAAGATATATAAATAGATATAGGGGTGTGTGTGTGTGTGTGTGTGTGTGTGTGTGTGTGTGTGTGTGTGTGTGAATTTCCTAGCTCTGTCTGCTAAGATGGCCTAAAAACAGTAACACTCCAGTAGCAATGACCACACCTAGCATCCAGATCTTGGTTCTAAAAATCCATTCTCAAGTAAAAGGAACCAGAGCTCAGTGGAGAAACAGCTGATGAAATAACTGCAATGATTGTGGCAGAAAAAATACCAGAAGAGCCTGAAATGCCTTGCACCCCAAAAAAGTACTCTCAGAATGATACAGAGATGCCAAAAGGACACAGGAGCTGGCTTGAAGGGTATCCCAATGGCTGGAACTGGAGCATTTTCAGCATCAAAACCAATAGTGATAATAATGGCTTATAATCTATTGGATAAAATAGAAATCCACAAGTCCATGCTGATGGAAATAAGCCAATAAGAAGGGAGAGGAAAAAACTTCTGTACAATAGAATCCCAACTAGTAAATGGAAAACAAATGTTGTAATTGGAAAAACTACAGTTTGGCAATCATCCTGGTAACAGTTTATGCAAGAATCATAAAATAAGTGAAAGTTTGTTAAGAAACCAGATGTTTACATAGCCTCAAAGTGTCCTCCTACAAAATACTTATTAATTCAAAGGGAAAGAGAATAACTTAACAGTGGAGAAATTATCACCTTAAGCCATCAAAGTTAACATCACCAACAAAAAAACAAGTCAATATTATGTGCCTTTTAATATGATACATTTGGAAGAATACAATTTCACTTCTATCACATTCCTGCCAAAAAATGTATCACCTGAATCTAATCATGAAGAAACATCACACAAACCTAAAATGAGGAACTCTACAAAAAAAAAAAAAAAGAAAAAGAAAAAGGCCTGAACTCAAAAATGTCAAGGTCACTAAAGATAAGGAAGGATTGAGGAAATGTCACAAATTAAAGATTAAAGAGATATAACAACTAAATGTAATTCATAATCCTGACTTTGATTCTAGACCAAAAGTAAGAAATATTTTTTCAAAAAGGAAATTTTTAAGACAAATGACAAATTTTGAATGTGGTGGTGGATTAGATAGTGGAATTATATCAATGTTAAATTTCTGATTCTGGTGATAACACTGTGGTTATGCAGGAGAGGGTCCTTGTCTTAAAGGAAAACACTTAAGTAGTTAGGGATAATTGGATATCACCTCTGCAACTTACCTTCAGTTGGTTCAGAAAAAGAAAATGAATGGCAAAACAAATGTAAAATGTTTACAATTGGAGAATTTGGGTGAAGAATAATAAGAGTTATCTTTTACCCAGAAGTTTGTTGTACTATATTTGCAACTTTTATGTAAGTTTGAAATTACTTCAAAATAAAAAGTTATGAAAATGGCAATACCAGTATTTAATTCGTTGGATTTTGGGGAAAAGTACATGAGTTAATATGTGTGGTATGTTTATAACAGAGCTAGACACGTAATAAATGCTATATATATGTTAGCAATGATGGTGACAGTGAGACAGTGGTGGTGGTGATGATGAAGTCCTGAATTTTAAACACACAATTTGGCCAGGTGCAGTGGCTCATACTTGTAATCCCAGAACTTTCGGAGGCTAAGGCGGGCTGATCACCTGAGGTCAGGAGTTCAAGACCAGCCTGGCCAACATGGTGAAACTCTTCCTCTACTAAAAATACAAAACTTAGCTGGGTGTGGTGGCAGGTGCCTATAATCCCAGCTACTCAAGAGGCTGAGGCATGAGAATCGCTTGAACCCGGGAGGCAGAGGTTGCAGTGAGCCAAGATCACGCCATAGCACTGCAGCCTCAGCCACAAAAGTGAAACTCCGTCTCAAAAATAAATAAATAATAAACACACAATTCATCTCAATTGGGACAAGTTGACTCTGGCTCACTTTTCTCCTTTTAGATTTAACAAATTAAAATAGTATTTACTTGCATTTGACATGCTGACAACAATGTAAATTTGTTTATTGCAATTTAAACACTGTTCATATAATGTTTTATACACTAGTGTCCCCAAGCAAAAGACACGTTAGTAATATTTTTTAAATAATCCAAGATCAAATTTTTAAAAAGCCATTTTCACCTTTCATTAATTTAGGCAACCTGATGATAATGAGAATATGCAATACATAAATATATACATATATTAACATATTTAATAAAAATAAATCATATACAATGCTATTGTATACGGTTACTATACAATACCATATACAATAGCATTGTATATGATTAACCTTTATTAAATATATACATTAATATATATTACAATACATAGAATTAAAGACCGTGAGAGTTTAAAAGACTTTGGGGATCATCTACTCCAATTCCTTTGAGAGTAAGTATACATACAGCAGGGGTGCCCAGCCCTCAGTGCATGAACTAGTACTGGTCCATGGCCTGTTAGGAACTAGGTCACATAACGGGAGGTGAGTGGAGAGCAAGCGACCATTACTGCCTGAGTTCCACCTCCTGTCAGATCAACGATGACATTATATCTCATAGGAGCACAAACCCTATTGTGAACTGTGCATGTGAGGGATCTAGGTTGCATGTTCCTTATGAGACTCTAATGCCTGATGATCTGAAGTGGAACCGCTTCATTCTGAAACCATTCGTGAACACACCCCCCACCCCGCCCACTCCTTCCATGGAAAAACTGTCTTCCATGAAACCAGTCCCTGGTGCCAAAAAGGTTGGGGATCATTGCTCTACAGCATCCCCATCAAATAGTACAGTTTCTGATTGACCACCTACAATGACTAGAAACACTCCTTCTCAGAACAGCCAGTTGGAAGTCATTCCTGATTGTTAGAAAGTTACTTTTTAACAATGAGTCAAAATCTTTCTCCATGTAATTTCCAGAGGCTGCTACTATACATGTCTTCTGAGGTCACAAATTGATTCCCTCTTCCACATAACAACATTTCGATAACATGAACTACTATTCCCTACCCTCCTCATTTAAGTTCTCCCACTGTAAGTTTCCTCTTCTCCAAACTGAATATCCCCTGGGTTTTCAATTATTCCATGTATAATCATGGTTTTCAGTCTTCTCACCATCTTATGTTTTATTCTTTTTTTTTTTTTGAGACAGAGTCTCACTCTTGTCACCCAGGCTGCAGTGCAGTAGCGCTATCTCGGCTCACTGCAAGCTCCGCCTCCCAGGTTCATGCCATTCTCCTGCCTCAGCCTCCCAAGTAGCTGGAACTACAGGTGCCCGCAACCATGCCTGGCTAATTTTTTTTGTATTTTTAGTAGAGACGGGGTTTCGCCGTGTTAGCCAGGATGGTCTCGATCTCCTGACCTCGTGATCCACCTGCCTTGGCCTCCCAAAGTGCTGGGATTACAGGCGTGAGCCACCACGCCGGGCCTCAGTCCTCCCACCATCTTAACCACTCCCCTCAGTTTCTATACTTTGTCCTGTTCAGGGGGATTTTGTTTCTATGAAGGCAGTCTGAGATCACATCAGCTATCTGGCAATCTCATGCATTCATGATTATTCCTTCATTCAGTCAGTATTTATGAGTGCCTATGATGTGGAAGGCACCATGCTAAGACATTATGAGAGACAAGACCAAGAAGACATAAGCTTTCTCTTAAGGAACTTAAATGTTAATGGGTGAGAAAAGATATATGGTAATAAGTGCCACAAAACAGACACAACAAGTACTATGCACATTAAAGGAAGGAAATTAAACAACTAACTATAGATTTGCTTTAACATCAGAATATGGGAGAACAAAGCAAAAGTAATGACAGTTTCAGCCTAGAACTAATTTGTTTTAGGATAGCATAAGAATTGGTAAAAAGGAGCAGTTTGAGATTTAAACTACACTAAAAGAGAAACTTCTAGATTAGAAGAATGAGCTGGGCATGGTGGCTCACACCTGTAATCCCAGCATTTCGGGAGGCCAAGGCAGGTGAATCACAAGGTCAGGAGATCAAGACCATCCTGGCTAACACTGAAACCCCGTCTCTACTAAAAATACAAAAAAATTAGCCGGGCGTGGTGGCGGGCGCCTGTAGTCCCAGCTACTCGGGAGGCTGAGGCAGGAGAATGGCATGAACCCGGGAGGCGGAGCTTGCAGTGAGCCGAGATTGTGCCACTGCACTCCAGCCTGGGCAACAGAGCTAGACTCCGTCTCAAAAAAAAAAAAAAAAAAAAAAGGAGAATGATCACACAAATGCAGAAGACACAAAGAGTTTACAGTTTTTTAGCCCTTGAGAGCTCTAACAGGAATAATTATTTGTGCAGAGTGATTTACATGCAATTTTTTAAATAGGCAAAAAAAAAAGACTAGACTCAAGCACTTTACATGTATTATCTCACTTAAACCCACAAGTCCAACAAGGTAGGTACTATTACTCCTTTTTTCAAAAAACTTAAATGAAGCTCAGCAAGGTTTGGTGACTTGCCCAAGCTTACCAAGGTCCTAAATAGTGCAGTCAGGCTTCAAACCCAGGCTGTCACATTCCAAGCCATTTGTTTACAACTTGTGATTATCAGCTACTTAATGCCCAACAAAGCAATTCCTGGCAAATTCCCACCCACATGCCTACAACTTTCCTGGTGACCTACTTGAAAAACCTCTCACTGAACAATCGTTCATTCTCTGGATTCTAGAACACTTTCTACAGGGCTCTGTCATCATCCTTGACATACTGTATCATTGTGAGGTGCCTATGTACCAGTATCCCCTGATAAAGTGTTACCACTCCAAGAAAAGGCATTATGTCTTTATCTTTCTTCTTAACATCTCCAACTCCTAGCTCAGTGTAAGACTCAACAAATGCTGGGAAAATGAATGAGTCCTCTGGCTTAGCTGATACGCTTTGGAGAAAGTCACCTTCTTAATCAAGCACCTCTAATTCTGGATCTAATTAGTTGTAGTGCAGAGCTTTGGTTGTCAAAATTCTGCAACCTAACTCTATCTTGTATCTCCTAACTGTAAAGTAAGTGAATCCAAAAAGCAATGTGAGTATCTGGCTGTTGTCCACCACCCTCCTCAGCAGCCTCATTCATTTTTCAGGGTCTTCACTCCCATTTACAACAGTGGCCAGCCACAGTTACACAGAAACCAGAGGCAAAATAAATGGGAAATGAAATCACCTAATAGTTCTCCTTTCCTCCATTGAGTTCCTAAAGTAAAAGAGTTCAGTAAAGTTGCTGATACTTTGGGGTCTTAAATAAAAGAGAGATACAAAGCAAGTGATTTTTATGCAGTCAGAAAATGATTAAACAAAATTTAGTAAAGATGGCAGGTATGTGGATTGAGTTCACATATAACTATGAAATAGTGTTAAGTTGAAAAATGCAATTGACATACTGAAGAATGCATGAGAGTCTCTTAATAGCAGAATTGATAAAGCAGAAGAAAAAAATTACTGAGATTAAAGACAGGCTATTTGAAAATACACTGTCAGAAGAGCAAAAAGAAAAAAGAATAAAAAGAAATGATGTGGGCCGTGTACGGTGACTCATGCCTGTAATCCCAGCACTTTGGGAGGCTGAGGTGGGCGGATCACCAGGTCAGATCAAGACCATCCTGGCCAACATGGTGAAACCCCATCTCTACTAAAAATACAAAAAGTAGGCCAGGCACGGTGGCTCATGCCTGTAATCCCAGCACTTTGGGAGGCCAAGGCGGGCAGATCATGAGGTCAGGAGATTGAGACCATCCTGGCTAACACGGTGAAACCCTGTCTCTACTAAAAATACAAAAACATTAGCTGGGTGTGGTGGCGGGCGCCTGTAGTCCCAGCTACTTGGGAGGCTGAGGCAGGAGAATGGTGTGAACCCAGGAGGCGGAGCTTGCAGTGAGCTGAGATCGCGCCACCGCACTCCAGCTCGGGCGACAGAGCGAGACTCCGTCTCAAAAAAAAAAAAAAGAAATAATGTATGTCTAAAAAATCTAGAAACAGCCTCAAAAGGGCAAATCTCAGAGTTATTGGCCTTAAAGAGGAGGTAGTGAAAGAGATAGAGGTAGAAAGTTTATTCAAAGAAATAATATGAGAACTTCCCAAACCTAGAGAAAGAGATCAATGTTCAAGTACAAGAAGGTTATAGAACACCAAGCAGGTTTAACCCAAAGAAGACTACTTCAAGGCACTTAATAGTCAAACTCCCAAAGATCAAGGATAAAGAAAGGATCCTAAAAGCAGCAAGAGAAAAGAAACAAATAACATATAATGGAGCTCCCATATGTCTGCCAGTAGATTTTTCAGTGGAAACCTTACAAGCCAGGAGATAGTGGCAAGACATATTTAAAGTGCCAAGGGGAAAAAGAATTTACCCTAGAGTAGTATAGCTGGTGAAAATATCCTTCAAGCATGAAGGAGAAATAGTTTCCCAGACAAATAAAAGTTGAGGGATTTCATCAACACCAGACCTTTTCTACAAGAAATGCTAGAGGGAGTTCTTCAATCTGAAAGAAAAGAACATTAATCAGCAATAAAAAATAATCTAAAGGAGGCCAGGTGCAGTGGCTCACACCTGTAATCCCAGCACTTTGGGAGGCTGAGGCGGGCGGATCACAAGGTCAGGAGTTCAAGACCAGCCTGGCCAATATAGTGAAACCCCGTCTCTACAAAAAATACAAAAATTAGCTGGGCATAGTGGCGGCCGCCTGAAGTCCCAGCTACTCAGGAGGCTGAAGCAGGAGAATCGCTTGAACCCGGGAGGCGGAGGTTGCAGTGAGACAAGATGGCGCCACTGCACTTCAGCCTAGTGACAGAGCGAGACTCCATCTAAAAAAAAAAAAAAAGTCATCTAAAGGTACAAAACTCACTGGTGATAGTAAGCACACAGAAAAACACAGAATATTATAACACTATAATTGTGGTGTGTAAACTGCTCTTATGTAGAAAGACTAAATGATAAACCAATCAAAAATAACTTTTCAAGACATAGTACAATAGATGTAAAGAGAAACAACAAAAAGTTAAAAAGCAGAGGGATAAAGTTAAAGTGTAGAGTTTTTATTAGTTTTCTTTTTTGCATGTTTATGCAATCTTTGTTGTCATCAGTTTAAAATAATGGGTTATAAGACAGTATTTGCAAGCCTCATGGTAACCTCAAGTCAAAAAACATACAACAGATACACACACACAAAGCAAGAAATTAAATCATGCCACAAGAGAAAATCATCTTCACTAAAAGACAAGAAGGAAGGTAAAAAGGAAGAGAAGACCACAAAACAACCAGAAAACAAATAACAAAATGGCAGAAGTCCTTACTTATTGATAACATTGAATGTAAACAGACTAAATTCTCCAATCAAAAGACACAGACTGGCTGAATTGATTAAAAAGCAAGACCCAGTGAATCTGTTTCCTACAAGAAACACACTTCACCTATAAAGATACACATAGACCGAAAATAAAGGGATGGAAAAAGATATTCCATGCCAATGAAAACCAAAAAAGGACAAGAGTAGCTATACTAATATCAGACAAAATAGATTTCAAGATAAAAACTGTAAGAAGAGACAAAGAAGGTCATTATATAATAATAAAAGGGTCAATTCTTCAAGAGGCTATAACAACTATAAATAAATATGCACCCAGTGCTGGTGCACCGAGATATATAAATTAAACATTACAGCAAAAGAGAGAGACCTCAATACAATAATAGCTGGAGACTTCAACACCCCACTTTCAGCATTGGACAGATCGTCCAGACAGAAAATCAACAAAGAAACATTGGACTAAATCTGCAATATAGAACAAATGGATCTAATAGATATTTACAGAACATTTTATCCAACTGCTGCAGAATACATATTCTTCTTATCACATGGATCATTCTCAAGGACAGAACACATGTTAAGTCACAAAACAAGTCTTAAAACATTAAAAAGGTCAGGTGCAGTGGCTCACGCCTGTAATCCCAACCCTTTGGGAGGCTGAGGTGGGCAGATCACCTGAGGTCAGGAGTTTGAGATCAGCCTGGCAAACATGGTGAAACCCCGTCTCCACTGAAAATGCAAAAATCAGCTGGGCATGGTGGTGTGCACCTGTAATCCCAGCTACTCGGGAGGCTGAGGCAGGAAAATCACTTGAACCCAGGAGGTGGAAGCTGCAGTGAGCCGAGATCATGCCACTGCACTTCAGACTGGGAGACAGAGCAAGACCCTGTCTCAAAAAAAAAAAGAAAAACCCTGAAATGATACCAAGTATCTTCTCTGACCACAAGTAAACTAGAAATCAATAACAAGAAGAATTTTGGAAACTATACAAACACATGGAAATTAAGCAATATGCTCCCAAATGACCAATAGGTCAATGAAGAAATTAAGGAAATTGAGAAATTTCGTGAAACAAATGATAATGGAAACACAACACACCAAAAGCTATGAGATACAGTGAAAGCAGTACTAAGACAGAAACTTACGGCTATAAATGCCTACATCAAAAAAAGAGGAAAAACTTCAAATACGTAACCTAATAACACATCTTAAAGAATGAGAAAAGCAAGAGCAAACCAAACCCAAAATTAGTAGAAGAGTCCAGCAATTTGAGAGGCTGAGGCTGGCAGATTGCTTGAGCCCAGTAATTTGAGACCAGCCTGGGCAACATGGCAAAACCTCATCCCTATAAAAAATACAAAACTTAGCTGGGCGTGATGGTGCACACCTGTAGTCCCAGCTACTCGGGAGTCTGACGTAGGAAGATCACTTGGGCACCAGGAGGTTGAGGCTGTAGTGAGCTATAATCATGCCCCTGTGCTCTGGCCTGCATGACAGAGCAAGACTCTGTTTAAAAGAAAAAAAAAAAAAACTTAGTAGAAGAAAATAAATAATAAAGATTAGAGCAGAAATAAATGAAATTGAAATGAAAATACAAAAGGTCACTGAAACAAAAAGTTGGGTTTTGTTAAAAGATACACAAAGTTGACAAACCTTTAGTCAGACTAAGAAAAAGAGAGAAGATCCAAATAAATAAAATCAGAGGCAGCTGGACAAGGTAGCTGATCCCTATAATCCTAGCACTTTGGGAGGGTGAGGCAGGCACTTGAGCTCAGGAGTTTGAGACCAGCCTGGGCAACATGGTGAAACCTCATCTCTACCAAAAATATAAAAAATTAGCCAGGTGTGGTGGTGCAAGCCTGTGGTCCCAGCTACTTGGGACGCTGAGGTGGGAGGATTGCTTGAGCCAGGGGAGACAGAGGTTGCAGAGCATCAAGATTGCACCACTGCACTCCAGCCTGGGTGACAGACCATATCTCAAAAAAATAAATAAATAATAAAATAAGAGATGAAAAAGGAGACATTACAACTGATACCACAGAAATTCAAAGGATCATTTGTGGCTACTATGAGCAACTATATGCCAATAAATTGGAAAATCCAAAGGAAATGGATAAATGCCTAGACACATATAACACACCAAGATTGATCCATGAAGAAATTTGAAACCTAGACAGACCAATAACAAGTAACAAGATCAAAGTCATAATAAAATGCTACTGATTTTTGTATGTTGATTTTGTATCCTGCAACTTTACTGAATTCTAAAGTTCTTTTCCTCCCCATAAAGAAAAGCCCAGGACCTCGCGGTGGCTCACGCCTTTAATCCCAGCACTTTGGGAGGCGGAGACAGGCGGATCACGAGGTCAGGAGATCGAGACCATCCTGACTAACACAGTGAAACCCCCCGTCTCTACTAAAAATACAAAAAATTAGCCAGGCATTGTGGCAGGCACCTGTAGTCTCAGCTACTTGGAAGGCTGAGGAAGGAGAATGGCATGAACCCAGGAGGCGGAGCTTGCAGTGAGCTGAGATCGCGCCACTGCACTTCAGGCTGGGCGACAGTGCGAGACTCTGTCTTAAAAAAAAAAAAAAAAAAAAAAAAAACATAAACAAAAGAAAAGCCCAGGACCTGATGGCTGAACTCTACCAAACATTTAAGGAAGGATTAATACTAATCCTACTCAAACTATTCCCAAAAATAGAGGAGGAGAGAATACTTCCGAACTCACTCTATGAGGCCAGTATTACTCTGATACCAAAACTAGACAAAGACACATCAAAGAAAGAAAACTACAGGCCAATATCTCTAATGACTACTGATACAAAAATCCTCAACAAAATACTAGTAAAGCAAATTCAACAATACATTAAAACAGTCATTCATCATGACCAAGTGGGATTTATCCCAGGGATGCAAGGATGGTTCAACATGTGTGAATCAATCAATGTGATAAATTATATCAACAGAATAAAGAACAAAAACCATATAATCATTTCAATTAATGCTGAGAAAGCACTTGATAAAATTCAACATCCCTTCATGATAAAAATCCTCAAAAAACTGAGCACAAAGGAACATATCCCAGCATAATAAAAGCCATATATGGCTGGGCATGGTGGCTCATGCCTGTAATCCTATAACTTTGAGAGGCTGAGGGGGCAGGTCACTTGAGGCCAGGAGTTTGAGACCAGCCTGGCCAACACGGCAAAACCTTGCCTCTACTAAAAATACAAAAAATTAGCCTTGGTATGGTGGTGCATGCCTGTAGTCCCAGCTGCTTGGGAGGCTGAAGCATGAGAATTGCTTGAACCTAGGAGGCAGAGGTTACAGTGAGCCAAGATGGCACCACTGCACTCCAGCCAGAACAACAGAGCAAGACTCTGTCTCAAAAAAAAAAAAAAAAAAAAAAAGTCATATACGATAGACCCACAGCTAGTATTGTATTGAATTGAATGGGGAAAAACTGAAAGCCTTTCCTTCAAGATCTAGAAAAAAGATGGCCACTTTCACCACTGTTATTCAAGACAGTACTGGAAGTCCTAGCTACAGCAATCAGATAACATAAAGAAATAAAGGATATCCACCTTTGCAGGGACATAGATGAAGCTGGAAACCATCATTCTAAGCAAACTATCACAAGGTCAGAAAACCAAACACCGCATGTTTTCACTCATAGGTGGGAGTTGAACAATGAGAACACATGGACACAGGGTGAGGAACATCACACACCAGGACCGGTAGATGGGGAGTCGGGGGCTGGGGGAGGGATAACATTAGGAGAAATATCTAATGTAAATGACGAGTTGATGGGTGCAGCAAACAAACATGGCACATGTATACCTATGTAACAAACCTGCACATTGTGCATATGTACCCTAGAACTTAAAGTATAATTTAAAAAAAAAAGCAAGAAATAAAGGACATCCAAACTGGAAAAGCAGATGACAAATTATCCTTGTTTGCAAATGATATGATCTTATATTTGGAAAAACCTAAAGACTCCGCCAAAAAACTGCTAGAACTTTAGAATTTATTAGTAAACTATTGTTTACAGATAAATTCAGTAAAGTTGCAGGATACAAAATCAACATACAAAAGTCAGCAGCATTTCTATATGCCAACAGTGAACAATCTGAAAGGGAAATCAAAAAAGTAACCCATTTACAATAGCCACAAATCAAATTAAATACCTAAGCATTAACTTAACCAAAGACATGAAAGAGCTCTACAAAGAAAACTATAAAACATTTGTGAAAGAAATTTAAGAGGACACCAAAAAATGGAAAAGTATTTCATGTTCATGGATTGGAAGAATCAATATTGTTAAACTGTCTATACTACCCAAAGCAATCTATAGATTCAATGAAATTCCTGATAAAATAGCAATGACATTCTTCACAGAAATAGAAAAAAAAATCCTAAAATTTATATGGAACCACAAAAGACCCAGAATAGCCAGTTATCCTGAACAAAAAGTACAAAACTGGAGGAATCACATTACCTGACTTCAAATTATACTACAGAGCTATAGTAACCGAAACAGCACAGTACTGGCATAAAAACAGATACATAGACCCATGAAACAGAATAGAGAACCCAGAAATAAATCCATACAGCTACAGTAAACTCATTTTCCACAAAGGTGCCAGGAACATATACTGGAGAAAGGACAGTCTCTTCAATAAATGATACTGGGAAAACAATATCCATATGCAGAATAATGAAACTAGACCCCTATCACTCACCACATAGACAAATCAAATCAGCCTGTAATCCCAGCACTTTGGGAGGCTGAGGCAGGTGGATCACAAGGTTAGGAGTTCGAGACCAGCCTAACCAACATGCTGAAACCCCGTCTCTACTAAAAATACAAAAAAAAAAATTAACTGAGTGTGGTGGTGCACGCCTGTAATCCCAGCTACTCAGGAGGCTGAGGCTGGAGAATCGTTTGAACCTGGGAGGTGGCGGTTGCAGTGAGCAGAGATCAAGCCACTGCACTCACTGCACTCCAGCCTGAGTGACAGAGGGAGACTCCATCTCAAAAAAAAAAAAAAAAAAAGAAAAAGAAAAATCAAATCAAAATGGAATAAAGACTTAAATATAAGTCTTCAAACTATAAAACTACTTCAAAAAAGCCTGGGGAAACTCTCCAAGACATTGTTCTGGGCAAAAATTTCTTGAGTAATGCCCCATCAGCATAGGCAACCAAAGCAAAAATAAATAAATGGGGTCACATCAAGTTTAAAAGCTTCTGCACAGCAAAGGAAACAGTCAACAAAGTGAAAGGACAACCCACAGAATGGGAGAAAATATTTGCAAACTACCCATCTGACAAGGGATTAATAACCAGAATATATAAGGAATGGCATATAACTATCAGAATAAATCTAATAATCCAATTTTTAAATGGGCAAAAGATCTGAATAGACATTTCTCAAAAGAAGACATACAAACAGCAAACAGGTATATGAAAAGGTGCTCAACATCATTGATCATCAGAAAAATGCAAATCAAAACTACAATGAGATATCATCTTACTCCAGTTAAAATGGCTTTTATCCAAAAGCCAGGCAATAACAAAAGCTGGCAAGGATGTGGAGAAAGGGAACTCTCACACATTGTTGGTGAGAATATTAATTAGTACAACTACTATGAAGAACAGTTTGGAGGTGCCTCAAAAAACTAAAAATAGAGCTAGCATACAATCCAGCAATCCCACTGCCGAGTATATAACCAAAAGAAAGGAAATCAGTATATGGAAGAGTTATCTGCATTCCCACGTTTGTTGCAGCACTGTTCACAATAGCCAAGATTTGGAAGCAACGTAAGTGTCCATCAACAGATATTTACATACAATGGAGTACTATTTAGGCATTAAAAAGAATAAGATCCTGTTATGTGCAACAAGATGGATGGAACTGAAGGTCATCATGTTAAGTGAAATAAGCCAGGCACAGAAAGACAAACTTCACGTGTTTTCACTTATCTGTGGGATCTAAAAATCAAAAAAAATTGAACTCATGGAGATAGAGAGTAGGCTGGGCGTGGTGGCTCACGCCTGTAATCCCAACACTTTGGGAGGCTGAGGCAGCCAGATCACCTGAGGTCAGGAGTTCGAGACCAGCTTGGCCAACATGGTGAAACCCCATCTCTACTAAAAATACAAAAATTAGCCAGGTGTGGTGGCGGGCACCTGTAATCCTAGCTACTTGGGAGGCTAAGGCAGGAGAATCACTTGAACCCAGAAGGCAGAGGTTGCAGTGAGCTGCGATCATGCCACTGCACTCCACCTTCCAGCCTGGGCAACAAGAGCAAGACTCAATCTCGAAAGAAGAAAAAAGAGTAGAAGGATGGTGGTTACCAGAGCTGGGAAGGGTAGTGGGAGAGGGTTGGGGGTGTGGGGAAAACTGGGGATGGTTAATGGATACAAAAAGTAGAAAGAATGAATAACACCTAGTATTTGATAGCACAACAGGATGACTATAGTCAATAATAATTTAATTGTACATTTTAAAATCATTAGAATAGTATAGTTGGATTGTTTATAAAAACAAAGGATAAATGCTCGAGGGGATGGATACCCCATTTACCATGATGTGATTATTAAACATCTTGCATCCCTATATCAAAACATCTCATGTACCCCATAAATATATATATACCTATGTACCAACAAAAATTAAAAATTAAAATAAATAAAAATAAAAATGAAGTAGTCAAAGTCATAGAATCAAGGAGTAGAATGGTGGTTTCCAGGGACTGGAGGGCAGGGGAAAATCAGGAGTTACTAATCAACAGGCATAAAGTCTCAGCTAAGCAAGATGCATAAGCTCTAAAGATCTGCTATACAGCATTGCACCTATCAACAATATATATCAACAATAATGTATTATACACTTAAAATTTTGTTAAGAAGACAGGCCCGGGTGCAGTGGCACACGCCTGTAATCCCGGCACTTTGGGAGGCCAAGGCAAGCAGATAACCTGAGGACAGGAGCTCAAGACCAGCCTGGCCAACATGGTAAAACCCTGTCTCTACTAAAAATACAAAAACTAGCTGGGTGCGGTGGCCAGCTACTCAAGAGGCTGAGGCAGGAGAATCCCTTGAACCCGGGAGGCAGAGGTTGCAGTGAGCAGAGAGCACGCCACTGCACTCCAGTCTGGGCAACAAGCGAGACAATGTCTCAAAAAAAATTTTTTTGTTGTTCAGAGGACAGATCTCATGTTACATATTCTTTCCACAATAATTTTTTTAAGTCTAAAAAATTGGACATAAATGTTCATTATTATGGGATTGTTTAAAAAACTTACATTCTATCCACACAGATCAATATTATGCAACCCTTAATAATGATGACCTAGTTTTATATGTATTGGTTTGAAAGACATTAATTATAAATTATATAGTAAAAATGCAACCAATAGAGGATTGGTCCATTTAAAATGAATGCATTTTCATCTAAATGAAAATCTGTTTACAATGGTTTTCTATGTTTATGCATTTCTCTATTTCCTAAAATTCTTATAATGAGCATATATTTTTTAAGGAAAAAACAATACCAATGTTTTTGAAAAATACAAATGTAAACTTTAAGAACTTCACACAAACCACATACCACCAATATATTTAAAATTGTCCGCATTATGATACATTTTAGTCATTGTTCTTCAGATTATAAATTTCTATAAGATTATTTATATGTTGTTCTTATTAAAATTTACATTAATTCATTTTCCTTAAGCTTTCTTTAAGGAATTTTTTTGGTATCAATATCAATTTTACATCTTCCTAGACTTTGTTCTGGAATTTAAATGAGTGTAAATACTTAATTGCTCAGCCAAATACCAAACACTTCAATCCACAGGCTCTGTGCCTTTGGAACAGATGATTATGAAAATAAATGGTTCTGGAGAGTTCACATTTACTAGAAGTGTCAAAAAATAAAGATGGATTACAAAAGCTCTAAAAAATGTGTGGCTTGTAGTGTGTAATGGTTTTCAAAAGGGATGAGTGTATTTGCATGTGTGTTAGGTTTGTGTGTAAATGCACATACCTGTATCTTTCATAAGTATATGTGAGAATTCCTGTTTACGCTCATGGTGTGTACTTTCTCATAGGTAATAAAATCTGTTATGCATATGCTTATCTGTACCTCCAAGGCAAGCCACATTTGCTTTCATGTTATGTTCAGGAAACCAGCCTCAACTTGTCTGAAAAGAGTTTCAGTGTTGGGCCTGCTCCACTCTGGCCACCAGCCGTGGAGATGGGCTATTTTTGACAAAGGTGCAGAGTAGAAGGGCAACGCAGGCCGCGGCCCAGTAAGTCAGTCGACCAGGGCGCGCGAGGAATTTCAGCACCACGGACATAGGCAAGCCTGATCCAAGTCCTTTCCCCGCAGAGGAAGATCGCTCCTCCGGAGCTACCCACAGCCCTCTGGACCCGGGGCGTTACTATCTCCAGGCCCTCGATCGTCACTCGGACACGAGCTTTCCGCCTCGCTCCTCGCGAAGCCGGGTGAAAACCTGGCCCGAGATGCAGGTCTGTGCTGAGCCTTCATCCGCCGCAACACGAGTCTCCTTCCTGCCGGCCCGCGCGACCCTTCTTCCCTCTCCTCCTCTCAAATGAGGCCAAATGGGCGCACGTGGCGTAGAAATTCTACAGCGCCCAGAGTACTGTGAGGAAAGATTCGCCTTTTCCTCCCCGTGGCTGCTGGAGGCTGTGCGAACTTGCCCTGAGCCTCCTCCGCCACTCTCGGCCGTGACCAGGCCCTTCCTCCACTAACCCTTGCCCTCGTCTTCCCTTGGGAAAAGATTTCTACAAACCGTCGATGTACCACGAAAATCTCAGCGCCCACAGACTGGCATTCAAGAGTCATGGACATGAGACAAGAGAGTAACGGAAAATACAAATTCTTGGCCATATTTCTAAAATCATCCAGGCTTTTTTAAAACTTGTATTTGAAATTGATCCCATATGACGCCACAGTGACTCACCCCTTGCTTGGGTGGGCTACTGGGCGAGAGGAAAGCAACAGCCCCTGGCCTTCATCATGGATGCTGCAGGAGGGCCCAGACACGCGACAGCGGAAAGAAACGGGAAACCGGGCCGTAGCCGATGCTGGCCCTCCCGTCCCCGTGTCCAGGTTCTCCAGGAGGGCAGCACAGAGAAATGCGGGCCCCGCGGCCTTTCAGGCGTCGTGCAGAGCACCCCGAAGTCTGCAAAGCGGGCGGGGCGCGTCGCCCCCAGCCCGGCCCTTACCCAAAAAGACTGTTCTGCTCCTTAGCTGTGGTGGCTAAACGCGGGTGTGTGGAGTTCGTGGTCCGCTCTCATTCCCCTGTCGGGCGGCTGGGCAGGCAGGATCAAGGTCCCAGTCCGTCGCCGCCGACCGGCTCCCGGGGCCCTGTTACCTGCGTGTCGCGGCGAGGAAGGTGCCCCCGGAGGCGACTGACGCGGGCGTGCACTCGCCTGGGAAAATCGAGGCGGGCACTGCCCGGGGTAGTGCGGAGGAAGAGGGGCGCCGCCGGCGCAGACTCTGCGCCTGCGCTCTCCGCCGCCCCCACCCCACAACCTGACTGGCGCCGGAGTTGGAGACTGCGGGGGCCGCTCAGGGTTGTGCCTGAACTGAAGGACTTCCTCTACCCGCGAGGTGGGAGGGTCCATGGGAAAGCGCCCGCCGGGGTCCCTCTAGCTTACGCCCTTGGAGGGCGCTTGTTTGAAGCAATTGCTTGTCTGCCAGGGCTACGTAGTCGGCTGCAAGTGGGCACGGAGGCAGTTTCTGTCCATTTCCACCCATTGTTTGCGCTTAAAAGTCGCAAGTCTATTCCTTCATGTTTAAATATGTGTCCAGCATCGGAAAATCGTGGTCAGGAAAAGTCTTCGGGTATCCCCGAGTCCACCCGCCATTTTACTGATAAGGTCTCTGAGGGAAGGGTCTTGACACTGCACAGCTGGTTCTTCTACCCAAGTGCATATGCCTCAGTCCCAAGTGGAATGAATATAGCTTCTTGGAAACAGACTGGTCATTAAAAGCAGTGGATTTGATGGGTGCAGGGGACAGGCAGGAAGGCTATAACCCTGGAACAGGCAAGAAAGGGTGAGGGCTGAACCAAGGTGCTGGCTGTGGGAAAAAACAGGAGGTGCTTGCTGGTTTTTCCTCTGTCCCTTCAGACCCACTCCCCACTCTGCTCTGTGACTCAGGACTGACCTTCATGGGCTACGTCAACTATAATCTGGCTTTCAATTGGTTTTGGCAAGTGGGAGGCACCTGCAGATCAGAAGGCAGGATGTGATTCAGGGCCTCCCCTGCATCCCCAGCGGGCCACCCTGTTAGCAGTGGCTATGCTCTTCATCTGAAAGCCATTACTCCCGTCCTGTGGCCCTCTCCTGCAGTTTTCTCCAGGTTCTGGTTACCACTAACTACCCTTGCCGCTTCAGGCCTGGGGTGGGTAATGACGCCCAGAGGTTTCCTTTAACCCCATCCACACCTTTTTAATAGTCCCTTCATTAAACTCTCCTCAACTATCCCATCTTTTCCCCACCTTTCCAGGACGCTATAATAGATTTTAGTCCATTGCGGTTGGCAAAATTCATGAGGACAAAAATATATGTAAAAGAAATACGAGGCTTTTAAAAGGTGAGAAGTCTTCCAGAGCCATCTTGACAGTTCCCTGGGCTCCAGGCAGCCAGCATGCTAGGTGGTCTCCCCACTGGGCCCCATAGCCCGAGGGTACCAGTTTAGGTAGACCCAAGAATGGAATTCAGACTGCTCATAAACAGTGTGATCACCAAAGGGCTGGGGATCATTTGAGAGTCCAGCATAACAGGATTTTGGATTCCTCTTGAGGTGGAGAGACAATCTAGATCTTTATACAGCAAGTGCTGGTGCTCTCCCAACTACAGCTGGGCTGCTTTTGAATGAGTCAATATTCTTAGGACACTTAAGAGAGTCCTGGAAACAGTGTCTGATAAATGCGCTTAACAAGAAACTGCTGAGTGAGGCAATTGTCAATTGAGAGCCTCTGGCTGTTTCTGTAGAAAATCCAAGAATGTTCCCAAAGACGGGGAAAAAGGCAACAGGGTAGGAAGTCATTAAATTGCCTCTAGCACACTATGGTGTGCTTGGTCTGAATCCAAAATTTGACCATTTCTCGGGCTTGTAAAAACAACCAACTGATTTGACTACTTTGATTCCTTCCCCATCCCCTTAAAAAACAAAACAAAAACAAAATAAACAAACAAAAAACCCACCAATGCAGTATCTTAGCAAGACTTACCCAAAGGGACCCCCAGCTGTAGCTATTTGCAAATAAAATTAATGTCCAAGCAAACACACTATTTGTACTGAATACAAATGAGACCAGAACAGAACATTTAACATGTAAATATTTCCAAACTTTCACCCTTCTGAAGAGAAAGGATCATTTGTTGTTCAGACATGCATTAATTGTGCTCATCTCAATAAGGAATAGAGGTGAAGAAGCAAAAGGAGCCTCAGAAGGCTAGGCTGATCTGCAAGGCTCAGTTAGATTTTTTGTTTTGGAGAAGGTGGGATGGGGTGGGGATAAGGAAGGCAACCAGCAAAGTTTGAGTAAGGGAGTAAGAAAAAAAGACCTGGAATGAGCTGACTTTAGGAGAGATGGTTTCTGGGAGTTTTGAGAGAGTGAGACTAGGGATTTAGCACAGCTGACATTCTGAGTGACACCAAGGTATAGAAAGATATGAAAGAGGATTTTTAGACATTTTGTGATGTTTAATAAATGGAATTATTTTGTGCTATGATACATAGGGCTTTTCCTTACAAGTGTCAAAAACTTAGACTGATTTAAGAAAAGGAGTATATTTGGCTTAATAACTGAAAAATCCATAGATAGGTAACTTCAGATATGACTAGATTCACGAATGCAAATATTGACATCAGGACATGATCTCTCCATTCCTCTTTGTTGACATCAAAGAGTTTGTTTTCACATAGTGATTTCTTGCCACCTCCCCACCTTTCCCCAGTGTTCAACTTATATCATCTTTATAGCTAGCCATTCCAAAAGAAGCAGAGCACTTATTTCCCAGTAGTTCCAACAAAATATTGAGCTTATGTCTCATTGGCAAATTCATATACCTTAATCTAGAGACAGGGCCAGGCACAGTAGCTCATGCCTGTAATCCTAGCACTTTGGGAGGCCAAGGCAGGCGGATCACCTGAGGTCAGGAGTTTGAGACCAGCCTGACCAACATGGAGAAACCCCGTCTGTATTAAAAATACAAAATTATGGCTGGGCGCGGTGGCTCACGCCTGTAATCCTAGCACTTTGGGAGGCCCAGGCGGGCAGATCATGAGGTCAAGAGATCGAGATCATCCTGGCTAACATGGTGAAACCCCATCTCTACTAAAAAATCCAAAAAAAAATTAGCCAGGCATGGTGGCGGGCGCCTGTAGTCCCAGCTACTCGGGAGGCTGAGGCAGGAGAATGGCATGAACCCAGAAGATGGAGCTTGCAGTGAGCCAAGATCGCACCACTGCACTCCAGCCTGGATGACAGAGTGAGACTCCGTCTCAAAAAAAAAAAAAAAAAAAAAAAAAAATTAGCCAAGTGTGGTGCCACATACCTGTAATCCCAGCTACTCAGGAGGCAGAGGCATGAGAATCGCTTGAACCCAGGAGGCAGAGGTTGCGGTGAGCCCAGATCATGCCATTGCACTCCAGCCTGGGCAACAAAAGCAAAACTCCATCTCAAAAAAAAAAAAAAAAATCTAGAGACAGAGAATAGGGGAGAGTTCATCCTCCAAAAGAAAATCAAGATTCTTTTTACCAGAACAAACCATATAGTGATGGGCAGGTGAAAAAAGAAAATATTCACTACAGGTACCTCTCAAAACAACTTTGGTTAAGATGTATATTGCTTTCCAGTATTTTTTGTGGACACCAAACTAGTGTTTCTTTTGAAAATGACAGCAAGGCAGCTGAACTGTTTCTTTAACTTAAAAAATAAGGTGAAATGTCAGCCAGCACAGTGGTTCACGCCTGTAATCCCAGCACTTTGGGAGACCAAGGTGGGCAGATCACTTGAGGTCAGGAGTTCGAGACCAGCCTAGCCAATATGGTGAAACCATGTCTGTAGTAAAAATACAAAAGTTAGCTGGGCATGGTGGTGCGCGCCTGTAATCCCAGCTATTCGGGAGGCTGAGGCAGGAGAGTCACTTGAACTCAGGAAGCAGAGGCTGCAGTGAGCTGAGATCACACCATTGCATTCCAACCTGGGAATTGCAGCAAGTCTCTGTCTCAAAAAAAAAATCAAATAAATAAAAAACAACAAAAAAAATAAAGTGAAATGTCTTGCTGTTCCTATACAAAGAGATACCAGAAAATATTCTTAGAATGTATTTTAGTCTGAGTTTTCATACACTCATAATTTTTATTTAAGTGGCCCCTTTTCTGATCCCAGCAAAGAACTAGAATCCTCAAAGCCCTGAATAAGTTACCAGAGTTCCTCATTACCATTCTGGAGATACTTATTTCCTCTTATCAGCATCATCGACTTCACTCACAATCAGATACAAAGCTCAATACAGTTGATTCTTGAACAATATCAGTTTGAAGTAGACAGATCCACTTATATGTGGCCCTTTTTTTTCAGTAAATATATTAGAAAAGTTTTTGGAGATTTGTGACCATTTGAAAAAATTTACAAACCATATAGCCTAGAAATATACAAAAAAAATTAAGAAAAAGTTAGGTACATCATGAATGCATAAAATATATGTAGATACTCGTCCATTCTATCATTTACTGTCATAAAATATACACAAATCTATTATAAAACGTTAAAATTTATCAGGCCAGGTGCGGTGGCTCACACCTGTAATCCCAGCACTTTGGGAGGCTGAGGCAGGTGGATCACTCGAGACGAGCCTGGCCAACATGGTGAAACCCTATCTCCACTAAAAATACAAAAATTAGCCAGGCTTGGTGGTGCACATCTGTAATCCCAGCTACTCAGGAGGCTGAGGCAGGAAAATCACTTGAACCCAGGAGGTGGAGGTTGCAGTGAGCCCAGATTGCGCCACTGCACTCCAGCCTGTGTGACAGAGTGAGACTCTGTCTCAAAAAAAAAAAAGTTAAAATTTATCAAAATTGGGCCGGGCGCAGTGGCTCACACCTGTAATCCAGCACTTTGGGAGACCAAGGCGGGCAGATCACAAGGTCAGGAATTCGAGACCAGCCTGGCCAACATGGTGAAACCCCGTCCCTACTAAAAATATAAAAATTAGCCAGGCGTGGTGGCTGTAATCCCAGCTACTCGGGAGGCTGTGGCAGGAGAATCTCTTGAAACTGAAAGGCGGAGGTTGCAGTAAGCCGAGATCGCACCACTGCACGTGAAACAACAAAACTCCATCTCAAAAAAAAAAAAAAAAACTTATCAAAACTTACACAAACACAGACTGTATATGGCACCATTAGCAGTCAAGAGAAATGTAAACAAACATGAAGATGCAGTATTAAATCATAACTGCGGCCAGGCGCGGTGGTTCACGCCTGTAATCCCAGCACTTGGGGAGGCCGAGGCGGGCGGATCACCTTTCTTACTAACATTTTCTTTTCTCTAGCTGACTTTATTGTAAGAATACATACCAAATACATATAACATACAAAATGTGTGATGATCAACTGTTTCTGTTATCAGTAAGACTTTGAGTCAACAGTAGGCTATTAATAGTGAAGTTTGGGGGGAGTCAAAAGTTGTATGTGGATTATTGACTGTGTGGAGTTTCAAAATGGATCAAAGACCTGAATATAAGAGCATAAACTATAAAACTCTTAGAAGAAAACATAGGATAGGCTGGGCGCAGTGGCTCACACCTATAATCCCAGCATTTTGGGCGGCCTAAGCGGGTGGATCACCTGAGGTCAGGAGTTCGAGACCAGCTTGACCAACATGGTGAAACCCCGTCTCTACTAAAAATATAAAATTATCTGGGCATGGTGGCATATGCCTGTAATCCCAGCTACTTGGGAGGCTGAGGCAGGAGAATCACTGGAATCTGGGAGACAGAGGTTGCAGTGAGCCAAGATCGCACCATTGCACTCTAGCCTGTGCAACAAGAGTGAAACTCCAACTCAAAAAAAAAAAAAAAAAAAAATGAAAACGTAGAAGAAAACCTTCATTACATTGGATTTGGCAATGATTTCTTAGATGTAACACAAAAAAGCACAGGCAATAAGATAAAAAATAGATCAGTTGGACTTTATCAAAATTAAATGTCTTTTGTGCATCAAAAAACACTACCAACAGATTAGAAGGCAACCCATGAAATGGAAGAAAATATTTGCAAATCATATATCTAATAAGATTGATATCCAGCATACATAAATAACTCAACTCCTACAACTCAACAGCAGCAACAACAAAAACCAACCCCTTTTAAAAATAGGCAAAGGGCCAGGCATGATAGCTCATGCCTATAATCCCAGCACTTTGGGAGGCTGAGGTAAGCAGATCGTTTGAGCCCAGGAATTTGAGACCAGCCTAGGCAACATAGTGAGACCTCATCTCTACCCCCACAAAATACAAAAATTAGCTGGATGTCCCTGTAGTTCCCAGCTACTTGGGAGGCTGAGGTGGGAGGATCACTTGAATCCAGGAGTAGGAGGTTGCAGCGAGACAAGATAGAGCCAGTACACTCCAGCCTGGGCAACAGAGTGAGACCCTGTCTCAAAAAAAAAAAAAAAAAAAAAAAAGCCGGGGGGGAAGGGCAGGCAAAGGATTTGCATAGACATTTCCCTAAAGAAGATATACAAATGGACTGAGTGTGGTGGCTCATGCCTGTAATCCCAGCACTTTGGGAGGCCGAGGTGGGTGGATCACTTGAGGTCAGGAGTTTGAGATCAGCCTGGCCAATGTGGTGAAACACCGTCTCTACTAAAAATACAAAAATTAGCCAGCCGTGGTGGCAGGTGCCTGTAATCCCAGCTACTTGGGAGGAGGCTGAGGCAGGAGAGTCACTTGAACCCAGGAGGCAGAGGTTACAGTGAGCCAAGATCATGCTACTGCACTCCAGCCTGGGTGACAGAGCAAGACTCCGTCTCAAAAAAAAAATTTGGCCAGGCGAGGTGGCTCATGCCTGTAATCCCAGCACTTTGGGAGGCCGAGGCGGGTGGATCACGAGGTCAGAGATCAAGACCAACCTGACTAACCCAGTGAAACCCCATCTCTACTAAAAATACAAAAAATTAGCCGGGCGTGGTGGCACACGCCTGTAGTCCCAGCTACTCAGGAGACTGAGGCAGGAGAATCCCTTGAACCCAGGAGGCAGAAGTTGCAGTGAGCCGAGATCGCACCACTGCACTTCAGCCTAGGTGACAGAGTGAGGCTCTGTCTCAAAAAAAAAAGAAGATTTACAAATGGCCTAGAAGCACATGGAAAGATGAAAAGATGCTCAACATCACTAATTATTAGGGAAATGCAAATTAAAAACCACAATGAGATACCCCTTCATATTCATGAGGAAAAGTATTATCAAAACACCAAAAAATAACAAGTGTTGGCAAGGATATGTGGAAAAATTGACATTGTTGCATTGCTGGTGGGAATTGTAAAATGCTATAGCTGATAGTTACACGAGGCAGATAAGGGAGGGTTCCCAGATAATCTCTCACCATCCCAAACATCATATGCTTTTGTGCAGATGCGGGAACCTGCCCAGAGTCTTCCCTGGGCATGTCTGCAATGCCTGTGCACTGAGAGAATGGGGTGGAGCCACCGGGAATTCACACCTTATGCAGAGGGAAGAGCCTGGCCTCTTCAGCTCATGTGTGGTGGCCTGGTATTTAATCTGTGAGGTGAAAGCCTGTTCACAGGACCCCCTCTTTCTTTGCTGAGAGTTTTCTTTTGACCCAATAAATCTGCCCTCCTCACCCTTCAATGCATCTGCATGCCTAATTTTTCCTGGTCATGAGACAATACCCTGGATTTTAGCTGAACTAAGGAGCAAAAATCCTGCATCATAGCCACTGGGGAAACTGGTATAATGATTCCTCAAAAAATTAAAAACATTTGCCATATGATCCAGTACTTTTACTTCTTTTTCTTTTTTACTTTTTTCTTTTTTTTTAAATTTGAGACAGAGTCTCACTCTGTCATCCAGGCTGGAGTGCAGTGGCATGATCTTAGCTCACTACAACCTCCGCCTCCCAGGTTCAAGCGATCTTCCCACTTCAGCCTCCAGAGTAGTTAGGACTACAGGTGTGTGCCACCATGCCAGCTAATTTTTGTAGAGACAGAGTTTCACCATATTGGCCAGCCTGGTATCGAACACCTGACCTCAGATGATCTGCTCACCTCGGCCTCCCAAAGTGCTGGCATTACAGGCATGAGCCACTGTGCCTAGCCTGATCCAGTCATTTTACTTATGATACATAAACAAAAGAAGTGAAATGAGAGACTTGAATAGATATTTGTACACCCATGTTCATAGCAGCATTAATCACAATAGCTAAAATGTGGAAGTAACTCAAGTGTTTGTCAATGGATGAATGAATTTAAAAAGTATGGTATTCACAGACAATGAAATATAATTCAGCCTTGAAAAGGAAGGACTTTCTGACACATGCTATTACATGCATGAACCTTAATAATATTATGCTAAGTGAAATAGGCCAAAAGGACAAATACAAATACTTTATGATTCCACTTATATGGGGTACCTAGAGTAGTCAAATTCATACAGACAGAAAGTAGAATTGTGGTACTGAGGCTGGGGTGGAGAATGGGGACTTAGTGTTTAATGGTACAAAGTTTCCATTGGGAAAGACAGAAGAGTTCTGCACGTGGGTGGTGGTGATGGTTGAACAACAATGTGAATATGTTTAATGCCATAGAACTATTCACTTAAAAATGACTAAAATGGGGGAACACTTATTCTATTTTAAGGAATAAAGTGTTGTCTTGATTCTAGAATCACAAATAAAGCCAATTGAAGTCTTTAAGCTATATTTATTATAACTTTTTTTTTTTTTGAGAAAGAGTCTCACTCTATTGCCCAGGCTGGAGTGCAGTGGTGCAATCTCAGCTCACTGTAGCCTCTACCTTCTGGGTTCAAGTGATTCTTGTGCCTCAGCCTCCCAAGTAGCTGGGGTTACAAGCACCTGCCACTATGCCTGGCTAATTTTTGTATTTTTAGTAGAGACAGGGTTTCATCACGTTGGTCAGGCTGGTCTCGAACTCCTGACCTCAGGTGATCTGCCTGCCTCAACCTCCAAAAATGCTGGGATTACAGGCGTGAGCCACCGTGCACAGCCTATAATTTTGTCGTTGTCTTTTGCCAAATAGTTTGAACCATAACCATAATCTTTTTCCTTTCCTTTTCTTTTTTTTTGAGACAGAGTCACTCTGTAACCCAGACTAGAGTGCAGTGGCTTGATCTCAGCTCACTGCAACCTCCGCCTCCAGGTTCAAGAGGTTCTTTGAGTAGCTGGGAGTACAGGCCTGTGCCACCATGCCCAGCTAATTTTTTGTATTTTTAGTGGAGATGGGGTTTCACCATATTGGCCAGGCTTGTCTCGAACTTCTGGCCTCAAGTGATCCACCTGCCTTGGCCTCTCAAAGTCCTGAGATTACAGGCATGAGCCACTGAGCCCACCCTGTAATCTTTTTAAATAAAAAATATTTGAATGAGGCCGGGCGTGGGAGAAATCACTTGAGCCTGGGAGGCAGAGGTTGTGGTGAGCCAAGATCACACCATTGCACTCCAGCCTGGATGACAGAGTGAGACTCTGTCTCAGTCAATCAATCAATCAATCAATTTGAATGAGGTAAGGCAGGGGTGGAGTTGAAAAAGCTTGAAAACAAAGGAAGATAAAAAATTACACTTCAGAAAAATCTCCTCAAATTGACAAGAAGCAGAATAGCTTCAGGAGGGAATGAGTGGATGTTCAGCATATTCTCCTCCTCTGGAGCATTGCTAAGGAGTGGTCCTAGGTGGGGTTGCTTGAGGCGCAACCAAATGACCTTCCAACCTCCACCTATCCCAAAACTGGATCTGTGAAACATTGGATTTGATCTGTAACAATGGCGATGCAGAGAAATTTAAATGGGTTGCAATATACAAACTAAGTGCCTTTCACGGAATTTATAATTCCCAAACTCACAAGTGGTGTTAAGCAGTTGAAAAACATGCAATCTCCGGTCAGGCGTGGTGTCTCATGCCTGTAATCCCAGCACTTTGGGAGGCCGAGGGGGGCAGATGACGAGGTCAGGAGATCGAGACCATCCTGGCTAACATGGTGAAACCCCGTCTCTACTAAAAAAATACAAAAAAATTAGCTGGGCATGGTGGCGGGCGCCTGTAGTCCCATCTACTGAGGAGGCTGAGGCTGGAGAATGGCGTGAACCTGGGAGGCGGAGCTAGCAGTTAGCCGAGATGGCGCCACTGCACTCCAGCCTGGGAGACAGACCAAAACTCCGTCTCAAAAAAAAAATAAAAATAAAAATAAATTAAATAAAATAAAAACATGCAATCTCCTTGTTTGGTGAAAACATACCTACACATTCAACTTCTCCCTTCTTTATTTCAGAGGAATGACTGCAGGATAACCTACATGGCATGGAATGCCAAAGATGTGGCTGTGTCTTATTATTATTTCTACCAGTTGGCAAAAATGCACTCAGAGCCTGGAACCTGGGAGGAGTTCCTGGATAAATTCATGGCTGTAAAGGTGTGTTTTGGTTTCTAGTATGACTATACCAGAAACTGCTGGGAGAAGAGGAAAAGGGTTTTGTATCTTTTACCTATTTTTATGAAGACATGAAAGAGAATTCAAAGTGTGGAATTCAGAAGCTGTTAAATAGAGAAAGACATGCCAGAAGAAACTGTGGGAAAAATCCTCTAGTATAGCTCTTCTGATGTGATAAAGCAGAATCCTAGTAGAAATTATGCCACTATGGAAAATGATCAGATGGACCATTCTGTCTCTCTTCATAAGAAAGGATATTTCTGAAGACTGGAAGAATCAATTCTTTGTCGCTCAGTATGAGAAATTTGAAGATTATGAAAAGAAAATGAAAGGGTCTACATTGCAGTTTCAATCAGAAGTCTAAGAAGGACCTGCTCACTAGGTGCGGAGGCTCATGCCTGTAATCCTAGCACTTTGGGAGGCCAAGGCAGGAGACTCACTTGAGGTCAGGAGTTTGAGGTCGGCCTGGCCAACATGGTGAAACCCCATCTCTACTAAAAATACAAAAATTAGCCAGCCATGGTGGTGGGCGCCTGTAATCTCAGCTACTCAGAAGGCTGAGGTAGGGTAATTTCTTGAACCCAGGAGGCAGAAGTTGCAGTGAGCCGAGATCACGCCATTGCACTCCAGCCTGGGCGACAAGAGCGAAACTGTCTCAAAAAAAAAAAAAAAGGACCTACTCTTTCTCCATCTCCTTTAACTATGATCTAAATTAAAAGAAAAGAAATTCCTTTAAACATTTAGTGAAAGAAAATTCTCTGGATGTTTCCTTAATTACTTAGATGAATGGTTTATAAAACAATAATCAAAGAATTTCAAAGTCTACATAGAAAAAACCATTACAGGCCAGGTGCTGTGGCTCACGCCTATAATCCCAGTACTTTGGGAGGCCGAGGCAGGTGGATCACGAGGTCGGGAGTTTGAATCTCCCTCGCCAACATAGTGAAACCCTGTCTCTACTAGAAATACAAAAATTAGCCAGGTGTGGTGGCACGTACCTATAGTCCCAGCTACTTGGGAGGCTGATGCAGAAGAATCACTTGAACCGGCAGGCAGAGGTTGCAGTGAGCCGAGACCATGCCATTGCACTCCAGCCTGGGCAACAGAGCGAGACACCATCTCAAAAGAAAAAAAAAAAAAACCACAATACTATCTTTATGATTCTAATTGCTTTTCATGGTATTTTTATTAGTCTTACAAATTAAATAATAAAATGAAGTTTACAAATTTTTAAATGGTGAAAATGGTAAATTTTACGTTATGCATATTTTGCCACAATAAAAAAATGTTAACTTGGGCCAGGTGCGGTGGTTCACACCTGTAATCCCAGCACTTTGGGAGGCTGAGGCAGGAGGATCACTTGAGACCAGAAATTCAAGACTGGCCTGGGCAGCATAGCAAGACCTGATCACTACAAAAAATAAAGCAGTTAAAAACAGTCAGGTGTGATGGCACACACCTGTAGTCTTAGCTACTCAGGAGGTTGAGGTGGGAGGATCACTTGAGCACAGGAATTCAAGGATGCAATGAGCCAGGATCATGCCAGTGCATTCCAGACTGGACCACAGACCAAGACCTTGTCTTTAAAAAAAAAAAAAAATTGGGGGCTGAAAAATGCAAATACAAATGTCAAGTGTGTCACCACCCATAGTACACAGTACTCTCAGAGAAAAATATGAGTACAATTAAAACATTTTAAATCACATGAGGAATCATTGATAGGGAAACTCAAGCCAATGCAACAGGGCATATTATCTCTGTCCCTACTTGGTTGACACTGGCACTGTTGATCCCCCTGATGTCTGGCTGTGACTCCCAGATAATTCGCAACCCGGGTAATTTGCCTGCAGGTTTGGCTACAAGGTCACTTTGTTGCCACCATAATAACCTTCTGCCAGACTAGCTAGCACCATCAGCTACTTTCTAAGTACATAACAGCGCATGCAGCAACCTCTGGATCCCTTCCATACCATGCTGAAGCCTGAATAGGATCAGGACTGTCAACTCAGGCCTCACTCTGTCTGTGCCATGTTGCTCTTTCACTCTGCTTTAGCCATCCTGTATTGGTGCAGAGCCACCCTGTGAGACTTTCTCCTGTCTTATTTCCAAACAGGGAGTGGAATCCAAGACCCTCTACTTTCAGCTTTCTTCACAGTCAATTTAATAGCCTTAATGGAATTTCTGCCTAAAGGTTAAAATCATGATACAAGGCTGCTTACTCCACTATCTCCCCTTTTTACCCTTTCTGCACCCAAGTAAAAAGCTGAACTTTGACTCCTCTTTTTCCTAAATTAATTCCATTTTTTTAGGAGTACTAGTCTCCACTCCCATCCCCAGTGGTTGGTAGATACTTGTGGCTGACTATAGAGAAGGTCATATACACAGAAATGGAAAAGAGAAGAACATGTTAATTTTTTTTTTTTTTTTGAGACAGTCATGTTCTGTCACACAGGCCAGAGTGCAGTGGCATTATCTCGGGTCACTGCAACCTCCATCTCCCAGGTTCAAGTGATTCTCTTGACGCTGCCTCCTGAGTAGCTGGGATTATAGCACCTGCCACCACACCAGGGTAATTTTTTGTATTTTTTATATTTTGTATGTTTCACCATGTTGGCCAGGGTGGTCTTGAACTCCTGGCTTCAAGTGATCCGCCCACCTCGGCCTCCCAAAGGGATTACAGGCATGAGCCTGACCTTGATATATTCTTTTAAATTAAGTAAAACAGGCTATTTCGAGCAATAAGGGAATATAAGTATTCATGTAATTGAACAGTCCAGAGCTCCAGGCCAGGCTTCATTTAGCTCCTAAAATGACGAGATCAAGACCCAGTTTCTCTCTGTTTCTCAATTCTGTGTCTTCATTGTTGGTTTCATTCTTGGCAGGCTTCTCTCCCTGTCATTCCAAGATGACTATCAAAGTTTCTGGACCCACAGGCTCCTTTGTTCACATGAAAGGAAGACGAGCACTTCTCCACTCCCAGTGATGAACCAAAGTCCAGAGCTGAGTCTGGTTAGACTTTCTCTTCCAATCACTGGTTATAAGGGTGGTGTTTACTAGCTTAAGATAACATCATATCCCATATCAATATCCCATTTCTAAAGCAGTAGAGGGGTAGCACCAGATTTCCCGAGGTACTTGGACCCTGGGAATAAATATTAGATACCAGTTCCAAGAAAAGTGGAAATTTGTGTTGAGTGGCCCAAAACACCAAATATTCACCATCTCTGATATCTACCAAATCTGATTTGACTTACTGCTCAACAAGCATTTATTGAATATAATACTAAAAAAATTAAAATAAAAAAATTTAAAAATTAAAAATTAATGCAAAACAGAAACAACTTAATCTTAGCAACTCTTTCCTGTGGTCAGTACTTCCCCATCAAGATCCTTTCTGACTCCTGTGCTCTAGAAAAAAAAAGTTTAAATAATATCCAGTAGTTGCACTTGATACACTAAAATCCACTACTTAGGAATCCTCTGCTCAGATTTAACTATGAAAATACAAACAAAAGGCAAGGCAGTGGGGAGGGAATCTGCTATGAGGAATCACCAGAGCTAGGCCCAGTGGAAGTATTGGGGAACTAATGGCAAAGAACAATCAGCCTGCCACCAAATTTCCTAAATGCAGAGTAACTTCTCTCTCCATTAATCTGGAAAGAATCTTTCATTTTAAAACTCAAGATGTGACTGCTCATTGTGGGTATTTAATGTTATATGTAATAATAACAAATGTGATAAAATTAGAGTGAAATCTGCTTCAGCTGTAAGGTGGTTTATGAACCACATTAATGATCTTTAAGGAGATGTGGACATGCAGACTGGCAGCCTGCCCACACAGCAGGTGGTGTTAGGCACAGGCTCCTAAGGGGGGATGGAAGGCTTGAGTTCTATTAGTTCTGCTGCTCAGTAGCTGTGTGACCTTGAGCAAACCCATTAACCCCTCTGGACCTACAAGTTCCTCAGCTCTAAAATGGCAGAGTTAAACTTGATGTTTTCTAAGCTTTTTTCATCTCCAACCTTCTAAGATACTCTAATAAATTGATTTTGTTTTTAAAAGTTCATGAATGAGGCCAGGCTCTGTGGCTCACGCCTGTAATCCCAGCACTTTGGGAGGCCAAGGCAGGCGGATCACCTGAGGTTGGGAGTTTGAGACCAGCCTGACCAACATGGAGAAACCCTGTTTCTACTAAAAATACAAAAATTAGCCGGGTGTGGTGGTGTGCTGTAATCCCAGCTGCTCAGGAGACTTAGGCAGGAGAATCACCTGAACCCAGGAGGTGGAGGTTGCAGTGAGCCGAGATCACGCCACTGCACTCCAGCCTGGGCAGCAGAGCAAGACTCTGTCTAAAAAAAAAGAAAATCAAAATAAATAGATAAATAAAAAGAGTGAACATCAGGGGAAATAGGGATATTCTGGCTAAACCAACCTAACAGGATTCTTGCTGAAGATAGGCCAGGGTGATCAGACATCACCTAGGGGATGGTGGAGGATATGGAACCTGGTCAGATCTTGAGGGTGATCACACATCAAGTGTGGGAGGGTCTTGCTAAACCAACTTAGCAGGGTTCTTTGCTAAAACTGAATTTTTCAAAGGAGCGTACAAATGGGCCTAAGAGAAGTGTTAGGAGCTTGGCTAAAGTTTGGCCAGCAAATAATCTTTGTCAATCCTGACCCTCCGCTACAGAATCTCCAGCGAACCTCAGCAGATACACAGCCCCAGGAGGCAATGTAGACTGAACTGCAGGAATCCCCACTCTCTTTGGTCTGGGGGAAAGATTAAATTTTCTAGGTTCACAGAATTCCCTTCTTCAGAGGCACCTCCAGGGACCCAGACCTTTCCCTCACCACCTGTGTTTCCTAGAAGAGGGTCCTAACTAGGGTGGATCATCCAAGGTTTCGTCTCAGGACGAAACCTAAATTAAGATGACAAATAGAAAGCATGAATTAGTCCAGGCACAGTGGCTCATGTCTGTGATCCCACCACTTTGGAAGGCCAAGGCAGGAGTGTTGAATGGGGTAAAAAGTTTGAGACCAGTGTAGGCAACATACCAAGACTCCATCTCTACAAAAAGTTTTTTTTTGTTTGTTTGTTTTTTAATTAGCCAGGTGTGGTAGTGCACACCTATAATCCCAGGTACTTCAGAGGCTGAGGAGTTTACTTGAGCCCAGTAGTTCAAGACCCCGTCTCAAAAAAAAACAAAAAAAAACAAAGAAAATAAATCACAAAAAATCTTCAGAGAGATGAATATTACATCAATGAAAGAGGAAAATGGTGTGTTTATGAAAAGGAATACCCAGAGAACACGAAGAAAGCCTTGAAAATTTAAAGTTAGATAGTAAAAATTAAAAAAACAAATACACAGTAAATGGGTTGAAAGACAGTCTCCCATAACATAGAACAAAAGGACAAAATGATGGAATAAAGGACAGAAAAGGTAAGAAAATTAGAAGGCCTGTCAGGAAGTCCAACACCCAAATACAGAGTCTAGAAAAAGAGAAGAGAGAAAACAGAGGGAAGGAAATAATCCTCAAAATAATTCAGGACAATATCCTAGAGTCTGCAGATTGAAAGGGCCTATGGAGTGCCAGCATAGCACTCTAAAGTCTGCCCACACCAGGGCATAGCTTCATGAAATTTCAGAACCCTGGGGACAAACAGATCTCCAAGATCTAGAAAGAAAACAAACAAAACCCCAAAAACGTTTAAAATTGGCCACATTAAAAAATCAGGAATCAGAATTCTTCGGTTTCTTACCAAGCCCCTCCCACGTGCCCAGAGCTTCCAGTAAAATTTTCAGTGTTCCCCTCTTAGGTATCAGACAGAGGCCCAAAGAAATTTGTAAATGATGATGAAAAAAGATTGAGCACAGTCTAAAAATCTAAAATTCTCTCACTTCCACGCTACTTCCTAGAAGCCAGTAGGATGGATGAAGCCTTTTATTCTTCACTTAGGCTCCAATTCCTTCACTCTACCTTTCCCTAATCAACACATGATCATCTCCTCCTTGTCTCTCTCTCTCTGTCTTTCTGTCTCTCTGTCTCACATACACATGCTCACTCACTACTCGCTTACACAGGCTTGATTTAAGGACACACGTCCTGCTGCTTTTCTTGAGAGCAAACATTGTTAATTATAGCTCTGTCCAGGAAATAGGCAAAAAAATCCCAAGAGCTCAGCTTTTGACAGTAGGGAGCTGCACTTTTTTCTGGACAAAGAGTCCGACTAAATTTAGTGACAAATTCTAAATTGGTGTGAGACTTTCCCATTTCCTTGAAGCATAATGCTCTATTGATTGCAAGCTGAGTCATATATTGAGCCTGCTTCTCACACTGTCAGCTGGAAGTGTAATTCTTGAATGACTCCCAGCAGACATTTATAGATTTTTCAGTCTGTTGAGTTATAAAAGATAGCCAAAGTCTTTTTTTTTCTGAAGACCTTCAAATAAATCTTGATCTTAACAGCTAGGTCATTGAACATAATTATATACAACACACTGGGAGTAATCTGCATAAAAGCGAGAGTTGAGGTAGTGAAGTTAGAAAAATAATCAAGTCAGTCTGTAAAAAAACAAAGAACAGAAGACTGACAACTGGAGTTCCACCTTCCAGTTTGCTCCTGTTTAAGAGGTAGAAGAAAGAAAAAAGTAACTATTCAAGGTGAAGAGAGGGCAAAGATGGGAATAGGAACCAGGTTAGGGTACCAGGACAGGAATCAAAGAAAGAGAATACTTCAAGAAAGAGTGTATGGCAGAGTAAAATATGCTGGGGAGACCAAGAAGGGATGTGGCAGACCCATATAGTGTCCTGTCCATAACTTCTCAGGTCTTATTGCATAGGGCAGGACTCCTGACTCCTAATGTCTTAGGACCTTTAGTCACTGGATCCTATTCTGCCTCAGCACTGTCAAGCCAGAAGTACAGGGGAATTAATGCTTCCTCATCCTCACCCAAATGCAGCAACCCTCAATCAAGGACTGACTAGAGTTGGTATGTACATACACCAGATTCCTTACTCCTTAGAATAACTCTGAGCCTATGCTGTACACAGACTCTGAGAGTTCCCCAGCAGAATTAAGCTCCAGTTACCCACAGTGGTAACTGGCTTGAAAATACACCATTTATTATCTCCCTTCTCTTTTCTTTCTCATTTCCCTACACCCCTACTGGTGCTTCTTTGCATCATCTCCAAAAGTCTGGGATGAGAAAAAGCCATGATAATATATTCTGAAGATCCTTGAGAGGTCAAGGTCAGTAGAATGGAAAAGGCAGAAACTACATGGCTGGATTCTAAGAGAAGAGTTGGAGATGAGGAATTGGAGACAGAAATGGAAAACAACTCTTTCAAGAAGTTTAGCATGTAGACAAAAGAAAGAAATGGGGGAGTCACTAATGGGGCAATAGGATTGAAAAAAGTTTTAATTTTATTTGCATTTATCTAGGAAAGATACACTCAGCTGGGCGTGGTGACTCACACTTGTAATCCCAGCACTTTGGGAGGCTGAGGTGGGCAAATCATGAGGTCAGGAGTTCGAATTCAGCCTGACCAACATGGTGAATCCCTGTCTCTACTAAAAATACAAAACTTAGCCAGGCATGGTGGCATGCACCTGTAATCCTAGCTACTCAGGAGGCTGAGGCAGGAGAATCAATTGAACCTGGGAGGAGGAGGTTGCAGTGAGCTGAGATCACGCCATTGTACTCCAGCCTGGGCGACAGAGCAAAGCTCCGTCTCACAAAAAAAAAAAAAAAAAAAAAAAAAAGGCCGGGCATGGTGGCTCACGCCTGTAATCCCAACACTTTGGGAGGCCAAGGAGGGTGGATCACCTGAGGTCAGGAGTTCCAGACCAACCTGGCCAACATGGTGAAACCGTGTCTCTACTAAAAATACAAAAATTAGCTGGCCGTGGTGGCGGGCCCCTGTAATCCCAGCTACTTGGGAGGCTGAGGCAGGAGACTCACTCGAACCAGGGAGGTGGAGGTTTCAGTGAGCCAAGATCACGCCACTGGAACTCCTGACCAACCTGGCCAACATGGGGAAACCCTGTCTCTACTAAAAATACAAAAATTAGCTGGCCTTGGTGGCGGGCCCCTGTAATCCCAGCTACTTGGGAGGCTGAGGCAGGAGAATCACTAGAACCAGGGAGGCGGAGGTTTCAGTGAGCCAAGATCACACCACTGCACTCCAGCCTGGGGGACAGAGTGAGACTCCGTCTCAAAAAAGAAAAAAAGAGAGAGAAAAAAAGAAGGAAAGAAAGATCCACTCATATTTTGAGACATATGACTCTAGGACAATGTACGTGTTCCTGGAAGCTCTCCTCCCTCTCTTCTGTTTTCAACATCTCTTTGGCTGGTCTCTCTACCTTACCCAGACTTGTGTTTGTTTTTCTAAGCATTCTGCACTTAGCACTCTTCTCATCCCTTTCTATACCCTCTCTCTGGGTAATTTAATCCTCTGTCATGGCTTGAATTTATACCTATACACTACTGATTCCTAAATTTGTATCTTTAACTCGGAGCCCTTTCCTGGGCTCCAGACCCATGTATTGAATCACCTACTTTATAAGTATTCCTGTCTATCCAGCAGCTCCCTCCAATTAATCATGCAAAAATTGAACTTGCCATCTTCTCCTCAAATTCATTTTTTCTTTGTGCCTAATGGGTGAATGGGACTTGTATTAATCCATTCTCACACTACTATAAAGGAATACCTAAGGCTGGGTAATTTATAAAGAAAAGAGGTTTAATTGGCTCACGGTTCTGCAGGCTGTACAGGAGACATGATGCTGGCCACCTCCTTGGCTTCTGGGAAGGCCTCAGAAAACTTAACAATCATGGCCGAAGGTGAAGGGGATGCAGGCTTCTCTTACATGGCTGGAGCAGGCGCAAGACGGGAGGGGTGTCACACACTTTTAAACAACCAGATCTCACGACAACTCACTATTGCCATGACAGCACCAAGGGGGATGATGTTAAACCATAAGAAACTGCCCCCATGATCCAATCACCTCCCACCTTCAACATTGGGAATTACGATTCAACATGAGGTTTGGATGGGGACACAGATCCAAACCATATCAGTACTACAATTTATCTAGTTGCCCGTATCAGAAAAATGGAACTCATCCTAAACCATACCCTCTGTCATCACCTTCATCCAATCAGTCATTAAGTTGAGTAAGTCCTTTCCAATTCTTTAACATCTCCCAAGTTAACTCATTCCTTCCATCCCCACTGCTCCTGCCTGAGTTTAGGCTATCATTATCTCTTGCACAGGCCATAAAGGTCTTTTAAGTGGTCACAAAGTTCTCCTAAATGGTCTCACTGCTTTTAGTCTTGACTCTTTCAATACATTTTTCCACCCTTCTGCCAAATAGATTCTCTGCTATTTAAAACATTTCCAGGTCTCTGGGAGAGTTGGTGTGACGGGAGCATTTAGAGGTGTGTGGATAGTCAGAATTGGGGAAATTTTTGTCGTGCACCCAGCTTGAAGACTTACTGGATCAGACTTATGGATCTCTCATATCCTTTTCTGTAGGTCCAAAACAAGAATCTGTCCCTCCTCCACCAAAGATAATGACTCTCTTGGAATCTTTTCCTGGGGTCAATCCCTGTGAGTCAGGATAGAGATAGAAAAGAAATCTCCTAATATTTTTCATCTATGAGGACAGCCACCAAGGAAGGACCCAAGGCTAAGAAATGGAGCTGAATAAGGATCATATACAGACAGAAAAACTCAAGGTGCAGAAGGAATACCCCCAAGACAAGCATTTCAAGGTTAAGGCAAGGCCAACATGACAAGATACAAGAAGGGGATTTCCTTTTCTTAGAAAATTCTTGTTTAGAAAGTTTATTCCAGACCTGAGAGGTAGACATTCCCATTCTTGCTCCCACATAGGACAGCAATAATATCTTCTAAGACAATGGTCCTCCACCTGAGGAATGTGTGTAGCCTTAGAAGCATGTGAAGACTTTCCAAAGGATTCAAGTGCAAGTTGGTTCTAAGAAAACCAAATTTCAAGCCAGGTGCAGCTGCTCACGCTTGTAATCCCAGGACTTTGGGAGGCCGAGGCAGACAGATCATTCGAGGTCAGAAGTTCTAGGCCAACATGGTGAAACCCCATCTCCACTAAAAATACAAAAATCAGCCCGGCATGGTGGTGTATGCCTGTAGTCCCAGCTATTAGGGAGGCTGAGGCAGGAGAATTGCTTGAACCTGGGAGGCGGAGGCAGCAGTGAGCCGAGATCACGCCACTGCACTCCACCCTGGTGACAGAAAAATACTCCATCTCAAAAAAAAGAAAGAATTGAAGAAAAGAAAATCAAATTTCAGATCCTCAACTTTCTTGATTCTTTTTTTCTAAATGTTTGGTACTGATTTTTATCTCTCAGGTTCTCATTTCCTATCTACCGTTTTTACAGTTATCCTTCCCCCTCTGTACTAAAGAAAGCACACACTTCTCACCCATCCTGAATCTCACTCTAGTGCACCAAGAAAGAGTGAAAGGGTGTGTGGGTGGTGTGTGTCTGTGGTGTGTTTGGTGTGTGTGTGTGTGCGTGCGTGTGCGTGCGTGTGTGTGTGTGTTGGGGGAGGTATGATATTTTGGTCTTAGTGCTGAGAAAGTGAATCATTGGATAACAAGATTATTTATAAGCCTGGTGTTTCCTATTCTTTAATGTCAACAAAATCAGAGGAGGATCTAATCAAGTTGTCAGCTGATAGTTCAACAAAAATAATTTTTTATAATATATCTCTTTTTGGCATATAACTTAGGAGGAGTTTGAAGCTTGAGTGACATTTGGTTATAACAAAAGGTCTTCCATTCTTCTATTCTCATCATCTTATTTATATAAAGATTTATCAGAGTCATATATATGTTATGTGTATATGTATACACACATAAACAAAAAAGAAATGTGAATGATTCTAAATGCTATCTCATTTCAGCAATAAAAAAATTTTACCCATGCATTCATGAAACAATTTTTAAAAATAGCCTTCCATCGGCTGGGCGCAGTGGCTCACGCCTGTAATCCCAGCACTTTGGGAGGCCGAAGTGGGTGGATCACGAGGTCAGGAGATCGAGACCATCCTGGCTAACATGGTGAAACCTCATCTCTACAAAAACTACAAAAAATTAGCCAGGCGTGGTGGCGGGCACCTGTAGTCCCAGCTACTCGGGAGGCTGAGGCAGGAGAATGGCATGAACCTGGGAGGCGGAGCTTGCAGTGAGCCGAGATCGCGCCACTGCACTCCAGCCTGGGCGACAGAGTGAGACTCCATCTCAAAAATAATAAATAAATAAAATAAAATAAAATAAAAATAGACTTCCATCTCATTAATAAACTTATTTCTAATTAATTCCATTTTAATTTACATACATAATTTTTGTTGCCAAGAAGTATGATGGTGTGATCAATAAAAGACTTTCAAGCACAAAAAAATTCTGTAGGCTGAGTGCAGTGGCTCACGCCTGTAATCTTAGCACTTTGGGAGGCTGAGGCGGGCAGATCACGAGGTCAGGAGTTCAACACCAGCCTGGCCAATGTGGTGAAACCCCATCTCTACTAAAAATACAAAAATTAGCCAGGCATGGTGGTGTGTGCCTATAATCCCAGCCACTTGGGAGGCCGAGGCAGGAGAATCACTTGAACCCGGGAGGCAGAGGTTGCAATTGAGCCAAGATTGTGCCATTGCACTTCAGCCTGGGCAACAGGTGTGAAAGTCTGTCTCAAAAAAAAAAAAAAGTCTGTGGAAAAAGTGGAATGGAAATATAAGTTCAAGTAGAAAAAAAGGCCAATGTAAAATTTTCTGCTGAAAAAGAGGTTGTTCATGTTTTGTTTTGTTTTGTTTTTGAGACAGAGTCTTACTCTGTTGCCAGGCTGGAGTGCAGTGGCGCCATCTCGGCTCACTGCAACCTCTGCCTCCCAGGTTCAAGAGATTCTCCTGCCTCAGCCTCCTGAATAGCTGGGACTACAGGTGCGCACCACCACACCCAGCTAATTTTTGTATTTTTATTAGAGACGAGGTTTCTCCATGATGGCCAGGATTGTCTCGATCTCTTGACCTCAAGATCTGCCTGCCTCAGCCTCCCAAAGTGCTAGGATTATAGGCGTGAGCCACTGAGATGGACTGTTCATGTATTTTTTAAATGGATGTTGGTTTGGGGATAGGTGTGATGGCTCACACCTGTAATCCCAGTGCTTTGGGAGGCCCAGGTGGACTGATCACCTGAGGTCAGGAGTTCAAGACCAGCCTGGCCAACATGGTGAAATCACATCTCTACTAAAAACATAAAAATTAGCCAGGCATGGTGGCGTATGCCTGTAATCCCAGCTACTCGGGAGGCTGAGGCAGGAGAATCACTTGAACCCAGGAGGTAGAAGTTGCAGTGAGCCAAGATTTTGCCACTGCACTTCAGCCTGCGTGACAGAACAAGACTCTGTCTCAAAAAAAAAAGAAAAGAAAAAAAAGAGTGTTAGCCGGGCATGGTGGCTCATGTCTGTAATCCCAGCATTTTGGGAGGCCGAGGCGGGTGGATCACCTGAGGTCAGGAGTTTGAGACCAGCCTGGCCAACATGGTGAAACCCCATCTCTACTGAAAATACAAAAAAGAGCCGACATGGTGGTGGGCGCCTGTAATCTCAGCTACTCAGGAGGCTGAGGCAGGAGAATCACTTGAACCCAGGATACGGAGGTTGCAGTGACCCGAGATCATACCATTGCACTCCAGCCTGGGCCACAGAGCAAGACTCTGTCTCCAAAAAATAATAATAATGATAATAATGTTGATGGGGAGGATATCAAATATTGAATTGCTTTGTTATTTAGATTCCACTGGATTTATTTAAAAGTTATATAATGACTTATTTTAAAATGTCTATTTTTTTTTTTTTTTTTTTTTTTTGTGATGGAGTCTCACTGTCGCCCAGGCTGGAGTGCGGTGGCGTGATCTCGGCTCACTGCAGGCTCCTCCCCCGGGGATTCACGCCATTCTCTTGCCTCAGCCTCTCGAGTAGCTGGGACTACAGGCGCCCGCCACCTCGCCCGGCTAATTTTTTGTATTTTTAGTAGAGATGGGGTTTCACCGTGTTAGCCAGGATGGTCTCGATCTCCTGACCTCGCGATCCGCCCGCCTCGGCCTCCCAAAGTGCTGGGATTACAGGCATGAGCCACCGCGCCCAGCCAAATGTCTGTATTTTTAAAGTTCCAGAAACTATACAGTTTGCAATGATTAAACTTATGATAAAAATGTTAAATGTCAACTTAAAAATATACAAGGAGATACATAATTTTCAAATTATTTTAGAGAATATGTGAGTCAAAATGTTTGATGACCACTGATTTTAGATTCTATAAGCCAAGCCCTTTTTTTATTGTTTTACTTTTTTTGTTTTCTTTTTTTGAGACAGGGTCTCACTCTGTCACCCATGCTGGAGTGCAGCAGTGTGATTTCAGCTCACTGCAACCTCCACCTCCCAGGTTAAAGTGATTCTTCTGCCTCAGCCTCCCAAGTAGCTGGAACTACAGGAATGCACCACCAGACCTGGCTAATTTTTGTATTTTTTGTAGAGACAGGGTTTCCTACGTTGCTCAGGCTGGTCTCAAACTCCTGAGCTCAAGCGATCTGCCTGCCTTGGCCTCCCAAAGTGCTGGGATTATAAGTATGAGCCACTGCCTGCAGCCCCAAGCCTATTTTCATTTTGTTTTCTTTTGTTTTTAATTTAACCAAGACTCAAAAAGACCATCATCACCAGAAAAGAGCTCTTGGTCCTGGTGACAGCTCCTTAATATTGAACCAGGCTCATAAAGCTCTATCTAGGAAAAACCAGGCTCATAAAGCTCTATCTAGGAATTTCAAATTCCATTAGTTTAATATCTGGCCAGTCACTTCCCTTTCCCCTCACTTTCTACTCTACATCCCTCCTCAACTCTAAACTAGAGCCATGAGGGAGCCTTGCAACTTCCCAAAAGCCCCCTAACATTTCACGCCTCTCGGCCTTTGCTCAAGCTGCTCTTTCTCTGCCTGGCATGAATTTTACCTCTCACTACCCTCAGTTCCTCTTCTCCAGCCAAAAGGGAATTTCTCCCAGAAATTGTCACTCATAACTCTTTTGTTTGTTTGTTTGTTTGTTTGTTTGTTTTGAGACTGAGTCTCACTCTGTTGCCCAGGCTGGAGTGCAGTGGCACAATCTTGGCTCACTGCAGCCTCTGCCTCCCGGGTTCAAGCAATTCTCCTGCCTCAGCCTCCCGAGTAGCTGGGATTACAGGCGTGCACCACCACACCCGACTGATTTTTTGTATTTTTAGTAGAGACAGGGTCTCACCAGGTTGGCTAGCCTGGTCTCGAACTCCTGACTTCAGATGATCCACCCATTTCAGCCTCCCAAAGTGCTAGGATTACAGGCATAAACCACCTTGCTGGAACATAACTGGTTCTCAATTGAGGGTGACTAACCATCCCAGTTTTTCCAGGACTAAGAGGTTTCATTAGTATGCGGGACTTTCTGTGCTAAAACCTGGATAGTCCCAGGTCAATCAGGATGGTTGGTTACCCTACTATTGTATGTTCAAGCTACTCAAAATTACACCTAGGGGAGTGGAACCAGCTTTAGGGTATTATATCTTCTCCCAACTGACAGGTCTGTGGAAGACAATACTCTTCCATATCCCAAGAGCACTTTCTTAGGTTAATATAGTTCAAATGCTTTAGGCATTTAAGTTACAGTATTCCTGATTACGAGCTCACACTTCAAACAGCAGTTATTTTGTGTTCTTAAAAGAAACACTCTTTTCTAATTAATTGAACTCATTATGTTTGCATATTCAATTCCTGCCAGTGCATGCCTTAGAGCATCACTTAAAAATAATTTGTCTCTGTGCATTTTGGGGCTCCTAGACTCCTAAAAATAACTTTGAGAGAAACAGTATACATTTCCTGTGAATGTATGTATATGTGTTTGGGGAAGTGAGAGATGGAAGGTTGGTTTTTTTTTTTTCTTTTTTTTTTTTTTTGAGACAGAGTCTCACTCTATTGCCAGGCTGGAGTCCAGTGGCGCCATCTCAGCTCACTGCAACCTCCGCCTCCCGGGTTCAAGCAATTCTCCTGCCTCAGCCACCTGAGTAGCTGGGACTACAGGCACGCGCCACCACGCCCAGCTAATTTTTGTATTTTTAGTAGAGATGGGGTTTTACCATGTTGGCCAGGATGGTCTCGATCTCTTGACCTTGTGATCTGCCCGCCTCAGCCTCCCAAAGTGCTGGGATTACAGGCGTGAGCCATCACGCCCAGCTGGAAAGTTGATTCTAATAACCCTTAGGAGTGTTTCCAGAATTTTGCCAGGGCAGAATGTGGTCAGAAGCAGAGAAGCTATGGAGACATGTTACCTGACTGAACTTGAGTATCCAGTCTGTTCAATTGGTACAATTCAATAAAATAGATGTCACTATTTTATTGGATTATTGAAAAGATTAAAAGAGGCAATGTAGCAACTTGGTGAGGAACACAGACTCTGGAGCCAGGCACCCTGGGTTTGAATTTGGTCTCTAGAGCTTAGTAGCTATGTGACCTTGTGCAAGTTACTTAACCTCTATGCCTCAATTCTATGCATCAATTTTCTGATCTCTAAAATGTGAATAACAGTATAAGCTGCTTCATAGGCTTGTTATAAGAATCAAATGAATTAATGTGTGTAAAGAACATAGAAAGGGGCTTAGTACACAGTAAATGATATATCAGTGTTTGTCAAGTAAGTCTATGTGAAGTACCCGGAGCATGAATAGGCACCTGGGAAATGACACTATTGTTGTATTTATATGCATTATTTCTTAGCTGGATTCTTTATATTTTCAGAGAATAAATGGATTCAACAGAAGTTCAGCAAATTACTGAACCATGAGAATAGATTTTCTAACTCTCCACTAAGGGTCCTTTGTTCAAATTGTCTAGGGGCTCACCGAGAAAAGACTTTGAGAGGTCAGATTTTTTTTTTTTTTTTTGCATTGGTAAAAAAGTTTGAAAATTGTCAACAGAATTATGTAAAATAAATTTTTTTATATTAGCAAAGCTGTCATCTCTGCAGTTTTTATCAAAAGTGTTTTATTTCCATCATTTTTCTGTTTGCCCAGGAAGGGAGGTCAGCATATGCAGCCTGGTTCAGAGTCCAGGTCAGCAGGCAGCCATCCTCAGCAGGGCTTCCCTTGGCACACAGTGCTTTGAAGCCAATTTTGGGTTACCATAGTAACCAAGGGAGCTTCTAGAAAAATTTCCAAATGAAACATTCATTCAGGACACCAACAGGCATGGCCTGGGGGTGGGGAGTTGGGGAGGAGAGGGACAAAAATATACTGTCCCTGACTTCACCAAGTTCACAGTCTGTTGAAGAGAAATGGTGTAAAAAATCATTGACTTAGTTCCTCAATTTAAAGATGCTTTTAAAAAACATTTTAAAGCTTCCAAAGTCAGAGGCATGAATAGATGAGTTCATTTAATGTTATGGATTCCCCTGACACAGATATCTATTATTAAATTAATAGATTAAAAGATGTCTTACAATCTATAGCGTTTTGGAATGGAAAACATTTGGTATACTAGTGTGCCACGTGCTATGACAGAAGCACATACAAAGAACAGAAGGGGCCAAGCAATGAGGGGAGGGGGAAGCAGCATGAGAGTATTTGAGCTCCCTGGGAAGCTTTGTGCAAGCTTCTGCCTTGGTTCTGACTTATTTGGATACAGAAAAAGATACAGGACTCTACCAGCAGGATAAAAATCAAATTGCCTTCTCTCTTTCTCAATTAAGTAAACATGGCACACCAATTTCAGCTTGTGATACACAGATGACAGAGAGGTAGAACAGGGCCTGATGGTGGCCAGGCTTGTGCCACTGATTGACAGTTTGTGAGCACTCAGCCCTAGCCCTTCCAGCTACATACCCAGGCAGCAAGGGGCAGAGCTTGTTGAGGAGGCTCTGTTTGTACCATTAGCTTTGAGCATGGCTACTCTCATGGGTGCCTCTAACTGAACTTATAAGAAGTCCTTTGGGAGGCCGAGGCAGGCAGATCATGAGGTCAGGAGATCGAGACCATCCTGGCTAACACGGTGAAACCCCGTCTCTACTAAAAATACAAAAACATTAGCCGGGCATGGTGGCAGGCCCTTGTAGTTCCAGCTACTTGGGAGGCTGAGGCAGGAGAATGGCGTGAACCCGGGAGGCGGAGTTTGCAGTGAGCCAAGATCGCGCCTGGGCGACAGAGCGAGACTCCATCTCAAAAAAAAAAAAAAAAAGAAGAAGTCCTATGGTTGGGGCCATACATATACCAAGTAGTAGAGCACCACACTCTTCCTTGTGTATTGGAGGGATGCTACTGTCCAAAAACCAAAAACAGCAAATACTTATATAGCCCTTCTTTTTTTTGAGATGGAGTCTCGCTCTGTCACCTAGACTGGAGTGCAGTGGCATGATCTCAGCTCACTGCAGCCTCCACCTCCCAGGTTCAAGCAATTGTCCTGCCTCAGCCTCCCAAGTAGCTGGGATTATAGGCGCACGCAACCATGCCTGGCTAATTTTTTGTATTTTCAGTAGAGACGGGGTTTCACCATGTTAGTCAGGCTGTTCCCGAACTCCTGATCTCGTAATCTGCCAGTCTCAAACGCCTGACCTCGTAATCCGCCCACCTGGGCCTCCCAAAGTGCTGGGATTACAGGCGTGAGCCATCGGCATGGCCCTACATAGCCCTTCTTAACAGTTCCCCTCCCACAACCCTTTGACCCACTTACCCAGAGGCCTTCTGGGACCAACAATGTAACATAAATTGAGACCTGAAGAACAGCTGCTCAAAATTAAAAAATTAAAACCCATGCCTGACAAAGAAAACACTTCTAGAGACAGAATAAGGACTGGGCAAGTTCTGAGTTTGCAACTTCCGATCTATTCCTTTGATCCCTACCCACGGCCAGAGCCCCATCTCTTTTTGGTACTCAGCCTACAAGGAACTGGCATGTAGTCAATTTGCCCCATACTATTCCCTTGCAGGGTAGACAGAGGAGGCTTCATTGATCTGGAATCACTTGGATAGGGTCTTAAAGGATGAGTAGTAGTTTGCTGAGAGGAATTTCACAAGGGGGAAAAGTGGATTCCAGGTACAGAGAAATAGCAAGAGCCAAAGCTGAGAGGCAGAAAACATAAGGGACCTTTTGAGGCTCTATGGGTAATTATATGTGACGGGAGTATTAGCACAAGATGAGGCTTGAGAGGGAGCAGGGCCAGGTGTCAGCAAGACTCTGGGATCAAGTGAGGAAACGTAGCTTTCACTTTGGAGATAGTGAGAACCCCTGAGAGATTTTAAGCTGGAAAGTAAGATGCACTGATTTGTGTTTAGAACCTTCGCCCTGACAGCTGCAAGGAGATGGTCAGAGACACTGGGGGGCTGTGAGCGGGCCAACTTGCTTGAATCAAAGCAGAGGCCCTGGGAATGAAGTGCAGAGGTCCCAGGGATATTTCGTTGGTACAAATGACAGTGTTTAGTGCTAGGGGAGGGGAAGGGGAAAAGATATTGCAGAGTGGGTGATATTAGAACTGACTCAGGAAAATAACCAGAAAATGGCACTACTCTTTAATTCTTCATTCCATTTATATATCATTTTGGTGGAATTGTTTCAACCTATTGTGAGCAAAACCATGTAGAACTGTTTTAAAAGCTCATTCTATTCTATACCAGTTGTATTTGATATGTCTTATAGAGGAAACACAGAGCCCATTTCTTTTTTTTTTTCTTTTTCTTTTTTTCTTTTTGCTTTCTTTTTCTTTTTCTTTCTTTTCTTTCTTTTTCTTTTTTTCTTTTTTTTTTCATCTTGGCCAGGCTGGTCTTGAACTCCTGACCTCATGATCCACCCGCCTTGGCCTCCCAAAGTGCTGAGATTATAGGCATGAGCCACTGCTCCCAGCCACAGAGCCCATTTATGAAGAGACATAGGAGGTGGATTTTATAGGGGGTTTCCTGTGGCAGTGGCAGGTGGGCACACAGTCTCTGCTATCTCCATGGTTTCCAGTTCCCATGCTCTCTTGGTTCCTCATTCTTGGCAAGAACTTCCAGCTGATGCTTCCCCTCTTCAGCCTTTCAGCCTGTAAATGACTGGACCCTTGGAGGCAGGCACCTCTGGACTATCTAGTCAATGTCCCAAAAGGGCGGAAGCACGTCTTGGCAGAGGAATTCCACATCTCCAGATGTAGTACATCTATCAGGAGGCAGATGAGTAACAGGGAAAACTACTCATTGGATCATGGTCACCCTGGGGAGATGTGCTGTGGATGACTTAGTGCTCAAAGGCTTTGTTCAGACCTAGCCACAAGGGGATGGCTTGGGAGGCCTGAAGTTCAGCTTCAAGCAGCCTCAGTAATAGACAGTACCTGGGCCCTGGAGAGGTGAGTAAGGTAAGAAAAACTTTGACCTTTGACTGCAGAGGGAGCACATCCAACTGGCTACAGGGACAAGACAACAACGAAGTAGGCTGGGGGAGACTGTGGCACCCTGGGGAATTTGTGCCTCATCTAGAAGGGATAGATTCTAATCAGTTCCAGCAAAGGTCATGTGGGAACACAAAGCCAAGGAAGGGAGAGCTGACAACTTTTCAAGAGAAGGCAGAAATTCAGATTTTTATGAGTCATCTCCTGATTTTTTGGATGTTGGGAATTAATTCAAAGTTTGTTTTGTTTTGTTTTGTGACAGAATCTCACTCTGTCGCCCGGGCTGGAGTGCAGTGGTGCAATCTCGGCTCACTGCAACCTCCGCCTCCCAGGTTCAAGCGATTCTCCTGCCTCAGCTCCCGAGTAGCTGGGACTATAGGCACATGCCACCACACCCAGCTAATATATATATATATTTTTTGTAATTTTAGTAGAGACAGGGTTTCACTGTTATAGCCAGGATAGTCTCGATCTCCTGACCTTGTGATGCGCCCGCCTTGGCCTCCCAAAGTGCTGGGATCACAGGCGTGACGAAATTTTAAGATGTTGAGCAAGCCAAACAAAGTTCTGTGGTTGGATTTGGCCTTGCAGCTATAAATTTGCAACCTCTACTCTAAAACTTGAGCATTAATCTCCGAATTTCAATCATCCAGTGCTAGAAGAGGAAAAAGGGTGGGGCTACTAAGAAGCTGGAAACAGGCAAAAAGGTTTATAGGATCTGAGGGGTCATTAGTCCAATTTCTAATTGCATAGATAGGCAAACTGAGGCTTGGAGAGAAGAAATGCCCAAGGGCACACAGTTCCAGGCAACAGTAACACTTGCAGTAAGAACAAGGAGACTCAGCTTACGGTGGCTCATGCCTGTAATCCCAGCCCTTTGGGAGGCCGAGGCAGGCAGATCGCCTGAGGTCAGGAGTTTGAGACCAGCCTGGCCAACATGGTGAAACTCCGTCTCTACTAAAAATACAAAAATTAACTGGGCGTGGTGGCAGGTGCCTGTAATCCCAGCTACTCAGGAGGCTGAGGCAGGAGAATCGCTTGAACCCGGGAGGCTGAGGTTGCAGTGAGCAGAGATCACGCCATCGCACTCTAGCCTGGGCAACAAGAGTGAGACTTCATCTCAAAGAAAAAAAAAAGAATAAGGATACTCAGGCCAGGCATGGTGGCTCATGCCTGTAATCCCAACACTTTGGGAGACCGAGGTGGGAGGATCACTTGAGGCCAGGAGTTCAAGACCAGCCTGGGAAATATAGCAAGACTCTGTCTCCTCAAAACATTTAAAATAAAATAAAAGAGGCTCAAGTGGGCCTGACTGGCATTTGGTCTTCTTGCCTCAGTTCCCTCCTTTGTTTATTTGTTTCCATTCTCTAGTTTGTGGCTATGATTGGTACATATGTCACCTACTGAACTTTGGGTTATTCCTATTGACCCCTGGGAGCTGTCCTGGCCTTCATCTGGAGTCTCTGCCCCAACCTCTTAGCCTGGAGCTGGTGCTGTTTCTGAGTCTGCTGGCACTGACCCCCTTGGGCTCCTCGCATGGGCCTGTCTGAGCTCCACATTGTGCTGAGTATGATACATACCTAGTATGGGACAAAAATAATGCTTGATCTCAGTGTGCCATAGTCCTGTGTTCCATCCAGTAAACACACTGCTTCCTAGGATTAATGTCTCCTTGCAGAAAGGAAAAGCAAGTTGGAATGTCATTTTGTGTGCGTGAACTGTAAAATGAGTTTGAGTACATTTCAAATTTGCTCTTTCTTGCCCTTTTTTTGCCATCTAATAGTCATGACCAACTTATCCATTAGTTACAGCTAGCACAGTATCTAGGGACTGAGATACTTTCAAGGCCTGCAGAAATGTTTTAATTTTAATTTCTTTTAAAATCAGAATAAATAAAAATAAATAAATAATAATAAACATATAAAAAGAATCCAGTGTACTTAAAGCCACTGAACTGTACAGTTAAAAATGGTTAAAATGGGAAATATTATGTATATTTTACCACAATAAAAAAAAAAGAAACCAGCATGGATTATATTCATCTTTATACCAATGCAGTTGTAAAATATAATTTTTACTATTTATTATGGAGGGAAGGACCCACAGATTCAAAACTGCCCAAAGCTCATGAATGTTATAATTTGGCCCTGTTAGTAGTTGGTTAATTATATCAAGGAGAAGTTTTGTATTTATGGACCAAATCATATGGACTGCACTTCTCTCACTTCTTCATGGCCTAACCAGGAAGGTTACACAGCATGACCCAGATTCCTACCACGTGCCACCTGGTGACAGCTACACAGACTGTTCAGGGGAGATGCTGAGTACAGTGGTTCTGAGAGACTTGTTAGTTTTGGTCTCTGCACAGCAGGTCCTGCCTTATTTAGCACAGTGAAGCCAGACACTCTGAGGTAGTCAATTTTACTCCAAAGGGCATTTCTCATGCTTCTCTTTATTAACAAATCTCTCTCTCTTTGGACTACCAAAACAGTCTTCTGGCAGATCTCCCTGACTTGGCTTTTCTCCTACCCAAACCAGAATTATCTTTGCAAACATATACCTCCCTGGAATAAAATTATTCAATGACTTCCAACATTTTAATTATTTCAGAAAGCTTGATAGAAATCCTGCTTTAACTCATGACAGTGCTTTTAAAAGTAACTAAAAAACTGCTTTAGTTTGTGCTGAAATTATACCAGCATGGTTACTACAATTAATAAATTTTGAGGACACAAATTAATTATTTTCCAGACGTGTAGTTTGTGTTGCAGCGAGGTCTTACACTTACAGACCCTTGGGAGAAAGATCATGAATGGATCCTTGGAAGTGAAAAAGTATGGAGATCCCTAGAAATGTCTCAGCAGTCTGCCTGACCATTCTGGGAAGACAGTATCACTCTGGCCAGAGAGAAATTACTGACTAGCTGACTATGGTACAGAAGGTTGGGGAAGATGAAGAAACATCACATTAAAATTCAATGCAAAGTGAAAGCTTGTCTTGAGTGAGGGTGAATGACTCAGCAAGAAATTGTTTACAGGATTTTAGTTTCTGCTCTCTGCAATTCTTAATATTAAATAAAAAGCGGATTTTCATGATCTACTTGAAGTAATTCCATTACTCACCAGATAACAAATAAGCAACAAACACGCTTCCTAGAATATTTTTTAAATCTAAACTGAAAGCAGTGCTTAGAATCACAAATGCTTGGCATATATGGTCATTGACAAAAATTTGGTCTTTGGCAGAGTGAAAGCTTTGGTTTTTAAGTTCAGTTCCGCTTGTTTATCGTTGTAGTGCATAGTTATCATTCCACATTCCTACATTCAATCCCCTTTCTTCTGGTAACAGTCATACACACACACACACACACACACACACACACACACACACACACAGTTTCACATGCACAAATTTTCTTGGGAAAAAATATTTTTTTTCCACATTTGGAATATCCCTCAAGACTCCCATAGGCTTTGGAGGGCACCAAGTCCTGTGCTCTCTGCTACTACTCCTTTGAGTATCAGAGTGATCACATGTTCCATTCAAAACAAAATTGGGCAGGGCGCAGTGGCTCACTCCTGTAATTCCCAGCACTTCGGGAGGCTGAGGCAGGCAGATCACTTGAGGTCAGGCATTCGAGACCAGTCTGGCCAACACAGTGAAACCCCGTCTCTTTTTTTGTATCTAAAAAACTACAAAAAATTAGCTGGGTGTGGTGGCATGCATCTGCAGGCCCAGTTATTCAGGAGGCTGAGGCAGGAGAATTGCTTGAACCTGGGAGGCAGAGGTTGCAGTGAGCCAAGATCGTGCCACTGCACTCTAGCCTGGGCAACAGAGGAAAACTCTGTCACACACACACACACACACACACAAAATAAATAAAAAAAATAAAATAAGTTTATCATGACTGTAATCCCAGCACATTGGGAAGCACAGGCAGGCAGATCACTTGAGGTCAGAAGTTCGAGACCAACCTAGCCAACATGGTGAAACCCCGTCTCCACTAAAAATACAAAAATTAGCTTGGCATGGTGGCAGGCACCTGTAATCCCAGCTACTAACTAGGGAGGCTAAGGCAGGAGAATCACTGCCTTAGATGGAGGTTGAGGTTGCAGTGAGCCAAGATCATGCCACTACACTTCAGCCTGGGTAACAGAATGAGACTCCATCTCAAAAAAAAAAAAAAGAAAAGAAAAAGAAAAAAGAAATTGAGACAGGATGACAGGATGAGGGCCAGCTTCTGTGCTGACCTATCAGCTCTGCCTCCCGGCCACATGCAAGCTGAGAGCAGCCGTTTTGGCTGCGCGTCGTAAATTCAGGCTGGGCTGCACTCACTCAGGGCCCTTTTTGGCACTATATTTCTTCCATTTCAAGGATTCAAACATACACACACTCAGTCCATTCTTTCCTTGATTTATTTTCGTAATACAAGTAAATGAATTATTTTGAATATTGGGGTTATAGTACTAAACAAACCAAAGTCCTCCATGAAACATTCAGTAATTCAGGTTTATGAGGTGTAGATGGGCATATGACCTGGTTTGTCCCTAAACAACACTTAGCCACTCCTTCAATGACTGGTTCAGAAATGTGTCTTGGATGAAGTTCCCTAGAAGCAGAGCCTGAGGCAAGGATTCAGATGTAAGAAAGACAGGGAATGCTCTTAGAGAAACCTGTAAGGGAGCAAGATAGTGAAGAAGGAGCCAAGTAACGACCTGATGTCAGGTAAAATCTAGTCTTGGTCTGGTTTTGTATGTAGAGGGGGAAGCTTGCCTCTGGAACACAAATTGCACTACAGAGTTGTTTCTGCCTTGATGCAAGGAGGTTAGCCTGTTAAGAAACTCCATATCTATCAGTTATTAGTCTATATATTGAGACAGTGTAACTCCCCCGGCATCCCTAGGCTAGGAGGCTTTTGACAACCTAAAACACCTCTCATAAGCCAAGGTCACAGGTTTAAACTGCTGGCCACAGCCTCAAAATAGCTGCAGGGAGTGGGACAAAGGGTAAGGAATGGAAGGGGTGCACCAGCCGATAAAAGGGATCTGAGTGGAGTGCCAAAACATCCACTACTGCATGTATCCTAACCAAGTTAATCTTAGACAATGAGATTTAATTCTGCAACTTCTTCTGGAACCATGAGGGAAAATAATCTTTCCTTTTGCTCACCATGAAATGCCTGCCTGCAGCTGCTTGAGCCTGTTTTGGGAACAGCCAACTCAGAAGAAAAGAAGAGTAATATAGAGAGGCAGAGTCCCGGTGACAGTGACTCTAATTAGTGTTATTTTCTCTGCATACCAGTTTGTTCTACACCTCAATGTGTCCAATTCCCTTTAGAACCCATCAGTTTGGCTGGGTGCGGTGGCTCACGCCTGTAATCCCAGCACTTTGGGAGGCCGAGGTGGGTGGATCACAAGGTCAGGAGATCGAGACCATCCTGGCTAACACAGTGAAACCCCGTCCCTACTAAAAATACAAAAAATTAGCCGGGTGTGGTGGCGGGTGCCTGTAGTCCCAGCTACTGGGGAGGCTGAGGCAGGAGAATGGCGTGAACCCGGGAGGCGGAGCTTGCAGTGAGTGGAGATCGCACCACTGCACTCCAGCCTGGGCGACACAGCGAGACTCCATCTCAAAAAAAAAAAAAAAAAAAAGAACTCATCAGTTTAACCCAGCTGGGCCTGAACTCAGTAGTCATGGAGTCCAATTCTCTTGCTTTGGAGGAGAGATTAAGTGAGATTAAGGTGACAAAAGATCCGGGATTAGAATCCAAACCTCGTGTTGACTTGTGAGTCAAGCCGAAGGCATGTTCCAGGGCATCAGGGTGCCCTGGCTCTTGGAGGGAACTTAAATTCTTTTGCCAAGGAAACAGTATTTATTTTATAAGGTCAGCCACACTGTAAAAGAAACACAAACAGAAATCTCGCCTGGTGATTGTCCGATGCATCACAGTTAATGGAGCATTTTCACATCTGGGATGTCCTTCAAGACTCCTATCAGCTTTGGAGGCACTAAGTCCTGTGCCCTCTGCTACTTCTCCTTGGGATGCCACAGTGATCACATGTTCCATTCAAAACAGAATTAGGACAGGATGAGGGCCAGCTTCTGTGCTGACTTCCCAGCTCTGCCTCCTGGCCACATGCAAGCTGAGATCAGCACTTTCCAGAGGCTGCAGCTGCACGTGATGAGTGCAGGTTGGGCTGCATTCGCTCAGGGCCCTTGTTGGCACTTGTATTTCTTTCACTTCAAGAAGCCAGCAGGCTAGGGGCCAGAGAAGATCCCATCAAGAAATATGAAACATATGCCTCACTGCTCCTTTGCTGCTGTCAAGAAAACCAAATAATTAACCATCAATGAATTTCTTTTTCTTTCCTTTTTTTTTTTTTTTTTTTTGAAACAGAGTCGTCTTGCTCTGTTACCCAGGCTGGAGTGCAGTGGTGCGATCTCAGCTCACTGCAACCTCTGCCTCCTGAGTTCAACCGATTCTCGTGCCTCAGTCTCCCGAGTAGCTGGGATTACAGGCATGCACCATCATGCCTGGATAATTTTTTTGTATTTTTATTAGAGATGGGGTTTCGCCATGTTGCCCAGGCTAGTCACTCAAATTCCTAAGCTCAAGCAATCCACCTGCCTCAGCCTCCTATAGTGCTGGGATTACAGGTGCGAGCCACCACACCTAGCCATCAGTGAATTTCAAGAAGTGGACAAGCATAGTGCCAGAATCAAAGGTAGAAGGGAAACAATCAATTATTTATTTATTTATTTTTGAAACAGGGTCTTGCTCTGTCTCCCAGGCTGGAGTATAGTGGTGTCATCATAGCTCACGGCAGCCTTGAACTCAGGGGCTCAAGAGATCCTTCCACCTCAGCCTCCAGAGTAGTTGGGACACTACAGGGTTGCACCAACATGTCTGGCTAATTTTCTAATTTTTTGTAGAGACAGGGTCTCACTGTGTTGCCCAGGCTGGTCTTGAACTCCTGGCCTCAATCAATCCTTCCGCCTTGACCACTCAAAGCACTAGGATTACAGGCATGAGCCACTGTGCCTGGCCAGAAACAACCAATTTTTTTTTTAAATTACGAAGTCCAGATTTGAAGAAACTATAAAATTTCAAGCTCTCAGTCAGCTGGCTACTTTTGAGTGACCCTTCTCTCCCTTCTCCATACCCCAAAGTTTGAAACTGTTATTTCTGAGAAATATCCTCCAAATATTGGTGATATTTTTGTGAGACTATTTAGGGATGCATTAGAAATTAGAATAGAACTTTAAATTTTTGAAGTTAGGATTTCCAACTGAATTTTCATTTTTCATAAATACAATGCCAAGGGCTATCTCCTTGCATCTAGACAGCTAGGCTGTCCAGCTCAGGTGAATTTCTTCTTTGTGACTGTCACAGATGTGGCGATATGCCCCTCAAATCCCTTTCAATGAAGGATTATTGCCCCAACTGCTGGGAGTGGTATTGGCAGAGATAGTCTTCAATCATCAACCCCTTCAGGGATTTTTCTCATTTAAAGAGATTAACCTCTCTCAAAGTTACAGTCTTGGCTGGGCACGGTGGCTCACCCCTGTAATCCCAACACTTTGGGAGGCCGAGGCAGGCAGATCACCTGAGATCAGAAGTTTGAGACCAGTCTGGCCAACATGGTGAAACCCTGTCTCTACTAAAAATACAAAATTAGCTGGATGTGGTGGCATGCGCCTGTAATCTCAGCTACTTGAGAGAAGCTGAGACAGGAGAATCGCTTGAACCCGGGAGGTGGAGGCTGCAGTGAGCCGAGATCCCGCCACTGCACTCCAGCCTGGGCAACATGGAGGGAGACTCCGTCTAAAAAAAAAAAAATTCTAGCTAAATAAGTCCCTTGAACCTCTCGTCAAAAGTTAGTTTTGTGTTAAAAAGGAAGTCAATAAGTATCAACAATAACCCACCAGCAAACTACAATTTTCTCTCTATAATTAGGAGAATTGAAAGTTATTTTAAAGAGGAATATTTTTCTCTCTCTGATGCAGTGTAATTCCATGGCTTGTTTTTGTAACACCTGAGATCATTTCACATTCCACACTTGCAAAAACACCAACTGTGCTAGATAATGTACCTTCCCCCAAACAGTGTTTGGGTTGACATGACATCACTTGGTCCAGCCTCCTTTCTTCCTTTGTTCCTGCTTGTAGGTGGAGAGGTGCAAGAGTCTCTCTCACTGCTGGAAGAGGCGCGTAATTAGCTGGCACAAAGTAACCAACCCTAAGTACTGATTGATAAGCAGTGTCATAGGCGATTCATTTTTTTTTTTTTTTTTTGAGACATGAAGTCTCATGCCCAGACTGGCATACAGTGACACAATCCTGGCTCATTGCAACCTCCGCCTTCCAGGTTCAAGCAGTTCTCCTGCCTCAGCCTCCCCAGTAGCTGGGATTACAGGCACCTGCCACCATGCCTGGCTAATTTTTGTATTTTTTGTAGGGACAGGGTTTCACCATGTTGGTCAGGCTGGTCTTGAACTCCTGACCTCAAATGATCTGCCTACCTTGGCCTCCCAAAGTGCTGGAATAACAGGCCTGAGCCATCGTGCCCAGTCAGGCAATTCATTTCTTTCTTTTTTTTTTTTTTTAAGACAGAGTCTTGCATTGTAGCCAGGGCTGGAGTGCAGTGGCGCGATCTCAGCTCACTGTAACCTTTGCCTCCCAGGTTCAAGTGATTCTCCTGCCTTAGCCTCCCGAGTAGCTGGGATTACAGGTGCCCACCACCACGCCCCACTAATTTTTTATATTTTTAGTAGAGATGGGGTTTCACTATGTTTGCCAGGCTGGTCTTGAACACCTGACCTTGTGATCCACTGCCTCGGCCTCCCAAAGTACTGGGATTACAAGCGTGAGCCACCACGCCTGCCTGGATGCGATTCATTTCTTATGGAACAACTATGAATTTTGTTTAAAAAGACAATGTGTGTTACGTTAAAGTAACATTGTGAAGTTGTACTTGCAACAGCTGTTTCACCAATTACATTGGCTGCTGGCCCTTGCAGCCATGTCCTCCATCTCATGATGGGGTCATGTTTTTCACATATCAGTTTTATTCTAATTGCCTGTTGACAGTTGAGTAACAGCAAACATTCTGTCCATCCACTCTGTCTTCCTTACATCTCTCTAATTAATTGCTTCTAGAAATGTGAATGGAAATCTTTTCTAGTTTCTATCTTTAAATTTATTGTGTAAATCCTGCTTAGCAACCTTTTTTCACTGCAAAACTCAAATATTTAATGCAACACATAGTTAAATTATAAAAAGACAGGGTAGTAAGAAGAGAAATCATTATGGCAGATAATTGTGACAAAATTTCCCCGTTTCTACTTCATATTGGTTTGGCATCTGGTGTAGACTGGAAATCCAATGAAGATGGAGCTATCTCCTCTCTAAGCATGCTTAACACCTAGGCCAGAAAAGCAACCATCCGTCTTCTGGGCTGAGGATTATTCTTCCTCCTCTGGCTTTGTCGATGTCATTCTCCACAGTACAGGAGGCTTCCCACAGACAATGAGCCCATCAACATGTATCAGTGAATCTGGCAACTCTCTCACTTGTGCAGTTCCTGTCAAGGGGCAAAGCAGAGGTGCCCACCTACCCTATTCCCACCCCAGCATAGACTTACTATTCCACTGGAGCTGGGTTCTTGACTGCTGAGTTGTCCTGCCATTGCTCATGACCCATAGCTGCAGTCATTTGTGCTGGCCCCAGTGCACCTGTGGACCATTCTTCGTGTGGGCACTGGCTCTGGTGCTTCCTCAAATGAGTTGCCTCCCCCTCTATTAGTTATTTGATTGAGAGATAAAAGAAGAGCTCCATTTGATTAGAGAAAATCATTACTTGTAATTGTAAAACACGTGATCGAATATTATTGAAAGAAGTGGTTGCCATGGTTCTAGCTAGAACATGACTCTATCCACCCCCAACCAAAAAAAGAAAAGGAAAGGAAAGAAAGGTCTGGTCCTCTTCTTGTTCATCTCAGTAAATGGTATGACTCTTCATCAAGTTGCACCAGTCAGAAATTCCAGAGTCATTTATATTCAATCAATTATCTTGTCTCTTGGAGGTGATTATCAATTATCTTGTCTCTTGGATTTTGTCACTGCCAAATCATCACTTAAAGAGACTTCATCTTCTCTGTCTATCTCTAATCCATTGTCCACACAGCAACTAGTGATCTTTGTAAATCTGATCAAATCACTCTCCTGTTTACAACCCTTTAATTGTCTCCTACTGTTCTTAGAGTAAATATCAAAATGAGACTTAGAAACATGGTCAGGCTCATCCCTAACATCTACCAGGCTGAAACGAAAACACAAATAGAGGCTGACATACTAAATTTTTAGATATTTAAAAGTTATAAAACAAGCTGATGAAGAAATTTTAAAAATACGTAATATCCTCCTATTTTAACAAATATATCTTCATGACTCCCTATAAGGCCAGGTTTACATTTAGAATTCTCAGACATGAAGTTTCTGGCTCAGGGAGAGCTGAGCCCCAAGCCCTGGCTCTTATGTTTCTCACCACACCAGGTTCCATTCAGCATCACAGGGACTTCACTTGCACATGTGTGGTCACCCCAGTCTGCATGTTCCACATCCCTGATAAATAGCTGCCCTTTAGACAACTTTTGGGCCCAGGAGTGTGCATATCAGTAACCAGGTCCACACTCAAAAGAACAGACCAGGAAAGAGGGTGACACAGGCCCTGGAAGCAGGCTCAGAGACATTTGGGCTGGGAATTTCAGCGAATCCAGAGTGTGTTCTAGAAAGAAGGGTGATGCAGGTTTCAGATGGGTATATCCTCTTGACTGTGTGAATTCTTCACCCCATGGCAATGACTGTGTGAATTCCTCACCCCATGGCAAGGGAGTGGCTGGAGATGGGCCAGAGTGGACGCAGTGCTTTGTGCATTCTCCCGTGGCTTTCTGCCTTTTCTCCATACTGGCCTTCTTTTAATTCCTTGAATGCTCCAGATACTTACTGATAAGGGCCTTTGTACAAGTGGTTCCCCGCTTCAGGAACCCATCTCCTTCAGATGTCAGCTAAAGCATTTTGTCTTTGAAGTTGCCTTTCTGATAATTCTCACATTAGTCAGGTGCCCTAATTATGTAGTTTCATAGAATCCTGTAGTTTTCATAGCACTTACAATTATTAATATAACAGAATAGTTACTATATACCTAGTATTTATATAATTAGTCATTTATCTATAAGAAGTTATATAATTAACTGTTTAGTGTGTTTATCCTCTGCTGGAATGTAAATCTCTAAGAGGGCAAGGACTATGTCTTGTGAATCTTTGTCTTCTTAACACCTAACATGGTACTTTACATATAATCGGCACTTAAATATATTTGTTAAATGAATGAAAGCATGACTTACGGGCACTCCTCCATTCTCAGGTTCTCCCTGACTTCTATCAGAAGGGAAATTCCTTTTAGGACTCACAATGTATCTTGGTCTCAGTCTCTGGGAGCCACGTACAGATTCTTGGAGACTGATGCTGGTGGGAGTCCTCACAGACTTTGATCTGATGGTCCATTTCCAGTTCTAGATGTCTGATTATGGCATATATGCTTAGGAACCACTCATTTAAAAGGATCACTGATTGCTTTAGCCCTAAGTTAAAAGAATCTTCTCAGACATGAAAATTGGATGCAATTATTATTACTATTACTATTATTGAGACAAGGTCTCACTTTGTCACCCAGACTGTAGTACGGTGGCTCAATCACAGCTCACTGCAGCCTCAACTTCCTGGGCTCAGGTGATCCTCCCACCTCAACCTCCCAGGTAGCTGGGACTACAGGTGCATACCACCATGCCCAGCTAATTTTTTGTGGAGATGGAGTCTTGCCATGGTGCCCAGGCTGATCTCAAACTCCTAGGCTCAAACCATCTGCCCACCTCAGACTCCCAAAGTGCTGAGATTACATGCATGAACCATTGTGCCCAACTTAGATGCAATGATTTATTATTACTATTATTATTATTTGAGACAGAGTCTCACTCTGTCACCCAGGCTGGAGTGCAGCGGCGTGATCTCAGCTCACTGCAACCTCCGCCTCCTGGGTTCAAGCGATTCTCCTGCCTCAGCCTCCTAAGTGGGATTACAGGCGCCCACCACCATGCCCGGCTAATTTTGTGTATGTGTGTGTGTGTGTTTTTAGTAGAGGCAGGTTTCACCATGTTGGTCAGGCTGGTCTCAAACTCCTGACCTCGTGATCCGCCTTGGCCTCCCAAAGTGCTGGAATTATAGGCATGAGCCACCACGCCCGGCTGATGCAATTATTTTTATACCTCTTTCATTATTTAAATATCAATATTAGTGTTTTTATGTCATCTATTTATGGTATGTTGTAATCAATTAAATGCAATTATTTTATAGCCTCAGAGGTAAAATATAAAAATGATATTTGCAATTCTATTCGGTTTCTAGAAATAAATATGTGAAAATATATAACATACTATTGTTTAGCTTTAAAAACATTTTTTATCTGATTATTATTATTATTATTTTTGAAAGGGAGTCTCTCTCTGTGGCCTAAGCTGGAGTGCAATGGTGTGATCTTGGCTCACTGCAACCTCTGCCTCCTGGGTTCAAGTGATTCTCCTGCCTCAGCCTCCCAAGTAGCTGGGATTAGAGGTGCCCGCCACCACGTCCAGCTAATTTTTTATGTTTTTAGTAAAGACGGGGTTTCTCCATGTTGGCCAGGCTGGTCTTGAACTCCTGACCTCGGATGATCCACTCACCTCGGCCTTCCAAAGTGCTGGGATTACAAACATGAGCCATCGCGCCCAGCCTAATATTATTAAGAGACAGGGTCTTGCTCTGTCACCCAGACTGGAGTGCAGTAGCGTGACCACAGCTCACTGCACCCTCTTACTCCTGAAAAACATCCTACAGGTACATGCCACCACACCTGGCTAATTAAAAAAAAAAAAAAATTGCAGAGATAGAGCCTTGTCATGTTGCCTAGGCTGGTCTTGAACTTTTGGGCTTAAGCCATCCTGCTATCTCGGCCTCCCACAGTGCTAGCATTACAGGCATGAAGTCATAGCACCCAGCTTTTTTTTTTTTTCTGATTATCATAATATACGTTTATGATAGAAAAGTTGGAACATTCACAAAAATATAAAGAAGAGAATAAAAATCATCTATAATTCTAATACCTTCAGAAACCTTCTGTTAACATTTTTTGTATAGTTTCTTCTGGTGTTTTTGTTATCCATATCATATAATTTAATTTTTTTTTTCTTAAACAGAGTCTCACTGTGTTGCCCAGGCTGGAGTGCAGTGGTATGATCTCAGCTCACTGCAACTTCCACCTCCTGGGTTCAAGTGATTCTCATGCCTCAGCCTCCTGAGTAGCTGGGATTAGGGGTGTACACCATGCCCAGCTACTTCTTTTTTGTATTTTTAGTAGAGATGGGGTTTCACCATGTTGGCCATGCTGGTCTCGAACTCCTGACCTCAAGTGATCCACCCACCTCAGGCTCCCAAAGTGCTGGGATTACAGGTGTGAGCCACTGTGCTTGGCCCGTATAATTTAATTTTTTAGAAAAAATAAAATCATATACATTTATAGTTTTGTATCCTGCTTTGTTTTTTTGTAGATTGAGGGTATAAATTGGTACAATCTCAGCCAGGCGCTGTGGCTCACGCTTGTAATCACAGCACTTTGGGAGGCCGAGGCGGGTGGATCACAAGGTCAGGAGTTTGAGACCAGCCTGGCCAATATGGTCAAACCTGGTCTCTACTAAAAATACAAAATTAGCTGGGTGTGGTGGCGGATGCCTGTAGTCCCAGCTACTCGGGAGGCTGAGGCAGGAGAATCATTTGAACCCAGGAGGTGGAGGTTGCAGTGAGCCGAGATCCAGCCACTGCACTCCAGCAGGGGCAACAGAGTGAGACTCCGTCTCAAAAATAAATAAGTAAATAGGTACTGTCTCTTTGAAAGGCAATTGAAAATATTGATACAAATTTTAAATTGATACAAATTAAAAAACTCTTTGACCCAGAGATTCCATTTATTCTCCATGTGCACACCCATGTGCATGAAAAGGTGGATGTATAACAATATTTTAGGCCGGGCGCGCTGGCTCATGCCTGTAATCCCAGCACTCCGGGAGGCCGAGGCTGGTGGATCACAAGGTCAGGAAATTGAGACCATCTTGGCTACCACAGTGAAACCTTGTCTCTACTAAAAATACAAAAAAGAAAAAAATTAGCTGGGCATGGTGGCACATGCCTGTAGTTCCAGCTACTCAGGAGGCTGAGGCAGGAGAATTGCTTGAATCCTGGAGGCAGAGGTTGCAGTGAGCCGAGATTGTGCCACTGCACTCCAGCCTGGGCAACAGAGTGAGACTCCATCTCAAACAAACAAACAAACAAACAAAAACAGAAAGAAAAGAAAAGAAATAAAGTTGTAATATGTATTTTTGTATAATTTGAATTCTATTAATTTATTTAATTCCAGGCTGGGCATGGTATCTCACACCTATAATCCTCGCACTTTGGGAGACTGAGGCAGGTGGATCACCTGAGCTCAGGAGTTCGAGACCAGGCTGGCCAACCTGGTGAGACCCCCATCTCTACTAAAAATACAAAAAATTGGTCGGGCTTGGTGGTGTGTGCCTGTAGTCCCAACTACTCAGGAGGCTGAGGCAGGAGAACGGCTTGAACCTAGGAGGTGGAGGTTGCAGTGAGCAGAGATTGCACCACTGTACTTCATCCTCGGCAACAGAGCAAGACTCTATCTTAAAAAAAATTATTTGATTCCATTTTAGTTATTTTCTCAGAATAATTTCCTTAAAGTAGGAGTACTGGGAATTAAGGATCTTCATATATGATAAAATTATTTTCCAGAATATTTATACCAATTTACTATCCCAGTTGTTTAAGAGATTATCTACTCACTATAAGGTTTATTTTCCAAAATGAAAATCTCTTTGCTGCACTTTTTGAATATAAAAATAACTCATGTGGCTGGGCACAGTGGCTCACTTTGGGAAGTCGAGCCGTGCAGATCACACGTTCAGGAGATCGAGACCATCCTGGTGAACACGGTGAAACCCTGTCTCTACTAAAAATACAAAAAATTAGCCGGGCGTGGTGGCACATACCGGTAGTCCCAGCTACTCAGGAGGCTGAGGCAGAAGAATCGCTTAAACCCAGGAGGTGGAGGTTGCAGTGAGCCAAGATAGCACCACTGCACTCTAGACTAGGCAACAGAGCAAGACTCTGTTAAAAAAAAAAAAAAAAAAAAAAAAGCTGAATATGTAAGTTCCAAAAACACAGGAAATTTAGGTCTGGTGAGGTGACTCACACCTTCAATCCCAGCATTTTGGGAGGCTGAGGTGGGTGAATTACTTGAGCCCAGGAGTTTGAGATCAGCCTGGGCAGCATGGCAAAACCCCATCTCTACCAAAAATAGAAGAATTAGCTTGGCATGGTGGTGCACACCTGTGGTCCCAGCTACTTGGGACGCTGCAGTGGGAGGATCGCTTGAGCCTGGGAAGCAGAAGTTTCAGTGAGCTGAGATGGTGCCATTGCACTCTAACCTGGGTGACAGAGTGAGACCATGTCTGAAAAACAAAACAGGAAATTTGTAGAAAGGAAAATAAAAATGCTGGGTGTGGTGGCTCACATCTGTAATCCAAGCACTTTGGGAGGCCGAGGTGGGTAGATCATTTGAGGTCAGGAGTTTGAGGCCAGCCTGGCCAACATGGTGAAACCCTGCCTCTACTAAAAATACAAAAATTAGCCAGGTGTGGTGGCGGGCACCTGTAATCCCAGGTATTTGGGAGGCTGAGGCAGGAGAATCACTTGAACCCAGGAGGTGAAGGTTGCAGTGAGCCGAGATGGCAGCACTGCATTTCAGCCTGAGAGACAGAGCAAGACTCCATCTAAAAAAAAAGAAAGGAAAATAAAAAGCATTATCCACAGATACTCACTGTTGTTTTGTTTTGTTTTTTGAAACAGGGTTTGAATTCATCACCCAGGCTGGAGTGCAGTAACACGATCATGGCTCACTGAAACCTAGACCTTCTGGGCTCAGGTAATCCTCCCAACTCAGCCTTCCAGATAGGTAGATGAGATCACAGGCTACAGGAGCACCCTAGCATGCCCAGCTAATTTTTCGTATTTTTTGTAGAGACGGGGTTTTGCTATGTTGCCCAGGCTGGTCTTGAACTCCTGGGCTCAAGCAATCTATCCACGTTGGCCTCCCAAAGTGCTGGGATTACAGGAGTGAGCCACCTCACCCAGCAGATACTCACTGTTAACACTAAACTATGTATCCAAACTTTTTCCTAGTTTATATTAACCTGATTTTGTTTAATTTAATGTACTTTGGGTTTCTTTCTAAGCCAATAGGTAATATGGAAGTATTGTATCTTTTTAATAGATACATAGCAATCTATTATAAGGATATAAAATGGATATCTCTGGTTGGGTCCTGGGGAAGGCAGATTCTGAGATGAAGTGCTCTTGATATCAACATCTGTGGAGAAGAGGGGAAGGAAGCAGAATTGAACAGACAGAGAAGTTATATTGGATTTTAAACCCAATGGTAGCCTCAGCTGACCTCACAGGAAGTTCTGGAACTGAAATGATCCCTCAGAGTTATCCCAAATTGGAGATGGTCAGGCTTTTTTTTTTTTTTTTTTTTTTTTGGAGACAGTCTTGCTCTGTCACACAGGTTGGGGTGCAGTGGTGTGCTCTTGGCTCACTGCAACATCTGCCTTCCCAGTTCAAGCAATTCTTGTGCCTCAGCCTCCTGAGTAGCCGGGATTACAGACGTGCGCCACCACACCCAGCTAATTTTTGTGTTTTTAGTAGAGACAGGGTTTTGTCATATTGGCCAGCCTGGTCTCAAACTCCTGGCCTCATGTAATCTGCCTGCCTTGGCCTCCAAAAGTGCTGGGATTACAGGCACGAGCCCCTGCACCCCATCTGTACCCTGTCAGTCAGGCCTTTTTACCCTGGCATTGATCACTGGATGTGAGTCATCTTGGGAAGGGACCTGTCTCTCTGCAGCTGAGGCAATCCCTGAAGGAGCCAATAGCATTCCCAGAAGTTGGGGTAATCCTTCATTGAAGGAGGATCCGAGCAGCATATCACAGTGTCCACCATAGTCTTGTTCTGTTCAGATCTACATCTTCATATATGTTCTAGGAGCAGCAATACCAGCATTAGGATGGGCCTTTCTTTTTCTGTGGGACTTTTAGAAAAGCAAGATTAATGGAGCAAACTATAGCTCTTATTACCACCACTAGTCTCAGGGCTGCGACTGATACTTATTGTCTCCCTTGTCCTCTATCCACTTTAGATTCCTCTTACCTCAGCTATTACCTCAGTGGCTTACCTGGTGGCATAACCCAGACCCTCATCTTTGAAGGGTTTCCCCTAGTTTTTATTCCTTTCTCAAGCTGAGGTTGCTGTATTTGTCTATTTATGGTCAAAATTGGGAAAAATCATACACCAGGAGGTACACAGTTAGATTACCTAAATGCCAAACATTCATGCTTCTGCTATCTAACCTTTCCCTGATGCCAGAATGATGACTCTTCTTTTTGCCTGCTATCCCTGGACACAAAGAACACAAAGGACCCAGGTTGATAGCCATAGCTTGGAACTCAGTGGGAGTCTTGCTATATTCTCTGGTAAAATTGCACTCCTTTTGGGGACCTGTACCTTCAACCTTGTGGAGCTCAGACTTGGGAGACAATTCTTCTGCCTTATTAGCCTCCCAAAGAGCTGGGATTACGATTATAGGTGTGAGTCACTGAGCCTAGCCAGAATGGGTGATTTTATAATGAATGAAAATTTATTTCTTACAGTTCTAGAAGTTGGAAAGTCCAAGATCAAGAGGCTGGCATATGGCAAGGCCTTCTTGCTCCTCATTCCATGGTGAAAGGTGGAAGTGCAAGAGAGAGTAAAAAGGGTCCATATTCTTCCTTTCATAACAAACCCACTACCAAGATAACAGCATTAATTCACTCACTCTGCTCTCATGGCCTAATCACTTCCCATTAGGCTTCACCTCCCAACACTATTGCATTGGGGATTAAGTTTTCAACATATACTTTTTGGGGGACACATTCAAACCATAGCAGAGTGGCGCTAATTTCCGCCATTCCTCCAACAGTGCTGTTTTTTGTTTTGTTTATTTTGTTTTGTTTTTTGAGACAGAGTCTTGCTCTGTCTCCCAGGCTGGAGTGCAGTGGTGCAATCTTGGCTCACTGCAACCTCCGCCTCCTAGGTTCAAGCGATTCTCCCGCCTCAGCCTCCCAAGTAGCTGGGAATACAGGCACCTGCCACCAAGCCCGGCTAATTTTTGTATTTTTAGTAGAGACGGGGTTTTGCCATGTTGGCCAGGCTGGTCTCGAACTCCTGGCCTCAAGTGATCCGCCTGGCTCGGCCTCCCAAAGTGCTGGGATTATATGTGTGAGCCATGGCGCCCAGCCTACAGTACTATTTTTGATTTATAACATTATAATTGTTATTTCATAGGCCAAGGACCCAATGAGGGAGTTGTGCCAACTATGAAGTATATCTACTCTGATTATGTATTTGGGAAATGGGGAAATTACCAACATATAGGTCTGTAGAAGAGTAGATCCACTGTGATCTGGACCTTGTTTCTTAGTGAATTCAGACTACATATAGGTCTGTAGAAGAGTAGATCCACTGTGATCTGGACCTTGTTTCTTAGTGAATTCAGACTACTATAACAAAATACCCAAAACTGGGTAGCTTATAAGTGATGAACATTTAATTCTTACAGTGCTGGAGGCTGGAAAGTTCAAGACAAGTTGCCAGCAGATTCAGTGTCTGGTAAGGGCCTGTTCTTCATAGATAGCACCTTCTCCCTGTGTCCTCACATGGAGGAAGGGGTAAGGCAGCTTCCTCAGGCTTCTTTTTTTTTTTTTTTCTGTTTTTTGAGACAGAGTTTTGCTCTTGTTGTCCAGGCTAGAGTGCAATGGCGCAGTCTCGGCTCACTGCAACCTCCAACTCCTGGGTTCAAGTGATTCTCCTGCCTCAGCCTCCTGAGTAGCTGGGATTACAGGCACGTGCCACCATGTCTGGCTAATTTTTGTATTTTTAGTAGAGATGGGGTTTTGCCTTGTTGGCCAGGCTGGTCTGGAACTCCTGACCTCATGTGATCCGCCCACCTCGGCCTCCCAAAGTGCTGGGATTACAGGCTCGAGCCACCATGCCTAGCCCTCAGGCTTCTTTTATAAGAGTACTTATCCCATTCATGACAGTTCTACCCTCAAGATCTATCATTTCCCAAGGGCCCCGCTCTTAATATTATCACACTGGGAATTAGGTTTCAACATATTAATTTTGGGTGAACTTAAACATTCAGACCATGGCATCTTGGGTAGGACTTCATTTATTACCTGACCCCCACATGTACCTACCCTAATAGGGGGGACCATAAATGATTCTTTGGGTCTCTATGTATCAACGTTAATTCAGAATCTGGAACCAATAGTCCTTGAAATGTTTTGGTACTACCATTTTCCCAGTGCATGATTATTTGAGTAAAGCCATAGGTCCAAAAGTTCTGGAACAACCATTGGGGAAGGACAGAGAAAATCATTCCTGTGTACTTTCACCGTGGTGTTACAGGTTATTTTTTCCTGGGGACCTAATCTCTCTTTGAGTTAATGGATTTCATGTCTAAAACATGAGTTCATGTTTGGAAACTTGTCAAGGAATTATATTTCAATTGGGGTTACTGATTGTCTCCTGATCATAAATTTTTAAAAAACAAACTGAATACCCTTATTGGTCGCCCACCTATTTTTTTCCCTAAGGACACCATATAATTATCTCCATGATAATCCTCTGAGGGACACCTCCCCTGACTGTTTCTCTGATCTTATAGTAACTGTCCAATTAGACACTTATTTATTTATTATTTTTTGAGACAGTCTTGCTCTGTCGCGCAGGCTGGAGTGCAGTGGCAGGATCTCAGCTAACTGCAACCTCTGCCTCCCAGGTTCAAGCGAGTCTCCTGCCTCAGCCTCCTGAGTAGCTGGGTCTACAGGCACGTGCAACCACGCCCAGCTAATTTTTTGTATTTTTAGTAGAGACGGGGTTTCACTGTGGTGGCCAAGATAGTCTCGATTTCCTGACTTCATGATCTGCCTGCCTCGGCCTCCCAAAGTGCTGGGATTACAGGCATAAGCCACTGCACCCAACCTATTATTATTTTTGAGATGGAGTCTCACTCTGTCACCCAGGCTGGAGTGCAATGGCACCATCTTGGCTCACTGCAACCTCCGCCTCCTCAGTTCAAGAGATTCTCCTGTCTCAGCCTCCCAAGTAGCTGAGACTACAGGTATGCTCCACCACACCCAGCTGATTTTTGTATTTTTAGTAGGATGGTGTTTCAGCATGTTGGCCAGGCTAGTCTCAAACTCCTGGCCTCAAGTGATCTGGTGACCTTGGCTTCCTAAAGTGTTGGGATTACTGGCATGAGCCACCAAACCCAGCCAATTTTTTTTTTTTTTTTTTTTTGAGACGGAGTCTTGCTTTGTCACTGAGGCTGAAGTGCAGTGGCATGATCTCGGCTCACTGCAACCTCCACTTCCCGGGTTCAAGGGATTCTCCTGCCTCAGCCTCCCGAGTAGCTGGGATTACAGGTGCCCACCACCACACCCAGCTAATTTTTGTATTTTTTTTTTTTAGTAGAGACAGCGTTTTGCATGTTGGTCAGGCTGGTCTTGAACTCCTGACCTCAGGTGATCTGCCCGTCTCGGCCTCCTAAAGTTCTGGGATTACAGGGATGAGCCACCATGCCTGGCCTACTTATTTATGTATTTTTTTGGAGACAGGATCTCACTCTGTTGCCCAGGATAGAGTGCAGTGTTGCAGGCATGGCTCACTGCATCCTTGACTTCCTGGACTCAAGCAATCCTCCTGCCTCAGCCTCCTGCCTCAGCTGGGACCACAGATGTGTGCCACCATGCCTGGCTAATTTTTTTTTGTAGAGACAAGGTCTCCATGTTTCCCAGGCTGGTCTCAAACTCATGGTCTCAGGTGATCCTCCCACCTCAGCCTCCCAAAGTGCTGAGATTACAGGTATGAGCCACTGTACCCAGACAACACTTGTTGTCTTGATGGAGAGAGGTTTCTGCACCATCTCTGAGCAATGGTGCAGAGAGGGTGGGCCACTTTTAGGAACGTCCTCATTTAATGTGTCAAGCCCCATTCTTTCCCAACTAGGGCCCTGACCTTAACTTGATTTACCTGTGTTGATTGGAAAGTTAATCTTCTTGGAGCTTAGCTACTCTAAGTTTATTCTTTAGCTTATTCTGTACCCCCACTGCTAGAGAGGAGAGCCACTTTTTGAGCTACTAAGCAGACTCTGATTTTCACTTGGTGATTAATCATTCTCAATGAAGCAATTGGTGATTAATCATTTTCAACTTTTCATTATCTTTTTTCTAGTGCATCAATCTGGTTAAACAATAGTCTTAGTCTGTTTTAGTCAGCTTGGGCTATTATAACAAAATACCATACATCAGGAGGTTTAAACAACAGAACTTTATTTATCACAGTTTTGGGGTTAGGAAGTCCAACTTCAAAGTGCCAGCTGACTTGGTTCCTAGGGAGGGCTCTCTTCCTGTCTTGAAGATAGCTGCTTTCTTGCTTTCTCCTTACATGGTCTTTCCTTGGTGCATGTGTGCAGAGATAGAGAAAGAGAGAGAGAGATCTCTCTTTCTTTTCTTAAAAGACCACTAGTCCTATCAGAGTAGAACCCCACCGGTGCATGCATGCAGAAACAGAAAAAGAGAGAGATCTCTCTTCCTCTTCTTAAAAGACCACTAGTACTATCAGAGTAGAACCCCACCCATATGACCTAATTTAACCTTAATTATCTCTTAAAAGACCTATCTCCAAATATAATCACATTGGGGACTAGGGTTTCAACATAGATATTTTGGGGGATATATTTCAGTCCATAGTACCACCCATTTCCATCATCCTTATAGTTGCTATTTCCCCCATATTTCTCAAATGCTTAATACATCATATCTGTAAATATATACTCTTTTACTGGTGTATCAACTCAACTGACCATGCATGAAAGTTTTAACAATTGGACTGTAATCTTGTGATAGGGGTCCTCATTGTCAGGTGGGCAGCTAGTGATCATGCTCCAAAGCCCCATCTTAGTGCCTGCTTTCTCATACCTCACTCCTGCCACCAACTGTCATAGGTTGGGTTCCTGGGAAGCAAACTATGAAACAGAATTTAACAGGCAGTTTATTTATTAAGGAGTGCCCTTGGGATTGGCACTTGTGGAACACAGGGGGAAGGACACAAGATTGGGCAGAGAGAGATTATGCAGATGACATAGGGAGCCTGAGATGTTACAATTGACCTTTAGAGTTGTCCCAAGTTGGGCTAAGATGGTCAAGCTCTTATACCTTCACTTTAAGGTTTTGTTTGTTTGTTCGTTTTGTTTGTGTGTGTGTGTGTGTGGTGGGGTGGGCGGGGGGACAGCATTTGGTTTTGTCGTCGAGGCTGGAGTGCAGTGACGCAATCTTGGCTCACTGCAACCTCCACCTCCTGGGCTCAAACCATCCTCCCACCTCAGCCTTCCATGTACCTGGGACTACAGGCTCATGCCACCATACCTGGCTAATTTTTCTATTTTTTTAGAGATGGAGTTTTGCCATATTTCCCAGGCTGGTCTCAAACTCCTGAGCTCAAGCCATCCACCCACCTTGGCCTCCTGAAGTGCTAGGATTACAGGCGTGAGCCACCATGCCTGGCCTCTTATACCTTCACTTTGATCAGCAATTTTATGTGGGCCACCTGGGAAGGAACCTAACCTTGAGCAAGGTGGCGCTCTGCAAATGTAGCAATTCTGAAGGTACCAAAGACTTAGCCAACAGTGAACTCAGTAGCTAGAAGTCCTTAATTAAAAGGAGAGCTTGAGGGAGTGCACAGTGGCTAACACCTGTAATCCCAGCACTTTGGGAGGCCGAGACAGGCAGATCACTTGAGGACAGGAGTTCAAGACCAGCCTGGCCAACATGGTGAAACCCCTGTCTCTACCAAAAAAAAAAAAAAAATTAGCCAGATGTGGTAGCACGTGCCTGTAGTCCCAGCTACTTGGGATGGCAGGTGGATCTTTTGAGTCTGGAAGACTGAGGCTGCAGAGAGCTGAGATCATGCCACTGCACTCCAGCCTGGGTGACAGAGTGAAACCTTGTCTCAAAAATAAAATAAAATAAAAACATCAGGAAAGTTTACATAAAGTTGCTGTTGATTGCTAAATGTAATAGTCTGATCGTGACACTGAATAAATGTCTCAAAAAATATGTATGGATGTCCATTAGAAAGTAAATGAAAAAATTGTAGTATAATCATGCAATGGACTACTATAGCAGTACCGAAAAGGAATGAACAATTAATTCACACCACATGGGTGAATCTCTAAATAATTTTGTTGAATAAAGAAGACAAAAAAGTACATGATGTATTATTCCCTTTATATAAAATTCTAGAAGATGCAATTAATCTGTAGGGACAGAAAGCAGATCAGTGGTTACCTGGGGATAAGATAAATAAAGGAGGTTTGGGGAAGACAGTTTACAAAGGATGATGAGGCAACTTTTGGAGTTGATGGATATATTAATTGTTATTCTTCTTCTTATTTTTTTTTGAGACAGGGTCTCGCTCTGTCACCCAGGCTGGAGTGCAGTGGTACGATCGCAGCTCATTGCAGTCTTGATCCCCCTGGCTCAAGGGATCCTCTCACCTCAGCATCCCAAGTAGCTGGGACTACAAGCATGTGCCACTGCACCCAGCTATTTTTTTGTTTATTTTTTTCTAGAGTCAAGGTCTCACTATATTGCCCAGGCTGGTCTTGAATTCCTGAGCTCATGCAATCTTCCTGCCTTAGCCTCTCAAAGTGCTGGGATTACAGACAGACGTGAGCTACCATACCTGGCCTATATTCATTATGTTGATTGTGGTGATGGTTCCATGGGTATACATATGTGTCATAGTTCATCAAATTATGAACTTTAAATATGTGCATTTTTGTTATATGTCAATCATATCTCAACAAAACTGTATCAAACATCTCTCTCTATATATAGTACTATATACTCAATACATGTCTGCCTAGCTGTCATTGACAAAGTATATTTATATTCACTTTTAGCTTATTGATTGCTTACGTTAATTAAAAAAATAGCAATTCTGATCATGAAAAGTTGTTACTAAATTTTTATTTCTAAAATGTTATATCACTAAGATTAAAGAGAAAGCCTAAAAGCTTCTGGAAATGAATAATAGTGGCGACCTCTGGGAAGAAAGCTAAGATTCTAGTGCGCAAGAAATAGGCAAGTAACTTTTTACTGTTTGAATTGGTAACATGCGTATAATATTTATATTAAAAAGTTCTTTTTTCAGAAATAACTTGATTGGGGAGGGTGGGGCTTGGAGAAGAAGAAATAACTTGACTATGAAATATATGTAACGAAAGATTGCAAGAGTGATCTGAATATGTTTCCATAATATATTTTAACCTAGAGATGACTTATAGTTAACTAAATTAATTAAACATGAAAGGAAAAATTTCTGGTGGTAATGAGGGGATTAAAAACTTAATTATTGGCCAGGTGCAGTGGCTCATGCCTGTAATCCTAGCACTTTGGGAGGCCGAGGCAGGCAAATCACTTGAGGTAAGGGGTCCAAGACCGGACTGGCCAACATGGTGAAACCCCGTCTCTACTAAAAACTACAAAATTGGCCAGGCATGGTGGTGCATGCCTGTAATCCCAGCTACTCAGGAGACTGAGGAATAATTGCTTGAACCTGGGAGGTGGAGGCTGCAGTGAGCTGAGATTGTGCCACTGCACTCCAGCCTGGGTGACAGAGTAAAACTCCATCTTAAAAAAAAAAAAAATTAATTCATTATCTATTAAGACCACACTTCCATCCAATTTATCAGTATCACTGAAAACTAGAATGTATTATACTACATAATGCCTTGAAATTTTGAGGGAATGTAAATTCAAACTAAGTCACAGTGACCAGCAGAATGAAGATATTTTCAAATATCCAAAAACTGGAAGTTTATCTCCCATTCTTTCATAAGTAGCTGGGGATGTTCTCCAGCAAATAAGAAGATAAACTAAGAAGACTGTATTAGTCCATTTTCATGCTGCTGATAAAGACATACCTGAGACTGGACAATTTATAAAAGAAAGAGGTTTAATGACTCACAGTTCCACATGGCTGGGGAGGCCTCACAATCATGGCAGAAGGTGAAAGGCATGTCTCACATGGCAGCAGACAAGAGAAGGAGCTTGTGGTGCAGGGAAACTCCCCTTTATAAAACCATCAGATCTCTTTTTTTTTTGAGATGGAGTCTCGCTCTGTCACCCAGGCTGGATGGAGTGCAGTGGCGTGATCTCAGCTCACTGCAAGCTCCGCCTCCTGGGTTCACGACATTCTCCTGCCTCAGCCTCCCGAGTAGGTGGGACTATAGGCACTCACCAGCACATCCAGCTAATTTTTTGTATTTTTAGTAGAGACGGGGTCTCACCGTGTTAACCAGGATGGTCTCAATCTCCTGACCTCGTGATCCGCCCGCCTCGGCCTCCCAAAGTGCTGGGATTACAGGTGTGAGCCACCGCGCTGGGCCAACCATCAGATATCTCTTGAGACTTACTCACTATCACGAAAATAGCACGGGAAAGACCCACCCCCAAGATTCAATTACCTCCCACTGGGTCCCTCCCACAACACGTGGGAATTGTGGGAGCTACAATTCAAGATGAGAATTGAGTGGGGACACAGCCAAACCATATCATTCTGCCCCAGCCTCTCCCAAATCACATGTCCTCACATTTCAAAGCCAATCATGCCTTCCCAACAGTCCCCTAAAGTCTTAGCTCATTTCAGCATTAACTCAAAAGTCTACAGTGCAAAGTCTCATCTGAAACAGGGCAAGTCCCTTCTGCCTATGAGCCAGTAAAACCAAATGCAAGTTAGTTACTTCCTAGATAAAATGGGGGTAAATACAGCCATTCCAAATGGAAGAAATTGGCCAAAACAAAGGGGCTAAGGCCCCATGCAAGTCTGCAATCCAGCAGGGCAGTCAAATCTTAAAGCTCCAAAATGATCTCCTCTGACTCCATGTCTCACATCCAGGTCACGTTGATGCAAGAGGTAGGTTCCCATGGTCTTAGGCAGCTCTGCCCCTGTGGCTTTGCAGGGTACAGCCTCCCTCCTGGCTGATTTCACAGGATGGCGTTGAGTATCTGCGGCTTTTCCAGGCACATGGTGCAGTCTGGGGTCTGGAGGATGGTGGCCGTCTTCTCACAGCTCCTCTAGGCAGTGCACCAGTGGGGACTCTGTGTGGGGGTGCCCACCCGACATTTCCCTTCTGCATTGCCCTAGCAGAGGTTCTCACTGACTGCCCTACCCTTGCAGCAAACTTCTACCTGGACATCCAGGCATTTCTATACATCCTCTGAAATCTAGGCAGAGGTTCTTCAATTCTTGACTTCTGTGCACCCACAGGCTCAACGGCATGTGGAAGCTGCCAATGCTTGGGGCTTGAACCCTCTGAAGCCACAGCCTGAGCTGTACCTTGGCCCTTTTTAGTCATGGCTGGAGTGGCTGGGACACAGGGTACCAAGTCCCTAGACTGCACAGAGCAGAGGGACCCTGGGACTGGCCCATGAAATCTCCAGGCCTGTGATGGGAGGGGCTGCTGCAAAGATCTCTAACGTGCCTTTTTTTTTTCTTTTTTGAGATGAACACTCTCCCTGTTGCCCTGGAGTGCAATGGTGCAATCTTGGCTCACTGCAACCTCTGCCTCCTGTGTTCAAGTGATTTTCCTGCCTCAGCTTCCAAAGTAGCTGGAACTACAGGCATGTGCCACCACAAATTTCTGCAGCCTGCTTGAATTTCTCTTTAGAAAATCGGATTTTCTTTTCTACCTCATTGCCAGGCTGCAAATTTTCTAAAGTTTTATGCTTTGTTTCCCTTTGAAAACTGAATGCCTTTAACAGCACCCAAGTCACCTCTTGAACGCTTTGCTGCTTAGAAATTTCTTCTGCCAGATACCCGAAATCAACTCTCTGAAGTCAAAGTTCCACAAATCTCTAGGGCAGGGGCAAAATGCTGCCAGTCTTTTTGCTTAAATGTAACAAGAGTCACCTTTGCTGTAGTTCCCACAAGTTCCTCACCTCCATCTGAGACCACCTCAGCCTGAATTTCATTGTCCATATCATTATCAGCATTTTGGCCAAAGCCATTCAGCAAGTCTCTAGGGAGTTCCAAACTTTCCCACATTTTCCTGTCTTCTTCTGAGCCCTCCAAACTGTTCCAGCCTCTGCCTGTTTCCCAGTTCCAAAGTTGCTTCCACATTTTTGGGTATATTTTCAGCAGTGCCCCACTCTTCTGGTACCAATTTACTGTATTAGTCCATTTTCACACTGCTGATAAAAGACATACCAGAGACTGGGCAATTTACAAAAGAAAGAGGTTTAATGGACTCATAGTTCCACGTGGCAGGAGGCCTCACGATCATGGCAGAAGTGAAAGGCACATCTTACATGGTGGCAGACAAGAGAAGAGAGCTTGTGCAGGGAAACTCCCCTTTACAAAACCATCAGATCTCATGAGACTTATTCACTATCTCGAGAATAGCACAGGAAAGACTCACCCCTCATGATTCAATTACCTCCCACAAGGTCTCTCCCACAACACGAGAATTGAGAGAGCTACAATTCAAGATAAGATTTGAGTGGGGACACAGCCAAACCATATCGAAGACATAGATACTAGAAAAGAGTGGCTCTAACTTTGGAGTGCAGTAAAGGGAAGTCCTCAGTGGTACAGCAGAACTAAAGAACAATTAGATTAAATGGAAGCAGAAGGCCAAATGTTCTTCAGGGGTATGTACCAGGGGGCAAAAGAGAGAGCATCTCTGTAAATGGAAAAACTTGATATGATAAATTAGATAAAATATTCAGGAGGCAAAAAGGTAATTTAAAACTCCAGGAAAAACAAAGCCATACAAGTTTGCTTTTTTTTTTTTTTTTTTTTTTTTTGAGACACAGTCTCGCTCTTGTCACCCAGGCTGGAGTGCAACGGTGCGATCTCGGCTCACTGCAACCTCCGCCTCCTGGGTTCAAGTGATTGTCCTGCCTCAGCCTCCTGAGTAGCTGGGATTACAGGCACCTGCCACCACGCTCAGCTAATTTTTGTATTTTTAGTAGAGATGGGGAAGTTTGCTCTCTGTTGTTGTTGTTTTGTTTGGTTTTTGAGATGGCGTCTCTCTGTCACCCAGCCTGAAGTACAGTGGTGCTATCATGGCTTACTGCAGCCTTGAATTCCCAGGCTCAAGAGATCCTCCCACCTCAGCCTCCTGAGTACCTGGGACTACAGGTGTGTGCCACCATGCCCAGCTAATTTTTTGTATTTTATTTTTGGAGAACCAGGATTTCACCATGTTTTCCAGGCTGGTCTTGAACTCCCGGGCTCAAGTGATCTGCTATCTCAGCCTCCCAAAGTGCCAGGATTACAGGCATGAGCCACTCTGCCCAGCCCATTTGTGATCTAAATATGAAGCAAAGATATTTGGGCAATTGTTAATAAGAGAAGATAATCCATTTGATCCTGATGCTTTCTGTATTTTCCTTTGAGTGGTTTTCTAGTGGTTTTCACGGTGGTTCGGTGGTTCTGTAAAAGAGAAGATGTAATCCTAGCACACTCCTTAGTCTGGAAGTTGGCTATTAACTGTGTCAACCTATGGACAAAACACAAAAGACTTCTTGTGTTTAAAGGAGGTGAGAAAAAGGTGTGAAGGAAGAATGGTGGTGTTAATAGTGGAGAGTTGTAATACTACCTAAAGTTGAAATGTTATCTAGTGTTTTATCTTGTATTATTCAGAGTTACAAGATAGAGTTACAAGAAGCATGGTGGCTCATGCCTATAATCCCAGCACTTTGGGAGGCTGAGGCAGGCAGACCATCTGAGGTCAGTTTGAGAGAAGCCTGACCAACATGGTGAAACCCCATGTTCACTAAAAATACAAAAATTAGCTGGGCATGGTGGCGCACACCTATAATCTCAGTTACTCAGGAGGCTGAGGCAGGAGAATTGCTTGAACCTGGGAGGAAGAAGTTGCAGTGAGCCAAGATCATGCCACTGTACTCCAGCCTGGGCAACAGAGGGAGACTGTGTCTCCAAAAAGGAAAAAAAAAAAAAAAGTTACAAAGAAAACCAACAAAAGACGCAAACTTAATGCAACTGTTAAATATTGGACCAGTGGGTATTAACATAATCTTTATCCTTTGTAGCAGGGAGTCGTTAGATTTTATTTAAAGTTGAATGAGCATATTTAGAAATATTGAAGTAATTCCAAACAAACAAAAACACGTAAAAGATGTTGTCCTTGGGCAGTGGCCTTGGAGGTGGAGTTAGGATGAAGCTTGGTTGCTTTTCAACATAAGTTTTTTTGTCCTGTTTGATATGTTACAATTTATTTTGTATCCTTTTATTTGTTGCCATTGTGCATTTCTTTTACTGAAAATAAAATTAGAGGCTGGTTTTTCTGCCTATATGGAAACAATGTTTTAGATAGTTATTCTATCAAGAATGATTCCCAGGCCAGGGTGCAGTGGCTTACGCCTGTAATCCCAACACTTTGGGAGGCCGATGCCAACAGATCACCTGAGGTCAGGAGTTTGAGACCAGCCTGGCCAATATGGTGAAACCCTGTCTCCACTAAACATACAAAAATTAGCTGGGTGCGGTTGTGTGCATCTGTAATCCTAGCTACTTGGGAGGCTGAGACAGGATAATCACTTGAACTCGGGAGGGGGAGGTTGCAGTGAGCCAAGATCACGCCACTGCACTCCAGTTTGGGTAACACAGCAAGACTCCGACTTAAAAGAAAAAAAAAGGATGATTCCTCAAAGTAGTCCAGGCCTCATACAGGTCTTTTGAAATAAGCCATAAAGTGGAATCCCAAGGACATCAAGAAACTTGGACTAAGAAAATGGTTGTTCTACTGGCACTTGAGTCTCTAAATAATAATAACTCTTAGCTGCCACCCACACTAGTTCCAGCCCTCTGCCTGTGAGATTTTTTTTTTTTTTGAGATGGAGTCTCGCTCTGTCACCCAGCCTGGAGTGCAGTGGCGTGATCTCGGCTCACTGCAAGCTCCGCCTCCCGGGTTCACGCCATTCTCCTGCCTCAGCCTCCCAAGTATCTGGGACTACAAGCGCCCGCCACCACGCCTAGCTAATTTTTTTGTATTTTTAGTGGAGACGGGGTTTCACCATGTTAGCCAGGATGGTCTCGATCTCCTGACCTTGTGATCCGCACTGCCTTGGCCTCCCAAAGTTCTGGGTAAGGATTACAGGCGTGAGCCACCGCGCCTGGCCAAAATTTCTTTTTAAAAAATATCTGGGCAATTCCGATCCTCTGCTTTTTGAGAATAGAGTTTTGCCTGTAACCAGGTTACTGATTCTGAAAGGGAAGGTATTCTGGATCCCTCTTACCATCTTATTACCAAGAACGGGCAGAATTTATTGATTTAGTTATACATCTGTCTGTCTGCCTATCTGAGATAGGGTCTTGCTGTGTCACCCAGGCTGGAGTGCAGCGGCATGATCATGGCTCACTTAAGTGATCCTCCCACCTCAGTCTCACAAGTAGCTGGGACTACAGGTGTGTGCCATCCTGCCCAGATAATTTTTTATTTTTTATACAGATGGGGACTCCCTATGTTGCCCAGATTGGTCTTTAACTTCTGGCCTCAAGATCTGACTGCCTCCTAAAGTGCTGTGATTACAGGTGTGAGTCACTGGGCCTGGCTGCTTGCTCAGTTTTAGAAAGAATAGTGTTTTCCGGTTGGGCGCAGTGGCTCACGCCTGTAATTCAAGCACTTTGGGAGGCCGAGGCAGGCAGATCACCTGAGGTCAGGAGTTTGAGACCAGCCTGGCCAACATGTTGAAACCCTGTCTCTACTAAAAATACAAAAATTAGCCGGGCGTGGTGGCAGGCACCTGTAATCCCAGCTATTCGGGAGGCTGAGGCAGGAGAATTCCTTGAACCCAGGAGGCGGAGGTTGCAGTTTGCTGAGATCGCGCCATTGCACTCCAGCATGGACGACAGAGTGAGGCTCTGTCTCCAAAAAGAAAAAAAATTAAAAAAAAAAAAAAAGAAAAAAAAGGAAAAATAATGGTTTCAATCCAGTAGGGAGGACACCATGGCATATTACTGCCACCAATTGGCAGCACACCTTAATTGCAAGAGTAGAAAAGAAGGGAAATTATTTCTGATATTTGCAAAGGTCTACCAACGTAAGAAAGAACAAATGCGTTGTGACCAAGTGAAAAATGCAAAGGAATACTTGATTTGGGGGAGATTAAGATAAGACAGTGGTCATGATCCCTGAAATGCAGGGTTTGTGGAGGTGGTAAAAATGAAGGGTGAGGAAGCTTGATCAGAAGACCTCCCTTTGCTCTAGATATTGAGCAGTTGCACTTGGAACTCTGAAAAAGGGGAAGGAAAGGGAAGAATGACGAATCAAATTTTACTTTTCCTTTTTTTTGAGATGGAGTCTCACTCTGTCAGCCAGGCTGGAGTGCAGTGGCGCAATCTTGGCTCACTGCAACCTCTGCCTCCTGGGTTTAACCGATTCTCTTGCCACCTGCCTCAGCCTTTCAAGTAGCTGGGATTACAGGTGTGTGCCACCACGCCCAGCTAATTTTTGTGTTGTAGTAGAGATGGGGTTTCACCATGTTGGCCAGGCTGGTCTCAAACTCCTGACCTCAAGTGATCTGCCCATCTTGGCCTCCCAAAGTGCTGGGATTACAGGCATGAGCCACCGGGCCCAGCCCAAATTTTACTTTAAAAATCCTTTCTGTGTAAGAAATATCACCATTATCCTCATGCAAAAAAAGTTGATTTAATGTGTCTTACTCTAACTGTAAGGCCAATAGAATAACTGAAAACTTTTGTGTGCTAAAATTATCCAGAGAGAAAAAGACATAAGTCTGGCCCAAATTTTAAAGAAACTGTGCAATCTACAAAATCAGAAACTAATTCTTTGGGTTATAAAGCAAAGTTTTTCATGTTATTGGTTAATAAATGTTAATTATAACTAATGCATTTTCAGAAACACAATTTGGTATATTTGCAAGGAAAACAAGAAAAGCAATCTAAAGCTCCCAGTAAAACAACACTATATAAAAATCTTTTAAACTATTGCAACCCCTGTTCAATGTCTTCCCATTTCATAGGCTATAGAATGCATTTTTTTCTATTTACAACATTAAATATCTACTTTTGGACCAGGTTGGCTAAGAGATTGAGTTGAAATAAAGTTCTGATGGGCATGTGTCTGAAGAATTACGTTCTTTTTCATATTGTAGGGGTGAAGGGAGAACTTTTATATGTAATAACAAAGGGAAGTTTTCCCTCTGCTGAAGGTTTGCTGAAAAATCAACTGACGACAGTCACATTAGGCTGGGCGCAGTGGCTCACACCTGTAATCTCAGCATCTTGGGAGGCCAAGTAGGGAGAATTGCTTGAGTCCAGGAGTTTGAGACCGGCCTGGACAACACAGTGAGACCTCATCTCTACAAAGATTTTTTTTTTTTTAATTAGTGTGCATGGTGGTGTGTGCAAGTACTACTTCCCAAGTAGTCCCAGCTACTTGGGAAGCTGAGGCGGATCACTTAGCCCAGGACTTTTAGGCTTCAGTGAGCTGTGATAGTGCCACTGTACTTTAGTCTGGGTGGCAGAGTGAGATCCTGTTTCAAAAACACCAAACTTTTTAAATTAACGTGTGTGTGTGTGAATAATCCAGAGTGATTACCCATTATTTAGTGTGGTAAAGAAACTTATATACCCTTTTTCATAAGGGAAGGGGGAGATGGAAAATGTAGAAATTCTTTTGAGTAACAGCAAGTCATTAGGGAGAACAAATGGACCTTGGAGGTGGAAGGCAGACATTAACGGGAAGGTGAGGTGTAGAGCTGCACAGGAACAAAGATTGTCTTATTATGCAGATAAAGTCCTCCAGGTAATCCCTTGGAGCTGCCCTCAGAAGAACAGATGAAAAGTCTGTCAGGTCATGGTGACTGTCAATCTATTCTCTAGTGGTTGATATTTCCTGGTTATTTGATGAGATTACTAGGGAGAGAGTTTTACAACATTGCATTTCTTCATTTATTTTTTATTTTTTTTTAGACAGAGTCTTGTTCTGTCACCCAGGCTGCAGTGCAGTGGTGCAATCTCAGCTCACTGCAACCTCCGCCTCCCAGGTTCAAGCTGTTCTCCTGCCTCATCCTCCCCGGTAGCTGGGAATACACGCATGCGCCACCATGCTTGACTAATTTTTTTTAGTAGAGACAGGGTTTCACCATGTTGGCCAGGCAGGTCTTAAACTCCTGACCCCAGGTGATCCATCCGCCTCGGCCTCCCAGAATGCTAGGATTACAGGCATGAGCCACCATGCCCTGCCCTGCCAACATTGCATTTCTTTTGGAAAAAAGCTTTCTTGGTCAGATAAGGAAATTCCAAAGAGAGTGTACCCTTGGTGCTTTGGGAAAGAGGATCAGGGAGACAGGGAAAGGTCGGAGACAGACCTTGGTTCTGAGGCCTTTCAATTTTCAAAGCATTCAGCATGCTGAAGTGCTGTATTTTGGGGAATTGTTTTTCTATGCCTCAAAAATATTTTGATCATATGTATGACTTGAAGCTGTTAACAAAAATTGTGGTGTTTGAAAATCCTTGCCAAGAGAATTGGAATCTTGATTAAGAATTTCATTGGCCAGGCACAGTGGCTCACACCTGTAATCCCAGCACTTTGGGAGGCCTCACCCGAGGTCGGGAGTTTGAGACCAGCCTGGGCAATGTGGTGAAACCCCGTCTCTACTAAAAATACAAAATTAGCTGGGCATGGTGGAGTATGCCTGTAATCCCAGCTAGTCGGGAGGCTGAGGCAGGAGAATTGCTTGAACCTGGAGGCTGCGGTGAGCCAAGATCGTGCCATTGCACTGCAGCCTGGGCAACAAGATCAAAACTCTGTCGGTGGCGGGGGCGGGGCGGGGAAGAATTTCTTAAAAGCAGCCTCTGCTTTTATGTGTAATTCTGTAACAAAGTCAACATGTTATGGGACCTTTATTACTTTATCTTACCAGATAGGTAAAGGATGAATAAATCTACCCTTCACTTACATTTATGATTAATCAGACAGGTCAGCTAGTGTGAATAATTTCTAATGAAATGGAGAAAAAAATGAAAAAATATCAAGGCATGCCTTGAATGTCATTAACTATTTTAGATGATATCTTTTAAGCCATAGGAATCACAGAACGCTTTTGTGTAGGTATAATAATGTTGCATTTTAAAAAGAGAAGTGAAGCAGGAGTGGGGAGTAGAGGGAAGGTGGGTCAATGGCACCTACCTCTAGACCTACCAAGGCTGAGGTGTGAGAATCACTTGAGCCCAAGTCAGAGGTTGCAGTGAGCTATGACTGCACCACTGCACTCCAGCCTGGGCAACACGGCAAGACCCTGTCTCAAAAACAAACACAAACAAAAGGGAGGTGAATGAAGGGAGAGGTGTTTACAAGGCTATTACAATAGTTTTGGTGTAAGGCAATGGGAGGGGAGAAGGGTTTGAATAAGGATGGCAGCAGTAGAAAAAAAAGCAAGCCATCTGAATGAGGTATGATGGGACTTAGGCTTTTTTGAAAGAAAATAATCAAGTCTGGCCTTACAATTTAGAGCCTAGGCTGCTATGTAATTATTTATAAACAATTTATAAAATTGATTATAAAAATTACTTATAATCAATTATTAAGTGTGAGGGCAAAATACAATTTTTGATTTCTATAAACTTAGAAAGTTGATTACCCATGCCCTCAGACTTAAAAAAATGCTACAAAGTTCTTACTAAGGTTAAAAACAATAAATGTAATAATGCTGATGGCATTTCTATAATATATATTAAATAGTTTAAATATTAAATAGTTAAATAGTTTAACACTCATAACAACCCTATGAGATTGGTACTGTTGCTATTTCCATTTTGCAGTTGAGGAAACTGAGACAGAAAGAGATTTGTCTAAGGTTACAAAGCTTTCCAGACCAGTCTGGTTTCACAGTTCATGTTCTTAATCACTACACTATGCTGAAATTACAATGTTAGGATAAATTAGGAAACTCAAGTAAGAGACATGAATTATTTTAAGTGTTTGAGCTGCAGCTTTCTGGCAAGTAGCTGAACACGAGGAAACTCAGTTAAGGAAAAATCAAGAACAGACTAATTTTGGGAGACCTAAGAGAAGGCATGTAGTAGAGAACAGATTGAAGAAAGGAGGTGCTAGCAAAGAAATCAGAAGACCAGCAAACTAGGTAGGTGTAGATCCGGGTAAGTGTCTTAAAAGAAACGGAAAAAGGGTTTCAAGTAGGGGATGGGGATTGGTGAAAACCGTAACTGTTTCTTTTGAGAATGTGTCAATGAAAAGGAAGGTTGATAGCATAGCAACTGGAGGTAGTAACATCACTGAATTAAAAAAAAAAAAGACAACAGAAACTTCTTTTTTTTTGAGACAGAGTCTCACTCTTGTCGCCCAGGCTGGAGTGCAGTGGCGTGATCTCGGCTCACTGCAACCTTCACCTCCCGGGTTCGAGAGATTCTCCTGCCTCAGCCTCCCGAGTAGCTGGCATTACAGGCGCACACCAGCACGCCTGGTTAATGTTTGTATTTTTAGTAGAGACAGGGTTTCACCATGTTGGCCAGGGTAGTCTCGAACTCCTGACCTCATGTTATCCGCCCGCCTCGGCCTCACAAAGTGCTGGGATTACAGGTGTGAGCCACCGCACCCAGCCAAGACAACAGAAACTTTTGAGAAACAGAAAGGAAGAAGACAGTGGATAAGAACATATTTACATTATAAGGCGCTAGGAAAGTAGTGGTGGAAGGAGAAGGTGAGAAAGGATGGCATAGTTTCAGGCAGAGGGAGTGGCTTTGGAGAGAAGGGTTCTGGGTTAATTTGGTTAGAAGTTTTGGGATCACGAACAGGAGGTGGTCACAGATATTTTATAATGGAGGGAAGGTCAAACCGGAATTGGAGTCCCATAGCTTTGAGCCCAGGAAACTGGATGAATTTATCTATTAGTATGGACTGGGACTGGCATCTTTAACAACATGGAAAGCTTGAAACAGCCTTTGTGGAAAATAGGAGATCAGCCAGAGATGAGAAGAAAGCCCAAGAAAATTATAAGTAGGAGTCCAGTCACGAATTCATATCCAATCTGGTCAGTTATGACTTCCTCCAGCGAAAAGCCACACATCTTGTAAACCCTTGAGAGAGAAAACACAAATAGGGGTAACCTACTGGAGATAGGCCCTGAAGACTATAAAGTAGTTGAGCGATTCCATACTGAAATAGAGTTGGCTATAGCGATAGAGAAGTTAGTCATATATGGGGCTAATGATCCAGGAGAGTAAGGATTCACTTTTGTGGTGAAAAGTTGTAAGCAGGTGAAAGGTAGGGATCCATAGCCACGGACGGGCAGGTGGAGATCAGGGAAGAGGTGACGTTCAACATAAGTAGTTTGTTAATGATTTCACCTTACTCATTATTTCTCTTTTGGCATCTAGAAGGCTAAGATTTTCATGTTTATTTCAGAGCTACTGAAAGTAGTCCTAGGTTGTGGAGGGAGAAATCCAATTTCACAGCTGAGTCTATTTTCTCAGTCTAGTTATATTCTCTTCTCACAAACTAGCCAATGCTGCCGCCTTATGCAAAGCCGGCACCACGGAAAGGATGTGCTTTACAGAGGCAGGATGACGCCAATCGGCCTGGGGCCGGCAGTGTTTCGTCTAGATTAATGGCGAGGGAAGCCCCCAATAGTCCCTTTGAAACCTTTTCACTCCCGCCTGGTGAAAGCGCTTGTCAACCGTAAATCGCGAATACAATGCTAAGCTCTGAGGCCCTTGCTAAATCCAAGTGGGAGCAGGGATCTGCGCGGCCTCACCCTCCGGTTTCCGCAGGGCGTCTCGAGAGCTGCGGATGCGGGCAATAGGAGCCGGGCGTAACAGAGGAAAGCGCCGACCCTGAGATCTAGGGAGGAGCCTCGGTGAAGGAACCCGGGGCGGGTTCCTCCCTAGGTCTCCAAGAAGCTCCAAAAATGGCGGGCGGCAACGCGGCGAGCCAGACGCGCAGGCGCCACCGTGTCCGTCCTTCCGCCAGCCTCGGGCGGCCCAAGAACCGTCCACAGCGCCCTTATCTAGAAGCCTACGCAGCTTGCGATTGGCTGAACTTCACGAGCTCTCCGTGTGGGGGCGGGGCCGCCACGCAGCGGCCACGTTTCCCGCCCCGCTAGTGCGCGTGCGCGCAATCCCCACTGGAAAGCGTTTGCGCGCGCCCCTGCCGCGGCCCCTAGCTCGCGCCTCAGCTCCCTCCCCTTTCCGGGCAGGCCCGTCCCGTCAGCAAGGCAGTGAGCACCGCGGCCAGCAGAGGGCGGTCCGGACCCAAGTCTGCAGCGGCGCCATTGGCGTGTGGAAAATGCCACCAGATGGCGGGTTAGGATTGCAGCTCCGTTGAAGGCGCGGCCCCCGCTCCCGAACCCCCGGCGACCACCCCGTAACAACCCCCCCACATCGGGAATAACACACCGGAGACTTTTGGGGGGAAACTAGGTCGATGGTCGGCGGCGCCCGGATGGGCAGCTGAGGTGAGTGCGGGCGGCGGCGACGGCGGCGGGGGGCGGGAAAGAGGGGGAATGCGGCGGCAGCGGCGCGGGGGCTGGAAGCGCCGATCCAAGATGGAGGCCGGGCGAGAGCGAGAGAGCGCGAGCGGCGAGCGAGCGGGCGGGCCGGGCGCGGGCCCCGTGCGGGGGAGGGAGGCCGCGCGGGCCTGTGCAGGGTGCGGCGGTCGTGGGCCGTCCGAGTGCCCAGAGAGGCGTCTGTGGGCGCGGCGGGCACCCCGGCGTCTTCGTCGCTTGCCATCCCTCCCGCGGGCACCGAAAATTTTGCCCCCGCCCGCCCCGGCACTACGGCGACAGGCGCGGAAGCCTTTGTGGCGCGCTTGGGCCCGCCGCCAAGCCCGCCCTCCGCCCCCCCGCCCGGGCTCTCGGGACTCGCCCGCGCCCAGCGGGGCCGGGCCGAGGCGGGCTGGCGCGAATGCCTTCCGCCGCCCGCCGACCTGCGTTTCTGCGGTGTTTTAGCGGCGGCAGCGTCACATGACAACGAGTTCATCTCAGCGGAGGGGCCTGGGGGGTCGCTCGGCGGGGCGGCTGGCTCAGGCTTCTTGTTGGCGGGGTGGGGCAGGGGGGTGGCGGCTGGGGGAGATGGGGCGTCAATGCTGGGCTTTCCAGCTATCTGCCCTCTCAGCCCCCGACAGGGGCCTCCTTGTGAAACGTGTCCAGGCCTAAGCACTGCCCCGCTAGTTTGCCAGTCCCCTGAGAGACAAGGCCAATAAAAGTTGTTTTCCCTCCTTTCTCGAGGTGGGGGCGGGGTGGGAAGCTAGAGTGCTTGGAGTTGGACTTGAGCCTCGTTTGCAGGGTCCGAACTGGGTGCTTCTTGTATGGTATGGGTACTAAGAAATTTTCAGGTTTTAGAATTGTCACGTCACCCCCATCTACCCACATTTGAAATGTTAATGATTCTCTTCACATTGCAGGGAATCGTGCTCGGGACGTATAAGTCATGGGATAGTTTTGGACACTTACAGACCAAAAAAATGCAATTTGTGATAAAAAAAATTATTTGCTGTTAAAGTTGGTGTTAAGATGGATAGAGTTTATTCTCGTGGTTCTGACTAGAAAGACTTTTGCATCTTCGCAAAAATAGTGTTTACACGAGAAAGTATCTGAATTGGCACAAAGTTGTGTGATTTGTAACTTATGTGGAATTTGAATGTGACTCTACATTTTAGTTTTCCTCGTGTTTTAAGAAAATTGCACATTCTGATGGTGAAGCACTTAGGGAAATATACAGAACAGTGAAAATAAAAATAACTTGTTTATTGTATGGTAATATAACGTACCTTGTTCTAATATTCATAATGTATGAAGAATTCAGACTAAAAAATTTTAACCAAGTAGGGAAATATGGAATGGAAAGAAGCAGAAATGTTATTTCTTGCTTTTGATGATTAAGAATACTTATAAGACAAATTGTTACCCAAATAAAGTTGTAGATCTACAGGTGTTTCGCCACGCTTTTTCCTTTACATATTTAAAAAGTACTTCGAGTAAACTAAATTAATTCAAGTGATCTACCAGTGGTCATTTTCACAAACCAACTGCTTTTGAGTGGAAATTTTTCTGTATCCACTTCAGTTTCGATGTTCTGATAAAGCTAAGGAATATTTAAATAGATGCAAAATATGGAAGTTTGTTGTGTTACTAGGATTGCCTCCTTTGAAGAGACTAATAAAATGACTGTAGATTTGATTGGCTCTTTTAAAGCCTTAAAGGCACTATGGTGTAGGGGAGAAGGAGTGGGTCCTGGACCGAAGTTACTTTGAACTTCCCCTGGGTTTGTGGTGTTCAGGATGTTACCTTTGAGCCTTAGTTTCTTTATCTCTAAAAATGGGGAGCCGGGCCCAGTGGTGCACTCCTGTAGTTCCAGCTAGTCTGTAGTGAGGCAGGAGGAACCCTTAAACCCAGGAGCTTGAGGCCTGCCTGGGCAACATACAAGACCCCATCTCTTTAAAAAAATAAAATAAAATGGGGATAGTATCTTATGGTGATTGTGTAACAAGATGTCTGTGAAAAACACACATTTAATTGCTATAACTTAAAATTTACAGAATTTTGTACAGTTTTAGTCTTTTTTTCCTTGATTCTGACTTTGTATATGTTTATAATCTCAGTGCTGTGAGAAGAAATAATGTACTCTGGGAAAGATACATTCTTGTTTCCCCTTTTATTTGTTGTTTTGTTTTGTATCTTTATATCTTTAGGGGGGTATATTAGTTTCTTTGTTTCTTTTTTTTTTTTTTGATGCATAACAAATTTCACACTTAGCAGATTAACAATTATTTCAGCTTCCATAGATCAGAAGTTTGGGGAGGTATAGCTGAGCATCTCATAGGCTAAAATCAGGGTGTCAGCTGTGGTTGCAGTTCATATTTGAGGCTTAGAGTTGTTTTGTTTTGTTTTTTTTTTTTGAGATGGAGTCTCATTCTGTCACCAGGCTGGAGTGCAGTGGCGCGATCTCGGCTCACTGCAACCTCCGCCTCCCGGGTTCAAGCGATTCTCCTGCCTCAGCCTCGCAAGTAGCTGGATCTACAGGTGCGCGCCACCATGCCCAGCTAATTTTTATATTTTTAGTAGAGACGGGATTTCACCATGTTGGCCAGGATGGTCTCCATCTCTTTACCTCGTGATCTGCCCACCTCATCCTCCCAAAATGCTGGGATTACAGGTGTGAGCCACCGTGCCCGGCCAGAGTTGTCTTTCAAGGTCACTACTTGTTGGCACAATTAATTTCCTTGTGATAGTATGACTGAAGTCCCCATCTTCTTGTTAGCTATTGGCCAAGGACTGCTCTCAGATCCTTGCCATGTGGCCACATAGACAGTTCACAACATGGCTGTTAGCTTTTATCCATGCTAGCAGGAGTCAGTCTCCCTATTTCCTGTGTCTGACCTCTGACTCCCCTTTAAGGTCTTTTTGAAAAGCTCACCAGCTAAGCTCTGAGGCCCTTGTGGTAAACTTAACTGATTAAGGGTCTTAATTACATATGCAAACATATATTTTGTCATATAACATAATCACCGTAATGATATCCCGTTATATCTACAGGTCTCTCCCACACTCAAGGGGAGGGGATGATACAAGGGTGTGGGTTAGTGGAGGCTCTTAAGAATTTTGCCTGCCATGGGAAAAGAAGTATCTTCACATTTACCTTTTCAGATTCCGGACATACAAGGAGAGGACATAGGCAGAGCAGTAACCCCACTTGATCAGCTTACTCTTATACTGCCTTTTCCTCACCTTTTTTCCTTTCCCCTGTTTCCTGGTACCTTAGTTTACGTGCCTTCCTCTATGAAATAATTTTATTGCATTGAGAGGAAATTAAAAATAAAAACGAAAATTTAAAAAGTTATAAAGAAGGGAGGCAATGGGAGAAGGGAGTTTATATAATTATTTTTTCTTTCATTTCTGCCAGTAGGAACACTTTTTTTTTTAATTTTTAAAAATTACTATTATTGGCCTGGTACAGTGGCTGACGCCTGTAATCCCAGCACTTTGGGAGGCCGAGGTGGGTGGATCACCTGAGGTCAGGAGTTCGAGACCAGCTTGGCCGACATGGTGAAACCCTGTCTATACTAAAAATACAAAAATTAGCCAGGTGTGGTAGTACTTGCCTGTAATCCTAGCTACTCAGGAGGCCGAGGCAGGAGAATTGCTTGAACCTGGGTGGCGGAGCTTGCAGTGAGCTGGGATTACGCCACTGCACTCCTGCCTGGGTGACAGAGTGAGACCCCGTCTCAGGAAAAAAAAAAAAAAAAAAAAATTATTATTTTTTGAGTGTGCCCCGACCAGAGTGCAATGGCATGATCTAGGCTCACTGCAACCTCCACCGCCTGGGTTCAGGCAATTCGCGTGCCTCAGCCTCCCGAGTAGCTGGGACTGTAGGCATGTGCTAGCACACTTAGCTAATTTTTTATATATTTGGTAGAGACAGGGTTTCACCTTGTTGGCCCGGCTGGTCTCCAGCTCTTGACCTGAAACCGTCTGTCCACCTTGGCCTCCCAAAGTGCTGGGATTAAAGGTGTGAGCCACCATGCCCGGCCAGTTATTTTTATTTTTTAAAAGTTACATAATTCTTGGCCAGTTGTGGTGGCTCACGCCTGTAATCCCAGCACTTTGGGAGGCCGAGGTGGGTGGATCACGAGGTCAGGAGATAGAGACCATCTTGGCAACACGGTGAAACCCTGTCTCTACTAAAAATTGAAAAAATCAGCCGAGTGTGGTGGCAGGCACCTGTAGTCCTAGCTACTGGGGAGGCTGAGGCAGGAGAATGGTGTGAACCCAGGAGGCGGAGCTTGCAGTGAGCCGAGATTGTGCCACTGCACTCCAGCCTGGGTGACAGAGTGAGACTCCGTCTCAAAAAAAAAAAATTACGTAATTCTTGCCATTCCTTGATGCCTTTTGTTTTACCTGTTTTTGATGTGATATCAAATCTCAGAGAAGTTAAGGAATTTATTTTTTATTTTTTGAGGCAGTGTCTCTCTCTGTCACTCAGGCTGCTGTGCAGTTGTGCAGTCACAGTTCACTGCAGCCTCAACCTCCCCAGGCTCAGAGTGGGACCTACAGTAGCTGGGACTACAGGCACATGCCACTACGCTCGGCTAATTTTTCTATTTTGTATAGAAATGAGATTTTGCCATGTTGCCTAGGCTGGTCTCAAACTCCTGGCCTCAGGTAATCAGCCCGCCTTGGCCTCCCAAGGTGGTGGGATTACAGGCGTGAGCCAGTGTGCGTGGCCGAAGTTAAGGAATTTAAATGCTTTGGATTACACTCCTGTTAAGTGGCAGATTCACACAATCATTGCGTCAGACAGTTGCTGTGGTGTGATTGGTCTAGCAGCTTTTGAGGAGAGAATTCTTTTTTTTTTTTGGGACGAATCTTGCTCTGTCGCCCAGGCTGGAGTGCAGTGGCGGGATCTTGGCTTACTGCAACCTCCGCCTCCCAGGTTCAAGTGATTCTCCTGCCCCAGCCTCCTGAGTAGCTGGGATTACAGGCATGCACCACCATGCCCAGCTAATTTTTTTTTTTTTTTTTTGAGACAGAGTTTCAGTCTTGTTGCTCAGGCTGGAGTGCAGTGGTGCAATCTCGGCTCACTGCAACCTCTGCCTCTTGGGTCCAAGTGGTTCTTCTGCCTCAGCCTCCTGAGTAGCTGGGATTACAGGCACGCGCCACCACACCCAACTAATTTTGTATTTTTAGTAGAGACAGTGTTTTTCCATGTTGGTCAGGCTGGTCTCGAACTCCTGACCTCAGGTGATCCGCCTGCCTTGGCCTCCGAAAGTGCTGAGATTACAGGCGTGAGGCACTGTGCCTGGCTGCCTGGCTAATTTTTGTATTTTTAGTGGAGACGGGGTTTCAACACCTGCCTAAGGCCAGGCTGGTCTCGAACTCCTGACCTCAGGCAGTCCGCTTGCCTTGGCCTCCCAAAGTGAGCCACCGCGCCCAGCTGAGGAGATAATTCTTATGAAGAGAATAGTTATTTGCAAGTCTCAGAGTAGGGGTATTATTGGTGGAACAAAGAAGGCAGCAGAAGTTTAGTCACGGCATATGGTTTAGCAGTCCAAGAAGCAAAATATTTTCGTGAAGAGGCAATTAAGACAGGTTAGCCAAGGATAATCAAGCTTTAAAATTTAAAGCAAGCTTGTCCAACCCGTGGCCCGACACAAATTTATAAACTTTCTTAAAACATTGTTTTTTTTTGCATTTTTTTTTTTAGCTCATCAGTTGTAATTAGTTTATTTTATGGGTGACCCAAGACAATTCTTCCAGTGTGGCCCAGGGAAGCTAAAAGATTGGACACCCTTGCTTTAAAGGATATAACTGGGAATTAAAATTGCTAGGGAGATATATTTTAACACAGAAATGATATAATAGGGGCTTGGTAAATTTTTGTTGACTGAATAAAAATATAAATCTTTAGAATTTAGATGATTCTTGCTAGGGTGGTAGGGAAAAACTAGGAAGCAGAGAGCTAAAATGATGTTCTTGCATAAGCCACAGAATGAGATGATTCTTGAAGGAATTAGAATTGTGTCTGTAGGAAGTTTTCTGTTATTTTGGTGGTTAAGGGGACAGTCAGCTTCCTGCCTTTTAGTGCTGAAAGTGTCTTATAATTCAGTTGGTTTTATAGAATCTTTTCTTTATGTAACATACCCCTTATTGCTTCCCTCAGATTTTTCTTCTCCTCTTCTAAATCAAGCTTGTCCAACCTGTGGCCCATGGGCTGCATGCAGCCCAGAATGGCTTTGAATGTGGCTCAACACAAATTTCATAAACTTTTTAAAAACATTATGAGGTTTGTTTTGTTTTTTACCTTATTAGTTATCACTAGTGTATTTTATATATGGCCTACAACAATTCTTCCAATGTGGCCCAGGGAAACCAAAAGATTGGACATCTGTGTTCTAAATCAAGGGTCCCAAACCGCTGGGCTGTGGACCCATACTGGTCTGTGGCCTGGTAGAAACTGGGCTGCACAACAGGAGGTGAGAGGCAGGTGAGCTAGCTTTATCACCTGTGCTCCATCCACCTCCTGTCAGATCAGTGGAAGCGTTAGATTGTCATATGAGTGCAAATTCTATTGTGAACTGCACATACAAGGGATGTAGGTTGCGCGCTTTATCTAATGCATGATGATCTGAGGTAGAACAGTTTTATCCTGAAACCTTCTGATTCCCCACCCCATCCATGGAAAAAATTTTTTCCACGTACCTGGTCCCTGATACCAAAAAGGGTGGGGATGGCTACTCCTTTTTGCTAGTCAGTAGTGAAGGATGTCATAAATCTTGCCTTCTCCCCCCCACCGTTTGTTTTTTATTTATTTTTAATTTTGTGAGTCTGTAGTAGGTGCATATATTTATGGGTTATGTGAGAATGTCTTACCTTCTTTATGAAATACATTCCTTCGTGCTGTGGGCCAAAATGATGTACCATTTAGTTGTCCAAGAATTTCAATGGAATTTTGCTGTAAACACAATAGCAATGGCTTTTAACTTGTTTTCTAGCTTCTGCTAAGTTACAAAAACATTTTACGTTGTGACTTAGTACAAACACACACATCCACACACAATGAAAATAAAAGTTTCATGAAATAGTACTTAATCTTTATGCAGTACACTCTGATATTTTCTGATCTTTTCTATTAAGAATGCTGGTTGTGGCTGGGCACAGTGGCCCACGCCTATAATCCTAGCACTTTGGGAGGCCGAGGCGGATGGATCACTTGAGGTCAGGAGTTGGAGACCAGTGTGGCCAACATGGCGAAACCCCGTCTCTACTAAAAATACAAAAATTAGCTGGGTATGGTGGCATGTGCCTGTAGTCCCAGCTGCTCGAGAGGCTAAGGCACGAGAATTGCTTGAACTTTGGAGGCGGAGGTTGCAGTGAGCTGCACTCCAGCCTAGGTGACAGAGTGAGACTCTGTCTCAAAAAAAAAAAGATGGTTGCAGTTCACCTAAGAAATGTCATGACTCACAGCAGCTAACACTGGGAAAAGCATTGAATTTTAATCTCATTGGTAAAAAGGAAAGTGCAAAGTAAAGCCATGAGAAGAAACCATTTCACTTCCATCAGATTGACAAACATTAAAAGTCTGATAATATCAAGTATTGGTGAGAATGTAGAGAAATTACATTCTCACTTTTGTCAGCAGTGTAAATTGATACAATCATTTTCTGAAAGATGTTAGTAAGATAGTAAATTCAAGATTCATGTATTTTAACCCCAGCAGTTATACTCCTGACTTTATATTCCTGATGAATGAAATCCTTGTATTTTTATTTTTGAGACGGAGTTTCGCCTTTGTTGCCCAGGCTGGAGTGCAATAGTGCAATCTCGGCTTACCGCATCCTTTGCTTCCCCAGTTCAAGCGATTCTCCGGCCTCAGCCACCCGAGTAGCTGGGATTACAGGGATGCACCACCATGCCCGGCTAATTTTGTATTTTTAGTAGAGACGGGGTTTCTCTGTGTTGGTCAGGCTGGTCTAGAACTCCTGACCTCAGGTGATCTGCCTGCCTCGGCCTCCCAAAGTGCTGGGATTACAGGCGTGAGCCACCGCGGCCGGCCAAAATCCTTGTATTTTTGTACCAGGATGTGTGAACAGAATGTTCATAGTAACCTTTTTTGCAGTAGCCAAAATTCAGAAATAAACTGAATGTCTTCAGTGGTAGAATGGTTAAATTAATGATGGTTTTCAAAAGTTAAAATAATTTTGGTTACTGGGGTAAGCCAACTTGGTCACAGTGTATTATGTATCCCTTTTGTATTTACTATTATTTTGATAGGATTTTTGGCCTATGTCTTCACTAGGCATATTGCTTTGTAGTTTTATTGTAATGTCTTTGTCAGGTTTTGGTATTAGGGTTATGATGGCTTCATAAAAAAGTTTGGGACGTGTTCCCTGTATTTACCGAAATAGTTTGTGTAATAGTGTTATTCTTCCTTGAATTTTAGAATGTACCAGTGATACCATCTGGACTTGGAATTTTCTTTTTGGGATGGTTTTGATAACAAAATCAAATTTAGTTTCTATACTAGATATAGGGCTATTCAAATTTTCTGTTTCATATTGTGTCAATTTTGGTCTGTTTCATCTTGTGTCAGTTTAGGGAAATTTGTTCATTTTACTTAATGGATTGGCAGGAGTTTGTAAGATTTCCTTGCTATCCTTCTAATGTCTGTAGGATCTGTAGTGATATCTCTTCTTTAATTTCTGGTATTGTTATTTATTTATTTTTTTTTTTGAGAGGGAGTTTCATTCTTGTTGCCCAGGCTGGAGTGCAGTGGTGCAATCTTAGCTCACTGTAACCTCCGCCTCCTGGGTTCAACCGATTCTCCTGCCTCAACCTCCCGAGTAGCTGGGATTACAGGTGCCCTCCACTACGCCTGACTAATTTTTTGTATTTTTAGTAGAGACAGGGTTTCACTATGTTGGCCATACTGGTTTTGAACTCCTGGCCTCAAGCTGTTCACCCTTCTCAGCCTCCCAAAGTGCTAGGATTACAGGCGTAAGCCACTGCGTCTGGCCAGTATGTTCTTTTTATCTTGACCAGTCTAGTGATTTATCGGTTATTTTTTCAAATAACCAACTGAGATAATTGTCAGTATTTGTCTTTAGTATCTCATTGGTTTCTGCTTTTTAAGATTTTCTTCTGCTTTGCTTTCTTTCCAGCCTTTTAAAGTGAAATTTTAGGTTATAGATTTTAGGCACTTCTTGTTTTCTAATAAATGCATTTAAAGCTATATATTTTTCTCTAAACACTGCTATGTCACTCAGACTTCGATGTGTTATATGTTTATAATTTACTTTGACATTGTTTTTAATTTGTGATATCTTCTTTTACCCATGGATTACTTAAAAGTGTGTTGTTTAATTTTCTTTTTTCTTTTTTTTTTTTTTTGAGACGGAGTCTCGCTCTGTCACCCAGACTGGAGTGCAGTGGCGCAATCTCCGCTCACTGAAACCTCCACCTTCCAGGTTCAGGTGATTCTCCTGTCTCAGTCTCCACAGTAGCTGGGATTACGGGTGCACACCACCACACCCAGCTAATTTTTGTATTTTTTTAGTAGAGACGGGATTTTGCCATGTTAGCTAGGCAAGTCTTGAACTCCTGACCTCAAGGATCCGCCTGCCTCGGCCTCCCAAAGTGCTGGAATTACAGGCATGAGCCACCATGCCCAGCCTTGTTGTTTAATTTTCAATATTTGGGATTATTCTAGATATCTTATTACTGATTTCTAACTTAGTTTCATTTTGAGGTCATAGTCTTTATGATTTTAATCCTTTTAAATTTATTGAAACTTATTTTATGGGCCAGCATATGGTCCATCTTGGTTAATGTATCTTTCATATTTGAAAGTGTGTTTTGCAGTTGTTGGGTGTAGTATTCTGTAACTATCAATTAGGTTAAGGTGTTTTAATAGCACTTTTCAAATAATCTATGTCTTTGTTGTTTTTTTTTTGTTGTTGTTGTTTTGTCTCATTCTATCAGCTGCCAAGAAGAAAGTTAAAATATCCAACTATGACTGGAATTACTGTTTCTCCCTTAATTCTGTCAAGTTTTTCTCACTCATTTTGAAGCTCTGTTGTAAGACGTACAATTTATGATTATTATGTTGTTTTGACAAATTGACCTTTTTATTATGATGAAATGTCTCTCTGTTTCTGGTAATAATCTTTTTCTTGAAGTCTGCTTTATTTGATGTTAATATAGCCACTCCAGCCATCTTGAGCTTACTGTTTCCATAATATATCTTTTTCTACCTATTTACCCAAAACTCTTCATTATATTTAAAGTGCTTTTGATGGTAGTATATAGTCGAGTATTGCTTTTTAAAAAATTCCTGGTCAGGCACAGTGACTCACGCCTATAATCCCAGCACTTTGGGAGGCCGAGGCAGGCGGGTCATCTGAGGTCAGGAGTTCGAGACCAGTGTGACTAACGTGGAGAAACCCCATCTCTACTAAAAATACAAAATTAGCCAGGCATGGTGGCGGGCGCCTGTAATCCCAGCTACTTGGGAGGCTGAGGCAGGAAAATCGCTTGAACCCGGGAGGTGGAGGTTGTGGTGAGCTGAGATCGTGACATCGTACTCCAGCCTGGGCAACAAGAGCAAAACTCCATCTCAAAAAAAAAAAAAAAAAAAAAAATTCCTTGCAACAACACGGAAGTGGAATTTTTCAGTTATAATAAACATTGATTATATGCTAATGTCTGTTAAGAACTATGAAGAGTTTGAAGTTTTACCCTATTTATAGGCTGACAAGTTAACTTGGCATAGTTTAATGGCTTATGGTAGAAGTCATTGAAATGACTTGGTCATAGATGAAGAACGATGCACTGTATCAGTAGACAGTCAGCATTTGCATCAGATTTCTGAGCTCCAGTTTGCATAGGTCACTGGGAAGAGGTCCAAGTGATACCTGCCCGAGTAGTGGAATCCCAAGCTTAGAGAAACTCAGATCTTTTACAATGGGTCATAAATACACTTTTTGCTCTGGGACATGTCTTTCTTCCAGGACTCTTCACTATATAACTATCTGAAAAGATTGGAACAAAGGCTTTCATTGCTTCTCTTCTCAAGACAGGCAGAAAATCAGGAGACTCCATGGAGAATTGTCTTCCAAAACTGTGTAGTGAATTTTCTCAGATTCCCTTTTGTTATTTGCTTCTTAAGTTTTTGTTTCTTACATGGCTACAACCTAGCTTTTCAGCTTTATCTCTTCATTGTACTTCTCTATATGTTATCACCAAATTAGGTGTTACATACTTGTATCCTGTCTTTCCCCACGTCTTTGTTCTGGTGAATATGTGTGTTTGTAAGAAAACACTTGGCTAGGCATAGTGGCTTCCGCCTGTAATCCTAGCCCTTTTGGAGGCTGGGGCGGCGATCACTTGAGTTCAGGAGTTTCAGACAAGCCTGGGCAACATAGTGAAACCCTGTGTCTACAAAAAATACAAAAAATTAGCTAGGTGTGGTAGTGCACACCTGTAGCCCCAGCTACTTGGGGGGCTGAGGCAGAGGATAGTTTGAGCCCAGGAGGTCGAGGTTGCAGTGAGCTGAGATTGCGCCACTACACCCCAGCCTGGGTGACAAAGTGAGACTGTCTCAAAAAAAGAACAAAAGTAAAAAAGAACTTGAGCATTTACTATATGCCAATAAACATTTTACAATAACCCTGTGGGGTAGTTATTGTTATGTTGGTATTGTCCCCCTTTTACTGGTGAGGAACTGAGGCTTGGATTAAATTTCCCAAGTTTGTAATTAGGGAGGGACATATTATGGAGAAGCTTTTGTAGTAGTCTGTTTCTTGACCTTAGTAATAATTACATGGAGTGTTTGCGTTAAAATTCTCTCTTTTTTTTTGAGATGGAATCTCGCTTTGTCGCCCAGGCTGGAGTGCAGTGGTGCGATCTTGGCTCACTGAAACCCCTGCCTCAAGCTATTCTTGTGCCTCAGCCTCCCGAGTAGCTGAGATTACAGGTGCCTGCCACTGTGCTTTAAAATTCTTTAAACTGTTATTTAGAATTTTACATAATGTACTGTATAATTGATATAGTTCACAAAGAAAAGAAAAAGCAAACACAGAGTAAGATGTGGAATCTGTGTGAAATCTTTACAGATAACTTCAGCCAATCTTTATCCTCTGTGTCTATCCCCTGTTGCATTTATTGTTGGCGTCATAACGTTTAGTAAGTGGCAGTGTTCATAAGGCACAGTATCCTGTGTAATATATGTGTGTGTGTGTGTGTGTGTGTGTATGTGTGTATATATGTATATAATTATTATTTTTTTTGAGATGAAGTCTTGCTCTTGTTGCCCAGGATGGAGTGCAGTGGCGCTTTCTCGGCTCACTGCAACCTCTGCCTCCCAGGTTCAAGCGATTCTCCTGCCTCAGCCTCTTGAGTAGCTGGGACTACAGGTGCCTGCCACCACATCTGGCTAATTTTTTTTTGTATTTTTAGTAGAGACGGGGTTTCGCTATGTTGGCCAGGCTGGTCTCGAACTCCTGACCTCAGGCGATCCTCCACCTTGACCTCCCAAAAGTGCTGGGATTACAGGTGTCAGCCACCACGCCTGGCCTTCCTTTTTTTGGTCTTTTTTTTTTTTTTTTGACAGAGTCTGTTGCCCCAGGCTGGAGTGCTGTGACGTAATCACAGCTCACTGCAGCCTCAACCTCTCACCTCAGCCTCCCAACTAGCTGGGAGTACGTGGGACCACAGGTGTGTGTCACCAGGCCCAGCTAATTAAAATACTTCTTTTATAGAGACAGGGTCTCACCATGTTGCCAAGTTTGGTCTTGAACTCCTGGGCTCAAGCAGTCCCCCTGCCTTGGCTTCCCAAAATGCTGGGATTATAGTTGTGAGCCACTGAGCCTCACCCAATGTGTAATGTTTTAAATTAATTGTCCCAAGGCCAAACAGCTAGTAAATGATAGAGCCAGAATTTGAACTTAGGCTGTTTCAGAACCCAGTCTCTAAATCTCTTAAAAGGCCATTTTTCTCTCAGCCTCATTTCTGCATGTTGAAATACTTTGCATTTTGAAGTTTATTTTAGGGAGATTTGATTTTCTTCCCTATTCTATTATGTAATAATTATCTTGGGTAGGACATTACTTTCTGGAGTCCTCGATTTTCTCATTTTTAAGATGGGAATACAGTTTAGAGTCTTTTTTTATTTTTAGAAAAATCTACTTATTTTTAAATGGACAAATAATTATGTTTGTGGTGAATAACATTTTGGTATATGTGTACATTATGGAATGGCTGAATCATGCTAATTAATCAATATATACTTTTCTTCACATATTTATTTGGTGTGGTGAAAACACTTAAAATCTATTCTCTTAGCATTTTCAAGTATCCAGTATACATTGCTATTAACTATAGCCACCATGTTGTGCAATAGATCTCTTGAACTGATTCCTCCTGTCTAATGAAAATTTGTATCCTTTTTTGGGGGGAGAGGAGGAAAGCAGAGTCTTACTCTGTTGCCTAGGCTGGATGGCAGTGGTACGATAGATCACGGCACACTGCAACCTCTGCCTCCTGGGTTCAAGTGATTCTCATGCCTCAGCCTCCTAAGTAGCTGGGACCTCAGGCGCGTGCCACCGTGTCCAGCTAGTTATTTTCGATATGTAGTCTTGCTCAGTCGCCCAGGCTGGAAGGCAGTGGTGTGATTTCGGCTCACTGTAGCCTGTGCCTCCGGGGTTCAAGCGTTTCTACTTCGTCAGCCTCCTAAGTAGCTGGGATTACAGATGCGTGCCACCATGCCCTGCTAATTTTTGTATTTTTAGTAGAGATGGGGTTTCACCATGTTGGCCAGGCTGGTCTCGAACTCCCAACCTCAGGTGATCTGCCCGCCTTGGCCTCCCAGAGTGCTAGGATTACAGGACTGATCCACTGGGCCTGGTGAAAATTTGTATCCGTTTGATCAATGTCTTCTTAATCCCCATCCCTGCTGTCATCCCTGTTAACCAACATCCATTCTTCTCTGTGCTTCTATGAATTGAGCGTTTTTTAGTATTTTATTTTATTTTATTAATTAATTTATTTTTTGAGACAGAGTCTCACTCTGTCGCCTAGGCTGGTGTGCAATGGCACAATCTCGGCTCACTGCAACCTCCACCTCTTAGGTTCCAGCGATTCTCCTGCCTCAGCCTCCTGAGTAGCTGGGATTACCGGTGCACACCACCACGCCCGGCTAATTTTTGTATTTTTAGTAGAGATGGGGTTTCACCATGTTAGGCTGGTCTTGAACCCCTGACCTTGAGATCCGCCCGCCTTGGCCTCCCAAAGTGCTGGGATTACAGGCATGAGCCACCACGCCCAGACTTATTCTATTTTTAAAGTGCTCATTTATTGTCTGTTTTCTTCCCTCTGGAATGTTAGCTCTGTGATCAGAGATCTTTTTCCACCTCCTTTATACTGCTACCTAGAATAGATTCTGACACAGTAAGGGCTAACAAATATTTGTTGAATATAGTAAGCGGTATCATTAACTGAAAGCCAGGAAGCAAGAGGTAGTGTGGTGAAAAAGGCAGACTAGGTAGAAGTTGAAAAAGTGAACATAAAATGCAGAGGCAAGGCCTGGCATGATGGCTCATGCCTGTCATCCCAACACTTTGGGAGGTCGAGGCGGGAGGATCACATGAGGTCAGGAGTTTGAGACCAGTCTGGCTAACATGGTGAAACCCCTGTCTCTACTAAAAATGCAAAAATTGGCCCAGCGTGATGGCTCACGCCTGTAATCCCAGCACTTTGGGAGGCTGAGGCAGGTGGATCACGAGGTCAGGAGTTCGAGACCAGCCTGGCCAACATAGTGAAACCCCGTCTCTACTAAGAATACAAAAAATTAGCTGGGCATGGGGGTCACGTGGTGGCTGGGCTGGGGAAATGGCAGCTTCAGGAGAGAGCGGGACTTTGGGTGGCGGAGGCAGCATCGAGGCAGCATTTATGACCTTCTACAGTGAGGTGAAACAAATAGATAAGAGAGACTTGGTTCTAACATCAAAAAATCAGATTGAAAGACTGACCCATCCTGGTTCCTCTTACTTCAGTTTCAACCCATTTGAGGTTCTTCAGATCCTGAAGTTACAGATGAAGAAATAAAAAAGCAGCAGTTATCCATCTTGGTGCATCCTGACAAAAATCAAGATGATGCTGACAGAGCACAAAAGGCTTTTGAGGCTGTGGACAAAGCTTGCAAGTTGCTACTAGATCAGGAGCAAAAGAAGAGGACCCTGGATGTAATTCAGGCAGGAAAAGAATATGTGGAACACACTGTGAAAGAGCGAAAAAAACAAAGAAGGAAGGAAAACCTACAATTGTAGAGGAGGATGATCCTGAGCTGTTCAAACAAGCTGTATATAAACAGACAATGAAACTCTTTGCTGAGCTGGAAGTTAAAAGGAAAGAGAGAGAAGCCAAAGAGATGCATGAAAGGAAAGGACAAAGGGGAGAAGAGATTGAAGCTCAAGAAAAAGCCAAACGGGAAAGAGAGTGGCAGAAAAACTTTGAGGAAAGTCGAGATGATTGTGTGGACAGCTGGCGAAACTTCCAAGCCAATACAAAGGGGAAGAAAGAGAAGAAAAATCGGACCTTCCTGAGACCACCAAAAGTAAAAATGGAGCAGCGTAAATGACCACCCAGGGTCACAGGCACAGAACCTTCCCCCTGCTATCTCCTTTCCTGCTTCGAAGGACTCGTTTTTTCCCCCCACTTCCACCCCAACATAGAGTAGTATTTGCTTTTTAGTCCATTTTTTCAATACAATTTAATATCGATCAGAGTAATTCTTTTGTACATTGAAATGCGGGGCTTGGTTTAAAAAAAGACCTTCCCCTCTCCCTGCCCCTAGAACAACCAGGATTAGAAGGTGCCACCATTGGTGCTGCCTTCTCTTCCCACAGCCTGTAACTCAGTGTTTTGTACTTCACTGAATTGTGATGGTTAGAAACTTCGTGAATGGTTTGTGGAACTCATACAATTAAACATATTGCTTAAAATGGTGTTGCTATGACTTCGTAGACAAGCCTGGAAGGGGCACCTAAGGAAGCCCCTTCGCTTCAGTTGCTCACTTCTGGGCGTGCTCCCTTCGAAGGCCCAGATGAAATAGGGAACACTTGTGGGCACACAGAGTGGCATCTGATGCCCTGTGGTGTTTGGCAGGTGCCCCCGTCTACTGACCAATCAGCGTGGCATGAGGCCCACGCCACCCAAACCTTTCACTTTCCAAAGAGCTAGCCGTCCTCCACCCAGTACCATGTCCTAGTTTGTCTGCATTTGTTAGTGGTAATATTCTTTATGTATAATAAATTTTTATACCTCCTGCCACCCCCAGAAAAAATTAGCTGGGCATGGTGGTGGGCGCCTATAATTCCAGCTACTCAGGAGGCTGAGGCAGGGGACTCTCTTGAACCCGGGAGTTGGAGATTGCAGGAAGCAGAAATCGCGCCATTGCACTCCAGTCTGGAAGACAAAAGTGAAACTCTTTCTCAAACTAAAAAATAAAAAAACACAAAAATTAGCTGGGTGTGGTGGTGTATGCCTGTAATCCCAGCTACTTTTGGTGGCTGAGGCATGAGAATCACTTGAACCCAGGAGGTGGAGGTTCCAGTGAGCTGAGATCATTCCAGTGCACTCTAGCCTGGGCAACAAAGTGAGACCCTGTGTCAAAAAAGGAAAAAAAAAATGCAGAGGCAAGGCTGGGCACAGTGGCTCATGCCTGTAATCCCACCACTTCGGGAGGCCAAGGCGGGAGGATTGCTTAGGCTCATGAGTTTGAGACCAGACTGGACGTCATAGCAAGACCCTGTCTCTACAGAAAATGCAAAAATTAGCTGGGCATGATGTTGGCCACCTGTAGTCCTAGCTGCTCAGGAGGCTGAGGTGGGAGGATGGCTTGAACCCAGGAGGTCAAGGTTGTAAGGCTGTAGTGAGCCGAGGTCGCACCACTGCACTCCAGCCTGGGCAACAAGAGTGGAAGTCCATCTCAAAAAAAAAATAAAATAAAATAAAAATGAAAGGGAGTGGGGAGGGAGAGATAGGGGAGGGAGAGATAGGGTAGGAAGTAAGATAGAAATAGGGTAGGAAGGAAGGAAGAAGGGAAGTTAGCTGCCCCCACCATGGAAACTGGAATTGGAGAGTGCAATAATAATTGAGGGGAGTTTGGTTCCTAGGTTAGTGTCAAGAGTTCTGACCAGAAACTGTGCAGGCCTGGTGGAGAGGACGAGTTCACCGTGTTTAGATTCCACATGTAAGTGAGATCATGAGGTATTTGCCTGGCTTTATTTCACTTAACATAATGTCCAGGTTTTTCCATGTTGTCACGAATGGCAGGATATCCTTCAGTTAAGATTCAGCAAATATTTCATGAGTACTTATTATATGTGTGGCAGTGGTATACAAAATTGATAAATATGTAGGTTCTTCTCTTAAAAAGCTTCTATTCTGTTGAGAGAGATTAAAAACAAAACAAAAAAAACCCCTAAAGCAACAAAACAAACCAACAGGGTTAATGAAATGTGGGTGGGAGGAGGTGGGAAGCATAAAAAACACAAAAGTAAAAGGAGATGCCCTTCTCCCTGTCAGTGTGCCCCCTCCTGCCCCGCATAACAATAGATCCTTTTTATGTGTCAGGAAATGACAAACATAGGTCAGAAGAGTTTTTCAGGGGAGTCCCTTTGTTTTCTAATCAAGGTAACATGAATAGTTAAATATTACCTGTACTGTTTTTTGGCTCTTTGGCAAGATTTCTCTTCATAATTGTTAAATTGGTTTAAAGGTCCAGGTGGTAGCTTGAGACACTACTGTCTGCCTCCTCAATCTTAGGCAGAAAAAAAATATTTTATACATAGTCAAGCATGAGTTTGACATGGTTCTCTTCTTTGAGGTACCTGCCTCTCTCTTTTTTCATGAAGCTTAGTTGACCATGATATTATATCAGGTTACAATTTTTCCTGTCTTATTTGGGGCATTGAGGTAGTCAGCCCCTATTCTTTAGCAGAGACAGTACAAACTGGCAAGTGTGCAGAAATTCTTTTTTTTTTTTTTTTTTGAGATGGAGTCTCTCGCACTGTCGCCCAGGCTGGAGTACAGTGGCACAATCTTGGCTCACTGCAAGCTCTGCCTCCCAGATTCACGCCATTCTCCTGCCTCAGCCTCCTGAGTAGCTGGGACTACAGGTGCCCGCCACCACACCCGGCTAATTTTTTGCATTTTTAGTAGAGACAGGGTTTCACCGTGTTAGCCAGGATGGTCTTGATTTCTTGACCTTGTGATCCGGCCGCCTTGGCCTCCTGAAGCGCTGGGATTACAGGCGTGAGCCACCGTGCCCGGCCTGCAAGTGTGTAGAAATTCTTATAGTGCCAAGGTATAAAAGTTGAAGAACATTTTAGGCTGTGTTCTATTTTATTCTTATAGCCTAAATTAACTTTTGGGAAAACAGTGTCTTAGTTTATGCCATGTGCTGCTAGTTACAGTTAAAAATCTCATGTTTACATGAGTTAAAAATCTTCATTCTCACAGATGAAGCACTGTCACATGACAGATGGCTAAGAAAGCTATTGTCCATTGTCTGGGAGAGTTCCTGGTGCCTGAATCACACTGTATCAAATTCTAATTGCATGCTTCTGTCTATGTAAACTTGGGCAACTTCTTTAACCTTTCTAAGTCTCAGTTTTCTCATCTGTAAAATGGGAATAGTAATAAAAGTATTCCACTGTTGTGGGCTGCACAACAGTGCAAATACAAAAGTAAAAGGAGATGCCTTTCTCCCTGTCAGTGTGCGTTAAAAAGTTAGCCTTTGTCCAGGCGCGGTAGCTCATGCCTGTAATCCCAGCACTTTGGGACGCTGAGGTGGGTGGATCATTTGAGCTCAGAAGTTTGAGACCAGCCTGGGCAACATAGCGAAGCCCTGTCTCTACAAAAAAATACAAAAATTAGCTGGGCATGGTGGCTTGCATCTGTAGTCCCAGCTACTCTGGAGGCTGAGGTGGGAGGATTGCTTCAGCCCAGGAGGCAGAGGTTGCAGTGAGCTAAGATGATGCCGCTGCACTCCAGCCTGGGTGACAGTGTAAGACTGTCTTAAAAAAAAAAAAAAAAAAAAAAAAAAGTTTGGTTTTAACTACTAGACTATATTGTGTTGTGCATAGATCCAAAGATCATTAATCTTAAAAGACAAATCATAATCTAAGTAAATGGTGAGGTTACTTTCTGTAAGCAAAGAATTTTAGTTAATTGATTCTCATCAGCAGGTAGGGCTAGCAATAGATTAAAACTTTATTAATGAGACCGAGCGCGGTGGCTCAAGCCTGTAATCCCAGCAGTTTGGGAGGCCAAGGTGGGTGGCTCACGAGGTCAGGAGTTTGAGACCAGCGTGGCCAAGATGGTGAAACCCCGTCTCTACTAAAAATACAAAAATTAGCCTGGCGCGGTGGTGGGCACTGTAATCCCAGCTACTCGAGAGGCTGAGGCAGGCGAATCACTTGAAACTGGGAGGGAGGTTGCAGTGAGCTGAGATTGCGCTGCTGCACTCTAGCCTGGGTGACAGAGCAAGACTCTGTCTCAAAAACAAAAGATTTATTAATGAGAATGGTCAGATGATAAGGTACTCCGGTTAATTGAGAGATGAAGGTTATCACCAGCGTGTTCTGCTTATTAGTAAACATATTTCAAAAATTAGGCTCCTTTTCTTTCTTTAGAAAAGTGCTGCATGTAATGCTTCTTTGGTAGTTGATAAATTTTGATGGCTTTATCAGGATTATTTATGAATTTTAGCTTTTTTTATTATTCTGCACACAGAAGGTTAGGCATGAAACCAAGAGCAAAGTTGGAAAGTTACCTCTAGACAAAATAAGATGATGGCGTACTACTTTTTCCTCCCATTGGGATGCAGACAACAAAATTGTGACTAAGAGGTGGTTTTTTTTTTTTTTTTTTAGTTGTGGATAAAAGATTTGATTTTATAGATACAAAGGCAGCATGGTGTAGAAGAACAAAAACTAGTGTAGGGCCAGAGATCTGAGTTTTAATTATAACTCTACCATTAACTAACTGTGTGTCTTTGATTGATTACTTCTCTGGGCCTCAGTTTCTTCATCTCTAAAATTAGTGTCTTTGACCAGATAGCTGGTTTCCAAGATTTCCTGTAATTTTTTTAGTCCCTGTTGAAATAATCATGAAGTTAAGTCTTTATCAGGTAATGCAGTTTTTGATTTGAAAGTCATTAGTTTTGAAGACCTAGGTGTGATATTTTGCCTCCACACCTCCCGTCTGTTTATTGGAATAATTTATGCTTTCCACTAGCTGATAAGTGCACAGGCCAAATAAAATGTTGATATTTAGGTAGCACTTATAGTTTCTGGTGCCAGGTGTGGGCATGTGTTTGCTACATACTTGATGAAAAAGAAATAGGTTAGCAAGTGTTTTCATGTAATTTTGCTCATTGAGTCATTCATCAGGCATTTGTTGAACATTTACAGTGAGCCATATAGTGTGGTTATAAAGACATTGAAGCACAGTTCTTGTTTTCCCGAAGTACACAAGGGGGGCATATGAAGACTCAGAATTTAGGTAGTACCTTCTTCAGAAATCTTTACTTGATAGACTTATTGCTCCTCTCTTTCTCCCATCCAGGGTTGATCTAAATGTTCTCTCTGCCTTTGTATTTTAGTGGCACTCAGTGCCGGGGCTGCCATGAATGGTTGTAGAATTGGTACCCTGCCTAAAGATACTTGGCCAAAGTGGTAGGGGAAGGCTGAAATCCAGATTTTATTCTGCTTGACAAATTCTATTTGCTTTTTCCACCTTTTTCTAGTTTACGTGCCCAGAGGAGAGTGCTTTTTCTAATTCTTACAAAAGAACCTGTGTATTTCAGCAAATATCCACCCTTTGCATTACTGTACCATAAACATTCTGTATTGCTTTTTTTTTTTTTTTTTGTAGTCAAGTTTTGTAGTGGGTAACGAATGCCTTGAGGTGGTTTGTTGAAGTGAGCAAATGCTTCCTGAAGGAGATGAATTCTTATGTGAGCTTTGAAAGAGAAGTGAAAGCCAGACAAGGGTAAATGTTGGAGATGAGAATGACATTCCAGGTGAAGGTACAGTGTATATATGCAAAGGGATAGAGCTGTGATATATAGCCCAGTGGTTCTTAAAGTGTGGTCCTAGCACCAGTGGTGTCAGCATTACTTAGAAACTTGTTAGACATGCAGATTCTTGGCCTTCACCATAGGTCTGCCAACTCAGAAATTCTGGGGATGAGCAAGCTGTGTTTTTACAGGTCTTCAGGTGATTCTGATGTAGGCTGAAGTTTAAGAATCACTGCTATAGCCCACCTCTTCAGGAAGTGTTACTTGATTGTGTTTGGAGCATGGGGTGACTAGGGAAGAGTGATTAAAATACAGAGCTGTAAGCCATGAGCAGAGTGAAGTGCCAAAGGAAAGTGTTAAAGTGTTTGAACTTTGTCCTTAGGCCAGTGGCTGCACCTTAGAATTACCTGAGAGCTTTAAAACTATAGTGGTGTCTGGGATTTGTCTCAGACCAGCTGAACCCAAATCTGAGTTTCTGATGCACAGTGAGAATTGTGAACTATATATAGACAGGACTTGGTTCTGATTATAGTAGTGTACATATTTATTGAAAATGTATCAAACATGGTGTCAAGTAGCTTACATGCGTAATAAACAACACAGCAGTTTTATGTAGGTATTATTCCTATTTCACAGGCAAGGTAGAGAGGTTAAGTACCTTTTCCCAATGTTACATAGCTGGAAAGTGGTTGAGTCCAGGTTTTTGTGACTCTAAAGTCTAATGTCTTCAGCAATTAAAGCAAAAAACCTTGGGTTCGTGACTTTGGATGGCAAAATAATGACATCTTTATTTTTACTAACCTGTAACTGAAATTTAGCAGTTCCTTCAATTTCAAATGTTGGCAACAAATCACAGTTGTGTTAGCAATACTTATTTTGTCACCAACAGAAATCAGAAATATTTTCATATTAAATTACAGATGGTTAATTGGGTGTGGTGGTGTGGGCCTGTAGTCCCAGCTACTCGAGAGGCTGTGGTGGGAGGATTGCCTGAGCCCAGGAACTTGAGGTTGCAGTGACAGAGGGCCTGGGTGACAGAGGGCGACTCTGTCTCTTAACCAGAATTAGCCGGGCGTAGTGGCACGTGTGTGTAGTCCCAGCTACTCAGGAGGCCAAGGCAGGAGAATTGCTTGAACCTGGGAGGCGGAGGTTGCAGTGAGCTGAGATCACGCTACTGCACTCCAGCCTGGGCAACAGAGCGAGACTCTGTCTCAAAAAAAAAAAATATGCCTGGCGTGGTGGCTCATGCCTGTTATCTCAGCACTTTGAGAGGGCGAGGTGGGTGGATCACTTGAGGCCAGGAGTTCAAGACTAGCCTGGCCAACATAGCAGAATCCTGTCTCTACTAAAAATGTTAATACAAAAATTAGCTGGGCTTGGAGGCACATGCCTGTGATCCCAGCTACTCGAGAGGCTGAGGCAGGAGAATCACTTGAAACTGGGAGGCGGAGGTTTCAGTGAGCTGAGATCATGCCATTGTACTCCAGCCTGGGTGACAGCCCAGCTCTGTCTCAAAAAAAAAAAAAAAAAAGGAAACTACAGATGTTGTAGATATTTCAAAGTACAATTTCAGTACTTCAAAATTAGGTAATTGTTAGACTAACCTCTAGATCTTATTTACTGTGTTAAAGAATCATATTACAATATTTTAAGTTGCTTTAATATATTGATAATTGTATTTGAATATAATTAATTCTCTTATAAGCATGGTACCATTCACAAAGAGGGAGAGTTTAGTGGATAGCTTGATGTAGGGTAGACAGGAAATTTTAAATTCATAAGTCCCTTTGTCTGGGCTGATCGTGGTGGCTCACTCTTGTAATCCCAACACTTTGGGAGGCTGAGGCTGGCAGATCACTTGACCTCAGGAGTTCGAGACCAGCCTGGGCAACATGGTGAAGCCCTGTCTCAAAAAAACAGAAACAAAAAAACACACACACGCAAATTAAATTAGCTAGGCATGGTGGCATGCATATGTGGTCCCAGCCACTCTGGAAGCTGAGTCAGGAGAATCCCTGGAGCCAGGGAGGCGGAGGCTGCAGTGAGCCAAGATCGTGCCTTTCACTCTCGCCTGGGCAATAGGAGTGAAATCCTGTCTCAAAAAAAAAAAAAAAAAAAAAAAGAATCTTTACAGAAGAGACAGAATCTCTCTTCCCCTATCCCTCCTTTATTTGTTTTGTTAAATAGAAATGAAACCTAAGTTCTTTGTTGTTACATGTCAAAGTATTAGATTAAAGAACACTTAGGGTTTAGGAGTGCTTTTTACTAAGCACTTCCTAATAAATTAGGGAAGAGGATTGTATGCATTATCTCATCAGGCATTTTAACTATCCTGTAGTTTGATATAGTGCTGTTTAATGTAACTTTCTGCAGTGATGGAAATTTTTTTATTTGTGCTATGCAGTATGGTAGTTATTAACCACAATGATGCAGAAAGAGAAAGTAATATAGTAATAGTTAACAGGAACATAATAACATTATATAATAATAGTTAACAGTATGTCTTAGATGCCAGCTACTGTTCTTAGCATATTGTATATTTTGACTCATGTAATCCTTACAATAGCCCCATGTGGTGGGTAGGGCTAAGTCTCTACAGATGAAAAAACTGAGGCACAGAGAAGCTAGTTGAATTTCCAAAGGTTATATAGCTAGTAATTAGAATATCTGGGATTCAGACTCTGGCAGTCTGGCTTCCTTTATGCTCCCTTTATACTTCTTTATCATTTTCCCCATACCCACAAATGCATTTACATGCTGCTTTCAGAAACAAGACATTAAAAGGAATTTAAGATAAATAATTTTGTTCTAATTATTAACTAAAAGTATTGTGGTACTTTATAGTTTATTTCCCCTTTGTTACTTGATTCTAATCATGGACTCAATTTACTATTTAGTGTAAGTAAACTTGTATTCAGTGTGGTGTTTTTTTTGTTTTTGATTTTTTTTTTTTTTTTTAAATGGGCTTTCGCTCTTGTTGCCTAGGCTGGAGTACAATGGCGCAACCTCAGCTCACTGCAACCTCCGCCTCCCAGGTTCAAGCAGCTCCCCTGTCTCAGCCTCCTGAGTAGCTGGGATTACAGCTGCCCACCACCACACCTGGCTAATTTTTTGTATTTTTAGTAGAGATGGGGTTTCACCATGTTGGCCAGGCTGGTCTCAAACTCTTGACCTCAGGTGATCTACCCGCCTCAGCCTCCCAAACGCTAGGATTACAGGCGTGAGCCACCGCGCCTGGCCATGGTGGGTATTTTTAAATAACCACCACCGATATTGTTAATAATCTAGATGTTTTTCCTCCCAAAGGTTAAAGTTAGGTTCTAAAATTTAATAATAATATGATTATTTTCCTTACTGAAACAAATTAAAATGTAATTCTGAGGTCATTTTGTGATGAGTTGGCTTTGGTTAATGGATATTTCGCTTTCCCTAGAGAACATATTTGAATAACTAACCTGTTAAACCTAGCATGTTGTGTTCCTAGAGACCTAAATGGGGGAAAGTATCTCTCAGAGACAGAGTTCCATCCTTAACTATATTCAGGCCAACCTGGTGGTAGATTAAAGGGACGAGAGAACTGTCATTTCTCAAATATCTGTTATAGGCATTATTTTTGGTGCTTTAAATACATAGCCATCATTTATTGAATACAAGCTTTTTATTAAGCCTTTCAAGTGCTTTAGATTCATTACGTGCCATTTTCTTCACATATAACCCTTCAGAAAACATGGCAAAGATGTTTTTACAGATGAGGGCTTTGTTAGGCTCTTTTTCTTCTCTCTCTCCTCCCCTTCACTTCAAGGGGAAATTATCATAAACATAGATGGGGAATGAGATTGGGGTGGTGGTGGGATTATCACCCCTGCCAGCTCGCCTATTACTTAAGGCTGTCCAAGTTATACATTTTTCATTTCATTTATATACTGGAAAGGAAGGCAGACGGTATTCTTATGTGAGAGACAGTATCATGTAAACAAAATAATCATATATTATGATAAATGCTGTCTATGAAGGGAATAAATGAGGTGTTATGATGGATAATAATGAGGTACTTAACATTAAAAAAGGCCAGGAAAGACATCTCTGAGGGTGTGAAATTTAAGCTGAGGATGCGTACAGAACCTAGACAAGAATGGTCCAGATACAGGGAAGAGCAAGGATAAATCTTTTTAGCAGAAATGGCTCTAGGAATTCAGAGAAGGCCATAGTGACTGGAGGGAACATAATGCACGAAGAATACAGTGGCGTTGCATGAGGTTAGAGAGGTAAGCAGAGTCTGGATTATGTAGGGTGTATTTGGGATAGTTAGGACGCGTAGATTTTATGATAAGTGAAATGAGAAGCTGTTAGAGAGTTTTAAGAAGAGGAATGTTTAAAAAACATTCTTCTAGGACGGGTGCAGTGGCTCATACCTGTAATTCCAGCACTTTTGGAGGCCAAGACAGATTGATGGCTTGAGGCCAGGACTTTGAGACCAGCTTGGTCAACATGGCAAAACCCCATCTCTACTAAAAATACGAAAATTAGCTAGGCAAGGTGGCGCACGCCTGTGATCCCAGCTACTTGGGAGACTGAGGCAGGAGAATCACTTGAACCTGGGAGGCAGAGGTTGCAGTGAGCCGAGATTGTGCTGCTGCACTCCAGCCCGGGTGACAGAACAAGACTGTGTCTCAAAACAAAACACGTTCTTCTAGCTTAGTGATTCTCAACTGAGGGCGATTTTTCTTCTTAGGGGACATTTGGCAATGTCTAGATTTTTGATTGTCACAACTGGGAATAATGGTTTATGCTGCTGGCATCAGTGGATAGAAACCTAGGGATTATGGTGTATGCTACTGGCATCAGTGGATAGAGACCTGGGGATGATGGTGTGTGCTACTGGCATTAGTGGATAGAGACCTGGGGATGATAGTGTGTGCTACTGGCATTAGTGGGTGGAGATCAGGGATGCTGCTAAACCTTCTATAATGCATAGAACAGTAAACAACTATTGGCCCAAAATGTCACTAGTGGCAAGGTTGAGAACCCTTGCTTTTGCTATTGTGTGAATATTGGAGTGGTGGGTGGGGTGTGGGGAATGCAAGAGGGAGGGTTAGGTTGTTACAGTGTACAGGTGACAGATACAGTGCCTTGGACGATGGTTGTAATAGAGATAATACTGAGAAGTGTTCTTATTCTGTATGTGTATTGGAGTTAGAGTAGATAAATGAGGCAAGGGATAAGTCAAGGATGATCTCCAGGTTTCTAACTAATAATTGAGTGATTTGTGATACAGTCCTAAAGTAGAGAAGACCGGGAATGAAGTGTTCTGATTTTTAAAATTTTATTTCATTGAATTTGAGTTGCTATTAATAGAAGACACAACACTATTTTAGGGTACAATAGGAAGGAAACAGTAACCTCATGCTGTCTATACTTGGTCACACCAGCCACTCATTGCTTTGAAATCTTATCTATTCTCATGGATATGGCAGTTTCTTCTACCTTTATTTGTATTGCGTGGCATATGATAGGCTGTCCTTTTGCGTGTGTCTCAGTAACAAAACATAATACAGCTTCATCTACTTGTGGTGGTTCTCATATCCCATAAGTCATCACTTTACTGTTGCTTTGCAAGAAAATATAGAATTGGCGTTATTTCTACCAATAATTAATACTTAACTTGCTAATACAGATTTTTTTTGTGCCTTTCTGCATACTTAATAACTTTTCAGTGCCAAATTGTAGAGTAGTATTTTGAAAGCAGTTAAACACAACATGCATGGAACCAGCAATGTAAATAGCTCAACTGATGATCATTGGTCAAACTAGTCAGATTTTAGAAATAGGAAATAATTCTTTTGTCAGAAGACCTTATTTTAAACACACACACCCCCCCGCCCCCCCCCATAATTTTGTTTTCTAGTTCTTGCCTATTGAAGACTGGTAATATTGATGTATAGAATGACTCATTTGCTTAGGGTAAGATTTTTGGTAAAGGTTCATTAAGAAATTTAGAAGCTTCCTTAGTTGATTTAAAATACAGGAAAAAATATCATTAGATTTACACAGAAATGTTGAGGAACATCTAGATTTGCAATTATAATACTTTAAGTATTAGACTATTTCCATTTGGAACCTTTCTAGTTCACTTTAAAAAGACAATTTGAATTGTCAGGCAGGAGCATTTCATTTTCTAAAATAAGAAGAAATGATACTTTGCTATAGAAGACCTATTCATGATTTTTTACATATGTTTAATGTTTTTTTTTGAACAGACATTCACAGTCTCTCTTCAGCCTTATAGAGCTCTCTGGTATTACTGTTTTGTCTCAATGTATCATCCTCTCCTGCCTTTATTTTCTTCACTAGCTGAGAACCTTATTTACCTCTCAAAATATGTTCATCTGCTTTGCATTTTTGTCTTTTCATTGCATTTGTCTAAAACCCAACCACATCACTTCATCTTTCTGACTTCTGTGTACCTGGCTCTGAGCTACTGAGCACAGCTGGAGAAAATAATAAACTTGCAGACTGGAGCCACTAAGTATTCATGCTCTCCAATCTTAATTGAACCCTCAGCATTACCCAGTAATTCTCCTTTGTTCCTAGTTTTTTCTCATTCCTCATACAGTTACTTAAAAACTTGTAATCTCCTATAGCCCCCTTACTTTACCACTTCCCTTCTCTTTTTCAGTAGATGACCTCATCTGTTCACTGTGAAACTTGAATTTAATTATTATTTTATTTCTGGGAGATGTTGAAAAAGTTTGAAATGAGACCGCATAGAGATCACCTTAACATTTGTGATGCATGTTGCTTGGAGGCATACAGAAAACTAAAGTATAAATTTTAGGACAAAAACGGAAAGATATATCTTTGTGGTAATTTTAGTGAGGCTACTATGAGGTAATTTTAGTACATCACTTTTTTTTCCTTTTTTTTTTTTTTTTTTTGGAGATAGGATCTTGCTCTGTTGCCCAGGCTGGAATGCAGTCATGGCTTACTGCAGCCTCAACCTCCTGGGCTGAGGTGATCCTCCCACCTCAGCCTCCTAAGTAGCTGTTACCACAGGTGTGCACCACCATGCCTGGCTATTTTTTTGTATTTTTAGTAGAGATGGGGTCTCACCATGTTGCCTTGGCTGGTCTCAAACTTTGAAGCTCAAGCGATCTGTCCTCCTTGGCCTCCCAAAGTGCTGGGATTACAGGCGTGAGCTACCACACCTATCCCCATAGTGTAATTTTTTTTTTTTTTTTTAATATGGAGTCTCGCTCTGTCGCCCAGGCTGAAGTGCACAGTCTCGGCTCACTGCAAGCTCTGCCTCCTGGGTTCACGCCATTCTTCTGCCTCAGCCTCCCGAGTAGCTGGGACTATAGGTGCCCGCCACCACTCCTGGCTAATTTTTTGTATTTTTAGTAGAGACGGGGTTTCACCGTGTTAGCCAGGATGGTCTTGATCTCCTGACCTCGTGATCTGCCCGCCTTGGCCTCCCAAAGTGCTGGGATTAAGGCGAGAGCCACTGCGCCCGGCCCCATAGTGTAATTCTTAACACCACTTTTATAATGGAACCAAATTATTTAATTTCACCCCTTCTGATCTGTAAGCAATTTATTTCTTTTGATAAATAATGTAAAAAGAGTGCTCACTTTGGCAGCACATACACTACAATGGGAACCATATAGAGAAGATTAGCATGGCCTCTGTACTAAGAAAAAAAGAATGTAAAAAGAGTATTAGATATTCAACAACATTCTAAGATAAGGGGCTTCATTATTTTCGTTTACATATAAAATTAAAATGATTTACTTAGTTCCAAATTGAACTATTTGATTCTGTTATACTGCCTTCAGTATTATTTGTAAATCTTCTGTTTCCCTTTTTTATCCAAATTCTGAGCGTTTCTCTTTATTGTGTCCTATCTTGATCTCTTGTCTGTAAGCTTATTATCTTTTTTGAAGACTTTCTCTGACTGCTTTATAGGACTGCAGAAAAATAATCATTGATTTTCCTGGCAGCTCAGGCTTTCTTGGTTTTATTTGGTTGACCTTTTAGACACTTCCAATGTCTAAGGAAGGAACTGCTGGATTCAGAGATCAATGACTTGGATTCTTATCCAGATTAGTCAATTTATTAGCATCATGTGCTTCTGTAAATTACTTTTACCTCTCTGCGTCGCTTGTATTGGTAATAAATAGGTATGTCTGTGTCATCTCAGAGCATATTGGCTAGCAAATGAGCTAATGTAACAGTACTCTGTAAACTATGAAATATGAATATAAGTGGTAGTTCTTTTGGGGGGACATTTTGTACATCCACAGATTTCTTTTCTTTTTCTTTTTCTTTTTTTTTTTTTTTTTTTGAGATGGAGTCTTGCTCTGTCACCCAGGCTGAAGTACAATGGCACAATCTTGGCTCACTGCAACCTCCGCCTCCTGAGTTCTAGTGATTCTCCTGCCTCAGCCTCCTGAGTAGCTGGGATTACAGGCGCCCACTATCATGCCCAGCTAATTTTTGTATTTTTAGTAGAGACAGGGTTTTGCCATGTTGGCCAGGCTGGACTTGAACTCCTGACCTCAGGTGATCTGCCTGCCTCGGCCTCCCAAAGTGCTGGTATTACAGGTGTGAGCCACCATGCTCAGCCCAAGTTGGTTCATTTTAGTTGTGACTGTTATTGAGCTCAGATAGCTTGATAAATCTGTCTTCACTATAGCAGATCTGGGTCAGGACACATTCTCCTGGGACTGTGTTGGAGACAAACTGCCAAATTTAATTTGTTTGAATACTCCTCACCATTGAGTTAATTTGGTTTCAGCTTGATATAATCATTTACAAGATCTGGGTTCTGCTTCCCATGCCACCTATTTTGGATTTTATGTATTTACTTTGTTCATTCCACACAGATGGTTTATCTTGTTTCATTCTTCTTAATTTAATGCTCAGTGTTCACTTAAGATTTTTTTTTTTTTGAGACGGGGTTTCGCTCTTGTTGCCCAGGCTGGAGTGCAATGGCGCGATCTCAGCTTACCACAACCTCCGCCTCCCGAGTTCAAGCGATTCTCCTACCTCAGCCTTCTGAGTAGCTGGGATTACAAGCGTGCACTACCATGCCCAGCTAATTTTGTATTTTCACTAGAGACGGGGTTTCTCCGTTATGGTCACGCTGGTCTCGAACTCCTGGCCTCAGGTGACCTGCCCGCCTTGGCCTCCCAAAGTGCTGGGATTACAGGCGTGAGCCACCGCTCCCGGCCTCACTTCAGTTTTAAAAGAGCCACTTGTGGATTGGATTTATCCTTAAAAAGTTGAGTGAGATATATATCGCTTCTAGTGCATTCCTGCTTTTGCATCTAGGAAGAGTATGGATTTTGCAGTCCATCCTAGATTGCCCTGTCATGTATTTAGCTGAAACTTTGGAGCAAGTTACTTTTTTGAGATCGATCCATCCATCCATGCATCCATCCATGCATCCATCCATCCATCCATCCATCCATCCACCCACCCACCCACCCACCTACCTACCCACCTACCAGCCCGTCCACCCATCTACCCACTTATCATCCCAGAGGCACTGTAGTGCTGCTGCTCCTTGCTTTTCTGTTTTTCTTTGACAGATACGTTGAGGTATAATTTACATAACGTAAAATTCTCCCATTTTAAGTGTATAATTCAGTGATGTTTAGTTAATTTGGAAAACTATGTAGCCAACACTACCTAATTTCAGAATACTTCTATCACCCCCCAAAGAAGAAAATCTATGCCCATTTGTAGTCATTTCTCATTTTCTAATCTTAGGGTACTACTAATCTATTTTCTGTCTCCATAGATATGCTTTTTTGGGACATTTCATAAAATTGGAATCATTTATATGCTCTTTTATGTTTGGCTTTTATTTAGCAGTGTTTTTGAGGATGATTCATGTTAAGGCATGTTTCAATACTTTCTTGTATTTTGAAGAGTTCTTCATTTTATTAATTTGTTTACTTCATGGACATTTGAGTTTCAAACATTTGGCTGTTGTGAATAATGCTGTGAACATTGATTTACAAGTCTTGGTGTAGACATATGTTTCATTCCTCTTTGGCAGATACCTAGTATTGGAATTGCTGGGTCATGTAGTAAATTTATGTTTAATATTTTAAGAAACCAGTAAATTGTTTTCCAGAATGGTTGTACTGTTTTGCCCCCTCCCCGCCTGCCTTTTTTTTTATTTGAGGTAGAGCCCTGCTCTGTCACCCAGGATGGAGTGCAGTGGCGTGATCTTGGCTCACTGCAACTTCCATCTCCCAGGTTCAAGTGATTCTCTTGCATCAGCCTCCTGAGTAGCTGGGATTACAGGCCCTCCCCACCACACTTGGCTAATTTTTTTGTATTCTTAGTAGAAACGGGGTTTTGCCATGTTGGCCAGGCTGGTCTCAAACTCCTGACCTCATGTGATCCACCCACCTTGGCCTCCCAAAGTGCTGGGATTACAGGCATGAGCCACCATGCCTGGCCACCTCTATTTATCTGAATATTTAAGATAACTATTTGATTAGAATTCAGTATCACATGACATTAGCTGTTACCATAGAAGAAGAATCGTAGATAGCATCACAGGATTCTATTCCAGCTAGTAAAAAATAATAAAATACAAGTATGTCACATGCAAAAATATAATGTTTAATGATTAAAACCTAGATTTCTACCAGGTGAGCATGATTGCTTGAAAATTTCACTTAAAGACACTCCTTAGAACAGTGTAAAAATGTATTATTAATACTTTATTAAAACTTTTAATTATGGAAAATTTCATACAATGCAAATGAAGACAAAATAGTTTAGTGACTCCTCACATACTTTTTACCCAGCTTCAAAATTCACTCATTCCAGTTTTGTTTCATCTATACTCATACCTAGACTCTTCTCCCCAATATCATAAAGATAAATATATTCCCATTATCACATCTAAAGCCTTCCATAATAATTCTTTACTAAGGATTGGTTACTTTTGATGAGTGAGCAATTTCTTTTTACCTTTGTTTAAAAATGGAAATATTTTGGAGTGGTTTTTTACAGTAAATACATGAGTCTATGTGTGTATATGTTTTAAAGAAATATATCTCTTTAGGGATTTTAGGTCCTGTGCTTTCCTCCCCTTCTATCAGAAAAAAATTATAACAAAATTTTGAGGGTGTGGAGGCTGAGAGGATGTTTTCATTTGGTCCATTTACATGAGAATAAATAGCTTTAGAACATGGGATGAGGTCCAATTTGAATTCATTTTATTACTGCTTTAGAGGAATTATTTCTGTCATTTTCATTAGAAATCCAATTGCTTTAAAATTAAATTCTAAATTTTACTTTCTATACATGATTCCTTGTTTGGATTATGGATCTCACTGGATAGTCTGAGATCCATCACCTCTTTTCTGTGTTGTTTTCTGAAAGCTACAATTTTTTTCCATATTAATTAATTTATTGAGACAGAGTTTCGCTTTTGTTGCCCAGGCTGGAGTGCAATGGTGTGATCGCCGGTCACTGCAGCCTCCGCCTCCTGGGTTCAAGTGATTCTCCTGCCTCAGCCTCCCACGTAGCTGAGACTACAGGTGCCTGTCACCACACTTGGGTAATTTTTGTATTTTTAGTAGAAATGGGATTCTGCCATGTCGGCCAGGCTGGTCTCAAACTCCTGGTCTCAGGTGATCCACCTGCCTCAGCCTTCCGAAGTGCTGGGATTACAAGCATGAGCCACCACACCCGACCTCCATATTATTTAGAATTGATTTCTCATTAGTAACAAAATGCTTTTAACACCAAAATCAATAACTGTTTATAGTAAATCTGGGCTTTGATTTTGTTCTATGTCTGATCTATATAGGCAGCTCTGCTTTTGTGAGCCTCAGTCCACATATAAAATAGGGATATAATAATATAAGATAATGAGAAGGTTAAGTGTGTAGATTTCTTTTGGTGGTGGGAATAGGTGTTGAGGCAGGGTTAACAATACCTTGTGGTTTTATGCAGTATGCATTTACAAAGAAGAGCAAAGAGAAATGGGAGAACAGACAAAAATGATTAAGTGTTGCTGTGTACACGTTGCTGTTATAAACCATTTATGTAAATTCCCATTTGATCCCTATGACGATGGTGGTATATGTTGTTATCATTCCAAACCACAATTTGTAACTGTGAAGTAATTTACAGAAGATATGTATTGTTATCCTCACTTTATATATGAGGAAACTAGGGTTGGAAAAATATAGTAATTTGCAGAAAGTCTTACAATTAATTAGTACAGCTTTAATTGGAAAGTTTATGCTTCTTTCTACCACCGTGGTATACTTTCCACTGTGGGCAGTTGTCTTATCAGGGAGGGAATGCAGTTGTTTTTGCTCCCCTTTTTTAAAGCACTGAAATGTTAGAGGTTACTTTGATAATTTGATTGGTTAGCTAATTAGAATATAGAGTTTTTTGTTTGTTTCTTTTTAAAGAGACAGGGTCTCACTTTAGTTGTCCCGGCTGAAGTGCATTGGTGTCATCATGGCTCAATGCACCTTCAACCTCCTGGCCTGAAGAGCTCCTCCTGCCTCAGCTTCCCAAAGTGTTGGCATTACAAGCATGAGCCATCGTGCCTGGCAGGAATGTAGTTCTTTTTTTCTTTTCTTTTTTTTTCCTCTTTGAGATGGAGTTTCGCTCTGTCGCCCAGGCTGGAGTGCAGTGGCGTGATCTCGGCTCACTGCAACCGCCGCCTGTAGGGTTCAAATAATTCTACTGTCTCAGCCTCCCGAGTAGCTGGCACTGCAGGCACCCGCCACCATGCCTGGCTAATTTTTGTATTTTTTTAGTAGAGGTGGGGTTTCACTGTAGGGTTCAAATAATTCTACTGTCTCAGCCTCCCGAGTAGCTGGCACTGCAGGCACCCGCCACCATGCCTGGCTAATTTTTGTATTTTTTTAGTAGAGGTGGGGTTTCACTATATATTAGTCAGGCTGGTTTTGAACTTCTGACCTCAGGTGATCCACCCATCTCAGCCTCCCAAAGTGCTGGGATTACAGGTTTGAGCCACCGTGCCCGCCATGACTTAAGTGAGATGAACCATGAAAAGTGAACCATGAAAACTCAATTTATGTTTTTAATTTTTATTATTATTTTTTGAGATGAAGTCTCCCTCTGTTGCCCACACTGGAGTGCAGTGGCGCCATTGCGGCTCATTGCAACCTCCACCTCCCAGGTTCAAGCGATTCTCCTGCTTCAGCCTGCTGAGTAGCTGGGACTACTGGCATGCACCACTGCACCGGCTAATTTTTTTTATTTTTAGTAGAAACAGCATTTTGCCACGTTGGCCAGGCTGGTCTCGAACTCCTCACCTCAGGTGATCTGCCTGCCTTGGCCTCCCAAAGTGGTGGGATTACAGGCATGAGCCACTGTGCCTGGCCATCATTTCAGTTTATATATATGTTTTATACATACTTAAAAAAAAAAAAAAACTACAGTAGTTATTGATAATGTCTGGTAGATTTTTCCCATTTATTTGCCTTTTGTAAAAACGTTTTTCACAATTCTCTTTTATTATGAAATAAAACACATAAAGTTAATTAGATATAAATATACTGCTTAAAATTTTTTTTTTTGAAACGGAGTCTTGTTCTGTCACCAGGCTGGAGTGCAATGGTGTGATCTCAGCTCACTGCAACCTCTGCCCCCCGGGTTCAAGAAATTCTCCTGCCTCAGCCTCCTAAGTAGTTGGGACTACAGGCATGTACCACCACGCCTGGCTAATTTTTTGTATTTTTAGTAGAGACGTGGTTTCACTGTGTTAGCCAGGATAGTCTCTGTGTCCTGACCTCATGATCCGCCAGCCTTGGCCTCCCAAAGTGCTGGGATAATAGGCGTGAGCCACTGCACTGGGCCTAAATAATTATTATAAACACAAACTAGCCCTGGTTCAGTGGCTCATACCTGTCATCCCAACACTTTGGGAGGCTGTGGCGAAAGGATTACTTGAGCCGTGGAGTTTGAGACTAGCTTGAGTAACATAGTGAGACCCTGTCTCTATTTAAATTAAAAAAAAAAATTAAAAAAACCCCATACGCAAATTTTATCTGGGTCAAGAAGCAGAATGTCAGCACCACCTAACTCTCTTACTGTGCGCACCTTTGTATTTCATATAGTACCCTCCCTTTCCTCTAAAAGAACAATTATCTTGACTTTTATTTTATTTATATATATATATAATTTTTTTTTTTTTTGAGATGGGGCTTGCTCCTTTGTCCAGGCTGGAGTGCAGTGGCATAATCATGACTCACTGCAGCCTTGACCTCCCAGGTTCAAGTGATCTTGCCATCTCAGTCTCCCAGGTAGCTGAGAATATAGGCATGTGCCACCATGCCCAGCTAATTTATTTTATTTATTTATTTATTCTTATTTTTGAGATGGAGTCTCGCTCTGTCACCCAGGCTGGAGTGCAGTGGCACGATCTTGGCTCACTGCAAGCTCCGCCTCCTGGGTTCATGCCATTCTCCTGCCTCAGCCTCCCAAGTAGCTGGGACTACAGGCGCCCGCCACCACTCCCAGCTAATTTTTTGTATTTTTAGTAGAGACGGGATTTCATCGTGTTAGGCAGGATGGTCTTGATCTCCTGACCTCGTGATCTGCCCGCTGCGGCCTCCTAAAGTGCTGGGATTACAGGCGTGAGTCACCACGCCCGGCCTAGTTTTCTTATTTTTCGTAGAGACGAGTTCTCGGTACGTTGCCAGGATTCTCAGACTCCTAGGTTTAAACGATCCTCCTGCGTTGGTGACCCAAAGTGCCGAGATTACAAGTGTGAGCTACTGTGCTTGGCCAGTTCTCTTGTTCTTAAAAAATGTTTTCACACCCTAAGTCTTTATTGCTAAATACTGTGGTTTGACGTTCTGTTTTTGAGCTTCACATAGATGAAATTACACTTTTTTGGGGGATAGGGCCTTGCTTTGTTGCTCAGACTGGAGTGCAGGCTCTGTTTCTCAGGCTGGAGTGCAGTGATGCAATCATGGCTCTGGGCAGCCTGCACCTCCTGGGTTCAAGTGGTCCTTCCTGAGCATGAGCCACCTTGCCCTGCTAATTTTCAATTTTTTGTTGTTTTTTTTGAGACAGAGTCTTGCTCTGTTGCCCAGGCTGTAGTGCAATGGCACGATCTTGGCTCACTGCAACCTCTGCCTCCTGGGTTCAAGTGATTCTCCCTGCCTCAGGCACCCGAGTAGCTGGGATTACAGGTGCCTGCCACCATGCCCAGCTAATTTTTGTATTTTTAATAGAGACAAGGTTTCGTCATGTTGGCTAGGCTGGTCTTAAACTCCTGACCTCAGGTAATCTGCCCACTGTGGCCTCCCAAAGCACTGGGATTAAAGGCTTGAGCCACAGCGCCCAGCCAAGTTATAAATTTTTTGTAGAGATGGGATCTTGCTATGTTGCCCAGGCTGGTCTCTAACTCCTGGCCTCAAGTGATTCTCCTGCCTCAGTCTCCTAAAGTGTTGGAATTACAAATGCTAGTCACCGTGCTTCCCCAGAGTGTATTTTTTTTTTTTTTTTTGAGATGGAGTTTCGCTCTGTTTCCCAGGCTAGAGTGCAGTGGCATGATCTCGGCTCAGTGCAACCTCCGCCTCCCGGATTCAAGAGATTCTTCTGCCTCAGCCTCCCGAGTAGCTGGGATTACAGGTATGCGCCACCACGCCTGGCTAATTGTTGCATTTTTAGTAGAGTCGGGATTTTACCACATTGATTAGACTGGTCTCAAACTCCTCACCTCAAGTGATTGTCCCACCTTGGCCTCCCAAAGTGCTGGGATTACAGGTGTGAGCCACCGTGCCCAGCCTCATGTGTGTTTTTTAATGCACATGTGAAGCCATTTCTGTTGGATATATATCTAAGATCGAAATCTCTTGGTCATAAGGTATGTTTTTAGTAGAAAAGGCCAAATTGTTTTCCAGAGTGGTTTTACTAAACTTTTCTTTCAACAGCAGCATGTGAGAATTCCGTTTCGTATTCTCCTGAGTGCACATTATTGCCAATCTTTTAAAATTGTAGCCATTTTTGATGGCTTTAATTTGCACTATCTCTGGCTACTAATGAGTTTGAGCATCTCAGTGCTGACCATTTTGATGTCCTGTTCTGTAAAGTGATTGTTCTCATCACTTATCTATTTTTATTTTTAATTAATGTATATTTTGATTCATAGGAGCTTTTAATATATTCTTAATATAAGGCATTTGTCAGTTTAGGTTACTTATGTCTTCTCCCATTCTGTAGTTTGCCTGTGGTGCCTTTTTATATGGTATCTTTTGGTGCAGAAAAGTTCTCTGTAGGCTGGGTGCAGTGGCTTACACGTGTAATCCCAGCACTTTTGGAGGCCGAGGCTGTTGGATCACGAGGTCAGGAGATCGAGACCATCCTGGCTAAGGTGATGAAATTCTGTCTCTACTAAAATACAAAAAATTAGCTGGGTGTGGTGGCGTGCACCTGTAGTCCCAGTTACTCAGGAGGCTGAGACAGGGGAATTGCTTGAACTGGGTAGGCGGAGGTTGCAGCGAGCCGAGATCATGCCACTGCATTCCAGCCTGGCGACAGAGCAAAAGTCCATCTCAAAAAAAAAAAAAAAAAAAGTTATCTGAATAGGTACATACATCAGGTTTTTTTTCGTTAAACAGTGCTTTTTTGTGTTCTGTTTTAAATTTTTTTTTTCTTCCTTGGAGGTCATGGAGTTATTCACATCATCTATAAACTTTTATTTACTTCTCTCATTTAGATATGTAATATATAATTCACCTGGAATAGATTTTTGTGTATGTGTAGTTTTTAGGTCAAGTTTTATTTTTTTTCAAATGGATATCCAGTTGTTCCAGCACCATTTATGAATAAACAAACAAATAAACTTTTGCCATCACTCTGGAGTGTCGTGTTTTCATAAGTCATGTCCATAGATGCATGCTATGTGTCTGGGCCTTTATCCTGTTATATTAGTCTGTCTAGCCTTGTACCAATATCACTGCCTCATTTATTGAGCTTAATAAAATAAGTCTAAATATCCTGTAGAATAAGTCTCTCTTTTTTTTCTTTTCCTTGAAACATGGTCTCGCTCTGTTTCCCAGGCTGGAGTGCAGTAGCGTGATAACAGTGTACTGTAGCCTTGACCTCTTGGGCTTATACGATCCTCCCATCTCAGCCTCCCGAGTAGCTGGGACCATAGGTGTGAGCCACCATGCCTGGATAATTTTTAAAATTATTTGTAGAGACGAGAGCTTCCTATGTTACTCAGGCTGCCCAGCTTGTTCTTTTTAAAGATTTGCTAGTCTGTTCTTTTGCATTTCCATGTACATTTTAGAATCACTGCATTAATTTCTCCCCCTAAGTAAACAGAGTAACCAATTTAACCTCCAACCAAACCACAGAATCTTTTGGGCTTTTGTTTGGGATTATACTGTTGCCTTTAGATCAATTTTGGAATGGGCAGAATTGACATCCTTTATGGTTTTCTACTTAGAAGTCTTGCATATCTTTTGTTAGATTTATTCTTAGATACTTGATTTTCTTATGCCATAGTAAGTATATATATATATATATATTTCTTTTTGTAAATGGGATTTCAGAAATTGTCATACTTTAACCAGGAGTTTTATAGCAAAGGTTTTTGTGAAAAATTATATTCTATAATAGGTTTAAGTCATTGTCTAAAGTATCTCCAGTATTTATAAAGCCAGAGGGAGTCCAGGATGGTACACAAATAATGCTTCTGATGGTGTCATTTTCCTTTTTGTTTTCAAGCAAGACTGGGTAAAGTATCGTATATTGAAATGCAAACATAATAACATGACCATTTCACTTCATTTTTTTTTTTTGGTAGGGGGACTTTGGCATTTAGTTTCATTTATGGTTTTAATCTATTCATGAAAGTAGTTGGTTAAATAAAATGGTTTATTTACTATTTCTGAGTTTTAGATTTTCTTCCTTGGCATACTTTATTTTGGGTTAGGTAGTTTCTTCCGCTCCATGGTTGGATTGGGGAGGGGCTATAATTAAACCAACATTGAAGTGAAATACAGTATGCACATTGCAATCTTGTTTCAGTGGAAGTGAAGTAAAAAGACTTGAAATTCTGGTACTGTGGAAAAGAAGCAAAGTACTGGGTAGGCTTAATACCGCATAGTGTTGTGTGTGAGAGAGACAGAAAAATGCTTGTTTCTGAATACTTGAACCAGAGCTTTGGAATTGGAGCACTGTAATAGAGAGGAAGAAAAGGATCAGAATACAGGGAAAATGAAATAGCATGGAGAAGAGAATGATAAAACAAAATTTTAACAGCTTAGTTCCTGGAAAACCATTATAAAATCAGACTGTATTACTGTGTGAAAGTTGATAAGCATTTTTATAAAAACTTAATGTTGGAATTGTGTTTGGGTGAACTTTTCTGGGTCTTAAGGACAGGTTATCCAGAAAGGAAGGAAAAAGAACAAAAACCCCGGCATGTTTCCAGGGGTATATGTAGCCCCCCAAAAATGCTGTTGTATTGTTTTATGAATAAAGTCTGATATTTATCTGGAGTTCCCAATCCCTCTTCCCCACCTTTTAAAATTTTATTTTATTTTATTTTATTTTTTGAGATGGAGTCTCACTCTGTTGCCCAGGCTGGAGTGCAGTGTTGCAATTTTGGCTGACTGAAACCTCTGCCTCCTGGGTTCAAGCGATTCTCATGCCTTAGCCTTCCCAGTAGCTGGGATTACAGGTGTGTGCCACCATGCCCAGCTAATTTTTGTATTTTTAGTGGAGATGAGGTTTCACCATGTTGGCCAGGCTGGTCTCCAACTGTTGACTTCAGGTGATCCACACACTTTGGCCTCCCAAAGTGCTGGGATTACAGGCGTGAGCCACCGTGTCCGGCCCACCACCTTTTTTCTTTAGAGAGAGGGTCTTGTTCTGTTGTCCAGGCTGGAATGAGGTGGCTTGGTTATAACTTACTGTAGCCTTGAACTCCTGGGATCAAGTGATCTTCCTACCTCAGTCTCCCTAGTAGCCGGGACAATGGGTGTATGCCACCATGCCTAGCTAATTTTATTTTGTTTTTTTAGAGATGGGTCTCATGATGTTGCCCAGGCTGGTCTTGAACTCCTGACCTCAAGCAGTCCTCCTGCCTCGACCTCCCAAAATGCTGTGATTACATGAGTGAGCTGGGCCCCTTCATTGATTAGAGAAAAATTCACTGAAACTCAGAAATAACTGGAGTTCTTCTATGTAAATGATATGGTAACCTGCTTTCCTATATAATAAATTTGACTTCATTTAAGTTAGTTATAAATTAGGCAGCCTGGGCAACATAATGAGACCCTGTCTTTTTTTGTTTTTTTGAGACAGAGTCTTGCTCTGTCGCCCAGGCTGGAGTGCAGTGGCATGATCTCGGCTCACTGCAGCCTCTACCTCTCGGGTTCATGTGAATCTCCTGCCTCAGCCTCCTGAGTAGCTGGGACTACAGGCATGCACCAGCACATCCAGCTAATTCTTTTATTTTTAGCAGAGACAGGGTTTCACCATGTTGGTCAGGCTGGTCTTGAACCCCTGACCTCATGTGATCCGCCCATCTCAGCCTCCCAAAGTGGTGGGATTATAGATGTGAACCACCGCGCTCGACTGAGACCCTGTCTTTTTTTAAAAAAAAAAAAAAAAAAAAAAAGCCAGATGCGGTGGTACATGCCTGTGGTCCAACTACTTGGGAGGCTGAGGTGGGAGGGTTGATTCAGCCTTGAAGGTTGAGGCTGCAGTGAGCCGTGATTGTGCCACTGTACCCCAACTTAAATAATTGTCAGGATTTACTACATGTTAGAAAACTTCCATGACTTCTAACTATAAATAACTTGTTGATAAATGGGATGGGAGGGGTGAAACTAAGCACCTAACAATTTTAAGTAGCTATATAATAGTTATACCAATATAGTAAGCCTTGAAACTGTTTATTTCATATTAGTCTTTGATACTTCATACTGGCTTTCCAGTATTGAGCCTTTTTTATTGAGATGAAATTCACATAACATATATTTAACCATTTTGAAGTATACCATTTAGTGTCATTTAGTGCAATTGTGTTGTTGTGCAATCATCTCTAGTTTCAAAATGTTTTCGTTATCCAAAAGAGCATCTCATATCCGTAAGTAATCACTTCCTATTTCCTTGACACCCTCCCCCCAATCTCCTGGCAATCACTAATATGCTTTCTATCTCTATGGATTTGCTTATTTATTATTATTTCTTATAAATAAAATTATATAATATTTGGCTTCTTTTACTTAGCGTCATGTTTTCAATGTTTATTGAAGTTATAACATATATTAGTACTTAATTTTTATGGCTAAATAACATTCAATTGTATGTATATACCACATTTATTTCTTAGTTCATCTGTTGATGCACCTTTTGGCAATTATGAATAATGCTGCTGTTAGCATTTATGTACAAATTGCTGTGTGGATATATATTTTAATTTTTCTTGGGTGTATACCTAGAAGTGGAATTTCTGGATCATGTGGTAATTCTGTTTATCTTTTTGAGAAATGCCAAATTGTTCTTGACAGTGGCTGGTATCATTTTACATTTCTACTAGCAATGTATGAGAGTTCCTATTGCTTCACATCCTTGCCAACACTTGCTGTTTTCCTTTTTTTAAAAAAATATAGCCGCCTGCTATTGTTTGAATATGATTTGTTTGTACCACCAAAACTCATGTTGAAATTTGATCCCCAGTGTGGTGATATTGGGAGGTGGGACCTATTGGGAGGTATTTGGGTTATGAGGGCAGATCCTTCATGAATTGCTGGTGCTGTTCTCACTGTAGTGAGTGAATTCTTGCTTTCTAGAGACTGTATTAATTCTTGAGGGAATGGATTAATTTCTGCAAGAGTGTGTTGTTGTAAAGCCGGGACATCCCTCACGCTTTCCCCTCTTTGCATGTGTCCACTTCCCCATTGACCTTTTCTGCCATGTTGTAAAGTAGCACAAAAGCTGTCGCCAGAAGCTAGGGCCATGCCCTTGAACCCTTGAACTTCTCAGGCTGCAGAACCATGAACGAAATAAACCTCTTTTCGTTACAAATTACCAGTTAGATATTCTGTTATAAGCAACACAAAATGGACTAATACCCCATTCTAAAGTTTATAAAGTAGTATCTTTTTGTGGTTTTGACTTGCATTCTTTTAATGACCGATGAAGTTGAACATTTTTTCATGTGCTTGTTGGCCATTCGTATATCTTCTTTGGAAAAATGTCTTTTCAAGTCCTTTGCCCATTTGTAAATTGGATTGTCTTTTGTTGTTGAGTTGTAAGAGTTCGTTATGTAGTCTGGATACTGGACCCGTAAGTATTTTCTCTCATTTTGTGAGTTGTCTTTTAACTTTCTTGATAATGTCCTTTGATGCACAAAGCTTTTAAGTTTGACAAGGTCCAGTTTATATAATTTTTCTTTGGTACATGGGCTTTTGGTGTCATGTAAGAAACCATTTCCAAATTCAGTGGAGGAGGTTACTTCTATGTTTTCTCTTAAGAGCTTACAATTTTAGCCTTTATATTTAGGCCACTTATCCATTTTGATTTAATTTTTAGTATGGTGTGAGGTAAGAGTCCAACCTCATTCTTTTGCATGTGGGTATCACATTATCCCAATACCATTTGTTGAAGAGACTGTTTCTTCCCCGTTGAATTGTCGTGTACCCTTGTAAAAAATCAGTTGACCATAGAGTGTATTTTTGAACTCTCATTCTATTCCATTGGTCTATATTTCTGTCCTTATGCCAATACCACACTGTTTTGACTCCCTTGGCTTTGTAGTAAGTTTGAAATTGGAAAGTTTTAGTCTCAAATTTTATTGTGCTTTTTCAATATTATTTTGACTGTTTGGGACCCCTTGCAATTCTGTATGAGTTTGAGGATTGGACTTTCCATTTTTGCAAAAAAGTCCATTGGAATTTTGATAGGGGTTGCACCGAATCTGTACATTGTTTTGGAGAGTATTGCCATTTTAGCAATATTAAATGATCTAATCTGGGAATGTTAGATGTCTTTCCATTTAATTAAGTCTTAATTTATTTTAACAATGTTTTATAGTTCTTTGCAAATCTTTCACCCTGTTGGTTAAATTTATTTTTAGACATTTTAATTTTTGGATGTTATCATAAATTTGTTTTCTTTCCTTTTTGGATTATTATGTGTAGGAACACAACTGATTTTTGTATATTGATCTTATACCCTGCAACTTTGCTCAATTTTTTTTTATCAGTTTGGTGGGGATTTTTTGTTGATTCTTTGGAATGTTTTATATATAGGATCGTGTCGTGTGTGACTAGAGATAGTTACACTTCATCCTTTCCAATATGAATGCCTTTAAATTCTTTTCTCGCCCGGCTAGCAGTGTTGAAAGTGGGCATTCTTGTCTTATTTCTGATGTTAGAGGGACAGCTTTTAGTTATTCGCCATTGAGTATGTTAACCGTAGGCTTTTCATAAATGCATCTTATCACGTTAAGCTCCCTTTTATTGCTGGTTTCCTGAGTTTTTTGTTTGTTTATTTCTGAGACAGGATCTCACTCTGTCTTCCAGACTGGAATGCAGTGGCATGATCATGGCTTATGGTAGCCTTGATCTCCTGTGCCCAAGTGATCCTCCCCCCTCAGCCTCTGGAGTAACTGGGACCACAAGTATGCACAACCATTCCTGGCTAATTAAAAAAAAGTTTTTTGTAGAGACATGGTCTTGCTATCTTGCCCAGGCTGTTGTTGAACTCCTGGGCTCAAGTGATCCTCCTACCTTGGCCTCGCCGTGTGCTGGGATTACAGGCATGAGCCATTGTGCCTGGCCATTTGTTTTTTAGCATGATAATATATTGTATTAGTTCATTCTCACACTTCTAATAAAGACATACCTGAGACTGGGTAATTTATAAAGGAAAGAAGTTTAATTGACTCAATTCCAAATGGCTGGGGATGCTTCAGAATCATGGCAGAAGACAAAGGAGGAGTAAAGTTACATCTGACATGGCAACAGGCAAAGAGAGCATGTACAGGAGAGCTCTTCTTTATAAAACCGTCAGATCTCGTGAGACTTATATTCATTATCACAAGAACAGCATGGGAAAGACCCACCCCCATGATTCAGTTACCTCCCATCTTTCCTTCCTACAATACATGAGAATTATGGGAGCTACAATACAATACGTGGGAATTATGGGAGCTACAATTCAAGATCTGGGTAGGGACACAGCCAAACAATATCATACGTTGAACTTTGTTAAATATGTGTGTGTGTGTGTGTGTGTGTGTGTGTTTGATGATCATGTGATATTTTTCCTTCTGTTAATATCGTGTATTACATTGATTGATTTTCTTATGATAAACCATCCTTCATTCTTGGGCTAAATCTTACTTGTTCATGGTGTATAGCTGGGATTATAGGCGCATGCCACCACACCCAGCTAATTTTTTGTATTTTTTAGTAGAGATGGGGTTTCACTGTGTTGGCCAGGCTGATCTTGAACTCCTGACCTTGTGATCCGCCCGCCTTGGCCTCCCAAAGTGCTGGGATTACATATGTGAGCCACTGCGCCCGGCCAGGTTTTTAAATTTTCTTAATGATCTTCTGTCTAGATGTTTTAGCCATTATTGAAAGTGAAGTTTTATTATTGTTATATTGAAGTTTATTATATATTGAAGTTTATTATTGTTAGGTATTATTGTTGAACTATTTCTACTTTTAGTTCTCTCGGTGTTTGCACACAATTTCAGGGCTCCATTGTTTTGTGTGTAATTGTTATATCTTCTTAATGAATTAACCCTTTTATCACTATGCATTCTTGTCTTTTTTTTTTTTTTTTTTTTTTTTTTTGAGACAGCGACTCACTCTTCACCCAGGCTGGAGTGCAGTGGCATGATCTCAGCTCACTGCAACCTCCCGGGCTCAAGCGATTCTCTCACCTCCGCTTTCTGAGTAGTTGGGACTACAGGTGCATGCCACCACGCCTGGCTAATTTTCTGTATTTTTGGTAGAGACGGGGTTTTGCTATGTTTCCCAGGTTGGTCTGGAACCCCTGAGCTCAAGTGATCTGCCTACCTGGGCCTCCCAAAGTGCTGGGATTACAGGCATGAGCTACTACTCCCGGCCATTCTTTGTCTTTTTTTAACAACTTTTGACTTATAATCTGTTTTGTCTACTGTCAGTTTTGCTGCCCTTCCTCTCTTTTGGTTACTGTTTGTGTGATATAAATAATTCCATCCTTTTATTTTTAAGTTATATGTGTCTTTGAGGCTAAAGTGAATCTCTTTTAACTAGCATATAGTTGCATCTTTAAAAAAATCATGGCGGGGCTCGTTGGCTCACGCCTGTAATCCCAGTACTTTGGGAGGCCAAGTCAGGTGGATCACCTGAGGTCAGGAGTTCGAGACTAGCCTGGCCAACATGGTGAAATCCTGTCTCTACTAAAAATACAAAAATTAGCCAGGCGTCGTGGTGCACTCCTGTAATCGCAGCTACTTGGGAGGCTGAGGCAGGAGAATCACTTGAACCTGGGAGGCAGAGGTTGCAGTGAGCCGAGATCGCACCACTGCACTCCAGCTTGGGCGACAGAGTGAGACTCCATCTCAAAAAAAAAAAAATCATTTATGCCAATCTGTGTTTTTTTGTTTATTAGTTTTTGAGATGGAGTCTTGCTCTGTCACCCAGCCTGGAGTGCAGTGACAGTCTCGGCCCACTGCAACCTCCGCCTCCTGGGTTCAAGCAATTCTCCTGCTTCAGCCTCCTGAGTATCTGGGACTATAGGTGTGTACCACCATGCCTGGCTAATTATTTTGTGTTTTTAGTAGATACCGGGTTTCGCCGTGTTGGCCAGGCTGGTCTTGAACTCCTGCCCTCAGGTGATCCACCTGCTTCAGCCTCCCAAAGTGCTGGGATTCCAGGCATAAGCCACTGAGCCAGCCCCAATCTACGTTTTTTAATTGTCGATTTTAAGCTGTTTACATTTAAACTAATTGCTGATAAGGAAGAACTCTTGCCACTTTGCTATTTGTGTGTGGTCACTGAAGTCTATGTTCTTTTATCTTCGTGGTCAGCTAGTGACCTGTCAGATCCTTGAGTGTCTGAATCCAGTAAAGAAAAAAAGTTTTCTGCGTTTTATGTTTATTGAGCAATGCCGCTCAATAAATCACTTTAGCTCAATGGGATTGAAACAGTGGTCAGCCCATGCAGGTCCCTTAGTGATCCACCAGGCAGATAAAAACACACAACCCCAATTTTTGAACAAGGCACTAATTGTCCACCCTGACACCAGCAAGCTGAATCAGAAAGATGGGCTGCTGTCCTCATAAGTGCTTGCCTCCTAGCTGGTGAATGGGGGATGGTAGCTGCTACATGGAATATAGAAATTTACCAGTGTTAACCAATGACTTTCTTCATCCTGCCCACTCATGGACACTATAAGTGTTTGACTAGACTTTTAGAGTTCTGGAATAGTTGATTTCTTGTATTTCTTGCCAGCTTTATAATTGTTTCAGTGGAAGAACTTTTTCTTGGAGCTTCTTACTTGGCCATCTTCCATGATGTCACCTCAGCCTTTACTTTTATTTTTTTTGAGATGGAGTCTTCCTCTGTCGCCAGGCTGGAGTGCAGTAGCGCAATATCAGCTCACTGCAACCTCTGCCTCCCGGGTTCAAATGATTCTCCTGCCTCAGCCTCCTGAGTAGCTGGGATTACAGGCGTGCGCCACCACGCCCAGCTAATTTTTGTGTTTTTAGTAGAGATGGGGTTTCACCATGTTGGCCAGGATGGTCTTGATCTCCTGACCTCATGATCTGCCCGCCTCGGCCTCCCAAAGTGCTGGGATTACAGGTGTGAGCCACCGTGCCTGGCCCAGCCTTTACTTTTATATATTGACGTTGTATCCTGTTTCCTAGCTTAAAATCTGAATGAACCTGGATAATTGAAGTCAGTTTTTAAGTTCAGTTGCAAGCGAGTCAGGGCATGGTGGCTCATTCGTGTAATTCCAGCACTTTGGGAGGCCAAGGTGGGTGGATCACCTCAGGTCAGGAGTTTGAGACTAGCCTGGCCAACATGGTGAAACCCCATCTGTACTAAAAATACAAAAATTAGCTGGGTGTCGTGGCGGGCACCTGTAAACGCACCTGTAAACCCAGCTACTTGGGAGCCTGAGGCAGGAGAATCACTTGAACCCGGGAGACGGAGGTTGCAGTGAGCCGAGATCGCGCCATTGCGCTCCAGCCTGGGTAACAGAGCAAGACTCCATCTCAAAAAAAAAAAAAATTGTAAGTGAATTTATGACTGAACTTGGTAAGTTTATTTGTGATTTTAACTTAGTAATTTGTTAATTTAATATTGACCAATATTTATTGGAAATAATTTTATAAGTAGTGATTTTTACTTAAAAAATAAATGTAAAAGCACTTTGGGAGGCTGAGGCAAGAGGAGTTCAAGACCAGCCTGGGCTGAACATAGTGAGATCATGTCTTTACACACACACATTCTCATTCTCTCTCTCTGTCTCTCCATCTCTCTCTCTGTCTCTCCATCTCTCTCTCTGTCTCTCTCTCTCTGTGTCTGTCTCTCTTTCGGCATGGTGGTGCATGCCTGTAGTCCTAGCTATTTGGGAGGCTGTGGCAGGAGGATCACTTGAGCTTGGGAGTTGGAGACTGCTGTGAGCTTACCTAAAAAAAAAAAGAGTAAAAGAATACCTATTAAGTTTGACTTAGCAGTTAAAGTCTAATTTATCTTGCACAGTAAAACTTTGGGGGCAAAGAGGTAGAAGTAGCTCTTGACAATTTTTTTTTTCTAGTCTGTATCCTGTTGAAGCTCTTGATAATTTTGTGATAACAATTTTCATTTGAAGTTTCAGTGCCTATAAAGAAGCAGTTTGTATAATGATTCTCTCAAAAGCATTAACTGCCTTTTATTGAGTGATTGCTGTATTCCAGGGATACAGAAAGATTTATTAGATGATCTATTTTAATCCTCAGAGAATTCCTGTAAGATAGGTGTTATCTTGATTTTTTCAGTTGAGAAAATTGATGCTCAGAGAGATTCAACATACTTATATCCAGGGGGCATACCGGCTGTTAAGTGGCAGAGGTAGGAAGCGAGTTCAGATCTTTATGTCTTATTTTTTATTTTACTGAGCTGCTTTTGATTATAGGATACAATAACTTCTAGGATTTGTCTGAAAATGTGTAGAGTAAGCACTACTTTATTCTATAGAGACTATTTTCCTGTTAGGATTTTATACACACACACACCCACACACACACGAGGATGGGAATGGTGATGGTATTGTGTCAGTTTGAGGTTAAGTTTTAATCAAGAAGCAAAAAGGTCAAGGATAAAACTCAGTTTTTACAAAAATAGAGTAGTTTAATGTTTTTCCTGATAAGTTGGATATTAAAAAATAAGGACAATATTCAAAGTTTTCTGAAGATGCACTAAATCAAGGTAGGCATTGTCATGTCAACTTAAAATAGTTGAGAGCAGGCTGGGTGCAGTGGCTCACACCTGTAATCCGAGCACTTTGGGAGGCTGAGGCGGGTGGATCACCTGAGGTCAAGAGTTTGAGACCAGCCTGGCCAGCATGGTGAAATCCCATCTCTACTAAAAATACAAAAATTAGCCAAGTGTGGTGGCATGTGCCCATAGTCCCAGCTACTCGGGAGGCTGAGGCAGGAGAATCACTTGAACCTGGGAGGTCGAGGTTGCATTGAGCCAAGATCACACCACTGCACGCCAGCCTGGGCGACAGAGTGAGACTCTCATCTCAAAAAAAAAAAATAGAGCACACACACATTTATGTTTTTTTAAGTTGTTCTTGAGAGACTGTGTGTTAATTTCTGCTAGTAATCCCATTATAAATGAACAGGATAATTGATTCATATTTTCAGTAACTGGAAGGGACTTTTGAAATAATTTAGTTCTATGGCCAGTTCTATGGTCTATCATGCCTGTAATCCCAGCACTTTGGGAGGCAAAGGTGGGTGGATCACCTGTGGTCAGGAGTTCGAGACCAGCCTGGCCAACATGGTGAAACCCCATCTCTACTAAAAATACAAAAAATTAGCCGGGCGTGGTGGTGGGCACCTGTAATCCCAGCTGCTTGGGAGGCTGAGGCAGGAGAATTGCTTGAATCTGAGAGGCGGAGGTTGCGGTGAGCAGAGATCATACCATTGTACTCCAGCCTGGGCAACAAGAGCAAAATTCTGTCTCGAATAATAAAAAAAAAGAAGTAATTTAGTTGTATATGCTCATTTAACAGATGAGAAAATTGAATGAGTTTAAAAGATTAAATACTTTTAGTTATTCAGCAGACCGAGATTCGAAACCTAGTTTAGTGATCCTTTATCTTCAAGTCTTTCTTAGTTCTTTATTGCTCAAAATTAGGAATGAGGGTAGCATGAGCATCCAAAAATAATTTTTTTCCGAACACCATATTCTAGGCAAAGCATCCTAGATAGAGAAAAAGAAAAAATTTGGGAGGTATATGAAAATTAGGAACTGGAAGGACTGTCATATTATAGGCATGTTGTAGAACAGCACAGAGGAGAAAGGGAAGAATAAATGGTTTCTCTTCAACACAGGGCAATTTTGGATATTTTGAAGTAAACTTACAGGCAAGAGGAAGAACAGAGGGCTGTGAATAATAGGCATAGCATTTAAAGCAGATGTACATGTGATATGGCTACTTGGGAGGGTTCTTTGTATTTCTTCGGATGTATCAAACCTGCTTGCTATACCGCTTCATCTGAAAGTATTTTTCTTTTAGAAAAACCTGGGATGTGGAAGTGATCGTTTTGTATATTTTAATTTAGTGGTTGTCATCAACCTAGTGATTTGGATTATATGTTACATTAGTATCATCTAGAATTTTTTTTTTCTGAAAGGATACACAAAGGATGTGTCCTCATAGCTTAGCTCCCACTTCGAAGTGAGAGCATAACAATATTTGGTTTTCCATTCCTGAGTTACTTAGAACAATGGCCTCTACCTCCATCCAAGTAGCTGTGAAAGACATGTCTCACCCTGGTAATCCAGAATGTGGTGAAACCCCATCTACCATTAAAAAAAAAAAAAAATCAGTCAGACGTGGTGGCGCTTAGGCCCAGCTACTTGAGAATCTGAGGTGGGAGGATCGTCTGAGCTCGGGAGGCAGAGGTTGCAGTGAGCCGTGATTATGCCATTGCATTCTAGCCTGGGTGACAGAGCAAGACCCTGTCTTTAAAAAAAGAAAAGAAAAGAAAATGCAGCTGACTAATTCTAGAGATAGTAATAATATTTGATGGTGTGGATAAACAGACCAGAAATTCTTAAGTATTTGAATAAAGCAGTAGTCTCAGCAAAGACATTTTCTTCCTATAAAATTAAGTAGGCTATTAAAACATTAAAGGAAGTCATTCTTTCTTTTTTATTTCAATAGTTTTGGGAGTACAGGTGATTTTTCGTTACATGGATAAATTCTTTAGTGGTGATTTCTGAGATTTTAGTGTACCCGTCACCCAAGCAGTGTACACTGTGCCCAATATGTAGGCGTTTAACCCTCACACCCTTCCAAACCTTCCTCCATTGCCCAAATCCCCAAAGTTCATTATATCATTCTTATGCCTTTGTGTCCTCATAGTTTAGCTCCCACTTTGAAGTGAGAGCATAACAGTATTTGGTTTTCCATTCCTTAGTTACTTCACTTAGAACAATGGCCTCTACCTCCATCCAAGTAGCTGTGAAAGACATTATTTCATTCCTTTTTGTGGCTGAGTAGTATTTTATTGTGTATATATACTACATTTTCTTTATTTCATCCACTCATTGGTTGATGGGCACTTAGGTTGGATTCATATCTTTGCAATTGTGAATTGTGCTGCTATATAGATGCATGTGGATGTGTCTTTTTCACATAATGACTTTTCCTTTGCTTAGATACCCAGCAAGATACTCATACAAACGGAATCATTTGATATGTAACCTTTTTAGCCTGGCTTCTTTACCTTTACCCAGCAGTGGGATTGTTGGATCAAATGGTAGTTCTACTTTTAGTTTAAGTAATCTCCATACCGTTTTCCATAGTGGTTGTAGTAGTTTACATTCCCACCAGCAGTGTAAAAATGTTCCCTTTTTACCACATCCATGCTTCTCTATTGTTTGTTGGTTTTTTGACTTTTTAATTATGACTATTCTTGTAGGAGTAAGGTGGTATCCCATTGTGGTTTTAATTTGCATTTCCCTGATGATTAGTGATGTTGAGCATTTTTTCATGCTTGTTAGCTGTATATCTTCTTTCGAGAAATGTCTCTTCATGTCTTTTGCCCACTTTTTGATGGGATTGTTTTTTTCTTGCTGATTTGTTCCTTGTAGATTCAGGATACTAGTCCTTTGTCAGAGACACAGTTTGTGAATATTTTCTCCCATTCTGTAGGTTGCCTGTTTGCTGATTATTTTGCTGTGCAGAGGCTTTTTAATTTAATTAGGTCCCATTTATTTATTTTTATTTTTGTTGCATTTGCTTTTGAGGTCTTAGTCATGAATTCTTTGCCTAAGCCAATGTCTAGAAGAGTTTTTCTGATACTGTAGAATTTTTATGGTTTCAGGTCTTAGATTTCTTTTTTTTTTTTTCCCGAGACGTAATCTTGCTCTGTCTATATAGTTATAATGTGTATTTCATAAGAAAATAGTAAAATATGGCTGTGGACATCTGACTTCTGCTAAATGTACCTGATGTCTATTTATTGAAACATTTGTGGTGCAGTCCCATTTCTATAAATGTATCTTCTAATCCCTATATTAACACAAGATACACTTCCTGGGAATGTAATCAGGCTGAGGATGTTTTAATCTCTTTATATTCTGTTCCTCTTAGTTGGATAATTCCAGATTTCAAAATGCCTGGGTTGTGTCTAATTCCCGGGAGTTGAAGTAAATGGAGTTTTCCAGTGAGAAAAAGTACATTGCATTATAGCAGAAGATGGTAGTCAGTATTTGTGAGAGAATGCTTTATCTTCTACTTTAGGCTATTGACATTAGAAACAATTGGAATTGTTAAAAATATGATGTCTGATGCCCTCCCAAGATTTTCTGAATCAAAATCAACTGTGACTGCACATTAGAATCATCTAGGGAGTTAAAAAAAATGCTGGTGTCTGGATCTCATCCCCAGAGAACCTGATTTAATTATTTAGAGGGTAAAGATAGTGATTCTTAAACTGTTTTAGAATCACCTGGAAGATCCCAAACTGAGTGTGATTCAGTTGGTTGGGTGAGGACTGAGATTTTGCATTTCGAACAACTTGGAGTTGATGCAGATGCTTTTAGTTTCACACTTTGAGAACTGTACCCTGACTGGGATTGGGAACCACCTGCTTAATTTGGAACATATGCAATATTAAGTGAGAAAACTAAGTTCATAAGCAACATAGGAAGTGTAATAGATTTCAAGGTAAAAAGTGTTAAGTGTGGAAAATTTTAATTTATAAAGTGGGAAGGCTTTATTCATTGTAAGTCAGAAATAAACTTTAAAATTTCATTTGCAATGAAAAGTCCCAAGCATCATAAATACTAACTTAGCAAAAAGAATATCGTCAGAGATGTTAAAGACAGCAAACGTTCCTCCACCCTGAGTATAATTTACATACGGTAAAATTCAAAACTTTTTTTTAGTGTTCAGTTTCATGAGTTTTGACAAGTGCATCCACTGTGCAACCATCAACAGAATGTGCAACCATCAACAGAATCATGAACCTCAGGTCCTAGCAACAGTGATCTGTTTTCTTATTCGTGGTTCTGCTTTTCTCAGAATGTCATACAAACGGAATCATTTGATATGTAACCTTTTTAGCCTGGCTTCTTTTATTAAGCATAATGCATTTGAGATTCATACATGTTGTTTATTAATACTTCATTCCTTTTATTAAAAAGAAGTTTAAGATTTACAGCAAAATTGAGCAGTAAGTATAGAGGGTTCACAAAAAACCCCTCTTCACTCCCCCAATATGCACAACCTCCCCCACTGTCAACAGATTGGTACATTTGTTACAGTTGATGAACCTACACTGACTCATTATCACTCAAAGTCCACAGTTTACATTAGGATTTACTCTTGGTGGTGTACATTCTATGGGTTTTGACAAATATAGCATACACCCACCATTATAGAATCATACACTGTTGTCTCACTGCCCTAAAAATCCTCCATGCTATTACGAAAATCATTTATACAAATTGAGGTTAATTGTCATACCTAGCTAAACTGGAGTCAAGGGGCCAAGGAGGAAAAAGCATTCATGGTACAAAGCACATGCTCCAGGGATTGTCTCACAAGCCCAACCACCAAAATGACCTTGTATAAACTTAAACCCAGTTTTACCTAGTAGCTGCTGAAACCACCTGCCTTGACTCTAAGGCAACTTTTACCTTCTGCTGTCACTTACCAGTTATAGCTTGGTGGTTCCAGAAAAACTTTGCTAGTGTCAGCAAGCTTTTTATCAAAGCAATTAATGCAACATTTCTCTTTCCTAATAAAACCCTAATAAAATAAAAAAATCTTTTGTTTGTTCTTTAGACATACCAAAGATTATCCTGCTCTGTGTGTATGTCCTGAATTGCAATTCTGTTTTTATATATTCCCAAATAAAATGTCTTGCTTAGAGATGTGTTTCTGTGCTTTATTTGCTTTTGACGTACCTGGTGTCAGAAGTGGGATCCAAAGTGAGCTCACCTGGAGGGGTTTAGTGGCCTCCCCCCCAGAACTATGTACTCTTTGATCCTCCTGCTTCTGTGTGTTGCTTTTTTTCCCCTACTTGGTAAGTTTCTTTCGGATTGAACTCCCATTTCTTGTGGTTTGAACTTTCCAGTTTTATTTTGGATTTAATTTTTGAGGGATCTTTTCCCTCTTGTTTATGAGGGATTTTCCCCTTCCTGTGTATGGGGACTTTCACCCTCCTGTTAAAGAAGGTTTTGTCTTTTTTTTTTTCTATTGAGTACTTTACTCTTTTTCAACTTGGTTTTTATTTCGACTTTTGTGTGTTTGATGTTAAACCAAGTCACCTAGATTTATTTACAAAATGGGCTTTCAGTGTTCAAAGGCATGCGAAAGTAACTCCCCCATTGAGGACTCCAGCTGGTTATATGCTTAAACATTACGGTCTGTCTTTTTTTTTTTTTTGAGACAGAGTCTCACTCTGTTGCCCAGGCTGGAGTGCAGTGGTGCAATCTCGTTTCACTGCAACCTCCGCCTCCCAGGTTCAAGTGATTCTTCTGCCTCAACCTCCTGAGTAGCTGGGACTACAGGCATGCACCACCACACATAGCTGATTATTTTTGTATTTTTAGTAGAGGGTTTCACTGTGTTGGCCAGGCTGAAACATTATGGTGTGCTATCACATACCTTCTTATCTTGATAAACTGATTATACTAAAGATAATTTGAGATTACAGTGGCCTTCATTGGGTTCTTTTGACCTTCCTAAATTTGTTTTCCTCAGAGATAAATTAGAAGGCCAAGGCCAGAAAACAGTCTAAATTGGACATACACCTTACTTGGTATCTTCAGGCATCCAAATGCATTTAAGAGTTGGAATTTGCCTTGCTCCAAAATACTGTCTCTGAGTGATCTGAGACAGAGAAAAAGGACTTAGAAATTCAAACTTTTTCTATTTCTCAGGTGCCACCTTTTCAAGCTTCCCTTCTATTGTGATATTTCCTCACTTTTCAAAACTTTTCTTCTTCCATGATATTTCTTACCCTACTATTCTTCCTCCCTCTGCTTCCCAGCCTCTACCTACAAAAACTTTTCCCTTTATTATTAGGCCCTTTAACAACTGTGAGGTTCCCCAGATTTCCTGTGTCCCTTGGGCTAAAGCTGAACTCTGTGCTCAAACCAAGGAATTTCTTAGGTTATTGAGGTCCCTTGTCATTTTGCTGACTAATTTAACATTACATTTCAAATTTACGAGACTGTCTTCTCCAATCTTTTTTTTTAAGAGATGGGAGCATCTCACTCTGCAGCCTAGGCAGTGGCATGATCATAGCTCACTGTAGCCCCAACCTCCTGGGCTGAACTGAACTTCCCACCTCAGCTTCCTGAGTAGCTGGAACCACAGAGATGTGCCACCATATCCAGCTAATTTTTATTTTTGTTGAGACAGGGTCTCACTATGTTGCCCAGGCTAGGTTCAGACTCCTGGCCTCAAGTGATCCTTCTGCCTCCGCCTTCCAGAATGTTGAGATTACAGGCATGAGTTATTGCACCCAGCCACTTTCCAGTCTTTATCAGTGTACTCATGTGCCTGTGGGAGAAGACCAGCCCAACACTTAATGGTCAGTTGCATCCATCCCCTGTGAGACCTGTCTCCACTTCCTCAGATTCTGGCCTACAATATTGGGATAAGTCTCAACTTGCAAAGAATTTACATAAGGTTATCCTCAAAGCTTTTCCTAAAGCCATTGATTGGAATAAAATTCAAGCTCGTACCCTAGAGCCAAATGAACTGGTTAATAACCACTATAACAGACTCCAGGTGGTATTCAGAGAAAATTCTGGCTTTCCTGTGGATGTTGACTCTACTAGAATTGGTCTTAATTTTGTCAGTGGTCTCCCAAGAAGAGCTAACATAGAATTTCTCAGTTAAAAGAGCTAACATAGAATGGGAGACTGTACAAACCCCTGACCTTCTTAATTTGGTAAATTAATTGTCTCACTCTAAAAAAATATCAGCAAAGGCCAGGCATGGTGGCTAATGCCTGTAATCTCAGCACTTTGGGAGCCTGAGGTGGGAGGATCAATTGCTTGAGCCCGGGAATTTGATACCAGCCTGGCAACATAATGAGACCCCGTCTCTTAAAAAAAAAAAAAAATTAGCTGAGTATGGTGGTGTGCACTTGTGGTCCTAGCTGCTGAGAGGCTGAGATGGGAGGATCAGTTGAGCCTGGGAGGTCAAGGCTTCAGTGAGTGGTGAACGTACCTCCAGTTAAAACAGATAAATTCACCCACAGAAAACAATTAGGGCTCTATGTGGCACAACTGTAGTTCACAAAAGCAACCTCCTGAAATCTGTCCTTATTGTAAACAGCCATCCCACTGCAAAAAAAGTTGCCATAAACTTAAGCTATCTAAATGGACTTCTTCATTTATCTCTTTGGCTTCTCCTTTAGAATGAAGGGGTTCTGAGGACACATTGGGGTTTTTCCCAGTCCTTTCTTTTAATCACCTCACAGAAAACTTTCTTCAAATTGGCAGTGAAGTTCTGACTGTTCTTGTAGACACGGGAGCAACCATATTGGTCCTCAGCCCCACCAGTCTCAACCAGCCATGGTGTTGGAATAATAAAAATATTCAAATAGTGGGAGTTTCTAATAAACCACTGACAACCTTTCTGTCCCAGCCCATTACTTTTTGCCTTGGACGTTTACAGGATACTTATCCCTTTTTATTGGTGAAATCTGCTCCAGCTCATTTATTGGGACAAGACTTAAAACAAAAAATAAAATCATGATGACATCTCTTTCTCCTTAGAAGGGAGACATAATTTTAGAGTTTGATAAACTGGATAGTTCACTGGGCTCTTCCAGTCATGCCCTGCTTTTCTATTACGGTGTCCTGCACATCGAAGACATCTCTGCTGGCTCCCAAATTCCCTATTGAAACATACACCTGTCTCTTTATGGGCCACATCATCATCAGATGCTTGTATAATACACCCCCAATTGAAATCCAGATTGATCCAGCCAAGCTTTTGCCTAATACCCCTTGAGCCAATCTGCCTTACAAGTTGGAAAACCTATAATTAAAGAATACAAAGCTCAAGGTTTAATAATTCCTTGTACCAGCCCCTGTAATACTTCTATTCTCCCAATTAAAAAAACGTAATGGTTGAGGGTAGAGATTTGTTTAGAATACCTTACTTTCATATCAACTGATAGTAAATTTTTCACTGTAATTGACTTTTTTTTTTGAGACAAAGTCTTGCTTTGTTCCCCAGGCTGGAGTGCAGTGGCACGATCTTGGCTTGCTGCAACCACCATCTCTTGGGTTCAAGTGATTCTCCTGCCTCAGCCTCTTGAGTAGCTGGGATTACAGGCATTTGCTACCACGCCTGGCTAATTTTTTTATTTTTGGTAGAGGTAGGGTTTCACCATGTTAAGCAGGCTGGTCTCAAACTCCTGACCTCAGGTGATCTGCCCACCTCGGCCTCCCAAAGTGCTGGGATTACAGGAATGAGCCACCGTGCCTGGCCCACTGTAATTGACTTTTTTTTTTTTTTTTTTTTTGAGATGGAGTCTTGCTTAGTCGCCCAGGCTGGAGTGCAATGGTGCGATCTTGGCTCACTGCAGTCTCTTCCTCCTGGTTTTAAGCAATTCTCCCACCTCAGCCTCCTGAGTAGCTGGTATTACAGGCACCTGCCATCATGCCCAGCTAATTTTTCTATTTTTGTAGAGACAGGGTTTTGCCATGTTGGCAGGCTGGTCTCGAACTCCTGATGTCAGGTGATCTGCCCACCTCAGCCTCCCAAAGTACTGGGATTACAGGCATGAGCCACTGCCCCTGGCTGTAATTGACTTCTGTAGTGCCTTCTTCATTATCCTTGTTGTTCAAACCAGTGAGTAACTATTTGCTTCACTGGGGAAGGACAACAGTTCATTTAGACTTAATGCCTCAGGACTGTACTGAAAGTCCTTTCTATTTCTCTCAAGTTCTGAAGCCTGATTTAGGAGATGGAAGTTTTCCCCAGGACTTGTTCTTACTATGATATGTAGATGATCTACTTAGTTTGTCTTCCTTGTAGCTGGCTTGTAAGGAAGATGGTGTTGAGTTATTAAAACATATAGCTGTGAAATGTCATAAGATTTCTAAAGAAAAGTTATAACTAGTAAGACACAAGTTAAATATCTGGGCCATCTGATTTCTTGGAACAAGACTACATTTGGACCCTGAATGGATTCAGGACATCCTGTAGTTCCCTAAACCTGAAATGAAATGGCAGCTTTGAGGGTTTCTCAGACTCACCAGCTACTACTGGACACCAAACTTTTCTTTGATTGCTTAACTTCTACATGCCCTACTTAAGGCTCAAGTGAGGCTCTTACCTCAGCCTCCCCAGTAGCTGAGACTGTAGGAATGTGCCACTGTGCCCAGCTAATTTTTTTTTTTTTTGTATTTTTTTTCTTTTTTTGAGAGTCTCGCTCTGTCACCCAGGCTGGAGTGCAGTGGTGCAATCTTGGCTCACTGCAAGCTCCACCTCCCTGGTTCATGCCATTCTTCTGCCGCAGCCTCCTGAGTAGCTGGGACTACAGGTGTCTGTTACCACGCCCGGCTAAGTTTTTGTATTTTTAGTAGAGGCGGGGTTTCACCGTGTCAGCCAGGATGGTCTCGATCTCCTGACCTCATGATCCGCCCGCCTTGGCCTCTCAAAGTGCTGGGATTATAGGTGTAAGCCACCGTGCCCAGAGAATTTTTTTGTATTTTTTGTGGAGATGAGGTTTTGCCATGTGTCCCAGGCTGGTCTCGAACTCCTGGGCTCAAGTGTTCCACCCGCCTTGGCTTTCCAAAGTGTTGGGATTGCAGGCTTGAGCCACCATGCCCAGCCCAACTGTCTTTCTTTTTGTGAAAAGAAAGAAAATGCATGTCCTGACTCAGAAAAATTGAGATAACATTGCCCCATTGGATATTGCAGTCAGCAACTAGACCCAGTAACTCAAAGATTATCCCCCATTCGAGAACTATCCCAGCCACTGCCCTACTAGTCAAATCTACCAAAGAAATTATCATGATATCTCCCTTAACCACCTTTGTTTCCCATAGTATCAAAGCTCTTCTAAATTTACATCATACCAACACATCTTTGCCAGTCATCTTACCTCTTAGGAACTTCTTTTGCTAACTCTTCCTCCTCACAGAACTCTTCTTGATGTAAGTCTTACTCCTGTGACTCTTTTACCCCTTCCTTCTGATGAGGTACCCCTCCACCTTAATGATTGTGTGTGTATATGTGATATACACACACAAATAGCAGATATGCCTTTAGGGTTGCTCATGATTGTAAAATGTTATAGAAACAAATAGGATTTGGCCGGGTATGGTGGCTCACGCCTGTAATCCCAGCACTTTGAGAGGCTCAGGTGGGCAGATCATGTGAGGTCAGGAGTTTGAGACCAGCCTGCCCAACATAGTGAAACCTCATCTCTACTAAAAATACAAAAATTAGTTGGGCATGGTGGCATGGGCCTGTAGTCCCAGCTACTCGGGAGGCTGAGGCAGGAGAATCACTTGAGCACAGGACGTGGAGGTTGCAGAGTGCTGAGATTGTGCCACTGCACTCCAGCCTGGGCAACAGAGTGAGACTCTCTCTCAAAACAAACAAACAAAAAAAGCCAAAAACAAATTGGTTTCCTTATTTCCACTGGAGGAGTTGACCCTCGTATGAGACTTACTGGATGTCATTCAGCCGCCAGCTGTGTTGACTATTAAAAGAATTCCTGGACATTCAGGGTTAGACTAACTCTTAGACTTTTTTCTTTCTTTTTTTTTGGGGGGGTTTGCTTTTTTTTTCCTGATACAGAGTCTCACCCTGTTGCTCAGGCTAGAGTGCGGTGGTGCGATTTTGGCTCACTGTAGCCTCTGCCTCCCAGGTTCAACTGATTCTCCTGTCTGCCTCCTGAGTAGCTGGGATTATAGGCATGCGCCACCACGCCTGGCTAATTTTTGTATTTTTAGTAGAGATGGGATTTTACCATCTTGGCCAGGCTGGTCTTGGAACATCTGACCGCAAATGATCCGCCCACCTTGGCCTCCCAAAGTGCTGGAATTACAGGTATGAGCCATTGTGCCTGGCCATGGTTAGACTCTTGAGGCTACAGGAAACCACCTTGCTGATAATGCTGTAAGAAATGCTGCTATTAAAGCTTCAGTCAGTCAGATCTCTGTCTTGGTCCCACTGAAAGAGGTTTCAGAAGATAATTTAAGAGCGATTAGCAAAGGTGTACAAAATTTGGCTCCAGAAGCTGAAAAACAAAATTAGAAAAATCATGGCTACTGGTTTGATGATAAAAGAAAACTATGATTTGGACCTGATAATAAACCTGTTCTCCCAAATTCAATAAAATATCCACTGTTAACTATAGTATATAATTTGACTCCTTTGATAACTGACAAATTGATTTCTTTTATAAAACAGTATTGAGAAGCAACATAAAACAAAAACCTACCAAGATTGCTTATTTGGCTTATTATGCCATTTATTCTGAGTTTAATCCAGGAAAAGCTATATGTACACATTCTTCCTGGAGATTGTAATTTATGTAATAAGCCATTCTAGGTTTGGCAATTGAATTTTATCCAGTTACCTCCTTCCCATGGGTATGCAATATGTATTGGTTATGATCTGTATGTTTTCTTATCAGGTGGAAATTTTTCTTTATAGACAAGCCATTGCTTCAACCATGGCCAAAATTCTTCTTGAGAAAATTATTCCCATTTGGGGAACTCCCCTTGAAGTTCATAGTGTTTTGTAAAGTTCTATAAAGAACACCATAAAGAATCTGCTTTACTAGCCATGTAATTAAACAGGTACATTTAATTTGGCATATTTTACAGGATTTTCATTGTGCTTATATCATCCCCCATCTTATTCCTGGCAGAACAAAGAAATGCAACTGTAAAAACCCAGTTGGCAAAATTTATGGAAACCTAACAGCTTTTTTGGCCTCAGGTTCCTCCTTTGGTGTTAATAAATTTGAAAGCCGTCCATCCTTTGGGGCTCACAAACTTTCATCTTTAAAAACAATCACAGGCTGTTTTGTACATTTAGGTCACTCTGCGTTTTTAGTCAGAGTTGATAAAAGGAGATATACTCCAGTATCGTAAGGACATTGTCAAAACAACATATAAAAATTATACTCTTGGCCAGGCGTGGTGGCTCCTGCCTGTAATCTCAGCACTTTGGGAGGCTGAGGCAGGTGAATCACTTGATGTCAGGAGTTTGAGACTAGCCTGGCCAACATGGCAAAACCCCATCTCTACTAAAAATATAAAAATTAGCTGGGTGCGGTGACATGCGCCTGTAATTGCAGCTAGATGGGAGGCTGAGGCAGGAGGCTTGCTTGAGGCGGAGGTTTCAGTGAGTCAGTATTGTGCCACTGCACTGCAGCCTTGGCAACAGAGTGAGATTCTGTCTCAAGAAAAAAAAAAAGAATTATACTTTTTGTACTTTGGTAGAACGATCTTTGCTCAGTGCACTCCTGGTAGATGAAGATCTAAAACACCACAGTCTGCAACCTGTTGACTTTGTCTACTAGAGAAGACACTTACATAAGAACTCTTGTCAGCCTCATTGAAAGGGTTCACATTGCTTCGTGTCGCCAGTCCCTATGTCGACACGCTCAAAGGCATTGACTCCTGGATCCACATTTCATTTTAAAAAGGCCCTCACTCCTGACTGAAACAGCACCTCAACAGGTGACTTACAACTAAAGTTAACCTGGAATCAAAACAGACATCTGTAGTATATTGTCATCCGAAGATGCTTGGACCAGGCCAGTATAAATTAGTCTCTTCTGGCGGGGCGCCGTGGCTCACGCCTGTAATCCCAACACTTTGGGAGGCCGAGGCGGGTGGATCACATGAGGTCATAAGTTCGAGATCATCCTGGCTAACATGGTGAAACCCCGTCTGTATTAAAAATACAAAAATTAGCTGGGCATGGTGGTGGACGTTAGTAGTCCCAGCTACTCGGGAGGCTGAGGCAGGAGAATCACTTGAACCCAGGAGGTGGAGGTTGCAGTGAGCCAATATCATGCCATGGCAATCTAGCCTGGGCGACAAAGGGAGACTCTGCCTCAAAAAAAAAAAAAAATTGGTCTCTTCTTAGATACCTTCATTTTTCTAGAAAGACAATGTATAATCTACATTTCCCAGTCTCTTGCCAAAGGGGAAAACACAACTGACTCTGAGATTTATCACCCAAAACCCTCATCTATCCATGATCCAAATGAACCTTTAGTTTACTTATAACAAATTTTTACTAATGTTCCCAGTGCAACTATTCAAATTTTGTATAGGACCTTTTTTTTCCAAGGTCAAATTTTTGGACGCACTTACGCAGATTCCCTGCTTCACCGTAATACGTATAGTCTACACAAAAGACTTTAAAATTAAATTCAGATTATGTAAAGAAAAATATGGTAATATAATTCAGGAAAAAAAATTTAACAGATTACAAAAACATTTATGACCCTGTTCCTCTAATTTTTTATGTCTTCCAACAATATAATAGTTTAATAATAGAACCTTAAATAAGTACTGCTGTCACCTTCCTACAAGTAACTATGAATACACACAGACTTTAGACGGAATTACCTGTTGTGCTCTATCAAGATACAGTTTCATTTGAGGGGGATTCAGTAGTCAACCATATGCCTGGACAACATAATGTCTCAGTCAATTAAAGAAAAAATACCAGTGTGGTTTGAGATATTTCTGGATTTAAATTAGCAAAATCTGAACATTGGTTGTCACCTCTTAACTTACACCATCATATTAAAAGAGATACTTTACCAAGAAACATGCATCCAACTGGATGGTCCCAGTTGTTAGATCCTTTTTCCCTTGGATCAATTAGCCCCTTATAAACAGTGGTCAAAAATTTATGACTAATTGGGTCTGTAGCTGACTCCACAGCTTAAGCCATTGCATCTCAACAGACTTCACTAGATTCTCTTGCTAAAGTGAGTTAGGATTGCTCTGAATTACTTAACTAGCTGAACAAGGAGGCATTTGTGCATTTGCTACCTCTACTTACTACACATGGATAAATTCCTCTGGAAAAGTAAAAACACAATTATAGAAGATTAAAAAAAAACAAGTCACCTGGTTCCAACAAGTTCGTCAAATACATCTAGACTTTTTGATCTGTTCAGTTGGTTACTTTCAAAATTGGGTTCATGGATTAGAGCTGTTTTTCAAACTAGATTTATTATGTTACTATTCTTTACATTATGATCTTTAAGCTCTGTTCTCCCAACAAGATGATGTTAGCCTAACGGTTCGAGGTGATTGCTAATGCCTGTGGCTCTAATAATTCAGAATTCAATTCTGAACTCCAGGCAAACCTGCCATGAGGAAGTTTTTCCTTTTGTCCTCTTTGTAACTAACTTGTGGCTTGGATCCCTGACATTGACTGTCATATTTTCTCCCCGATGTGGGACCAGAGACAACAAGGATACATCCATTTCCACACCGAGAGACAAAGCCTAAATTCAGGATAGTTGATGCTTTCAGAGAAAGAGTTTGAGGAAAAGGGAAAAATGTGAAAATTGATTATGTGAATTGGAGTTACTGTGACACCCAACTAATTTGGAGTTGAGGTACCAGGTGGGGGAAAAACACTCAGAGCATAAAGTGCCTGTGCCAGGAATTAGTGCCAGGAATTATCTTCCAAGCCCAGCTGCCAAAACAACCTGCTGTAATCTTAAGGCCAGTTTTGCCTAGTAGCTGCTAAAACCACCTGCCTTACTCTGCAGCTAGTTTTACCTATTGCTGTCACTCACCAATCAGAGCTTATCAACACTTGAGAAATCTCACTAGCACCAATGAGCTTTCTATTAAAACAATATACATAACATTTATCTTTCCTACTTAAACCCCAATCTTTTCTTTATTCTTCAGACATACTAAAGACCACCTCAGTCTTTGTGTTTGTCCCAAGTTGCACTTCTGGTTTTATATATTCCCAGATAAAATATTTTGCTTAGAGATTTGTCTCTATACTTTGATTTTGATACTCGGCATACTAGTCCCCCCAACCCTTTGCAGTCATGGATCTTTTTACTGCCTTTTTCGTTTTGCCTTTTCCAGAATGTCATATAGTTGGAATCATATAATATATAAGCTTTTCAAATTGGCTTCTTTCACTTAGTAATATGCATTTAAAGTTCTTCCATGTCTTTTCAAGACTTCTAGCTCATTTCTTTTAGCACAGTTTATCTGTCTATTCACCTACCGAAGGACATCTTGGTTGCTTCCAAGTTTTGTCAGTCAGTTGTGTGTAAAGTTGCCATAAACGTGTGTGGACATATGTTTCAACTCATTTGAGTAAATTCTAAGAAGTACAGTTGCTGGATCTTATGAAAAGAATATGTTTAGTTTTGTAAGAAACTGCCAGATGTGAGGTGTCTGTTCAAGGTCTTTGGCTCATCATTATTGGGTTCATTTTCTTGGTGAGGGTTTTTGTTTGTTTGTTTGTTTTTGGAGAGGAAGTCTCATTCTGTCGCCCAGGCTGGAATGCAACGGTGTGATCTTGGATTACTGCAACCTCCGCCTCCCGGGTTCAAGCAATTCTCATGCCTCAGCCTCCCGAGTAGCTGAGATTACAGGTGTGTGCCACCACATCTGGCTAATTTTTTGTATTTTTAGTAGAGATGGGGTTTCACCATGTTGGCCAGGCTGGTCTCGAACTCCTGACCTCAGGTGATCCACCTGCCTTGGCTTCCCAAAGTGCTGGGATTACAGGCGTGAGCCACCGGGCCCAGCCAAGAGTTCTTAATTTTAACGAAGTCCAACTTTTTGATTATTTCTTTCATTGATTGTACCTTTAAAAAGCCATCTCCAAACCCAGGGTCATCTAGATTGTCTTCTATGTTATTGTCTTAAGAGTTTTATAGTTTTACCTTTTACATTTGGATCTTTAGTGTTATTTTTTGTGAAGAGTTTAAGGTCTGTGCCTAGACTGATGTTTTTTGCTTGTGGATGTCAAATTGTTCCAGCACTTTTTTTTTTTTTTTTTTTGGAGACAGGGTCTCACTCTGTTGCCCAGTCTGGAGTACAGTGCCGTGATCTTGGCTCACTGCAACCTCCACCTTCCGGGTTCAAGCAGTTCTCCCACCTCAATCTCCCGACCTCAACCTCCCAAGTAGCTGGGACTGCAGGCACATGCCACGACGTCCAGCTAATTTTTGTATTTTTTAGTAGAGACAGGGTTTCACCATGTTGACCAGACTGGTCTCGAACTTTGGACCTCAAGTGATCCACCTGCCTCAGCCTCCCAAAGTGCTGAAATTACAGGCGCGAGCCAATGCACCCTGCCTGTTTGGTTCCAGCACTGTTTTTTGAAAAGCCTATCTTTTCTTCATTGTATTACCTTTGCTTCTTTGTCAAAGATCAGTTGACTGTATTTGTGTGGGTGTATTTCTGGACTCCCTTCTCTTCTGTTGATCTGTTTGTCGTATTCTTTTGCCAACACCACATTGTTTTGATTACTGTAGATTTATAGTAAATCTTGAAGTTGCTAGGGTCAGTTTTCCGACTTTGTTCTGTTGTACTACTTCAGTATCATATTGGCTACTTTAGACCTTTAGCCTCTTCAATAAACCAGAATCGCTTTGTTAGTATTCACAAAACAATTTGCTAGGATTTTGGTTGGGATTATGTTGAATCTATAAATCAAGTTGAGAAGAACTGACATCTTGATAATACTGAATTTTCCTATCCACAAGCATGTAATATTTCTCCTTTTACTTAGTTCTTTAATTTCTTTCATCAGAGTTTTGTACATTTCCTCATATATATCTTGTACATGTTTTGCTAGATTTATACCTTAGCATTTTATGTTTTGGGGTGCTAACATAAATGGTATGGAGTTTTAAATGGCAAATTGTTTGTTCATTCCTGGTGTATAGGAAAGCGATTGGCTTTTGTATATTAACTTTGCTACAATCACTTTTTAGTTCAAAGAGTTTTTTGGTCAGCTCTTGTGTGGATTTTCTGCAAGACAATTCCGTCTCCTGGGAACAGAGACTGTTTGACTTTTTTCTTCCCATCTGTATGCCGTTTATTTCCTTTTCATATCTTACTGCATTAGCTAAGACTTCCGTTACGTTGTTGAAAAGGTGAGGGCATCCTTGCCTTGTTCCTCATCTTAGTAGGAAAGTTTCTAGTTTCTCACCAGTACAACGTTATCTGTAGTTTAAAAAAAATCACGTTGAAGGCTGGGCACCGTGGCATTGTGCCAGTAATCCTAGCACTTTGGGAGGCCGAGGCTGGTGGATCACCTGAGGCCAGGAGTTTGAGACCAGCCTGGCCAACATGGCAAAACCCCAACTCTACTAAAAATACAAAAATTAGCTGGGTGTGTTGGTGGGCACCTGTGGTCCTAGCTACTTGGGAGGCTGAGGCAGGAGAATCACTTGAACCCAGGAGGAAGAGGTGGCAGTGACCCTAGATCATGCCACCGTACTCCAGCCTGGGAGACAGAGCCAGACTCCATCTCAAAAAAAAAAAAAAAAAAAAAAAAAGTTGTGTTGAAATACACATAAAATTTACTATCTTAGTTATTTTTTAAAATACAATTGGTAATATTTAAATATATTCCCATTGTTGTGCGACCAATCTCTAGAACTCTTGATTTTGCAGAAGTGAGACGTTGTCACCTGTTAAACACTAACTTTCTCTTTGTAGCCCCTGGCAATCCTCCATTCTGTTTTCTGTCTCTCTGAATGTTGATGGCTCTAGGCACCTCATATAAACAGAACCATACAGTATTTGTATATTTGTGTCTGACTTATTTCACTTAACACAGTGTCCTCAAGGTTCATCCATACTGTAGCATGTGTCAGAATTTCCTTTTTTAAGGCTGAATAATATTCCATGTTATGTATATACTGCATTTTTATCCATTTATCTGTTAGTAGACACTTGGGTTGCTTCTGCCTTTTGGCTATTGTGAATAATGCTACTGTGAACATGGGTGTATAAATATCTCTTGGAGAGCCTTCTTTTAAATCTTTTGGGTATATATTCAGAAGTGGAATTGCTGGATCATTGGTGCCTTCTTTAATGTCTTTTGGCAACATTTATAGTTTTCAGTGTTTAAGTCTTTTGCCTTTTTCAGTAAGTTTATTCCGAAGTATTTTATTTCTTTTCATGGTATTGTTCACTGAATTTATTAGTTATAAAAAGTGTTTTTTTTGTGTGTGAAATATTTAGTTCTCTCTCTCACCTCTCTCTCTCTGTCTCTCTCTCTCTACATATATTTATTTTATTTTAATTTTATGAAACATAGTCCCACTCTGTTGCCCAGGCTGGAATGCAGTGGCACGATCTTGGCTCACTGCAACCTCTGCCTGCCGGGTTCAAGTGAACCTCCTGCTTCAGCCTTCGGAGTAGCTGGGATTACAGACACCCACCACCATGCCTGGCTAATTTTTGTATTTTTAGTAAAGACAGGGTTTCACCATGTTTCCCAGGCTGATCTTGAACTTAAGTGATCTACCCACCTCAGCCTCCCAAAGTGCTGGTATTACAGGCATGAGTTTTCTGTATTTATATTTTAGAGAAATCTTTAGATTTCTTATATTTTCACATGTAAGATCATGTCTTCTGCAAATAGAGATAGTTTTATTTCTTTTTTTTTTAAATTTGGATGTTTTTTATTTCATTTTCCTGCCTAGTTGTTCTGGCTAGGACTTCCAGTACCATGTTGAATAGAAAGGGTGACTGTGGCCATCCTTGCCCTCTTTCAGGTCATAGAGGAAAAGATTTTTATCTTTAAGCATTGAGTATGATATTAGCTGTGGGTATTTCATATGCCACCTTTGTTATGTTGAAAAAATTTCCTTTATTACTAATTTGCTGATTGTTTCTATCATGCAAGGCTTTTGAATTTTGTCATTTTTTTTTCTGCATTGAGATGATCATGTGACTCCCCTCCTTTCTGTTAATGTAGTGTATTGATTTTCATACATTGGATCATCCTTTCATTCTGGTAATGAATGTCACTTGGTTATGGTGTATAGTCTTTTTAATATGAGGTTGAGTTCAGTTTGCTAGTGTTTTGTTTAATCTTGAAACATTTGAAAAATGAAGTTATCTTTTTTTAAAAAATGTAATGCCAATTTTTGATGTAAATGGCAGTGGCTGTGTTCATTTTATAGATACTTTATATAGCCTGGTATTTCAGCTCTTATTTATAACCTCATGCCTTGTATACTACCTTGTTTGGATTGTGCCTGAGTTAAGGGAGTATATTTTTCCCCCAAGGCTAACAGGCAGATCGATCATATAAGGAAGGCTTAATTTCACATATCAAAGCTGTTCATTTAAATCGTGCAATTAAGTATTTGTGATTAATACAGTTTTCAATTCTAATATAAAGATTCATATTCTTCAATTAGGGCATAGGTAAATTGCTTTTTGTAGCTTTCTGAAATGTAATTCACAGATTGATTATATTTTCCTCAGTGAATTTTGATACTTTATGTGTACAGTCAGCCCTGCATACCATATACATAACTTCGTACATGGGTTCTATATCTGTGGATTCAGCCAACTGTGGGTAGAAAATATTTTGGGGAAAAAAGAATGGTTCTGTCTGTACTGCGTGTGTATAGACTTTTTCTTATTTCCTAAACAATACAATTATTAATATAGCATTTATGTTTTATTAGTTATCATAAGAAATTTTAAAATGTTGCAAGAATGATTTTAAAATATATGGACAGATGTTTGTAGGATATATGCAAATACTACATCATTTTATATAAGGCACTTGAGCATCTGTGGATTTTAGTATTCACAAGGGTGGGGTGGGGGTGGGGACCTGGAACCAATCCCCCATGGATATTGAGGAACGACTGTATATATAAATGTATACTTTTATACGTATATAGGTATATGTAATATATATATTTCTTTATATATAGATTTACCACTAGTTAGAATTTTTTTGTGTGTTATTCAATGGTTACTTTAGGTTTCTTTATCTTGTTATATGTAAGTATAAATCTTTCATCCTTATCTTGGACAAAATTTATGTCTTGATGTATCTGCTTAAAATTAAAATTAAAAATATTTTATTTATAATTTTACATGAAATAATAAATGAGGATTTATCACTCATACCATTCTTTTTGACTTGGTTTTCAACTTTCCTTCCCATTATATCCCTTCCCTTATCCCTGCCCTTGCGCCTCCCAAAAATTCTTGTAAATAGTATTACGTATTATTCCATTTTACTGTATTACTAAAAATGTTACTCTTTTTCTCTCTACTCATAGAATCTTTTAGTTATTTGTATTTTTACTTATATAGGCCTTTTTGTGAAGATTTTTTAAAAAGGGATTGTTTTGCACACTTTTCTGTAACTTGCTTTTTCACTAGTAACAGCTTGGGCGAATTCCCCCACCTAAGTTATAGCTCTAGTTTATTATTTTCTTTTTTTATTTGAGACAGGGTCTCGCTCTGATGCCCAGGTTGGAGTACAGTGGCACGATCTTGGCTCACTGCAACCTCTGCCTCGTGGGTTCAAGTGATTCTCATGCCTCAGACTCCTGAGTAGCTTACAGGCGTGCACCTGGCTAATTTTTGTATTTTTAGTAGAGACAGTTTTCGCCATGTTGGCCAGACTGTAGTTTATTATTTTCATGGCAGTATAATGAATGCTTCATGTTGTGTTGTATAAAATTTATTTAGCCATTCCCACATTTATGGGAATATATTTTATTTCTAGTTCTTTGTCATTTTAAATAATGTTGTATCTTTGAATATATGTCCTGACTTCATGATGCTTTTATTTATTTTTGAGACAGAGTCTCGCTCTGTCACTCAGGCTGGAGTGCAGTGGTGCAATTTCTGGTCACTGCAAACTCTGCCTCCCAGGATCTAGCAATTCTCATGCCTCAGCCACCTGAGTAGCTGGAATTACAGGCGTGCACCACCATGCCCAGCTGATTTTTTTTTTTTTTTTTTGGAGACATAGTCTTGCTCTTTTGCCCAGGCCAGACTGCAGTGGCACTATCTCGGCTCACTGCAAGCTCCGCCTCCTGGGTTCATGCCATTCTCCTGCCTCAGCCTCCCGAGTAGCTGGGACTACAGGTGCCCGCCACTGCGCCCAGCTAATTTTTTTGTATTTTTAGTAGAGACGGGGTTTCACCGTGTTAGCCAAGATGGTCTCGATCTCCTGACCTCATGATCCGCCTGCCTCGGCCTCCCAAAGTGCTGGGATTACAGGTGTGAGCCACCGCGCCTGGCCCATGCCCGGCTAATTTTTGTATTTTTTTTTTTTTTTGTAGAGATGTGGTTTCACCATGTTGGACAGGCTGGTCTCGAACTCCTGACCTCAAGCAGCCCACCCACCTCGGCCTCCCAAAGTGCTGGGATTACAGGCATGAGCCACTGTGCCAGGCCCATGCTGCTTTTATTTCCGTGGGATAGATTTCCAGGAGTAAAATTGCTGGGTTAAAGGATTTCTATATTTTTTGTTTCCCTTGTTGCCAAATTGCTTTCCACAAAAATTTGCCACTAGCAATGTTGGAGAATTCTTTCTCCTACATCCTTGCCAGCAGTAGGGCTGTAACTTTTTAAGTTTGCCAGCCCCTATAGGTGTAACATTATGTCTCCTAGTTTCTGTTACTTTGAATTTCTTGGGCAGGCATAAGTTTGAACATCTTTTTTATGTTTGTAGACTTTTTTGTGTGTGTGTGTGAAGTATTTTTGATATTCTTTGTTGAAATACAATTTGCCCTCCTCTCCCCACTGCCAGGTAGCTAGTACTACAGCAGGCACATACCATCTTGCCTGATTGGTTTTTTTTCTTTTCTTTTTTTTTTTTTTTGGTGAGCGTGGGGGTCTTGCTATGTTGTCCATGCTGGTCTCAAACTCCTGGCCTCAAGTGATTCTCCCACCTTGGCCTTCCAAAGTGCTGGGATTACAGGCATGAGCCACCACACGTGGCACCTAATTTTGAGTTGTTTATCTTTTTCAAATTGCAGAAGCTCAGTGTGTGTTAAAAGCATTAGTTCTTCGTTACCACTGTTGAAATATTTTTACTTTTCCCTAGATACAAAAACTTAATTTATAATATGAATTTTTTATAGTTCTACTTTTGAGCAGTAAATGTTTCTCATACTGTTTTCCTATAAGATTTTTATTTTTTTACAATTCATATTTACCTTGTTTATTTTTGTATGTTGGAAACATAAGGGCATCTACTTTTTTCTGCTTGAAGATTCTCAGCATTTAAAAAAATTAAGCCATCTATTTCCCACTGACTTGGGTGATTGCCCTATTTCATTTAAAATCTTTATATTTATGGATCTTTTCATCATTGGGTACTATTTTGTTTATATATTGATGTGTTTCTATATCAATACTATATTGATTTATTTTCTGTGACAGTCTAATATGCACTGTTATTTGAAGCAGTTTCAAGTTTACTCCTTTTTTTTAGCATTAGCTGTTCTCTAGCATTTGTTCTTATATATAAACTCGATTTTTTTCTTAATAAAATAGAAATTGTTTTGATTCTAATTTGAATTACATAAAATTAATAATATAGGGGGCAATTGATACTTCTATCACTGCTTTTCAAATACATGATAATGTTTATGCCCTTCACTAAGAATGTGTATTTTCTTCATACTAGTGCCAACTTTTATTGAATTTCTTCAGAAGTCATATATAGGTATTGTTGCTGTTGAGAATATATATATATAATATACATATATAAAATATATATTATATATTATATACATATATAAAATATAAAATATATATTATATATTATATACATATATAAAATATATAATATATTATATACATATATAAAATATATAATATATTATATACATATATAAAATATATATTATATATTATATACATATTATATATAATATATTATAATATACATATATAAAATATATATTATATATAATATACGTATATAATATATAAATATATATTAATATAATATATACGTATATATTATAAATATATATAATTATATATAATATATATTATAGAAATATATATAATATGTATTTCTATAATATATAATATATATTTATTACTTTGAAATGATCTGATGTTGAGAATATTTTAATCTCACTTCCTTTTCTAAGATTATTGTCTTAGTCTGTTCAGGCTGCTATAACAAAATACCTTATACTGAGTAATTTATAAACAACAAAAATTTATTTTGATTCTAGAGGCTGGGATGTCTAAGATCAAGGTGCCAGTAAATTCAGTGTCTGGCAAGGGCTCACTCTGCTGCAAAGATTGTGTTTTCACATGTTAGAAAGGGCAAGGCAACTTACATCAACCTTTTTAATAAGGGCACTAATTCCATTCATGTTGGTAGAGTCCTCATGCCTTAATTACTTCACAAAAGGACCCCACCTCTTAATAATTTCACACTATTAGGTTCTAACCTGAATGCTGGCAGGATACCAACATTCAGACCATAGCAATTCTCGTTTCTCCAGTTAATTTTTATATATAGTCATATGTCGTATAATGACATTTCAGTCAACAGTGACCTTGTGTATGACAGTTATTTCATAAGATTGTCATGGAGATAAAAAGTTCCTATGGCCTAGTAATATTTTAGTCCTTGTGATCTGGTAACCTTCCTAATGTCATAGAACTACAAAATAGTCAACGTTTGTGGTGATGCTGGTATAAACCTATTGGGCTGCCAGTCTTATAATAAAAGTATGGGACGTACAATTATGTATAGTACATAATACTTGATAATAAATGACTATGTCACTGGTTTGTATATTTATTGTACTGTACTTCCAATTGTTATTTTAGAGTGTACTCCTATTTATAAAAAAAAGTTAACTGTAAAACAGTCTTTGGCAGTTCTTTAAGGAGATATTCTAGAGAGAAGGTATTGTTATCCTAAGAGATGACAGCTTCATGGGTGTTACTGTCCCTGAAGAATTTCCAGTGGGACAGCATGTGGAGGTGAAAGGCAGTGATGTTGAGGATCCTGACCCTTGTGTAGGTCTAGGCTAATGTGTATGCCTGTGCCTTAGTTTTTAAGGCAAAGTTTAAAAAATAAGAAACTTTAAGTTTTTATAACTTAACTTAAAAAAAGTTTAAAAAATAAAAAAAGTCTAAGAAATAAAAAAAATCACAAGCTTAGTAATAGAAAAAAAATTATAGAACAAGGATGTAAAACAAACAAACAAAAACTTGTAATCCCAGCCCTTTGGGAGGCTTAGGTCGGAAAATCAGTTGAGGCCAGAAGTTTGAGATGAGCCTAGGAGACATAGTGAAACCCTATCTCCACAAATACAAAATTTAAAAATTAGCTGGGTATGGTGGCACATGCCTTTAGTCTTAGCTATTCAGTAGGTTGAGGTTTGAGGATCGCCTGAGCCCAGGAGTTTGAGGCTACAGTGAGCTATGATTGAGTCACTTCTCTTTAGCTAGGTGACAGAACAAGACCCTGTCTCAAAAAGAAAGAAAATATTTTTGTATATCCAGGCAATGTGTTTGTTTTAAGCTGAGTGTTATTACCAAAGAGTCAAAAAGTTTAAAAAGTAAAAAGTTCATAAAGTAAAAAAGTTACAGTAAGTTAAGGTTAAAACATTATTGAAAGAAAAGTAAAATTATTTTATAAATTTACTGTAGCCTAAATGTTCAGTGTCTGTAAAGTCTACAGTAATGGACAGTAATGTCTTAGGCCTTCACATTCACTCACTCACCTGGAGCAACTTACACTTCTGCAAGCTTTATTCATGGTAAGTGCCCCATATAGATGTGCCATTTTAAATCTTCTGTACCATATTTTTACTGTACCATTTCTATGTTTAGATACACAAATGCTTACTATCGTGTTGCAGTTGCCTGCAGTATTCAGTCCAGTAACATGATGTACAGGTTTGTAGCTTAGGAGCAATAGGCTATACCATATAGCTTAGGTGGGTAGCAGGCTATACCATCTACATTTGTGTAAGTACATTCTACAATGTTTGCACATTGTAGAGAAAATTTTCTGAGAAAATGCATCATTAGATAATTTCTTCATTGCACATTGTGGAGTGTTTATTCGTCAGTTGATGGAGAAAAGAGAAATACAGTCAAGCAACATATGACTGGACACAAATGTTAATATATGATTTCATGTATATGAAAATGTTTAAAATAAGCAAATCCAAATAGTAGTGATTGTCAGGGAGTAGGGGTGGGGAGGATAATGAGGGATTTAATGGATATAGGATGTCTCTTTGGTATGATGAAAGTATTCTGAAATTAGACAGTGGTAATGGTTATGCAAATTGGTGAATATAGTAAACCTATTATATTGTATAGTTTGAAAGGGTGAATTTTATAGCACGTGAATTGTATATCTCAACTTTAAAAAAATGGTAACAGTGGTTCTATCAGTTAGGGTTGAATTTGGCATTAGATAACAGAAAACCAGACTGCACTTGCTTTATGAAACAGAGCTTTATTTTTCCTTCATAATAAGCAGAGTTGCAGTGTTGCTGGTATTGATTCACTGGCGTGGTGGTATCAGGACAGATGTCTCCATGATTAATTTTTGGCCTATCACTCATGTTTGCATATGGCTGTTGTGGCTCCAAGCATTGGAAGAAAGAGGACAGGGAAGCAACATTGACTGTACCAGGAACTCCAAAGCAGTCTTCACATCTTAATGGTTGGACAATGCCAAATGGTCACTCTTTTCTGGAAGTTGGCTGGGGACAAGGTAGTGGTAAGGGAATTAGATTTTGGCCAGAAAGTTTCTGCCACAGTGAGCTTTATTTTAACTGTTGTCACTTAATATTCACACTTTAGAAGGACATCTACTGTTGGTTACAATTATGAAACCAACTTGAATACTTTCTAGTTGAACATTTCAGTAGTCTCAATTATGTTTAAATAGGTTTCACAATTTACTGTTTTTAGTTTAGTTTCCGCCCCTCTCCCCCCCCAACCAAAGTTCTCTACATGTTCAGGGCTGGCTGTAGAATTTCGTTTTTTAAGGAAACAGGAAGACAGAACTAATTATGCAAGTCTTCATTTAGCTTTTTAAAAAACAGCTTTATTGAGTTAGAATTGACATGCAGTAAACGGTACATATTTAAAGCATACAATTTGTTAAGTTTTGACATAAGTATACATTGTGAAAACATCAGTCACCACAATCAGGATGCTTATTTTAAAAAACTTTATTTAGGATTAGTATACTGATAATGTGTCCATTGTAAGTGTACATTTTCAGTTTTGACAAATGTATAGATTTTTGTGACTACCACCACCACAGTCAAGATGAAAACGTTTCTAGCACTCCAGAAAGTTCCCTTGTGTCCCTTCTCAGTCAGTCATCCCCACCACTGCTCTCAGACAACCACAGTTCTGTTTCTATCACTATATAAGTGACAGAATTTTTCTATAGAATTTCATATAGATGGAATCATACAATATGTACTGTTTTGTCTGGCTTCTTGAGGTAAGCCAAATGTCTTTTAAGAGTCATGTATGTTTTTGCATTTATTAGTAGTTTATTCTTTTTTTGTTGGTGAGTAGCATTCATTGTATGGATATATTCCAGTCTGTTTTATTAATTCACTTTTTGGACATTTGGGTTGTTATCAATTTTGGGCTCTTTTGAATTAATCCCTCCCTCCCTCCCTCCTTTCCTTCCCTCCTTCCCTCCCTCCTTCCCTCCTTCCCTCCTTCCTTCCTTCCCTCCCTCCCTCCTTCCTTCCTTCCCTCCTTCCTTCCTTCCCTCCCTCCCTCCCCTGTTTTTTTTTTTTTTGAGACAGAGTCACGCCCTGTCACCCAGGCTGGAGTGCAGTGGTGTGATTTCAGCCTACTGCAACCTACTGTGATTTCAAGTGATTCTCCTGCCTCAGCCTCCTGAGTAACTGGGACTACAGGCATGCACCACCACACCTGGCCAATTGTTGTATTTTTAGTAGAGACGGGGTTTTGCCATGTTACCCAGGCTGGCCTTGAATTCATGAGCTCGAGCAATCCACCTGCCTCGGCCTCCCAAAGTGCTGGGATTACAGGTGTGAGCTACTGCGCCTGGCCTGTATTTTTATATTTTCTATAATCAATTATAGTTATTGTATTTGATGTTCAGATTGTTCCACATTTAGCAAGTATGTTATAACCATGTCTTTCATGCATAGAGACAGCAAAGTTGGAGACAAAAGCATTATCATCACGGGCAAGCTTTGAGGTGAAAAATTTTTCTGTTTCTCTTTAGATAATGGTTATGATAACAGGTTGACATAATTGAGGTAGAGGGATTGTGGCATGTACATACATACAACATGTAATAGAGATGTTGGGCCTAGTTTATTACAGTTTTTCAAACCACACATCAAGCAGTCATTTCTCATGACTAAATTTACTTTTTAGACCTTCAACTCCTTTTGGATCTTACCATTCATGTTTTCTAGTTACATTACAACTAGTACTCATTTTTCCCCCAAAATAAAATAAGAAATGAAATACTGTTCATCCTAGGCTCAGTACATACTCAACCGTGTCATATAGTGAAGAGATTTTAAGGTACAAACTATAAGAATTGTCAGCAAACTCATTCAATACATTTTTAAGCTAATATTAGCCATCTGTTGTCTAACCCTTTGCTACATATTCTTCCTCATTTTTGAAAACAGTTTGCAGATTTAAATGGCCCAAATTCAACTTTGCTGCTTCTACAAATTTAAAACTAAACAGGTTTACCCTATTTCTTTGAAGTAACTATGTTGTTTTGATATTAAAACGAATTCTTATTCTCTTTTTCAATCTACTAGAAAAGAATGATCTCTTCATTGAGATGTCCCATCTCTTATGATAATGTTCCATGTATAATGACATTGGAAAGTTACTTTCACTATAAGAGTAGATAACATCTAGTCTTGCTTTGGGAGTCATGTGTTCTTCATTTTCTTTCTTCTCCTTTAGTGAGCTTGAATATTCCATGTCAGTATGTGCTGCATAATGTTAATTTTTCTTCTGTCCAAATTATTTGTTTAGCCTTTTCACCATGGTCTTTGTCTAACAATACTGTTATATTTTAAAATATGAACTTTACCTGCTGTATAAATTCTCTGTATCTTCTTTTGACCGGCACAAGATATGACTAGCATGTATCTTGGATCTCCCCTCTCTGTGTGTGTGTGTTGCGGGGTGGAGTGGAGTGGTTAAAACATTGGCTAAATGCTTGTCATGTTCTAAGTACTCTAGTTGTTGACTTTTACACTGTGATGACAAGCTATTTTAATTTTTGTGTTTTGTGGCAGCTTTTTTTATTGTGGTAAACTTTTAATGGAAATGTGTGAGTGCTAAAGATAAAAAATAGCCAAGCTTTGTGATAGTCTTTTTCTCTCTCTAAACTGCATATATACTCCTAGATGCTTGTTTAGGAATACAATATATCTGGAAATATACAGAAAAAATTGGTCACAGTGAGTTTGTTTGTCTTTGGGGTCAGGGGTTGTAGAAGTTATACTTCTCACTATGTATTTTTATTATTTAACCCTCACTTTTTCAATTTAAGGTTTTGTGTTGAAACACACATCTGTGTGCACATACACATCTATTGAAGATGCTGTTTCCATCTTAACTGATGTGTTTAACAAGAGTGGTAATTTTCATTTTGTAGGCCTCATTTTTGTGAGCTAATCTGAATTCTCATGACATTTCTGTTCTTGTAGTCAGATGCATGTGTATTGGCCAGACTGCCAGCTACAGGTTAAGGGAGTGGAATCCTTGCTTTGGTAAACAGTAACCAAGGAAAAGAAAAATGTTTCTGGATATTTATTTGAGTGAAACTCCAGAAATTTATTGGTGGATTGGTTATGTGACTCAGTTCATACTTCAGCAATGAAACTTTCTACCACCCCCTGTGTCACTGATGATGAAAATAATAGTTTATCTTTTTGGTTCTACACTTACATTAGTGAATGATGGTCTGTTTACTTTTTTTCTTTTTCTTTCTTTCTTTTTTTTTTCTTCAAGATAATGGTCTCATTCTGTCACCCAGTTCAGTAATACCATCTTGGCTCACTGCAGCCTCGGCGTCCTGGGCTCAAGTGATCTGCCCACCTCAGCCTTCAAAATAACTCGAACTACAGGTGCACACCACCATGCCCAACTAATGTTTGTAGAAATGGGGTTTCACCATGTTGCCCAGGCTAGTCTCAAACTTCTGGGCTCAAGTCATCCACCCACTTCCCACAGTGCTGGGATTACAGGTGTGTGCCACTGCACCAGGTCCGTTTGCCAGTGTAATACATTGCTTTTTCATTAAACTCCTTCTTCAAGAGTCCTGTTTTTAGAGGCTTTTGTTTTCAGTTTACTTCTACATTTTTATTAGTACTATCAAAGGCATTATCTAGAGATAATGTTGCATCCCTACACTAGTAGCTTTTAGCCTTTTCTTCCTATTCCTCTGTATTTGTGAAGACGATAGGCTCCATTGAGACCCAAATAGAGTATGAGAATACTGCCTGTCATAGCTATACAAAGCATCTAGAAGAGAAAAAAATGCGAGCTATATGGCACATATGATTTTTTTTGTGTGTGTGCTTTCCTTTTATTTTTGAGATGGTGTCTCGCTCTGTTGCCCAGGGTGGAGTACGGTGGCGCAGTCTTGGCTCACTGCAACCTCCACCTCCTGATTCCAAGCGATTCTCCTGCCCTAGCCTCCTGAGTAGTTGGGATTACAGGCTGCGCCACCATGCCCAGCTAATTTTTGTATTTTTAGTAGAGACGAGGTTTCACCATTTTGGCCAGGCTGGTCTTGAAGTCCTGACCTCAAGTGATCTGCCCGCCTCGGCCTCTCAAAGTGCTGGGATTACAGGCGCGAGTCACCACACCCGGCCGGTACTTTCCTGTTAAAGAGAAAATCTCATTAAAATATTAAGAGCCTCTTCACTTTTGAGTAATTTCTGGCATATATAGATGCAAAACAAAAAGAAAACAAAATTCCACCAACATCTGGAAAATACATCCATTATTGAAATCTCAGGTGGTGTCAGCTAACATGTATTTCAACATGTATTAATATAGATGATTTTACTTGAAAATATAAGTTGATTAAAAAGAAAAAACAAGTCCGGGTGTGGTGGCTCAGACCTGTAATGCCAGCACTTTGGGAGGCCGAGGCAAGCGGATCACTTGAGGTCAGGAATTAGAGACCATCCCTGCCAACATAGCGAAGCCCTGGCTCTACTAAAAATACAAAAAATAAGCTGGGAGTGCTGCCTGTAATCCCTACTCTTCAGGAGGCTGAGGCACAGGAATCGCTTGAACCCAAGATGTAGAGGTTGCAGTGAGCTGAGATTGTGCCACTGCACTCCAGCCTGGGCGACAGAGCGAGATTCTGTCCTTCTCCGCTCCACCCACCCCCCAAAAACGGTAAAAAACCAAAATGAAAAATACTAGTTTTTTGGTTCTTTTCTTATAAAATGATTGTACTTTCTTTCTGGCAAATTAAATTAGGGTCTTGTTGGAAATGCATGAGTTCTACAGGAGCTCTACCAGTGTGTAGTTTTAAAATCACTTAATTATGAATCACTGTTTCTCCATGGCATTGTCACTTACTTGTGACCTTGGCTTCATACATCAAATTCTGCATTTATTAAATGGGAATACTGGAAACTTTCTTGGCTATAGGGTTGGGAAAACAAAGGGAGTTACATATACCTATGTGCTTTTTACCACAGGCATTGCTGCTAATATTGGATGATTCTATAAAATCAAAATGATTAGTGAATAACTTGACTGTAGACTCCTGGGCTCAAGCAGTCCTCCTGCCTTGGCCTCCCAAAGTGTTGGGATTACAGGTGTGAGCCACGGTGCCAGGTCCTGGAATTTATACATTGGAGTCATTGAAAATTTCCTGAAAACTGTGTGATATATTTTAGTTATTTGTGTGCTACCAATTAGTAGCACATAATTAGTTGAATGTTCTTTAAGTATTATGGTATATGGAGCAAATTCATATATCAAATGAGTAGTCTTTGAAGTGAATGTTATAACTTGTAAATACGGTTTTTCCTACTAGTTAATAGAAAGCCACATTATTTTCTGCAGCAATATAGCTCTGAAGTTGTGAGAAGTCAGTTTGTTGGATTAGAGCTTTCTTTTTTAAACATAAAATTTTGAAATGGCTTCTTTTTATTTTTATCACCAAAGTCTTGTATTGTCAGTTGTAAAAGGTATAGAAAATATGTCTGAGTATGGTGGCTCATGCCTGTAATCCCAGCACTTTGGGAGGCTGAGGTAGGCAGATCACTTGAGTCTAGGAGTTGGAGACCAGCCTGGGCAACATGGTGAGACCCTATCTCTACAAAAATAAAAATAAAAATTTAGTTAGGCATGGTGGTTGTGTGCCTGTAATCCCATCTACTTGGGAGGCTGAGTTGGGAGGATTGCTTGAGCCTAGGGGTTCAAGGCTGCAGTGAGCCATGATTGCACCACCACGGTCTAAGCCTGGGTGACAGAGCAAGACATTGTCTCAAAAAAGAAGAAAGAAAATTCAAGTAAGCAAAAACAACAACAAAAAACAACAACAACCATTAATCTTTTAATCTCACCACCCAGTAGGTAACCACTGTTAACATTTCCATGTTGATCTTTTCAGCGTTTTTTGTGTGTTACAAGCAGGCAAGTGGATTCTAAATACAGTGTGTTGCCTTTTTCAATTGGAAGTTCCTTTTTGTGACAGGGTAATATTACAACTGTTACTAGCATTGCAACTTTTTGTTCAAACAGATCTTACAGAGAAATGGAGTAAATACAACAAAACTAGAGCTGTTGCGGTTGAAGGAGGGATCGTAATAGAAAACTTCAGTATTTGTCTTTCTTCACCAGTCTGAACATTCTGCCTTGGAGGTACCACTGAAGAAGTATAGGGCATCATGTAGAAAGCAAGCATAGTTGGAAAATTACTGCCCTCTAATATTTTTAATGGCTGCATCATATTCCATCCTGTGACAGCTGTGATAGTTCTAGAAGTGTTCTGCTGCGATCTCCCTTGAAGGAAGTCTCTATTGAGGAGTGTTAGCTGATAGCTTCCAGCTGCAGAGCCTTTGGGATTGGCTACATCATTGAGCCACATTCTCATCAGGCAGCTCCCTCCCAGTGACTGAGCACAGTAGATACTAGGGTCTGGCCATTTCTGCTCAACATGGGACTTCTCTCGAGCTCTCTGCTGGGCTGGCAGATCAGAACTGTACTGTTCTGTGTCCTTTCCTGATTTCCCCTCCTTCCTCCTCTACTTTCACAGTTGGCAGCCTGCATTGCAGCCTGAAGGCTTTCTCTGCTTACTCCTCTTGCTTTCTTTCTCCTTTCATTCTTCATAGGCATTTCTCACAAAATGTTTCTTAAAGTTTTAACTCCATCTTGGGCCTACTTAATTTTTTTATAGATATATAAATATATATAATATATAAATATGTTATATATAAATATATATAATATAGAAATATGTTATATATAAATATATATAATATAGAAATATGTTATATATAATATGTAATATAGAAATATGTTATATATATTATATAGAACATATAAATATGTTATATTATATAGAACATATAAATATGTTCTATAGAACATATAAATATGTTCTATAGAACATATAAATGTTATATATATTATATATAAATATTATATATTATAAATATGTTATATATATTATATATAAATATTATATATTATATATATATTTTATATATATATTTGAGACAGTCTCACTCTGTTGCCTCGGCTGGAATGCAGTGTGGCATGATGTCGCCTCATTGCAACCTCCATCTTCTGAGTTCAAGCAATTCTCGTGCTTCAGCCTCTCGACATAGCTGGGATTACAGGCGCATGCCACCATGCTTGGCTAATTTTTGTAGTTTTAGAAGAGACAGAGTTTTGTTCTCTACTAAAGAGAACCAATTGGCCAGTTATCTACTATTCTCTACCAGTTGGCCAGGATGGTCTTAACTCCTGGCCTCAAGCAATCCGCCTGCCTCAGCTTCCCAAAGTGCTGGGATTACAGGCATGAGCCACCATGCCCGGCCAGGTCTACTTTGTAGAGAACCTGAACTGACACACATCCAAGTGGTATTTAAAAAATAAGTATTTAAAGACATTATCATTCATTCTTATGGTTTAAAAAACACAGAAATGGGGCCGGGGCAGTAGCTCACACCTGTAATCCCAGCACTTCAGGAGGCCAAGGTGGGCAGATCACTTGAGATCAGGAGTTTGAGACCACCCTGGCCAACATGGTGAAACCCTGTCTCTACTAAAAATATAAAACTTAGCTGGGCGTGGTGGCGTGTGCCTGTAACTCCAGCTACTGGGAGGCTGTGGCAGGAGAATCACGGGAGCTCGGGAGGCGGAGGTTGCAGTGAGCCAAGATGGCACCACAAAAACACAGAAATGCACAAAATGAAAAATAAACAATCCACTCCTTCTCCAAACTCTAAGAAAACCATTTTCATATGTTCGTAATCATACCTATGTCATAATCTCACTGATATCATTATTTCATTTTCTTTCTTTCTTTTTTGTTAAGAGATGGGGTTTTGCTATGTTGTCTAGGCTCGACATGAACTCCTAGGCTCAAGTCATCCTCGTGCCTCTGCCACCCAGAATGTTGGGATTATAGGTGTGAGTCACCACATTCAACTTTACATAGTGTCTATTATTATCATGTGTATTCTGAAAGATAAGGGAATTAGTATATCTAACATTCTTTTACCTTTTCTCCTCCATTTTTAAATTTTTGTTTACTGGTGATGTTATTTTTACCTTGTTAAAGCTTATGTTTATACTTAGTTGTATGTATTATTTAGACTGCCTATTGAGTAAAAATTGATTTTAAAAATTGAAAATCAGTAATTTTATTTGCTGTAATTACATAAATATAACTTAGTCCAGAACTGAGTGATTTGGTTGAAACTATATAGGTGGAATATAATTCCACGTGTCTCAGCTTTGCCAGGTTCAATTTTCTTTCTAGATGCTCAGCTGTCTCTGTTCCTTGTTGCTTATATTGTCTTCTTCATTTAAGAGCACAAGCCACACTACTTGGAGTTGAATCCTAGCATCAAACAGTTTGTTTTTTGTTTTTTGTTTTTTTAAGACAGAGTTTCACTCTGTCACCCAGGCTGGAGTGCAATGGCATGATCTTGGCTCACTGCAACCTCTGCCTCCAGGGTTCTAGCGGTTCTCCTACCTCAGTCTCCCGAGTAGCTGGGATTACAGGTGCCCACCACCATGCCCTGCTAATTTTTTTGTATTTTTAGTAGAGATGGGGTTTCGCCATGCTGGCCAGGCTGGTCTTGAACTCCTGACCTCAGGTGATCCACCCACCTCGGCCTCCCAAAGTGCTAGGATTACAGGCGTGAGCCACCACGCCCAGTCGTATCAAACAGTTATTCATCATGTGATCTTTAGCAAGTTACTTATGCTCTCTGTGCTTAACATTTATGATCTGCAAAATTAGTGTTACAGTTCTTATATTAGTTTCTTATTGCTACAGTAACAAATTACCACAAATTTAGAAGCTTAAAACATCCATTTATAATCTCATAGTTTCCATAGGTCTGAAGTTCGGAGGGCTAGGCAAGGTCTCTGCTTAGAGTCCTATAAGACCAAAGTCGAGGTGTTGGCAGCGCTGGCTTCTTACAGGAGGCTCTAGGGGAGAATCATCTTCCTTGATTATTCAGATTGTTGGCAGAATTGATTTCTAAGTGCTTGTAGGACTAAGTCCCATTTCTTTGTTGGCTGTTGGCTTGGGGGAGGAAGTGTCACACTCAGCTTCTATAGACCACTTGCATTTCTTTCTTTTTTTTTTTTTTTTTTTTTGAGACGGAGTCTCACTCTGTCGCCCAGGCTGGAGTGCAGTGGCACAATCTCGGTGCACTGCAAACTCCGCCTTCCAGATTCACGCCATTCTCCTGCCTCAGCCTCCTGAGTAGCTGGGACTACATGTGCCCACCACCTCACCCGGCTAATTTTTTGTATTTTTAGTAGAGACGGGGTTTCACCGTGTTAGCCAGAATGGTCTCGATCTCCTGACCTCATGATCTGTCCGCCTCGGCCTCCCAAAGTGCTGGGATTACAGGTGTGAGCCACTGCGCCTGGCCTTTTTTTTTTTTGAGACGGAATCTTGCTCTGTTGCCCAGGCTGGAGTGCAGTGGCGTGATCTCGGCTCACTGCAAGCTCTGCCTCCTGGGTTCACACCATTCTCCTGCCTCAGCCTCCCCAGTAGCTGGGACTACAGGCGCCTGCCACCACGCCTGGCTAATTTTTTTGTATTTTTAGTAGAGATGGGGTTTCACTGTGTTAGCCAGGATGATCTCGATCTCCTGACCTCGTGATCTGCCTGTCTCGGCCTCCAAGAGTGCTGGGATTACAGGTGTGAGCCTCCGCGCCTGGCCTTCTTTCACTTCTAAAGGCCTGTTTGATTATATTGTACCTACCTGGATAATCTAAGATAACTGCCTTATTTTAAAGTCTGTAACCCTGACGCTATATAGTACAGTATATAGAAGAGTAACAACAGTAGGGGACAAAAATCATAAAGGGCCTAAATCTTGCCTAGCCACAGTCCTTCCTCTGGCTTCCATGATCCATATCTATCTCACATACAAAATACAACCACCCCATTCCAAGGTCCTCAAAGATCTCGTTGTATAACAGTTCAATATCTCATCTCAAGCTTTTCAGCTCAGAAGTCCTTAATCTCACATCTAGATCATCTAAATAAAAATATGGGTGATGCTCTTTATTGGTAGACCTGTGAAACTAAAGAAACAAGTTTACTTCTTCCAGAATAAGCGTTGGGACAGTAATAGACGTTCTGGTTCAAAAAGGGAGAAGATGTAAAAAAGGAGTCACAAGTCCCAAGCAATTTCAAAAACCAGCTGGAGAAACTCCGCTACATTTCAAGGCCTGAAAATAATCCTTTGTGGTTTGCAGTTTCACCCTCTGGGCTTGCAGCTCTGCCTGCTCTCTTAGATACTTTTGTTAGTTTTTAAAAAAAATCTTTTCTTTTTCCTCAGGTTTGGTGGTTCTTGGTTGCCCATCCATATTCAAGAAAGGAGGATTAAGTTGGTCTGTTTAAGTAACTGGAATGAGATTCTCTGTTGCAGTTTTATTTCATCCACAGGTCTTTCTCTTGGCTGTGGCATGTGGTAGTCTTTAATGCCTTCTCGAAGGCATGCGTTCCTCAAAAAATTGGTTTTGGGAGCAAAAAAAAAAGTTGCTCTTTTTGTGTGTAAAGCACAGATATACATACAATACACAAATATATCTGTGGTTCTAAACTTTCATGGAGGGGGTGATTACGGAATAATAAACATCTAAAAAAGCTCCATTGGTGTTAGTAATAGGAAGAAAGGTTGAGAAACAGTGCTCTAAGGTATATGGTTGACTAGGTGGCAGGCTTCTAGGTACCCACAATTGCTAAAATAATCATGCCTTATTTTGGGAGTGGAATGCTTTAGTGTCTGAAGAGCTGCCCTTGTTTACTTTTAGGTCTCAACATCTACCTTAAGAGCTCTTCACAGACCTGCCCATTTTGTTTAGAGCAGTAGCTTCCAAATTTTATACACTATGTTCCATTGTTCAAAATACATTTTACATTGCAATTTAGTACACACACGTATATTAACTTGTAAATATATAACTAAAGAAAAATTCCATGAAATAGGACATAGCTTCACTTTGTATTTTCTGTTATATGCATTCTAGATCATTAAAAATTACTAGTAACCCACCAAATTGTTTAAAACCCCATAGTTTGAAGAATACTTTAGACTGGTACCTGGGCTTAATGCTGAAGCTGACAGCCTTGCTGTCAACTCTTTAAGCAAGAAGAGGAGGAGAGGCCTAGTTGGCTAAGTCATTTGGAATGCAAATTTTACAGGATAAAATTGATGATATCCCACCCCTAACCCCTGCTCTTTGCATTTTAAGCTTGGATCCTCTCTTTATCTCCTTTGGGAAGACCTAAACCACTCACTATCTTTGCTGCAGTTTCCTTTGCTTACTTTTTCTTAGTTGGATCTCAGTTGTTTTATATTTTCTAGGTATCACGCACATTTTCTGATCTGAGAGTGGAGTTTTTTTCCTTCCATATGTTTATGATTTGATTTCTGAGTTTAAAAACAGAACAGCTTTCTGTTATTACCTGAAGATCAAGAGTGGAACAAAAAGTACATTTGTATGCTCAGTCCACCGTGTTCAATTGGAAACCCTATAGTTTACTTAACAGTCCTAAGTTAGTGTTATATTTTGGTGTTTTCCAGTTTTTCTAAGAGTTTATTTCTGCTAAATCTACATGAGGAACCATGCTTATTTTTAGGAATGATGAAAACATGATTGCTTGTCTGAAGCCTACCTGTAAAATCTTTCATTCCCCTTATCTCTGGTGCTAACTGATTGGATCATGGTTAAGAGTGAATCTATCGCTGATCAAACTGTCAGGTTTCTAAATCTCACTTATTAAATTCTGCCACTTATAATCTATGTGCTCTTGGGCAAATTGCCTCATTTCTTTGTACTGATTTGCTTATGCTAAAGTAGGAATAGTAATATCTACTTCATAGGGTTGTTGTGAGAGTGAAATGTTAAGGGCATATAAAGAAACTTCTTAGGACAGTTCCTGGCATATATTAAGCATTTGATAACTGCTGTTTGTCAACATCATCATCATAACTATACTCATCCATACATATATATCCTTTTTTTAAAAAAAAAAAACAACAAACAGCTTTTTTATTCTCTTACACAGTTTTTGTATAGGCTGTGTAGGTTTGTTTATTTTCAACCCACTTGATTTTAATTTAATTTAATTTAATTTTACTATTTTATTTTATTTATTTGAGATGGAGTCTCACTCTGCTGCCCAGACTGGAAGTGCAGTGATGCGATCTTGGCTCACTGCAACCTCCACCTCCCAGGTTCAAGCGATTCTTCTGCCTCAGCCTCCCAAATAGCTGGGATTACAGGTGCCTGCCACCATGCTCGGCTAATTTTTGATATTTAGTTGAGATGGGATTTCACCATGTTGGCAAAGCTGGTCTTGAACTCCTTACCTCAGGTGATCCACCCACGTTGGCCCCCAAAATTCTGGGATTAACAGGTGTTAGCCACCATGCCCGGCCGATTTTATTTTTAAAAGAATCTAAGGCTGGGTGCGGTGGCTTATGCCTGTAATCCTAGTACTTTGGGAGGCTGAGGCAGGGGACTCGCTTGAGCCCTGGAATCTGAGACCAGACTGGGCAACATGGTAAGACCCCATCTCTACAAAGAATCAAAAATTAGTTGGGCATGGTGGCATGCTCCTAGAGTCCTGGCTACTTGGGAGGCTGAGATGTGGGAAGTTCACTTGAGCCTGGGAAGTTGAGGCTGCAGTGAGTCATGATTGCGCTAGTGCACTCAGCCTGGGCAACAGAGTGAGACCCTGTCTCAAAAGAAAGAGTCTAAGGCCAGGCATGGTGGCTCATGCTTGTAATCCCAGCACTTTGGGAGGCTGAGGCAGGTGGATCACTTGAGGTCAGGAGTTTGAGACCAGCCTGGCCAAAATGGTGAAGCCCTGTCTCTACTAAAAATACAAAAATTTGGTGGGCATGGTGGCACGTACCTGTAATCTCAGCTACTTGGGAGCCTGAGGCAGGAGAATCGTTTGAACCCAGGAGGCAGAGACTGCAGTGAGCTGAGATCATGCCACTGCACTTGAGCCTGGGTGACAGAGCAAGACTCCATCTCAAAAAAAAAAAAAAAAAGAGTCTAATTGTGTTTTGCTTTACTGGAATTGGTAAACTGGAAAATTGGCCTAGCTAAGACTCAATTAGCTGAACTAAGGAGAGAAAAGGTGTGAGGTGATTAGAGAAACGTCAGCTTATTAGGATGAAGGATAGTAGGTTGCAAACCATATTTACTTATATTTGCTTTGTGGATAATAGTTAAGGGTGAGGGATACAGAGTCAGACTGTCTGAGTTAGATCATTGGTTCCACAACTTGCTGGCTGTGTGACTTTGGGCAAGTTACTTAACTTTTCTGTGCCTTGTGTAAAATGGGGATGACAATACCTGCCTCACAGGGATACTGTGAAGATCTCATGAATTAATGCATGTTAGTTGCTTACAAGTGCTTAAGAGATAATAGCTATTAGTAGTATTAATATTGTGCTTGGATTTTGAATTCATTTTGCTTGGATTTGAATTCAGTATTTGATTTTGTTCAGAGTTTGTTGAGTCTCCCTTATGTAAAATGCTTGGGGACCAGAAGTGTTTTGGATTTTGGATTTTTTTTGGTGGTGGGGGGGTTTGGAATATTTGCATATACATAATGAGATACCTTGGGGATGGAACCCAAGTCTAAATGCAACATTTATTTATATTTCTTATACGTATACATATTTTATACACATAGCCTGAAGGCAGTCTTATTTTTCCCTTGTTGACACTGAATAAACTGTTGTGCACCTTTGTTTTGACTGCAACCCACGACCTAAGGTCAGGTGTAGACATTTCCGCTTATGACATCATATAGGCTCTCAAAAAGTTTTGGATTTTGAAGCACTTTGAATTTCGAATTTTTGGGTTAGGAATGTTCAACCTTTATAAAGAATACAGAGTTGAAGTAAAGGGTGAGATTTTCATATTGATAGAAATGTACTATATTTTCTACCATCTAGAGGTGGAATAATATTTAGGACACAGGAATTAGTTGGGAGATTAATAAATACTTTATGAATACAACAATACTTCAAACATTAGGCCTTCTAGAGTTATTCTAAGATATTTGGGGCCATACCTAGACATTGCTATGGTGGTTTGTTGCTAGCCTTTTCACTTAGCCATTAAAACAATTTACCTTTTTCATCCTTGTTATACATTATTTTCTGAATTTCTGCTTTAAGAGTTAACAGTAGTCCCCAGGTTTTATTTTTATTTTTATTTTTGTTTTCTTCTTGAGACAGGGTCTCGCTTGTTGCCCAGGCTGGAGTGCAGTGACACAATCATGGCTTACTCCAGCCTTGACCTCCCAGGCTCAAGCAGTCCTCCCACCTCAGCCTCCTGAGTAGCTGGGACTACAGGCGTGTACCACTATACCTGGCTAATTTTTAATTTTTTTGTAGAGATTGGGTCTCATCATGTGTCCAGACTGGTCTCAAACTGCTGGGCTCAAGTGATTCTCCCACCTTAGCCTCCCAAAATGCTGGGATTACAGGTGTGAGTCACCATGCGTGGCCAGTCCCCAGGTTTAAAAAAAATTCTCCTTTTGAAGTTGTAGGAAGCTTAAACTTAGAATGTATATGAAACAGGATTTTCTATCACATTAATTTAAAGGCTCTCTTTAGAGTGTGTTACCCAATGTATTTTCCTTTCCTGTATTTGAGTGTTATAGTATAATCATTAGTGTTTTCAGTACGTTTTGTCTAATTATCCTATTTGTAGCTTTTTTTTTTTTCTGGTGAAAAACATCTTGAGTAGTACTTTTTGAACATTCTGCTTATTCACTTGAATTAATTGAATATAGTTTTAGAAATTCATTTTTTAAGATTGCTAAATTTTATTATCTTTTTTCTTCGATTGTGGACCATACGTTAAAAGTAACAGCTTTGATGTTATTTTGCAGAGAGAAGTTTTTGAATTTTCTTAGTTGCAGAATTGCACACTGTTGAAATGACTTTACTGGTAAACCCTGGGTAGCTGTACATCTATCTCTCTATGAGAAAGAGTTTTATAGGAAGAGACATCTATTGCCAATGAATTGCCAAAAGAATGATTTTTCCTGAAAATAGTAGAACGTCTTTTCTGTCTACTGTTTGCCTCCACATTTTTCATGTATCTGTGAAGTATGTATACAGACACACATGCACACATGCACATGCCGCATGTATGTTGAAAAACATTAATTTTTAAAAATTTAAAAAATTTTATAGAGATGGGGTTTTGCTTTGTTGTGCAGGCTGTTCTGAAACTCCTGGCCTTAAGCAGTTCTGCCGAGTTGGCCTTCCAAAGTTCTGGGATTACAGATGTGAACTATCATGCCCAGCCAAAAAAAAATTCAGTATACCACATTTGGGCCAACCTTTTCATTAGTAAGATTTCGTGACAATTTTTCTAGTATATTATAGCATATGTTCATTCATTACCCTTGATGGCCCATTGCTAAATTTTAGTCCTGATTATTCTTCTTTCCTTTACTGTATCAATTTTGCACATTACTAAACATGGTATTCAGCTATTCTGTCATTAATTATAGACTTCATTTAGTAATTTACAAACCATGATAGCATTTTGGATCAAGAATAGCAGACATTCCTTTTATTACGAAGTAGTTGCCCTGTTAAGGTAGTTGAGTTTTCCGTTTCATTTGGATAATGTGCTGTGTTGAGCTTTGGTTGTTAATTGATAAATGTGGTATCTTCTCTGTGAGAGCTTTTAAAATGCATAACACGTATTTCAGAAAGCAGCTGTTGCTATGGTAACTCTCGGGTCACTTGCAGCTCAGCTTACATGATTGGCTGTTAATGGAGTCTAATATGCTTGAGAAGAGAATTGAGCAAATGAAAGAGGGTTTTGAAGGAATCCTGTTAAAGCTCTTGAAGTTAACAGAACAGCACACAAAAATTTAACACTTATATTACTGTTAACCAATTTTGCTGGAAGTAGTTTTATGAATAATGACAGTGAGGACAAATTTTTGGAAAAAATAATTTTCAAAATCCTTTTAAGAATGTTGTAATCTTGTCACTTTTCCTTATTTTACTGTTGTTTAAAGAAACACTTTCACAGCTATCACTCGCATTCTGTGCTCTATTCTCTGAAGTACCTGTCTCAGAGGAGTTAATTACAATGAGGCGTGAGAAGGTTGTTAATTGTGCAGGGTCAAAAAGAGTGGTAAAACCAGGAATAGAGTCAAAATTTTACTCTGGTTACGTGAATTAGATTAGAATTGCCTCTTACTTGATTCTTAAGATAGCCCCATGAATACCTGCCTCTTTCTTAGGGGTATTTGGATGGTGTGAAAAGGGAGGTGGTGGTGTGTACTGTGGATTTTGAGGCCAGTAAAGTAAGTAAAATTAAGCATAATTAACTGCCATAATAAAAATTAATAGAGCCATGGAAAATGGCACAGTAACGTATGTCTTGTTAAATGACAGAATTTTCATCAGTCTCCACCTACTACTACTTTTGACAGTTAAATAATAAATATTAGTAAAACATAATTATTAGAATTTATAATTCAGATGAAATTTACTAATTAATAATTTAACATCACCTCAGAAATGATTTCACTTTGTAAAAACTTCAGTTGGTTAGTTCAGCCATATGTACTCAGAAAATAGTACTAAGGCATGTAGCTTATTTTACATATCTGCTGTTTCTACTTAGGGTCTTAAAAAATTATTGATTATGGTGCCAGTATTGAAATTGATGAACTGATTATGTTACAGCTATGCTGGTGTATAGTTATGTTTGGTTTTTTGGTTTTGAAAGCAAAAATTGGTGATACAAATCAATATCTACCAACACCCTAAATTACCTTTGATTTTTTTTTTTTTTAATTTCCTATTCAAGTAAGACTCAGGAATATTACAGAAAAACTTTTCTTAATAGACCTACCTAGATATGTGGGATGCCCTCATTACTTTTTTTGACAAAACACGTTAAAGTTCAATAAATGTTCCTCTAAACACCAAAATCTGTAAGTTCATTAATCAGTATTACCCCTTGGAAATACTTTTTTTTTTTTTTGGTGGAAGATACAGGACTTGGCTCTGTCACCTAGGCTGGAGTACAGTGGCACGATCATAGCTCAGTGTAACCTGGAACTGCTGGTCTCCAATGATTGTCACACCTCAGCCCCCCCTGAAGTGTTGGGATTACAGGTGTGAGCCACTGCACCCAGCCTCATTTTGTTTTTAAATGATAGTGTGCAGGTGACCATAGGTCCTGGTCTGCCAGTTCTGGTAGTACTGGATTATTCTTAATAGTGTTCCCTTTTTATATTTAATGCCAAGAGATAAAAGAAAAGTACAATAAGTCAACAGGGAAATCCACAACTCATAGCTACTATTGTGTTCTAGTGCATTTCATTCCTTTTCAACCTTTTTTTTTTTTTTTTTTTTTTTTGAGATAGCAACTTGCTATGTTGCCTAGGCTGGAGTGCAGTGGTGCCATCTTGGCTCACTGCAACCTGTGCCTTCCAGGCTCAAGTAGTCCTCCCACTTAAGCCTCAGGAGTAGCTGAAACTACAGGCATATACCATCATGCCTGGCTCATTTTTGTGTTTTTAGTAGAGAGAGGGTTTTGCCATGTTGCCCAGGCTGGTCTGGAGCTCCTGGGTGTAAGCAATCCGCCTGCTTCAGCCTCCCAAAATGTTTGGATTACAGGCGTGAGCCACCCTGCCTGGCCCCTTTTCAGTCTTTTTATGTGCATGTGAGTATATATGAAGTGTGTAGGATGGCTGGGTGTGGTGGCTCATGCCTGTAATCCCAGCACTTTGGGAGGCTGAAGCAGGCGGATTATTTGAGGTCAGGAGTTCGAGACCAACATGGTGAAACCCTGTCTCTACTAAAAATACAAAAATTAGCTAGGCGTGGTGGGATGCACCTGTAATCCCAGCTACTCAGGTGGCTGAGGGACAAGAATCGCTTGAACCCGAGAGGTGAGGTTGTGGTGAGCCAAGATTGTGCCATTGCACTCCAGCCTAGACGACAAGAGTGAAACTTCATCTCAAAAAAAAAAAAAGAAAAAAGAAAAAAGAAATGTGTAGGAGAGGACATTCTTTATATTTGCATCTATACACCGGCCAGTTTTTTTTCCATATAAGTATTGCATATTATAAGCAATTCTTCTCATAGTTCTTAATAGTATGTAAAAATATTCACAGGTAATTGCTCTTCATTTATAGGACATTGTTTCTTTTTTTTTTTGGCTATTATAAAGTAGTTCAGAGTGGATAATACATTTAAGTGTAAATATATTTTCATTTATGTATTTATTTTTGCTTTAGGAAATATTTTTAGAAGAAGAATTGCTGAACTAAAGATTATTGATTTTTAAAGGTCTTGATACATATTAATATTAGATGCTTTCTGGAAGAGCTTTTACATTTTTTTGGATGTGTAAATTACTTTAAATTTACTTGTAGGACCTCAGGTGCAGAGGGCTGAATTAATCCTGATCACAGTTCATGGCATGCAGTAATTGACTCATTCAAAGCCTTGCTTTCATTTTGTTTATTTATTTCCTTTATGTGTATTATTCAGTCATTCTCTTTTTCTCCGTAGGTTTGATACACACACACACACACACACACACACAAATAAATACAGAGAGCACATGTTTATTTGTATGTGTTCTTATATATATTGTTGTTTTGTGTGGTTATATTTGAAGTCAAACATAAAGTGGATTGGTGTTGCTTTGTTCTTGGGACCCCCTGCCACCACCGTTTCTACCCCCACCGCTAATGTTGGGAAAAAAAATGATAAAATACACATAACCTAAAATTTACTATCTTAACCATTTTTAAATGTATAGTTTAGTGGTATTAAATATGTCCATATTGTTTTGCAGCCATCACCGCTGTACGTATCCAGGACTCTTTTTCATCTTGCAAACTGGAAACTCTATACCCGTTAAATAAAAACGCTTCAGTGCCCCCAACCCCAGCTTCAGGCAACTACATTGTACTTTCTGTTCCTATGAATTTAATTACTCTTAAGTATCTTATGTAATTGGAATCATACAGTATTTGGTGTTTTTTGTTTTTTTTTGCGACTCGCTAATTTCACTTAGCATAATGAAAGCAAGCTTCATTCATAACATATGTCAGAATTATCTTTTTTAAGGCTGAATAATACTCCATTGTTTGTGTATACCACATTGTGTTTATCCATTTTTCAGTTTGAGTTTCTTCCTTGATTTGAGTATTGTGAATAATGTTACTGTGAACATGGGTGTATAAATATGTCTTCAAGACCTCGTTTTCAGTTCTTTCGACTACATACCCAGAAGTGAAATTGCTGGATTGTTTGATAATTCTGTTCTTAATTTTCTGAGGAAACACCATATTGTTTTACACTGTGGCTGTACCATTTTACATCCCCACCAACAGTGTATAAGGGTTCCGATTTCTCTCTACTTGTTACTTTCTGGATTTTTTTTTTTTTTTGAAATGGAGTCTTACTCTGCCACCCAGGCTGGAGTGCAGATGGTGTGATCTTGGCTCACTGTGACCTCTGCCTCCTGGTTTCAAGCGATTCTCCTGTCTCAGCCTCCTGAGTAGCTGGAACTACCGGCGTGCGCCACCATATCCGGCTAATTTTTATATTTTTAGTAGAAATGGGATGTCACCATGTTGGCCAGGCTGGCCTGGAACTCCTGACCTCAGCCGATCCACCTGCCTTGGCCTCCAAAGTGCTGGGATTACATGCATAAGCCACAGCACCCAGCCTACTTTCTGGATTTTTTTTTATTGTAGCCATCCTAATGGATGATCAGTGATATCTTACTGTGGTTTTGATTTGCACTTACCTAATTACTAATAATATTGAGCATCTTTTCACTTGCTTACTGGCCATTCGTGTATTTTCTTTGGAGAATGTCTATTCAAGCTCTTTGCCCATTTGTGAATCAGGTTATTTGTTTTTATGTTGTTGAGTTGTAGAAGTTATTTGTTCTGGATATCAATCTCTTATCACGTGTATACTTGGCAAATGTTTTCTCCTGTTCTGTGGGTTGACTTTTTACCCTGTTGGATTTGTTTCTTGATGCACAAAGTTATAAAATTTGTATGAAGTCCAGTTTGCCTGTTTTTCTTTTGTTGTCTGTGCCGATGGTGTTCTGAGAAATCATTGCCAAACCTAATGCTGTGAAAGTTTTGTCTTATGTTTTTTCTGTAAGAGTTTTATAATTTTAGGTCATACATTTAGGTCTTTGATTCATTTGAGTTAACTTTTGTATTTAGTGTTGAATAAGGGTCCAAATTTGCATGTGGCTACCCAGTTTTTCCATTACTATGTGTTGAAACGACTGTCCTTTCCCCATTAATAGTCTTGGCAACTTTCTTGTAGATATGTTACCATGCATGCAAGGGCTTATTTGTGGGGTCTCTTTTCTATTCCATTGGTCAATATACCTGTATGGCAGTGCCACACAGTTTTAATTACTGTAGTTTTGAGGTAAGTTTTGAAAGTAGGAAGTGTGAGTCTTCCAGCTTTGTTCTTCAAGATTTAGTATCTTGTTCCTCAAATTCAAGATTGTTTTGGCTATTTGGATCCCTTGAGATACCATATAAATTTTAGGATGAGTTTTTCTATTTCTGCAAAAAATACTGTTGTTATTTTGAAAGGGATTGCATTGAATCTGTAGACTGCTTTTGGTAGTATTGATATATTTAAAAAGATTGTCTCCCAATCCATAAACATGGGATGTGTTTTTACTTATTTGTGTCTTTAATTTCTTTCACCCATGTTTTCAGTGTACTACAAGTCTTTTACCTTGTTGGTTAAGTTATTCATTAACATTTCACTCCTTTAGATGCTATTATAAATGGAACGTTTTTGTAATTTTTTTTCAGATTGTTCATTGTTAGTGTGTAGAAACGCAACTGATTTTTTTTGTATGTGTGTTGACTTTGTATCCTGCTACTTGGCTTTACTTGTTTATTCTAAAGCTTTTATGTGTGAAATCTTTAGGGTTTTCTACATACAGGATTATGTTGTCTGAACAGAAACAATTTTACTTCTTTCATTTCAATTTGGATGCTTTTATTTTAATTTCTTTTTCTTGCGTAATTGCTCTGATTAGGACTTTAGTACTATTGTAAATAGAAGTGGTAAAAGCAGGCATTCTTCTTATGTTCCTGATCTTAGAGGAAGAGCTTTCAGTCTTTCAGAATTGAGTTTGATGTTTGCTGTGTGTTTTTCATATATCATCTTTATTATATTGAGAAAATTCCCTTATGTTGCTAGTTTGCTTAGTGTTCTTGTTATGCAGGGGTATTGAATTCTCTCATACCTTTTCTGCATTCATTGAGATGATCATGTGATTTTATTTTCTTCATTCTGTTGATGTGGTATATTACATTGATTGGTTTTTATATATTGAACTATCCTTGCATTCCAGGAATAAATCCCACTTGGTCATGGTGTATAATCCTTTTATATGCTCTGGATTCAGTTTGACAACTTTTTTTGGGTTGTATTTTTGAGTGTTTTGTCAGCAAAGTTAAGAGCATGTACTCTGGACCCAGTCAGCTTGGGGTTGAATTTGTCATTTAGTAACTGTGCTACTGTGGGCTGACCACTCAATGCCACATTTTTATAATTTGTAAAATGGGATTAAGAGTAATTCCTACCCTTTTGGTGAGGATTAATTAGTAAATATGTGTATAGTGTTTAGAGTAGTGGCTGGCACACAATAAATGTTATATAAATGGGTTAGTGTTAAAAAATTAGAAAAAATTCCGGCTGGAATTTTCATCTGAATTTCATATTTGAAATTGATAAATTTTGGAGAAATCAAGTTAAGTTGCCCCATCCAAGAGAATGTAGTGGCTCTCTATTGCTCAAAACTTTTAACGTATTTTAATACAATCAAATTTCCTTTTTTTCTACATAGTACTCATTATTCTCAATTGCTAGTTCTTTTTTCTTTTCTTTTCTTTTCTTTTTTTTTGAGATGGAGTTTTGCTCTTGTTGCCCAGGCTGGAGTGCAACAGCACAATCTCAGCTCACCACAACTTCTGCCTCCTGGGTTCAAGCTATTCTCCTGCCTCAGCCTCCCGAGTAGCTGGGATTACAGACATACACCACCACCTGGCAAATTTTGTATTTTTAGTAGTAGAGACAGGATTTCTCCATGTTGGTCAGGCTGGTCTCAAACTCCTGACCTCAGGTGATTGCCTGCCTCAGCCTCCCAAAGTGCTGGGATTACAGGCGTGAACCACTGCGCCCGGCTGCTAGTTCTTAACTAAGGGCAGTGTCTCCCACCCTTACTTCCTCCGTGGGACATTTGGCAATGTCTGGAGACATTTTTGGTTGTCACAGTTTAGGAGGATGCTGCTTCATCTAGTAGCATCCACAGGCTAGTCTGCACAACAAATAGTTATCTGGCTAAAAATGTCAATAATGCTGAGGTTGAGAAACCCTGTTATAGATGTATTGTTTTTGTTGCCATTTTGCATGGACTTTATTTTAATTTCTGATTCGTTGTAGCTATCGGAGGGAAATGTTAACAGATTTTTTCTGTTACCTTGTATCTGGCAGTTGTGCTCAACTAAACTTATTAGAACTTGAGTCTAATAATTTGTCTGTAGATTCTGGTTGTTTTTCTTTGTAGATGATCTGGTCTCTTCCCTTCTAATTTTTATGTGTCTGTCACTACCTCTCTTATAACATTGGCCAGAACCTTTACTATTTTATTAAACAGTAGCAGTGATAATAGGCATCTTTGTAGTGTTCTGAACTTTATGGAATGAGTTTCAAGTTTCTTAAGATGAAGTAACACCAAACAATATAGGAGGATGTCAGTCTTAGTTTATCCTGCCTGAGTATTATCACTTAAAATATGTTCTTGAGGCAAAAATGCCTAACTTCATTGTTGATCAAAGAAATGCAATTTAAATCAGCAATGAAGTGATGTTTTATGTTTCTAGTTATATTGAGAATTTTTCTACAAGTGTGTTAGCCCTTTTTCCTTTGTGAGTATATTTGTCTTTTAACAATTTTTCCTCCTCTCAGAATTGTATAAGTTATGACTTGCAGCTGTGATTTGTGGTATACTTTTAACTTGTTTTGATGTGAAAGGTTTTAATTTTTATGAAAACACATTTACTTTTTTCCTTTGTGAAATCTTTTATTGCTTTTATGCACTAGAAGGCCTTAGCTCCTGAAACTTTCTTCTGAGACTGTCCTGTGATCTTTCTACTTTCTGCTGTGATGTTTGCCTGGTTAAACCAAGGGCACACTTATCCTTTTTCCTTCGTTCTGAATCACTCACCTGACTTCAGGTGTTACCTCTTCCCCTGACATGCTAAAATTGTAGGTGATTATAAATATTATTCACTGTGTGTGCCTCCCCACCCCCCGCCTTGGTTTTCACAGAGCTTAGGATGTCATGGAAGTATCTCAGGGGCCGTTGGAGATATAGCACTGAGGTGTAGGCTTGATAATTGGGCAGGGTTCCAAGTTTCCTCCCCTTCTTAAGGTACGTTGAGCTCTTTTCTGTTGGTAGTCTACATGTGATCATCTCTGTATAGGTGGTCTGCATAAGACTATTGGTTTATATCTTCTGCCATGAGAGAGAGAAAGTTGGAAATATATACTGATCTAGCATGAGAAATTAGTTAGTAAATATTAAAGCCAAGTTAGCAAATATTAAAGCCAAGATCAAGATAGTAAATATTTACTAACTTGTAAATAAAAAGTTAGTAAATATTTACTAACTTTTTAATATTTACAAGATTTTTAATATTTTAATATTTACAAGATAGTAAATATTTACAAGTTAGTAAATATTAAAGCCAAGATCAGAGTCTGTTTCTGTTGAATCTAATCTACTTTACATGATTCTTTTTTTTTTTTTTTTTTTTTTTTTAATTTTTGGTGAGATAGGGTCTTGCTCTTTCACTGAGGCTGGAGTGCAGTGACATAATCTTAGCTCACTGCAGCCTTGACTTCCCCGGGCTCAAGCAGTTCTCCCATCTCAGCCTCTGAAGTATCAAGAGCTACAGGCAGGCGCTACTACAGTGGGATAATTTTGTTTATTTTTTGTAGAGACGAGATCTCACTGCGTTTCCCATGCTGGTCTTGAACTCCTGGCCTCAAGAAATCCTCCTGCCGTGGCCTCCCAAAGTGCTAGGATTACAGGTGTGAGCCACAGTGCCCAGCACATGATACTTTAATATTATATCTCTGCATTGGATATTTCTGACAGAACAATCCATTGTCATCTTCTCTTTCTTCTAAAACTGAGCCCATTATCTTTACCGTTTATCCCTGTGGGGAGTGCTTTTCTCCCCAGTGCTGCATCTTCCTTGTTTTTTTTTTTTTTTTTTTTAAATTCTACCACCATTCTCTTGTGTGTATAATTTGAAATAAATCTCTCTTAATGGCACTTTTTTAGGCCACCACATTCAGTTCAACTGCTAAGGGCTACCAGTTTATTTTTTCTTGAGCTCATTGTTGCTTACCTGCTGCTAGATTCATGATTAAGTCCCATAATATCTCCTGACAGTACTATCATAAGAGCTTTATACTTGTTTGCCTTATAACTAGGCTGTAATCCCTCTGTCCTTTCCACCACTGTGCCTCAAATTAACATTTATATAGATAGCTTCATTAGACAAAATGAAATCTTAAGTTCCCTGGACTAACACTGAAGGCCTTTTACAATTTGGGTAGGCCCTGGGAGGTGTGTATATGTAGAGATAGGCATTTGTAACTTTTTAGCAGTGTGTTACTAACTAGTTATTTAGATCTATCCAGATTTTAAAAACCTTTCTTTTTTATTTCATATGTAATACTTGTAGTATGTATGGAGATGCAAAAGCAAAGAATAAAAGTTGCCCTTAATTTCACTGTTTAGAAATAATCATTAGTCAGGTCTTTAAAAATGACTATTTTCTTCATATTTATTCTGTATATTTTGATAAGTTGATACATTTTTATTTCTGTGTTATTATGAATGGAATATTTATTTCTATTATTATTTTTCCTGTCTCTCTCTTTTTTTTTTTTTTTCTTGACAGGGTCTCACTTTGTCACCCAGGCTGGAGTACAGTTGCACAACCATAGCTCACTGCAGCCTCGACTGCCTAGGCTTCAGCCATCCTCTCACCTCAGCCTCCATAGTAGCCAGGGCTACAGGCACATGCCACCTTGCCTAACTAACTTCACAAAAATTTTTTTTGGCTGGGTGCGATGGCTCACGCCTGCAATCCCAGCACTTTGGGAGGCCTAGGTGGGTGGATCATGAGGTCAGTAGATCAAGACCATCCTGGCTAACACGGTGAAACCCCCTCTCTATTAAAAATACAAAAAATTAGCCAGGCTTGGTGGCACATGCCTGTAGTCCCAGCTACTCAGGAGGCTGAAACAGGAGAACTGCTTGAACCTGGGAGGTGGAGATTGCAGTGAACTGAGGTTGTGCCACTGCACTCCAGCCCGGGTGACAGAGCAAGACTCTGTCTCAATTAAACAAATTTTTTTTTTTTTTTTTTTTTTTTTGCTATGGAAACGTCTCACTATGTTATCCAAGCTGCTCTCAAATTCCTGGGCTGAAGTAATCCTCCTGCCACATCCTCCCAAAGTGCTGGGATTACAGGCACGAGCCACCGCACTTGGCCTATTATTTTATATTAGTTTTTTAAATATACAAACAAAAGTTACTCATTTTTTTGTTTTTATTTCATTGGCTGCCCTATTGAAATATTTATTAAGTCAAACTGGACCCTTTCTTTTTTTTGTTTTTGTTTTTTGAGATGGAGTCTCACTCTTTCACCCAGGCTGGAGTACAGTGGCGCCATCTCCACTCACTGCAACCTCCGCCTCCTGGGTTCAAGCAATTCTCATGCCTCAGCCTCCAGAGTAGCTGGGATTACAGGCACGTGCCACCATGCCCTACTAGTTTTTAGATTTTTAGTAGAGATGGGGTTTTGCCATGTTGGCCAGGCTGGTCTTGAGCTTCTGACCTCAGGTGATCCGCCCACCTCAGCCTCCCAAAGTGCTGGGATTACAGGCACAAGCCATCGCCCCTGGCCTTTCAATTAACAACCCTTTCAATTAACAAACAAAATAGTAATAGAATGTTTCAGGGAGGAAACAGTATAAGCAAAGGCATGGAGGTCTGAACCATAAAGGTATTTGGGATGAACTACAAGTATATAATTTGGTATTACAGTGATGTAAATTACAGTGTCAGAGAGAGGTTGGAGGTGAGACCGGGGAGGACCCAGAACTTAAAATTTTTGCTTGCTATGTTTTAAGAATTGGAATATTATCCTAGAAGTGGTAGAGAGTTATTTGAAAGATTTTAAATAGGGAGCTGGTGTGATTAAATGAGTATTTTAGATAAATCAATCTGGCTCTAGGGTGGAGAATTGAATTGCGGCAAGCAAGAAGACTAGGAGACTATTGAAATATTCAACAGGACAGCAGGGGCCTTTATTTATTAGGACAGTATAAGATTAGAGAGGAAGGGATGAATTTAACATACATTTTACAGGTAAAATTGTCAGGATATGGTAGAAGGGGAAGAAGGGTAGGTAGAAGGGGAAGTCAAGACTGATTTCAGGGTTTTTTATTTTTTAGCTTGGATGACTGCATGATTTCATAACATAAAATGAGGAATTTGGATAAAACACATAATCTTAAAATTTAATTAGGTTCTTATTTTGGAGGACAGAGAGGGTAGAGGATTGTTAGAAAAGAAGCTGAATTTCTGGGATGTCATGACCAAGGTCACGGTGTTACATCTAAGAAAATTTTTACAGGAAGCAGTAGCAAAATTAGGATCTGAAATAAAGATGTTGGAGTCATCAGGTGCTTTGAAAATTAATGTTAACAACCTTTTTACTACCTAACATAACTAAAGAGTATATCACATTTCATTAGTAGAAGCAGTTTACTGGTGCTTGAGGAGCAAGGATTGGGGAGTGTTTGAGGAGGTTGGGAGAAGGGAATACTCCCCAAACCCAGGTGACTCAATGATTTCTGTTCTGGTTAACAACCGTGGTCTAGTTGAAAAGACTAGGATAATGTGGAGATCTATGGGATTATTATCTTTTTGTTAATGGAAATTCAAAGCATATACAAAAGTAGATGGAATTCTATGAACCCCCTAGATACTTACTGTCCAGCTTCAATAGTTATCAACTCATGGCTCTACTATTATTTCATCTGTATACCACTCATTCTATATTTATTTGAAGCAAATCCCTGACAGTCTGTCTTCATCTGTAAATATTGTAGTATATATCTATAAAAGATAATAACTAAGAAGCACTATAAACATCAACAATAATTTCTTAATATCATACAATACTTTCTAGTGATTGTTTTTCCAAAGGGTATTTTCAGTGGAGAATTGGGATTATAATAAGGTTATTTTTTCTTTATTAAATGAGAGGGAATGAAAAATGAGAAGGTAGAAGCAATGAATATAAACTGCCTTTCTTCAAAGGAAAACAGGGTGTGTAGTGCCTAACATGTATACGAAATTACAGGCTATATGTTTTAAGTGATAAGGGATAGTTGGGTGGTTTGTAGACTTAGCAAAAGAGCTAGTAGGGAAATGAAATGTTGACATGGGGACTTGGGGAGCAAGAACAAGAAGAATATATTTTTTTCCTTATTTTTTTTTGAAGGAAAAATATTTTTCTTCTTCTTGGAGACCGAGTTTCACTCTTGTTGCCCAGGCTGGAGTGCAATGGCACAATCTCGGCTCACAGCAACCTCTGCCTCCCGGGTTCAAGCGATTCTCCTGCCTCAGCCTCCCGAGTAGCTGGGATTACAGGCATGTGCTACCATGCCCGGCTAATTTTGTATTTTTAGTAGAGACGGGGTTTCTCCATATTAGTCAGGCTGGTCTCAAACTCCTGACCTCAGGTGACCGCCCGCCTCGGCCTCCCAAAGTGCTGGGATTACAGGCATGAGTCACCATGCCTGGCCAGGAAAGATATTTTTATTTCATTTTTAAATAACCACAATATTTACTAATGGGATGTATGTTGGGCACTGCATGACTTCTCAGACCCTGGAATCATATTGAACACCATTACCTCATTTTCTGTGCCACAATTATTTATGCATGGTATTTATTTTTTAAAAAATAGGTTAAATTTAACTTGATTTAAGGTTTTTAAAAAATTGACACAGTTGTACCTATTTAGGTGTACACAGTGGTGTTGCAGTATACATAATGTATAATGATCAGATCAGAGTAATTAGCACGTCTGTCATCTCAAACATTCATTATTTCTTTGTGTTGGGAACATTCAATGTCTTCTTCCTAGCTATTTGAAACTTTATTATTATTATATATTTTTTTGAGATGGAGTCTCGCGCTGTTGCCCAGGCTGGAGTGCAGTGGCACGATCTCAGCTTACTGCAGCCTCCACCTCCTGGGTCCTGGTTCAAGCGATTCTCCTGACTCAGCCTCCCGAGTGGCTGGGATTACAGGCATGCACCACCATGCCCAGCTACTTTTTGTACTTTTACTGGAGACGGAGTTTCACCATGTTGGCTAGGCTGGTCTTGAACTCCTGACCTTGTGATCTGCCCACCTCGGCCTCTCAAAGTGCTGGGATTACAGGCGTTATGAAACTATATTATTTTTAACTACTGTCATCCTATAGTGCTATGGAACACTAGAGATTATTCCTCCTGCCTGGCTGTAGTTTTATATCCTTTAAAAAATCTATCCCACAAGGATGCCTTATTTTCTGAGATAGTGTTGAAGGATAAAGAGTGATTGAGGGAGAGACAAAAAGTTGAACAGATAATTCATAACTAATGACTTAATTATTTTTGGACGAACTTTGGAGAGTTGAGGTTGGCCCTAGGATGAGTTCTCAATATTAGTAAAACTTTGGAATAGTTGTTGAAGAGAATCAGAAAGGGAGCCACGGACGAATACAAAGATTGCTTAGTGGGTTTAAGATTCCACCTGAACCAGGCGTGGTGGCTTATGCCAGCACTTTGGGAGGTGGAAACAGGAGGATTGCTTGAGCCTAGGAGGAGTGTTTGTGAGAAAGTGGTTTAGGTAATCATTCATGTGTAGATTGACTAAAGAAATGAGATGAAGAGGAGATAGGTAGACAGTGAAAGGAGTAAGCGCTAGACTGTGTGTATGAAACTGAGGAGCAGATGCTATGGTAGTGTAAGCATGAGAAAGCTGTGAATGTTGGAAGATTAGGTCATATTGGTTAAAGTGTTGGGCTGTGGAATGTAGCACATGAAATAGGTCTTTGGAATTGAAAATGTCTAGGAATCTTGAGACTTGGGTTTTCAGTGGACGTTGCCTATGGTTGTGGGACATATGGTAGGGCAGGACAGAAATAAGACCAAGATGCAGATACTTTCAGTGAATGTGAGGAGCAGTGGTAGGTGGTCAGAAAGTGAGTAGATGGCACTGATAAGGAAGATTAAAGGGTGGTATATATGTCGAATGGAGGAGAGAAAATGGTTTGGGAGAGACACTATGGGTGACTAAGAGAATTCAGAGTGTGGGAGACTATTTCTCTGAGTTTTCAGCTATGTTCCAGATAGTTGTGATATTTCTGTAAACAGATGTCCAAGACCTTGGGTTTACCCATAAAGCTTAATATTTTCATGTGCAAATTAAAATGAAGCAGTTACTTGCTATGAACAGCATAGACAGTAAATTTTCTAGGATACTTTTGAAGAAAAGATTTATTACTTCATCCAGTAGCATTTGAAATGTTGAGATCTAGAAGTATGGAAGAAGAGGAAGAGTGATGTGATGGAGGTGAAATGGAGATGGAGAGTGGTATGAGTAGAGGCAGTTGGGGCTGAAGTCAATAAAACTTACCATTTTACCTAGAATAGAGCATGGAGGAAGGAGTAGTTGGGGAAGAAAGGAAGCAGGTTTGGCACCGGGAAACCAACCTCTCACATGTTCAGGCATTTCACCCAATTCTTTCAAACCACAGTTCTCGCATAAAGATACCCCTTATAGCTGTTTTTGGGGTGCAGAGATAGAAGGTGTATCTCTGAGCAGTGAAATCAGGGGAGTATAATTTAGGTTTGCCATTCAATATGCTTAAGTGTTTTGGGACTTAAAAAGCAAAATATCAATTGTCCCAGATAACTACATACAGAATCACTCATACACTATAGAGTTTAGCCAGTAGAGGTGTTGCTGTTTCTCTGGAGAGCCTAATGTTTAGTAAGAGTACATGACAGGCCAGGCATGGTGATTCACACCTGTAATCCCAGCACTTCAGGAGGTTGAGGTAGGAGGATTGCTTGAATTCAGCAGTTCGACACCAGCCTGGGCAATATGGCGAAACCCAAACCCTGTGTCTCTACCAAAAATACAAAAAATTAACTGGGCGTGGTGGCAAGTGCCTATAGTCCCAGTTACTGGGGAAGCTGAGGTAGGAGGATGGCTTGAGCCCGCGAAGGGGAGGTTCTAGTATGCTGAGATCTGCCAGCACACTACAGCCTGGTGACAGAGTGAAACCCTGTCTCAAAAAATAAAAGTAAAAAGAGTACATGACAGAAATAGTGCATGTTTGTAGGAATTGAGATGTAAGAAATGAGTCTAGTAAACTGTTAATTCCACATAACAGCCTGCATTAAATCTGATCATTGTGTTATGCTATACTAACCTACATCAATAATCATATCCCAGAATTTTGTACTTAGTATAACAGTTTTTTCATCCTCACTAATTCCGTGGATTTTTTATATCTCATTGATGAGAGTGAGCTTGTCAGTGGGAAACACTAGAGAAATAAAGAGGAGAAACCTGATCGGAAGCATCCCTGGAGTATATTTAATCAAGATGATTGCCTTGGGCAGCTGGCAGGCATGGTGCTCCAGTGAGCAGTGATAAAAGTGTATGGTTATGATTATTCTGAGACTTTTATACTTCACTTAACTTGTTCTTCCCCTAATTTTACAGTCTGTGGGATTCTGAAGAACCTTCTGTTGGGGGAATACTCTAGTTCTTGAACCATCCTCAAAGTTTTTCGCCACCTAGAAATTAATTTTCTTATAGTGGTGGAGCATAATATTTATTTAATAGTAAATATGCTACTGTATACTAACTACCACAGTTTCATATTATAAAAGTACTTTGTCATGACTTAGCCTACACTAAGTTAATGGTGTGTTTTACTGTGTCCTTCAGGTTTGTGATAAGCAAATGCTCACAACATGATTATGGTCTGTACAAATTTAGCCAAAATTGAAATGGGTGTAATATTAAAAAAATTAAGTGTCGAACTTTGATGTGCAAAAATTGATGATTCTTTGAAAATTATTGTTTACGAATCACATAATTTTAAGGTTGGTAGGTCTAGTAAATTGTGAACTGTCTATACCTTTGCTACACGGTCATATTAAGTAAACAAACATCTTTCCTCAGTTGTCAAGAATATCATTCAGGCTTGGCGCAGTGGCTCATACCTATAATCCCAGCACTTTGGGAGGCTGAGGCAGGCGGATCGCTTGAGTTCAAGAGTTTGAGACCAGCTTGGGCAACATGGCAAAACCCTATCTCTACAAAAAACACAAAAATTAGCCAGGTGTGGTGGTGTGTGCCTGTAGTCCCAGCTACTTGGGAGGCAGAAGTGGGAGGATTGCTTGAGCCTAGGAGGCAGAGGTTGCAGTGAGCTGAGATTGTGCTGTTGCACTCCAGCCTGGACAACAGAGCCAGATTCTTTCTCAAAACAAACAAAAAGAATAGTTGTTCTACTCCAGCCTCCTGTACACTTGCATGTCCCTCACGTCTTAGCTGAAGTGTCACCTCCTTAGAAATGTAAGACCATCCTTTTGAAGTAATTTATCACCTCATAGAACTTCTCATCTGAAACTCTCATGTTTATCTCTTTATTGTCTGATTCTATGAACCAGAAATAGCAACTTCTTAAATACAGGAATTTCATCTAATTTATTTACCATTGTTTGTAGCTAATTAGAATAGTGCCTAGCATAGAGGAGTTGCTTCATAAACATTTCTTAAAATGATGTTGAATAAATAATTTCAAAACAATGCTTTTATTAGAGAGATGTTGTATTTGTGATTTGTGTCCCCCAAATAGATACGTTGAAATCTTAATTCTTATACCTGTGAATGCAACCTTATTTGGAAGTAGAATATTTGCAGATGTAATCAAGTTAACACAAGCTCATAGGCATTTAGCGTGGGTCCTAATCCAATATGACTGGTGTCCTTATAAGAAGAGAAGACAGAGACACAGGGAAGAGAATACAGTGTGATGACACAGAGGCGCACAGAGGGAAGATGGCCATGTGAAGATGGAGGCAGAGATTAGATTTAATGCTCCAACAAGCCAAGGAACATCTGGGGTTACCAGAAGCTGGAACAAGTCCAGGGAGGATCCTCCCCTAGAGGCTTCAGGGAGAGCATGGCCCTGCCAACACCTTGATTGTGGACTTCTAGCTTCCAGAACTGTGAGGATAAATTTCTGTTTTTCAAAGCCATCCAACTTTTTGTATTTTGTTATAGCAGCCCTGGGAAACTAATACAAGGGAAGAGCCTTGGAAGTGCAAAGTATAAGAATAAAAGATAAAGGGAGAAATTAGTCCCATACAAAATTATCTGGTTTTATCAGACAGTTTCTTTTTTTGCCCATCAAGGGTTGCTTGAAATTGTGGGCCGGGTGCAGTGGCTCACGGTTGTGATCTCAGCATGTTGGGAGGCCGAGGCGGGTGGATCACTTGGGTGTTTGAGACCAGCCTGACCAACATGGTGAAACCCTGTCTCTACTAAAAATATAAAAATTAGCTGGGAGTGGTGGTGCATGTCTGTAATCCCAGCTACTTGGGAGTCTGAGGCAGGAGAATTGCATGAACCCAGGAGACGGAGGTTGCAGTGAGCCAAGATCGCGCTACTGTACTCCAGTCTGGGTGACAGAGCAAGACTCTGTCTCACAAAAAAAAAAAAAAGAAAGAAATTCTGTCTGTTACACAGTACGTGTTCCATAGAGTTCCATCGAACTCTATGGGATATGCAAATAGTTTTAAGTGCAGTTTATTTGTAAGGAGTAGTTATAATTTTTGATCTTCAAGAGATAGACACCATATTGACTAGGAGTAGGGAGGGGGAACTTAGATAGCACTGATGCCAAGCTTTTGTAAGTGTATTACTAAGAGTAAAGAAATGTTTTGAACCTTGGGGAGAAAGTTGGAAGGTCATTTGATAAAGTACCTCACCTCTTTTTCTTCATGTCCTTAGATCTTTTATTGAGTTGTATTTTAGTGTAGAGTTGGGAGTTAGTTTGGGTTCTATTCCTTCTCTCCTGAAATAACGTCATACTTTAATAAAGTTGCAAAAATAGCACAGAGGTTTTCAACCCTGTACCCCTCACCTAGCTTCCCCAACTGCCAATATCTTACATAACCATAGTAGTTGTCAAAACCTGAAGAATCACTGATACGATACTATTAATTAAAATGTAGAACTTATTCAAATGTCATCAGTTGTCCTACTAAAGTCCTTTTTCTGGTGCATGATCCAGTGTATGATCACATGAGTTTAGTTTTTATGCCTCTCCTGTAATCAGGGACAGTTCCTTAGCCTTACTGTTTCATGACCTTGACACTTTTGAAGAATACTGGCCAGTTATTTTGTAGAATATCCCACAGTTTGGATTTATCTGATTATACTTGTGATTAAATTCAGGTTATGCATTTTTGGCAAGAATGCTAAAGAGATATAGTTGTGTCCTTTTTTTATCCTATTAGGAGGCCCCTGTTAATATGTCTCACTATTAGCAGTGTTAACTGTAATCAGTTAGTTGTAGAGGGGTCTGCTGCGTTTCTTCACTATAACATTACCATTTTCCTCTTTATAATTAGTTTCCTCTGGGGAGATACTTTGATATTCTGCGTAAGTTCTTTCAATACGTTTTTAAAAAAAGGATTTCCTGGAGTTACTGTACTTTCGCCCATTAGTATTCATTATTGATTCTCATCTGAAAAAATATTGTGATGTTCCTCAAATGGTGATTTTCCTATTTCTGTCATTTTGTTTATATTTATTTATTCTACTTGAAGAAGAATCTTTCTCTTCTCCCCCAATTTTCATTCAGTTATTTGTATCTGTAAAAACTCTTAGACAACTCTTCTATTCATTATGTTAGGATCCATTACAGTTTCATATTTATATGAAAATCATGAGGTTTTTCCTAATTATAGCAGTGTTCAAGATGTGGAAGATCTTTCAGATTTTCAGTTAAAATGTTATTTAATGGGGCCAGGCGCAGTGGCTCATGCCTGTAATCCCAGCACTTTGGGAGGCCGAGGCGGGCAGATCACCTGAGGTCAGGAGTTTGAGACCAGCCTGGCCAACATGGCAAAACCTCATCTCTACTAAAAATACAAAAATTAGCCAGGCATGTTGGGGCGGGCGCCTGTAATCCCAACTATTCGGGAGGCTGAGGCAGGAGAATTGCTTGAACCCAGGAGGCACAGGTTGCAGCAAGCCAAGATCACGCCACTGTACTCCAACCTGGGTGGCAGAGCAAGACTCTGTCTAAAAAAAAAAAAACAACAAAACAGGCCAGGTGCGGTGGCTCACGCCTGTAATCCCAGTACTTTGGGAGGCTGAGGTGGGCGGTTCACCTGAGGTCAGGAGTTGGAGACCAGCCTGACCAACATGGCAAAACCCTGTCTCTACTAAAAATACAAAAATTAGCCGGGCATGGTGGCGAGCCCCCGTAATCCCAGCTACTCAGGAGGCTGAGGCAGGAGAATCGCTTGAACCCGGGAGGTGGAGGTTGCAGTGAGCCGAGATCGTGCCATTGCACTCCAGACTGGACGACAGAGCGAGACTCCATCTCAAAAAAAAAAAAAAAAAAGTTATCTAATGGTGGAACAGTAGTTTTGAGAAGAACTCACAAATAGCTCTCTTTGGATTTAAAGTAACCACACAAAATTAGATACTTTATTTTTCAATATTTGTTCAGAAATTTTTGTTATAAAATAACTTTTCCTAAATGAATCAACAAAATAATGAACCACTACAACTTTATATCTTTTATTTGATTTGGACCTCATTTTAAAACATTGATTTAGCCATAGAATTTATTAAGAACTCATTTCTTCTGGATTGTGGTCCCAGAGAATTTTTCACTGCATCATCAAACTCAATAGGTACATATTCTTTCTTCAAAAACTTACAGGTTTTTGTGAGTGATTTTTGTAGTAATTATGTGGAAAGGGGGTTGATTAGATAAGGCCTTTAAGCTTGAGTTATAAATTGTGGGAGAAATTTTAGTGTTTATGGGAAGTTTCATTTAGTGGGTTTAATATATACATGTATACTTTTTCACAGACATACATAGTTTAAAGGAAATTGAAAATAGATTGGTCTTCAGTGATGCTTTCTTTACCATATTAAAAACACCACGTGTATTTTTGTTAAATGTTGTAATTTTTTCTTACGGCTGTGGTAGTGCCAATGTTTGTTTGTATGAACGCTTGAAACGATTTCTGTATGAAAATCATGGGGCTATACAAACTTACTTATTTTGGTAAGGTTTTGTTGTATTTATAAAAGACGGTTTTCTCATAAGTACTGTTAGTTAATTCTTTTAGGATCTCTTTATTAGTAGATGTTTATTTTCTTAAGCCAGAGGACATTTTTGGAATATTTTTATTGTTCCTTATGTACAGCCACTCAACTAGTGATATGCGTTTCCTAATGAAGCTATTAGTTGTCACACAATTCTTATTTGTATGAGTATGTAGATTGATTTGTAAAATATTTAAAAGCGTGTAATTTTTAACTGGAGAGAGGTTGAGTGATAGTGGTTATTTGAATTTGGGGAAAATTGTAGTTTTAAAAATCATAATAATTTCCTTTCCTTTCCTTTTTTCTTTTTGGTGACGGTCTTGCTCTGTCATCCAGGCTGGAAGGTAGTGGCCCAATCATGGCTCACTGCATCCTTGACCTCCTCGCCTCAAGTGATCCTCCCACCTCAGCTTCTGGAATAGAGTAGCTGGGACTCCAAGGCCTTTTTTTTTTTTTTCTTTTTTTCTTTTTTCTTTTTTCTTTTTTTGAGATGGGGGTCTTACTTATGTTGCCCAGACTCACTTTTCTTATAATATGCATGGGAACATAAATTCTTGTAATTTTGACAGAAAGGTGTGTGTGTATGTGTGAGCATTCTCTCATATATTTAGTGCAGGGTGATTTAGGATAAGGCAAGTTAATTGTGTTGAGGTTCATTTTTACTTGTTAGCTGTTTTAAAGACTGTGACATTTTTAATGCTGCTTAAATTTAGAGCAATCCAATCAATAACATACATTTATTTATTTATTTAGAGATGGACAGAGTCTCCCTCTGTTGCCCAGGCGGGAGTTCAGTGGCGTGATCCCGGCTCACTGCAGCCTCCGCCTCCCGGGTTCAAGTCATTCTCCCACCTCAGCTTCCCAAGTAGTTAGGATTACAGGCGCATGCCACCATGCCCAGTTAATTTTGTATTTTTAGCAGAGACGGGTTTTCACCATGTTGGCCAGGCTAGTCTTGAACTCCTGACCTCAGGTGATCTGTCCGCCTAGGCCTCCCAAAGTGCTCGGATTTCAGGCGCGAGCTACTGCACCCAGCCATGTTTTTTTTGTTTTTTAAAAGGAAGCTGCTAACTTTGATTAGTTTGCTAACTCTAAGAGCTTTCCTTGTTTTTAATTTTGTGTACTCTCCTTAAAAATAAATATATCCATAAACACACATACACACATATTTTTAATTCAACAACTATTTACTAGGTTTCAAGCATTAAGAATATAGAAGCGAGGCTGGACATGATGGCTCATGCCTGTAATCCCAGCACTTTGGAAGGCTGAGGCAGGAGGATCACCTGGGGGCAGGAGTTTGAGACCAGCCTGGCAAATGTGGTGAAACCCTTTCTCTACTAAAAATACAAAAAATTAGCCGGGTGTGGTGGTGGGTGATTGTAATCCCAGCTACTTGGGAGGCTGAGGCAGGAGAATCGCTTGAATCTGGGAGGCGGAGATTGCAGTGAGCTGAGATCGCGCCATTGCACTCCAGCTTGGGCAACAAGAGCAAAACTCTGTCTCAAAAAAAAAAAAAAAAACAAAAAGAAAAGAAAAAGAAAAAGAAATGCAGCCTGGGTAACAAAGTGAGACCCTGTTTCTACAAAAAGTTTTTAAAAAATTAGCCAGGCATAGTGGCGTGTACTTAGTCCCAGCTACTTGGGAGGCTGAGGCCAGGATCACTTGGGCCCAGGAGTTGGAGGCTGCGGCCAGGATCACTTGGGCCCAGGAGTTGGAGGCTGCGGCCAAAATCACTTGGGCCCAGGAGCTGGAGGCTGCAGGGAGCTATGAATTGCTCCACTGCACTCTAAACTGGGCTACAGAGCAAGACCTCCCATCTTAAAAAAAAAAAAAAAAATGTGTTCACACATATATAGAAGTGAACAAAAAGGACAAAAAATACCTTCCCTCATGAAACTTACATTCCTTTATGCTTTTGTCTTCCTCCTGTAGCTATGAATTAATATTCATTCTAGAGTTCCAGGTACTCTTCCAGTCACTCACCACAATAACCGTATGCTATATGGGTTCTTTTTTTATTCCAGTTTGATGTATGAGAATACTTAGGCATAGTGAGTTACAAAGCTAGAAGGTAGAATACCTGGTATAAGAACTCAGGTAATTGAGCCCCAGAACAGAAACTCTTAAATTACTCTTACATTTCTTTTGATTTTAAGGTTTATGTTACCAAGATATTTTAAAAATAGTCTTTTACAGTACAACATTCAGAGAGAAAGAGCAGAATAATGATCTAACCTGCTGTTGCCAGTAAACTTTATCGCTATCCCATTGAGCACATCATTCAGTTTTGGCTTAAAATATCCTTCTGTCTGCTTAATAGTTGAGAGTTTCTAGGCTGATATTTTCAAAAGATTTATTACTCCTCTCTTTCTTGAGTCTTAATGTTTCCTACTTATTTATCTTTTCGTGTGAATTGCTGTGCAACTTGGAAAATCCAATTTTATTTTTGGCATTTTTTTTGGTTCACTAAAAGAGCTACAAAATCTGTCTCACAGGCTAAATTTTACTGGGAAAAGAGTTTGGAACTTTATTTTCTTGATTGCTACTTAAACCTTTATACTACAGAGAATTTAAGTGTACAGTAGGCTGTCAAATAACATTTTGTTATAATGTTGATGAGGGAAAGAAAAATAATAGATTGCTTGCTGGGGCCATTGTGTAGAGTTTGCACATTTTCCTCATGTCTGTGTGGATTTCTTTTCTTTTGCTACTCTGGTTTTCTCCCACATACCAGATATGTGCATGTGCATGTGCATGTTAATCGACATGTCTAAATTGTCCTAGTATGAGTAGTTTGGGTATGTATGTGAGTGCCCTGTGTGATGGAATGGTGACCTGTCCAGGGTTTGTTCTTGCCTTGCTCCCTGAGCTGCTGGGATAGGCTCTGGCCACCTGCGATTCTGAGCTGGAATAATTGGGTAAATAATTATCTGACTTGTTAAAATTAATCTTTCTTAAATATATGTAAAGCTTACATTTATTTTAGTGTTTAATATTTTAAATGTTTTGGTGTTTGTTTAGAAGTTTGCTGATTTTTTTTGTGACCAGAAGTATGCTATAGGAACTTAACTATTGTTTGTATCAGTTAGTCTATGCTAAAATTGGTTTTGTTACATGTCATTTTGCTTTAACTCTCAGTTTCCAAGAACCCATGGTTGACGTTAAGACTTAGTGTATATTCATGTTTGTTATATTCGATATAAAGTTTTCCATTAATATACTTAATTTGATATAAACATGAGTAAAATAGTTAAATTCCATTAAAAATAGTAAATGAGTCTATCTCTTCTATGTAGATGGAGTACCACTTACAGAAACTGTTGAAAAGTGGCTTCATAAATAACATCATTGTCATACTTATAATTTTTGATTTGCTTAGCAAATCATGTGGCACCCTACTACCACCACCTGCATTGTATGTCTGTGTGTGTGTATACATTGCTAAGAGATTCTTTTCTTTTCTTTCTTTTTTTTTTTTGAGACAGAGTTTCTTTCTTGGTGCCCAGGCTGGAGTGCAATGGCGTGGTCTCAGCTCACTGCAATCTCTGCCTTCTAGGTTCAAGTGATTCTCCTGCCTCAGCCTCCCGAGTAGCTGGGATTACAGGCGTGTACCACCACGGCTGGCTAATTTTTGTATTTTTAGTAGAGATGGAGTTTCACCATGTTGGCCAGTCTGGTCTCGAACTCCTGACCTCAGGTGATCCACCCGCCTCAGCTTCCCAAAGTGCTGGGATTACAGGCGTGAGCCATGGTGCCCGGCCTCTGGATTTCTTACATTACAATTTTATTGTTTTTCTTACATAGATTCTACGTATTTTGTTGGATTTACACCTAAGAATTTAATTCATTGATGTGAACGCAAATGATACTATGTTTTTCATTTAAAATTATATTTGTTCATTGTCTACAGCAAAGTGATTGACTTTTATATATTAGCCTTGTATCTTGAAACCTTGCTATAATAGCTTATTAGTTCTAAGAGTTGTTTTATTATTTTGCCTTTGTCAGTTCTTTCAAATTTTCTATATAGACAGTTTTGCCATCTGGAAATAAAAAAAGTTTTATTTCTTCTTTCCCAAGCTATGTACCTTTTGTTTATTTTCTTTCTCTTATTGCATTAGCCAGGATTTCCAGTATGATGTGAAAAAGGAGTGGTTGAGAATAGCATCCTAGCTTTTTTCCTGGTTTAACCGGAAAAGCTTTGAGTTTCTCTCCATTACATGTGATGTTAGCTGTAGCGTTTGGAGATATTCTTTATCGAGTTGAGAATGTTCCCCTGTATTTCTCATTTACTGAGAGTATTTATTATGAATGGGTGTTGGATTTTGTTAAGTGCTTTTCCTTTGTCTTTTGGTATGATCATGTAGTTTTTTAGCTCTTGATATGATGTATTATATTAATTGATTTTTGAACGTTGAACCAGCCTTGCGTGACTGAGATAAATCCTACTTGGTCTTCATGTAGAATTCTTTTTACACATTGTGTGTTTTGATTTGCTAATGTTTCTGTTGAGGATTTTCGTATATATGTTTATTAGAGATATTGATGTGTAATTTTCTTGTAGTGTTTTTGTGTAGTTTGGTATTACGGAAATGCCTCATAGAATGAATTAGAAAGTAGTTCCTTCTTGTCTCTTTTTTGGAAGATTGATGTTAATTCTTTTTAAACCATGTTTGGTATAATTAAGCAGTAAGGCCATCTGGTCCTGGGCTTTTCTTCCTGGGGAGATTTTTGATAACTGATTCAGTGTCTCGTTATAGTTCTTTTCACATTTTTTGTGTTTTTTGAGCCAGTTTTGATGATTTGTGCATTTCTAGGAATTTGTCCATTTAATATGTTACTAAATTTGTGGGCATATGTTGTTTACCGTATTCTTTTGCCCCTTCTCTCTTTTTTTCAAAAGTCATTTTATTTAAAGATATGTCAATTTTGTTTACCTTTTCCAACAACAAACTTGTGGTTTTATTGATTGTGTTGTTTTTCTAATCTCAATATAGTTTATCTGTGCACTAATTTTGATTAATTTCTTCAGTTTGCTGCCTTTGGGCTTAGTTTGCCCTTTATATTTTTTTTCTTCAGTTGTAGAATTAGGTCATTTATTTGAGCTTTTTTTTTTTCCCCTAAAATCTTGATTTTTACAACTGTATTTTCCTCTGAGCACTGCTTTTGCTGCATCCCATACATTTTGATGTATTGTGTTTTTGTTTCATTTATCTCAAAGTATTCTGATTTCTCTGTTTTTTAAAAAAATATATTTTGAGATTCTGTTGTTAAGGGTGTACAACTTTATGATTTTTTATATCTTTGTAATGAAATGAATTGGGGACCCCCCCCGTTATGTGGTGCCCTGGTTTTTTGTTTGTTTGTTTGTTTTGGGGGCTGAAACAGGGGCTCTGTCACCCAGGCTGGAGTGTAGTGGCCCAGTCATGGCTCACTGTAGCCTCAACCTCCTGGGCTCAAGTGATTCTCCCACCTCAGCCTCTCGAATAGAGTAGCTGGAACCACAGATGTGTGCCACCACACCTGGTTAGTTTTAAAGTTTTGTTTTTTCCTTTTTAAAAGTTTTTTTTTGTATTTATTTATTTATTATTGTTTGAAACAGGGTCTCTCTCTGTCACCGAGACTGGAGTGCAGTGGTACGATCTTGGCTCACTGCAACCTCCGCCTCCTGGGTTCAAGTGATTCTTCTACCTCAGCCTCCTGAGTAGCTGGGACTTCAGGTGCCTGCCACCATGCCTGGCTATTTTTTTTTTTTTTTTTTTTTAGTAGAGGCAGGGTTTCACCATGTTGGCCAGTCTGGTCTTAAACTCTTGACCTCAAGTGATTCGCCCGCCTCAGCCTCCCAAAGTGCTGGGATTATAAGCGTGGGCTACTGTGCCTGGCCAGTTTTTAAATTTTTTTGTAGAGATGGAGTCTCTCTATATTCTGCCTGGGCTGGTCTCGAGCTCCTGGCCCCCAGTGATCCTCTTGCCTCGGCCTATAATATCTGTGCCCCTGCCCGCGCCCCCCCCCCCCCGCCTTTTTTTTTTTTTTTTTTGATATGGAGTCTTTTGCTCTGTTGTCCAGGTTGGAGTGCAGTGGTGCAATCTCGGCTCACTGCAACCTCTGCCTTCGAGTTCAAGTGATTGTCCTGCCCCAGCCTCCCAAGTAGCTGGGATTGCAGGCACCTGCCACCACACCTGGCCAATTTTTGTATTTTTAGTGGAGATGGGGTTTCACCATGATGGCCAGGGTGATCTGGAGCTCCTGACCTCAAGTGATCCACCTGCCTCAGCCTCCAAAGTGCTGGGATTACAGGCGTGAGCCACCATGTCTGGCCTCCCTTTAGCATTTCTTGTAGGGCATGTCTAAGGACAAATTCCTTCTGCTCTTATTTTTCTATGAATGTCTTAATTTGTCCCTTGAGGGATAGTTTTACTGGTTATATAGTTCTTTTTTGATGGTTTTTCTTTCAGCACTTTAGTTATGTCATCCTACTGCCTTTTTTACTTCAATGATCACATTTTTTAATTTTTATTTTGGGGCGGGGGGGTACTTTCTGGCCAAAACTGGAAAGCCTGCTGGACAAATTCAGACATTAACATTAAAAAATGAACATTTTGAATATTAAAATGTTTTCACTCTGGGAATCATCCTTTCACCTCCCCCATGCCCTGTTTGATTTTACTGACTGTTAAAAGCTATAGTCATCTGTTTATTTAGTGATTCCCCCCCCCCAAACTACTTTTGCCAAGACTGTCTTTCTTGTCCTGTGTGGACACTGACATTTTTCATCTTGGTGGTCAAACCAGTAACCTGATAGATTTACCTAAAGAACTGGCACCCCAAAGGGGGAAAAACCCTCTGTGGGTATTTGCAGATAGGTTCTTTACTGAAGTATTTTTGCAATAAATAGCCTGGCCATTTGCACCTTGGCCTTAGTCTTCATCTTCTGCTTGCACAGAGCTCAAAGATAATTAGGGGTGCAAGCCTATGCTTCTCTCAGGCCTCCTCTGACCGTGCTTTTAGCCTTGGGCATGCGTGTAGCAGCTTGAATTCCCCAGAATATGTGGGAGTCTTTCAAAGCCCTTAGTCCCTAACATATCTTCCTCCTTAGACTCTTTATTCTGAGGCTTTACATATTGCTGCTTGTCTTGTATGCTGTCTCTTACCCCAGAGAGCTTATGTGTAGTATATATATTTAAATCCTTTCAACAGATGCCAGCTGGGAATCTCTTCAAAATGCACAGCTATCATTTTTGAGAAGGAGGTTGGTATTTCTCCCACAGGTACCAGCAAGTTGCACCAAGAGTTTGATCTGCTGTCCCCATTGACACTGTTGAGTTGGGGAATGGGCGATGGTAGGCAAGTAAGCAAAAGACGCTATAGTGCCTTCTCACCAAATTTTGCAGCTTCCTTCTTTGTTAAGCACCCCTTTCTTTGTAAGTTTTATTAGATTCAGGAATTCTGTAAAAGTTGATTTCAGTTTTTGTCAACCCAAGTGTTGTTTCACTGGAGAGGCTTATTCTTGAAGTTTTCTACTCATCGATTTCCCATGGTATGACTCCTTTCATTTTTTTGAAAGATTATCACTTGGTATGTAATTCAGGGTTGACTTTTTTTTTTTTCCCCCTCAGTACTTTTAAGATGTTACTCCATTGTCTTTGAACTTACATAGTTTCCATTAGGAAGTCTGATACTGATCTTTGTCTTTCTGTATGTACGTATCCTATTTCTTTAGCTTCCTTTTGAATTTTCCCTTTAACTCTGGTTTTTAGCAGTTTGTGTATTTTGATGTATTCTGCTTGGGAATTCTCTGATCTTACATCTGTTTTGATATCTGACATGATTTTTTGAACATTCTTCCCCATTATCTCTTCAAATATTTGTTCTGCTTTGTGCTTTGTCTTTCTGTCTGGAATTCTAACTATACCTGTGTTATTCCATTTGATACTGTATAATGGCCTATTGTGGACTGTTAGGTCCTACTACCCCTGCTTTTGAAAAATATGAGACTTTATGTTTTTTAGAGCCATTGTAGGTTCACAGCAAATTTGAAGGAAAAGTAAAGAGTGTTTGCTTATATTCTCTGTCCCTACACTTGCACAGCCTACCATACTATCAACATCCTGCACCAGAGGAGAACATTTTTTAACAGCTGATCAACCTATATTGACAAGTCACTATCACCCCACGTTGCTACTTTAAATTAGGGTTGACTCTTGCTGTTGGTGTCTTGCTGTTTTTGGACTCTTGCTGTTTTTACAAATCTGTAATGACACATCCATCATACATGTTTCACTGCCCTAAAAATCTTCTGTGATCTGCCTGTTCATCCCTTCCACCCACTAAATCCTTGGTAACCACCGATTTTTTTACTGGCTCCATAGTTTTGCCTTTTCCAAAATGTCATATGGTTGGAATTGTGCAGTATGTATCCTTTTCAGATTGGCTTCTTTACTTAATATGTATTTAAGGTTCTTTCATGCCTTTTCAAGGCTCTCAAGCTAATTTTAATGCAAAATAATATTTCATTGTGAGGATGTGCGTAGTTTATTTATTCATTTACTTAGTGAGAACATCTTGGTTGCTTCCAAGTTTTGGCAGTTATGAATAAAACTGCTATAAACATCTGTGGACATTGGTTTTCAGCTCATTTGGGTAAATGCCAAGTAGTTTGATCACTGGTAATGGTGTGGATTGATTGTAGTTTGTGAATTCTGTCATCCTCATTTTATTTTAAAATAATTTCTTTTTTTTAATTGACAGGATTGCCTTTGAGGTTATTTTAAAAGTTTTGAGTTGTACAGCACTTGATTATTTTGCTGCATTGTGAAAGGACCTCTCCAGCAATGATTACTTCAGAATTACCAGTGTTACAGTAAGTATTGTAATTTTCTTTTTTTTTTTTATTTTTTAAGGAAAATTTTGGACAACTTATTTCTTTATCAAAATGCTCTCTTTGATGAGACATTTCAAATATGTTCTTTGATATTGGGACAATATGTTTGCAGTGTAAGTAGTAGTAGGGTGTGTAATTACCATATCCATTCATGGCTTTTGCTATTGAACTGTCAACATGTTTTCTGATATTCAACAAAAAAGATGTTAATGTCCTATATCAGGAGTCAGCAAACTGTGGCCCATGGGCCAAATCTGGCATGTTGTCTCTTTTTGCAAAATAAAATTTTGGATTAGAGCCACACTCGTTCCTTTACATGCTGTTTATGACTATTTTGTATTACAAGTTGTGACAGTGATAGTATTGCATAGAAAGCCTAAAATATTTAGTCTGGCCATTTACAAAAAATAGTTTGTTGTCGCCTATCTTATCCCATACTCTTTCTCTACCCGCTCCCTGCTCACTTACAGCTCTTTTATTATGATTCTTTCTTTTTCCTTAGATTAGATTGTTGAGGTGTTCCGGCTACCAGAAGAAATCTAAGGGATATACCAGTTGACATTTTTCATGGCATCCCATTAGATTTGTTGGAGTTAAGGACAGATTTAGAATTGAGATTTACTTTTATTTTTATTTTCTTTTGAGATGGAATTTTCCACTGTTGCCCATGCTGGAATGCAGTGGTGCGATCTCGGCTCACTGCTACCTCTGGCTTCCAGGTTCAAGCGATTCTCCTGCCTTGGCCTCCTGAGTAGCTGGGATTACAGGCACGTGCCACCATGCCCGGCTAATTTTTGTATTTTTAGTACAGACAGGTTTCACTATGTTGGCCAGCCTGGTCTCGAACTCCTGACCTCAGGTGGTCTGCCCACCTCAGCCTCCCAAAGTGCCGGGATTACATGCATGAGTCACTGTGCCTGGCCAGATTTAGAATTGGGACTTATTTTGGGAAATGTGATCACAGGAATGGCAGATATTATTCCTTTCATAGCTTTTATCATGATGCCAGTCGGGAATCTGCATACTTTGATTCTGTATAACAATGATTTAGATATAATAAAAGTGATGAGCACTTTAAGCAGTTATTTATATATTATTACTGCTCAATTCGTTTACATACCTTATTTTCAAGAGAGAACCTCTGATTGATCTCTTGGCCTTCTTTTTTTCCCTTCCAGCATTCTAAGACACAGAGCTATCCAAATTTCTTTAAACCGCTTGAAAAACCATCAATACTGTCCTGTCTTTTCCCCGACATATGGGAGATAAAATTTATTTTCTGCCTACTTATTTCTTTTTTACCTCTGTACCTGAGCATGATATCATATATATAAATATATTAACTTATATAAATATGGTATAAATACCATATTTATATGATATTTAAGTTTGGAGGGCCCCTTATAGTATTTTCTTTCTTTTCTTTGTACTTATGCACTTCTGCCCTTACCTGGCCAAGCCACTAAGTCTTAGCTCAGGTCTTATGCCTCCAGAAAAGTACTTAATGTAACATTTTATAATTGTCTCTTATTTTTTCTGACCCATCTCCTAAACTGCATTGTGTGCCTTAATTTTGTATGTCCTGCTGCTAGGACACTGTTGGGTATTAGGCAGGCCTTTAATAGCTCTTTGATAAAATATGAAACAGAGGTTATATTTAAATTAAAGTTGTATTACATGAGTTTGTATTGACATTATATCTAATATATCATGCATTGTGAGTGAATTTTTTTCAAAAGAATGTAAATCTGTAATATGTCTGTGGGTACTGGACAGTGGTGATCTGGGAGCTGGGTAAATGAGCTCTGGTTTAGATCTGTCAGCCGAAGATGGTACTCTTGGTTAAATTGAGATGTCCAATTTTGGTTTTTAAAATGTAGACACTATAAAGACCACTCTAGTGATTATCCTTATTATTTCTTGGCTTACTTAGATATTATAATTGCTGATGGATTTGTCATTTTAGTGCTGTTTACTATTAAGCATTGTCAAAACATTATCATTTACTACATTTTATATTCCGGGAAGCATACTAGGTTCTGGGTAGATATAACATGTAGAGCAGGCTTAGTTCTTTTTGCAGTGAAGCTTGTAAAGTTAGATATAAATCAAATAATTACAAATACATAGTTCTAAACTATCATTGGTGCTGTGAAGGAAAAGTAGGAGGTATTATGAGAATTTTAACACATGCCTTTGTTTAGTCTACTTTTCTAAGGAAGAGACAGTTGAACTGAGGTCTGAAGTGGGGTTTAGGGGAAGAAGAAGGGAGCAGGCTATTAGGCCCAGACTGAGATTATGTCATGCAAGGACCCTGAGATATGTTTGAAGGCCTGAAATAAAGCCTCCCCCCACCCCATTTTTTTCTCCAGCACTGGGGATGGAGAGTGACATGAGATAAACTGTGAGTAGGATGGAACAGTATCATATCAGTACCTGCTAAGTCATGTTCAGAATTACGTTTTTTTCTCTTCACTATGTGTATTATTCCATTTTCACACTGCTATAACGAACTACCTGGAACTGGGTAATTTATAAAGAAAAGAGGTTTAGTTGACTCATGGCATGGCTGGGGGGAGGCCTCAGGAAACTTACAATCATGGCGGAAGGTGAAGGGGAAGCAAGCACCCTCTTCACAAAACGGCAGGAGAGAGAGAAGGGGAGTGGAAGGAAGTACCACACTTTTAAACCATCAGATCTCGTGAGAACTCACTATCACAACAACAGCATAGAGGAAACTGCTCCCGTGATCCAGTCACCTCCCACCAGGTCCCTCCCTTGACAGGTGGGGATTACAATTCGAGATGAGATTTTGGTGAGGACGCAGAGCCAAACCATATCAGCATGATAGAGATATAATAAGATATATACTTAGAAAGTTACTTAGTGCAGTATATTATTAGATGGGAAAGGCCAGCACTAGAAACAAGGAGACCTATCAGGAGAAGGATGTTGCAGTATCTAGGGAAAAGATGATAACTTAAACTAGTTACCCTGGAGATAGAAAGAGGTAGACAGAATTTAGAGAGTTCTAGGGAGCAAAATCATTTTTTAAATAAGATTTGATCTTACTCTGTTCCATGCTCTTAATTTATGTCTAGTAGTGTTATAAATGTGAACATTAGCCATTTGCAGGAGTTTTGAAGAGCAATTGGTCAAAGTTTGAATTTCTATACCCCTTGACCTGTCATTTTCACTGCATATATCCTAAAGAGAAACTTGATTGTGTAATAAGATTTATTTGTGTGCAAGAACAGTCATTTCAGCCCTGTTTGTAATAGTGCAAAACTAGAGACAGACTAATGCTCATTGATAGGGAAGTAGCTAAATAAGTTCAGTGCATATTATGGAGTGCCATTCAGGAATCTAATGTATTTATATGGAAGATTCTCATGTATGTAACACTTAAAAAATTGAAATATTGATATTTATATTTTGAGAGAGAGAGACAGAGAGATGCAAAAGCCTAAATATTTATGGCAGTGTCAAACTATTAACAGTGGTATTCTGCAGATGGGATTCAGAGTTAGGATGAGATAAAGTGAAACTTTTCCTTGTATTCTTACATATTTTCTATTGCTCGAAATTTTCTTTTTCAAAAGCCTAGAATTTGTTTTCGTATGTCTTAATAATTAAACATACACATACTAACACATAACAGTGCATTAGCTGTTTGTTGGCAGTAGTTCTCACTGTTTAAGCTGACTGCAGCTGGCAGCATTATTAAACAAATTGTACTTTTCTGACTCTTGAAAGGGGCATCAATAAACAATACTGCTGAAGAATAGGTTAGTTTCACTAATGGGTCAGTAATTATATTCTAGAACCAACCTGCTCCTATAGTTGCCTGGAGACTTACAAGCATCAAAAGCACTTGGAGATTTTGTCCACACAAGATAAATACAAAACATAATATTTGCATTGTAGTATCTTAACATGAAAATAGAAAATTCAGGTTTATCTTGAGATCTAACTAGACTCTGCCACTTACTAAGTGTGCGACTGTGGACAAATTTATCAGGTTTTCAGATCTTTCATTTCCTCATTCATAAAATCAGGAAGATAACATGCTTCTTACAAGGTTTTTGTGCATATATATTATAGATAACATATGTAAACTGACACATAGTCTATACTGAACATGGCCTATTTGGATTGTAGTGAGGAAAAAAAGCAGTATGATTCATTGTTCTTTAGTAGAGACAAATAAGATTGACTGGATCCGGGTTGGCAAATACTGCTAGTGGTTCTGATGCCTCTTTTAAATAAAATGTTGAAACATAGCCACACCCATTAATTTGCATATTGCATATGGCTGCATTTATGGTATGTCACCAAGGTTGAGTAGTAGCTATAGAGAACTTAAGACCCATAAGCCTAAAATATATACTGTATGGTTTTTTGTTTTTTTGGTTTTTTTTTTTTTTTGAGATGTAGTCTCACTCTGTTGCTCAGGCTGGAGTGCAGTGGCGTGATCTTGGCTCGGCCAACCTGCGCCTTGTGGGTTCAAGCGATTCTCCTGCCTCAGCCTCCCAGGTAGCTGGGACTACAGGCGCACACCACCATGCCTGGATAATTTTTGTATTTTTAGTAGAGACGGGGTTTCACTATGTTGGCCAGGTAGGTCTCGAACTCCTGACCTCATGATCTGCTGGCCTTGGCCTCCCAAAGTGCTGGGATTACAGGCGTGAGCCACCGCACCTGGCTGTATGGATCCTTATGAAAAAGCTTGCTGACCCTGGACATCATTTACAATATTATTTATAGTTTTGTTGTTGTTGTTTTGTTTGTTTGTTTTTGAGACAGAGTTCTACTCTGTCGCCCAGGCTGGAGTGCAGTGGTGCTCTCTCTGCTCACTGCAACCTCCACCTCCCGGGTTCAAGCGATTCTCGTGCCTCAGCCTCCCAAAGTGTTGGGATTACAGGCGTGAGCCACTGCGCCCAGTCTTATTTATGGTTTTAAATAACAGATTAACTTTAAAGATATATAAGTTGTAGAGTAATATGATAACTTTGAAGATTTACAAGTGGGTAAGTAATATGATGTGAGAATGTTACTGGCAGCGGTGTGTGGAATGGCTTGAATAAGCGGCAGTAGGGAGATGAATTGAGATTATCACGGGGAGTGGTGATTGTGGTAGTAATCCTGGAAAGAGTGAGAAACAGATTATATTGTTCTGAGAAGGATGGCTGAGGTAGGATTATGTTAGCAGGAGGCACAAGAAGACTGATATCATTCTATCAATTCTAGTTTATAGACAGGATAATGGTGACAATAAATTTGTATAATAACTTAAAGCATAGTTATGTATAACAAATCAGTTAATTGTATCTCTGTTAGTAGAAAGTCAGAAGTAAGTCAGGATTGGATTCAATTTTAGATGTGGCATTTGGTGAATTTGAGGTGGCATTCAAGTAAGTATGTCATGCATGCAAGATAAAAATCTTGAGTCAGAGATCTGGAATGTGGTCAGGTGTACTGATAAGGTATTGAAGTCATTTGCATAGAAGTTACACATTAACTGGATGAAATCTACAAGGGAGTGTAATATAAATGGAGTAGAGCAGACCTAACAGTTGAGCTTTAAGGGAGAGGGAATGAGCCTAAAAGAGCATTTGGTGAAGGAGATTGAGAAATAGTAGATTGTGAGTTGGACTTACCATTTGCTATGTACTTTTCCTACTCTTTACAATTTTATGCAGTAATGTAGAATTTAGTGAAGAGATGCTTGTTCATGCTGTCTAAACCTTTTCAATGCTGTGTTGAAGCCAGCTTGTATTGGCCTGTGAGAGTTAAATATTAAATTTTTAGGAATTTTGCAAGCTAGCTAAACACAACATATCTGTTTAAAAAAGTTAACTTATATAAGGTTAAATTAAATGTCATATGAAAAATAAAAATAGTAAATACTCAAAACTCATCACTTCCTAATTATTTCATGTTACTATTTATGCTCTTGAAGTTGTTATTTAAACCTGTTGTGTCTTTGTGGTAGAAATATGTTTTAATGCTGTACTACTGTTTGTCACTTCCCACCTCACTTTGGTTATGCCACTTTGGTCATTTGAAATTGGCTATGGTAGGAATATGTACACCATGAAAATCAGCAAATGATAAAAATCAACGCTTAATTTATTGTTTTGTTGATGATAGACTTAAGAAAGTGATAAAGAAATTGTTAACAACGCAGATTCAACTTAAAGGTGTATTGGATGGTCTATACGCATTACAATACCAATAACAAAAAATTGAGGAAGCATGTTTCCTCAGCCCTTATCTGAGTCAGCAGAGAAGTTGCTCACACCAATGACTAATGAGTCAAGTTTCAACAACTGTCTTTATCATTTTACTCGCATCCTACTCATTAAAGTGAACAAAAATAGAAACCACCTTTCATGTTAAAATAACTATTCATTCATCAGTTGCAGCTGTAGGTTAGATTCCAATAATTGGCTGGGCACGGTGGCTCACGCCTGTAATCCCAGCACTTTGGGAGGCCGAGGCAGGTGGATCATGAGGTCAGGAGATCGAGACCATCCTGGCTAACACGGTGAAACCCCATCTCTACTAAAAATGCAAAAAAAATTAGCCGGGCGTGGTGGCAGGTGCCTGTAGTCCCAGCTACTCGGGAGGCTGAGGCAGGAGAATGGCGTGAACCCGGGAGGCGGAACTTGCAGTGAGCTGAGATTGTGCCACTGCATTCCAGCCTGGGCGACAGAGTGAGACTGTCTCAAAAAAAAAAAAAAAAAAGATTCCAGTATAAGAGTTGGGCAAAAATTATCTTTAAAATTATTTTGTGAGAGTCAGTTACGTGGAATTTACAATAAAGAGTGTTTAGTGTTTTATTATTATTTGTAAATTATATGCTAAGTATCCTTTATGTCTTTTTTGTTGGTTTGTTTTGTTTTCAGACAGAGTATTGCCCTGTTGCCCAGGCTGGAGAGCAGTGGCGTAATCTCGGCTCACTGCAACCTCCGCGGGTTCAAATGATTCCCCTGCCTCAACCTCCTGAGTAGATGGGATTACAGGCACATGCCACCATGCCCGGCTAATTTTTGTATTTTTAGTACTGATGGGGTTTTACTATGTTGGCCAGGCTGGTCCCAAATTCTGATTTCAGGTGATCCGCCTGCCTCACCCTCCCAAAGTGCTGAGATTATAGGCATGAGCCACCGTGCCTGGCCATATGTCTTAATACTTATAACTTAGGTGTTCGTATTTTTTTTTTGAAAAGACAGTGGTTAAACATTAACTGGCACAACACTGCCCTTCATGACTTTATAAAATAAATAAAAATATTCCTAAGCCTTCATATTTTTATACTGAAGAATTAGTCTTTTGCAGTTATATTTTGCATTTATTTTTGTATAGCAGCTATCATTTCCACAGTCATTTCTTCCTCTTCATTTCCCTCTTTATTTGGGGGATTCATTTCACTCACTGTTATGTGAAATTAGGAAGGGAGGATAACATTTTTAGTTTGCTAGAGAGTTTCTCTGAAAGTAGAAGTATAAGCCACTTCTAATCAGCCATATAGCAGGAGGTAAGGAAAGTAGTGAAACAGAAATGCATTATACTTATTAATTTGTTCGCTAAAATAATATAACATTTTCTAGGGATTCAACTAATGAAACTACTGCCCATTCCGATGCTGGCAGCGAGCTTGAAGAAACAGAGGTCAAAGGAAAAAGAAAAAGGGGTCGTCCTGGCCGGCCTCCAGTATGTATTATGCTTGTCTTCTTTGTTCCTTTAATAGTGACCATGTTAATGAGTTTATATGAGTTGTTAATTCTAGTGCTAGTATGGTTAATACTTAAAAAAAAATTCAGTGACACAATAGAGATTGGAAACTTTTTTTTACATAAATTGTCTTGGCAGTGATCAGAAAAAAGAGATGATTGTAGTATGATTTTGTTGCCCTCCTTCTCTTTGTAAATAAATGGTAGTCCATGTGAAGGCATAGAGAAGGTCACTAACAATGAATGAGGTTTAGTTAGTTAAGACTTCCTGCTTTTCAGATGCAACTCTGATTTCTTATGAGCTCCCAAGTACTGTTTTGGAGTTTGGGGCCAGTCTCAGAGTATATTCTCATTGATAACCTGATGGGGAAGTTTAGAAGAGCTCTAGATAATCCTACTTTGAGAGATAGCTTAATGTATTGTAAGAGCATCAGTCATAATTTAAGCATGCATAAACCCTATAGAAGATACTATTATCTGCTTGTCAAGGGGTTAAGGGTTATACTGTTCTGTGTTTGCTTTTATGATGTGATTTGCTATTAGTAATTTTTTTCTATTTTATGAAAATTCTTCTAATGGAAACTCTTAGCCTCCTTTTAATAGGAGACATCATGTAATGAACCCCCCCATATAGCCATTACCCAGATTTAGCAGTTATCAAATCATGACCAATCTTGTTTCATCTCATCACCCCTCCTCCTTTTTTTCCATCCTATGTTATTTTTAAGGTCATTCTAGACATCATTCCATCTGTAAATATTTTAGTGTGTATTGCTAAAAATAAGGGCCTGTTTCTCCTTCCCCCGCCATGGAGTCTCACTCTGTTGCCCAGGCTGGAGTGCAGTGGCACAATCTTGGCTCACTGCAACCTCCACCTCCTAGGTTCAGCGATTCTCCTGTCTCAGCCTCCTGAGTAACTGGGATTATAGGCACTCACCATCATGCCCAGCTAATTTTTTCTTTTTTTTTTTTTTAAAGTAGAGATGGGGTTTCATCATGTTGGCCAGGCTGGTCTCGAACTCCTGACCTCAGGTGATCCACCCGCCTCAGCCTCCCAAAGTGCTGGAATTACAGGCCTGAGGCACTGCGCCCGGCCCTCTTTTTTTTTTTTTTTTTTTTTTACACTACCACAATATCATTGTGAAGTCCCAGTATAAAATATTTTATTAATATCACCAAATAGCCAGTTTTATAGTTTGTAATCATCTTATGAACATTTAAAATCTAGTTTGGTGGTTAGAGTCATCATCTTATGAACATTTAAAATCTAGTTTGGTGGTTAGAGTCATGGACACAGGAATGATCCACCCCCTGCAATTGGTGGTTATGTTGCTTAACCAGTTATTGTCTATATGTCTTTTATAATGAGTTACACAACAAGACTGGTATTTTGATACAGTTAAGTCATTTTTCCCTCTTGTTTGCCAGAATTTTTAATTAATTACTCCTCCAGGCCAACCTTAAAATAAAAAACAAGATGAAAGACTTCTTGTATTTTGCTATACACTTGCTTTTATCCTCTACTGTTATTTAAAGGAAAAAATAATGGGGGAAGACATGCAGTATAGTAACTTTTTGTATTACTTCTTCGTTTGTAGAAGTATTTGGTGGTACAGTATTCCTTACAAACATATTTTGGGAAAAGTGAAAGAGTTTTGCACTTGGAAGCTGTTGACTATTCTAGTTCCCATTACTACCATGTGATTTTTCTGAGACCATAGGCAAGTTTCATTGCTATCCTGGCAATCTCAGGATATAACTGCAAAGTTGGAAATAAGACTAGATTTGCTTAAAGGTGGGAGAATGAATTGCCCACGTTTGCTTACTTGAATTTGTTCTCCCCAACTTGAAATTCTTCACTTACAGGATTCAGATTAAGTACTGTCTCCTTAAAGAAACTTTTATATTTTTCCTAAAGAGAATTTACCACCCGTTCAGCAGGCTATTGTATTATTCCTTAGAACCTGTTTAAGTTTTATGTGTGTACAGCTGAATCCTTGTAATGTTGTGCCTTTTCTTTTGAGATGGAATCTTACTCTGTCGCCCAGGCTGGAGTGCAGTGGCATGATCTTGGCTCACTGCAACCCCCGCCTCCTGGGTTCAAGTGATTCTCCTGCCTCAGCCTCCTGAGTAGCTGGGACTACAGGTGTGCGCCACAATGCCCAGCTAATTTTTTGTATTTTTTGGTAGAGATGGGGTTTCACCAATGTTTTGCTTTTTTGATGAAAAGAAGTCTGTGTACCCAAATGCTTAACCGTTTTGTGGTAGGAAATATTTGATTTTTACTGAAGTTACTACTACATACTCTAGTAAGTAAATAGTGCATGTTCATGCCATATTTATAGTATTGAAAAAATGTCAACCAGTATAAGAAAGTAGCATTCTAGAAATGTTTTATTTATATTTCAGTCTATACATTCACACAAATTAGTTCACATGGCTGTCTGTACTTCCACCTAACTCAATCAGTCCCGTTTCTTGATTGTGCCAACAATGTAACATAAACAACTTCCTGAATTTCTACTTTGAGCTTTGTTTTGGCTTTTTATGTTATTTAATCCTCACACTAGTGTTATGAAATAGGTCTTAGATGCAGTTTACAGAGTAGAATATGAAGTTAAAAAGTGGTGATTTGCCTAAGGTCACACAGCAAGTAAATGGGAAAGCTAGGATTTGAATTTATATGCTAACTCCCACACTGTTTCTCTTAAGGAAGCAAGAATGCCAAGCTGTTAATTAATCTTGAGAGTTATAATTGTCAGAATGATCAGATTGGAGTCCTGCTTCAGGTACCTGTTATGAAGAAATATTGGACATTTTCTCTCAACTAGCTGCATTTTGAACAATAAGTCAAGTTTTAACTGATAGCATTCTTTGTTTAGCTGTAGTAATACTATTCATCACTTCTTTTTTTAAGTTTAATCCTTTTAAAATTTATTACTTTTAAAGGGCATTTCTTGTATCTTTGGTTTTCATTTAGCCAGTCAAAAACAAATAATATAAGGAGTTTCTATTATAGGCAGTATTGTTTCCTTTTATTTTATTTTATGTTTTGTTTTATGTTATTTTATGTTATTTTATGTTATGTTATTTTATTTTATTTTATTTTTTCTTTTGAGACAGGATCTCACTGTGTCACCCAGGCTGGAGTGCAGTGGCGCAACTGTGGCTTACTGCATCCTCAAACTCCCGGGCTCAAACAGTTCTCCCACCTCCTCAGCCTCCGGAATAGCTGGGACTACAGGTGCACGCCATCACGCATGGCTGATTTATTTTTGTGTGAAGATGGGGTCTCACTATGTTGTCCAGGGTGGTCTTAAACTCCTGGGCTCAACTGATCGTCCCACCTCAGCCTCCCAAAGTGCTGGGATTACAGGCAGGAACCACTACCCCGGCCTTTCCTTTTTTTTTTTTTTTTTTTTTGAGACGGAGTCTCGCTCTGTTGCGTTATCTGGAGTGTAGTAGCACGATCTTGGCTCACTGCAACGTCTGCCTCCTGGGTTCAAGCAATTCTCCCACCTCAGCCTTCCAAGTAGCTGGGATTACAGGCACGCGCCACCACACCTGGCTAATCTTTGTATTTTTAGTAGAGACAGGGTTTCACCATGTTGGCCAGGCTGGCTTGAACTCCCGACCTGAAGTGATCCGCCCGCCTCAGCCTCACAAAGTATTGGGATTACAGGCGTGAGCCACCACGCCAGGCCTAAAGATGTGTTTAACATTGCAAATCGCCACCTCTACCCAATATGACTTAACTGTTTTCCCCTTCTGCTAATGTAACATACATTTTACTTACTTGCTTATTGTCTCTCTCCTACAACTGGAATGTAAGTTGTGTGAAGGCAGGAATTTTTATCTAGTGTGTCTTCTGCTATTTACTGGTGTCTGACCTGCAGTAAGTGTTCAGTAAATGTTTAATGAATGAATGGTGTTTTAATTTTGTTAAATAAGCACTGCCCCACCCCCTGCCCTTTGGTGTTTAAAAAATTTTTCATTTTGAAATAATTTCCAACACAGAAGGATTCTAAGAATTCTTTGAAGAATTGTCAGCTGTCCTTCATGCACATTGTCCTAATGTTAGCATTTTACTACATTTGCTTTATCATATTCCCACTCTTTCCTTCTCTCTGTCTTCTCCTCTCTATATATGTACACACATATACACATGTAAATATGGATTTTTTATGGCATATGCAGAGATAAGTATTTTGGTATCTATTAGTTTTGATCTGTTTTGGAGTAAGTTGCAGACATGATGTTACTTTTTTTTTTTAATTCAGTATTGTTTCGTAGAATATCTCTTCGCAGCACTTTATTTCTAATACTTTAGTGTGTATTTCTTTGCAATCAAGGACATTTTTTCTTACATAACCACAGTACAGTTATGAAAATATGAAAATAATATTGATATAATAATGATATCTATACATCTCATTTAGATTTTGCCAGTTGTCATAATCTAATCCCTTAAAAGAAAAACTATTCTTTTCCTGAATCGGGATCTAGTCCAGGATTTTATGTTGCTTGTAGTTGTCATGTAAATCGGCACCTCTCTAACCTTAACCCCTCTTTAGTCTCTCGTGTTTTATAAAGGATTTTTTTCTCTTAGTGAGAACCAGCACTTCTATATTCTCAACATTATATAACTTTCATATTTGCATAGGCTGAGTAGGAGAGGTAAATAATGTTGTATATAAAGTTTCAGTGCCGCAAAAGAAATAGCACTTGAATATAAAATTTTCTTTTAATTCTCAGCAAGGCAAGGTACTTCTATAGAAGGGTGCGCCCTTACAGATGGAACAATGGTGAGTGCACACTTGGACAAGGGAGGGGAAGGGGTTCTTATCCCTGACGCATGTGGCACCTGCTGCTGTGTCATTCCCTTATTGGCTAGGGTTAGACCACACAGGCTAAACTAATTCCGATTGGCTAATTTAAAGAGAGTGGCGGGGTGAGTGGTTTGGCGGGAAAAATGGTTATGACAGAGCAGATGATCGGAATGAGTCAGGGTGGAGTAGGTAATTGGAATAAGTCAGAGTGGAGCAGGGGATTGAAGTGAGTCAGGGTGGAGCAGGTAATTGAAAAAGGTTGCTTTACGAGGAAGTTAAGTTTAAAAGTAGAAGGCAAAGAAGTGAACATACTTTTCTTTGAAAAGAAATTTAGAACTCATATCTAACAATAAAAAGATACAGTTTTTATTTTTAAATGTCTATTCATACATAGAAGATGGAGAATGCACAACAAAAGATTAATAATGAGTACCAGAAGGGTAAGTCAACAGGTCACTTATAAAAATTGGATCTTTTAAATTATTTGGTAGTTTAATGTAGACTGTTGAGAATTTCATAATATTCAAATTCCAAAGTTTTTTTTTTCTTTTAAATACCAAAATTTTTATTTGCCCACCCTCTTGGTTTAGCATTATAAACCAAATCAATCTTTTTGACCCAGCGTTGTGATAGGAACCACCATGTTACAATGTGGTGGCAGATGTCTGCTAGATTTTATGTTTTTCTGGCTCCTCTCAACCTCTGACTGTCACTTCTTTTGTCGTTTCTTGGTTGTCCTTTAACAGTCTATTATAACTCCTGTAAAATAGAGAGTAAAAGTACCAACCCCATTGTTATGAGGTTTTATGAGGACTAAGCTAGGACTAAGTCAATCTTTCAGGAACATTCAGACTCCAGTGGTTCCTCCTTGATCTTCAGTATAGCTCCTTCTCATCTGTAATGGGCTGAAGAACCATTGAACTGATAAACCAGGCACATGGGTATAAGTCCATAGGCCAGGTGAAGGCCTAGATATAAAATATATGGACTTTGTGACGACCACTACCAACATCCAGCCTAAAGAAGGACTGACATAGCATTTCCAACACCACTGATCTCATGGTTCCCTGTAGATGTCTCCCTTGTACCTACATTATGACCAGAGCTTGAGGAAGGGCCTCTCAATTTCCCCTGCTACACTTGGAATAGTATGAGGGACTCAGCAGAGGCTGGAAACTGAATTACTAGGCCCAGGGAGTTAATGTGGGACACTGACAAACCAATTGCAGAGTTGGTGCCATGTTGACCATTTATGTTAAAAATTCTTAACTATTCTAAACCATGCTGACATGAACTGTTTTGCAAATAAGTTTTGCTGTATAGCCATTGTTTTTTTAAATCCTAAATTTCTGAAAGTGAAGTTTGTTAGTATATGCTGTTTGTTTTGAAAGCTTTTGACATATATTATTGCCTTTCGCACAGCAAAATATATGGGTATAAGCTATGTTACTGCTTATAATGGTTAAGTCTTTTCTAATTTTTAAGTGGTGAAAGTTTAAATCAATACTTTCTATATTGTTCATTATTTGTGAATAAAGGTGGTATGATCACAGCTCACTACAGACTTGATTTCCCAGGCTCAAGTGATTCTCCCACCTCAGCCTTTGGAGTGGGACTACAGGCATGCATCACCACACCGGCTAAGTTTTTGTAGAGGCAAGGTTTTGTCATGTTGCCCAGGCTGGTCTCAAACTCCTCGGCTCAAGCAGTCTGCCCAGTAGGACTCCTAAAGTGCTGGATTACAGGCATGAGGCAATGGGCCCAGCCTATTTATAATTTTCTGTACTACTTTTTCTATTTTTATTTTTCTAAGAAACAAAGATCTCTGTAAAAGAATTTTTTGGAGCTTAAATGTGCACTCTTTTGTAATCACTTTAGGAAGTATATTAGTTGGACTTCTTTTTAAGCTGTCTTTGTTGTTTTCTTAATTTTTCATTTAGAATTTTCTTCTACTGACTAGACTAGTTTTTAGTTCTGACTTCCTTAATTATGTTAAAGACTACCACAGTTCCAAGAACACAGAATTAAAACCTGAGTCATTGTTACATTTCCTCATCTCCAAGTCTCTTGTCCTGTCTCCTTTATCTATTGAAATTTCAGGTCTGATGACTTTTTTTTTTTTTTTTTTTTGGAGACGGAATCTTGCTCTGTCGCCCAGGGTGGAGTGCAGTGGCGCCATCTCGGCTCACTGCAAGTTCCGCCTCCCAGGTTCATGCCATTCTCCTGCCTCAGCCTCCCGAGTAGCTGGGATGACAGGTGCCCACCACCGTTCCTGGCTACTTTTTTTGTATTTTTAGTAGAGACGGGGTTTCACTGTGTTAACCAGGATGGTCTTGATCTCCTGACCTTGTGATCCACCCTCCTTGGCCTCCCAAAGTGCTGGGATTACAGGTGCGAGCCACCGCGCCCAGCGTCTGATGACTTTTACTTTATAAGCTCACTGTGTCTTCCACATCTGTCCTTTATTTTACATTTCCCAAGTTTGTATCTTTAGGGCTCACTTTATTGGCAGCTGTACTGTTAGCTTCCTACCTTTGGTCTTTGTCTTTTTCTATTTCATCCTTTTTAATAGTGCTGGGTGGGAATATGTTTTTTCTTTTTTTATTTTCTTTTTTCTTTTTGATTTGGAGTCTTGCTCTGTCGCCCAGGCTGGAGTGCAGTGGCACGATCTTGGCTCACTGCAAGCTCCTCCTCCCAGGTTCACACCATTCCACTGCCTCAGCCTCCCGAGTAGCTGGGACTACAGGTGCCCACCATCACGCCCAGCTAATTTTTTGTATTTTTAGTAGAGATGGGGTTTCACCGTGTTAGCCAGGATGGTCTCAATCTCCTGACCTTGTGATCCGCCCACCTCGGCCTCCCAAAGTGCTGGGATTACAGGCGTGAGCCACCGGCCGGCCAGGAATATGTTTTTTCTTATTCAAAAAGCAGGCAGTGCCCCCACTCCTTTTTTTTTTTTTTTTTTTTTTTGGACAAAGTCTTGTTGTAACCCAGGCTGGAGTGCAGTGGCACGATCTCAGCTCACAGGCAATGCCATTTTTGAAAAAGTGTGGGGTATCTTCAACTAACCTAATATCACACCTAATATTTTATTGTATTTCCCTGTTCACAACTTTTTAGTCAGGTATCTGTCTTGTCTCTTGTTTTTTCATGTATGGCTTTTGCTTTCCGACATTCACACCATTGCTCATTGTGTTTTTTCGTTCTGGAACCCTTGTTTTCTAAATTCTACGTATGCTAATCTTACTAATACTAATTCTTACTAATTTTATGAGTTCATTAAGTCCCAACTTGCAGCATAATTTTTTTGTGAAACTTTTCCTGCTTCTCGGTACTAAAAATAATCTTTCTCTTGGAAGGTTTTTAGCACTTATCATAAACCAAAATTCCATGAAAAGTATTTTTATATACTATAGTTTATTATTTTATATTGCAGGTATTTGTGTTTATCTCTTTATCTTTTGTGTATGTATAAAATTTTTGCATTATGCAATCCCCCAAAAAGTTAATATATATTATTTGTGATACGGTGTGGATTTTTTCACATTCACAGCTCATTATGCCAGATAAGGCACAAAGGTTAAAGAATGTTTTTGTATCTTTGTTTCTTAAAACTTCTAGGAAAGTCATTGCACATTCATACTGCAACTTAACCTATTCTAGAGCTTTGGAATAGAGTATTTGGGATAAGTTATTTTCCTACACAGCAGGGCTTATTTGTGTATTTAAAACACTTTACTAGAAATGTAGATACACATTTAAATTGAGTAGTATACAGTCGTCCTAAAGATTGCTGTAAATTCTGAGATTAGATTGCATCATTTTTGTATAGGAACAGTGAAGGTTAATGACTTTCTATGTATATGTAACATATTTTCCATGAAATTCATTACTTACTGTGTTGCTGCAGGCTTTCTTTCAGGTATTTCAGGTTTGCTTTCCTACACATACTCATTAAAATATTTTATAATCACTATGTCCCTTGAATTACTTGTAGTAATGAACTCTAATTTCTGTATTAATAACCCTATGGACCATAGATATTTCACTTGTACTGTTGTTTATGGGATATAAAGCACTAGTGTTCCTTCATCACTACCAATTGACAAGATTGTATTAGGATGTTGAAAATACATCTTAAATAGTGTAAGTTCTTTTTTATTTTATTTGTTTATTTTTTTTAGGCAGAGTCTTTCTCTGTTGCCCACGCTGGAGTGCAGTGGCACAATCTTGGCTCGCTGCAACCTCCACTTCCCGGGTTCAAGCAATTCTCCTGCCTTAGCCTCCTGAGTAGCTAGGACTACAGGCGTGTACCACCATGCCCGGCTAATTTTTTGTATTTTTAGTGTAGATGGGGTTTCACCATGTTGGCCAGGCCGGTCTCAAACTCCTGACCTCAGCTAATCCATCCACATCAGCCTCCCAAAGTGCTGGGATTACAGGCATGAGCCACAACGCCCAGCCAGTATAAGTTCTTTGAAAGCCATGTTTGGGGATAGTGGTTACCATGTTGGACAGTGCACATATAACGAATCAGTCTGGGTCCAGTCTGGTGAGAGAATCGTTGCCAATAATTCAAATGGAGAAAAATTAATGTAAAGAATTAATTGGCCGGGCACAGTGGTGCACACCTGTAATCCTAGCACTTTGGGAAGCCAAGGCGGGGCGGATCACTTGAGTCCAGGAGTTCGAGACCAGCCTGGCCAACATGGTGAAACCCCATCTCTACTAAAAATAAAAAAATTACCTGGGTGTGGTGGCACACACCTGTAATCCCATCTCCTTGGGAGCCTGAGGCACGAGAATCACCTGAACCTGGGAGGCAGAGGTTGCAGTGAGCTGAGATTGCATCATTACATTCTAGTCTGGGTGACAGAGTAAGGCTCTGTCTTAAAAAATAATTATTAACTATTTAAAGACTTCAAATCATTTGTCATTTGGGAACTGCAAATCAAGACAACAGTGAGATCCTACTACATACCTATTAGAATGGCTGAAATTTAAAAATCTGACAATATCAATTTCCTGGGAGGTATGTGATGCAACAGAAACTCTGATTTCTTTTTTTTTTTTTTTTTGAGACGGAGTCTCACTCTGTTCACTCTGTTGCCCAGGCTGGAGTGCAGTGGCATGATTGTGGCTCACTGCAAGCTCCGCCTCCCGGGTTCACACCATTCTCCTGCCTCAGCCTCCCGAGTAGCTGGGACTACAGGCACCTGCAACCACACCTGGCTAATTTTTTTTGTATTTTTAGTAAGGGACGGAGTTTCACCGTGTTAGCCAGATGGTCTCAATCTCCTGACCTCGTGATCCGCCCGCCTCGGCCTCCCAAAGTGCTGGGATTACAGGTGTGAGCCACCGCGCCTGGCCCAGAAACTCTCATTTCTTGCTGATAGAAATGCAAAATGGTACAGCCAGTTTGAAAGACAGTTTGGCAATTTCATACAAAGCTAAACATAGTCTTACTCAATGTTCCAGCAGTTATACCCCTAGGTATATACATAGCTGATTTTAAAAATTAAGTACACAGAAAAACCTGCTTGTGAATGTTTTTTATTTGTAATTGCCTAATAGTGGTGACCCAGATGCCCATTATTTGGTAAATGGCTAACAAAGTGTGATACATCCATAGAATGGAATGCTATTCAAGAATTTTTTTGAATGGCCTATTTGGCCACTAAAAGACATGGATGAATGTTTTTGTTTTAAGACAGGGGCTTGCTCTGTTCTTCAGGCTGGAGGGAGTGCAGTGGAACATTCATGGCTCACTGCAGCCTCAGGCTCCTAGGCTCAAGCCATCCTCCTGTATAGCTGGAGCTACAGGCACATGCCACCATGTCCAGCTAACTTTTTTGTTCTTGTTTTTTGTTTTTTTATCCTTTATCTTTAGATATTTTTTCTTTTTATTTATTGTTAACTGATAAATTTTTTTATTTTTTGTTTTTTTGTGGAGAAGGAGTCTTGCTTTGTTTCCCAGGCTGGTCTTGAACTCTTGGCCTCAGCAATCGTTCTGCCTCGTCCCCTCAATGTACGGGGATTAGAGGTGTGAGCCACCGTTCCCAGCCAGACATGGATCTTAAATGCATATTATTAAAGTGAAAGATGTTAGTCTGAAAGGCCTACATGTTGTTAGACTCCAGTTACAGGTTGAGCAACCCTAATAGAAAAATCTGAAATCTGAAATGCTCTGAAGTTTGAAACTTTCTGAATCCCAACATATAGCTACATAAAAAATTCCACACATAGGCTGGGTGCAGTGGCCCATGCCTGTAATCCCAGCACTTTGGGAGGCCGAGGCGGGCAGATCACAAGGTCAGGAGATGGAGACCATCCTGGGTAGCACAGTGAAACCCCCGTCTCTACTAAAAATACAAAAAATTAGCTGGGCGTGGTGGCGGGCACCTGTAGTCCCAGCTGTTCGGGAGGCTGAGGCAGGAGAATGGCGTGAACCCAGGAGGCAGAGCTTGCGGTGAGCCGAGATCGTGCCACTGCACTTCAGCCTGGGCGACAGAGCGAGACTCCGTCTAAAAAAAAAAAAAAAAAATTCCACACATAACCTTATGTGACGGGTCACAGTTAAAACCAAGATCAAGGCGAGATGCAGTGGGTTACCCCTGTAATCCCAGCATTTGGGAGGTGAGGCAGGCAGATATCTTGAGCTCAGGAGTTCAAGACCAGCCTGGGCAACATGGCAAAACCCGTCTCTACCAAAAAAAAATAGCTGGGTGTGGTGGCTAGTGCTTATAGTCCCAGCTACTTAGGTGGCTTAGGCTGGAGGATTGCTTAAGCTTGGGAGGGGAGGTTGCAGTGAGCTGTGATCGTGCCACTGTACTCCAGCCTGGGTGACAGAGTAAGACTGTGTCTCAAAAGAAAAAGTAAAAAGGTCAAAACTTTGTTTCATGCACAAAATTATTAAAAATATTATGGCCAGGCACATAATACTACATACCTATTAGAATGGCTGAAATTTAAAAATCTGACAATATCAATTTCCTGGGAGGTATGTGATGGGATTACACCTGTAATCCCAGCACTTTGGGAGGCTGAGGCGGGCGGATCACCTGAGGTCGGGAGTTCGAGACCAGCCTGACCAACATGGAGAAACCTCATCTCTACTAAAAACACAAAATTAGCCGGGCATGGTGGTGCATGCTTGTAATCCCAGCTACTTGGGAGTCTGAGGCAGGAGAATCGCTCGAACCCAGGAGGCGGAGGTTGCAGTGAGCCTAGATTGTGCCGTTGCAATCCAGCTTGGGCGACGAGTGAAACTCTGTCTCAAAGAAAAAAAAAATTATGTAAAATTCCTTTCAGGCTATGTGTGTAAGGTATATATGAAACATAAACGAGTTTCATGTTTAGACTTGAGTTCCATCCCCAAGATGTCTCATTATGTATGTGCAAATATTCTAAAATTTGAAAAAACTGGAAGTCTGACACACTTCTTGTTCTAAGCATTTCAGATAAGGGGTACTCAACCCATATATTAATATGTGGAAAAAAGAAAACTATGATGATGATTAAAAAAGTAAAAACTAGTGGTTTCCTGAGAAGGGGAAGAGAAAGGGTTGAATGGGCAATACACAGGATTTTTAAAGTAAACTATTCTCCATGATAACCGTTAATTGTGCATACACAACACCAAGCATTTGTCAAAACCCTTAGAACTTCACAGAACAAAGAGTAAATGTGTTTTTTTCTTTCATAATTGAGATTTTGTTGGTTGTGTTGGGGATTAGTACACAGACATTTCAGTTTGTGCGCAATTCTTAACATACATACTGAAAATCTAAAAAAAAAGTTTGTAATTCTTTTTTAAAGTTATTCCAGTGACTTTCCAGCTTAAAATTTGGAGGCAAATTTTCCTTGAGGCTATCAAGTACCAGTGTCTTCACATGTTGATAAGCTGTTAAATACACTTCTCCAATTCAGTTAAAAGCATATACATAGCATACTCAAATTTTCAGTCTTTCACAGCACATTAACAAAGTTATTGGGAAAACAGGAATACCACAACCAAAGATGTTAAGAGTGCACACAATTCTGACAGGGAGAGCCATGATCAAGGAGTTTTTTTTTTTAGAAAATCCTGCTAACGGCCGGGTGCAGTGGCTCACGCCTGTAATCCCAGCACTTTGGGAGGCTGAGGTGGGTGGATCACAAGGTCAGGAATTCGAGACCAGCCTGGCCAATATGGTGAAATCCCATCTCTACTAAGAATACAAAGATTAGCTGGGAGTGGTGGCAGGCACCTGTAGTCCCAGCTACTCGGGAGGCTGAGGCAGGAGAATCACTTGAACCTGGGAGGTGGAGGTTGCAGTGAGCTGAGATCGCACCACTGTACTCCAGCCTGGGCGACAGATGAGACTCCGTCTCAAAAAAAGAAAAAAAAAAAGAAAGAAAATTCTGCTATAAAAAAACATGGAATAGAAATAATTTAAAATATCCAAGACATTAAAATGCAAATTTTTTTTTTTAAATTCAGGACTATAACTCCATGTTGCCATTTTATATACTTTGTCTTTTAGGATATGAAAAGTAACCCCCATCTAAGGAATGTTAAGCTGACACCCAAGACAGTCAAAGCCTCCGACAACAATTCAGTATCTCACACTGTTTTCTGGTTGTACCAAAAGATAACCAGTGAATGATTTCACCTCTTAAAAACAAAAAGCATTTACACTTTAAAAATGGGATGTGGGTGGGATTCCCTTCTTCTTAAAAATGTTTCTAGATGTACTAAAAAACTTGCATTTATACAATAGTTGATAAAAATATTCCTCTGGATTCTACTAGAATAGAAGGACCACTGATAATAGTATATGATATTAATCAGACTTGGCTTCTTTTTCTCCGGCTTCACCAGAAGCTGTATTCTTCTTGGTTTTGCTTTGTCCATTTTCTGCAGGTAAATCTATAGTTTTTTGGTTAGCCTCATCAGCCTCTTTTCTCTTTGCTCCCCTTTTCCCTTTTCTTTATACCTTTTACATGTATATATATGTGTGTGTGTGTATATATATATGTATCTAAATATATATTTATATACAAATATATATACTCTCTCTCTATATATATATATGCTAATTTTTGTAATTTTTTGTCTAGACAGGATTTTGCCATGTTGCCCAGGCTGGTCTTGAACTCCTGGGCTCAAGCGATCTGCCTGCCTTGACCTCTTAGAGTGCTGGCATTACAGGTGTGAGCCACTGTACCTGGCCCTGTTTGTACTTTCCTGCTGCCTTTTTTGACTTCATTTCCACTTTTCAGGAACAGGTTTAGCTGACAACCATGCCTGTCTCCTCTTTGACTCTTTCTTCACTTCGACTTCCACCTCTGCTTAGCTGACTTTCCTCTTGGGCATCATTGCAGTGGGGAGAGTGCATACTGGGTGCTAGTGGGCCATGGTGCACAGAGAGCCTTAGTGAGCTGGGCTGCTGGGCTGCCTGTTCACTGCCGCTCCTCCAACTGCGTGAGCTACTGATACCCGCTCAAAGAGTGACTTTGTTATGTGTAACATATGGGAGGTGTATTTTATGTTTTGTCCACATAAGAACCTAGAAGCAAAGGTACTCTAGTAGCAACAAGCAAAACATAGTGTCCAGTTCTTTTTTTTTTTTTTTTTTAAGATAGGGTCTCGCTGTCATTCAGGAGTACAGTGCTACAATCACGGCTTACTGCAGACTCGACTTCCCTGGCTCATTCGATTCTCCTACTTCAGCCTGCTGAGCAGCTGGGACTACAGGCACACACTACTACCCTAGCTAACTTTGTAGAGATGGGCTTTTGCCACGTTGCTCAGGCTGGTCTGGAACTCCTGGGATCAAGCCATCCTCCCTACCTTGTCTACCCCTGTGCTGGTATTACCAGTGTGCAGTTCTATTTTTTTTTTTTTTTTTTTTTTTTGAGATGGAGTCTTGCTCTGTTGCCCAGGCTGGAGTACAATGGTTCAATTTCAGCTCACTGCAACCTCTCTCTGCCTCCTAGGTTCAAGCGATTCTCCCGACTCAGCCTCCCGAGTAGCTGGGATTACAGGCATGCGCCACCACGCCTGGATAATTTTTGTATTTTTAGTAGAGACGGGGTTTTGCCATGTTGGCCAGGCTGGTCTAGAACTCCTTACCTCAGGTGATCTGCCTGCCTTGGCCTCCCAAAGTGCTGGGATTACAGGCGTGAGCCATTGTGCCCGGCCAACCAGTGTGCAGTGCTTATTCTCTGATATCATTTTCTAGTAAAAGGAACCCAGTCTCTTTCTTGTATTGGTTGATTCTAGAACTGGGGCAAGGAATATACAAGGTGAACCTGGAGCATCTTGTGCCAATAAGTAGCTAAGTGCTAAAAAAGAAATGAAAAACCACACAGAATGATGTGATTATGTCATAAGGACTTGGGAGCCAACTAAAAGAGCTCCCATTGGCCAAAGCTGAAACAATTTGCACAACAAAGTAAAGTAGTATTGAATTATGTCAGACACGGTGGCTCATGCCTGTAATCCTAGCACTTTGGGAGACCGAGGCACGTGGATCTCTTGAGATCAGGAGTTCAAGACCAGCCTGGCCAACATGGTTGAAACCCCATCTCTACTAAAAATACAAAAATTAGTTGGGTGTGGTGGCACATGCCTGTAATCCCAGCTACTCAGGAGGCTGAGGCAGAAGAATTGCTTGAACCCAGGAGGCAGAGGTTGCAGTGAGCAAAGATCGCACCACCACACTCCAGCCTGGGCAACAAAGAGAGAACCTGTCTCCAAAAACAAAGCAAAACAAATAGTATTGAATTAGAACCCCAAGTATAAAATAAATGATGAGTGTATACTGATATAAATGATTGAATAAATAAATAGTTGAGAATAGACAAGTCTTCCATGTGAGAGAATTATAATTTGTGTAAATACCTCCTCAAGGAGGTGGAGTGGAGCTTCTACCCCTTAAATGTGGGCTATACATAGTGACTTTCTTCTGAAGGGTACACTATGGAAAGAGTAAGAAAAGTACAGAGGTGAAACCTGACAAAACACTACGTCAGCCAAGTGATTTAGGTCAATATCAACATTGGTTAATTATGTTGCTAGTATGTACTCTTGATATGAGGTGATAAAAATGGCATGTTACTGGCTGGGCGTGGTGACTCAAGCCTGTAATCCCAGCACTTTGGGAGGCTGAGGTGGGTGGATCACGAGGTCAGGAGATCGAGACCATCCTGCCTAACACAGTGAAACCACATCTCTACTAAAAATACAAAAAAAAATTAGCCAGGGTGGTGGCACACACCTGTAGTTTCAGCTACTCGGGAGGCTGAGGCAGGAGAATCGCTTGAACCCAGGAGACAGAGGTTGTAGTGAGCCGAGATTGCGCCATTGCACATTAGCCTTGGCAACAAGTTAACTTCATCTCAAAAAAAAAAAAAAAAAGGCATGTTACTTCTCCTTTCTTCTCAAATCCCATCCCTTGTCTAGTTATGACAAAAACATCAGACAAATTCCAGTGAGGAACCTATTAGAAGATGCCTGATCAATATTTCTCAGAACTCCTATGGTCATCAAAAACCAGGAGAATCTGAGAAACTGTCACAGCCAAAAGGAGCTTAGAAAGACCTGCTGACTGAATGTAATATTGTATCCTGGATGGACTCCTAGACCAGAAGGTCATTAGGCAAGAAGTAAGAAAAATCAGGCCGCTCGTGGTGGCTGATGCCTGTCGTTGTGGCACTTTGGGAGGCGAGGTGGGTGGATCACTTGAGGTCAGGAGTTCAAGACCAGCATGGCCAACATGGTGAAACCTTGTCTCTACTAAAAGTACAAAAATGAGCTGGGCGTGATGACAGGCGCCTATGATCATAGCTACTCTAGAGGCTGAGGCAGGAGAATCACTTGAACTTGGGAGGCGGAGGTTGCAGTGAGTCGAGATTGTGTCACTGCACTCCAGCCTGGGCAACAGAGTGAGACTCCCTCTCAAAAAAAAAAGAAAAAATTCAAAGTATGGGCTTTTGTTAGTGTATCAGTATTGGTTTATTGTAACAAATGTACCATACTAATGTAAGATGTTAATTATAGGAGTAACTATATGTAAAGTATTTAGGAATTTTCTGTACTATCTTCATAACTTTTTTTTTTTTTGTAAATCTGAAAGTTCTAAAAAAAGTTTATTTAAAAATTAAGCAATGAACTCTGTGTATTAATCCACACACAGAAATGGTTAGAGGGCCATTAACTACTAACAGAAGTGAAAAGAGGACTATACTGTCAGAAACACAGTAAAAGCAAATGCAGGGAGCAGGTACTATAATAAGGAAAAGAAGCCCCTCCAAGCTATGCCTTGTAGTGCTCCTCTAGTACCTTCCTTTTACAAAGCCTAATACTGCAACAGATGGCAAAAGATAAATGTTTACAGGGTCCAGCTTCAGTGTCAAAAAGCAGGGCAAATTTATTTCAATTTATTGTCTCTCATTGGAGACACTTATCTCATTGGAGATGAGAGACCATAAATTGATAAGTGAAGCAGGCATATAATGGGAATGAATTAAATTACTCAATAGAGAGCATAAGGACTGAGAAGAAAATATACTTAGGGGAGACCTCTAGGTAATACTAACAGGTAAGAAATACAGGGTGGGAAAGATAACTGAAAGGAAAGGAAAAAAGTCTTGTCTGTTAAGAGAGTTTCAAGAAATGTCTATTGCATTTAGCAACGTTGGTGTCACTGGTGAGTTTGGTGAAGTAGCAACTGTAGAATGAGTTTGTATGTGAATGAATGAATGAATGAAATGAACAGGAATAGATACAGTGACTGCAACAATTTTTTCAAATGATCCTTGGCCCTAAAGGTGAGATAGAGATAAGATTATAGCAAGTATTAACTTTTTAAAATAAAGTTGGGGGGAAGGGATGGTATGTTAATTAAAGAATGTAAACTCCATCAGGGCAAGAATGTTTGTCTGTTTTGTTTATTGCTGTATTGCCAGTACCTGAAATAGTTCTAGATATGTTCAGCATATTTGTTGCATGACTAAGAAATACTTGAGCATTTCAGTAGAGGTAGAAGTTGAATATATGGCATTTCCCAGAAATGTTTTCTGTACAAGATTACTGAGGAAGTAGGAGAATATCAATGAATGTATGCAGAAGGAAATGTCAAGAAGGGGCAAGGTTAAAATATTCAACATTGGCATTATTATTGTACAAAACACTAAAGCAATTTTTAAAACATCATCTAGGTGTGGTGGCTCATGCAGTTAATTCCAGCAGTTTTTAAGGCCGAGGTGGGAGAATCATTTGAGGTCAGGAGTACGAGACCAGCCTGGCCAACATGGTGAAACTCCGTCTCTATTGAAAATACAAAAATTAACTGGGCATGGTGGTGGGGTCTGTAATCTCAGCTACTCGGGAGGCTGAGGCAGGAGAATCGCTTGAACCTAGGAGGAGGATGCTGCAGTGAGCTAAGAGAGTGCCACTGCACTCCATCCTGGGCGACAGAGCAACTCTGTCTCAAAAAACAAACAAAAGAAAGTTACCTTCATACCTTTTATACATAAACTTATGTTTTGCTCTTTGCACTTTTTTGAATTACTGAGAGAAGTTTCTTTTAGTTAGGGATTATATTTCTTCTATAGTAGTGATCATTTTTTATAAAGCAAAGTAAACCTAAATCGAATGGAATCTTTTTTTATCTTTTTTTCAGTCTACAAATAAGAAACCTCGAAAATCTCCAGGTGAGAAGAGCAGAATTGAAGCTGGAATTAGAGGAGCAGGCCGTGGAAGAGCTAATGGGCACCCTCAACAGAATGGGGAAGGGGAGCCCGTCACATTATTTGAGGTGGTGAAACTGGGGAAAAGTGCAATGCAGGTAAATTTTAAGTTTTTATTTCATGTATAAAGCAATACAGTTAATAACTTGGGTGGAATCAGTTAGTGTATATATTGGCACTTTATATGCTGCTGTTGATTATGTAAGCAACCTTTCAGTTTATCCTGAAAGGTTATTTTGCTTTGTTTTGCAAAGAGTGTCAGGAATGGCTGTTTAATAGTAAGATGTACTTTTGTTTAAATTGTTGTAAGTAAAAAGGTCTACTAGAAGCTGCCCAAGAGAATTTTTATTGTCTTGATTTTTTTTATTTGAATCTAATTTAGTGTAAGTAACACATGTGTCTTTCAGAGTATTTGAAAGAAGAAAGGATATAAAAAAAAATTCTTAAGTAGTGAATTAGGAATAACCAGAACTACATCATTTGTAACTTTCTTTCTTTTTTTTTTTTTTCTTGAGACGGAGTCTGGCTCTGTCGCCCAGGCTGGAGTGCAGTGGCGCGATCTCGGCTCACTTCAAGCTCCGCCTCCCAGGTTCACGCCATTCCCCTGCCTCAGCCTCCTGAGTAGCTGGGACTACAGGTGCCTGCCACCACGCCTGGCTAATTTTTTATATGTTTTTTAGTAGAGATGGGGTTTCACCGTGTTACCCAGGATGATCTCGATCTGCTGACTTCGTGATCCACCTGCCTCGGCCTCCCAAAGTGCTGGGATTACAGGCATGAGCCACCGTGCCCGGCCATAACTTTCTTACTCTTTTATCTCTTCTCATTTAGTCCATAAATACTAAGTATTCTGCAGGAGCACCATTCTCACTAATGCATTGTAAGGATAAGCCATAATTATTTTTCTTTAGTGTGTATATTTTTATCACTATCATTAAATGTGTTTATTATTTATGTTTGTCTCTACATTTTTAAAAATTTTAAAATGCTAGAGGTGTAATTATTTGGCTAAAGGATATTTTTAAATTGTGAAATATATAAATACTATATTTCTGTCCCGTAAATTGTACTATTTCACCTTTCACGAGAAGTGTACAGGAGAATTGCTTGAACCCAGGAGGTGGAGGTTGCAGTGAGCCGAGATTGTGCCACTGCACTCCAGCCTGGGGTACAGAGCCAGACTCCATCTCAAAAAAAAAATTAGGTAATTGTGAAACGGAATTATTATTAGAACTAAAACAGACAACTTTTCATTAGTATACTTTCTATTATATTTTTTACCTATATTTCTTTTTGAAGCCCTTAAAGGTGTTTAGTGTTTCTTTCTTTTTATGTATGTTACCAGATTGATGCGTTGTGTTCAAGAGTCTTGGAATTTGTGTGGGCAGGGAAGGAGGTGGAATAGTGGGATGATGCTAAATGGTGAAACATATATTGAATTTCCAGTTACCCAAAGCAATGGATGACAATATTTAAATTATATAAGTTTAATATAAAAATAGATTTGTGACCTTTTGCCATTAAGCTTGATAATTTATTCATTATACTTTTGTTTCTGAGACAGTCTTGCTCTGTTGCCCAGGTTGGAGTGCAGTGGCACCATCTTGGCTCAGTGCAACCTCCACCTTCTGGGTTCAAGGGATTCTTGTGCCTCAGCCTCCTGAACAGCTGGGATTACAGGTGTGTGCCAGCACGCCCAGCTAATTTTTATATTTTTAGTAGAGATGGAGTTTCACCATGTTGGCCAGGCTGGTCTGAAACTCCTGACCTCAAGTGATGCACCTACCTCTGCCTTCCAGAGTGCTGGGATTACAGGCATGAGTCACCATGCCTGGCCTCATTATACTTTAATAGAAGAATTGTTAACAAGCTACGGAAGCATTAATTTTAACGACCTTTTCTTTTGCTTCCCACCTTTAGGTAGAAATACAAGCAGAAAAATGACAGAAATGTATTTTTATGTAAAATTTTGATAATTGCATTTCAGATATTTTTCTTCTCTCTCTCTTTTTTTTTTTTTTTGTTTGAGATGGAGTGTCTCTCTGTCGCCAGGCTGGAGTGCAGTGGCATGATCCCGGCTCACTGCAACCTCCGCCTCCCAGGTTCAAGCGATTCTCCTGCCTCAACTTCCCAAGTAGCTGGGACTACAGGCGCACACCACCATGCCCAGCTAATTTTTGTATTTTTAGTAGAGACGGGGCTTTACCACGTTGGCCAGGATGGTCTCAATCTCCTGACCTCGTGATCCGCCCACCTCGACCTCCCAAAGTGCTGGGATTATAGACCTGAGCCACTGCGCCCGGCCTTGCTTCTTTTTTTTTAAATGTGAGCCTTTATTTTATCAGATATTTATGTAAAAATAATTTTCATGCATGGTATTAAAGCTTAATACCAGTCCTTATTTTTAATATTAACAAACTCTTATCATCATCTATATTTGAAATAAAACATTGACCAGTAGAAGTGTTTTCAGTTTTAATTCATGGTATTCTACTCTTCATCCATATTACTCTTTTCTAATTATGCTCTTATGCTGTGTCTCTTCTGCTGAAACTTTTTTTTTTTTTTTTTGGAGAATGAGTCTCTGTCAGCCAGGCTGAAGTACAGTGGACAATCTCAGCTCACTGCAACTTCTGCCCCACAGGTTCAAGCGATTCTCCTGCCTCAGCCTCCCGAGTAGCTGGGGTTACAGGTGCCTGACACCACGTCTGGCTGATTTTTTGTTTGTTTGTTTGTTTGTTTTGTATTTTTAGTAGAGATAGGCTTTCACCGTGTTGGCCAGGCTGCTCTCAAACTCCTGACCTCAAGTGATCTGCCCGCCTCACCCTCCCAAAGTGCTGGGATTACAGGCATGAGCCACCGCTCCCAGCTGTCTTCGGCTGAAACTTTTTGTTTCTCATTTTCTGAAAGATAATGATCAATAGTCAGGACTCTGGTACCTTCCATAATTTGGTTTTAACCCACCTTTCAACGTCTTACTGTTTCTCTCTTGAAATCTGCTTCATGTTATTTTTACTTTACTGTAATTTTAATTATTAATTTTTTTTACTGGCTATATTTAAAATAATTTATAAACTTTTGTAATTTTTTTATGTGGCAGTCTGTTGGGCACATTTTTTTCTGTGAATTTACCTTCTGATTTTTATTATTTTGGCAGTACTTCCTAAAATAGTTGGGTCATGGTTTATTTAATTAGATTTTATTTGAACTGTTTCCAGTTTTATTGTATTAAAAATAGTACTTCTTTAGGCTGGGTGTAGTGGCTCACGCCTGTAATCTCAGCACTTTGGGAGGCTGAGGTGGGTGGATCACTTGAGGTCGGGAGTTTGAGACCAGTCTGGCCAACATGGTGAAACCCTGTCTCTACTAAAAATACAAAAATTAGCTGGATGTGGTGGTGTGCTCCTGTAGTCCCAGCTACTCAGGAGGCTGAAGCAGGAGAACTGCTTGAACCCAGGAGGCGGAGGTCACAGTGAGCCAAGATTGTGCCACTGCACTCCAGCCTTGGCGACAGAGCGAGACTTCATCTCAAAAAAAAAACAAGAAAAAATAAAGAGCACAGCTGTGCGTGGTTGCTCACGCCTGTAATCCCAGCATTTTGGGAGGCCCAGGTGGGCAGATCAGAAGGTCAGGAGTTTGAGACCAGCCTGGCTGATATGGTGAAACCCCCTCTCTATTAAAAATACAAAAAAATTAGCTGAGCATGCTTGCGCAAGTCTGTAATCCCAGCTACTCAGGCGGCTGAGGCAGGAGAATTGCTTGAACCCGGGAGGTGGAGGTTGCAGTGAGCCAAGATTGTGCCACTACATGCCAGCCTGAGTGACAGAGCGAGACTCCGTCTCAAAAATAAAAAATAAAGAGCAAGATAATACAAGCAGACATCAGTGATTTAGAAACAAAGTAGGTATTTCTGTGGTTTGTATGGAAGAAAACTACAAAGTGATGAACAGGATTGGGTTTAGGGCAGAGAAGCATATACTTATAGGCAGGAGTTTGGTTGTTGAGTGTTAAAGTGCTTCATGAAGAATAGGAGAATCGAATCGGGCTTATTACATGAAGCCAAGGCCTAATGCGAGTCTCCCCATTTGTAAAGCAGGCTGAAGGAAAGTGCCAATAACTACTGCATAGGCTTATGTTTAGGGTAATCGTGTATCTCAAGTTACCCTTGAGACGCCCAGTTTGTGCTTATTGTCCATGTATTTATTAATAGAGGCTCCTTTAATATTCAGAAGGGTAGTAGTTTGCATGGCAATTTTTATTAAAACATCACTTACAGGAAATCAAAAGCTGAGGAAAGGGAGAAGGTGGATATAATTCTTATAACTGACACCTGAATTGAAATGTCTGTTCATTTGGTTGGTGGCTGGGTCTGTGAAAATTCCCAATGTTGTCTTAGGGAAGAGTCTGAAAATTCCCACTTTTGTCTTTTATATGATCTGGTTCTGCCATGGAGGTAATGATAGAAACATAAGAGGGGAGGGATAAATAATAAAATAATAAATAGGTATATTGAAGATGCTAGAGGGATGAAAGAAGAAATTCTGTCTTATGCAAAATAAGGAACAGATGAAACAAGATATGAAACAGGAGCAGTCTTGAAAATTGAAAGTAAATTCTTAAAGTAAAACAGTACATTATGTTACTGAGGAAAAATACTGCTTTAGGTGCCATGAGAGCGAGAATTCAAGTATTGGCATTTATTAGACTCAGTTAGAATGTAGTCCAGAGAAATAAGGAGGTAAGAAAACATGAAAGAGCCATTTAAAGACTTTGGTATGGATTGAAGGGTTCCAGAATATACCAAGGGAAGAGATCAGAGGGAAGAAAAGAGATGAAGGATTTTTTTTTTTTTTTTTTTTGAGACAGAGTCTCACTCTGTCGCCCAGGCTGGAGTGCAGTGGTGCAATCTCGGCTCACTGCAAGCTCCGTCTCCCGGGTTCACACCATTCTCCTGCTTCAGCGTCCCAAGTAGCTGGGACTAAAGGCACATGTCACCATGCTCAGCTAATTTTTTTCTTTTTAGTAGATACAGGGTTTTGCCATGTTATCCTAGGCTGGTCTTGAACTCTTGGACTCAAGTGATCCTCCTACCTCAGCCTTCTAAAGTGCTGGCATTACAAAATTGAGCCAGCACACCCAGCCCAATCTCTTTCCTTTTAATGGCTGCATGTATACCACATTTTCTAGTCTATTATTGTTGGGCATTTGGGTTGATTTTATGTCTTTCCTATTATGTATAGTGCTGCATTGGACATACACATGCATGTATGTTTATAATAGAATGATTTACATTCCTTTGGGTATATACCTGTTAATGGAATTGCTGGGTCAAGTGGTATTTCTACCTTTAGTTCTTTGAGGAATCATGGTCTTAGATACAATTTTTGAAGAGATAATTTTGGAGAAATTTCCAGAAAAATTTCCTTTGATCCAAAGTTTGTTCTCAGGAGTGAGCAAGATAAGTCAAAATAATTACATAGCTGTAAATAGTGTAGTGTAACTGAAGTATTAAGGAAATTTTGAAAGATTTCATCAAGGAATGTCTGATCCTTTTCTTTATAATGCAATTAATGTTGAAATACACAGTAAAATAAATTCTCCTGGTAAATTGCATTATAAAATTTACCAGGAGAGTAAAAAGGTGCTTTTTAAAAGTTTGTATTGGCCAGGCATGGTGGCTCATGCCTGTAATCCCAGCACTTTGGGAGGCCGAGGTGGGCAGATCACAAGGTCAGGAGATCGAAACCATCCTGGGTAACACAGTGAAACCCCGTCTCTACTAAAAATACAAAAAATTAGCTGGGCGTGGTGGTGGGCGCCTATAGTCCCAGCTACTCGGGAGGCTGAGGCAGGAGAATGGCGTGAACCCGGGAGGCGGAGCTTGCAGTGAGCCGAGATTGCGCCACTGCGCTCCAGCCTGGGCAACAGAGTGAGACTCCGTCTCAAAAAAAAAAAAAAAGTTTGTATTAAAGAGGAGATATACAGAGTTGTAATGTGAGTATTAGTGAAAGAAATGTTAGTGAAAATGTTGGAGCCAGCTAAAGCATTACTTGGATAGATGTGTTATCTTAAGGGCATTAATGCTATAAGCAAAAGCAAAAGAAACTAGAAAAAAGAAAAACAGCAAACCTAACATTACTGTGAAGAAAGCAATAATAAAAGTAGAAATGGAAGTTAAATAGAAAGGTTAAAGAAGGTCAACTAAACCCACATATTTGAGTCTAAGAAAACTTTAGGACCAGAAGGTTTTATCTTAGGAATACCAAGATGGTTTAGTATTAGAAAATCTTTTAGTATAATGTCCAGATAATCTCATTACAGGAGGAAAAAGCCTATACTTACCTGAATTGATGTAGGATGTTTAGAAAAATTATGTGCTAATATATAGCTAATAGTTTTTATAAACAGAAACTTTTGATAATTAGGAACAAGAGGGAACTTCCTTAGCTTGTAAAGATTATCTCCCCCAAACCTACAGCTCAGATTATGTCATTTTAAAATAACAGTGAAGTTTCGGTGTATTCCCAGGATATAAGCATTATCACTGCTGTTCAGTACTGGAACACCTAGCCAATGCATTAAAAAAAAAAGAGCTATAGCAATTGAAGATGAAGATGTAAAAGTATCCCTATTGGAAGAGGATATAATTGTGTTGAAATTTCAAGAGAAACCGTAGACTGTTAGAACTAATGAGAGCATTCAGCAATGCTCCTGGATAGAAAGTTTAAAAAATCAGTAGCCTTCTGTATGGCATTAATAACCAGTTAGAACAAGTAATCAGAAATGAGCATATTCAAGATAGAAGAAAAATCAATGAAGTACAAAATAAAAATCTAATAAAAAATTTGGGTGGAACAGAACAAAATACTATTTTAAAAACCCATCATATTGAGTAATTAAAAAGACCTGACCATACCAATAGTCAGTAAGGTTGTACAACAGCAACTAGTGGGAGTACAGATCAGTGTACAGGTTCTCCTTTGGAGACTATTTTGGTAATATCAAGAAGAGTTGAATGACTTACTGTCCTGTTTTAATTCAGTCAGTAAATATTTAATGAGTGTTTACACTGTGGAAACACTTTTTTCCTTCTTTGTTTTCTTTACAAAGAATATAACATTAAAGAAAACCAATTCAATTCTTAGATATAACCTCTGGATACAATTTTTTTACATGTTTATAAAAGGCATATATAGGAATGAATATTTTTTTCATTGCTTTGTTTATACTAACAAAAAAATAAAAATCCCAAATTTCTGTAATAAACAGGATAATTGATAAACTGTGGTATATGTAAACTCTGAAAAAAAAATCTTTTTTAAGACACAGTCTCGCTCCGTCGTGCAGATTGGGATGCCAGTGACATGGTCCCAGCTCACTGTAACCTCTGCCTCCCAGGTTCAAGTGATTCCTGTGCCTCAGCCTCCTAAGTAGCTGTGATTACAGGTGTGCGCCAGTACTCTTGGCTAAATTTTTTGTATTTTTAGTAGAGACGAGGTTTCCCTATGTTGGCCAAGCTGGTCTTGAACTCTTGGCCTCAAGCAGTCTGCCTGCCTTGGCCTCCCAAGGTACTGGGACTACAGATGTGAGCCCCCATGCCTGGCCTGAAATTATTTACTGCATTTAAAATGAGTAAACTAGAATTCTAGGTACCAGTACGAATAAATTTTAAAAATGGATTTTAAAGGTCCAATGCAAATTGCAGAATGATGCATAACACATGATGCTACAGTACTTATAAAGTGTGAACATATACTTAAGGTTATTTAACATCATGTTTTTTATATTGATTACTTTCTGAAAAGTTAGGAGAAAAAGAATAGGATCACAAAGGTTTATAGGATATATAGGTATACCTCAGAGATACTGTGGATTTGGTTCCAGTGAGTCATACAAACTTTTTGGCTTCCTAGTACATATAAAAGTTATATTTACCCTATAGTGTATTGTGTGTGCAATATCATTATGTCTGAAAAAAACCAATGTACGTACCTTAATTAAAAATACTATTAAAAATGCTAATGAACATCTGAACCTTCAGTGAGTCATAATCTTTTTGCTAGTGGAAAGTCTTGCCTTGATGTTGATAGCTGTCGACTGATCAAGTGGCTGTGGTAGTTTCCTAAAACAAGACAACAATGAAGTTTCTGCATCAGTTGACTCTTCCTTTCATGAAAGATTTCTCTGTAGCATGCAATGTTGTTTGATAGCATTTTACCACAGTAGAACTATTTTCAAAATTGGAGGAAGTCCTCTCAAAGCCTGTCACTGCTTTATCATATAAATGCATGTAATATTCAGAATCCTTTGTTGCCATTTCAGCAGTGTTCACGGCATCTTCACCAGGAGTAGGAGTTTGGTAGGCAGTAGCAGAAGACGTTTCTTAATTTAGAAACAGGAAATGCAAAGATAAAATCTATTATCCGACCATAGAGGACAGTAGATTCCCTTGTAAAAATGGAGCTGAGAGAAACTACATTCTGACCATTGAATACTTTTTGTAAAATTGATGGTATTTTAGAAAGAAAATGACTTGTTTGTATTTTCATTTTTAGAAATGCCTTTCCGGAAGCAATTTAGATGATGATTTGGTGGGCAAGTAAGGCTGGAATCAGACCAATCAAAGGCTTTTTAAACACTGATCCATTAGGGAACTAAAGAAAGTTCAAATTTATTTATTTATTTATTTATTTATTTATTGAGATGGAGTCTTGCTCTGTCGCCCAGGCTGGAGTGCAGTGGTGCGGTCTCGGCTCACTACAAGCTCCGCCTCCCGGGTTCATGCCATTCTTCTGCCTCAGCCTCCCGAGCAGCTGGGACTACAGGCGCCCGCCACCATGCCCGGCTAAATATTTTTTGTATTTTCAGTAGAGACGGGGTTTTACCGTGTTAGCCAGGATGGTCTTGATCTCCTGACCTTGTGATCCACCTGCCTGGGCCTCCCAAATTAGAAAGTTCAAATTTATAGAAGGTCAGTGAGAATGGAGAGGAAGTGACAGATTGTGCAGATATTAAGGCTCTGGAATGATTATGAAAAATGAGAAAGAGGAAGTAATCTAAGGTGGTCCCTAGTTGTTTGACTTGGTAGTGTTCACTGAAAGAAAGTTTGTGTGAATACAGGTATTGGAAGATGGCTATGAGAGTAGTTTGGACATCCTGACTTTTAGATCTGTGACATTAAATACATGTTGAATTTTGGAACTTTCAAGCTGTATAGTCTAAGTGATATTCTTTGCTTTAGTAGTTATGAGTAAGAGCTTGTTAATTTCTGTAATCCATTGGCATTTTCATTTTGTACACCTAGATATCAACTATAAAAGTTGGACTATAGGGCTGGACATGATGGCTCAGTCCTGTAAGCCCAGTACTTTGGGAGGCTGAAGCAGGCAGATCTCTTGAGCCAGGAGTTCGAGACCAGCCTGGGCAACATGGCAAAACCCAGTCTCAACCAAAATACAAAAATTAGCCAGGTGTGGTGGCATTTGTCTGTAGTCCCAGCTACTCAGGAGGCTGAGTTGGGAGAATCACCTGAGCCCGGGAAGTCAAGGCTGCAGTGAGCTGTGATGGTGCCATTGCACTCCAGCCTGGGCAACGGGAGTGAGGTTCTGTCTCAAAAAAAAAAGTTGGACTGTCATTTATGCATTCAACAAAAATTCCAAGCTAATTGGGTTAGGCGCAGGGCTACAATATTAGTTAAACTCACCTGACCCTTACCTTCATGGACTTTCCAGTCTTGGAAGAAGAAATAGTTTATACCAATCAAATGATCTATTAATATACAATTAAAAACTGTTGATTAACACTAAGCAAACTTTCTTTGGTCTTAGTGTAGTGATAACAACAGCCTATGTGAATAAGGAACTGTTGTTAGCCTATAAATTAAGTATACTTAGTGAGACAATTTGGTCTTCTGTTTGCTTTTGACAACTGACTTTGAAGGTGAAACTAATTTTGTCCATTTAAATATGATTGGGCAAGAGATGGGTGTCTTAGAGATTGTGATTAGACATTCTCTATCCCTTAGGGTTAGTAAGCTTTGTTCTAGTATCAAAGAAAAGTATGGACTTTTATAGTGACATTGGTTTCTTCCAACCTCCGAATTATAGATGAGTTACATGCCAAATCGCTTTGTATCATCAAATGGAGAGGAATTCTCAAGCTGGGCTTGAGATTTACTCTATGACTATACCAAGGAAAGAGGAAAGCAGCTGTGGGTTTATTTAAATTCCACTTGTTAACTTGTAAGTGTTAGAACTGACAGTTACATAGTAACTGTAATAGGGCTTGTATGCATTTCTCAGCTATTAATAGAATGGATAAAAGTGTTCTAATAATTTTCTAATATTCATTGACGGAGAAGCTTGAAAGTTCCAAGAAGTATTAAAATGGCCAAAGAATGTATAAGGATTGTAATTATAAACAAATGATACTGAGACATTAGATGAGAGGACACATATACTATTGATTAAAATGAAACTTCATGACAAAGATGGGGAGAACACATTGAAAGACAGAAATACTGTAATGAAGTTAAGGAGTAAAATTTTGTGGAACTAAGCAAATGTAAGTACTTGAATAGAATTAATACTTGAGTGTATAATACAAGAAATGTGTTAATAGCTGTGACTGCTACAGTGCAAAATATTGGGTACAGAATTTAAAATCATAATATTCTAAACATTTAGAGTCTTTGCCTGAAGATAAAATTGGAAAACTGAAAATAGCAGTTGTTTAAACAAGATAAATGTTTATTTTTCTCATATGTAAAAGATCATAGATACGTGTTTTTTTTCCATGGGGACTGGTGGATTGTGAAATAATTGAAATTCTCAATATTTTAATAATCATTAAAGTATATTTTATTGTAATTTTAGCAGTATACCTTTTGATGTTTTTCAAAACTGGATTTTCCATTTAAAAAAGGAAGAAGCTGCTAAGGCAGCACAATGGGAGGCAGCCAACTCTAGGTCTTTATTCTAAGCACCCTCTGGATATCCTCCTATGCTGTTTTCATTCCTCTTGCCTGACCCTGGTGGGCACTCTGGGCCTAATGCTTCTTACTAGTGGTGAAGGCCAGACATATCTCACCTAATATGTACCATGAACAAGTTAATGTGCTACGTGTTGTGGTGAGGTAAGGGGCAGGGTGGGTCCCAGGCTGGTCCCACGCACTGGGGTTTTGAGAGGAACTGTTCCAGTTTATATCCCTTATTTCTGAAAAAACATGCGCAAGTGACCAGAGCATGGTGAACTTTAGTGAGCATACCTTTTTGGATGTTGATTGCCTTCCTAACCCCAGCTATGGCAGAAAGGATGTTTAAAGGCCCACTAGTGCAGCCAGATATCATTGTGTTGGTGGGTGAACCTGGTGAGCACCCACAATTTGGAAAAGGAAGACCTGAGCCAATGATAACAACACTCTTGTCACAAATTATTATTGCCAGGTTGTCTGTGCCTTTGAACTCAGACAAAGTTGTGCACTACAAGTAGTGCATCATCTATACCAAGTTGTAGCAGAAAACCTTTCAGAAGACTGTTTGCAGTGGACATTGCTGGACATTGCCCTGCCTATTTTGAGAGGAGGACTAAGGATAAATTACTCTTAGGCCTGTGGCAGCCCCAGAATGCAGTTGTGTAAAGAGTCCTTCTGCTGGTAATCTCTATGTGGATAAGAAATTGCCACCTACTTATACCCACCATGAAGTATTTGGCTACTAAGCTTAGCGTTGTCATTTTAGTGGTCCTGGTGGCCATTGTTGCTGGCATTGTAGTTCTGGTGATCACCATCAGGAGAAAGTTGGGGAAACGTAAGAAGATAGAGATCAAGGGTTGAGGGAGTTGAATATATGGGCAAGTGTATTAGTTTGTTCTCACATGGCTATCAGGAAATACCTGAGACTGGGTAATTTATAAAGAAAAGAGATTTCATTGACTCGCAGTTCTGCATGGCTGGGGAGGCCTCAGGAAACTTAGAATCATGGTGGAAGGCACCTCTTTATAGGGCAGCAGGAGGGAAAATGAGTGCTAGCAGGAGAAATGCCAGATGCTTATAAAACCATCAGATCTCATGAGGACTCACTCACTGTCATGAGAACATTATAGGGGATACCACCCCCATGATTCAGTTACCTCCCACCGGGTCCATCCCATGACACATGGGGATTATGGGAATTACAATTCAAAAATGAGATTTGGGTAGAGACATAGCCAAACTATATCAGCAAGTATGGGTCTGTAGTAGGGAAGACATAAAGGGAGGGTTCAGGATCGGTTCAGAGTGAAACTTAATTCTCGGTCCAAGGCAGATACTTCCTCCATCATCATCCCCAACTTCCCTTCCTCCCTTTCCTTCTATTCTTCAATTTGATGGTTTTGACCCAGGACTACCTCTCCTTCTGGCTTCATGTCCCAACCTTTCTTGAAGTGCTGTTTCTGATATTCTTTCTTCCTCTTGGTCCAGGGCCAAGAAATCTGACTCTTGAATTCAGCAAAGGTAGATGTAAGAGGTCTCCATTGAATGATGTCTTTGATAGTATGTAAAGGAAAAGGTTAAGATGATACCCTAGGGTCATTTCAAAGTGATGGAATACCTTTTAAAGGTTTAATGAGTTTACATGAGGAACAGTGCTTTTCTTTTTTGCATTTAGTTCTTTTAGTTATCTCTCTCTGGTTCCAAATGGAAAGATTTGGCATCTTCATCCTGAATTCTACTTCATAGTTATCATCTTGTTGAAAAGAAAATTTTGGTTTTATTTGAACTTGCACAGTAGCCATATTTCTTGTCTGTTATACCACCAATACATATGCTTTGCTTCTCACTTAACAGATAATTTTTTTTTTTCAAATAGAGATGTTGACCTTTCAAATAGGTCAGTGTTGTCCTCACATGGCTATCAGGAAATACCTGAGACTGGGTAATTTATAAAGAAAAGAGATTTCATTGACTCGCAGTTCTGCATGGCTGACCTCGAACTTCTGGGCCCAAGTGATCCTCCCCGGCCTGAGCCTCTCCAGTAGCTGGGACTACAGGTGCATATTGCCATGATGCCCAGCCCAGGGAATATTATTTTTTTGCTTAAACAATTTCCTTCCTTCCTTCCTTCCCTCCCTCCCTCCCTCCCTCCCTCCTTCCCTCCTTCCTTTCCTCCTTCCCTCCTTCCTTCCCTCCTTCCCTCCTTCCCTCCTTTCTTCCTTCCCTCCTTCCCTCCTTCCCTCCTTCCTTCCTTCTTTCCTTCCCGCCTTCCCGCCTTCCTTCCTCCCTTCCTCACTTCCTCCCTCCCTTCTTTTTTTTTTTTTTTTTGAAAAAAGACTCTGTCCACAAACTGCCAGTGTTTATTCTGCAGGTCACTCATTAAAGCTATTAGTAATATTTTATTATGTAAAAATGTTTGTACATATTTTGTCTTTGATAATTTTGCGGTGACTTTCTTAATATAACAAATCTAATGAAATATAATAAAATATGGGGAAAGCATAAAGTGAAAGATGGAGTTTGAATTTCAGTCAGATTATGCAAGAAAAAAACCAAAACAAAACACCCAACCAAAACCAATACAGCTTTTTCAGGGGGTCCTGGTGAGAGGTTGTGCATCATCAGATAAAATAAATGGAACTTCACAGATAACTAATTGGATAAATGAAATATTTACATCCATCAGTGAACTATCAAATCAGGGTACATGTTTTAGAACTGATTAATTAATTTGATCCTCAGAAATTTTCAGATTTTATAACCCATAGTGTCTCCACAATTGTATTTTTATAAAGCTATCATCATTGAATCCCTTTAGAGATTCAGCTGAATTACCTTTATACTCCTTCATTTTTATACTCTACAGTTATAGCTCATCATCTTGTGCATGTCTTAGACCAATATTTGGAACTGGTCCAGGATATTTTACAATAAGTCCTGGTCATATGAGTAACTTTTAGGTTATTCGAGCATAAAAGTAGGGAAGTGCTAAATACAAACTGCATTTCTCCCAGTCTTTCAGTTTAGTTTAGTTTAGTTTTTTTCTTTTTTTTTGAGACGGAGTCTTGTTCTGTTGCCCAGGCTGGAGTGCAGTGGCGCGATCTCGGCTCACTGCAACCTCTGCCTCCTGGGTTCATGCGATTCTCCTGCCTCAGCCTCCTGAGTAGCTGGGATTACAGGTGCACACCACTACGCCTGGCTAATTTTTTTCGTGTGTAATTTTTTTTAGTAGAGACGGGGTTTCACTATGTTGGCCAGACTGGTCTCGAACTCCTGACCTCGTGATCCGCCCGCCTCGGCCTCCCAAAGTGCTGAGATTACAGGCGTGAGCCACCGTGCCCAGCCAGTCTTTTAGTTTTTAGTCATGAAGTGTTTGAATTGTCTTCTGTTTCTCAGAGATACATATATTTTTGTTTTATTTATTTAGAGACAGAGTCTCACTCTTGTCACCCAGGCTGGAGTGCAATAGCACAATCTTGGCTCACTGCAACTTCCATCTCCTGGGTTCAAGTGATTCTCCTGCCTCAGCTTTCCTAGTAGATGGGATTATAGGTGTGTGCCACCAGGCCTGGCTATTTTTTGTATTTTTATTTATTTTTTATTTTTATTTTTTATTTTTATTTTTTGAGATGGAATCTCACTCTGTCACCCAGGCCGGAGTGCAGTGGCTCGATCTCGGTTCACTGCAACTTCCGCCTCCCGGATTCAGGCGATCCTCCTGCCTCAGCCTCCCAAGTAGCTGGGATTACTGACGTGTGCCACCATGCCCAGCTAATTTTTGTATTTTTAGTAGAGACAGCGTTTCACCATGTTGGCTAGGTTGGTCTTGAACTCCTGACCTCAAGTGATGCACCCACCTTGGCCTCCCAAAGTGCTGGGATTACAGGCATGAGCCACCGCATTTGGCTTTTTTTTTTTTTTTTTTTTTTGGCTCCCTCTGTTGCTCAGGCTGGAGTGCAGTGGCACGATCTTGGCTCACTGCAACCTCTGCCTCCTGGGTTTAAGTGATTCTGCTGCCTGGCCTATTTTTTGTTTTTTGTTTGTTTGGTTTTTTGAGACTCCAGTCACCCAGGCTGGAGTGCAGTGGCACAATCTCGGCTCACTGCAGCCTCTGCCTCCGGGTTCAATCAATTCTCCTGCGTCAGCCTTTCAAGTAGCTGGGATTATAGATACGTGCCACCACACCTTGCTAATTTTTTTTTTTTTTGTAGTAGAGACAGGGTTTCACCATGTTGGTCAGGCTGGTCTTGAACTCCTGACCTCAGGTCATCTGTCCGCCTTGGACTCCCAGACTGCTAGGATTACAGGCGTGTGCCACCACACCCGGCCTTGATTGGCTTTTTAAAAATAAAATAGGCCAGGTGCAGTGGCTCATGCCTGTAATCCCAACACTTTGGGAGGCCGAGACAGGCGGATCACCTGAGGTTAAGAGTTCCAGACCAGTCTGACCATTGTGGTGAAACCCCATGTCTATTAAAAATACAAAGCTGGGCGTGGTGGCTCATACCTGTAATCCCAACACTTTGGGAGACCAAGGCGGGTAGATCACAGGGTCAGGAGTTTGAGATTAGCATGGCCAACATAGTGAAACCCCTTCTCTACTAAAAATACAAAAGTTAGCCGGTTGTGGTGACACGTGCCTGTAGTCCGAGCTACTTGGGAGGCTGAAGCAGGAGAATTGCTTGAACCTGGAAGCGGAGGTTGCAGTGAGCTGAGATTGTGCCATTGCACTCCAGCCTGGGTGACAGAGCGAGACTCCCATCTCAAAAAACCAACCAAACAAAAAAACAGAAAATAGGCTGGGCAGCAGAATCACTTGAACCCGGGAGGCGGAGGTTGTGGTGAATTGAGATCGCGCCACTGCACTCCAGCCTGGGCAACAGAGGGAGACAAAAAAAAAAAAAATAAAGCCAAATGCAGTGGCTCACGCCTGTAATCCCAGCATTTTGGGAGGCCAAGGCAGGTGGATCACTTGAGGTCAGGAGTTCAAGACCACCCTAGCCAACATGGTGAAACCCTGTTTCTACTAAAAATACAAAAATTAGCCAGCATGGTGGCATGCATTGGTAATCCCAGCTACTTGGAAGGCTGAGGCAGGAGGATCGTCTGAATCCGGGAGGCGGAAGTTGCAGTGAGCCGAGATTGAGCCAACCATTGCACTAAAGCCTGAGCATCAAGAGCGAAACTCCATCTCAAAAAAAACAAAAACAAAAGCCCAAAAACAAACAAACAAAAACAAAAAACCAGTCAAATATAGCAGTGGCGGGTTGTATACCAACTTTAATGACACTAATGTTAATAAGTTCTGATGACCCACTACCATCAGACCAGCCATGTGTATATTTGTATATATCTACTGATTGATTACCCTCCCCAGTAGATAATGAGCAAGTGAAGAGCGAATTCATGTTTTGCTATTTGTTGAACAATGTGTTAAGAATGTTCTTATGAGGAAAAGATGTTAACATAAAAAGTATTTGACAAATTTCTAAATTTTCCTTGGACTTGATTAATCTTTACTCTTACTTTGACCTAATATTGTGTTAAGTGTAGGCTATTTTTTTGTTTTGTTTTGTTTTGTTTTTTTGAGATAAACTTTTGCTCTTGTTGCCCAGGCTGGAGTGTAATGGCGCCATCTTGGCTCACTGCAACCTCCGCCCCCCGGGTTCAAGCTATTCTGCTGCCTCAGCCTCGCGAGGAGCAGGGGTTACAGGGACCCGCCTGGCTAATTTTTGGCTGGCTAATTTTTGTGTTTTTGGTAGAGATAGGGTTTCACCACATTGGCCAGGCTGGTCTCTAACTCCTGACCTCAGGTGATCTACCCACCTTGGCCTCCCAAAGTGCTGGGATTACAGACGTGAGCTACCGTGCCTGGCCTGGCTAATTTTTCTTTTTAAGCAGTTTAGTTCTGTTTTCCTTTTATTTTCGTAGGATGAAAAGTAATACATAGAATATACAGAATGTTTTGGGTCAAAAGCTATAAATTGCTTTTTTTTTTTGAGATGGAGTTTCATTCTTGTTACCCAGGCTAGAGTGCAGATGGTGTGATCTCGGCTCCCTGCAACCTCCACCTTCCAGGTTCAAGCGATTCTCCTGCCTCAGCCTCCCGAGTAGCTGGGATTACAGATGCTTACCACCATGCCCGGCTAATTTTTGTATTTCTAGTTGAGATGGGGTTTCACTATGATGGCCAGGCTAGTCTCATACTCCTGACCTCAGGTAATCCACCTGCCTCGGCCTGCCAAAGTGTTGGAATTACAGGTGTGAGCCATCAGGTCCGGCCTCAAATTGCTTTTTTCATTTCATAGCTGTTTGAAAATCCTCAGATGATAGATTAATATTTGCTTAAGAGTGAAGTTTTTTTTTTTTTTTAACATAATTAGAAAGTCTCTGAAATTAACTTTGGGTATTTTAACCTGTCTTAAATGAGTCTAGCAGCTTCATGTATAGTTCACATGCTGTTAAAAAAATATACTTTAAATCAGCTTATCATGATAGACAATTTCTCATTTATGTAACCATCCAATACCAGAGTTAGTGGTAGCTATCTTTTCTTCATAGGATGATTCAGGAATCTAAGCCCCTCCATTTTCTGGCTCTTCTTACCCCTAGAGCCTTCATGTTGTTTGCATTCACTTGGTTGGAAGGGGAGAGAGAAAGAGAAGCAGTGTCTACTTCTTAGAAGCCTTTGGCCCCTCTATTTACATTCCATTGATGGGAACTTACCACATACTCAGGTGAGCTAAGTAATGTATTTCATAGCTGGATGCTTGCTTCCCCATGTTAGTGCATACAGATTAGTCACACTACAATTATTTTTAGGTAATTAGAAGGCGTGCAGTAAATATTTTGCTTTTGTTTAATTTCTCCAAAACACAATAGATTATAAAAGCTGCTGATTAGTGGCAAGATAAGAGCATTCACTGCCTTCAGGTTACTTAGAGCTAGATCCTTGAAGGAAGTTAGAAACTTTAAATAGGAATTTTCTTAGCCTCTGTTCAGTTACACCCAAAGGTACCTACTGTTACTCGTGAGCTTAGCTTTTAGCAAATATATTGATGTTATTATTTTTCTGTACTTGCTGATTTCAAACATGTGGTTTTAAATTAACATGGGTGTTTTAGATAATATTAAGTCCCTTCATGATTTCCCCTAAATCATTTTCCAAAGGCTTCATCCCTATATATATATAGAATTTTATATAGATTATCTAGGGCAGATGAAGTAAGTAAAGAGATGACTGTAGTGTTTGTGATTATGATAGTTGTATGTGTGTGTATATGTATACACACACATAAAGGATTATACATTTACTGGTTTTATTTAATGTTTAGGAAAAATGGACTTTATGTATTTACATACTTCATTTATATTATTGTTTATAGATGTTTAAATATATGAAATATGGTGGGCTTTCTATTAGTTTAATTTTCAAAGAGGGAACCTAACTTACTTTAATGCTTCTAGCCAAATTATCCTGCATGTACCCTCAGTAAGAGTTGAAATACAGAAAACATTGCATGAATAAAGCTATATCCAGGTATAAATGAGATTTCTTAAAAATTCTTTCTCAGTAAATTTGGTTTGAATATGCTTGTGCAGTTTCTCATTGTACACTAACTTGAATCATATATGAAGCAGAGTCCTTGCAAAAAGCGAATTCACAATTTGTTTCCAGACTACTAAAGAAAACTGAATGTATGTTGATAGAATTTCTCACTATTTGCTAGGTTTTAGTCTTAGCTTTTGAGATAGGAAGACAAAAGAGATTTGTTTCCTTCCAGTGAGGACCTTTGATCTCAGTACAGGATTTCTTAATCTGGAGTCAGTGCTAGGATTCTTGGAGGATATGAACACAGATGGAAAGAGTGGTAAAAAGGAAAAAATTGGAATTCATTAATTTTATTTATTTTATTTTATTATTATTATTATTATTATTATTATTATTATTATTATTATTTTTGAGTCTCATCTGTCACCCAGGCTGGAGTGCAGTGGTGCCATCTCAGCTCATTGCATTCAAGTAATTCTCCTGTCTCTACTCCTTAGTGGCTGGGATTACAGGCCATCATGCCCAGATAATTTTTGTGTGTTTTGTTTGTTTGTTTTGAGATGGAGTCTTGCTCTGTTGCCCAGGCTGTAGTGCAGTGGCGTGATCTCGGCTCACTGCAACCTCTGCCTCCCGGGTTCCAACGATTCTGCTGCCTCAGCCTCCCCAGTAGCTGGAATTACAGGTGAACACCACCATACCTGGCTAATTTTTGTAATTTTAGCAGAGACAGGGTTTTACCATGTTGGCCAGGCTGGTCTCGAACTCCTGACCTCAGGTGATCTGCCCATCTTGGCCTCCCAAATTGCTGGGATTATAGGTGTGAGCCAGTGCTCCCAGCCTGGAATTGATTTAAAAGACGTAAGTGAGAAAACTAATCTAGGACAGGTAAAATAATTGTTGAAGGCATTGAAGATGAAATTTATAGCTGTTCCAGTTCATATAATTATTTGATGTTTTTCCTAAGGCTCTGTAACCCAGATATTGGTAATCTAAATTTACTGTTCAGCAAAAAGAACAAGAATGTGAGTTATGATTCATTCCAGGAATGGCTTTCAGTAGTTGTAGTTCATTGAGTGTCCTGAGTTACTTGAAACAAGACAGAGTATAATCTGGCATGTATAGTCTTAGAAAATGTTTATAGATGTCATGCTGTTTGCAGCATTAATGGGCTGGGATATGAATGTCTCCTAACTGGATGCAGAGAGGACCTGAAAAAACATACTTAAGAAAGTTAAAAGCCCCATATCCCATATTAAAACTTCATCCTTCACCTGTCACTCAGAGGCTTGCCTTGGTATGTTCCTTGCTAGCTTCTCCTCAGACCTACAGAAGTAGAAATTGTGGATTGAAAGATATTGAATGTATCTTCAATAAGAATATCAAAATGCCTCAGCATTATGGCTCAAATTAGGATAGAGAACACTGTGAACCAAGAAACAAAGCTTCAGTGACTGGGCATGGAAGGAGGGGTGGCTTATGAGGCTGATCTATCAGGTGGAGGAGTGGTGGTAGGAATCCTGGCAAGGGTCCTAAAGGCTGATCAGTCTTTTGAATGCTGATAGAAACAGGATGGCTTGCATGTGACAGTTAGTAGCTAGGAGACAGCAGTTATCATAAAGTACCTAAAAAGTAAGTACTGTTATATTCCAAGGTTACTGGGAGAACAGCCCAGTTTCAGATAAGGGCCAAGGAGGTTTTGTGAACTGGTCGAATGGATAGAGGAATTTTACTGTGTGAACTACTAGTTTATTGTTTTCAGTCCAGATATTTTTAGTGGAAATAATCTTGAAGGAAGACCAGTGGAAGAATAAGGAGAAAGAAACCAAGAGCGGTATGGTATTTTAGAGTACCAGGATAGGAGAGCATTGTGCTTTTAACGATTGTTGGTGATAAGATTACATGGTCATTTAAAAAGTTTTATTGGCTTAGGTGTTTAGAATAAATTGTCTTTAAAATTGAACAGTTGTATAGGCTCTCCAGCTGGTGTTTTGTTTTGTTTGTTTTGTTTTGTTTTGTTTGGCTTTGAGTGACATGTAGCTGATCCCCAGTTATTCTATAGTGGGGAAAATACTGTGAGGAGACAAAGATAGAAAGTTGTCATTATTTAACTGGGATGGTCTTGGGCAAGTCACTAAACATCTTCCCTCCCCTAGTTTCCTTGTAATTGATTTTCTGTCTAATTAGGTTTTTTGTTTGTTTATTTGTTTTTTGTTTTTTTTAAATCTCCTTGAGAGACAGTGTCTCACTCTATTGCTCAGGCTGGAGTGCCATGGCACGATCTTGGCTCACTGCAACCTTTGCCTCCTGGGTTTAAGCAGTTGTTGTGCCTGAGCCTCCCAAGTAGCTGGGATTACAGGTGTGCACCACCACACCCGGCTAATTTTTGTATTTTTAGTAGAGACAGGGTTTCACCACGTTGGCCAGGCTGGTCTTGAACTCCTGACCTTAGGTGATCCACCCACCTTGGCCTCCCAGAGTGCTAGGATTACAGGCATGAGCTACCGCACCGGCCTTTATTAGGCTTCATGTGAGAATCAAGTGAGGCTGATTTATGTCAGTATATTGTTCTACAAATTATTTTAATTATACTTGGCCTCATGATAACATTAAAAAAATTCATGATAAATTCAGCCCAGTTTCAGTGGACTTAATGTGGTTCTGATTTTGTAGGGGTTTTTTTTTTGTATTTATAGATATTATATTGAGTTCTAGAATATATCATGTTAAAATTTAACTTAAAACTAGAAAAAAGTTAGAATGAGAAGGATTCTGAGTGGTCCTGTTTTGAGTCAGGCAATACCTTCTTAAGCATATACAATATCCCTTACCCTGAATTAATTTTTTTATTTAATCTTCTTTTTAATTGTGTATTAAATGAATTGCATGAGAGCCTACGGCTTTTAATAAGATGCTAAGGTTAATCAAAATAATTCATTTCAATATTGACTTATTTGATACCATTGTGTTTTGTAATAAAGAAATAATGCAGCTATAGAGAAGAAGCATAGCAGTTCAGAATGGCTCTAAAAATTCTGACACTAGTCTATGCACAAAGAGAAAAATAAAGACAGGTAATGAATTTCTCTTCTTAACCTTTTTTTGTTTCTTTTCTTTACTATTGTGGCAACCCTTTGCTCATCTCTCAAGTTATTTGTGGAGATTTGCTGGTTCATGAAATAACATCTTGGAATTGCTAATTTATTTTTTATTTTATTTATTTATTTTTTTGAGATGGAGTCTGACTGTTGCCTAGGCTGGAGTACAATGGCTTGATCTCTGCTCACTGCAACCTCTGTCTCCTGGGTTCAAGCAGTTCTCCTGCCCCAGCCTCCCAAGTAGCTGGGACTACAGGCACGCACCACCACGCCTGGCTAATTTTTGTAGTTTTAGTAGAGATGGTGTTTTGCCACATTGGCCAGGCTGGTCTCGAACTCCTGACCTCAGGTGATCCACCCACCTCAGCCTCTCAAAGTGCTGGGATTACAGACGTGAGCCACCGTGCCCGGCCTGGAATTGCTAATTTATATGATCCAAACTTAAAGCCTGGCATTATACCATTAGCAACTAGCAAAGGATTTTTTCCTTCCTTTTTCCATTATGAGCTCTTGCTAATGGATCTCTGAGAAACAGGTGATTAATGTTAACTGCTACTTCAAAAGCATCTGTTACATGTGAAACAAACTCCCTCAGCTCTCCTTAAAACTGTGGTGAGCCTCTTCTGGTCGTGTTTAATACCTGAACTTCTCTCATTGCAGGTATTGGCTATGTACCTTTGATACATTTGTGTTTCTTTGTTAACCCCCCACCCCCACCTCTTCAACCCCCACACAAAAAACAAAGCAGGATTAAATGTTTTCCTATATCAGGAACTATGGTAAGCACTTTTTGTATCCACTTAACACCTTTCACTGTAAAATGTATATAGTCAGCACTTAGTGATTTACTAAGATGATTTAACAAATTATTTCCTTTTAGATGTATAATTTTTAAAATAATGTTTATTACTTTTTTGTTTGGCTCATATATACTCTTGTTAGAAATTTAGAAGAAAACTTTAAAAGGAAGAGAAGAAAGTATCACACATAGTCATAATTTTTAAGATTTTGGTTCTTGGTGTTTTGTTTGGTGTTTGGTCTAGGTTTATGTTAAAGTTATATTTGTTTTATAAAAGTGGAATGATTAATTTTTTCCACTGTTGGTATTCCTTGAATATATGTGAATTTTTAATATATGGTATTCCATAATTTCCATTTTTTCATTTCCATTTTGATTGTGTTATAATTTTTCATTATCCTAAGTAGAAGTAAACATTTAGAAAGTCTTGATGCCCACATAATTTTTTGTGTGATTCATTTAACTAGGGCTGCTGGGTCCAAAAATATTAATATTTTTAAGGTTTTGTATAAATGTTACCAAATAGCTCTCTCTTCCTACCAGCATTTTAAATACTTATTTTGCAAACCTCTGGCAACACTGAGGGTCATCATTTAAATACATTATTTGTCATTTGAAAGATTAAAATGGTCTGTTTGCGTTTCTTTGATAAAAAGACAGGTGGTATTTTTTCTGAAATACTTATTTGTGTTTCCTTTAAAAATCTTTTTAAAATAACTTATGTATGTAATGCAACAGCAAAATATTAGGGATTGTTTTTGAACTTGCTGAATGATTGAGTAGAACCTACATGTAAGTGGCAAGAAAATTCTGAAAATGAAGAGTAATGAAGGACTTGCTCTACCGATTTGTAGATTGTATCATAAAACTTCAGAAAATAGTAATGTAAATTAGCGTGGCTCAACAGCTGGCAGATGGATCACTTGAACAGAAATAGACCTAAGTGTATCAATAACGTAACTAAGTTAAAAATTATGTTCTTGTCTGGGCTTGGTGGCACATACCTATAATCCCAGCACTTTGGGAGGCTGAGGTAGGAGGATTGCTTGAGCCCAGGAGTTCACTAGCTTGGACAACATAATGAGACCTCATCTCTACAAAAAAATTTTTGTTCTCCTGACACTTTCTTTCTCTTATAATTGTGACTGACAGTTGATTAACAACTTGAAAAAAAAAGAAAAGCACAAGATTTTTACCTCACACCATATACCAAAGTAGAGTCTAGATGTAGTAAATAATAAAATAATAATTCAATGAGAAAAAAATTTGGTGAAAAACTTAGATTTAAGAATTATACAAGAATAAACACAAACTCAGAGCAAATGATTTGTTTGCCTACTTTGTATATTCAGCCTTTTACCATATAATAGCCACCTTTTTACTGTTTAGTGCTTCTAATCTTAAATACTAACTTGATGTGAATATTGTCACCACAGTTTTTCTGTTTTTTTATTTACCTAGTATTTATTGATTTGTATCTTTATTTTCTTCTTTTTTATTTTTATCTAAGTAATACACGTACATGACTTAAACAAATCAAATGAGCTGGGCGCGGTGGCTCATACCTGTAATCCCAGCACTTTGGGAGGCCAAGGCAGGCATATCACAAGGTCAAGAGATCAAGACCATCCTAGCCAACATGATGAAACCTCATCTGTACTAAAAATACAAAAAATTAGCTGTGCGTGGTGGTGCACACCTGTAGTCCCAGCTACTCGGGAGGCTGAGACAGGAGGATTGCTTGAACCTTGGAGGTGGAGGTTGCAGTGAGCCGAGATGGCGCCACTGGACTCAAGCTGGGCGACAGAGTGAGACTGCGTCTCAAAAAAAAAAAAAAAAAAAAAAAAAAAATTCAGATGTTATTGTGACCAAAATAGCAATCCCCTGTCTGTCCTCTCCACCTGCAACCTGGTCCTCTAAGGAATGTTTTCATTTCTTTTAGCTTTTTTCTCCTCTGGCATTTACATAATTATTTACTGATATTTTATACATATACACTGACAGCATTGTACTAATTGTTTACGATGAACGGGGAGTACATCTAAAGCCTTACTAAACATGCAAAGTAGAATGTACGAGTTGCCCCTCCAACCCTCTCAAATTCAGAGGCCGGTGGACACCTCAATAAAGTATCAGGGCAGTCAGTGGTCTGGAACATGTTACCAGAATGTGATGTTTTGTGGAATAAAATGACACATTGGAGAATCCCATGTAGAAAGTAACTGTGGGCAGCTTCTTGGCCCTGAGGTTTGTCTCTAGCCATTAGCCAGCAGGACGTCAAGGGCTTCAGTTATACAACCAGAAGGAAATCAACCTAAGTGAGCTTAGAAATTGCTTCTTCCCAGTTGAGCATCCAGATTAGAATGCAACACGGTAAGTGCCTTGATTGCAGCCTAATGAGACCCTAAATAGAGGATTCAACTGAGCTGCGTTCAGATTCCTGAATCCACAGAAATTGTGAGATAATAGATAACCAATACAACTACCTTATGGCAGAGACAGAAGAATTAGCATAGTGCTAAAGCATTCATACTTAGTTGAGTACGAAGGTATACTTCTGTCCATTTCAGGTAACAACTTGCTTTGAGTGGTTCTTGTTAATTGGAGAAAAAGGAATTAGTGAGGTCAGTAGCTGCATATCAAGTTCCAGGGGCTGCCACTACAGTTAATGTAACCACCTAGTTAAGTTTATTATAGTCCATAGTCATTCTTCAAGATCCCTCTAATTCAGCATAGGCCAAACTAGTGAATTAAATGAAGATGTAATAGATTTTACCACCCCTGCTTCTTTCAAGTCTTTGATTAAACTCTGTAGTTTCCCAGGGATGTAGTGTTTACTTCTAGTTTATTATCTTGGTAGGGAGAGGAAGTTCCACGAACTTCCCTTTAGCCATATTTAACCTTAATGACCTTTATCGTGTAGGTTAGAAAGCTGATATGGGAATTCTGCCAGTTGCCAAGTATGTCTTTTCCAATTACACATTCTGGAAGTGGGGAAATAACCACAGGGTGGGTCAGTGGTGGTCCCACTCTTAGACAGACATGAGTTACAACTCCATCATCTATTACCTGACCACTGTAAGCCCTTGATTTAACTGGTGGACTGCAATGGCATTTTGAATCCCCAGGAATTAATGTCAATTCAGAGACAGTGTCTATTAATACATGAAAGGTCTGGATATTTCCTTTCAACAATGCACAGTATCTCTAATTAATGGCTGCAGGTCCCTTTGGGAAAGGATTAAAAGATTTATTGTACGTACTTGGAATAGTTGTACAGGGATCTGGTTTCCCCTTCAGTCAAGGGGCACTGGGTCTGTGAACTGACACAGGTCTGGAGACTGGTGAGAGGCCATAACTCTCCACAAGTTAGATTTCTGCCTACCGGGCCTAAAGTTTTTTCTTCTCCATAAATGAAACAGTATTCTTGTGGGCTGCCCACCTATTTTGTTCCTAGGGATACTGGTAATGTTACCTACTGCCCAAGATCTCTGCAGGCCAACACGTTGTGAATACCAGTGTGTCCCTACTGCCCTTTATAGACAATTTGCTCACTTGGTCTTTGATGGTTAAGTGTGGCCACTTGGGCTGTGTTACCTTGGGATCCCATCATCTCCATAGAAACCTCTTAATGACCACATTCCCCATAGTCATATCTGGCTTACAAAAAAGAGTAAGCTTACAGAACTTTAAAAGCACGTAGATATAGTTACTCCCTTCACTATTGTAGTTTTCATTGCCTCTGGGCCCTCTTGTGGAGCATAGTTGAGGAATGGGGCTGCATGTGTATAGTTCTCACATTGTAAGTCTAGTCCAGCATTCCTAACTCCCTAATCTGTCAATGCCAGGGAGGCTCTGGTATCTCAGCTGTTAAATCCAGCTTTCAGTGCACCAACCAGATAAACTGGTGTAGTCACTTTCAGCGACAGGAACTAATATATGAAGTCTGGAATCTCTAGTAAGTGCTCCTGATACCAGTGGATTTGGCCTGTTACGGTTTTATACCACCTCCTTTGGTAAAATACATTTAGAATCTACTATCATACATGTTCCTCAGATTTCTGTTGAGTATATAAGCTATTTTCTTCTGGGTTATAGTGTGTATTTGTCTTCTTGGAGCATGCTGAGATTTGACCCTAGTCATGGATCTAGTGGCATCAGGGGCTGGTTTTGGTAAGTCTTCAGGAGAATGAGCATCCCCCTTCAAGGCATCTGTCCATGTTAAGTTATCAGAGGGCTTTCAAGCTTAAGAAGGCTAGTATTCTCAAACCTTGGAAAGCAAGCTACTTCCACTGGTATGGGAGGCTCAGAATTACTTGGAGGATGGGGGAGAACTATTCAAAATTGTTAGTTTGATCTGGGACCAACCAGATTTCTCTGTTCCAAGTTTTTGGATCCCATTCTTTGCCAGTTAAGATCCTTACTTCCAGATGAGAAACTTGGTGAGACTGAATTAAACTGTTACTGCCTCTGATACAATTAGATTTTTTTGGCTTGGTTTTCAACAAAATCAGCCTCTCACCTATAAGAAATGAGACATTCTAGGATTCTTCATGGAAGTTCTCTGGTTCTCAAATTACGATTTAAGCTGAACATTAATTGACTTGAGCTTTTTGTTTTATCTCTGTAAATACTCAGGTGTACTTAAAAGGATCTTTCTTAACCCTACTGCCTTTACAGCCATAATTATTGCCATAATTCCTAAATTCAGCAGTCATGTAAGCTTTCAAGGCGTGTGCTTGAATTGGTACTTTATCACAATCAGCCACCAGCAATAGCTTGATTAATTTTCCCAAGTTACTATATGCCATCCATTACTAGCATCCCATTTCCTTGGCAAGGAGCTAAGCTCTATCTTTAATCCAAGGATATGACTCAAATCCCCAGGTCTCTTCTTTTCTGATTTATCCCCTGCAACCAGTTTTTTATCAATCTGGATTTAATCAAGAGCCAGATTGTTGATAAAATTTATTATAAGTATATACTAAGCTATGATAGAGGAATAACTATAAAAATGTAAAGGTAACTCTAGAGGATATCCTGGGGATTAAGGAGATTTCTCAAGGAACGATAGAGTTGGAAAGGGAGAGGTCCCCTTTTCCCGGTTGGAGTTCAGACCTTATCTGATAAGTTGGGTTGCTGCCCATTAGAATGTAGAGAAGTTCACTGCAAGTTCTTGCCTTGGTCAGAGCTGGTTAGCAGTTGCTGGGTAGCAGGAAACAACACTCTGAGGAGTAGTTGTGTTGAATATGGTAGACAGTTTTATAGGGAGAGACAGGGCACTGCTCCCAATATGAGACCTGGAGCATGCCAGTGTCCATGTTGGAAGGGCTGCATCAAGAGAGTAATTACCAGTCCCAGGCTTGGGCACAAGGTCAACAAAAGGCTGCATACTCTTGGTGTGAGGCTGACCACTGCTGGATTTTCTCAAATACACTCACCAATGATGAACCATGCAGCAAGAGCAAAAAAAGCAAAACTCAACATACCAGAACTAGGAAGAGGAGACCCCTTCCTCCTGCAGTATCCTTTCAGAGCTCTGTACTGATAAAACTTAACATCCTTCTTAATATAAAGGAGAAATACTTATACAGTCTGGTCCATTCTTCCAGAACAGATACTGAAGGTTAAATTTGGGGCCAAGAGGCAATACACTGATAATTGATACAGAGGTTTTCCCCTTGTGTCTAGTTTTTTAGCTAATTGCTTAAGAGGTAAGACATTGAAAGCGGATTGGATGCTTGGTGTGTAGGGATAGAGTTGGTCCATTATGTCTGACTTGTTTTATTATTAGTTCTAGTATTTACAAAGATTTTCACTTTTTTCTTTGAATTCATGAATTTTACCTAGCTGGGCTTAGATGTGTGTCATTTTTCCGTTAATTCTGGCTACCACTAGATTTAAATCTTTTATTGATTAGGTGGATTTTCCTCTTAAAAATAATCCGTTTACTTGCCTTTCTTTTCTTTGTTCTTTTTCCTTTTCTTCTTTTGAAATGGGATCTCTCTCTGTTGCCCAGTCCTGGGTGCAATGGCACAATCTCAGCTCAACACAACCTCCTCATCCTGGGCTCATCCCGTGCTTAAATGATCCTCCCATGTCAGCCTCCCAAGTAGCTGGGACTACAGGCTTGCACCGCCATGCCTGACTAATTTTTGTATTTTCTGTTCGAGGCCAGCCTAGGCAACATGGAGAAACCTCATCTCTATAAAAAACACACAAAAAAATCCCATAGCCAGGCATGGGTGGTGTGCGCTTGTGGTCCCAGCTACTCGAGAAGCTGAGGTCGGGGGATTGCTTGAGCCTAGGAGATGGAGGCTGCAGTGAGCTCTGATCGCACCACTGCATTCCAGCTTGGGTGACAGTGAGACCCTGTCTCAAAAAAAAAAAGGGAAGTTTTGCTAAAATTCCTCTGATGAGAACTTCTGCAAGATAAATATAGTAACTATAAAGATAGCTTACAAACTGGAAGGAAATATTGTTAATATAAAAACTTGACATGAAGAGAATTGATATTTAAGATATTCCTTTTTGTGCTATGTTTATTTAGAAATCACTGTTACAGTACTAAACTTTTAACCTGGTTGGGTACCAGGTTAAAGTGAAAAGTATGTACACTTGTTGAAAATAATTTTCAATTTCAAAAGCAGAATAATACAAAACAAAAAAATACAAAACATTGATATCAAGTGAAGTATGAAAAATATACTTGTCATGGGGCATTATCACTAAAAAGTGATATTGAAGTGATACTGAAAGCTGTAATTCTGTTCCTAACTAAGATAAAATGAAAATATGGCTTATCACATGAAGGGCTATACCATTTAGCCAAACTTAACAAATTTCTATGAGTTTAGGTAGTAATATAATTATATAAAAGGCCAATGATTAGATCTCATTGGGCTGAAACTGCAGTTAGTTAATACGGAACTAAGAATAAAAGAAATAGCATCGTGTCTATAGCGTCAGTTTGTCTCCACTGCCCCTGAAGAGTTACATTTAAAAAATGTAAAACAAAAAAACAAGCTTTGGAGAGTTCTGAAAATCAGTAATGTTTTAGCTTATACCTGAAGATAAAGTAACAGTCTAACCTCATGGAGTAATAAAAAAAATTTCTATCTAACTACATAGTATTTATATATGCATTCACAGAAAATGTGTGTGATATTGCTAAAAGCTATGTTGAAAAGGAGTACCTAAATATTTATTATACAGTGATTCTCAGTTTGGAAGTGGGAAGGTCTTTCATTCAAAATTCCTGATTAAATTATTGAATTTACAAAGTAATGTAATTTATATTATCCTTCTCATCTGCTTGTCTTTCTCCAAAGCAAATGAATCTACACTTAAGCAGCAGTATAGAATACTAATTCTCTGTGCCCTTGTCTGCTTAACCAAGGTCCTACTAAATGGCTTACTGAGAAAAGTGTACTTACCTAATAGAATTTGAAGAATGTGGACTCTGTACTATGTAGATATCTAGATTGAATTGATTTATCTTTTAGGTTTACCTTACAGGGAGCTTAGGCAGATATAAAACTCATCTTTAACCACTATATTGACTGCTCTTTTCCATATATTTATATTTCCTCTTTGTAGCCTTGATGGTTTTTTATTCTTCTCAATTTAAAAAATGTTATTTTTTAACTACCTCATATTCCTTCTGGAACGAGACAGAATATTAATTTTTATACTGCCTTCTAGTACAATATGATAAAATCATAATTATAGCAAATGTCATCATTTTTGTCATATGAATGTAATCTGTGATTCAGATGCTGCTTGTTATAGCTTTCTCATTGAGGATCTATGGCTCAGGTCTCGAGGTTTTCTTTGTAGCCAAGTCTTAAACTGGAATGAATTGAGGACATTCAAGCCTATTAGTGTCACAAGTTGAATTTTTCCATACCTTTTCCCATGCTTATGTGTGTGTGAGAGAGAAAAAGAGAGATTTATTTATTTAAAAAATAGAATCATACTCATTTTTTTGTGCATTTGATGTCAGAAACAACTGTTTCTATCATTAGTGCTAACATAGATTCAGCTCATTTGTATTACTAGTTACATTTCATTCTACTGTATGGATATACTGTCATTTAGTGAAACGTTCCTTTATAGACATTTAAATTGTTTCATGGGGTTTTTAAAATAGTAAATAGTAGTATAATACCTATATCCACGCAAATAAGTATTTTCTCTAAGTGGGAGGAAGGCTGCATATAAATATTAGTAGCCAGAGGGGCAGTTTTTGGCAGAGGTGACTTGCTATCTACCAAAAGTTATTTTTCCTTTTTCATGTTGAAGAACATTCAAGGAGGCTGCTGGCAAACAGAAACTCCATTTCTCTACTTCCATTGCATTCATATATGGCTAGCTAACAAGTTCTTGCCTGTGAAGTATTAATATTAGCTGAAATGATATGCACTACTTCCAAACTTACAAAAATTTCCCATGAAATGCTGTCTTACTACTGATATTCATGGTTGACCTTGGAAGCTGCTTGTTAAGGATACAAGATCCTATGTCACCTTAGGTCCCAGAATGATTGTGTGTCTGTAATCTGTGATTCAGATGTTCTAAAGCTGTAGCCTTCTCTTTGGGTCTGTGGCTGTGTTATCAGAAATAGCCTTTCTGTTAATTTTCTGTTGGAATTACATTGCATGCTTTTCCTTATCCTCCAGATAAAGACAATCCACATTGGAATATTCTGTTTATTAAGGTAGAAGCCACTTTGGTAGGCCAAGTTGGGAGGATTTCTTGAGCCCAGATGTTCGAGACCAGCCTAGGCAAAATGGTGAAATCCCGTCTGTACCAAAAATACAAAAATTAACCAGGCACAGTGGCATATGCCTCTGTTCCCGCTACTTGAGAGGCTGAGGTGGAAGGATAGCTTGAGCCTGGGAGATTTAGGCTACAGTGAGCCGTGGTCGTGCCACTGGACCCTAGCCTGGGTGACAGAGTGAGACCCTGTCTCAGAGAAAAAAGAAAACCCCACTACCAAAAAGGTAGCTTCTTAGGTCATTGATTTAAAGCCTTCTTTATATAAACTGTAACTTAGCAATAAATTATAAATATTTAAAGCTCTAAATTTTCTTGTAAACACTGCTCTAGGTGGATTCTACAGTTTTTGAGATGTTTTTATTCAATTTTAAAAATTTTCTCATTACCAAACATTTGGGGACATTTTAGATATATTTTTGTTACTGATTTTTAAATCAGATTTAAACTGATTTTTAAATCTGTTATTGCAAGAGAGCTTGCTCTGTATCATTTCAGTGTTTAAAAACTGACAGAGGTTTGATTTATGATTTATTTTGGTGAATATTCTTATTTGTACTTGAAAAGGATGTGTGTTCTGTTATTGTTGGTGTTAAGTTTTATGCATTAGTTAGATCACATTATTAGTCATTTTATCCCTATCTTCTATACACTCGTTAATTTTTTTGTTTGCTTCTTCTGTCAGTTACCAAAAGATGTGTGTTAAAAATTTCAGCCATGGCTATGAATTTGCCTCTTCTTTTAGTTCAATTTTTGCTTTATGTATTTTGAGACTCTTGTTATTTGGTGTTAAAATTTAATGTTGTTATAGCTTCCTAATGAATTTACTGTTTTATTATTATAAAATATTTCTCTTTATGTTTGGTAGCGTTCCTTGTCTTGATTTCTGCTTTGACATGAATATAACCACAACATGTTTCTTACGGTTAATGTTTGCATGATGTGCGTATATGTGTGTGTATGTATATGTACATACACACATACACATCATGCAAACACCAAACCGTAAGAAACCTGTTATTGTTATAGTTACATCAAAGTAGAAATCAAGACAAGGATGTGCGTGTGTGTGTGTATACACACACACATACATATATATCCTTTATTATGGCCTATCTGTGCTCTTATATTAAAAGTGTGTCTCTTGTAAATATTATGTGGTTGGGGTTTTTTTTTTTTTTTTTTTTGGGACAGAGTTTTGCTCATGTCACCCAGGCTGGAGTGCAGTGGCGCGATCTCGGCTCACTGCAACCTCCACCTCCCGGGTTCAACCAATTCTCCTGCCTCAGCCTCCCAAGTAGCTGGGACTATAGGCGCGTGCCACCACACCCAGCTAATTTTTGGTATTTTTAGTAGAATGGGATTTCACCGTGTTAGCCAGGATGGTCTCGATCTCCTGCCCTGTTGATCCGCCTGCCTCGGCTCCCAGAGTGCTGAGATTACGGGCGTGAGCTACTGCGCCCAGCGTCTCGCTCTGGCACCCAGGCTGGAGTGCAGTGGCGCGATCTCGGCTCACTGCAAGCTCCGCCTCCCAGGTTGTCGCCATTCTCCTGCCTCAGCCTCCTGAGTAGCTGGGACTACAGGTACCCACCACCACGCCCGGCTAATTTTTTGTATTTTAATAGAGATGGGGTTTCACCATGTTAGCCAGGATGGTCTCCATCTCCTGACCTCGTAATCTGCCCGCTTCGGCCTCCCAAAGTGCTGGGATTACAGGCATGAGCCACCATGCCCAGCCAGTTGGATCTTTTTATCCAGCCTGGACAATCTGTCTTTCATGAGGTTGGTTTTGTTTTTATTTTTTGTTTTAGTTTTTCAGTCTGAAAATATTTTATTTGCTTTTATTTGAAATTTTTTTTTTTTGTCCAGTTAAAAAATTCAGGATGGACTTTTTCATCTTTCTTCAGGACATTAAATATGTTACTGTATTATCCATGGGCTTGCATTGTTTTTGATGGGAAGTGTGTCATTATTCTGTCCTTTGCTTCCCTATATGTACCCTTTGGTTGCTTGAATTTTCTCTTTGAAAATTTTCAGCAGTTTGATTATATGCCATATGTGATTTCTAAAACAAATTCGTAACTTAGTCATGGTCCCCTGTATTTATGACAGGCTGCATTATCCACCCATGCCCATACTTGGCAAAGCTTCTAACTGTTGCCATTCTCTGCCAGCTCAAGAAAGGCTCATACATGACTCCCTGAAGTTTAATTCTTTTTTTTTTTTTTAATCCTTTTCATTTTTAAAGATAAGGTCTTGCTCTGTCACCCAGGCTGGAATGCAGTTGAAGATCACAGTTCATTGCAACCTTAAACTCCTGGACTCAAGTGACCCTCCCACCTCAGACTACTGAGTAGCTGGGATTATAGGCATGTGCCACTTTGCCCAACTAATTATTTTAAAATGTTTTGTAGAGTGAGGGTATCACTGTGTTGCCTAGGCTGCTCTCGAACTCCTGGCCTCAAGTGGTCCTTCCGCATTGGCCTCCAAAGCTCTGAGATTACAAGTGTGAGCCACTGCACCTGGCCTGGAGTTTAGTTCTTTAAATTCATTTATCTTCATATCTTTCTGAAAGCTTATAAGAGGTACAACTTTGTTTACTTCTGGATGAATAACCAATATATCAGGGTCAGTATCATTTATTATATAAATAATTTTCGCCTCTAAAATTGAAATGTCTCCTTTGTCATAGTGGAAGTTATATATATCTGGATCTATTTCTTCTGCATTTATTTTTTCCCTTAATGCAAAGAGCTATTATTTATTTTTATTTCTGTACTTTGTTCTCTTATATTACTTGCTTTTTTTTTTTTTTGGAGACAGTCTTGCTCTGTCACCCAGGCTGCAGTGCAGTGGCACGCTCACAGCAGCTTCATCCTCAACCTCCAACTCCTGGGCTTAAGTGATCTCTCACCTCAGCCTCCCAAGTAGCTGGGACCACAGGTGTGCACCACCACACCTGACTAATTTGTGGCTTTTTGGTAGAGGCGGGTTTTGCTACATTGCCCAGGCTGGTCTCAAACTCCAGAGCTCAGGTGATCTGCCTGCCTTGGCTTATCAAAGTGCTGGGTTTACAGGAATGGGCCACAATGCCTGGCCTTGTTTACTATTTTACTATTTCTGATTGTTTATCAGTTCCTTCGTAGTATGTTTTAATGTTTATTTTATTTATCCATTTTATTTTTATTTATTTAATTGAAACAGAGTCTCGCTCTGTTTCCTAGGCTGGAGTGCAGTGGCACCATCTTGGCTCACTGCAACCTCTGCCTCCCAGGTTCAAGTGATTCTTGTGCCTCAGCCTCCTAAGTAACTGAGATTACAGGCATGCACCACCACGCCTGGCTCTTTTTTGTTTTTTCTTTTTTCTCTTTCTTTTTTTTTTTTTTTTTTTTTGGTATTTTTAGCATAGATAGGGTTTCACCATGTTGGGCAGGCTGGTCTGGAATTTCTGACCTCAAGTGAGCCACCCATCTTGGCCTCCCAAAGTGTTGGGATTACAAGTGTGAGCCACCGCACCCAGACTTATTTATTCATTTTAGAGACAGGGTTTCACTCTGTTGCCCAGGCTAGAGAGAGTGTGTTAGCATGGTAATAGTTCACTGTAGCCTCAAACTCCTGGGCTCAAGTGATCCTCCTGCCTCAGCCTCCCAAGTGGCTGGGACTGTGGTCACGTGCCACCAGTCCTCACTAATATTTTTTTGTTTTGTTTTTTGTAGAGATGAGGGTCTCTGTATGTTGCCCAGGCTGGTCTTGAACTCCTGGCCTCAAGTCATCCTCCTGCCTTGGCCTCCCAGGAGTTGTTGGAATTACAGGTGCAAGTCAGTGTGCCTGGCCCCAAGTTTTTGTTTGTTTTTTGACAGGGTCTCGCCCCGTTGCCCAGACTGGTGTGCAGTGGTGCGATCTTTGCTCACTGCAGCCTTGACCTTACAGGCTCAAGTGATCCTCTGATCTCAGCCTCCCAAGTAGCTGGGACTACAGGCATGCACCACCACTCTAGCTAATTTTTGTAATTTTTGTAGAGACAGGGTTTCGTCATGCTGTTCAGGCTTGTCTCAAACTCCTGTGCTCAAGTCATCTGCCCACCTTGGTCTCCCAAAGTGCTGAGATTTCAGGTGTGCACCACCACGCTCAGACCAAAGTGTGAATATTTCTGATGCAGGTTCCTGTGCACCAGTCTTAGAATGTTTTGAGCTCTTCATATGTAACTGGTGGGAGTATAAATTGGTACAATTACTTTGGGAATTAAAATTCTACTCAGACTGCCTTTATATTACTGGACCCCTGTAAAAGTGAGAAAGTGACTTCTTCAGTTTTATGCCACACTTTGTTACCTAGGTTGCAAAGCATTTCTGCTTCAGTCCTGAGTCTAAAAGTTGCTCTTGATCTGCTCTATTCACTTCTAGTTTTCACCATCATCCTGAGCTTGCAGGGCCTGACACATTATTCAGCAGAGGTGAACCTTGCCCAGATACCATGGTATTCTTTTCTTCTTGACCCTCTCTTAACCACCATAATCTTCTTTCTAGTTTTCTCTTTACTTTAAAAACAAACACCCCCAGACACTAATGTGATGAGACAGTGAAACAGTATTATGTATAGAAAGTCTTCTCTTTCGCTTGGAGGAAGGGAAGGTGGTTCTCCCCAATGGAAGGTCATTGAAGAAGGGATATGCTCAATCAGAATGGGCTAAATTAAAATAACTGACAATACCTAGTCTTGGGTGAGGATGTAGAGCACCTGAAAATCTCACATCTTGCTGGATGTCATACATTGCTGGTGGAAGTGTGATTTATTACAACTTGTTTTGAGAAATTGTTTGGCATTATCTACTAAGCCTTGATGTGTGTGTGTAATGTGTGTTAACAAATCTGCTCTTGGGTCTGTAATACAGAAAAGAATGTTTACATTCATCAAAATGTGTGTACATAACAGTTTTATTTGTGATAGCCCTAAACTGCAAAGAGTACTCATATTCCTCAACAGTAAAATGGGTGATAGATTGTGGTGTATTCATACAATGAAATAATATTCAGCAATGCAAAAAAGACATTACTAATACACATAACAATGCTGCTGAATCTTACCAATACAACTTTGCTTGAAAGAAATAAAAAACAAAAGATGATACCATTTATATGAGTTTCAATATCATGTCAAACTAATTCATGGTAATATACATCAGTATAATAATTACCCTTTGTGCTGGGGATGGTTACTGATTGGAAAGCAACATGAGGGAGCCTGTTTTAGTTCTGGAAATGTTTTATATCTTCAGCTTGGTTGTGGTTACACAGGTGTATGTATTTATAAAAATTAAGGTATAACAGGATTAATACATTTTACTGTATGTAAATATACCTTAGTACACAAAATTTTATTTTTTTAAAATTTACATTTTTATACATTTCCTCTGATCCCTACCTCTGCCCAAGAAAATCTCAAACAAACCTGCCCACTGGAATGCAAACTGGAATTACATTAAATTTGCCTTGTAAGTTGGCAAGACTCTCAGACTTTATTGATATAGCACTAAATCTTTTTTTAAAATTCAGAATATGATACTTGTTGAAGTCTTTTTTTTATATCCTGTAAGTTTTAATAATTTTCCTCATTAAAAATTAGATTTATTCTTAGGTATTTTTCGTTGTGAACAAGCTACTAATCCATTTATATTTTCTAGTTATTGCACTATTAAGTTATTTTGTATATTTATCTTGTCAGCTACCTTGTCAAATTTTCCTGTTACTAATCTCTTGAATCACTTTAATAGAGACTCCTGGGTTTTCTTATCACCTGTAGGAAAGGAGAATTGTCTTTACTAAATTTTTACTAATTTTTGCATTAACTAAAGACTTCAACCCTGGGTTGAATGGTTAGAGGGGCATCCTTGCCTTGTTCTTTAATTAGTTGAAATATCTGAAGTATTTCAACAACAAATATATTTTAGTCTTTTTATCCTTTAAGTAGATTTAGTGAACCCTAATTTTCCTAGAAAGTTTTTTTTTTTTTTGGATTGGCTACAGAATTTTATCAGATACACTTTTGAGATCTGATTTGATATATAATTGTTTTTCTTTTTCACTTTGTTGATAAATTCAGTTATTTGATTTCTTAATATTAAGCCATTCTTGTATTCTTGAAAAAATGCCTCTTATTATTTGCATTCTTTTTATGCACTACTGGTGGATTATGCTTTCTGATAACTCAGAAAGTTTGTATCTATGTAAAAGTGAAGTTAATTTAATTTTTATCATTTTCATGATATGGTTTGAATATTATCTATACTTGCTTAATAATTGTTGGACTTAATGGGATTGGTAAGGTCTGGTTTGTTTTGGATTCTATTGTAAACAAATCTTTGAAACGTAGTAAGTCACTTTTTATTGGCCTTTAAAAATGAGGGAGTCTCTACTTTTATTAGGCTACAGAGAAATAATTTCAGGTAAGTAATTTTCTCGTTCAGATAGAAACACACACAAACACACAAACTTTTTTTAAAATTTATTTGCTATAATATCAAATATTTTTGAAGTTTTCATTTTTATATTTTTTTTCCACAGTCCGTGGTGGATGACTGGATTGAATCATATAAACAAGACAGGGACATCGCACTTCTGGATTTAATCAACTTTTTTATCCAGTGTTCAGGATGTCGAGGTACAGAATGTTGAAATAAATGATGTACATTGAGCCTGTCAGTCCAGCAGTGTGACTTTTACTTCACCTGCCACTAGTCATATATAATTTACCCTAAAATAAAAGATTATCTGCTAATCTTTTTCTGATAGAGAATATTATTGGTAAGTTATTTAAGGATATTCCATTTTTGTTCTTGTTCAGTTTTGCTCCTATAAAGTAACTCATTTATATAGTTTTTGAAATTTTGGGAGGAAATCTGAAATTCGTTCAGTAGTTTCATGAATTGATTTTTTAGATCATAGGCTTTTATAATTTTTACTCATATTATTTGTACGTGTGCTCCATATTAGGAAGTGTCCTAGTTGCTAGCATTCATTCTTTTATATCCCTGCCAGTATTTCGTACTCATTTTATAGTTAAGTTTAAATAATTTTCTTAAAGTAACACAAGTAGCAGAATCAGGTGTCTTAAGTTTACAATTGTAAGACAGTTTGTTAAAGTGTAATTTTATTTTTATCATTTTAGGAGATAACTGCTAGATCTTTTTCTCCTCTAGATAAATCTTAACAGGTTAATTTGTATTACATGGGGTAAATGAGTTGTTAAATCACCATTCTCTGCTTGTGAATATGGAAGAATAGTAATCTTTTATTGAGATAACTGACCAAATTGATTTCTTGAAGGCTTGTTTATTTATGTACAAGTTATCACTTACCATATTGACATGAGTAGTTTACCAAATATTTACAGAGCACCAACCTTGTATGAGATACTCCACCAGGGTATACAGAAGTTATCAAGGCAGTCTCTGCCCTTAAAAAGTGTCAAAGTATGTGTAATTTTTAAAGCCATCTTCATTGTGAGGAACAAAGAGGGAAATACATTAATAGTTCAGCAAAGGGCTCGGTGCCATGATAAGTATAATAAAACTGGTTACTATTTAATGACTGTTTAGTATGTGGCAAGCTGTGTGCTTTACATACATTAGCTCATTTAATCTTTGTTAACAGTCCCATCAGGCAGATCTGATCTTTATCTTGTAGATTGCAAACTGAGGTGAAAGGGTTTAGGTAAATTTATTCCAGATCATACAGTTAGCAAGTGTGAAACTCAAGATTGAGAGTAAGCTGTGTCACCTGGAGTGTGTGTCCCCAGGCACAAGACACTGTGGGAATAACAAGAAAGCAAGGGATGCTGATGCAGCCCAGGCTGTGTGTCTCTGTGTATATGTGTGAATGTGGGGAGGTTGTAAAAAAGTATATCCTACAAAAAGCAAACTCTGATGTGAGATTAAAGATGAGTAAAAGAAGTTAGAAGGATGAGAAAGGCAAAAGGTAACATATTATGCAAAAAGACCTTAAGACAAGAAAGCATGGTTCAGTTCAGGACGTAGAGGATTCTGTGGCTGAATCGTAGAGCATGGAGATGGGTGAGGATTGGCAAGAGATTAGACTATTTGAAAGTAAGAGAGTTTGCTCATTTTACAGCCTTAAAGTAGGTGAGGCAAGCACTGATGATGTGCTTTATATAAATTTTCTCATATAGTCCTATTAATCAACAGACCTGTTGGATTGGGTTTTAATTTGAAAGCAATTAGTAGTGTTTAAAATTTTTCCTTTTGAAATTTTCATGGTTCAAAATAAAAAAGTTTAAAAGTTGTATAATAAGTCTTTGCCTTTCTGCCTTCCTATCCATCTACACATAGTTAACTGCTCTTAACTAGTTTGTTGAACTTAACTGTCTGTCCATCTATCTAATTTTCATACCTATAAGGTAGGAATGTATATTCTTTCCTTCTCCACCTCACCTGTCTTACACAAAAGATAAAGTGTATAGAGACCTTTCTCCTTCATTTTTAAAAACACAGGCTCATTGCATTCCTTTGTGTATATGTACAATAATTTATTTAACTAGACTTCTATTAAAAGACCAGTGTGTTATTTGTAGTCTTTTGCTGTTACAGAGAGTACTGTAATGAGTAATTTTATGTATACCTTATTTGGTCTTTATAAACAATGTCTGTAGGTAAATGTATTTGTTATTATATTAGATACTGCCAAATCGTCAGCTATAGGAATTGTACTCTTCTATACTCTCATCAGTGATATATTAAAATGTCTTTTTTTTCTTAGCCTTTTCAACAAAGTGCATTAAGTTTTTGGATTAGTCTTCAGAATGATTTGAAGATAATATTTCAGTCTGATTTTTAAAAGTGCTTTGAAGTTCACGTAATATACAAGTAAGCATTTTAAAGTGTACCAATTCAGTAGCATTTAGGGCATTCATAAATGTGCAGCTGCCTTACTTTGGGTTGCTGTAACAATACCATAGACTGGGTGGCTTACAAATAATAGAAATTTATTTCTCACAAGTCTGGAGGCTGGAAGTCTGAGATCAGGGTCTCAATATTGTCTGGTTCTGGTGAGGGCCCTCTTCCACATTGCAGAATACTAACTTCTAGTTGTACCCTCACATGGCAAAAAGAGGGTTGAGAGCGTTTTCTGGGGTCCCCTTTATAACGGCACTAATCTCATTCATGAGGGTCCCACTCATCACCTAATTGCATCCCAAAGGTCCCACCTTCTAATACCATCACTTTGGGGGTTAGGATTTTAATACAGGAATTTTGGGAAAACACAAACATTCAATCCGTTGTAGCAGTTACCACCTCTCTCTTTTCTCAAAACTTTAAAAATCTCCCCAGAAAAATACCCTATACCTGTTAGGTAATCACTATTCTTTTCTCCCCATCCCTGGCAATCATGAATCTACTTTCTGTCCCTGAGGATTTTCCAGTCCTGGTCATTTTGTATAAAAGGAACCACACAATATGTCACCTTCTGTGTGTGACTTCTTTCACTTACCATATGTTTTTGAGGTTCATTTAAGTTGTAGCATGCATCAGTAGTTCATTTCGTTTAGGGTTGAATAATAGTCCATCGTATGTATATATCACTATTTGTTTATCCATTCACCTGTTGAAGGACATTTGAGTTGTTTCCACCTTTTGACTATTATGAATATGGCAACTTTGAACATTCGTGAACAAATACTTGTTTGAGTGCCATTTTTTGAGTCTTTGAGGTGTACATTCTTAGGAGTAGAATTGCTAGGTCATATAATAATTCTGTTTAAACTTTTTGAGGAACCACCAAACTGTTTTCCACAGTGGCTGCACCGTCTTATATTCCCACCAGAAATGTATGAGGATTCCTATTTTTCTACATCCTCAACAACACTTGTTATTTTATAGTTTTAAAAATTATAGCCATCCTACTGGGTATAAAGTGTCTAACTGTGGTTTTAATTTGTGTGCACTTAATGCCTAACGATCTTGAACCTCTTTTCATGTGCTTGTTGGACATGTCTGTATTTTGTTTGAAGAAATATACATTCAAGTCCCTTGCTCATTTTAAAATTAGATTATGTGTCTTTTTGTTGATGAGTTGTATATATTGTGCATACCAAACCCTTATCAAGTATTTAACTTCAGCTATTTTTGCCCACTCTCTAGGTTGTCTTTTTAACTTTCTTAATGATGTTTTTTGGTGCACAATAGGTTTACATTTTATTAAGTCTGATTTCTCTTCCTTTCCTTTCCTTTCCTTTCCTTTCCATTCCATTCCATTCCTTTCCTTCCCTTTCCCTTTCCTTTCTCTTCCCTTTCTCTTCCCTTTCTCTTCCCTTCCCTCCCTCCCTCCCTCCGTTCCTTCCTCATACATGTGTCAGATTTAAGGATCCATCGCCAAATTCAAGGTCATGAAGATTTACCTCTATGTTTCCTTCTAATGGCTATTGCTCACAAATCTGGAAGCTAGATTTTATATTTTATATGTAGGCTGTTAATCCATGGTTAATTTTTGTGCATGGGATGGTTTTAATTTGTATTTCTCTAATGAATGATGGTTGAGAACCATTACTGTTTTTTCTTTGAATTCTTTGTTCCTATCCTTTGCCCATTTTTCTTTTGACTACCTTTATAGTTCCTGAAAAGACATTTGACAAAATGGGTCTTAAAACATTTTTGTTAAAGGGGCATAGAAGCATATTTTCTTAATATGATTTATAAAGAAAGCACACTGTCTTTTACATCAGTAGAATATAATAAAAATCCTGACATAGACCTAAGTACCTATGAGACATTAGTAAACATATCTTAGAACATACGAAAAGAAAACATTTTTTACTTATTACAAAAGGGATTTACTAATTAAAACTATACTTAGTTACCATTTCTTTTTACCTATCAGATTGGCACAAGTTTAAAATCATAACAACATTCTGTTGTTCAGGCTGTGGCAGGGGAAAGCAGACACTGTTACATTGTGGGTTAGAATACAAATTGATAAACTCTTTCGTAAAGGTATCCAGGAATATCTACCAAATCTATATATCTGTTGACTTAACCATCCTACTTCTGGGATTTTACCTTGAATATATACCTTCAGCAGTAAGAAAATAGGTACACAAAATTAATGCAACATTATTTGTTATTGGAAAATATTGAAAACAATCCAAATGTTCATATATAAGACAGTGATTGAATGAACTGTAGTATAGCCACATGTTGGAGTTTTGTGCTACTGTAAAAAAGAATGAGGAAGACGTCTGTGAATGGATGTAGGGATTTTCCCTGTATTTTTTTTTTTTTTTTTTTTTTTTTTTTTTGAGAGTCTTATTCTGTCATCCAGGCTGGAGTGCGGTGGTGCCATCTCGGCTCACTGCAACATCTGCCGCCCGGGTTCAAGCAGTTCTCCTGCCTCAGCCTCCCAAGTAGCTGGGATTACAGACACGCACCACCATGCCCAGCTAAATTTTTTTTGTATTTTTAGTAGAGATGGGGTTTCACCGTGTTGGTCAGGCTGGTCTTGAACTCCTGACCTCATGATCCACCCGCCTTGGCCTCCTAAAGTGCTGGGATTACAGGCATGAGCCACCGTGCCTGGCTTTCCTCTGGATATATTTTTAGGGCAAAATACAAAGTGCAGAATAATATCTACAGTATGCAACTTTGTTTTTTGTTTTTTTTGTTTTTTTTTTTTTTGTAAGAAAGAAGGGAATATAATGGTTCATGTCACCAAAAAGAAATACAGGAAAGAAGAACCTGACAATCATGAGATTGGTTATGTAAAGAGCGAGAGAGAGAGAGAGAGAGAATTTGTGCGTGTGTGTGTGTGTGTGTGTGTGTCGGGAAGTTTAGAGGGAATTGAGGTGAGGGAATGATACTGAATTTGAATATAGTTTTATAGTTTTTGAATAGTCCTGACTTTTGGAGCTATCTTAATATTTCAAATCCTCAAGAAAATAAAATCAACAAAGATGGAGGGGGAATATCCTAAAATGAATACAAACAGAACAAATAACCTTTACACCATAATAACAACCACACTGAAAGGTGTAAAATTACTAACTGGTGTAACTTTGGAACTCAGTAAGTGGGCTATGAAACTAGTGGGGTCGGGGAGAAGTTTGATAAGGAGCACAATATTTACCCAGTCTCAAAATGTCTCTTTTCAAGATATCTACTATTTACAGGGTAAAATAGAAACTGCAATGTAGAAACTTGATAGGTACCACCTTAACAAATGATAAAAGCAAACATTGCAAGTTACGGAGCTAATTGCTATTATGTACTTTCTGATATGCCCTTAGAAGAACTCAACATCACTTCTGTAATATTCTTGCCAGAAGTGCATAGTCTGAATCTACTCATGAAGAAACATAAGACAAGCTTGAATTGAGTTATATTCTTCAAAATAACTATCCTGTACTCTGCAAAAAAGTCAGTGTCATGAAATAGTCAGAAATGCCGGGCGTGGTGACTCACACCTGTAATCCCAGCACTTTGGGAGGCTGAGGCGGGCAGATCACCTGAGGTCAGGAGTTTGAGACCAGGCTGGCCAGCGTGGTGAAACCCCGTCTCTACTAAGAATACAAAAATTAGCTGGGCATGGTGATAGGCACCTGCAATTCCAGCTACTTGGGAGGCTGAGGCAGGAGAATCACTTGAACCCAGGAGACAGAGGTTGTAGTGAGCCAAGATCACACCATTGCACTCCTGCCTGGGCAACAGGAGCAAAACTCTGTCTCAAAAAAAAAAAAAAGAAAAGAAATGACTCAAACTGTTCTAGCTTAGAGTAAAGAAACGTGACAGGTGGCTGCAGTGCATGATCTTAGAATTTTTTTTGGGCGGATTACCTGAGGTCAGGAGTTCAAGACCAGCCTGGTCAATGTGGTGAAACCCCATCTCTACTAAAAATACAAAAATTAGCCGGGCATGGTGGTGGGTGCCGGTAATCCCAGCTGCTTGGGAGGCTGAGGCAGGAGAATCGCTTGAGCCCAGGAGGCAGAGGTTGCAGTGAGCTGAGATTACACCATTGCACTCCAGCCTGGGCAACAGGAGCGAAACTCCGTCTGAAAAAAAAAAAAAAAAAAGAAATGACTCAGAAACTGTTGAAAGTAGACTGAAGAAACGTGACAGGTGGCTGCAGTGCATGATCTTAGGATTTCTTTTGGCATAAAGGACGTTATTGAGACACATGTGAAATCTTAATTAGTTCTGTGGATTAGAACATATATATAGTATCAATCGTTAATCTTATGCTTTGGAACATTGTACTATACTGTGGTTGTATAATAGGTTTATTTCGGGGAAATACACACTGAAATATTAAAGAGTAAAGGAATATCATGTCTGTAGCTAAACACTTAATCAGAACAAATGCATCTATATATGAAGAGTGAAAGAAGGATAAAATGGATGTAAAATGTTTACATCTGAAGAATTTGGGTGGAAGGTATTCAGAGGTTCTTTGTACTTTGCTGTCTTTTCTGTAAATCTAAAATTATGTCAAAGTACAAAAATGAAAAAAAAAAAGTTTTAACCCCAAAGCCAGCGTCATGCTCAAGGGAAACCAGTAGTCATTGTTGCTGTCAAAGAAGACAAGGATACCCAGCCTCACAACTCTTATTTAACATTATATTGGATATACAAGGCAACACATTTGGACAATAAAAAGAAGTAATTATGATCACTGTTTTTAAAATGATGTTATTCAAAATAATATTGCATGTTTAGAAAACTCAGGAGAATGAGTTTGCAAAACTATTATAAGCAATAAAATAATTCCATCATATATTGAGATACAGAATTTATAGAGAAAAATTACTATCCTGCAGCCAGTTAGAAGATTTAAAGACCCCCTTTTCAAGACAAAAGTGAGGGGAAAAATTCTTTCAGATTTACATTTCACTGTGATGGTGTAAACCAGGATAAATTTCCAGTGCATCAAGAGTTTAAGGGCAAAAACAAACAACAAATACAAAGAAAAATAATAAAAGCACTCAATGAAAACTAAGAATTCCTTTATAACCACGGAGTGGGGAAGACCTTTTTATTAACTGACTCACAATTAACTGACTCAAAATCTATAAGTTAGCAAAGATTCATAAATGACATAAGAAAACAAAAAATTTGTAAGATGGAGACACATTATAGGGAAAGTCAAACGACAAGGGACAAGTGGGGGAAATTTTTTTGTATTACAAAGGCTGCTATCTCTAATATATGTTGAGATAAGATTTGCGTTTTATAAGGACTCCTTGTCTTGCACATTAATATCCAAAATCTAGATTGGCGTTTTACTGTGTGAGCCCATTTTCCCCTAAAGCTGCATAAGAACCAAGGACCAAAAGAGTGTTTTAAAAATTGACCTAAAGTGGGAAGAGAGTAAGGAAAGGGAGGAAAAAAAAAAGTCACAATTCTCCCCCTGTCCCCACCCAAGTTCCCGACTAGAAGTGGTATCACCAACAGTGACAAAACAAAGTGGAACATCTTTTCATGAGTGAATAGTATGAACAGCTCCTCCTTCATTGGCTCCAGTATCCCTATTATCACTATTTTCTCATCTTGGCTCTTAAGCCAAGCCCTAAGGTGCAGTATTGGTTTTCTAATTTAGCTATCTCAAGTTGCATTAGCACCCATAGTTGTTTTTCTAACTCTGCTGAAACGTCTGTAGTCTCTTCATTTGAACCAGCTGGAGTGAATCCTGTTTACCATTGGAAACCTCAGAATAGGCTAACTCAATATGTAGTAGTAATAGATATATTCATTATCAATGAAGTGGGAAAAATGCAAAGGTAAAGTTGATTTAAACACTGTTGACTTAGAGTTGCATTCTAAAACTATATAAATTCATAAGTGTTTATTGGAATAAGTTATGAGAGAACTAAGAACACAGAATTATAGCATGTATTCAGGGAAGTATGCATAGCAAAATGAAGATATGTTCTCCATATATTCAAAGTATACCTTGTTGATACACGTACATATTTACTTTGGTATGTACTTAAACATAACTAATTTCAGAAATATATGGTTTTTGATAAGTAGTTTTCATTGACAGATGTGCTTATTTTTAATAATGGTTGTTGATCAAACTTGAAAGTTGGTGGTTAAAAGCAACCTTCTTTCTCAGTTGAATATAACAAGGAATGTTGCTATTTTGCTCTGCTTGTGCCTAACAGAGAAGTTCCAGATACCTCAGGGCTTTCTAGGAGTGCAGAATTGCCAGAGAATTAATCACCTAGGAGCACTTAATCTAAGAGTTCCTGAACTTAACCCAGTTCGCTGGCTAATTAGCGTCTCAGTGATTTTTTCATGGCACCTATAAGCCAAAAGAAATACCTAACAGTTCCTTTCAGGAAGTTGTTATGTCCAAACTATTTAGGTCCTCACAACTTAGTAGCCATTTAGAAAATGACATACATAATTGAAAAAAATTGTATTCATTTCTCAAATAACTGCAGTTACTTACTAATGTGTGTACAGATGTGTTGGGCATTGTATAGCTTCTCACATTTTGAAATTATCTTCATTTCCTGTTTTATATTGGTTTTTTGATAGCCCTTGTTGAAACTCAGCCTCTCAAAGATAGGGCATTATCAACAGGAATAAAGGACCAGATGTTGAGATTGCAAGTTGCCTCATGCTAATAGTTCCTGTGGTACTTGACAAATATCAAATATTGTATTGTTTTCCTTTGAATATTTAAAATATCCACATTGCCCATATCATTTTGTGTGAGTCCCTTGGGACATCTCAGTGCACAGTTTGGGCACCATGGCTTTAACAAGTGACTGACCGGGAGTTAGTGTATAAATACCTCAATTCCTTTGCCTGTCAGTGGGATCATTTTGAAGTGCATGGCCTACTCTGACTGCAGTTTCTCAAGGAGCTTAGTTAGGCTCCAGTTACCTACAATTGTAATTGGCTAGATAACATACTCTTTATTGTCTGCTTTTTTTTATTGTTATTTTTCTTTTTATTGTTTCACATCTACTGCATTACTGGTATTTTGTGGGTTGTCCTTCTAAATAAATTACTTGCACTGGCATCCTTGTTTTAGTATCTGCATCTGGGGGATAGAAACTAACAAGTACTTATATGGCTTTATTATATATTAATCAGTATTCTCTTTAGCAGTCTATTTTAATGAATTCTTATCTCCTCACCTGTACAATGTGTATGTATATATATAAATAGATAGGTAGTTCAGTGTTATCTTTCTTAAATCCTTTTAAATTGTGACATCTTATATATACAGAAGACAGAATATAAAGTGCCTTTGGCCTCTACCTGTTAGATGCCAGTAGCACATTTCTTTCTCCCTCTCCTCCAGTTGTAACAAGTAAAAATGTCTGCAAAAGTTTCCAGTGTTCAATTTTGGGAAGCAAAATTACCCCATTTTGAGAACTACTGTAAAGTATACCTTATATGAATATACCAGTTTATTTATACTTCCCATTCTTGAAGGCAATTTTTGAGTAATGTAGACAGTGTTACTAAAAGCTATCTTTCGCATATATTAATTTGATATTCATGCACAAGATGCTCTAGTTTGTGTACTGAGGGGTGGAATTCCTGGGTTATAAGATATGCAACTTTTCTGGATGATGCCAAATTTCTCTGAAGTAGTTGTTAACTTTTCATGCTTTAGTCAAGTGATGTCACAGAATTCTGATGGCTTCACATATTTTGCTCATAGATAGTATTGCCAGTATTTTTAGTTTTATGTTGTTGAGTAGGATTACAAATATCACATTGTGGTTTTAATTTATATTTCTTTGATTACTATTGAGGTGGACTACTTTGTCACATAACAGTTAACCATGAGAATTTTCTCTTGCATGAACTGCTTAAAGTCTTCTACAAATTACTGTATTGGGAGGTTAACTTTTGTCCTTTATTGTTTTGTAAGATTTTTATTTTATTTTATTTGAGACACGAGTTTTACTCTGTTTCCCAGGCTGGAATGCAGCGGCGCAATCTCGGCTCACTGCAACTTCCACCCCCAGGTTGAAGCGATTCTCCTGTTTCAGCCTCTCGAGTAGCTGGGATTACAGGCATGTGCCACCACGCCTGGCTAATTTTTGTATTTTTAGTAGAGATGGGGTTTCTCCATGTTGGTCAGGCCAGTCTCAAACTCCTGACCTCAGGTGACCTGCCCACCTTGGGCTCTGAAAGTGCTGGGATTACAGGCGTGAGCCACCGCACCTGACCAGGATTTTTTAAAAAGTGTTAATACTAATCTCCTTTGTTATATATATTGCAGCTTTCTTCTTCCATCTTGTAGCCTGCTTTTTCTCTTTTATTTAGATACATTATCCTTTGAAGGAAGGGATTTTTGTCTGTCTTTGTTCTCTTTGCATCTCTAGCACCTATAATTATTTATTGAAAGAATGAATGAACATGAGTTTTAAATTTTTAAATGTAACCAAATTTGTTTGTCTTTTCTTTTATGGCCTTTTTGTGTCGTGTTTAAGAAATTATTGACCAGGCCCTGTGGCTTATGCCTGCAGTAATAGCACTTTGGGAGGCCGAGGCAGGCGGATCACTTGAGGTCAGGTGTTCAAGACTGGCCTGGCCAACATGGTGAAACACTGTTTCTACTAAAAATAAAAAAATTGGGCATGGTGGTGGGCACCTGTAATGCCAGCTACTCAGGAGGCTGAGGCAGGAGAATCGCTTGAACCTGGGAGGCTGAGGTTACGGTGAGCCGAGCTCACACCACTGCACTCCAGCCTGGGCAACAGAGTGTGACTCCATCTCAAAAAAATAAATAAGTAAAAATAAAAATTAAAAAATTATTTACACCGTGGTCATGAAGATACTCTCCTGTTTTCTTATAAAAGCTTTCTAGTGTATGTGAAGTTTAGTTAGTTATGTATAGGTTAGTCCTTCAAATTTAGGTTTTTACGTCATCTAGATTTCAGTTTTTTAAGTATGAAAAGTCCTTCAGTTTTTCTCGATTGTACAATGACCCCATTAGCATATATGAAATATCCCTTTACAGGAGAGTCTTTTTCTGGGTTCTCTATTCTGCTAATTGGTCTCTTAGATGGAAAGCTAACTTTCTTTTCTTTTCTTTTTTTAAAATGGTGTCTCACCCTGTAACCCAGGCTGGAGTGCAGTGGTGTGATCTTGGCTCACTGCAGCCTCAACCTCCCTGGTCTTAGGTGATCCTCCCACGTTAGCTTCTCAAGTGTCTGGGACGACAGGCACACACCACCACTACATCTGGCTAATTGTTTGGTATTTTTGCAGAGTCAGGGTTTCAACATGCTGCCCAGGCTGGTCTTGAACCCCTGGATTCAAGAGTTCTGCCCGCCTCAGCCTCCCAAAGTGCTGGGATTACAGGCGTCAGCCATCGCTCCTGGCCAAAAAATTTCTTGACTAGAAACTTACTGGCTTTTGTATTTTTGTATATATTTTAGAAACTAGTTTGTGGGCCAAGCACAGTGGCTCGTGCCTGTAATCCCAGCACTTTTGTAGGTTGAAGTAGGTGAATCTCTTGAGCCCAGGGGTTGGTGTCCAGCCTGGGCAACATGGTAAAACCCTGTCTCTGCAAAAAATGCAGAAATTAGTGGGGCGTGGTGGTGTGTGCCTGTAGTCTCAGTTACTTGGGAGGCTGAGGTGAGAGGATCGCTTCAGCCCAGGAGGTGAAGGTTGCAGTGAACTATGATCACACCATTGTACTCCTGCCTGAGTGACAGAGTGAGACCCTGTCTCAAAAAAACAAACAAACAAAAAACAAATGTCAAGTGCTATCAGCAAACTTGTTGGAGTTTTAAATGGAATTATATTGAATCTGTATGTATATTGGCATTTCTCAATCTTGACACTATTGAGTTTTTGGACTGGAAAGTCTTTGTCGTGGGAAGCATTCTTGCATTGTAGGATATTTAGCAGCATCCCTGGCCTCTACTCACTGAATGTCAGTAGAACCCCATTCCTGCTTGAACAACTACTGCTGTATATCAGTGGGGATGAATTTACATTTGATAAAATAGAATCTTTCAGTTTGTGATCATTGTGTTTATTTCTGCATATATTCATCCCCTCTGTCAAGTATTTTAGAGGATTTTTTGAAGGGGATGTATGTGTGAAAAGGTCTTATACATCCGTTATTAAATTTATTTCTGGACTTTCAGCATTTAAAAATTTCATTATAAGTAACAGTTTTTTAAAAATAGAGTTTATTTTTTTAGAGCAGTTTTAGGTTTACAGAAAAGCATGTATACCACTGATATTTTAATGTAAAATTTAATATGCATTCCTAGAACGAATTCGACTTGGTCATGATATATTTTTTAAATTATTGCTAGGTTTGGTTTGCTAGTATCTTGCTTAGGGTTTTTATATCTGTATTTATCAGTGAGATTGCCTGTCCTTTTCCCGTTTCATTCTTTCCATTTCAGGTTTTGTTATGAAAACTTTGCTAATTTCACAAAATGAATTGCAAACAATACCTTCTTTTTCTGTTTTTTTTTTTTGAATTATTTCTTTCCAGAATGTTTGGTAGAATTCAAGGCATCTAGACCCTGAAGTGTTTTGTTGGATGATTTCAAGCTACTGATTCTTTTTTTTAACCATTAAATTGTATACTTGATTGATTGATTGATTGAGACAGAGTCTAGCTCTTGTCGCCCAGGCTGGAGTACAGTGCCGCAAACGCAGCTCACTGCAACCCCCACCTCCTGGGTTCAAGCGGATTCTACTACCTCAGCCTCCTATGTAGCTAGAATTACAGGTGTGAGCCACCATGCCCGGCTGTTTTTGTATTTTTAGTAGAGATGAGGTTTCACCATATTGGCCAGGCTGGTCTCAAACTCCTGACCTCCAGTGATCTGCTTGCCTTAGCTTCCCAAAGTGCTGGGATTACAGGCTTGAGCCACTGCGCCCAGTCATGATTCACTTTTTAAAAACTCATTTAGCACTATTGAGGTATTTTATTATTATCATTATTATTATTTAGAGACTCGCTATGTTTCCCAGGCTGGTTTTGAACTCCGGACTTCAAGAGATTCTCCTGCCTCAGCCTCCCAGGTAGCTAGGACTACAGGCATGCAAGACCATGCCCAGCTTCTGGTGTTTTTATTATTTTGATAAACCAGATTTTTCTAGGAAATTCTCCATTTTATCTAAATTTTAAAATTTATGTTATAAAGTTGTTTATAATATTCCATATATATTATTTATATATTTATACTATTATATATTCATATATGTATTTATATATGTATATATGTATATATTTTTATATATTCATATATATTTATATATATAAATATATTTATATATTTTTATATTTATATATATATTTATTTTATTTATATTTATATATATACATAGTGTGTGTGTGGTGTGTGTGCCTGAGTGCGTGTGCGCATATATGTATATATATAGTTGTGTATTACAGATGTCCCTTTTCATTAGTTTAATTTTAAATGTTTTCTAATTCCTAATTATAGCTTTTTCTTGACACATGGATTATTTAGAAGCATATTTCTTCTTCTTTTTTTTTTAATGGTTTTTGTTTTGTTTTATTTTTTGGGTTATTTTTTGAGATGGGGTCTCACCCAGGCTGGAGTGGAGTCATGTGATCACAGCATACTGCAGCCTGAACTCCTGAGCAGAAATGATCCTCCCACCTCAGCTTCCCAAGTAGCTGGGACCACAAGTGTGTGCCACCACACCAGCTATTTTTCTTTTTTCTTTTTTAGAGATGGGGTCGCTATGTTGCCCTGGCTACTTTTGAACTCCTGGACTCAAGCAGTCCTCCCATCTCAACCTCACAATATGCTGGGATTCAGGCATGAGCCACTGTGCCTGTTCAGAAGCATATTTTTAAATTTTCAAGCATGAGAGTTTTCTGGTTAACTTTTTGTATTGTTTTCTTCTTTAGCTTCCTTGAATTTGAGGCAAAAGGAAATGGTCTGTAATTTGCAGTCCCATTTTGTGTAGACTTGTCTCAAGGTTGTATGGTCAGTTTTTGCTAATGTTTCATGTGCCCTTAAAACTCAGGCGTATTATGCATTTTTTAGGTGTAGTATGTCCATTGTTAGCTCAGTAATTTTGTTAAAATATTTTATGTCCTTCTAATTATTGTGCTTGTTCTGATGATTACTGAGGGGGGTGTATGTTAAAATCCCACATCATGGTTATAGATTTATGTATTTTTCCTTGATTTCTTCTTAACTGCCTTTCCCCTTCCTTACCCTCCCTCCTGTGTCTATCTGTCTCTCCCTCTACTCCCTGATATGTTATTAGATGTATACAGACATCCAGCTTTTACATAACTCAATATTTTATATTTAGTGTTCCTCTTTATCTCTGGCAATACTTTTTTTTTCTCTAAAAGTCTGTTTCATTTGAATATTAATGAAACCTACCACTTTTCATGTTTTTCTGGTGTTCTATATTTTTTCCTTTTATTGTTCCTGTATCTTTTAGATGCCTCTTGTTACAACTTATAGCTGGATCGTATTTTTTTAATTCAGTCTGTCTTTTAATTGCACCATTTAGTCCCTTTTGCATTTAATACAATCACTATAATTAGTTTTGTATTGAACCAGTGGTGGTTCTTTGCCCCTCCTGTTCTATGTTTTCTTTTTCTCTTCTTTCTGGTCTTTAAATTACTTGAATACCAAAGAATTTGTCTTTCTTTTCTCTACTTCTTTGAACTTTTTGTTTTGAGACGGAGTCTCGCTCTCTTGCCAGGCTGGAGTGCAGTGGCGCGATCTTGGCTCACTGCAATCTCTGCCTCCTGGGTTCAAGCGATTCCCCTGCCTCAGCCTCCTGAGTAACTAGGACTACAGGCGCACACCACCACACGCAGCTAATTTTTTGTGTTTTAGTAGAGACAAGGTTTCACCATGTTGGCCAGGATGGTCTTGATCTCTTGACCTTGTGATCCACCTGCCTTGGCCTCCCAAAGTGCTGGGATTACAGGCATGAGCCACCACGCCTGGCCCAAAATTTAATTTTTGCTCTTTATTTCTGGTTTTCTGAGTTTCATTATTTTTTGCTGTAGGCATAGAATATATTTTGACAGGGGCAGGGGGTATTGTTTTTCATTCGTTCTAAAATTTCTTAATTGTTATCTCTAAATTTTCTTTCCATTTTATTTCTCTTCTCCTTCAGGAACTTTGTGTAAATTTGTTATACTCTCTTCTGTATATCTTTCCATATTTTTGAATTTCTGTGCAGCTTTCTGAATAATATCTCCCCCATTTTAGAGTTCTTTTACTCTTTTAATCTATGCCAATCCCTTAAGCCTTATTTCAGTTAGTGTATTGTTCATTTCTGTAAATTATAACTACTTGGTCCATGGAATTGTTCCCCTGTGGATATTCAAACTTGTATTTTTATTTTTTAACATGGTAAGTTTATTTCTTTTCTAATCTCTATCTGATAATTCTAGTATTTTAAGTCTTTGTGAGCCTGTTTCTGTGGTCTTGTTTTTGCTTGTTTTTTGCATGATGCCTTTCTTCTTGGTGTATTTTGTTGCTTTTTGTTCCAAGTTCTTTATTTCCTCTCAAATTTATTTGAATCCTAGTATTAAGTTACATTTCTCTAAGAGAGCATTTAGCATTTGCCTTACAGGTGTCCGGGGGTGCTACCAATCTAGGACCATTTGTAATTGAATAGAGAGTTTGAGATTTTCTTTCAATTATTTGTTAGAACACCAGTTTTTGATTATAACTTCTTAGATACATTTATCTCCCTCTTTGCAGTACCAGAAAAACTTAATTTTCCCCACAGTATGAGGTGATAAATTGACCCCTGGTTTAGCCTTAACCTGAAGATGTGATCCTTTGAGGCCCCACTTTATAGAGTTATTTCTTCTAGACCCTCTACCTCAGATGGCCCAGTTGAAGCAAACAGGCTTAGCAAGGGTCATCGTAGAAAAAGTGATTTCAGCATTGCTTCTATATATTGAATTTCTGCTTTTATTTATTGTCCTCCTAATATCTTCCTGCTTCATATGGCTTCAGATGATTTCAAAATGCTGTTTATATTTTATTTAGCATTTCAGGGAAAGTATTTGTATAAATAATATTGTTTACAATATCATTATCATAAACTGAACTTGTATATATAAATGTAAAGTGATTTCTCCCTCAGATGATATGTATATGTGTGTGTAAATGTAACTTGTAATGCTGAAATTTTTCAAAAACATTTTTTGTGGAAATGAATAATTTTGAAACGTTGATGCTTTTGGCATAATTTGCATATTTACTTTGTATATTGTTGTAATGTAATTTCTGCTTTCATAGGTTTTGATTTTCTTGGGCCTACTTGAGGGTTTCATTTGCTTCTTATTGTCATGGTTTTGAAAAGGCTTTCAAATGTAGGCTGACGTGCAGGTACTGTTTTAGGTAGAGTGTACAAAAAAACCACAAGTAATCCTGATGGGTTTACAGTTAAAGAAAAGCTGTTGGGTATGCAGAGAACAGGATAAAAATTATAAAATAAGAGATTGGAATATGAAGTATTTTGCCTTAATATTTTTCAATTTCAGCCTCTCTCTCTCTCAGTGTCTCTCTCTCATGTCTTTCTCTCAAATAGGCCAGGCACAGTGTGGCTCACGTCTATAATCCCAACACTTTGGGAGGCCAAGGCAGGAGGATCAGTTGAGCCCAGAAGTTTAAGACCAGCCTGGACAACATAGTAAGACCCTGTCTCTACAAAAACAGAAAAATTAGCCAGGTGTGCGCCTGTAGTCCCAGCTGCTTGGGAGGCTGGGTGGGAGGAGGCCAAGAGGTTGAGGCTGCAGTGAGTCATGATTTTGCCACTGCACTTCAGCCTGGGCAACAGAGCAAGATCCTGTCTCAAAAAAAAAAAAAAAAAAACAAACTGAGAATAGACACATGAATTATTCAGAAATTCAAAAGAGGCAGAGCAGGCTGGCTCATGCCTGTAATTCGAGCACTGTGGGAGCCCGAGGTGGGGGCATCGCTTCAGTTGAGGAGTTCTAGAGTAGCCTGGGCAACACAGAGAAACCCTATCTCTCTCCCCTCTTCCCCCTGCCGAAAAAAAAAAAAAAAAAAAAATAAGCCAGATGTGGTGATGCCTGCCTATAGTCCTAGCTTGCAGAGGTGGGAGGTGGGAGAGGTTGAGGTGGGAGGATTGCTTGATTCTGGGAGGTCAAGGCTGCAGTGAGCCAGGATTGTGCCACTGCACTCCAGCCTGGGCAACAGAGCACGCTCTCTCGCTCTCCCTCTCTCTCTCTCTCTCTCTCTCTCTCTCTCTCTCTCTCTCTCTCTCTCTCACTCTCTCTCTCTCTCTCTGTCTCTCAGAAAAAAAAAAAGGAGTTAAAAAAATTTATGTAGATACCTAAATCATCTTAAAGGAAATGAAACATAACTTCTTACCCATTAAGTGTGGGATGTGCATAGTGACTTCTAAGGAGTACAGTGTGGAAAGAGGTGGAGAAGTGTAATTTACAAAGGAGAAAACTGGCTAACACTATTGCATCTAGATGTTCATGATTAATAATCAGTAGTGTTTAGTCATACTGATAGTGACTTGATTTTATATGATGAAGATGGCAATTTCTCTCTTTACCTTCCTTCCAAAAATCCATAAACCCTGTCTAACCGTGAGAAAAGCATCAGACAGATTGAAAGACATTATATAAAATACCTGACCACTGCTTCTTAAAACCTTTGTGGTCATCAAAAACAAGTAAAGTGTGAAAATTAGAAATGGAAGTAGAGACTTTACAGATGATGTCCCAGAAATAATAAACATCATAAGAGACTACAAGGAACGACTCTACACCAATAAGTTGGATAATCTAGAATAAATGACTAAATTTCTGGAAACATACAACCTATCAAGACTGAGTTATGGAGAAAAAGAAAAGCTGGGCCAGGCGCGGTGGCTCACACCTGTAATCCCAGCAATTTTTGAGGCTGAGGCAGGTGGATCACGAGGTGAGGAGATCAAGACCATCCTGGCTAACACGGTGAAACCCCATCTCTACTAAAAATACAAAAAATTAGCCAGGCATGGTGGTGGGCACCTGTAATCCCAGCTACTCGGGAGGCTGAGGCAGGAGAATGGCGTGAATCTGGGAGGTGGAGCTTGCGGTGAGCCAAGATCGCGCCACTGTACTCCAGCCTGGGCGACAGAGTGAGACTCTGTCTCAAAAAAAAAAAAAAGCTGGACAGACCTATAACCAGTGGGCGGATTGGGAGAACAAAGAAAAGTCCCAGGATCATTTGGCTTCACTGGTGACTTTTGCCAAACGTTTAAAGAATTAATGCCAATTCTCAGTCTTTTCCAAATAATTGATGAGGATGGAACGCTTGTAAACCCATTTTATGTGGGCAGCATTACTCTTATACCAAAGCCGGGCAAAGACATCACAAAAAAAGATACCACGAAAAGAAAAAGGCCAGTATAGATCCCTCTTGAGTATATATGCAAAAAATCCTAAACAAAAGACTAGCAACCAAATTTAACAGCATATTAAATCACCAAATGAAAGTCAATTAATATGGTATGCCACATTAACAGAATGAAGGATAAAAATCACTTTGTCATCTCAGTAGATGCCAGACAAAGAGTTTTATAAAATCCAGCACGCTTTTCACATTAAAAGGAAAAACTCAGCAAACTAGGAATAGAGGAAAGTAGAACACAATAATGGCCATATATACAAAGCTTATTGCTAACATATTCTATGGTGAAAATCTAAAAGCTTTTTCTGTAAGATCAGGAACAAGGTGAGGATGCCCACTCTCACCACTTCTATTCTGTTTATTACCAGAAATTCTGCCCAGAGCTGTTAGGCAAGCAAAAAAAAAAACGGAAGAAGTGAAATTGTTTCTGTTAACAGATGACATAATCTTATATATAGAAAACCAGGCTGGGCATGGTGGCTCATGCCTGTAATCTCAGCACTTTGGGAGGCTGAGGCAGGCAGATCACCTGAGGTCAGGAGTTCAAGACCAGCCTGGCCAACATGGTGAAACCCTGTCTCTACTAAAAATCAGCCAGAATGGTGGCGGGTGCCTGTAATCCCAGCTACTCAGGAGGCTGAGGCAGGAGAATCGCTTGAACCTGGGAGACGGAGGTTGCAGTGAGCCGAGATTGTACCATTGCACTCCAGCTTGGGTGACAAGTGTGAAACTCTGTCTCAAGGGGGAAAAAAAAAGGAAAACTGTAATTATTCCACAAAAATGTTACAATTCATGAATCAATTCAGCAACGTAACAGGATGCAACATCAACATATAAATTTAGTTGCATTTCTATACATTAACAATGAACTTACTGAAAGAAAATTAGGAAAACATTCCAATTTACAATAGCATAAGAAAGAATAAAATACTTGGGAATAAACTTGAGGTGTTATTAGTCCATTCCCACTGCTGTAAAGAAATATCTGAGACCGAGTAATTTATAAAGTAAAGAGGTTTAATGTTTACGATTTTGCAGGCTGTAGAGGAAGCATGGCTAGGAAGGCCTCAGGAAACATACAATCATGGCAGAATCAGAAGGGAAAGCAGGCACGTCTTCACATGGCCAGAGCAGGAGGAAGAGAGGGAGGAGAGGTACTATATACACTTTGAAACAACCAGATCTCATGATGGTTCACCTACTATCATGAAAACAACACCAAAAGGGAAATCCATCTGATGTGTATGGGATCTCTATACTATCTTTGTAACTTTTCTGTTAGTCTAAAACTATCCTAAAATAGAAAGCATATTTTTTTAAAAATGCTATAGGAATTCAGTTAAGAAAAATTCCTTGCGACTGAAATACTAAACCCAACCAGTTCTTTTCCTCACATACATAAAAGTTTTGTAAAATGAAAAATAGGTATTGTAGGCAAAAGATGAGTTGAGAAAGTCTTAGTGGCACCTGAAAAAAGTTGTGAGAGACGTCAAAGTATACTCGAGATTATCTGGGACCCCTAGTGACATAGCTTTGAAGCACAGGTTGAAGAAACAGGACTTGATCATTTATGCAGTCTGGTAAGAAACTGTCAAAGAATCTTAAATAGTTTCAAATATTTAAATCTTAAATTATGTAACTGGAGCCAATTATGCAATGTCATCTATAAACAAGGTACTTGATAAAACTTTTTGCTCTATAATTTATGGATTTGTATACAATGTGGGCAGCTTCCCTGTGCTTTTCCCCCTGAATTTAGAAATGAAAGCTGGCTCTCCCTATATCAGATTATTTCACTCATGGCCTCATTAATTAGAAAGGAGAAGAGTTCAGCCTTTTCTACTCTCCGTTTTCTACTCCTTGCTTTCCCATACCATGCGATGAAAGGTAACAATCTTCTCTAGAATTACTTTTTATTGTTATCATTTTATTTCTCCCTTTAGTTCCCTGTGACTAATATTTTTTGGTTGACATTTTGTCTCTAATGCGTAATTTTTGCCTGAGTTCTCAATTTTCTTTAATAATATCCTGAAAATTTTGGGACTTTCTCTACAAAAATACATAGACATGAATTTTCATATGTTTTAAAATGGTTCATAGGTACTTTGGAATCCATGTGCCACAGGTCAAGAAACCCTGCCTATCTTGAATCTTATTAATAGTCGTAATAGAACTGAGGTGGCAGACAGACATTATTTTTCTTACAGTCATTTATTCTAAGTCTTACGTGAACAACATTAGCACTGATATGAACTTATTTTAATAGTTCTTGAAGATACGGTGAAAATACTTTGGACATCTTTGAACAGTTCTATAGCTCTAGCTAGGATAGTGCTTGCTTTTGGCCCTGGGCTATACTAGCATGGCTCAAACAAGCTCTACAATTTGATATTCTAGTATTTGGTAAAGTTTCTCTGTTCTTGGTGTAGATGGACTGCATCCTGTGCAGTCTTGAAAGATTAGTTAACCGGTACTTACATGTTATGTGCCAAGGTGTGATTTTTAAAAACATTTACTTTAATATTTTACTTATCTTTTGTATTTAGAAAGGAAAAAATACATTAGTTTTTTTTCCTCCCCCACAAGGACTGTTATAAAGTGAAGGCTGCCATCTAGAGACAGACTCATCATTGGAGATGTAATCACAGCAATTTCTGTTTTCAAGGCATTTAAAAAAATTTATAAGTATCAAAAATGTATCTTTATTCATAATAATTTGTGAGGGTTTTTTTTTCATTTTTGCACATACTATTTAGACAGATCGCATGCATCCCAAGATATTTACGATTAAGCTTGAAAGGTATCAAAGTGTCTCTTTACCTCTCCCCCAGACCCCCTCCTCAAATCTTGAAAAAGACTCTTAAATGTAGTCACTGCATAACAGTTCTACATTTCTGGTGTACTGATATTTGTTTAGTGAATCCTTCTGAGTTTTAGTAGACTCAACATTTCTTCTCCTTTCCTGACTCAGATTTTTTCTAGCAATACATCCATATTTATATCTAGTCTTGATTTACAGTTTGCTCTTTATCAGGCTAGGTTATGTAAAAATGAAACAACAAATGGCCAGGCACGGTGGCTCACGCCTGTAATCCCAGCAGTTTGGGAGGCCGAGGTGGGTGGATCATGAGGTCAGGAGTTCGAGACCAGCCTGGTCAACATGGTGAAACCCTGTCTCTACTAAAAATACAAAATTTATTGTGTTTTTAGTAGAGAATAATTACATGTGGTGACGCGCGCCTGTAATCCCAGCTACTCAGGAGACTGAAGCAGGAGAATCACTTGAACCCAGGAGTCTGAGGTTGCAGTCAGCTGAGATCGCGCCATTGCACTCCATCTTGGACAGCAGAGCGAGACACAATCTCAAAAAAAAAGAAATAAAAAGTTAGATGACAATAAAAATGATCCTGTCATATGCTTGGATTATCTCTAGTACATAACTAGATTACATTTTATTTATTAAGGCACTATAATCCACTCTGTAAAAGAAAAGCTTTAAAATGATTTATACATGGAGCAGTTACTTAGAAAGCATCTACTATTTGGAAGGCTCTTTTGCTAAGTGTGTTAGACAGTATTAGTGTATTTCAACCATGCTTAGACTTCAGTAATTTGAGGTAAGCAAGAATGGTGTGTCATAAAAGCTATAAACTTTTTTTTTTTTTTTTTTTTGAGTCTTGCTCTGTCATCCAGGCTGGAGTACAGTGGTGCAATCTCAACTTACTGCAACCTCAGCCTCCCAGGTTCCAGAGATTCTTGTGCCTCAGCCTCCTGAGTAGCTGGGATTACAGGCATGTGCCACCCACACCCGACTGTTTTTTTTGTGTTTTTAGTAGAGATGATGTCTTGCCGTGTTGCCCAGGCTGGTCTCAAACGCTTGATCTTAAGCAGTCTGCCCACCTCAACCTCCCAAAGTGCTGGGATTATAGGTGTAAGCCACCACGCATGGCCAAAAGCTATTATTAATATAAACTTAAAAGAGCATTGTGTTATATTTGGATAAATTGTTTCACTGCTGAGTAAAGTTCTGTCTACTTTCAATCTTCTACGTACTTGTGTACTTAGTTGGAGGGATGTATAGAAGGCTTGGAATTTATGCCCTGGCTGACATCATAGAATAGAGGAGGAGGAGAATTGAAAATGACTGAGGAGGGACAGGGTTGAAACATTTCTCTAAACTGTGTGGTTCATATATATGAGGATAAGAAAGTTTGCTGGGTCCTTCTTGACTTTTCTGATAATTTACTTCTTCATTGTCTTAACTTACCCCTGTGATAGGTACTAGGTATTTTGAACGGGGTGTTTAGTGCTGTTGGACCTGATATGTCTACTCTGGAGGTGGATGCTATAGGTCTAGGTGATGGGAAAACCACTGGAATTACTTTCCCTGGTTTTGGGATAAAAGAGGTAGCTCGTCTCTTCAAACAGTATTTGAATCTGTGCATACATAGGAATCTGACTTCCTGTAGAACTCAACTTAGGAACTGGAGCTTTTAGCTTGCTTCCAAAATGGGCATGATAATGTATCAAAAAAAAAAATGAATGCCCAAAGTAGGAGAGTCTAATACTGAGTATCTTTTATGTTACAGGTGCAATGCCAAATACTTTACATTTGTTATCTCATTTAATTCTCTTATCATCCTTATTCATTTGTTTGAATGCTTCCCATGTGCTAAGTAATGTTCCAGGCAGTAGCAGTTAGAACATTGAAGAAAAGCTCTCTGCTCTGCAGTGATATTATCACCACTTAAAAGATTAGAAATCCTAGTTTCATAGAGACTAAGTGACTTTTCTTGTGTCCCATATCCGGTAACTGATGGAGCTGAGAAACCCTACTATGTCTTATTCTAAAGACATTGAGCCACTCTAGGATGACTTATTTCCTGAGGCTTCTGATGTATGTTTTAATCACTGCAACTACAATTACAGTCTGTTTTTATTGTTGTCTATATAGATATTTATACAAGAGTGTGTTTTCCAGCCTTATATTCCATCTTTTGTGCCCTGTGATAGCAGATAACAAAAACACAGTATTTCTGGCAAACTTGTGTTAAGGATTCTTATTCTTGCCTTCTACTGAGTGCATATTGATAAGGACTATACAAATGCCTGATAGTGTTTAAGAGCAGTGTCTTTCAGTTTAGTTTTTTATATTTTATTTTTTATTTGAAATGTATTTATTCATAATTTTGTTTGGGTAATATATTCAAGTAGTTCAAATTTTTAAAGTGCAAAAAGTATGAATATAGTCTCCCTTATTTTTCTAAACCTCAACTGCCCATTTATCTTTCCTGGAGGCAACCAGTTTTACTAGAGTATCTTTCTAGAAATATTTTAATGTATGTTCAATCAAATATATTTCAATATCCATTCTTTTTTGTGTTTGAATATATCCTATAGATCTTTCCATATCAGTCATAGATAGCTTATTTTTTGATAGCTCCATCTATAGTTTTGATAGATTCCATTGACTGAGAGTCAATAAAGAGTAGTGGTTAGTCATAGCAGCCAGTCTGCCTGCATGTAAACCATGGATCTGATACCGGGAAACTTTTTTTGCAAGTTGCTAAACCTCTAGATGCCTCTTGTCTCAGAAATAATAGTACATTCTTCATAAGGTTGTTGTAAAGATTAAATGTATAAGCATCAAGTGCCTCGGAGATAGTAAGCACCCAAACGTTAGCTGCCACCACCATCGTCATTAATATCACCTTTTTATTTATTTCATCTGATCTTTATGAGCATATAGGCTTTCTTTCCTTTTTTTTTTTTTTTTATTACAAACAGTGCTTCAGGGTTAACCTTTTACATTCATTACTTTGCACATGTGTTAGTGGATGTTTTGCTACAGGTACAATCTGTGGATCAAAGAGTATGTAAATTTGTAGTTTTGGCACACATTACCAAACTGCATACCATAGAGATTGTACCAAATTATATACTTTTATCAGCAATTTAACATAATTTAAACTATCTAGAACTTTATGGTAGATTTCTGATGTTGTGTCTAATTATGGAATTATTTATAGTTAAAAATGGCAATTTCAAAATTCTTCCTTTTCCTTCTTAGGAGTACTGTCGTGTCAGAAGGGCCTGATCAAACAACATTTTATGTTTTAATATAAAATATATGTTGGAAGGTTATTCTTTTGGGATTCTCACAGATAACTTGTTAATGCTTGAGAGAGTGGAAATTGATCTGAAAGATTAATTGAAAGATTAATGTAAAATCTGTTGTTCCACAGGTACTGTGAGAATAGAGATGTTTCGAAATATGCAGAATGCAGAAATCATCAGAAAAATGACTGAAGAATTTGATGAGGTATACCATTCCAATATTCATACAAATTGCTTACTTATACTTTCACATGATGAATATGTTTATTATCTCAGGTTTTGTTTTGATTTGATGTTTAGTGTAACTGAAAATCTATTTTTTAATTATGTATGATAATCTATGGTACTAATTCCAAAGTTAATGATCTTTGGAGATTTGATTATGTTGTGTGGAGTATTGAATAATTACTGGCAGGATAAGAAAATTAGTGATATGAGGTAAAAGTAGATTCTTGATATTTATTTTGAAGACCATCTCAAATTCCCAAATTTATAAATGCATCTCCAACAGTTTTCTGTTTGTGGAATGCTAGTTGCATTAAATGCTTTAAAGGGAAAACGGTTTGGAGGTCAGTGAATTCTAAGCAGGACCACATATTATACCTGTCCCAGAGATTATAAAATCACATTATGTTATTTAAGATTCCAAGACATCCTAATTAAGAAAAGCCCTGCTTACACTTCATTTAACCCAGAATTTCCCAAAATTATTTTACATGGAAATTCTCCCAAAACCCTGGTGTGTGTGTGTGTGTGTGTGTGTGTGTGTGTGTGTGTGTCTGTGTGTCTGTGTGTGTCTGTGTGTGTCTGTGAATGTTAAGCTTCTATTTGGGACACTCTACTTGAAAGTATTCTTATTTTTATTTAGAATACATGTTTTCTTTGCTTGGCTTCACAAATTAATCACTTTTCTCATTTTCACAGAAATACTCTCTTGAGCAGTTTTACACTGATTGTAAATGCTGAAACATTTCCACAGTTTTATTTCTGTATTGTATTTATGGTGAAATGAATTTATATTATGTATTAGGCTACCATTAATTCCAGTTTTAACAATCTGCCTTTTGATTTAAATAACATTTCTATTTTTGGTATGTGTTTCTTTTTCTTGACTTTCAGCACTAAAATATTGGTTGTTTTCTAGGTCTGCTCTTTGACAGGGAGTGGGCACGGGGTTTTATTATTATTAATTTTAACTTGGAAAAAGTAATACAAACACATATGTTAAGACAAACAGTGTGTGACCCGGGTATTGGGATTTTTGAAAGTTCATCAGGTGATTCTAATATATACCAAAGCTTGGGAACTACTGGTTTAAAGAAAATTAAAAGAAAGCCAAGAATTAACTTAGTAAAACTCTTCACGTATGAAAATAGAATGAGATAAAAACAGAAATAAAAACACTGTGAAAATAACAAGAAAGCATTACTTTTGTTTTAGGATTATTAAATAACTAGAAGTTGAGAAATTCAGGAAAATAAATATATAGGTGTTCTTTTTTTTTTTTTTTTTTTTTTTTTTTTTTTTGAGACACAGTTTCACTCTGTCTCCCAGGCTGGAGCGCAGTGGCATTGTCTCAGCTTACTTTAACCTCTACCTCCCCGGCTCAAGCAGTTCTCATGCCTCAGCCTCCCAAGTAGCTGGGATTACAGGGGTGTGCCACCACGCCCAGCTAATTTTTGTATTATTAGTAGAGACAGGGTTTCTCCATGTTGTCCAGGCTGATCTGGAACTCCTGACCTCAGGTGATCCAACCACCTCAACCTCCCAAAGTGCTAGAATTATAGACATGAGCCACCATGCCCGGCCAAATATATACTTAAAAGAAAATACTGCTGTAAATATTGTTAACTATTATGGTATGTTTAAGGAATAGTAAACTATTAAGAAAAGTAAGAATGAGTTACGTTGCAAGGGAAATTACTGAAAAGGCATTTCATATACCTAAATATATTTTCTCGCAATATTTGAGATGATCAGCTTAATCAAAGAAGACTTTTTTAAAATCACCATTCAAGTTTTTTTTTGTTTGATAGTAAAGTAACACAGTTTGATTGTGATATGAAGGTATTTAAAGTGAAAATACTTACTAGATATTTGAGGCTATCCATTTTATCTTCTGTCACTTGAGGAAGATATTATTCCTTATGTTACTGTGTATATACCTGAGAAACTTGGTTTAAATGCATGTATATTGTGAAATATAACTTGTTTTAAGAAGTTTATTACGTTTTTTTCTTCAAAAAACTATATATGTCATTTGGTTTTCTGGGAGTTGAGGAGGTTAGCTTTATTAAATTGTATTTTTTAATATTCTAAAAGATCTGATGACAAGAACCATTGAATCCCAAGAGTCTAGAACAGTGTCTAATTCTCAAGGAATAATCATTTAAATTTTATTAAAATTAATATATTGTATTACAGCAAAGTAAGGTAAAGGTGAGATGAGTTAGTTTGAAGCTGTTAAGATTTTTAGTAAAGTGCTCTAAAAGTAAGTTGTTGCCTGAGAAGTACACTTTGGTTCCTATTCTTTGTTACAAACAGATTATTACAATGTTGGTTAATAATCTTATTAAAATACCTGTAAATCTGCACATAGCCAGCAGTGCTTTGTGATTGTAATGTCAACCTAATTTAAAAATAAATTATTTCCCAGAGCAATCTGTGGGCTGTTCAGTCAATACATACACTTCGCTCTTGATAGAGCTAGCTGTAGAAAGCTAAAGCAAATTGATATTTCTTCCCCACATTTTTGGAATTGCACCTTCATATGTAAAGTCTTTGGTATGTTTCCAAGGTCAGATTGCATAGTTTTCATGTTTTAAGTATGACTTTTATGTAGGGAAATTTTTATAACAAAACACATTTAATGTATTCATTTAGTGCCTTTAATTCTTGCTTGTTCTTTTGCATTACATTGATAAATTGTGTGATTTTTGCGTATTGTGCTCTTCTCCCATGATAACTTACCTTGCAGATTTTTTCTCTTTTCCTATCTAATCGTATGTACTTCTCTGAATTTATCCATTTCAGCATTTATTTAATCAAAGGATTAACATCATTAATAAGTATAAAAATGGTTAAATAGTATACAAACTGAGAAAAGGAAATATTACACATATGATAGGGGAAAGCTCAAATTATCTCCAGTCCCAAGTTAAAGTCTCTAAATTGAATTGTTTCAATTGTATATCCCATCACTAAAACTTTTTTTTTTTTTTTTTTTTTTTTTGAGACGGAGTCTGGCTCTGTCGCCCAGGCTGGAGTGCAATGATGCAATCTCGGCTCACTGCAAGCTTGGCCTCCTGGGTTCACGCCATTCTCCTGCCTCAGCCTCCCGAGTAGCTGGGACTACAGGCTCCTGCCACTACGCCAGGCTAATTTTTTGTATTTTTAGTAGAGATGGGGTTTCACCGTGTCAGCCAGGATGGTCTTGATCTCCTGACCTCGTGATCCGCCTGCCTCGGCCTCCCAAAGTGCTGGGATTACAGGCGTAAGCCACCACTCCCCGCCACTAAAACATTTTTTAAACTATAATCCTAATAGTGAAAACCTGTGATAAGCCTCCTCTCTCTTCACCATGCTCCTTTTCAGAGGGCCAGAGTTTTTAACGTACGAGAGGAGTGCTTAAGAAGTAACTGTGGTGGCCAGGCATGGTGGCTCACGCCTGTAATCCTAGCACTTTGGGAGGCCAAGGTGGGTGGGTCACCTGAGGTCAGGAGTTCAAGAACAGCTAGGCCAACATGCTGAAACCCTGTCTCTACTAAAAATACAAAAATTTGCCAGGAGTGATGGCACATGCCTGTAATTTCAATTACTGGAGTGGCTGATGCAGGAGAATCGCTTGAATCTGGGAAGTGGAGGTTGCAGTGAGCTGAGATCCCACTACTGCATTCCAGCCTGGGCAACAGAGTGAGATTCTCTCTCTCAAAAAGAGTAACTATGTGGTGATTATTTGAGACCTTCTTAGTTCTGAACTACATCTATTTTCTAAATGTCTTATAAATAGTAAATACATGAAAAGATTTCTTCCTTCCACCTTGGGTAATCAGAAGACTGAGTGTATACCCTTGTGTGTTTATTAAAGTATACTTTGCAGCATATGCATATTTATTAATAGAATTAAATGTATATAGTATTGCGCTATCATTTGTGTAAAAGTAATTTTAATGGACAGATAAAGAAGACAAACTATTTCATACTATTCTGATCAAAATACTGTGATCACACAGCGGTTTTCAAATATCACAGGCTAATAACTGAAGACTCAGTATTTATTTAGACATGGTTCTAATGTTAGTAATGGGTCTATATCTTTATTTTTAATAGTCTTCTTAATAATTTAAAGTTTTCAAGGTCATTTTCTTATATCATTAGATTTTCATGGCTTTACTTTTATAGTGGACTAAGATGAATGTGTGCAAGGAGTGACAGTGCCACCACATTTCTTATTTTCTTATGATCACATGCGCAGGTTTTTGTTGTTTCAGTTTTCTTGAAAAATCTGTGCTTGGTGCCTTTCCATTTTGCCAGGAGTTAAAAATAGATACTATTGGCCAGGCGCAGTGGCTCATACCTATAATCCTAGCACTTTGAGAGTCTGAAGTGGGTGGATCATTTGAGGTCAGGAGTTTGAGACCAGCCTGGCCAACATGGTGAAACCCCATCTCTACTAAAAATAAAAACATTAGCGTGGTGGTTCGTGCCTGTAATCCCAGCTAATGGGGAGGCTGAGGCAGGAGAATCACTTGAACCCAGGAGGCAGAGGTTGCAGTGAGCCGAGATCATGCCACCACACTCCAGCCTGGGCAATGGAGTGAGACTTCACCTCAAAAAAAAAAAAAAAAAAAAAGACACTATTAGGCTTAAAGTCATTGAATTGGTCATATGTAACTTAAAATAACTTAAGAAACTAGTGAGGAATGCCATTTCTACTGTCACCTCCTTTGAGTATTGAACTTTTTTTGCTACTCTGTTAAATTTGTTTTGTGACACAAAGCAGTCTGAAATATGGACCAAGTGAGGGCATACCAGGCTTATTCTGTATATTAAATATTAGCAACAATTAATTTCTTTCTTTTTGTAGATAAAAATAAATAGAAATAGAAGTTCTAATATTTTCTTACAATACACCACTCCATTTGTGTTGCATACTTCACTGTGGAAACTGCTCCAAGATGAGAAAGGTAAACAGAAAATGTTAAAGAAAATAGAATTAGAAATGACAAGTGCCAAAAGACAAATGAATAATTAAAACATTGGGATGACTCCAGAAATTGTAATGAATCTGTAATATGCAAAAATGTAACAAAGGAAATATATAATGACTGAACCCTGTAGTTCGATCTATTGGGGACAAGAGCAAACGTTGAATACTAATAATAATAGCTAATAATTATGCTTAATGGATGCAAGCACTGTTAAGTGCTTTGCATATACTTAATCCTCACAATATTTTTGTGAGGTAGGTAGTTTATAATATTGTTATCCCTATATGACAGATGAGAAAATTGGGGCACAAAAGGGTTGAGAAACTTGCCTGAGGTCACACAACTGCTAAATGGCAAGCCAGGAGTTGAACCCAAACAATCTAGCTCCTGCAGCCGTACTTTCTTTTTTTTTGGAGAGTGAGTCTTGCTCTGTCACCCAGGCTGGAGTGCAGTGGTGTGATCTTGGCTCACGGCAACTTCTGCCTCCCGAGTTGAAGCGATTCTCGTGCCTTAGCCTCCTGAGTAGCTGGGACTACAGGTGCACACCACCACGCCTGGCTAATTTTTGTATTTTTAGTAGAGACAAGATTTCACCATATTGGACAGGCTGGTCTTGAACTCCTGGCCTCAGGTGAGCCACTGTGCCTGGCCCTAAGTCCATACTCTTAACTAGTATCCTATTCTGTGTTTTATATAATCAGAAGTTTATGATACTGAAATGTCTGGGAAAAGATTACTCAGTAACAGTTACGCTCTTTCAGTTTGGACAACCCTGGTCATATAATTCGTTTCTGGCTATTTTTATTATCAATTTCTTACTGCTGATCCAGTAAGTTATAGAATTATACTAGTATTTTTTTAATGGGCCCGTTATATTCTCTTAATCTAGAATAATCTTTTTAGATTGAGTCAGACCTCTCCATTACATTATCTGAGACATCCACTCATTATGAGAGATGCTTAAATGAGATACTCATGAAGCCAAAGTATATTCCAACAATAACATTTATGTCAGTGGTTATTAGATGAAATACCATCTGGATTAGTCATGATAAACTACTTATTGAGGATATACTTACATGCTGGTAATTTGAAAATTTTTATCTTTCCGTTTTAAAACTTGTACAAAATTGGATTTTACAGCGATTCAAATAAATCACATTTATATTTGTTAATTATTATTAAGACGTATTAGATTTTTCAGCTAAAGCCAGATAGTAGGAATTCGGTTTTTTGTTTATTAGAGGTATCACTTTTTGCTTTTATGGATACATAGTAGTTTACGTTTTTATGGGGTACATGTGAATATTTTTACATGCATAGAATGCGTAATGATCAAGTCAGAGTATTTGGGGTATCTCTTACCTTGAGTATTTATCATTTCTATGTGTTGGTACCATTTCAAGTCCTCTCCTTGCTTTTGTTTCGTTTGTTTGCTCGTTTGTTTGTTTTGAGACAGAGTTTCACTCTGTTGCCTAGGCTGGAGTGCAGTGGCACGATCTCAGCTCACTGCAACCTCCACCTCCCAAGTTCAAGTGATTCTCTTGCTTCAGCCACCCAAGTAGCTGGGATTACAGGCTTGTGCCACCGTGCCTAGCTAATTTTTGTGTTTTTAGTAGAGACAAAGCTTCGCCATGTTGGCCAGGCTGGTCTTGAACTCCTGTCCTCAAGTGATCCACCTGCCTTGGCCTTCCTGTGTGCTGGGATCATAGGCATGAGCAACCGCACTCAGCTCTCTCCTAGCTATTTTGAAATATATAATATATTGATGTTAACTGTAGTCACCCAAGCCTGCTATCGAACATTAGAACTTATTTCTTCTATCTGACTGTAAGTTTATAGCTATTTACCCAACCTCTCTGTTTCCTCCTCACACGCTTTTCTCCCTCTGGCATCTATCATTCTATTCCCTATCACCATGAGATCAGGTTTTTTAGCTCACAGATAAGAGTGAGAAAATATGGTATTTGTTTTTCTGTTCCTGAGTTATTTCACTTAATATAAGGATCTCCAGTTCTGTTCATGCTGTTGCAAATGATTTTATTTTTTTATAACCAAATAGTATCCTGTTATATGTATATGCTGCATTTTCTTTATCCATTCATCTATTGATGGACACTTAGATTGATTCCATATCTTTGCAACTGTGAATAGTGCTGTGATAAACATGCAAGTGTGGGTATCCCTTTGATATACTGATTTCTTTTCCTTTGGATAAATACGTAGTAGTGGGATTGCTGGATCATATGATAGTTCTATTTTTAGTTTTTTGAAAAATCTCCGCACTGTTTTCCATGGTGGTTGTACTAATTTACATTCCCACCAACAGTGTATAGAAGTTCTCTTTTCTCCAGATCCTCACCAGTATCTGTTGTTTTTCTTCTCTTTAATAATAGCCATTCCAACTGGGGTGAATGATATCTCATTGCCCATTTAATTTGTATTTTCTGGATGATTATGGATGTTGAGCACTTTTTCATATACCTGTTGGCCATTTAAGTTTCCTTTTGAGAATTGACTATTCATGTGCTTTGCTCACTTTTTAATGGGATTATGTTTTTTTTTTTAAATTGTTGAGTTGTTTATTTTTGGTATTAGTCTTTGGTTGGATGAATAGTTGGCAAATATTTTCTCTCATTCAAGAGGTTGTCTCTTCACTCTTGTTTTCTTTGCTGTGCTTTTTTATTTTTAGTTTAATGTATCTTGTTTGCCTTTTTTGTTTGTTTGTTTTTGTTGTCTGTGCTTTTGATGTCTTGGTGATAAATTATTTGCCTAGACCAGTGTCCTGAATTGTTTTTCCTGTGTTTTCTTCTACTAGTTTTATAGGTTCAGGTCTTACATTTAAGTCTTTAATTTATCTTGAGTTGATTTTTATATAACGTAAGAGATAGGGGTTCAGATTCATTCTTCTGCATATGGATATCCAGTTTTTCCAGTATCATTTATTGAAGGAAGGTGTCCATTCCGCAGTGTATATTCTTGACACCTTTGTCAAAGATCAGTTGGCTGTAAATATGTGGATTTATTTCTGGGTTATCTATTCTGTTCAATTGGTATGTGTGGTTATTTTTATACCAATACTTTGCTCTTTTGGCGAATATAGCGTTGTAATATAATTTGAAGTCAGCCTGTAATGCCTTCAGCTTTCTTTTTGTTTTGTTTTGTTCATTTGTTTGTTTGTTTTGCTTAACTTTGCTTTGGCTATTCCAGCTCTCTTTTGGTTCCATACACACTTTAGGATTGCTTTTTCTGTTTCTTTGAGAACTGGCATTGATATTTTGATAGGGATTACATCGAATCTGTATATTGCTTTTGACAGTATGGTCATTGGTATGGTTTGGATGTTTGTCCCCTTTAAATCTCATGTTGAAATGTAATCCCCAGTGTCGGAAGTGGGGCCTGGTGGGAGGTGTTTGGGTCATGGGGACAGATCCCTCATGAGTGGCTTGGTATCCTCCTTGCAGTAACAAGCGAATTCTCGCTTTGAATTCACAAGATATCTGGTTGTTTTTTAAAGTATGGCACCGCTGCCGCCTTGCTCCTTCTCTCACCATGTGATTCACTGGCTCACCTTCACCTTCTGCTGTGATTATAAGCATCCTTGAGGACCTCACCATAAGACGAGCAGACTCCAGTACTATGCTTCATATACAGCTTCCAGAACCTGAGCCAGTAAACCTCTTTTCTTTATAAATTACCCAGTCTTGGGTATTTCTTTATAGTAATGCAAAAAATAAAAATAAAAATAAAAAAGGCGACACAGTCATTTTACCAACCTTTTTTTTTAAAAAAAATTCAGTGGTTACCAACAACATTTTATCAATATTCTTGTGATTCATGAGCATGAGATGTCTTTCCATTCATTTGTGTCCTCTTCAGTTTCTTTCATCAGTCTTTTGTAGTTTTCCTTATAGAGATCCTTCACTTTAGTTAGCTTTATTTCTAGATCTTTTATTTTTTGTAGCTGTTATAAATGGGATTGCCATCTTGATTTTTTTACAGCTGTTTTGTTAATGGTATATAGAAACCAATTTTTATATGTTGAAAAAATGTAAAGCACTTTACTGAATTTGCTATCAGCTCTAAGAATTTTTTGGTAGAGGCTTTGAGTTTTTCTAAATAAAAGATCATGTCATCTGCTGAGAGGGACAGTTTGACTTCCTCTTTTCCAATTTGGATGCATTTTGGTTTTTTCTCTTACCTGATTGGTCTGTCTAGGACTTCCAGTACCATGTTGAATAAGACTTGTAAAAGTGGGCATGTTTGTTTTGTTTCAGTTCTTGAAGGAAAAGGTTTGAACTTTTCCCCATTCAGTATGATGTTACCTGTGAGTTTGTCATATATGAACTTTGTTATTTTGAGGTATATTCCTTTTTTGCCTAGTTTATTGAGAATTTTTATCATGAAGCATTGTTGGATTTTACCAAATGCTTTTTCTGCATCTATTGAGATGATCATAGGGGTTTTTGTCCTGCAGTCTGTTGATGTTATGTATCACATTTGTTGATTTGCATATGTTAAACCATCCTTGAATGCCTTATGTAAATTTTGCTTGATTATGGTGTATTAGTGAGTTTGTAGTGAGATTAAATCAGTAATAAAAAGTCTCCTACCCAAGAAAAGCCCAGGTCCAGAAGGATTCACAGCTGAATTCTACCAAAGATAGAAGAAATAATACCAGTCCTCCTCAAACTATTCCAAAAAACTTAAAGGGAGGGAATTCTCATTAACTCATTCTAGAAGGCCAGCATTACCCTGTTAGCAAAATCAGATAAGGCCACAGCAAAAACAACAACAACATAAAGGAACCTACAGGCCAACATCCCTGATGAAGTTAGATACAAAAATTCTAGCAAACCAAAGTCAACAGACATCAAAAAGGTAATATACCATGATCAAGCAATTTGTTAGTGTATAGTTGTTCATAATAGTCTCTGTTGATCTTTTGTATTTCTGTGTTATCAGTTGTAATGTCTCATTTTTCATTTCTAATTTTTTTTATTTGGGTCTTTGTTAATCTAGCTAGTGGTTTATCAGTTTTATCTGTTCATTTTATTGATCCGCTGTATTTTTTTTTTAGTTTTAACTTAATTTATTTTTGGTCTGATCTGTATTATTTCTTTTCTGCTGTTAATTTTGTATTTGGTTTGTTCTTCCTATTCTAGTTCCTAAGGTGCATCATTAAATTGTTACTTTGAAACCTTACTACTCTTTTTTTTTTTTTTTTTTAAAGACAGAGTTTCGCTCTTGTTGCCCAGGCTAGAGTGCAACGCGTGATCTTGGCTCACTGCAGCCTCTGCCTCCTGGGTTCAGGTGATTCTCCTGCCTCAGCCAACCGAGTATCTGGGATTACAGGCGCCCACGACCACAGCCAGCTAATTTTTGTATTTTTAGTAGAGACGGAGTTTACCATGTTGGCTAGGCTGATCTCGAACTCCTGACCTCGGGTGATCCACCCACTTCAGCCTCCCAAAGTGCTGAGATTACAGGTGTGAGCTGCTGTGCCTGGCCTGAAACCTTACTACTCTTTTGATGCTGGTGTTTATTGCTATAAACTTTCATCCTAGTGCAGTTTTTGCTATATCCCACAGGTTTTGGTATGTTGTGTTTCCACTTTCATTTATTTCAAAGCATGTTTTGATTTACACCCTAATTTCTTCATTGACCCAGTGGTTATTCAGGAGTGTGTTTTTTAATTTTTATGTATTTGTAAGGTTTTCAAAGTTTCTCTTCATATTGATTCCTGATTTTATTCCACTATGGTCTGAGAAGATATTTCATATGATTTTGATTTTTAAAAATTTGACGAGACTTGTTTTGTGGCTTAACATATGGTCTATCCATGTGCTAATGAGAATAATGTATATTCTGTCTATGGCCATACCACCCTAAACGCACCTGATCTTGGCTGGTCTCGGAGAATAATGTGTATTCTGCAGTTGTTGGATAAAATGTCCTATAAATGTCAAGTCTGTTTGGTTTAAGGTCTAGTTTAAATCCAGTGTTACTTTAATGAGTTTCTGTCTAGATGACCGAATGCTGAGAGTGAGGTATTGAAGTCTCTGTTATAGTCTGGGAGTCTATTTAGATTTAGTAATGTTGCCTTATAAATCTGGATGCTCCACTGTTGGGTGCATATATACTAAAGATTATTAAATATTTTGTTGGATTAATCTCTTTATCATTATATAATGACCTTTGTCTTTATGACTGTTTTTGATGTAAAGTTTGTTTCACTCATCGTAAGTATAGCTGTTCTTGCTCACTTTTCATTTCTATTTGTGTGGAATATCTTTGTCCATCCCTTTAGTTTCAGTCTGTATGTGTCGTTACAGGTAAAGTGCATTACTTGTAGACAGCATGTAGTTGGATCCTGTCTTTTATCTACTCATCTGGTCATTGTCTTTTTAGTGGAATATTTAATCCGTTTACATTCAAAGTTAATATTACTATGTGACCCTTTGTTCCTGTCATAGTGTTAATTGTTTTCTGGTTGTTTTGTAATATTGTTTCTTTCTTTTTCGCCTATTGTTTGTCTTTGTTGTTTGGTGATTTTCTGTAGCAGTGTCATTTGATTATTTTATCTTCCTCATATGTGTGTTTGCTTTACCAGTGAGATTTATACTTTTGTGTGTTTTCTTGATGGTAAACATTGTTCATGCACATCCAATTTTAGGATTCCCTTGAGCATTTTTTTGTGTGTAGAACAGATCTGGTGGTGATGGATTTCCTTAGCTTTTGCTTGTTTGGGAAAAATGTTATTTCTCCATTTATTAAAGATAGTTTTGCTGAATATAGTGCTGTTGACTAGCAGGGTTTTTTGTTGTTGGTGGTGTTTTCTGTTAGCAGTGTGAATAAGTCCTCCCATTCTCTCTTGTCCTATAAGGTTTCTGCTGAGAAATTTACTGATAGTCTGATGAAGGTTTCTTTATACATGACTAGACACTTTTGCTGTTTTCAGAATTCTCTCTGTCTTTGACGTTAAAACAGTTTGACTATAATGTGCCATGAAGAAGACCTTTTTGGATCTTAGCCTCTTGTATCTAAATGTCTATATCTCTTGCTAGACTTGGGAAGGTTTCATCTATTCTTTTATTAAGTAGGTTTTAAAATCCTTTCATTCTGTCTTGGCCTTCTGGGACCCCGATTTGAATATTTGGGTGCTCTGTGGTATTTCATATATCACAAAGGCATAGTTCATTTTTCTTTATTTTTGTCTGGCTGAATTATTTCAGAAGACCTGTGTTCAGGCTCTGATACTCTTTTTTCTGCTTGATCCAGTCTTTTGTTGAAGCTTGCAAATTTATTTTTTATTTTATTCAATGAATTACTCAGTTCCGAAATTTGTGGGGGTTTTTTGGTTTGTTTTCTGGTTTTTTTTTTTTTTTTTTTTTTTTGCTTTTTCAGTCAGGGTCTTGCTCTGTCGCCCAAACTGGAGTGCAGTGGCATGATCTCGGCTCACTGCAACCTCTTCCTCCTGAGCTCAAGTGATTCTCCCACTTCAGCCTCCCAAGTAGCTGGGAATACAGGCACATAACACCATGCCTGACTAATATTTTGTATTTTTGGTAGAGACGGGGTTTTGCCACGTCCTGAGCTCAAGGAATCCACTCACCTCAGCCTCCCAAAGTGGTGGGATGATACGTGTGAGCGCCTGTGCCTGACTTGGCTCCTTTTAATGATATCTGTTTCTTTGGTAAATTTTTGGTTTATATCCTGAATTGTTTTGCTGACTCCTCTGTATTGTTTTTCAGAATTCTGTTGTATCTCACTGAACTTCTTTAGAATAAATAATTTGGATTCCTTTTCCAGGACTTAGTGATTTTTTTGGGGTGGGGGTAGGGGAATCTGTTGCTGGGGAATTATTGTATTCCTTTGGAGATGTCAAGTTTCCTTGCTTTTTCATGTTTCCTGTGTCCTTAATTGATATCTGCATACCTCTTATAGCGCCTGGCTCAGAGGGTCCCATGCCCACGGAGCCTCACTCATTGCTAGCACAGCAGTCTGAGATGCAACTGCAAGGCTGCAGTAAGGCTGGGGGAGGGTCGCCTGCCACTGCTGAGGCTTGAGTAGGTAAACAAAGCAGCCAGGAAGTTCGAACTGGGTAGAGCCCACCACAGCTCAAGGAGGCCTGCCTGCCTCTGTAGAATCCACCTCTGGGGCAGGGCATAGCTGAACAAAACACAGCAGAAACTTCTGCAGACTTAAATGTCCCTGTCTGACAGCTTTGAAAGAGAGTAGTGGTTCTCCCAGCACGGAGTTTGAGATCTGAGAACAGACAGACTACCTCCTTAGGTGGGTCCCTGACCCCCAAGTAGCCTAACTGGGAGGCACCCCCAAGTAGGGGCAGACTGAGACCTCATACGGCCGGAAAACTCTCTGAGATGAAGCTTCCCGAGGAACAGTGAGGCGGCAACATTTGCTGTTCAGCAATATTCACTGTTCTGCAGCGTCCGCTGCTGATACCCAGGAAAACAGGGTCTGGAGTGGACCTCCAGCAAACTCCAACAGAACTGCAGCTGAGAGTCCTGACTGTTAGAAGGAAAACTAACAAACAGAAAGGACATCCACACCAAAACCCCATCTGTACATCACCATCATCAAAGACCAAAGGTAGATAAAACCACAAAGATGGGGAAAAACCAGAGGAGAAAAGCTGAAAATTCTAAAAATCTAAAAATCCTCTTCCCCTCCAAAGGAACATAGCTCCTCGTCAGCAACGGAGCAAAGCTGGACGGAGAATGACTTTGACGAGTTGAGAGAAGGAGGCTTCAGACGATCAAACTTTTCTGAGCTAAAGGAGGAAGTTGGAACCCATCGCAAAGAAACTGAAAACCTTGAAAAAAGATTGGACGAATGGCTAACTAGAAGAACCAGTGGAGAGAAGTCCTTATATGACCTGATGGAGCTGAAAACCATGGCACGAGAACTACGTGACAAATGCACAAGCTTCAGTAGCAGATTCGATCAACTGGAAGAAAGAGTATCAGTGATTGAAGAGCAAATGAATGAAATTAAGCAAGAAAGGAAGTTCAGAGAAAAAAGAGTAAAAAGAAACAAGCAAAGCCTCCAAGAAATATGGGACTGTGTGAAAAGACCAAATCTACATCTGATTGGTGTTCCTGAAAGTGACGGGGAGAATGGAACCAAGTTGGAAAACACTCTGCAGGATATTATCCAGGAGAACTTCCCCAACCTAGCAAGGTAGGCCAACATTCAAATTCAGGAAATACGGAGAACACCACAAAGATACTCCTTGAGAAGAGCAACTCCAAGACACATAATTGTCAGATTCACCAAAGTTGAAATGAAGGAAAAAGTGTTAAGGGCAGCCAGAGAGAAAGGTCGGGTTACCTACAAAGGGAAGCCCATCAGACTAACAGCGGATCTCTCGACAGAAACTATATAAGCCAGAAGAGAATGGGAGCCAACATTCAACATTCTTAAAAGAATTTTCAACCCAGAATTTCATATCCAGCCAAACTAAGCTTCATGAGTGAAGGAGAAATAAAATCCTTTAGAGACAAACAAATGCTAAGAGATTTTGTCACCACCAGGCCTGCCCTACAAGAGCTCCTGAAGGAAGCACTAAACATGGAAAGGAACAACCGGTACCAGCCACTGCAAAAACATGCCAAATTGTAAAGACCATGGATGCTAGGAAGAAACTGCATCAACTAACGAGCAAAATAACCAGCTAACATAATGACAGGATCAAATTCACACATAACAATATTAACCTTAAATGTAAATGGGCTAAATGCTCCAATTAAAAGACACAGACTGGCAAATTGGATAAAGAGTCAAGACCCATCAGTGTGCTATATTCAGGAGACCCATCTCACATGCAGAGACACACATAGGCTCAAAATAAAGGGATGGAGGAAGATCTACCAAGCAAATGGAAAACAAAAAAAGGCAGGGGTTGCAATTCTAGTCTCTGATAAAACAGTCTTTAAACCAACAAAGATCAAAAGAGACAAAGAAGGCCATTACATAATGGCAAAGGGATCAAGTCAACAAGAAGAGCTAACTATTCTAAATATATATGCACCCAATACAGGAGCACCCAGATTCATAAAGCAAGTCCTTACAGACCTACAAGAGACTTAGACTCCCACACAATAATAATGGGAGGCTTTAACACCCCACTGTCAACATTAGACAGATCAACGAGACAAAGTTAAAAAGGATATCCAGGAATTGAACTCAGCTCTGCACCCAGTGGAATTAATAGACATCTACAGAACTCTCCACCCCAAATCAGCAGAATATACATTCTTCTCAGCACCACATCACACTTATTCCAAAATTGACCACATAGTTGGAAGTAAAGCACTCCTCAGCAAATGTGAAAGAACAGAAATTATAACAAACTGTCTCTCAGACCACAGTGCAATCAAGCTAGAACTCAGGATTAAGAAACTCACTCAAAACCGCTCAACTACATGGAAACTAAACAACGTGCTCCTGAATGACTACTGGGTGCATAATGAAATGAAGGCAGAAATAAAGATGTTGTTTGAAACTAGTGAGAACAAAGACACAACATACCAGAATCTCTGGGACACATTTAAAGCAGTGTGTAGAGGGAAATTTATAGCACTAAATGCCCACAAGAGAAAGCAGGAAACATCTAAAATGGACACCCTAACATCACAATTAAAAGAACCAGAGAAGCAAGAGCAAACACATTCAAAAGCTAGCAGAAAGCAAGAAATAACTAAGATCAGAGCAGAACTGAAGGAGATAGAGACACAAAAAACCCTTCAAAAAATCAATGAATCCAGGAGCTGGTTTTTTGAAAAGATCAACACAATCGATAGACTGCTAGCAAGACTAATAAAGAAGAAAAGAGAGAAGACTCAAATAGACGCAATAAAAAATGATAAAGAGGATATCACCACCGATCCCACAGAAATACAAACTACCATCAGAGAAAACTATAAACACCTCTACACAAATAAACTAGAACATCTAGAAGAAATGTATAAATTCCTGGACACATACACCCTCCCAAGACTAAACCAGGAAGAAGTTGAATCCCTGAATAGACCAATAACAGGCTCTGAAATTGAGACAATAATTAATAGCCTACTAACCAAAAAAAGTCCAGGACCAGATGGATTCACAGCCGAATTCTACCAGAGGTAGAAGGAGGAGCTGGTACCATTCCTTCTGAAACTATTCCAATCAATAGAAAAAGAGGGAATCCTCCCTAACTCATTTTATGAGGCCAGCATCATCCTGATACCAAAGACGGGCAGAGACATAACAAAAAAAGAGAACTTTAGACCAATATCCCTGATGAACATTGATGCGAAAATCCTCAATAAAATACTGGCAAACTGAATCTGGCAGCACATCAAAAAGCTCATCCACCATGATCAAGTGGGCTTCATCCCTGGGATGCAAGGCTGGTTCAACATACACAAATCAATAAACGTAATCCAGCATATGAACAGAACCAAAGACAAAAACCACATGATTATCTCAATAGATGCAGAAAAGGCCTTTGACAAAGTTCAACAGCCCTTCATGCTAAAAACTCTCAAGAAATTAGGTATTGATGGGACGTATCTCAAAATAATAAGAGCTATTTATGACAAACCCACAGCCAATATACTGAATGGGCAAAAACTGGAAGCATTCCCTTTGAAAACTGGCACAAGACAGGGATGCCCTCTCTCCCCACTCCTATTCAACATGGTGTTGAAAGTTCTGGCCAGGGCAATCAGGCAGGAGAAGGAAATAAAGGGCGTTCAATTAGGAAAAGAGGAAGTCAAATTGTCCCTGTTTGCAGATGACAGGATTGTATATTTAGAAAACCCCATCGTCTCAGCCCAAAATCTCCTTAAGCTGATAAGCAACTTCAGCAAAGTCTCAGGATACAAAATCAATGTGCAAAAATCACAAGCATTGTTATACACCGGTAACAGACAAACAGCCAAATCATGAGTGAACTCCCATTCACAACTGCTTCAAAGAGAATAACATACCTAGGAATCCAACTTACAAGGGATGTGAAGGACCTCTTCAAGGAGAACTACAAACCACTGCTCAACAAAATAAAAGAGGACACAAACAAATGGAAGAACATTCCATGCTCATGGTTAGGAAGAATCAATATGGTGAAAATGGCCATACTGCCCAAGGTAATTTATAGATTGAATGCCATCCCCATCAAGCTACCAATGACTTTCTTCAGATAATTGGAAAAAACTACTTTAAAATTCATATGGAACCAAAAAAGAGCCCGCATTGCCAAGACAATCCTAAGCCAAAAGAACAAAGCTGGAGGCATCATGCTACCTGACCTCAAACTATACTACAAGGCTACAGTAACCAAAACAGCATGGCACTGGTACCAAAACAGAGATATAGACCAATGGAATAGAGCAGAGCCCTCAGAAATAATATCACACATCTACAACTATCTGAACTTTGACAAACATGACAAAAACAAGAAATGGGGAAAGGATTCCCTATTTAATAAATGGTGCTGGGAAAACTGGCTAGCCACATGTAGAAAGCTGAAACTGGATCCCTTCCTTACACCTTATACAAAAATTAATTCAAGATGGATTAAAGACTTACATGTTAGACCTAAAACCATAAAAACCCTAGAAGAAAACCTAGGCAATACCATTCAGGACATAGGCATGGGCAAGGACTTCATGTCTAAAACACCAAAAGCAATGGCAACAAAAGCCAAAACTGACAAATGGGATCTAATTAACATAAAGAGCTTCTGCACAGCAAAAGAAACTACCATCAGAGTGAACAGGCAACCTACAGAATGGGAGAAAATTTTTGCAATCTACTCATCTGACAAAAGGCTAATATCCAGAATCTACAAAGAACTCAAACAAATTTACAAGAAAGAAAACAAACAACCCCATCAAAAAGTGGGCTAAGGATATGAACAGACACTTCTCAAAAGAAGACATTTATGCAGCCAACAGACACGTGAAAAAATAATCATTGTCTCTGGGCATCAGAGAAATGCAAATCCAAACCACAATGAGATACCATCTCACACCAGTTAGAATGGCGATCATTAAAAAGTCAGGAAACAACAGGTACTGAAGAGGATGGGGAGAAATAGGAACACTTTTACAGTGTTGTTGGGACTGTAAACTTATTCAACCATTGTGGAAGACAGTGTGGCAATTCCTCAAGGATCTAGAACTAGAAATACCATTTGACCCAGCCATCCCATTACTGGGTATCTATCCAAAGGATTATAAATCATGCTGCTATAAAGACACATGCACGTGTATGTTTATTGCGGCACTATTCACAATAGCAAAGACTTAGAAGCAACCCAAATGTCCATCAATGATAGACTGGATTAAGAAAATGTGGCACATATACACCATGGAATAGTATGCAGCCATAAAAAAGGATGAGTTCATGTCCTTTGTAGGGACATGGATGAAGCTGGAAACCATCATTCTGAGCAAACTATCGCAAGGACAAAAAGCAAACACCACATGTTCTCACTCATAGGTGGGAACTGAGCAATGAGAACACTTGGACACAGGAAGGGAACGTCACACACTGAGACCTGCCGTGGGGTGGGGGGAGGGGGTAGGAATAGTATTAGGAGATATACCTCATGTAAATGACAAGTTAATGGGTGCAGCACACCAACATGGCACATGTATACATATGTAACAAACCTGCACGTTATGTACATGTACCTTAGAACTTAAAGTATAATGAAAAATAATTATAATTTTTTAAAAAAAGAACAAAAAACAAAAAAACTAGAGGAACTCTGCTATAGTGGGGTTTTGTGATATAGAAGCAGCAGGTAGGCTGCCGAGATACCTTTAGGAAGCATCTTTGCTTTCTAGTCTATGTAACTTCTCCAATCTATACTCACACTCCCAGTCATGTAGTGCTCCCTACAACTCGTCTAACACCAACATTAACTAACTTTTGGGATTTTGACTCTGAGTCCGGTCTCTTCTAGTGTCTGCTTTTTGTTACCTGTTCTTGGGATCTGGTTTTCCGTATATCACACTAGTTCTCTTTCCTATGACTCCAGCAGAGCTCAAGGCCTCATTTATAAACAAATTTGCCTAGCAGGACTTTGTTCTAGAAAAGACAAAAAGCTACACATTGAGAATATTCAGGCAGCCTTGTTCACAGAATTTCTCATTCTCTGCCTTGTTAATTTCCATTTCTGTACTTAAGTGCCTTACACTAGAGAGGGAAACCTCTAGCCAATTGGGTTGTACTCTGCGTTTTGTGTTTTAAAACAAGATGACACAACCTGGTGATATCAAGAACTCAGATTGTTTTCTTAGAAAACTTAATCAGTCCAGTGTATGAAGTGGTATTAAAATGAAGTTCGTAGTAAAATTTGAGGAAATTTGGTTGGAATTTAGGATATATAAGATTATTTTTACACTTCCCAATGAAATGCTTATACTTTTGAAATTCTCACTTCTTAAAAATTCAATTTAAAATTTTGAAGGATGTGGTATGACACAGGTATCATGATAGCTTTCATCAAAATTCAACTGGTAATCATCCTTTCTAGTCTAAACTTTAAAAAGAATTTTTTACTGTTTTAAATTACCTCAACTATGATCCAAATACCACAAAGTGAAACCATTATTTTCAACAAAAGGCTTAGAACAATAAAGTAGATGCTGGTTCTAAAATAGTAATTTTGAGTACTTTAAGAATTTCTTAGTTGTGGTAGATCAAAACCAAAGAGAAATAAAGTAGTCAAATGTACTATGAAAGTCACCTATTTCTTTCTATAACTACTTTGCAAAAAAGGGTTCCTAAGTAGGTAGGAAGAAAAAAAATGCTTTGATCAAACTCTATAATGTGACATATTTAATATGTTCTTTTTCTCTTTTTTAGGACAGTGGTGATTATCCTCTTACCATGCCTGGACCTCAGTGGAAAAAATTTCGTTCAAACTTTTGTGAATTTATTGGAGTCCTGATTCGACAGTGTCAGTATAGTATAATTTATGATGAGTATATGATGGACACAGTAATCTCCCTTTTGACGGGTTTGTCAGACTCCCAGGTCAGAGCTTTTAGGCATACAAGTACCCTGGCTGGTAAGTAATCAACATTTTATTTCCTTTTCATTTAGTTTTGTTGAATATGTTTTATTCTGATTACAAACTTAATGAGAAGATTTAATTAAAAATTTAATTAGGATAAAACATTCATTTGAATAGTTTTTGTTAAAATTTATGCCTGTTTTGTTAACTGGCATTTGATAGCCTTAAGAATGAAAATTGAAATTTTCTGGCCAGTGTCATCAAATGTCTGTCTGAATGTTTAGTTACTAATGTACATCCTTATTTATAACTGAAGAAATTTTAAGAGACCACTAGGCCAAATTCTTTGGAAAACCCAAGTAATAATAGTTGAAATTCCAAATTTATTCTATTTTTTAATCGCATAATTATATTGTTTTATTGCTCATTGTTATTATAGATAAGTGGGTAAATACTTGTTTATATACTTGAAACAATTCTATCCATTAGGGTAACAAACATTCTTCCTGTTCCTAGTGCTATAATAACTTAAACATACTCAAATATTAACATCTTTAAAGTCAGTTCTTAAGGTAGGCTGTAGATAATTTGAAGAAGTAACAGATTAGTTTTCACTTTTGCTTTCTTTTAGACTTATCATGACAACTTGTCAACCAACTATATTCATTTTTTTTCTTGACTTTCAGTAACGAGGTAATTTTCTTATTTTAGCAATTGTTCTGTTTTTCCGTCACTGCTTTAACTATGCCTACCTAAAATGACTATTTTTTTCATTCATAATGGAGTGTGTGTATACTTGTTGGGTGTTCATAAGTGTATGTTTAAATAATCCCAAATTACATCTTTTTTAGTAGCAGTAACTTTGCCTATATTCATCTTACTTATTATCATGACAAACCAGATTTAGACTCATTTTTATTTTGCATTTAAATTTTAATTTCTCATTTATCTAATTTATTTAAAGCAGCGTTCCTCAGACTTTAGCACACACCAGAATCGCCTACAGAGCTTGTTCAAACAGATGGCTGGGCAAGAAGTTCCTAGGCAATGTTGATACTGGTGATTTGGGAACTACACATTGCAAATGTCTGCTTTAAAATTTTGTTATTTTTTGGCTTAACCTGTTGCCCAGAGCCAATAAGATAATAACTGGAGTTGTGTATATGTTTTTACATTCTTTTTTTCCCAATTCTCATTTTTCCCTTACTCAGTTAATTCATATTAATTCATATTAGCGTCTGTTATTCTGTTAGTTACAGTCCTAACCAAGTGAACATGAAGCACAGTTTGTTTTTTCTGAGAGTATTCTTTTCTCATTATTAGGAAGAGAGGGAGATATTTTACCCAATTTTATCTTTTTTCAAAAGATTAAAAATATAATTTGTTGAAAAATACCTATGTAGAACATACATCACATACAGTTCATACTGTGTTTTGAGAGTATCTTCTTCCTCATTATTAGGAAGAAAAAGATTTTTTACCCCGTTTATCTTTTTTAAAAAGTTACTGTAAAAATACTGTTTATTATTCCAACAGTTATATAATGTTATACCTTTTTTTTCTAATTCCCCAACCTTTAGTAGTATCCTCTGCATTTGGTCGTTGCTTTTTTTCTTTTCTTTATATTTTCTATTCCTTTTCATCTTACTTCTTTCTGTGTACAGTAATGCCCATTTACCTGGTTGTGACATGCATAGGAAATTCAGCAATTTGGAAAAAAAAAAAAACTTGAAAATAAAGTAGAAATTGCTTGTAAATAACCAATTTTGCTGTCATAAGAATTAACGAATTTACTTTTATACAGAAGTTATTATCTGGGTTTCCCAAGGCCAAGAGAGAAAGAGAAGCAATAAGTTAATTGAGGGCCGATAGTATTGTGAAATGACCATTTAAAACAAGAAGACACAAAAATTAGTTTACAGTTCTCAATATAGAGCACAATCTTTGGCTTCTCTGTAGGGGCAAGCTACCTTTCTTTAATCTAGAAACTTGTGTGCATTCTGTTTAAAAGATTAATTGTATGCCATTTACTCTAAGAACATAAGAGGAGTGCTATTTTATAGAAATATGCAGAATATTTTGACTCTTAAAACATTGTTTTAATTTTGTGAACAATGCACTTTAACTCATTTGCATTTGTCCTTCACTGCCATGTAAATGCAGTATTACTGTATTTTACTACCTTTTTGATGGTCCATTTCAGCTCTCCTTTTCATTTGCTCATTTTTAGTAACTTTCATTGTACTGTTTTCTCTATACTTATCCCTTTGGTTATCTCCATCTGCTAATCTTATATATGTTTAAATATATTTTCATTATGGCTTTCTTCCTATTCCTTTTGAATTGAGTGTCTCCTGCCTCCCCCATTGCCTTTCTGTGTCTCTTTTCCACTATCTACCTGCGTTCATCATAACCTTTAAAACTACTTGATGAATGTGATTTTGTTTTCACCTATGTTCTTTTTATATTAATATCATCATGTAGCCTATTTAAATTCGAAATTATTTTTCAAAATCAGATATCAACAAAACAAAGTAAACAACATATGTTTATACAGAATTTTCAAAGGATAAAACTTTTCAGTTCTCTCAATTTACTTTAGCGTATTACTGTAATTCCCATGTGTCTACACTAATTAATGGTTATATCTTCCAAGGCTCACTTGTATAAAATGTGAGACATAGCAGTCACCTACCCTTCAACAAAGCACAGAGGGCTTGCTGAGAACTTAATTCCAGGCTGGACAACAATTATCCATCTTTTCAAGGACATTTTGTTCTCATCTTTGCCCTCTTCTTATTTTTAATGGTATATGTACGAAGAATAGATTAAAAGATAATCATTTTTATTCACTTTGCAGGACAAGTCTTGGGGACTAGATAAAATGGGCAGGAACATTTAATCCTCTGCTTCAAAGACTATGTGCATGGACAGTTACAAGGCAGTTATGGCCAGATATGATTATCGGCTTTGGAATAAAATGCTCCTTGACATTGCTTAAATCTTAGCTGAGAAGAGAGACAATCAGGTTAGTTATTTTGTAGGGTACAGATGTGATGAGTTCCAGAGCTTCATAAGTCATCAGAGTGGTCTTATCAGTAGTATTTTTAATCTGTTTTCCGAATACCCCATTTTCTTGTTATGAATTCAATATGTATCCCTGTTGTCAGTGTTTATGCATTGCATTTAATTGTATACTTATACTACATTTTTATTAAAGTTTTTTTTATCATTATGTAGTTCTTTATGTCTGTTTATTCCACACTCATAAGTATATTCTTATTTTTCCATTGGAGGTAAACTCTCTTTTTAGAATACATTTTACCATTAAATTGAAAGAGACTGTTAACAATCAAATTTTATATTATATTTTCTTTAATCCCTTCTTTGGAATTTTCAAACATACTGTCCTAGTTATTTGACCCATTTTAATAAGCTTTACATTATAGTTTTCATTAACTATTGATCTTCAGAACTAAGTGCCCTTATTTTTATTTAAAATAGCTATCTCAGTGGGACACAGTAGTACAGTTTGTGGATTTAATTTATGTAAGAAACATTGTGTCATAATTATTTTGGTGGATTTACAATCTGAGACTGGGAACTTTTTTTTTTCAAATTTGATGACATTTTTATTTTTTGAGGGAATATTTTCCTTTTAAGTTCAAAAATAAGATTTTCTTTGTTTTAGCACTTTTCTTGTTTGGTATTATGAAGATAAAATTTTACTCTCAAAGAATTGTTTTTCAGGATTATGTTTATTTTTAGGCATTTGCTTTTAAAATGTATACCAGTACTTTACAACTTGGTGACTTGAAATTTTTGTTAGAGGGCAACATTCAGGATGAGTAGTATTGGTTAACGTTTTAATATTTTGTTATTTTCTCACCTACATAATTTTCTGTGATGTTACAAATATATTAATGCTGGCTACCTCTGACTTCTAAACTTCTAATTTGAACAAAAGAGAGTTAAAATACAAAATTTGTATTAATAATGACATGATGATTGTTTCTATTCTCTTTTTTCCCTCCTAAAATGAATTTGGGAAAAAACTAGAAAATGTGGTCAAGATCATCACAAGGCCAATCTTCATCAGTGCTTATCAATAAGTCACTCTCAGGCTCCTGAGGGATAAACATTTCTTTATACCTTATGGTTGGTTTTATATTCACATATGGTTCATTATTGATTAACTTTTCTCATAGAATCAGCATCTCCGGACTTTTCCTCTGAGGAAGGAAATGACATATGAAATTGCTTTAATTTATAATCAGAGGCTGAAAATAATTTTGCCTCAGAAAATTGAAGTCTTTTTATTTGGCCTTCAGTTGCTAAAACCATGTAATACTGTGGTTGATAGAATGGGTTCTGGAGTGACTGTCTGAATTCATATTCGTCTCTGCCTTTTACTAGTTGGATAACCTTGGACAGGTCCTTAACCATAGCTGGTCTTACTCTATTTGCAAAGTGGGAAAGAAAAGAGATTAGGAGTGCTTGGGACAATGCTTGGCATTTAGTAAGCTGCTGCTATTATTCTATTATTCTTTAATGAGAAAAAGGGGTAATAGTATTTGCCAATATTTCCCTTCATTTATGGTTTTACTCAGAATTTATTGGTTTGCTTATTCTATTTTAATAAAAAGTAATAAGACATGACAGATGGGGAAATCAGAAATAAACAAGTAGATAAACTTTCAAGAACCGCTGTTAAGAAAACGAACAGCATGCATTTTCTTTTCTTTTGCTTTTTTTAATGTATGTTTATTTTCTGATTCTCACTCTGTTGCCCAGGCTGCACTGCAGTGGCATGGTTTTGTTTCCTTGCAACCCCCGCTTCCCAGGCTCAAGCGATCCTTCCACCTCAGCATCCCGAGTAGCTGGGACCACAGGTGCATGCCACCACATCCGGCTAATTTTTTTGTAGTTTTTGTAGAGTTGGGATTTCGCCATGTTGCCCACGGATGGCCTTGAACTCCTGAACTCAAGCAGTCTGCATACCATGACCTCTGAAAGTGCTGGGATTACAACCACACCCAGCCTGCATTTTCATTTTACTTATCTTTTGGCTCTCAGGACCCATATTCTGTTTATTAAATTCAGTAATTATTTTATAATTTTTAAATACACAGATTGTTTCTGGTTTCTTTGGTTAAGATGTGAAAATTTTAGAGCAATCTGGTATTATCAAAGAATAGGCCGTGTAGTATAAATAATTGCTCTTCCTTTTTGTATTTACATTTTATTTTTTTATATTCATTTTTCAGAATTCTTCTAGAGTTTGACCTTTTCATTGCTTTGTACTTTTACTTTGTCTTACTTTACTTTTTCACTGTTGTGTTTTTCATCCCTCCTCCAGATATAAAATCTTTATTCAATTTTCTAGGGTTTGTATATAATAGACTTCTGATGTTCTCGTGGGATTAATGCCCAATAGTTGGTGAAATCTGCAAATACCACTATATCATGTAGTTTTACCCATAAAATAAAGTATAACTTTAAAATGTAATTACTTTTTTGAATCTGTATATTTAGGCCTAGAATAACTTTTGAAATTTTCTAACTATTTTTTCTTAGTATTATTGTCTTTTACGTTCTATCATCGGTTCTGAAAATTAGCTTTCTTTTGGCAGCCAGTTTTTGTAAAGAAACAAGGATTTTAAAAATTACTTTATAAGCATTACATATCTTGAATTTATTAACTTGGTGACTTTGAACAAATTATGTAACTCCTTTGCCTTTCTTCATCTTTATAGCATAGATACTAATAATCCTTTCTCATAGTAGTATTGGGAAGCTTAAATGAAATAATTTTTCTTTTGTTTCCTGAGTCATATAGATGAAATAATTTATGTTAAATATGTAACATACATAAGTCACTCAGTAATTGTCTAATGTTGTTTGCTGTTGTTGTTTTTGAGATGGAGTCTCGCTGTCTTACCCAGGCTGGAGTGCAGTGGCACAATCTCGGCTCGCTGCAACCTCCCCCTCCTGAGTTCAAGTGATTCTCTTGCCTCAGCCTCCCGAGTAGCTGGGACTGCAGGCGTGCACTACCACACCCAGCTAATTTTTGTATTTTTAGGAGAGACAGGGTTTCATCATGTTAGCCAGGCTAGTCTCGAACTCCTGACCTTGGGCAATCCGCCCACCTCGGCCTCCCAAAGCACTGAGATTACAGGCCTGAGCAACCATGCCCAGCCCAATGTTGTGATTTTTTTTTTTTTAATTACACTTTAAGTTCTAGGGTACATGTGCACAATGTGCAGGTTTGTTACATAGGTATACATGTGCCATGTTGGTTTGCTGCATCTATTAGCTCGTCATTTACATTAGATATTTCTCCTAATGCTATCCCTCCCCCTGCCCCCACCCCACGACAGGCCCTGGTGTGTGATGTTCCCCACCCTGTGTCCAAGTGTTCTCATTGTTGAATTCCCACCTGTGAGTGAGAACATGCGGTGTTTGGTTTTCTGTCCTTGTGATAGTTTGCTGAGAATGATGGTTTCCAGCTGCATCCATGCCCCTGCAAAGGATATGAACTCATCCTTTTTTATGGCTGCATAGTATTCCATGGTGTATATGTGCCACATTTTCTTAATCCAGCCTATTATTGATGGACATTTGGGTTGGTTCCAAGTCTTTACTATTGTGAATATTGTTGCAGTAAATATACGTATGCATGTGTCTTTATAGTAGCATGATTTATAATCCTTTGGGTATATACCCAGTAATGGGATCGCTGGGTCAAATGGTATTTCTAGTTCTAGATCATTGGGGAATTGCCACACTGTCTTCCACAATGGTTGAACTAGTTTACACTCCCACTTACAGTGTAAAAGCATTCCTATGTCTCTACATCCTCTCTAGCATCTATTGTTTCCTGACTTTTTAATGGTTGCCATTCTAACTGGTGTGAGATGGTATCTTATTGTGGTTTTGATTTGCATTTGTCCGATGACCAGTGATGATGAGCATTTTTTCATGTGTCTGTTGGCTGCATAAATGTCTTCTTTTGAGAAGTGTCTGTTCATATCCTTGTGATTTTAATATAGAGAACAGCTAAGCTTATTTGGTTTGGTTGTAAAGAGGGCACAGAACTTGAAAAATTTTTTAACGTACTTTTCGTTTTCATATTGTACACTAGAATATTTTCAGTGTATATAAAATTACATATACTACTTACAGAGAATTCAGAAAAAGAGAAAAGTACAAAAATAAAAATTCTCTATAATGGTGCCATCTTATGACTATGCCATAACTTGTTATTTTAAGTTTCTTTGTCATGTGTACTTGCGAAGCTTTTTGGTTTTATTTTTAAACAAGTGTTCTGATCAATTTTTTGACTTTTTTTGCTTTTAATTTTTTAAAATTATGCCTCATTTTCTAAAATTTAGATGCTATTTAATTGTGTTTCTGCTGTTTGAATTTTTTGTCTGTCTTTTTTAGATCCCCTATTATCTTTTGTTTTCTTTCTTTCTTAATTTGTTCTCTCCTTTTTGTGTAGCATATTTTTTGATAGTTTCTTGAGAAAAAAGGCAATTTGGGAAATATGTATTTGAGACTTTACGTGCCTGAAAAACATGTTGTAGCTTCTTGCTTCATAGTTTGACCCAATATAAATTTCATAATTGAAATTTTTTTTTTTTTTAGGAATTTGTTTCTAGTTTCCAAAGTTGCTGTTGAGAAGTCCAGTGCTAATTTTAGACTTCTGGTTGTGATCCTGTTTCTTGTCTTTGGAAGCTTTGCAAATTTTTTTGTTTGTTTGTTACTGAAATTTCATGATGATACCCTGAAATTTTGTGATGATACACTGTTATGTATGTTTATTTTCCATTTCTTTGTCCTTTCTGTCCACTGTGTTACCTCATGTTTATTAATTTTGAGTATCCTTTTACATTTCTAAGAGTTCTTTTTTATTTTCCAAGTCTTCCTTTTTTTTTTGAGACGGGTTCTCGCTCTGTCACCCAGACTGGAGTACAGTGGCACGATCTTGGCTCACTGTGACCTATGCCTCCTGGGTTCAAGGGATACTCCCACCTCAGCCTCCTGAGTAGCTGGGATTACAGGCATGTGCCACCATGCCTGGTTAATTTTTGTATTTTTAGTAGAGATGTGGTTTCACCATGTTGGCCAGGTTGGTCTCGAACTCCTGACCTCAGGTTATCTGCCTGCTCGGCCTCCCAAAGGGCTGGGATTACAGGCGTGAGCCACTACACCCGGCCCAAGTCTCCCTTTTTTTAAAATATGCTGTGTTTTAAAATAGCTTATTTTTATTTTCGAGACAGGGTCTTGCTCTGTCACCCAGGCTGGAGCGCAATGGCATGATTACAACTCACTGCAGCCTCAACCTCCTGGGCTAAATTGATCCTCCTGCCTTAGCCTCCTGAAGCTGGGACTACAGGCATGTGCCATCACACCTGGCTAATTTTCCTTTTCTTTCCTTTTCCTTTTCCTTTCCTTTTTTTTTTAATTTTGTAGAGAAGAGGTCTTAATGTGTTTCCTAGTCTGGTCTCAAATTCCTGGGCTCAAGCCTTCCTCCCACCTTGGCCTCCCAAAGTGCTAGGATTATAGGTGTGCCCACCACCGCACGCCCAGTGCTTGTTTTTCTTAGAGATATGGTTGTCATGCTTTTTCTACCCTTTCTGTGATTTTAAATGCTCTCTGCTCATCCTCCTGCTGTCCATATTCATATATTCTTATATTGTGGTTAGGGGTTACATGTATTTTCTGAGTTTATTGAAGATGAAAATTGATTTTTTAACTTTTATTTGACGTTCAGAGGTACATGTGCAGGTTTGTTATATAGGAAAGCTCATGTCACAGGGACTTGTACAGATTATTTTGTCACTCAGGTATTAAGCCTAGTACCCATTAGTTAGTTTCCTGATTCTCTCCCTCCTCTAGACTTCCATCCTCCATTAGACCCCACTGTCTGTTGTTTCTGTCTGTGTGTTCATGTGTTCTCATCGTTTAGCTCCCACTTATAAGTGATAACATGAGGTATTTGGTTTTCTCTTCCTGCATTAGTTTGCTAAGGATAATGGCCTCCAGCTCCATCCATGTCCCTGCAAAAGACACGATCTTGTTCTTTTTTATGGCTGCAAAACCTTCCATGGTGTATATGTACCACATTTTCTTTAACCAGTCTACCATTGCTGGGCATTAAGGTTGATTCCATGTCTTTACCATTATGAATAGTGCTGCAGTGAACATGTGCATCCATGTGTCTTTATGATAGAATGATTTATATTCCTTTGGGTGTTGTATTAGTCTGTTTTCATATTGCTATAAAGAATTCCCCTAGACTGGGTAATTCATAAAGGCAAGAGATTTAATTGACACACAGTTCTGCATTGCTAGGGAAGCCTCAGGAAACTTACAATCATGGCAGAAGGCAAAGGAGAAGCAGGCACATTCTTCACAGGGCAGCTGGATGGGAGTGAGTGCAAGCAGGGGAAATGCCAGAGGCGTATAAAACCGTCAGATCTCAGGCCAGGTGCAGTGGCTCATGCCTGTAATCCCAGCACTTTGGGAGGCCGAGACAGGTGGATTACTTGAGGTCAGGAGGTCGAGACTAGCCTGGCCAACATGGTGAAACCTATCTTACTAAAAATACAAAATTAGCCGGGCATGGTGGTGCGTGCCTGTAATCCCAGCTACAAGGCTGAGGCAGAAGAATCACTTGAACCTGGGAGGTGGAGGTTGCAGTGAGTCAAGATTGCACCACTGCACTCCAGACTGGGCAACAGAGCAAGACTCCGTCTCAAAAAGAAAAAATAAAAATAACCTAGCTGGACATGATGGCGTGCACCTGTAATCCCAGCTACTCTGGAGGCTGAGGCAGGAGAATCACTTGAACCCAGAGGGCAGAGGTTGCAGTGAGCTGAGATCGCACCACTGCATTCACAGCCTTGGTGACACAGTGAGACTCCACCTCAAAAAAAAAACAAAAAAAAAACAACACATCCCATCAGATCTCGTGAGAACTCACTACCGGCTGGGTGCAGTGGCTCACTCCTGTAATACTAACACTTTTAGAGGCCGAAGAGGGCAGATCATTCGAGACCAGCCTGGCCAACATGGTGAAAGCCTCGTCTCTACTAAAAATACAAAAATTAGCTAGGCTGGTTGCGGGCGCCTGCAATTTCAGCTACTAGGGAGGCTGAGGCATGAGAATCACTTGAACCAGGGAGGCGGGGGTTGCAGTGAGCCGAGATCGCACCACTGCACTCCCGTCTGGGCGACAGAATGAGACTCCATCTCAAAAAATAAAAAAAAAATTCGAAGAACTCACTATTATGAGAACAGCATGTGGGAAACTGCCCCCATGATCCCAGTTACCTCCACCTGGTCCCGCTTTGGCATGTGGAGATTATGGGGATTACAATTCGAGATAAGATTTGGGTGGAGACACAGAGCCAAACCATATCAGGTATATATACCCAGTAATGGGATTGATGGGTCGAATGGTAGTTCTGTTTTTAGGTCTTTGTGGAACTGCCTCACTGCTTTCCAGAAAAATTGTTTTTTAAGAGATAAATGGATGTGTTAAACCTTTGTCATTTGGAAACTGGTAGTTTGTCATAAGATCCTTTTTAAAAAAAAAAAAAAGCATTGTAAAAATAAAGTACTATAATCACCTCTCTTAAAAAATCTAGTTTGTTCCACTATATCAGACATATTTCCAAGGTGTATAACAATAGTTTTCAAAGGTATAATAGGTATCACTAAATATAAATGCAGTTTTTTACTTTTCAGTTTTATGTTTAGCAAGACAGAAATGCAAATTGTTGATTATTGATTAAAAGGGTCAGTGTTCTCCGACTTCGTTTTAGGCATCCCATTTCCTGATGAACTCTCCTTTTGTTCCAGTATTTTCTTCTGTGTTTCCACTCTACTGTTTTTTTAATTGTGATTTTAAATACTTTGACACTATATTTTTAATGTTCTTCACACTCTTCATGTCCTCACTGCCTTTATTTTTCCCACTTAGATTTTATCATTCTTTATTATAGTCACATCCTCCTTCATACCGTCAACTTCCTTGCTTCTGTCTTCCTCTTTCATATTCCGTAGGAAAACCCCATACAACCATCTGTCCCATACCTGCAGCAGAGCTGAAAGTGGCTGGAGAAAAATACATACCATAAGGGCTGGGCTTTACTTTTTTTTTTTTTTCCAAGTGGTCCTTTAATGCTGCCTAGCAGTCCCCTTAGTGTATTGTACTCCAGGGTTATTTCCACATCCTAACAAAATTGTTTTATACATTCTCCTCAAAGCTACATTTCCTATCCAGTCTTCACATTTAGCTGATTATCTTGCCTGTTTAATCAGGATAGTCGAAAGAGAATCCTTCAGGGATTAAGCCTACCTACTTATCTAGCTGCAGTTATACTCATATCCTCTATCCGTTTTCTTAACTCCAGTGGCCTCTAAGGCCAATTCTTGTACTTGTGCAGTGAATCTGATCCCTTTTCACCTTCTCAAGAACTTTGTCTCTCAAGTTGTTCTCACTCTCATTACTTCAAAATTTCTTTCTTTTATTAGATAACTCTTACTATTTTGGTAACAGCTCCCATCTTTTAGGAACCCTTTGTGTCAGTCTGGGTTCCCCCAGAGAAACAGAACTAAGAGATATTCTTACATCTCTCTCTGTCTCTCTCTCTCTTTCTCTCTCTCTCTCACACACACACACACACACGTACACATGTTTCACTGATGTGGCTCAGCACAATTGTGGGAACTTGCAAATCGGAAATTTGTAGGGTAGTCCAGCAAGCTGGAAATCAGACAAGAGTCGTGCGGTCGTGAGTCTGAGATCTGTGGAGCAGGCTAGAAGCTCAGGATTTTATTTACTTATTTATTTATTTTAGAGACAGGGTCTCTGTCACCCAGGCTGAAGTGCAGTGGCACAGTCGTAGATTACTGCAACCTTGAACTCCTGGGTTTATGTAATCCTCCCACCTCGGCCTCCCCAGTAGCTGAGACTACAGGTGCACGTCTCAATGCCTAGGTAATTTTTAAATTTTTTGTAGAGATGGAGTCTTGCTATGTTACCCAGGCTGGTCTTGAACTCCTGACCTCCAGTCATCCTTTCACCTCTGCCTCCCAAAGCACTGAGATTACAGATGTGAGCCATCATGCTCAGCCTAGGACTTTATGTTGCAGCCTTGAGGCAAACATTTCCTCTCTAGAAAACCTATTTTTTCTCTTAAGCTTTCAACTAATTGCATGAGACCCACTCACATTATTGAGGGTAATCTCCTTTATTTAAAGGAGATTATAGGTGTTAACCATAGAAAATATCTACAAAATTCCTTCAAGGTGATACCTGCATTAGTGTTTGATTAAGTAATTGACCGTGATAGTCTAGCCATGCCTGGACACATAAGACTAACCGTTACACTGTACCTTGTTCCCTCACGTCCCTCTAGCCCCAGTTTCATTTTTCTCCTTTTCTTTATAGCAGATCTCAGAATTATTTATATTCACTCTCTCCACTCAGTCCTCTCCTATTAGGTTTCTGTCTCTACCACTTCACTACCTCTCCTGTTGAGGTCAGCAGTTACCTTCTTACTGCCCAAATCAGTGAGCAGCTCCAGTTGTCATCTTTTTTTCTTTGGAAAGACACAGCTACCTTTTTTTCTTCTTGGAACACTGTCTTCACTTGTTCTCTGGAATACCACATTGTCCTGGTGATTTTAGAAAGCTAAACAGCAAATATTGAGTTATCTTGACACTCAGTCTTCAGACAATTTTTTTAATGTATTCACTCCTTATTGAATAAAGTGAAAACCAATTTCATAGATATTATTTTTATTAAAAAATAGTGATGAGTAGGAAAATAACATAGTCACATGATTTAAAATTCAAAGTAGACCAGGCACTACGGTTCATCCCTGTAATCCCAACACTTTGGGAGGCTGACGTGGGAGAATCACTTGAGGCCAGGAGTTCAAGACTAACCTGGGCAATATAGTGGGACCCCCATCTCTACAATTTTTTTTTTTTTTTAATTAGCTGGGCACTGTGGTAGCTGTAGTCCCAGCTACTCAGGAGGCTGAGATGAGAGGATCACGAGCCTGGTGGGGGTTGAGGCTGCAGGGAGCTGTGATTGCACCACTGTGCTCTGTTCTGAGTGACAGAGCAAGACCTTGTCTCAAAAGAAAAAAAAAAAAAGTAAAAAAATTTTATATGGTGAAATGTCACTCTTTCACCCATCTCCGACCTTCAAATTAACTTCCTTGAAGACAACCAAAGTTGCCAGTTTCTTAACGTTTTTCTAAACATGTTATATGCAAATAATAGCAAATACACATTCAGTGAGAGGCAGTATGGTGTGTTTAAGAGCTGGGACTATGGAGCAAGGCTGCCTGTACTCAAATTCTGTGTCCACCAATTGCTATGTAACCATCAAGTCTTTTAGCTGATCTGTGCCTCAGTTTTCTCTTAATGTAAAAAGGGACTAATAATAGTACTTCCTTCGTAGATTTGTGAGTTGTAAATGAATAAGTATGTTTATACAGCTTGGAAGAGTGACTGGCACGTAAAAATAAATAATACATTCTTTTGCACAAATGATAGCATATACACATTGTAAGGCTATCTTGTCTGTATTTTTCCATTAACAAATATCTTGGTGATCTTTTGTTTACAACACACAAATAATACCACCTTTTTCTAATTTCCATCTAGTTTTATGGTTCTGAATACCAGTGTCTTTGATAATGACTTCCAAATGTGTGTCTACTAGGCATTTCCACTTACATAACTAATAAAAATATTTCTAATTATCTTTGCCCTTTCTATTTATCTCATTTCCTTCATTGTAATCTAACAAATTCTTTCAGCAGTATTTTTCTTTTTCTTTCTTTTTTTTTTTTTTTGAGGTGGAGTCTTGCTGTGTCTCACAGGCTGGAGTGCAGTGGTGCAGTCTCAGCTTACTGCAGTCTCTACCTCCTGGGTTCAAGCGATTCTCCTGCCTCAGCCTCCCGAGTACCTGGGATTACTGGCGTGCGTCACCACATCCGGGAAATTTTTTTTTTTTTTTTTTTTTTTTCGTATTTTTAGTAGAGACGGGGTTTCACCATGTTGGCCAGGCTGGTCTTGAACTCCTGATCTCCAGTGATCCACCTGCCTCAGCCTCCCAAAGTGCTGGGATTACAGGCGTGAGCCCCCTCGCCTGGCCTGGTATTTTCAAAATACACTTCATATCTAACAATTTCTCTCTACCTATTGGTGCCACTTTAATCTAAGCCAGCATCATTTCACTGAGTTGCCAAAGGCAAAAACCTAAGACTCTTTATTGCAAACTTTGAGCAAAATATTTTCAGCTCTGCCTCACTGCTCCTATTTAGTCTCCCTTCTTCCAGTTTTACTCTCCTATACTCTGGTCACACATCAGTTTAAAATCTAATTCAGACTATTTCACATCACTCCACATTCTCTAGGAGATCTTACCCACTTAGATTTAATTCATGAGCCTTAAGGAGAGGATAGGTTAACTAGATCCTAGTAACTCTCTGTAATCTGGCCTCTTCCTTCCTTTTAAGTATCCTCTTCTGCCTCTGGCTACCTCTGTGCTCCAACCAGACTAAATACTATACTCTGTAGTGAGTACCCTCCTCCCAACAGTTTGTCTTATAACTGTCCCTGGAAAGCTGGTTTGCTGTGGAATCACGTGACCATTCCTTCACTTCATGCTCAAATGTCAAGATCTCAGAGAGGCCTTCCCGAATGACCATCTAAAATAGTACCCCCTTCACGCTCTGATATTTTTACTGTACTTTTTCTTTATAGCACTAATCAGTAACTGACGTGATTTTTTCATTTGCATATTATCTATTCATTTATTGTCTTCTTTTCCTCACTAGAATGTAAAAATCACAAAAGCAAGTTCTTTGTTTTGTTCACTTGTGTATCTCTAATAACTAGAACAATGCTCAGTATATGCTGGATTGTTAGATGAATGGACAGGACTTTAAATAAAGTGCTTCTTTAGCTATGATGAATGACTAGTTTTTAATTACGAATCTGTCACAACCTAGTACTTTTGTAAAATGCGGTGGAAATAGTGTATATGTATTTATTAATGTCGTGTTATTAAAATCAACAGGCATTAAATTGTCAGAATGCTATAAAAATTTCTAAATGTTTTCAATTTTTTGCTTATAATGACCTTCTAATAAACTTGTTGTGGTCAGCACCTATTTGCAGACCACACTGTCAGTACCGCTGTACTAGAACATATTTACCATTTTATAGTCAGCAGTTAAAATGTGAAAGCTAAATGAAGGACGTATTTTTCTCCTTGCTAGACAAGAAGAAGCCACTTAAGAGCTGATGTCACATTACGATGGCTGAATTCTTGCAGGATTATTAACTTACAAAAAGGTTTTGTTAGTAATACCAGGAAAATTTAATCAGTACCAATTCTATGCAGAGATAAGTCTTTTTCAGTGGACTCAATTAAAACATCATAATCCTCATTTTATGTCTGTCATTTAATTTGAGGTTTGTTTTTAATAGCTGTTTATGTGTTATTCAGTGAAGTCTCAGTTTTACAGGTTTAAAAATATTTTATCTCAGTAAACACTGCTGTATTATACCTAATATGTTTCCGAAGATATATTGATCATTTTTTACATGTGTTGTCTGTTTTAGTATGTTGATTACTTTACTGTTTATGTATCTGGGATGGAAGGAGAGTCATTAAAGAATGACATTTGGAGTTTGGGAACTGGGTTCACAAGAAGATATATAGCTGAAAGTAAAAGCTATGAAGTTTTTAAAAAGCCGTGCCTCAGTTTCCACTGCTGAATTGCAACCAGGGTTGGTGTTAATTTTAATGCTTTTCAGCTCCTGGATATTCAAGTCATTTTGCGTTAGGTATCTAGAGGTAGATACTGAATTAAGCTCCTTTGGGTGTCACTTCATATGCTCATAACAAACACTGATAAACTAGTATTATCAACTTGAGTAGTTGGAATGCTCCAGATTCCTCGTCTTTGAGCTGTTGTCTTTCCTTATACAGTTTAATTTTACAAATTATTTTAAACTTTCATAATGTAGTCCAATATACTACTACTGGCAACACACAAAACTCAAAATCACTGTCTTATATTTTGAAACACAAGAATATTTCTCAGTTTACTGTTTGAGACTCTATCACAGGGAAAGAAACATTTTCATTTAATGCATTTCTTATGCAAAAATCCTGAAAAATCCATTTCTGGTCACTAATTTAAATAAATTTGTTTTTCAGGATTTTTGCATTATAATTTTTACATGTAATGGTCACTAACTTAAACACATTTGTTTTTCAGGATGTTTACATTTGTTTTTCAGGTTTCTTACCTTATATTTTGGTTTAAGGACAGCAGCAATTATTTAATAACATAGACCTGATCAAAATGTAGATAGAGTTTCCAAATAACAAATTGAGTATACATGTAGATAGAAATACAGATACAGCATACATACATACTGTATGTATTTAGAAAACACATATGTTTACATATGTAGTTAAGAAAAAATAGGCCGGGTGCGGTGGCTCATGCCTGTAATCTCAGCACTTTAGGAGGCCAAGGTGGGCGGATCACCTGAGGTCGGGAGTTCAAGACCAGCCTGGCCAACATGGTGAAACCCTGTCTCTACTAAAAAATACAGTGATTAGCTGGGCGTGGTGGTGCATGTCTGTAATCCCAGCTACTCGGGAGGCTGAGGCAGGAGAATCACTTGAACCTGGGAGGTGGAGGTTGCAGTAAGCCAAGATTGCACCATTGCACTCCAGCCTGGGCAACAAGAGTGAAACTCCATCTCAAAAAAAAAGAAAAAATAATGAAATTTTATAAACAGCACATGCTTGTTTTTAATTATATGGATATGTTTGCAGATAAATGAATCAGTTCTTCTAAAGCACTGAACAGTTCAGTTTTTTTAATAACCGAATGTTCATACTTGCACATGAATAACCTAAAAGGAACAAAAAGGGGAAATTATTTACCAGCACAAAGTCTCTTGTTCCTTTACCTATATGTCCTATATTTTCACTATCTCAGTGATGAAAACAAATATGAATAGACAGAAGTTTGAGGTTTGTGTCATACCTGTTTGTCAGAGGATGTGAAACAAATTTGAAAGTATTTAATAAGATTTACAAATACAAGTGAACATTTAAAAGTACATTATCACTGTGGCTGGGGAGGAAAGGTCAATTGGAAATTCACAAAGTACATTTTTAATGGACTTTAATGAGTTTGGTAGGATCAGTATGTTTTTCCGGGTTTGGAGGTTGTGCAACTCTCTGAGGTGAGGAACAAAGGGAGAGGACCATCTGTGGGGGTAAAGATCACAAATTGATTGTAAACATCTAAAACATCTAAGGTACCTTTGACACATTTAAGTAAAGGTACTAAGGATGCATTTATATATACTCATATTTGATGATCAGAAGAGAGGTTTAGGCTTGATTAGTGTGCCCTTATGTGTGTATTTTTAGGAGTGGGAGAAAGGAGTTGTTGAAGATGATAGAACTGAAATCCTTTCTTCTGTTAGTTAGGATGAGGCTGTGTTTAAATGGAAAGTGTTAACAAGCCAAGCTGAGGTAGAGAAAATTATGTTGTAGATGAGTTTATTTCTGTAAATTAGTTATCTTTTATTTCAACTTAAATTATGCCTGGGTTGTAAAACAGAAATTCACTAGTTTCATTTCTTCATCCATTGGCTTTATAAATTTGTAATCTTATATGGATAAAGTTTTGATTCATAGGTATTATAATATTTCTTCATTTCATAGCCATGAAGCTCATGACTGCTCTGGTGAATGTTGCCTTAAACCTCAGTATTCATCAGGATAATACCCAGAGACAATATGAAGCCGAGAGAAATAAAATGATTGGGAAGAGAGCCAATGAAAGGTTGGAGTTACTACTTCAGAAACGCAAAGAGGTAAGTTTCATGCCAACTGATGATTTTATGTTCTGTAAATGTGTGGAATATATATGACATTAGTACTTTTTAAGTTCTCTGGAAAAAGGTTTATGCGTATATTTAGTTAGATTATTTGATGTCAGGGTTTCCAAATGAAACTGGAGTGTTCATTGGTGATCATGTAAGTGCCGTCTGATGGCAGAAAGGAATCATAGAACATCTCTGTTTTTGAAAGAAGTTGGTCTGGGAGTTAGGCAACTCAAAAAGGTTATAAGGCTATAGGCTCAAAAAGTATGATAAATACTAAAGTCAGCACTGGGAGCCAGCAAACTACATTTCCAGGAAAAAGCTAAAGGCTACATACTAGCCGATATATAAGGTACTCCTATGAATAAGATTGGTCCCAGTTTTACAATGACTCCTGTGAATAAGATTGGTCTCAGTTTTACAATGACATTTTCATATACGTGTTAAAAATGATTTTATACTGTTTTTTTTTTTGCGGGGGGGGGATGGAGTTTCGCTTTTGTTGCCCAGGCTCAAGTGCAATGGTGCGATCTCGACTCACCGCAACCTCCACCTCCCCAAAAGCAATTCTCGTGCCTTAGCCTCCCAAGTAGCTGGGAGTACAGGCATGTGCCACCACACCTGGCTAATTGTATTTTTAGTAGAGATGGGGTTTCTCCATGTTGGTCAGGCTGGTCTCGAACTTCCAACCTCAGGTGATCTGCCCACCTCGGCCTCCCAAAGTGCTGGGATTACAGGCGTGAGCCACCGTGCCTGGCCTGTACTGGGTTTTTAATAGGAAACATTTTTATTTATCCAATACTACATAAAATCTTAGATCTGCACTATTAGTCTATCTTATAACTTGAAAAAAGAATATCACATTACTGCAAAGGAATTACATATGAATAATAACTTAATGGGTTTATAATAGGCAAGAAAAAGCAACGATGTTTTGATTAAATTATTAGCCATGCTGTATTAGTTTGATAGGGCTGCTGTGACAAAGTACCACAAACTGAATGACTTAAACAAAATAACATTATTATCTCACAGGTTTGCAGGCTAGAATTCCAAGATCAAGGTGTTGGCAGGGCCATCCTCCCTCGGAAGGATGTGTTCCAGGCTTCTCTCCTAGTGTCTGGTAGTTGCTTGGCTGGTGGCAGCATAATTCCAATCTTTGCATGACATTCTTCCTGTGCGTATGTTTGTCTCCAAATTTATTCCCTTCTTAAGGATATCAGTCGTATTGGATTAGGGTCCTCCCCTACTCCAGTATGGCCGCATCTTAATGAATTAAATCTGCCACAGTCCTCTTTCCTAATTTCACATTCTGAGGTATTGGGGTTAGAACTTCAATATACAAATTTTTAAGGAACATAGTTTAACCCTTCACACATACCATACTTGAAATATTATAGAAGTAAATACTAGAGCTGGGCTTTTGTAAGTACTGCTGACTCAGAAATGTATGCCTCTTATAAATTAATTAGTTTTTATATGATAAATGCAATAAAAGTAATTTTTAACACTTGGAGGAAGTTGCAGAAATTTGAATGGTTTGCAATAAAAGTATTCCCAAACTTATTTTAATAAAGCCTGAAACAAAACATACAGCAAAAGAATAAATCTGAGGGAATTTTATTATCACATTCATGTATGTAGTAAAAGCAAATATTTCACTGAATATTACTATACAGTAAATTACAGAATAAATTAGAATAATAAATACCACCTTGAATGTAATTCAGTGCTGTTGTTGTTTTTGAGTAATAATAATCACAAACTTTAACTCTGATCAGTTTTGTTGCCTGAAATTCGTATCTTTGCCATAGATATTATTTATTTTGTTACTGTACTTCACCATAAGTAGCCAGGATCCTTTTTATCTTCTGTTATACCTCTTATTTTGGGAATGTGGTCTGCTGTCTGTTACAGGCTAGTGAGATGCAGAGTAATGTTTGGATACATTAGATGGAGTAGGAAGTTACTTTTAGAACAGTAAATATGTTAATTAGGGATGTTCCTTTAACCAAGAAAGGCAAAACCAAACCCAGGGACCTGATTTGGACAGAAGAGTTCTGTTCCTAAGGCAGATGATATTTCGGAGATAGGAATCTGACAACACTTAGCTATACCACCACTCCTTGTTTGTCATTGTAAAGTTTGTGTCTAGAGAGAGACAGTGAAAAATTCTAAAACCAATATGATATAAATGTAAAGGAGTAATGGAAATATACTGGTATTTTCACACATCTGTGCTACAAGTGAGAAAATGATTGAAAACTACCCAGAATGAGAATAACCAGGAATTAAAAACAATTGGAGCTGTCCCTTCCAAATAAAATGATCAGTATTTCAATTAATATATATTTTTTCATTTCAGCTGCAAGAAAATCAGGATGAAATCGAAAATATGATGAACTCTATTTTTAAGGGTATATTTGTTCATAGATACCGGTAAGAGATTTTAAAAATAATTTTGAAGGCTTTTCACTTAAACAATTATTGATTTTTTTTGTGGCCCAGGCTAACTGTAAAACTCACTAATTATGATTTGTGTTTTGTTTTCTGGAAAACAACTTTGGCTGTCAATGTCACACTACAACTATAGAAGAAATTGTATGACTACTGCCACTACCACTGTTATACTCTTCCAAATTCAGAACATATGCTGTTGGAAGTAGCTTATGTACTTGGATTTATACCGATGGAATATTAATTAATAGGATCATAAACTAATGTAGCTTTAATAAGATATTCTTGTTTTCACATTTAAAAAATTAAATGCCCTACTTCTTGCTCTGTGGTACTCATTTTGTTCCATGGGCAAATTAATAATTAAAAAAAAAAAAAACCTGTGTGAAGCTGGGCGAAAAGAGGACAGAGAAGGACACCCCCGCAGTTAATGCAACAACTATATCTTCATTCTTGTTTCCTTTCAGATAAACACATTGAAATAAAAGCTGTTAGCAAAATATTTTTGTTATCCTCCATTGCAAATGATTTTAGTTTGTCTTTCTGTGAAGCCCAGGAACCTTAAAAACACTAACTACATTGTAAAAGAGCATATTTTACATTGAATGAATGAATCATATACATATACTTGTTACCTTCTGTTGATTAGATGTGATGTGTGTAAGTAGATAGACAAAGATAATAAATAGAAGCACTGTTTTTGGACCCATTTGAGAGTGTATTTGGCTAATTAATATAGAGCAGTGGGATGTGGTTGCTCATCCCTAACACTTTGGGAGGCTAAGGTGGGAGGATCACTTGAGGCCAGGCATTAAAGACTGTGTCTCTACAGAAAATTTAAAAATCAGCCCGGTGTGGTAGTGTGCGCTTGTAGTCCCAGCTACTCGGGAGGCTGAGGTGGGAGGATTGCCTGAACCAGAGGGTCAAGGCTGCAGTGAGCCTTGATTGCGCCACTGCACTCCAGTCTGGGTGACAGAACGAGACCCTGTCTAAAACAAAACAAAGAAATACACACATACACAGCTGACCTTTGAACAACGGGTTTGAACTGCAAGAATTGCCTGTAAACCATTTGTTTCTAACTAAACACGGATTGAAAATACAGTATTTGTGGGATATGAAACCTGTTTATGTGGAGGTCTAACTTGTTGAATATGGGGATTACTCAGAGACAGCTGTGGTACTTGAGTATGCATGGATTTTGCTATATGTGAGCAGTCTGAGAAGCAATCCCCCATGTATACCAAGTGGCAAGTTGTGTGTGTGTGTGTGTGTATCTGTTTGATAATTTGTTTCAATGGAACTTAAACATTTTAACCAAAAGAATAAAATGTTCTTTTGAAATAGGTCCAGGGCTTTTATGTTGAGTGTGGATTGTCTGATTGGAGTTTTATGTTTGCTTTCTTGCATATACTGCATGTATAACATGTTATTGATATATTTGTTTTAAAAAGAACGAGGATTTCCATATACCTGCCATGCAGTCTTTGTTTTTTTTTTTTTTTTTACTGCAACTTTATGGAGGTATAATTCACATAAATAAACTGCACATTTAAGTGCATAATTTGATGAGTTTTGACATATATACACCTATAAAACCGCCACCACAAGTGAGATAATGAATCTCTCCATCATCAAGAAATTCAAGTGCCAAGTTTTCTCATGGCACTTTGTAACTCCTTTCTACCTCCCTTCCTGTTGTTCTACCTTTCCATCATCCTCAAGCAAGCATTGATGTGCTGATTATTTACATTTTCTAGAATTTTATAGAAATGGAATTATACAGCATATCTGGGGGGTTTTTTTTGCAGGCGGATCTGGCTTCTTTGAACAACATCAGAGTTTTTTTTATCATTGAATGCGTTGCTAGCTGTGTGTGTGTGTGTGTGTGTGTGTGTGTGTGTATATATATATATATTTTTTTTAAGATGGAGTTTTGCTCTTGTTGTCCAGGCTGGAGTGCACTGGCACAATGTTGGCTCACTGCAACCTCCGCCTCCCGGGTTCAAGTGATTGTCCTGCCTCAGCCTTCCAAGTAGCTGAGATTACAGGCATGCTCCGCCACGCCCAGCTAATTTTGTATTTTTAGTAGAGACGGAGTTTCTCCCTGTTGGTCAAGCTGGTCTCGAACTCCTGACCTCAGGTGATCTGCCTGCCTTGGCCTCCCAAAGTGCTGGGATTATAGTCATGAGCCACCATGCCTGGCCTAGCTGTAGTATTTTCATAGATGCCCCTTATCAGATTGAGGAATTTTTTTTTTTTTTTTTTTTTTTGAGATGGAGTCACGCTCTGTTGCCCAGGCTAGAGTGCAGTGGCGCGATCTCGGCTCACTGCAAGCTCCACCTCCTGGGTTCACACCGTTCTCCTGCCTCAGCCTCCCAAGTAGCTGAGAGTACAGGCGCCTGCCACCACGCCCAGCTAATTTTTTTTTTTTTTTTTTTTTTTTTTTTACTAGCCATCCTGGCTAACACGGTGAAACCCCAGGATGGTCTCGATCTCCTGACCTGGTGATCTGCCTGCCTCGGCCTCCCGAAGTGCTGGGATTACAGGCATGAGCCATCGCGCCTGGCTGGAAGTTTCTTTTTATTCCTAGTTTTCTGAGAGTTTTTATTAGGAATATATCTTGGATTTTGTCAAATCTTTTTCTTCATCTATTGAGATCAGTGTATTTTATTTTTTAAAGACTTAATGTAGTGAATTTGTTTATGTTCAGATGTTAACATGAACGCATAGAGTAAAGCCCACATTATCATGATATGTTGTTACCTACATATGGTTGGATGTGATTTGCTGAGTTTTTCTAAGAATTTCTGCATCTATGTTCAAGAGGGATAAATAGCTCTAACTTTATTTTAATGAATATCACTGTCTACCTTTGTTAGCAGGGTAATGCTGGCCTTGTAGATTGAGTTACAGTGTATTCTCTCTTCTTTAATTTTCTCGGTGAGTTTAATAGAATTGGTATTATTTCTTCTTCAGATAAGAGTTCTACCATTGGAGCCTAGAATTTTCTTTGCAGGAAGGTTTTTAAGTATGAATTTTCTCCAGCAGATATAGGGCTGTTGAGGTTATCTGTTGTTCCTGAGTAACCTTTGGTAGTTTATGTCTTATAAGAAATTAGTACATTCACCTTGGTGGTTGAGTTCTATTAAAAAAAATCAGCATAAAGTTGGTCATAATATTGGTAATTTAACATCTCTCTCTCTCTCTCTCTCTCCCACTCCTTTTCCTCCTGCTTCCTTCCCGCCTTTCTCTTTTCATTGTTCAGTGTATGTGGAGCTATTTTATCTTATTTTATATTGAATTTTTCTGTTATTTTTGTTTTCTATTTCATTGATTTCTGTCCTTTATTTCCTTTCGTCTGCTTACTTTGGGTTTCACTTCTTCAGCTGTTCTTAGTTTCTCAACGTAGAATTTGAGGTCATTGATTTGACACTTTTTTTCTAATAAGGGAATTTACTCCTATAAATTTTTTAAAGCACTGCTTTAGCTATGTGTCCTAAATTTGGATATATTGCATTTTTATTTAGTTCAAAATACTGTCTAGTTTCCTTTTTGATTTTTTTGTTTCACCCATGGATTATTTTGAAGCATGGCATTTAGTGTGCAGATATTTGAGGATTTTCTAGATGTCTTTCTGCTATTAATTTCTAATTTAATTTCAATGTAGTCAAAGAACATAGTTTGTATGATTTGAATGCTTCTAAATTTATTGAGATTTGTGTGAGACCCACAGTAAACTCTATCTTGGTGAATGTTTCATTTCCTCAAGAAAATAAGGTATATTCTGCTTTTGTTGGCTAGTGTCTTATACCAGTTAGGTCAAATTGGTTAATAGTGTTGTTCAAGTCTTCTCTCTCCTTACTGATTTTCTGTCTGTTTATTCTAACAATGATTAAGAAGGGTTTTATAGGAGTACTTTCTGTGTTTTTTTTGGGGTTTTTTGTTTGTTTGTTTTTTGAGACGGAGTCTCCCTCTTGTTGCCCAGGCTGGAGTGCAGTGGTACAATCTCAGCTCACCGCAACCTCTGCCTCACAGATCCAAGTGGTTCTCCTGCCTCAGCCTCCCAAGTAGCTGGGATTACAGGCGTGCACCACCATGCCCAGCTAATTTTTTTTTCTTTTTTCTTGAGGCGGAGTCTCGCTCTGTCACCCAGGCTGGAGTGCAGTGGTGCGCGGTCCCTGCTTGCTGCAAGCTCCGCCTCCCGGGTTCATGCCATTTCTGCCTCAGCCTCCCGAGTAGCTGGGACTACAGGCACCTGCCACCATGCCTGGCTAATTTTTTTGTATTTTTAGTAGAGACGGGGTTTCACCGTGTTGTCCAGGATGATCTCCATCTCTTGACCTCCCGAGCCACCCGCCTCAGCCTCCCAATGTGCTGGAATTATAGGTGTGAGCCACCGCGCCTGGCCCTAATTTTGTATTTTTAATAGAGGCGGAGTTTCACCATGTTGGTAAGGCTGGTCTCGAACTCCTGACCTCAAGTGATCCACCCACCTCGGCCTCCCAAAGTGCTGGGATTACAGACATAAGCCACCGTGCCATCCATGCCACCACACCCGGCTGATATTCTTGATATAAGTTCGTGAACAGATGTATAGCTTTTTTTCATTTTCTTAATGGTGAGCTTTACAGAGCAAATGTTTTCAATTTGTGTGGCCCAGTTTATGAGTTTGTCTTCTGTGGTCATGCTTTTGGTATCTGTGAACATTGCCTAACCCCTAAGATTTCTTCTGTGTTTTATTTTAGAAGTTTAATCATTTTGTCTCTTCTGTTAAGGCGTATGAACCTTTAAAATTGAATTTTTAATTCAATTTTGGTACATGATGTGATATAAGGGCAGAAGTCTACTTTTTGCATACAAATTTTCAGTTTTCCCAGCACCATTTAATGACAAACTACCCTTCCCCAATTGAATTACTGTGCCATCTCTCTTGAAGATGAATTAACCATAAACGCAAGGTTCCGTTTTTGGATTTTCTGTCTATCCTTACACTGATACCACCCGCATTGAGTATGCCTTAGATGAGCTTTTAAAATTAGGTAGTGTAAGTTGTCTTATTTTATTCTTCTTTTTCAAAAATTTTTTGACTGGTATAGATTCTTTGCATTTCTGTATAAATCTTAGGGTCAGCTTGTCAATTTTTGAACAAAAGCTTCTGAAATTATCTTAGGGATTGTAATGACTTTGTAAACCAATTTGGAGAGAATTAACCTCTTAACAATATTGAATTTATTCCTTAAGGGGGAAACAATTAGACTTTGAAATTAGGCACGATGTTATTAACTGTAAGTTTTGTGTAGATACCCTTTAGTAGGATGAGGAATTTACTTCTAGCCTGATTTGTTGGGTGTTTTTGTCATGATGGATTGATGTATTTCTTTATTTTTTCTGTTTTGAATGAGGTGGCCATGCAGGTTTTTTCTTTTATTATATTAATATAGTGTATTGTGTTCATTGATTTTCAGATATTATACCAACCTTGCATTCTGGGAGAAATTCCACATGGTCATGGTATACAATCCTTTTTATATGCTACTGTATTCAGTTTGCTAGTATTTTGTTAAGGATTTGTGCATTTACTTTCATAAGGAGTAACAGTGTCAATACTAGCCTTACAGAATACACTGGGAACCGTTCTTCCAGCTGTTTTCTGAAAGAATTTATGAAGGATTGGTAATATTTCTATGTTTGGTAGAATTCAGCAGAGAAGCCCTTTAATCCTAGGCTCTTCTTTGTATAAAGATTTTTAATTACTGATTCAATTTACTTTATATATCCTGATTTTTTTTTAATTTTGTTTTTTATTAATTTATTTTCTTGAGACAGGGTCTCTCTCTGTCACCCTGGCTGGAGTGCAGTGGCACAATCACAACTCCGTAGAACCTCAATGTCCTGGGCTCAAGCAGTCCTCCTGCCTCAGCTCCCAAGTAGCTAGGACTGCAGGCAAGCTCCACCACACCTGGCCAATTTTTTATTTTTTCTAGAAACTAGGGCTTCTCCCTATTTTGCCCAGAATGGTTAGAACTCTTGACCTCAAGCAGTCCTTCTGCCTCAGCCTCCCAAAGTACTAGGATTATAGGTGTGAGCCACTGCACCCTGCACACCGCCAGATTTTTGTTGTTTTTGAGTCAGATTTGGTAATTTGTATTTCTCAGGCAATATGTCTATTTCATGCAAATTGTAAATTTAATGGCATAATGTTATTCATAATATTTTGTAGTCGTTTTAATTTTTGGGGGGTTGTCAGCCCCCTTATTTATTCTTGTGGGATTTGCGTCTTCTCTTTTGTCTTTCTCAGTCTCACTGTAAGTTTCAGTTTTGTTGATCTTTTCAAATAATAATGGACTTGTAATTTTGTTGGCTTTCTCTGTTTTTTATTTCCTTGATTTATGTTTCCATATTATTTGTTTTTTTTTTTTGTTGTTTTTTGTTTGTTTTTTTGGAGACAGGATCTCGCTCTGTTGTCCAAGCTGGAGTGCAATGTCATGATCATTGCTCACTGCAGCCTTGACCTCACGGGCTCAAGCAGTACTCCCACCTCAGCCCCCTGAGTGGTTGGGACTACAAGCACACATCACTATGCCTGGCTAATTTTTGTTATTTTTGTAGAGTCAGGGTTTGGCCATGTTGTCCAGGCTTGTGTTGAACTCCTGGGCTCAAGTGATGCACCTGCTTCAGCCTCCCAAAGTGATGGGATTACAGGTGTGAGCCATCCTTTGCTGATCTTTTTGTTTTGGTTTGGTTTGGTTTTTTTGAGACAGGGTTTTACTCTGTCATCCAGGTGGGAGTGCAGTTGCACAATCACAGCTCACACTTCAGCCTCAACATCCTGGGCTCAGGTGATCTTCCCACCTCAGCCTCCTGAGTAGCTGGGACTACAGGCACACACTACCATACCTGGTTAATTTTTTGTATTTTTAGTAGAGATGAGGTTTCACCATGTTGCCCAGGCTGGTCTCAAATTCCTGGGCTCAAGCCATCTACCAGCCTCAGCCTCCCAAAGTGCTGTGATTAGGCGTGAACTATCATGCCTGGCCTAATTGTTTCTTAAGTTGAAAACTAAAATTATTCATTTTATATCCTTCCTCCTTTCTCAGCTCCCCTTATAAGCTCTAAATTTTCCACAAAGCACTGCTCTAGCCTAGCTTCATTTTCTTGTCCTTCCTTTGTGCTATTATTGTCATATATATTTTGTCTACATTAGTTACTAACCCACCTGTACAGCATTATTTGCAGAGTGTTCAGTCATCTCTTAACAAAATTAGGAGGAGAAAATACACTGTCTTCTAATTTACTGTCTTGTTAACATTTTTGACATTCTTCATTTTTTCCTGTGGAATTTAGTTATTGTATCGTGTTATTTCCTTTCAGTTTGAAGGATTTCATTTTGTGTCCCTTGTAAGGTAAATTTTACCCTGCTTAAACTGTTAAATGGCATGTATATATCTGGGGGCAGTCTTAGGGCTCACCTTGTGTTATCCCCTCTCAGAGATTACCATTCTGCTCTGACTGATAATCCAACATCTAAAAATCATTTTGTGCAATTTGGTTTTTGTTTTCATTTACTTTTTTCAAGTGAGAGCATAAATTCTGTCCATCTTGGCTCCGTCATGCAGTCTTGAATTCAGAATCCTTATTTTTATGATTTTCTGTCAGTCTGTAACACCAGTATTTATTTTAATGACTCACCTTTGTTGAGTCTTGATAAAGCTTTTAACCTATTATCCTTGTAGAAACAACAGTTATTTAATTTCTTACTGTTACAATGTTGATTTGCATTTTATTTAATCAGACCTTGCATAAACTAGTATTGGATCTGTCACAGCCTGACTGAACTATTCAAAACTAGAATACAAGTGTAGTTGAGAATGTGACCTACTTGGCAAAAGTGATCAGCATGCCATGGATACTAATCATTAATATCCATAAGTATCACTCAGTCTACATTATTGATTAATAGGAGATATTACTGCACATACTGGAAGTAGTAGGTACTATGCAGAGATATCACTTTAAGTTACCACTTGTGTCCCACTTACCACCATCCACTTCAAACAAATTTGATTTTTTTGTTTTTTTGTTTTGTTTTGTTTTTGAGACAGTCTTGCTCTGTCTCCCAGGCTGGAGTGCAGCAGCGTGATCTTGGGCTGATTGCAGCCCCCGCCTCCTGGGTTCAGGTGATTCTCCTGCCTCAGCCTCCTGAGTAGCTGGGATTACAGGTGTGCGCCACCATCCTCAGCTAATTTTGTATTTTTAATAGAGACAGGGTTTCACCATGTTGGCCTGGCTGGTCTTGAACTCCTGACCTCAGGTGATCTTCCCGCCTCGGGCTCCCAACGCGCTGGGATTACAGGTGTGAACCACTGCACCCAGCCAACAAATTGGATTTTAATCTGTATGCTGCTAGATCTAAGTAATCATTTACAGTAAGTAAGGAGACCAGAAGAATGTGTTTTCTAAGTGAATCCTTGTGGTATTGCTTAAGTCTAGAATTTGGGAAACTGTACCTCAGACCAAATGATCAGTTTCTTCCACAAATAAATGGCAGATAATAAGAACCAGGGGATGTAAAAACACAAAATGCTGAATGTGAAAAACACTCACAAATTCATATTTAATGAACAGGATAATACTTTAGAATGTTGAGGAGACAATTAGTGAATTGGAATGTAATACTGAGGAATTTACCCAGATCACAGTAATAAAGGGATAAAAAGATATGGACGGACCTTTCTGATATGGGAAGGGTAGTGTCAAGACACTTCATCGGTCCTTTAAAAAGAAGTTTCAGGAAAAGAGAGAAGCCCTTGGTCATGGTAATGTGTACCTGTAGTCCCAGCTACATAGGAGGATGAAATGGTAAGACTGCTTGAGCCCAGGAGTTCCAGGGTGCAGTGAACTATAATCAAGCCACTGCACTCCAGCCTGAACGACAGAGCAAGACCCCATGTCTAAAAAAATAGATAAATAGAAAGAAATGTATTAGAGAGAAGCAGTACTAGTGAGTATAATTTTATAAAATTAGTTAAACAGAAACTTCAGATTAAAAAAACTTAATGAGTGCTGAGTAGGTTAGGAAGTATATTCTACATCTAGACATACCATAGTGAAAATGAAAAACATCAAAGATGAAGACAAAATTATAAAAGCAACCAGAAAGATTGTTATTTCAGTAATGGTAAAAGAATAACAAAGTCATTAGGCCATAAGGACAAACTTACTCAGAGGACAGATTTAAGTACTTTTGAGAAGATGAAAAACAGATGTCTTTAAGACTAGTTGAGTCTTTTCATCATTTTATATTACAATGAAACCTTTCAGAATCATGTTTTCAGAGCTATTCTTATACAATACCATAATAGGATTTATTCTGAACAAACTGTTATTCCATTATTTTAATCTTCTTCCTAATATTTCATCTTTGATCTAATGTGGGGGTCAGGTTGCTAGTTAAAATGTAAGTATTAATTAGAGGATATTTTTCTTTGAAAGCTAATGTATCTTTGACATCTAATTTTTAATCTTATTAAATCCTGAAATTCTGTTAATAGTAAACTATTAAGGCATAATACAGGGTAACAGATAGCCATACACCTTCTCTGTATGAGACTCTTAGTGATGCAATGCCTTTCTGTGTATTTTGCCACTGTTTTTACTTATTAATAATTAGCAACAAAAATGAGATGAAAAATAGTTTTATAAACTTGCCACATTTTCAGTACATCTAAAATAACTCTAGCAGTCGGGTACGGTAGCTCACACCTGTAATCCCAGCACTTTGGGAGGATCACTTGAGGTCAGGAGTTCGAGACCAGCCTAGCCAACATGGCGAAACCCTGTCTCTACTAATAATACAAAAAAAAAGGGTGTGATGGTCCGTGCCTGTAATCCCAGCTACTCAGGAGGCCGAGGCAGGAGAATCGCTTGAACCCGGGAGGTGGAGGTTGCAGTGAGCCAAGATTGTGCCACTGCACTCCAGCCTGGGCGATGGAGTAAGATTCTGTCTCAAAAAAATTAAATTAAATTAAATTAAAACTAAAATTACTTACTCTAGTAAGCCTGAAATAATAAATGAAATATTTGTATTTAATTTGTAAACAAGACAGTTTCAGCTCTTCAGGTTTACTCTTACACATTACTTTCAAAAGCCTTCCTTGACCACCTTCTCTCCTCTCCATTTGACGTGCTTCTGTGTTCTCTGTAACACTCTTTACTAACTTTCAGCACTCACTAAGGTAGTATTTATTTTAATCATCTTATTGTAAGTTAGGGTCTCTATTCTCAAGTTCTTAGTCTAATAAAGGATACAGTATGACTTTTCTGTAATTCTTTCAGCTATTTCTTTCTCCCTATGCTATTTCATACCAAAAAATTCTCTATAATTATTCTATTTTGGAAAATGTGATTTTTTTTTTCCTCCCAGTCTAATCTTAGTGATAAAATTGGTTGAGACCTGAATTCACTGGTTGCTGCAATTTAAAGAGTGTGCCTTTTTTGGCCATTCATAATTATTTCTCCCTCTGGAGCCCTCATGAGATTCCTTGTACATGAGCAATAATTATGAGTGTCAAAACGTCCATATTAGCTAAGCATGGTTTTTGAAATTTGTATTATAGTCATTTTAATTTAGTCTGCATCCTTGCTGGAAAAGCATCCGTAAGGCTAGTACAAGAAACATTTAATTAAAATTCACTGGAGTTCAACTTCATTTTGTTATAAGCAGAAAATAATTAAACTTCCATCTGCTGAGAAAGTAATCCAATGAAAGCTTAGGTCCAGATACCATATTAAAGGGTTATGTTCTCCCCAAAAGGATACATTGTAATGATCAATAATTAGATAAGTTTTTCATAGACGCAAACATGATCATTCTTTTATGCTGTAAAATAGAGTTACCACAAAGGATTAATAGAATTGCACCTGAATTATTCTTTTCTAGTTCTTTTTCTTTCTTTGAGTTTCCAAGTAAAGCCTTCATGTTTAGTTTTTAATTTCAAGGCCTGAATGCTAGGATGTTGTAAAAATTAGTCTGTCTTATGATTGTCTTTATTCCTTTCCTCTTGTCTTACTATTTTTTGCACCCCCTGCATTACTCTTTGCTTTGGATGCTCCCAGATGCCTTAGCTAGACATCTTTCTTAAATGTGGTGAGGCTATTGGAAATAGAGATTAGTTGTTTAAAAATAAATTTAATATGAAAACATAAAAATTGGAGGACTCTTATGTATGAGGAAGTATGTTTATATCAAAAGATATGTCGTAATCAAATCAGGGATATTTAGACTTACACTGCACTTTTATTTTATACTGCATCTCCTTGAATATACTATTCGTTCCTGGAGAGCAAGAAAGCAAATATCTAATAATAATAGGAATCACAGAAGAACTGAGACTTCACTAGAGCTTGAAAGAATAATCAGTGTAGGTAATCAGAGTAGAATTCAGGGTATTATAGGCATAGGTATAACCACAAACGTGTAGGTGCTGATGCACTTGAGCTATTTGGACTAAAGAACTAATTGTATAAGATGATTGGTTATTATTATATTTGTAAGGGTCTTTTATAATAAGGAAACTAATAATTTTAATTATCTTTTGCCATGTAACAAATTACTCCCAAACTTGGTGGTGTCAAACATTTATCTCAGGCTGGGGGCAGTGGCTCACGCCTGTAATCCCAGCCCTTTGGGAGGCCAAGGCGGGTGCATCACCTGAGGTCAGGAGTTCAAGACCAGCCTGGCTAACATGGCGAAACCCTGTCTCTACTAAAAATACAAAAATTAGCCAGATGCAGTGGCACATGCCTATAGTCCCAGCTACTCGGGAGGCTGAGGCAGGAGAATCACTTGAACCCAGGAGGTGGAGGTTGCAGTGAGCCGAGATCATGCCACTGCACTCCAGCCTGAGCGACAGAATGAGACTCCGTCTCAAAAAACAAACAAACAAAAAAACATTTGTCTCATAATTTCTATGGGTCAGGAATTTGGGAGTAGCCCAGCTAGCTGGTTCTAGCTTAGATCTCTCATAAGATTACAATCAAAGCATCCTCCAGGTCATCTGAGGACTTGGCTGGGGTTGTAGGTTCTGCTTCCACAATGGCTTACTTACATGGCTGATGGCAGAAAGCTCTAGTTACTCATCACATGGAGCTTTCCATAGAGCACCTTGAATGTCATCAAGACATAGCTGGTGGCTTCCCTCAGAGAGAGTGATCACAGAGAGGAAAACAGTCACTTAGCCTCAGGAGTCAGAATTCCTCATTTCTACTACATTATATTCATCAGAGATACTTTACGTAGTATACCCACACTCAAGAAAAGGGGAATGAAAGGAGCAAAGAATTTGTGGACATCCTTCAAAACTACCACATAAGTTGTAATTTTACTGTCTAGTCTGTGATTATTCACATGTATATGTTATGTATTATGATCTGTCAGGGTGGTATCAGCAGTCAAAGTGGATTGGAGCACTAGAACGCAAAGAGGAGACAAGTTATCCAGGGAGTTTTTATAGCTACAGAATAGGCTCTCTGGCCACACATGGTCAAATTGCAAGTCTAGAAAAGGATATTTACATTTTTAAAGTTAAGATGGGAAGGATTGAACTGGCATCTGAAGTAGACAAGGACTGGGATTCCTAGAAAACATGTGGTATGAAAATATTGGCAATGTGAAACCAATCCAAATGCCCATCAATGATAGAGTAGATAAAGTAAATGTGGTACATATACTCCGTGGAATACCATACAGCCATAAAAAGGAGTGACATGATGTCCTTTCCAAGGACATGGATGAAGCTGGAAGCCATTATCCTCAGCAAACTAACACAGGAACAGAAAACCAAACACTGTATGTTTTCACTCATAAGTGGAAGCTGAACATTGAGAACACATGGACACACAGAGGGGAACAGCACACACTAGTGCCTGTTGGGAGTCGGGGGTGAGGGGAGGGAACTTAGAGGACGGGTCAATAGGTGCAGCAAACCACCATGGCAAATGTATACCTGTGTAACAAACCTGCACGTTCTGCGCTTGTATCTGCCTTTTTTTTTTTTTTGGAAGAAAAAAAAACGGGCATTGCATACAGAGAACGTGTGTTCTGAGAACATAAGCTGTTCAGTAGTCTAGTCGGTGAAATAACAAAGACATTAGAAATTAGGCATACATGTAGAGATGGGTGTAAAAAAATGTTTTGAACAGGATTTCCCTGCTGAAGATGTAAAGTAAGACTGGATGTTCTCTAGCCTGTTGCAAACAGCCGTTCATAATCTCAGTACTAGTGGTAATTCTAAGAATTAACCTAACTCTAAGAGTTAGATGTAAGAGTTAGATGGAAGAATGATTTCACTGTGTATATGTGCAGTTACCATACTCAGTAGTCACTAAGTTTTAATCAGCATGCTGTACCTATTGACTTTGTCCTCAGCCTGCTTCCATGAAATTGTGTAATAAAACTTCATGGTTTTTATAGAATTGACTTTTACAAGGGTAGTATAGCAGAGGAAAAATGTAATGGATCCTCGGCACAGATGCTACTTGGTAGGACTGAAAGAGCTAAAATGATATGATTTGGATGTTTTATAGATATATTTTGTAGTTGTGTTTTGGTTTTTGAGGGGAGTTTTATTTTTGCTACTGTTAGCTTGTTTTTATTTGGACATCCCAGTAGAACACAAAGTATACAAAGCTGTAGCTCAGAGATGGAAATTTTTAAATAGTGGGATAATACCAAATGTCAGGCAAGGATGTGAAACACTGATTTAGACATTTTTAAATATGTAATAAAGTTGAAGATGTGCATTGCTTCTAACCCAATAATTTCACTTGTAGGTATCAAAACAGTGTCTCACAGATGTTGTTGACTATGTCCTACATTAGGTACACAGTAGCTTCAAGAAAGAATACTTACTTGCCTACTACATGTGGAGCATTTTGGTATTTTCCGTCATATATACTTTTATGTATTTGTTGCGACTCACTGAATCAATTTTATAATGTGCTAATGGGTCCCGATGCAGTATTTTAAAAACACTGCTCTAGGGAAACTCCCACATATCTGCACAGGGAGAAACATACAAGAATATTCATGGACTCATTGTTAGTAAAAGCAAAACCTTGGAAACAACTTAAATTTCCATTTATGAGAGAATATGTAGTTTATAATTGTTTATAGAAAGGAACAGTGGACACTGGCTAAAATTAAAACATCAGAGCTTTATAAACCAGTATGCATAAATTGCAAAATATGATTTGTGAAAAAAGCAAGTTGGGGAAGGAGGTCTACAGGATAATATTTATGTAAAACAATACATATGACGTTAAACAGAGATGGAATTGATATTCACTGAATCAAGGACAGTCATTTACTCTTGGGAAGGGAGATGTATCAGACGTATATAGGAATTTTTAACTGTATTATATTTCTTAGCTGAGCAGTGGATATATGCAGTTATTCATTATATTGTCCCCTATACCTTGTTTTATGTCTGAAAAAAGAAATATTCTTGTCCCACGCATGTTCAGTATTATGTAGGTCTAGGAACACCTCACAGTTTATAGTAGAGCTACTTTTCTTTTTTTTTTTTTTTTTTTTTTTTTAAGACAGAATCTCACTGTGTCGCCCAGGTTGGAGTGCAGTGGCGTGATATGCAACCTCCGCCTCCCGGGTTCAAACAGTTCTCCTGCCTCAGCCTCCTGAGTAGCTGGGACTACAGGCGCCCGCCACCACGCCCAGCTAATTTTTTGTATTTTTAGTAGAAATGGTGTTTCACCATGTTAGCCAGGATGTTCTCCATCTCCTGACCTCGTGATCTGCCCACCTCAGCCTCCCAAATTGCTGGGATTACAGGTGTGAGCCACTGCGCCTGGCCAGTAGAGCTACTTTTTATACTGTATTTGTTATAAATGTCTAGATTGATGAAACAAATGAAAGATTATAATAGCCAACATTTAATGGAAGGATTAATGGATGCCAGGTACAATTCTAAGTCTTTTATTTGTATTAAGTGATTTTATTCTCATATTCTCATAGTAACTGTGAGCTAGGTGGTATTATTACCACTATTTTAGAGATGAGGAAACCTAAGAAAAAGGGAATTACCTAAGGTTACACAGCTAGTAAATAGCAGAAACAGGAGTTGAACTCAGGATGTCTTCCTCGAGAGCCTGTACTTTTAGCCACTATGTTATACAACCTCTCCATGAGAAAAAGATACTATCAAAAAATGTAGGAAAACTAAAGGTTGTAATTGGCAGTATGGCTTGGGAAGAGAATGTTTTCCCTATTTTTGTCCTTAAGCAATGACAGGAGCCTAGAGAGAACTGAGACTTATTAGAGCAAGGAATTTTGTCACCAAAGAGAAACTAAGAAAAGTGCCTTGATTATCATTAAAATTTTAGCTAAAATGATAGATTATTGCCTTTTGTAAATTGGATAATTAAAAATTACTTAAAATTTTAACATTTGTGAATGATAAATCAGAAACCTTGAAGATTGATCTACAAAAGAAAATTAGGATTTATGATATTATGCTTAATATTTTTTTCTTAAAGCTAAGGCTGATAACCTTGTGATGAAAGATTATAAAAGTGTTAACATTGTATTTGTTTACAATTCACAGATTGTATAGTAGGAAAGTCATCCCAAGAGGGTTATATTGGATGCTTACTTATGGTGAGGTGAAAAGCCATCTAGGCAATGAGCCAGAATTCTGACTTTTGGGGTTGTTCTGCCATGACTTCACAGTATTGTCACCAAAATGGTTACCATTGTCACTAGAGGTGGATTCTTCCCTGTGTCTCAGCCTAAAAAATAAATTATTACAGATGAAAGACCTGTGCCTTGAATAAAGTGGGCTTTTTCTTTTAATTCATTACATGTGTGCTAGCTTATAAAGATTCCCAGTTCTGGCCGGTCACAGTGGCTCACGCGTGTAATCCCAGCACTTTGGGAGGCCGAGGTGGGTGGATCACTTGAGGTCAGGAGTTCAAGACCACCCTGGCAAATATGATGAAACCCCATCTCTGCTAAAAATACAAAAATTACCCAGGTGTGGTGGCTTGCACTTGTAGTCTCAGCTACTTGGGAGGCTGAGGCAGGAGAATCACTTGAACCTGGAGGCAGAGGTTGCAGTGAGCCGAAATCATGCCACTGCACTCCAGCATGAGCGACAGAGCAAGACTCCATTTAATAATAATTAAAAAAAAAAAGATTAACAGTTCTTTTGAGAAACATTATTCTGTACTTGGATGTTGTGACTCTGATTTTCTTAGAAAGTTTAACATGTTTCTTGGCTCTGTAATAGTTGTGAGGCTCTCAGAAAGCTCCAAATGTCATTGTCTAGCCCAGTGAAAATAGAGTAATTGTGTCAAAATAGTTTAATAGAAGCTTTTTTTTTTCCAGTTTGGTATTAGTAGTGTTTATTTTGTAGAAAACATGAAAAACAGAAGATACTTAAGTTGGAGGCCATTCAGAATGCAAATATATACAAACAGCATTAGAAATATTTATTGCTTATGGAAAACGAGTATGAATGCATTCTAGCTTTGTATATTAATTCGAGATTGTCTTTTTTTCTCTCTCTAGTGATGCTATTGCTGAGATTAGAGCCATTTGTATTGAAGAAATTGGAGTATGGATGAAAATGTATAGTGATGCCTTCCTAAATGACAGTTACCTAAAATATGTTGGCTGGACTCTTCATGACAGGGTAAGTTACTCTGTTCTAAGCTTTGATGGAAGTTATGCTTGTCTCAGTACTAAAATGCTAGGAATCAAAATGACAGTAGTTGATTTTTCAGGAGTTGTAATCATGTGGAAATTTTAAGATGATGCAGCTGAATAACTATTTACTTGATGATTGTGATGAAACTGCAAGCATTTGCCCACGGGTGAAGACCCTATCTTGTTTAGTTACAATATTGTCTTGAACCAAGTTTGACAACCTGGTATATATAAAGTTTTCAGAGAAAGAAAATCGTTATATTCTTTTTCTAATTGAGAATCAAAGGAGATTTCTTTTTTCTTAATATATAAAAACTAAGCTTTTTTTTTTTTTTTAATTTTCTAGGACCATATCGTAGTAGAGTGCTTTATCAGACTTGAATAGATGTTTTGGATTTTAGAATATTTGATCTAAAAATCTAATTCTGCCTTCTGACTTTAAAAGGAATCCCTCATACAAGTAATCCTGAATAATCCTTAGAATAACCATGGGTAGGAGTGATAAGTTATTGGAATTTGGCCAGGTGTGGCATTTAGGTACTGTAATAGAAATAATATTAGAGTATATTACAGCCCCAAAGTGGAGCAGTTATCATAAAAGCAACTGGAATTTTCATTCCCATTATAAGTTATTTTACAGTTTTCTGAAGTATTTTTCATGAATACTACCTTATTTAATTGTTAAGAAGTTCCTGTGGTGACTTTACAGAGAACAGCTGTCCTCAGCCTTTTGCTCATCCATTGTTGATCCTTTCATTATATATGTTACATAATACTTTTGTTTGCTTTCCACCTATCTTGCCTCCTGGAATAACATATTCATTGAGCGAGTTCCATAGATCCCTATGGGCTGCCCTTCAGTTACTGCCTATTACAATTATTGTGTTCCCACCCCCCTTGACTATGATGATCAGGAGAAGCTGTGTTATTTCTGCTATTCTGGGATCTTCACATCTCCATTGCTGCTGGGAGCCAAATTCTCCATTTGGTCTCTGCTGAGATTTGTCCTTAGTCTGATGAGCAGAAGGAAGGTCTGTGTATTATATCAAAACAAGGGCTACTAGCATTGTCCTATAGGCACCTGCCTTATTTGAGGCTTCCATGTAGTCTTTCAGTAAAGAATGGAGTAAGGAGGAAACATACTATCCTCTAACAAGTGGGCATGAGCCATATTTTCAGGCCTACAAATTCAGAGGAAATGGAGAGTTCAAGATTCTCACTGCATCTACCCAGATATCCTTTAAACTTCACTTTTTTCATATCATAACTCTTATTTTGACATAAGAGACTTGCCTGGGATTCAGAGTTCTTAAATTCTGTCACACTTACAATTTAGTGCTAGGCCTAGTCTTTAGTGTCATCAGTTCTCTATCTAAAGGAGATAAATGTTTCCAAAGAGGCAACACTTGGCTTTGAACTGGTGATGAAACACCCTGGCCCTGTCATTTTCTCTTTAGCCTTTCAGTGACACTTAGCAATAGCCACTCAATTTCACAGTTTTTACAGTTACTATTTGCTCTGCTCCCTCCAGTGTAGAAATGTTGTACAAGTTATTGCACATCCACTTTCAACTAAAAGTGAAAATCCTAACAAACTGCTATCCTACATCAGGAACTATCAAGACTTCATCTACTACCATTGAGTCTTACCTCATAGCAATCCAGCCTTCAGTAATCCAATCCCAGAATCCCATTATTGAAGTCCGATTTCCAGGACCACTCTTGGTTCCAGCTATCATAGATCACATTCCCTGGATGCCAAGCCTGAGTCGGGGATTTTTGTGCTGGTGATGTTGCGAGGTTTGTACTCTCAAGAGTAACCTGTTGGCTGGGCATGATGGCTCACACCTGTAATCTCAGCATTTTGGGAGGCAGAGACAGGCGGATCACCTGAGGTCAGGAGTTCGAGACCAGCCTGGCCAGCATGGCAAAACCCTGTCTCTACTAAAAATAGAAAACTTTGCCAGGCATGGTGGTGGGCACCTGTAATTTCAGCTACTCGGGAGGCTGAGACAAGAGAATCACTTGAACCCGGGAGGCGGAGGTTGCAGTGAGCTGAGATTGCACCACTGTACTCCAGCCTGGGTGACAGAGCAAGACTCTGCCTCAAAAAAAAAAAAAAAGTAACCTATAAAAAAGTGAGGAAAGTATGACAAAGCAGGAAACAGACTAATGAAAATGTGGTTTCAGGAGAAGTCTAATCTCAACCTGATCTCACAGGGAGATTTGGAGAGTAAATTGTACCTTAGAGGGTATCCTGTACAGAAGCAAGGAGGCTGGGCTGTTTCACCCCTATGTCTTTCTTTACTGGCTATGGGCCTCAACCTGGGCGAGAGAAGGGAAGTGGTTGGGAGAGGAAAGATGGAGCATAACCTCCTAGGGGTCTATGTGCTAGGTGGTTCTAGTAAACTGTGGTCCATTCCCCAGAGAAAGATAGAGATATTGAACCATTAGCAGTTAACACTGGCGGACGCTGAAGAATTAGCCCAGTAAAGGGGACCTGGGCAGGGCATCAGCAGCACCTGCCACAGGCATTTCAGCTTTCTCTTGTGTGCTAGGGACTTACCAACAAATATTACGTCATCTCATAGCACATCTCATGGTATGCTAGTGTAGGCTTGAATCAGCTTACAAAAGAGTGATTATACATCTCTCTTCATAAATGAGTTCATTGACGTCTCATCGATAACTTAATATTGGCTGTGAAGGCACTATTTACATTAAATAAATCTGCAATTAGAACAAATCAGAACCCTATTCCTCAGAGCTCTTTGTTAAAACTTTTACCAGCATATCTCTGCACTTAATCCCTACGATAATTTTGTAAACAAGAAACCTGAGTATCAGGGTGATTAATAATGTACTTAACATCTTGCATGTAGCTAATAAATTATATAGAATTGGAACTAAAATTTGGTTGTATCTGATTCCAGAACTTGGACTCCTACTGTTACAGCACATAGCTTCTTTTAGAGGATAGAAACTAATCCCCTTTAAATCTTTTGAGAGACTTGTCTAGATTTCTAGGTGATCCTGAATGCATTTTGATCATCAACATCTTGTACTCCAAGTTGATGACTTTATTAAAGACATTCTACTAATAAACAGCACTCGTAGGACTCTTCATGTATCATTTTGCCTCTGTTTTAAACATTGTGCTATTTCTGTTTTCCTAACTGCTGTCCCTGGAATATAAATTGAATCCAGTAGATATTTGTTGCATGAATAAATGATGACCCTTTAGTATAAAAATCAGGTTTTTCCACAGAACTATTCAATAATTACATAAAGGGCAAATAAACATACTTTTCCCTAATTATAGGTTTAAAATTCTCTCTATGTGCCTCTGGATGATGTGGGTTATACCACATGTTGAGTCAGAGTTGATAAATATTTGAAATAGACATGGCTTACTGTCAAGTAACTAAGGTGTTTTCAGTGAATTATTATTATTATTTTTTTTACATGTAAGGGCAACACACTATACAATTGTTCAGTCTCATCCTATGTTGAATTACAATATGCAGTGAGTCAAATGTTTAAGCTAAATTTTAGTCTTCATATAGACTTGAAAATTGTAGTATGGAATTGACTCCTTCTGTTGTGCTTTGTATTTCTGAAGCAAGGGGAAGTCAGGCTGAAGTGTTTGAAAGCTCTGCAGAGTCTATATACCAATAGAGAATTATTCCCCAAATTGGAACTATTCACTAACCGATTCAAGGTAAGCATCAAGAATGATAAGCTTATTTAATTTTTCTCTTTACAAATGCTAGTTTAGCAAATTACATTATCATACAAGTGTTTAGTTCATATTCTTTATTACAGTAGTCCCCAACCTTTTTGGCACCAGGGACCAGTTTCATGGAAGACAGTTTTTCTGTGGACCAAGGTGGGGGTTGAGGGAATGGTTTCAGGATGATTCAAGTGCATTACATTTATTGGCACTTTATTTCTGTTGTTATTACATTGTAATATGTAATGAAACAATTATACAACTCACCATAATGTAGAATCATTGCAGCCCTGAACTTGTTTTCCTGCAACTAGATGTTTCCATCTAGGGGTGATGGGAGACAATAACAGATCATCAGGCATTAGATTCTCATAAGGAGCACACAATATAGATCCCTTGCATGCGCAGTTCACAGTAGGGTTCGTGTTCCTGTTGTTCCTATTGAGAATCTAATGCCACTGCTGATTTGACAAGACTTGGAGCTCAGGCGGTAGTGGGAGTGATGGAGAACAGCTGTAAATACAGATGAAACTTCACTGGCTCACTTGCTCCCACACCACTAACCCCTTGCTGTGTGGCCCAGTTCCTAACAGGCTACAGACCAGGGTTGGGGACCCCTGCTTTTACTACATGTTCTTTAAATAAACCCATATGAAATAGATAAGTGAATCTCTGCTTTACAAAAGATATTACCAATGAGTTCTTATTTATTACTTTGGAAGAAGGCTCACCTGCTTAAAATTTTCTTTACAGCTTTTTATAAAGATAGTAATTTTGTATGTTAAGGCTTACCTGACAGAAGGTTTAGGGAACAGCAATTGTTGAGAAAGATTTTAAATTACAAACATTTATACTAACATCCCCTTTATGCGAGTAGGACTACAATACTGCAGTTTCAAGAGTAAAGCTTTTTATTTAACCTATCATTAGTATTGCATATATATCCCAGAATACATTATATTAGATCTGTCCCAGCTTATTTTCTGTTCATAGTTGGTTTGTTTTACAACTTTTTTTTTTCAGGATCGCATTGTATCAATGACACTTGATAAAGAATATGATGTTGCTGTGGAAGCTATTCGATTGGTTACTCTGATACTTCAGTAAGTAATATCCGTTACTATTTTAATTTTATTGAAATTTTAATACCTTTTTTCCCCCAGGATTTTTAATGCCCTATCTATATATAGTCCTTAAGTATATGTTTATCATTTTAGGTTCAACTTTTACATTTTAAGGTTAGATTTAAAAAGTGTTTTCTGTTTTTTTCTATTTTTGTTTTTTATTTTCACTATTGTTTACTTCTTCCACATAAAAATTATTTTATGCAGCCTAGAGAAAATATCAATGATGTAACTTACCTTTCTATTTAAAACAAAGCAGGCCCAGTATGTTGGCTCCTGCCTATAATCCCAGCATTTTGGGAGGCCAAGGCGGAAGGATCACTTGAGCCCAGGGGTTCAAGACCAGCCTGGGCAACATAGGGGAGACCCTGTCTCTACAAATGATTAAAAAAATTAACTGGCATGGTGGCACATGCCTGTTGTCCTACCTGCTTAGGAGGCTAAGGTGGGAGGGTCGCTTGAGCCCAGAAGGTCAAAGCTGCAGTGAGTCGTAATGGAGCCATTGCGTTCCAGCGTAGGTGATATAGCAGGACCCTGTGTCAAAAATAAATAAATAAATAACTCAGAGAGAAAGAAGACTGCAAAAGGAAGAACCCTCAAAGGGACAGTTTCCAAAATAGGCTTCTTTTTAATGATACAGAAGTAGAAGAAAAAAATAAAGCAATTAAATTGTCTCACTAATGATAGAGATTTCAAAATAATAATGTTATAGCTGTATTTCTACAGGTTTAACTAAAAACTAGAAAGAATCTATGTAAGAGAATATATCCTAGCAAAGTCATACATAACAAATCCTCCTCTCCCTACTTTGTGATGGTACATCTATCACGAACTAAATATCTATGCAGGGATCTACTGTTGTTTGAAATCCTTTTACATTTTGGCTCTAACACCATGCTCTTTATTATTATGGCTTTATATGTTCTAAATATAGGGTCGTTTTCTCCTTTTTCTTTTTTTTCAAAATCTAGTTACCTTCTTGTGTCTGATTTTTGTTTGATATGAATTTCAAAAATATACTTGTCAAGTGCCTCAAAAACTTTGCTTGGGATTTTGAATATTAGAACTTCATTGACTTCTATGATGAATTTAGGAGAGTTTAAAGTGCTTTGCTATGTGTTATCACTTATGCAAGAAAATGCTGGAATTCTCGTCTTTTTTAAAGAGAAGTATTCTTGCTATGTTTCTCATGCTGGAGTGTGTTAACAGATGTGATCATGGCACGTTAAAACTGCTAACTCCTGAACTGAGGTGATCCTCTCTTTTTTTTTTTTTTTTTAAATTTAAGTTCTGGGGTACATGTGCACAACGTGCAGGTTTGTTACATATGTATACATGTGCCATGTTAGTGTGCTGCACCCACTAACTCATCATTTGCATTAGGTATGTCTCCTAATGCTATCCCTCCCCCCTCGCCCCACCCCACAACAGTCCCCGGTGTGTGATGGTCCCCTTCCTGTGTCCAAGTGTTTTCATTGTTCAATTTCCACCTATGAGTGAGAACATGCGGTGTTTGGTTTTTTGTCCTTGTGATAGTTTGCTGAGAATGATGGTTTCCAGCTTCATCCATGTCCCTACAAAGGATGTGAACTCATTCTTTTTTATGGCTGCATACTATTCCATGGTGTATATGTGCCACATTTTCTTAATCCAGTCTATCATTGGTGGACATTTGGGTTGGTTCTAAGTCTTTGCTATTGTGAATAGTGCCACAATAAACATACGTATGCATGTGTCTTTATAGCAGCATGATTTATAATCCTTTGTGTATATACCCAGTAATGGGATGGCTGGGTCAAATGGAATTTCTAGTTCTAGATCCCTGAGGAATTGCCACACTGTCTTCCACAATGGTTGAACTAGTTTACAGTCCCACCAACAGTGTAAAAGTGTTCCTATTTCTCCCCATCCCCTCCAGCATCTGTTGTTTCCTAACTTTTTAATGCTCGCCATTCTAACTGGTGTGAGATGGTATCTCATTGTGGTTTTGATTTGCATTTCTCTGTGATGCAAATCACCAGTGATGATGAGCATTATTTCACGTGTCTGTTGGCTGCATAAATGTCTTCTTTTGAGAAGTATCTGTTCATATTCTTCGCCCACTTTTTGATGGGGTTGTTTGTTTTTCTCTTGTAAATTTGTTTGAGTTATTTGTAGATTCTGGATATTAGCCTTTTGTCAGATGAGTAGATTGCAAAAATTTTCTCCCATTCTGTAGGTTGCCTGTTCACTCTGATGGTAGTTTCTTTCGCTGTGCAGAAGCTCTTGAGTTTAATTAGATCCCATTTGTCATTTTTGGCTTTTGTTGTCATTGCTTTTGGTGTTTCAGACATGAAGTCCTTGCCCAAGCCTATGTCCTGAATGGTATTGCCTAGGTTTTCTTCTAGGGTTTTTATGGTTTTAGGTCTAACATGTAAGTCTTTAATCCATCTTGAATTAATTTTTGTATAAGGTGTAAGGAAGGGATCCAGTTTCAGCTTTCTACATGTGGCTAGCCAGTTTTCCCAGCACCATTTATTAAATAGGGAATCCTTTCCCCATTTCTTGTTTTTGTCAGGTTTGTCAAAGATCAGATAGTTGTAGTTGTGTGATATTATTTCTGAGGGCTCTGCTCTATTCCATTGGTCTATATCTCTGTTTTGGTACCAGTGCCATGCTGTTTTGGTTACTGTAGCCTTGTAGTATAGTTTGAGGTCTGGTAGCATGATGCCTCCAGCTTTGTTCTTTTGGCTTAGGATTGACTTGGCAATGCAGGCTCTTTTTTGGTTCCATATGAACTTTAATGTAGTTTTTTCCAATTCTGTGAAGAAAGTCATTGGTAGCTTGATGGGGATGGCATTCAATCTATAAATTACCTTGGGCAGTATGGCCATTTTCACCATATTGATTCTTCCTATCCATGAGCATGGAATGTTCTTCCATTTGTTTGTGTCTTCTTTTATTTCATTGAGCAGTGGTTTGTAGTTCTCCTTGAAGAGGTCCTTCACATCCCTTGTAAGTTGGATTCCTAGGTATTTTATTCTCTTTGAAACAATTGTGAATGGGAGTTCACTCATGATTTGGCTCTCTGTTTGTCTGTTATTGGTGTATAAGAATGCTTGTGATTTTTGCACATTGATTTTGTATCCTGAGACTTTGCTGAAGTTGCTTATCAGCTTAAGGAGATTTTGGGCTGAGACGATGGGGTTTTCTAGATATACAATCATGTCATCTGCAAACAGGGACAATTTGACTTCCTCTTTTCCTAATTGAACGCCCTTTATTTCCTTCTCCTGCCTGATTGCCGTGGCCAGAACTTTCAACACCATGTTGAATAGGAGTGGGGAGAGAGGGCATCCCTGTCTTGTGCCAGTTTTCCAAGGGAATGCTTCCAGGTTTTGCCTATTCAGTATGATATTGGCTGTGGGTTTGTCATAAGTAGCTCTTACTATTTTGGCATACGTCCCATCAATACCTAATTTATTGAGAGTTTTTAGCATGAAGGGTTGTTATTTTGTCAAAGGCCTTTAATGCATCTATTGAGATAATCATGTGGTTTTTGTCTTTGGTTCTGTTTATATGCTGGATTATGTTTATTGATTTGTGTATGTTGAACCAGCCTTGCATCCCAGAGATGAAGCCCACTTGATCATGGTGGATAAGCTTTTTGATGTGCTGCCAGATTTGGTTTGCCAGTATTTTATTGAGGATTTTCGCATCGATGTTCATCAGGGATATTGGTCTAAAATTCTCTTTTTTTGTTATGTCTCTGCCAGGGACATAACAGGGAGAGTTAGGGAGGATTCCCTCTTTTTCTGTTGATTGGAATAGTTTCAGAAGGAATGGTACCAGCTCCTCCTCCTACCTCCGTAGAATTCGGCTGTGAATCCATCTGGTCCTGGACTTTTTTTGGTTGGTAGGCTATTAATTATTGTCTCAATTTCAGAGCCTGTTATTAGTCTATTCAGGGATTCAACTTCTTCCTGGTTTAGTCTTGGGAGGGTGTATGTGTCGAGGAATTTATCCGTTTCTTCTAGATGTTATAGTTTATTTGTGTAGAGGTGTTTATAGTATTCTCTGATGGTAGTTTGTATTTCTGTGGGATTGGTGGTGATATTCCCTTTATCATTTTTTATTACGTCTATTTGAGTCTTCTCTCTTTTCTTCTTTATTAGTCTTGCTAGCAGTCTATCAATTTTGTTGATCTTTTCAAAAAACCAGCTCCTGGATTCATTGATTTTTTTGAAGGGTTTTTTGTGTCTCTGTCTCCTTCAGTTCTGCTCTGATCTTAGTTATTTCTTGCCTTCTGCTAGCTTTTGAATGTGTTTGCTCTTGCTTCTCTAGTTCTTTTAATTGTGATGTTAGGGTGTCAATTTTAGATGTTTCCTGCTTTCTCTTGTGGGCATTTAGTGCTATAAATTTCCATCTGCACACTGCTTTGAATGTGTCCCAGAGATTCTGCTATGTTGTGTCTTTGTTCTCACTGGTTTCAAAGAACATCTTTATTTCTGCCTTCGTTTCATTATGTACTCAGTAGTCATTCAGGAGCAGGTTGTTTGGTTTCCATGTAGTTGAGCGGTTTTGAGTGAGTTTCTTAATCCTGAGTTCTAGTTTGCTTGCGCTATGGTCTGAGAGACAGTTTGTTATAATTTCTGTTCTTTTACATTTGCTGAGGAGTGCTTTACTTCCAACTATGTGGTAAATTTTGGAACAGGTGTGGTGTGGTGCTGTAAAGAATGTATATTCTGTTGATTTGGGGTGGAGAGTTCTGTAGATGTCTATTAGGTCCACTTGGTGCAGAGCTGAGTTCAATTCCTGGATATCTTTTTTAACTTTCTGTCTTGTTGATCTGTCTAATGTTGACAGTGGGGTGTTAAAGCCTCCTATTATTATTGTGTGGGAGTCTAAGTCTCTTTATAGGTCTGTAAGGACTTGCTTTATGAATCTGGTTGCTCCTGTATTGGGTGCATGTGTATTTAGGATAGTTAGCTCTTCTTGTTGACTTGATCCCTTTGCCATTATGTAATGGCCTTCTTTGTCTCTTTCGATCTTTGTTGGTTTAAAGTCTGTTTTATCAAGAGACTAGGATTGCAACCCCTGCCTTTTTTTGTTTTCCATTTGCTTGGTAGATCTTCCTCCATCCCTTTATTTTGAGCCTATGTGTGTCTCTGCACGTGAGATGGGTCTCCTGAATACAGCACACTGATGGATCTTGACTCTTTATCCAATTTGCCAGTCTGTGTCTTTTAATTGGAGCATTTAGCCCATTTATATTTAAGGTTAATATTGTTAATGTGTGAATTTGATCCTGTAATTACATTATGATGTTAGCTGGTTATTTTGCTCGTTAGTTGATGCAGTTTCTTCCTAGCATCCATGGTCTTTACAATTTGGCATGTTTTTGCTGTGGCTGGTACCGGTTGTTTCTTTCCATGTTTCGTGCTTCCTTTAGGAGCTCTTGTAGGGCAGGCTTGGTGGTGACAAAATTTCTCAGCATTTGTTTGTCTCTAAAGGATTTTGTTTCTCCTTCACTCATGAAGCTTAGTTTGGCTGGATATGAAATTCTGGGTTGAAAATTCTTTTCTTTAAGAATGTTGCATGATGGCCCCACTCTCTTCTGGCTTGTACAGTTTCTGCCAAGAAATCCACTGTTAGTCTGGTGGGCTTCCCTTTGTGGGTAACCCGACCTTTCTCCCTGGCTGCCCTTAACATTTTTTCCTTCATTTTAACTTTGGTGAATCTGACAATTATGTGTCTTGGAGTTGCTCTTCTCAAGGAGTATCTTTGTGGCGTTCTCTGTATTTCCTGAATTTGAATGTTGGCCTGCCTTGCTAGGTTGGGGAAGTTCTCCAGGATAATATCCTGCAGAGTGTTTTCCAACTTGGTTCCATTCTTCCTTTCACTTTTAGGTACACCAATCAGACGTAGATTTGGTCTTTTTACGTAGTCTCATATTTCTTGGAGGCTTTGTTCATTTCTTTTTACTGTTTTTTCTCTAAACTTCTCTTCTCAGTTCATTTCATTCATTTGATCTTCAATCACTGATACCCTTTCTTCCAGTTGATCGAATCGGCTACTGAAGCTTGTGCATTCATCATGTAGTTCTCGTGCCATGGTTTTCAGCTCCATCAGGTCATTTAAGGACTTCTCTACACTGGTTATTCTAGTTAGCCATTCATCTAATCTTTTTTCAAGGGTTTTAGCTTCTTTGTGATGGGCTCAGACTTCCTCCTTTAGCTCAGAGAAGTTTGATCATCTGAGCCTTCTTCTCTCAACTTGTCAAAGTCATTCTCCGTCCAGCTTTGTTCTCTTGCTGGCGAGGAGCTCTGTTTCTTTGCAGGGGGAGTGGTGCTCTGATTTTTAGAATTTTCAGCTTTTCTGCTCTGTTTTTTCCCCATCTTTGTGGATTTATCTACCTTTGGTCTTTGATGATGGTGACGTACAGATGGGGTTTTGGTGTGGATGTCCTTTCTGTTTTTTAGTTTTCCCTCTATTTTCTTGGCCTTACAAGCAGCTGGGATGGCAGGCATGTACCACCATGCTCAGCTGGATTTCTTTTTTAACATACCAGTAGGTCTTATAGGGTTTAATTTTTTTCATAGAGGTTATGCATTAGTTAGTAGGTTAATTCTGAAATGCCTTATGCTATTTTTGTTAGAATAGTATCTAGTATTTTCTGCTTGGTTATTGCTGAGGAAGAGAACCTTTAATTTTTGTGTTGGTCTAATATGGGGACCCTATTTTAACTCTTATTCTGAGTTCTAGAATGTATTCTAATACTTTGTTGATTTTGTTGGTTTTAGTATGTATATTATTATATAACCTGCAAATAATTTCAGTTTTGTCTCTTCTTTTTTTTTTTTTTTGAGACAGATTATTGCTCTGTCCCACAGACTAGAAGGCCAGGCACAGTGGCTCACGCCTATAATCCCAGCATTTTGGGAGGATGTAGCAGATGGATTACCTGAGATCAGGAGTTAGAGAACAGTCTGCCTGACATGACGAAACCCAGTTTCTACTAAAAATACAAAAAATTAGCTGAGCGTGGTGTTGGGCACCTATAATCTCAGCTACTCAGGAGGCTGAGGCAGGAGAATCACTTGAACCCGGGAGGCAGAGGTTGCAGTGAGCCAAGATCATGGTGTTGCAATCCAGCCTAGGTGACAGAGCAAGACTCTGTCTCAAAAAAAAAAAAAAAAAGCTGTAGAATTGTGGGCATTTTATTTTCTTCTTGTTGAATCTGTATTTTCTGAATTTTATATTATTGTCTTTTATACTTATAAAAGGGGAAACATTACTTTCAAAGTAAGATAAAAGATGAGACAACAATTATTAAGCCTAGAACTTTATAATGAACTTTAGCAAGTTTAAATAAAAGTAGAACAGAAAATAAACATTTCCTTTAGATCAGATGTTGCTTTCTGTATTTTTCAGTGGAAGTGAAGAAGCCCTTTCCAATGAAGACTGTGAAAATGTTTACCACTTGGTGTACTCGGCACATCGCCCTGTTGCTGTGGCAGCTGGAGAGTTCCTTCACAAAAAGTGAGCTAATTATCTTTGAAAACAGGTTCTACTTTTCTATGTTGTTTTCTTGTTGTTTTAGAGTTTGTAGAAGAGAGTAATCGTGACTGAACACAGTGCTAAAAATGTCCATCTCATACTCTGGGGGCTATAACAGCCTCACAGCCTATGTATACATTGTGAATCACAGCCTTGAGGATGCTGTACCTTGTGACATACTCCTTTTTTCTGAAATCTGAGAGGATGATTCTCAGCTGGATGTGAGTGGAGATTGGAGGAATGCATGAAATTTATAAAAGCTAACGTAATTGATAATTCATCACACTAGTTTTTTCTTTAAAATTCTGAGGTCTGATCTTACTTTCTCAACATTTGTAATCTAAATGTGAAGCAGTATCACCTTTAAAATGCCTTCCAAGTTTCAATTTTTTTTCATTCTCTCCATTATGATGATTTTTTTTTATTTTTTTATTTTTTTGAGACGGAGTTTCGCTCTTGTTGCCCAGACTAGAGTACAATGGCGCAATCTCAACTCACCACAACTTCTGCCTCCCAGATTCAAGCGATTGTCCTGCCTCAGCCTCCCAAGTGCTGGGATTACAGGCATGCGCCACCCTGCCCAGCTAATTTTGTATTTTTATTAGAGACAGGGTTTCTCCATGTTGGTCAGGCTGGTGTCGAACTCCCGACCTCAGGCTGCCCACGTCAGCCTCCCAAAGTGCTGGGATTACAGGCGTGAGCCACCACACCCAGCCATGATCAGGATTATTTTAATCAGTAATTCATAGTAATTCTGAAAGTTTTATATATATATAGTTGCAGTTTAATTTTTTTTAAACCTTATTTTTTTGTAAAGCATAAAGTTAATGAGAGTGTATGCATGTAAACACTTAGGACGTACATTTTTTAGTGTGATTTACTGTATATGTTCTATAATTGATTACTAGATTCATTCTTTAAATCATTTTTAAAATATGTTACATATAAGTATATATGTTATATATAATGTTATATAATATATATAATGTTATGTAATTATATATAATGTTATATATAATATATATATAATGTTATATATGAGTATATATGTTTTTAGAGAGAAATGGGGTCTTGCTATCTTGCTCAGGCTGGTCTTGAACTCCTGGCCTCAAGTGATCCTCCCACCTCAGCCTCCCATAGTGTTGTGATTACAGGCATGAGCCACTGCACCCAGATGATTAATTCATATTTAAAATATAAACATATTCTTGGTTATATGTGTGTATCTTTTGCTTTGTTTTGTGTTTTGGGTTTTTATTTATGGATTTAAATTACTAGCTTTGAATAATATTCACAAGTGATTTTAAAAGTTTATTATATATTCTAACTTCTTCTTATGCTGAAGTACAAATATAAATCATGCACTAGGCAACTGCTGTGCATCAGTGACTAACTTTGATAATGAGCAGGCCTGGTCCTCTATCCAGTATCTGCATTCAGTGCTACAATAACAAATTGTTCTCTACTCACTTGTACCTCTCAAAGTGAGAAAAGTTATTTATTTCTATGTAAGAAATCTCTGTTAAGAAAGAAACCAGCTACTTACTGGGCATGCTGGCAAGGAAAATGAAGAGGAAGAAAGTCAAGGTTTTCAGGCATGACTTAAAATAATATTGAGTTTCCTAGTGACTCTGACACCTCTGGCTAGTAGAATAACGCTGATTTTATATTTATCTTTGGATGTTGTCTGTCACCGATATCAAGAATGTACTGTAGTCTTTCTTTTTTCAGGATTATTGTATTCTAATTAGTCTCTGTTCTCTACTTGTCAAAGAACTTTGTGTTTTTAGAAATAATTTGTTGCTTCTGTAGTTTCAGAGAGAAAATAAACTTATGAGATTGGTTCTCTGTATAACAGAAGCCATAAACTGGTAACTCTTGAGTTAGAAAAAGTCTTAGAATATATTTATTTTATATCTGTATTATATTTTTCTATGTTTGAAATATTGGCTAAATTTTTTATACTTTTAAAAATTGATAAATATGCATACTTATAGGGTACATGTGATATTTTGATGCATGCATCTAATGTTTAATGGTGAAATTAGGTAAGTAGAATATCCATCACCTCAAACATGTATTATTTCTTTGTGTTGGGAACTTTCCAAATCTTCTATTAATAACTATTTTGAAATATTCCATAAATTATTGTTAACTGTAGTCACCCTACTGTGCTATCAAACACTAAAACTTATTTCTTCTAACTGTATTCTTGAACCCATTAACCAGCCTTTCTTTATTCCACCCTCTGGTAGCGATCATTCTACTGTCCCTGCAGGAGATCAATCTTTTTTTAGCTCCCACATAAAAGTGAGAACGTGAGATATTTGTCCTTTTGTGCTTGGCTTAATTCACTTAACATAATGTCATGTAGTTCCATCTGTGTCACTGCAAATGACAGAATTTCCTTTTTATGGCTAAATAGTATTCCATTGTGTATATATACCACATTTGTTTATCCATGCAAACGTTGATGGACACTTAGGTTGATTCCATGTCTCACTACTATGAATAGTGCTGTAATAAACATGGCAGTGCAGATATCTCTTTGATATGCTGATTTTTTTTCTTGTAGATATATACTTAGCAGTGGAGTTGCTTGATCATATGGTAGATATTTTTAGTTTTTTGAGGAACCTCCATACTGTTTTCCACTGTTGCTGTACTAATTTACATTCCCACCAACAGTGTACTAGCATTCACCTTTCTCTGCATCCTGGCCAGCATGTTATTTTTTTGCTTTATGATAATAGCTATTGAAAATGAGGTAAGATGATATCTCATTGTGATTTCTTATTTGCATTTTCTTTATAATAAATGATGAGAGCACTTTTTGTATACCAGTTGGCCACTGGTACGTCTTCCTTTGAGAAATGTCTATTCAGATCATTTGCCCATTTGTAAATTGGATTATTTTCGTTTTTGCTAAGGGATCGTTTGAGTACCTTATATATTCTGGTTACTAATCCCTTGTCAGATGAATAGTTGTCCAGTATTTTCACCCATTCTGCAGGTTGTCTCTTTATTGATCCCTTTGCTGTGTAGAAACTTTTTTGCTTGATATAATCTCATTTGTCTGTTTTTCCTTTTGTTGCCCGTGCTATTGAGGTCTTGCCCCAAAACTCTTTCAGTCTGTGTGCGTCTTCATAGATGAAGTGAGTTTCTTATGGCAGAATATAGTTGGGTCGTGTTTTTTTTAATCGTTTCAGCCACTTTATATGTCTTTCAATTTGATAATTTAATCCATTTACCTTCAGGATTATTATTGATGGGCATGTGTTTACTATTGCCATTTTGTTGCTTGTTTTCTGGTTGTTTCGTAGATCCCATTGATTTTTTTCTGTCTCTCACTGTCTTCCTTTTAGTTATCTAGTAATATATTTTGATTCTGTGCTGTTTATTTCTGGTGTATCTATTATAGACATTGCTTTGTGATTACACTGAGGCTTGCAAAAAATATCTTGTAGTTAAAACAGGTTATTTTACGTAGGGCGCGGTGGCTTACACCTGTAATCACAGCACTTTGGGAGGCCAAGGCAGGCAGATCTCTTGAGGTCAGGAGTTCAAGACCAGCCTGGCCAACATGATGAAAGCCTGTCTCTGCTAAAAATATAAAAATCAGCCAGGCGTGATGGCAGGTTCCTGTAATTCCAGCTACTTGGGAGGTTGAGGCAGGAGAATTGCTTGAACCTAGGAGACAGAAGTTGCAGTGAGCTGAGATTGTGCCACTGCACCCCAGCCTAGGTGACAGAGCAAGATTCAATCTCAAAACTAAACAAACAAACAAAAAGAAAAAAAAAACAAAAAAATACAGTTTATTTTAAACTTAAAATGACTTAACTTTGATTGTAAAGTATCATAAATAAACTTTACACTTTAACACTGCTCCCCTCCCATGTTTTGGCTTTTCTGTGTTTCAATTTACATTTTTAAAATTTTGCTTATCTCAGCAACTGTTGCAGTTGTTTGTTTTGGGGTTTTTTTTGTTTGTTTGTTTTTTGTTTTTGTAGAGACAGGGTTTTGTCATGTTGCCCAGGCTGGTCTCAAACTCCTAAGCTCAAGCTATCCTCCCATCTCGGCCTCCCAAAGTTTGGAGATTACAGGCATGAGTCACCATGCCTGGCCCCAGTTGCTATTTTTAATAGTTTTTTCTTGTAGTCTTCATGCTTAAGATATAGGTCGTTTACTTGCTGCATTTTAGAGTACTCTGAATTTTTTTCAGTTTTCTTACTTTACCAGTGAGTTTTATACCTTGAAGTTTTCTTGTCACACATTAATGTTGGTGTAGTCAGACCCAACAGCAGGCCATAGGGGCTACGAAGTCCAGCAGAGTCAAAGCGATGAGAAAAGACAAGTTAAGAATGAGTGCATAAAGTGGGTCCAGGGGGCCAACGCTGGTATGGAGGCTGCGAAGGCCCCGAGCTCTGGGAGCCCACACTATTTATTGGTGATCAAACAAAGAAGCAGGTGGTGAGGACGTTTGGATGTGGGGGTAAACAGGTGAGGACGTGAGGACATAGGGGTAGAAAGGTAGTGGTGCATCAAGTGTTATCTGTGACAGTTTAGCATTTTCTGTGATGCATATAAAATATGCTCTGCTGCTCGAGATAATGGAGAACATGTTTACGAGCCTGGGAGAGCAACCAACAAGTCTGTGCACATTCCAGAGGCCACGAGGGGTTTTATGCTCTGAGCCCTGGATTCCATCCAAGCCACGAGGGATTTTATGCCCTGGGCTTATATTTGTGGTGCGGCAGGGCAGCCTTCCACCCTTTGGCACAGACTTTGGTTTTCCAAAGGCCATGAGGGGTTTTAGACCCTGGACCCCAGACATTTTCCAAGACTCTTTTATATTATGACAGACAAGCCAATCCTGCCTGAGCTTTTCTGCCAACATGTTAGCATTCATTTCTTTCAAATTGAAGAACTCCTTTTGGCATTTTTTATAAGGCAGATCTGGTGTTGATGAATTCCCTCAGCTTCTATTTGTCTGGGAAAGTCTTTATCTGTCTTTCATGTTTGGAGGATATTGTTAGGTACAGTATTCTTGGATAGTAGTTTTCTTTCTTCAAAACTTTGAATATAGCATCCCAGTCCTTCCTGGCCTTCAAGGTTTCTGCTGATAAATCTACTGAAAGCCATATAGGAGCTCCATTGAATGTGATATGATTCTTTTCTTTTGATGCTTTGAATATTTGTTCCTTGTCTTTGATTTTTGCTAATTTTGATTATGATATGCCTTGGGAAATTCCTCTTTGGGTTGAATTTGTTTGATGACATCTGAGCTTTCTGTTCCTGGATGCTGTTGTCTTTCTCCAGATTTGGGGAATTTTCAGCCTTACGCTTTTAATATGCTTTCTAGGCCCTTTTTCTCTCTCGTCTCCTTTGGGAATGCTAATTTTGCAGAAGTTAGTTTGCTTGAACGTGTCCCATAATTCTCACAGGCTTTTAAAATTCTTTTTTGCTTTTTGCTCTTCTGACTAGGTAATTTCATATGTTCTGCCTTCAGGCTTACTAATTCTTTCCTCTGTTTGGTCGAGTTTGCTGTTGAAGCTTTCTAGTGAGTTTTTCACTTCAGTTATATTCTTTATTTCTAGGATGTATATTTGATTTTTAAAAATTGTTTCTATTCATCATATTTCTCATTTTGTTTTTCAAATTTGATTTAGTTTTCTATTTGGATTTTTTGTGTGTATGTAATTCCTTAAAATTCTTTTTAAGAGGATTACCCTGAATTGCCTGTCAGACATTTCATAGATCTTCAGTTTTTCTGGATCTGTTGCTGGAGCTCTGCTGGTTTTGTTTGGTAGTGTAATATTTCCCTGACTTAAGTTGATGCTTGTGTATTTGAAGAGATAGCTACCACTTCCACTTTTTTGCAAGTTTTCTTTGGTAGTATTAGACCTTTATACTTCTTAGTTTCAGAACTTGAACCCTGGCCTCTTGTTTTTTTCTTGGTCTGGCAAGAACTTATGGTGGAATTTAAACAGTATTCCAGAACCAAGTCACTGCACTTCTGTTCTTTCTCAGTCTGGTGAAGACTCTTAGTACTGGAGCTTAAACACTTCCCTGGAACTATATTGCTGGCCTTACGTTATTTCCCAACCTGGGAAATACTTAAGTGGGTACTGTAACTTAATCCCGACCTTTTAGTTGTTTCCAGGCCAAGGAAAGACTTCATACAGTCACCTGGGCTTTGTGGAAAATACATGTAGGGATTTGATCCTTCCCTTGGATTGTGCCCCTTGCAGTGCTTTTGCACTGGCCACTCCCTTCAACATGGCATTCCCACTGGCCAATGTGCCGAGTGGCCGCCAAGATCTGCGCACCAGTTGCTGTGATCAGCACCCTATTCTTTCTCCCCAGTTCACCCCAGGTGTTTCTGGCCTCCAGGCACTCCCAATGGTTCCGTGGGATGGAACTGGAGTGGGCTTCTTGTGAAGATGCCCAGACCAGCAAGGAGAGCAATTTTCCACTTCTAATTCCCTCTTATCAGCAATCGTGGGTCTAGGGAAATTCTCTTTGAGTTTTGCCAGCTTGTAGGGAGGGGGCAGTTGGCACAGTGTGAAATGACTGTTTCTCTTACTAATCATAGTTTCTTGATTCTGTGGGCCCAGAGGATTTCTCCACTTCTCTTCAGAGTTCTAGCATATTCAGGGTGGTATCCTTGTATTTGAATAGTTTCTGGTTGTATTTTTGTAGGGAGAATGGTGCTCGGCAATCTTCTGTTCCACCATCTTGCTGATATCACAACACCAAAAAAAAGTTTTTATTAGAATATCTGCCACAGAAATCCAGAAGGATAAGCCTCCATTAGTTTTTGTTTCTTGTGAAAATCAAGCCAATTCTTATGCAAATGAAAGCTTCACTCCATAAATGTATTTTAGGCCCCTGTCTTGGAGAAACTTACAGTTTGATGACTTGATTAATGATCTCTTTTATCATTCTTCCATCATTTAATATGGTGACTTAGAAAATCTTAAATAAGCTATGGAGTATCCCCAGGAGTTCCATGATCAGCTTTCAAAGATACATAAATGTACACATCCACACACGTATAGTGTCTTGTAGTCTAGTCATAAGCTATTCACAATATTAACCAATCATCCAAAAAGTGGTAAGATCTGTCTGAAATGAATGTTTTAATACATCATCAAAAATTCCACATTTTAATACTCAAAATTTAAGCAAATTCCTCAATACATTATTTATATGCAGTAAATGGAATTATTTAAATTGGTACAAACTGGGCATGGTGGCTCATGCCCATAATCCCAGCACTTTGGGAGGCTGAGGCAGGTGGACGACTTGAGGTCAGGAGTTCGAGATCACCCTGACCAACATGGTGAAACCCCATCTTTACTAAAAATACAAAAAATTGGCCTGGCATGGTGGCACACACCTGTAATCTTAGCTCTCCAGAGGCCAAGACAGGAGAATCTCTTGAGCCCAGGAGGCGGAGGTTGCAGTGAGCAGAGATCATGCCATTGCTGTCCAGCCAGGCCGACAGAGTGAGACTTCATCTCAAAAAAACATAAAATAAGCCAATCACGGTGGCTCAGGCCTGTAATCCCAGCACTTTGGGAGGCCGAGGTGGGCGGATTACTTGAGGTCAGGAGTTCGAGACCAGCCTGGCCAACATGGTGAAACCCCGTCTCTACTAGAAAATATAAAAATTAGCTGGGCATGGTGGCAGGCACCTGTAATCCCAGCAGCTTGGGAGGCTGAGTCACGAGAATCGCTTGAATCTAGGAGGCAGAAATTGTGCCACTGCACTCCAGCCTGGGTGACAGAGCGAGACTCTGTCTCAAAAAATAAATAAATAGATTGGTATATTTCAGTTATCAGGGATATTCATGTTTTCCTTTTACCACCCCCCTGAAAGTCACCTATTAAACAGAACCTTCTCTTAAATGATAGCTATATAGATTATAGATATAGCTTCAAGATAAGTTCTCTAGTCCCCTAATATGCCTTCCTCCTCACCTGCCCCCCAAAAAAACTTAGCTTCTCTGTGGTCGTTTTCTGCTAGAGATTGGTTTATTTTAATATCACATGAAATTATTCTCATTTTATTCAGTTATTTTACCTCTCATTTGAGAGGCCTACTCTGACTTTTATGTATAAACTAGTACATGCTATATACATATACCGGTTTTTTTTTTACTTCCCTTTATAACCAGTAACAGTATATACTTATCTACCGTTTATTCACTAAAGTGAGAGCTCCATGAGAACAGGGATTTTGTCGTTGTTTGTTCCTAAGATCCCTTTTACCTAGAGCAATGCCTAGAAATAAGGTACCTTTAGCAATTTTTTTTTTTTTTTTGAGACGTAGTCTCGCTCTGTCACCCAGGCTGGAGTACAGTGGCACGATCTCGGCTCACTGTGAGCTCTGCCTCTTGAGTTCATGCCATTCTTCTGCCTCAGCCTCCCAAGTAGGTGGGACTACAGGCGCCCGCCACCACGCCCGGCTAATTTTTTGTATTTTTAGTAGAGACGGGGTTTCACTGTGTGAGCCAGGATGGTCTCAGTCTCCTGACTTCATAATCTGCTTGTCTCAGCCTCCCAAAGTGCTGGGATTACAGGCGTGAGCCACCGTGCCCAGCCAACTTAGCAGTTTTTAAGTTTTGTTAGAATAAATCTAAACAAATTAAAAATTTCAAATCTTTTTTTGCCATATTTCAGATGTTTTGTTACTACATGATATTTTTATTAATTTACCAATAATGTCATTTTACTAAAAACTGTTGGGTTCGTAGATAATGTTTCTAGATAATAAGGTGTGAATTTTTTTAATTATTGATGAAACATTTGGTTATATGTTATAATTACATGACTGTGAAATCAGTGTTTAGGAAAATAGAACTTAGGGCCAAGGCAGGCGTATCACCTGAGGTCAGGAGTTCGAGACCAGCCTGGCCAACATGGTGAAACTTCCTCTCTACTAAAAATACAAAAATTAGCCCAGCATAGTGGCAGGCACCTGTAATTTCAGCTACTTGGAAGACTGAGGCAGTAGAATTGCTTGAACCCGGGAGGCGGAGGTTGCAGTGAGCCGAGATCATGCCACTGCACTCCAGCCTGGGTGACAGAGCGAGACTCTGTCTCAAAAAAGAAAATAGAACTCAGTTTAAAATTACATATTCTAGTATCAATCATACAGGATAATAGCAGTCCTTATCATTTTCACACATATTTGGACATTGATTGTTCATCGTAAAAGTTTCCCTTTACATTTTATATCTAGTTTAACCTGTAGGACATTGTTCAGATGCCACCATTTTCCGACCTATAATGACATCAGTTACATATTTCTATTGAAATAGATGAATAATCTGATCTCTGATTTTTTTTTTTTTTTTTTTTTTTTTTTTTTTCTGGAGTCTCTGTTGCCCAGGCTGGAGTGCAGTTGTGCAATCTCGACTCTCTGCAAGCTCCGCCTCCCGGGTTCATGCCATTTTCCTGCCTCAGCCTCCTGAGTAGCTGGGACTACAGGCGCCCGCCACCATGCCCGGCTAATTTTTTGTATTTTTAGTAGAGACGGGATTTCACCGTGTTAGCCAGGATGGTCTCAATCTCCTGACCTCATGATCCACCTGCCTCGGCCTCCCAAAGTGCTGGGATTACAGGCATGAGCCTCTGCACCTGGCCTGATCTCTGATACTCTTTTTCCTCGCTCCACCTTTTTGTTGTTGTTAAACACTGAAATGATTTGTGTGGTGAGGGAAGACTAAAGTTCATATTCATGTAACTTTGCAATGCCGTGTTATTTATTTCCAGGCTATTTAGCAGACATGACCCACAAGCAGAAGAAGCATTAGCAAAGAGGAGGGGAAGAAACAGCCCGAATGGAAACCTCATTAGGATGCTGGTTCTTTTCTTTCTTGAAAGTGAGGTAAAAATGTTTTAAGATAATTCCTTATTTCTTTTATTATATTACATTTTAAATAAAATTGTCAATTCATTTTAATTTTTTTCAATCAAATAAAAACAAGTCTGTTTCTTATAAAGTTACCTTCATGAATTGCATGATATAGAATCGGTCCTTTACCTTTTGTGGAAAGGTGTTCTGAATATATGTGTAGGTGTAGATCAACACTGAATACAGACTGGCAATTGTTAAACTTTTACAGTATTGCAATACTGCATATCTTTTTTTTTTTTTTTTTTTCCTTTTGAGACAGGGTCTCACTCTGTCACCCAGGCTGGAGTACATTTGTGCGATCTCGGCTCACTGCAGCCTCTGCCTCCCAGATTCAAGGGATTGTCCTGCCTCAGCCTCCCAAGTAGCTGGGACTGCAGGTGCCCACTACCACGCCCAGCTAATTTTTGTATCTTTAGTAGAGACAGGGTTTCACCATGTTGGCCAGGCTAGTCTCGAACTCTTGACTTAGGTCATCTGCCCACCTTGGCCTCCCAAAGTACTGGGATTATGGTCATGAGCCACCATGCCCAGCCTGCATACCTTTTTTTTATTGTTGCCTTTTGTTTTTATGCCTGTAGCTTTTACATTACATTAAACAGTTTTTGAAAATTGTTAGACTGTTAATAACATTAGTTTTATCTTGTTTGAAAATTATTTAGTAAGGAGAAAGAAAAATATGAATTCATGTTTTCATTGATAGTTGTACAAGCCTCATAGCAATATTTCCGTGTGCTATATTCAGTTATTGCTTAAACAATTTTGTAATTAACACTTATATGTCAGGATCTGTTTTCGCAAGTAAACTTTGGTTTTTCCACCAAAATGGTGTGGGTTTTTTTTTTTTATATCTATATTGTAATCTGTATTTCCTACTACTGCCGTGTCATTGGGGAAACAGTAAATTAAACCTGAAGAACTCCTGAATAACTTAACTTCTTCGTTTAGAAATGCTTGAAAATAGAGTTGCAGGCCAGGTGCAGTGGCTCACACTTGTAATCTCAGCACTTTGGGAGGCCGAGGTGGGCAGATGACTTCAGGCCAGGAGTTTTAAGACCAGCCTGGCTAATATAGCAAAAGTCTGTCTCTACTAAAAATAGAAAAAAATTAGCTGAGCGTGGTGGCACACACCTAATCACAGCTAATAAAGAGTCTGAGGCACAAGAATCGCTTGAACCCAGGAGGCAGAGGTTGCATGCAGTGAGCTGAGATTGTACCACTACACTCCACTTCGCAACAGAGCCAGATTCTGTCTCAAAAAAAAATTAAAATAAATAAGCAAACAAAATAGAGTTGCAAAAGAAGTAAAGAACATCTAGAAACCTAGGACTCTCAATTTTATTTGTTAAAAAGTGTTTTTGATTTGTGCTAGAATGTCAGTGAAGAAGAGAAACGATTCTATGAATGCTCAAGTTTGAGAGTAAGAGGGGAACTTCGTAGGAATAAGGAAGAGAGACACAAACAGGTAGCCTATATGAAAATTAAAATTGGAGAAGAACTCAGTCAGTGGAGTGAAGGGTGTTAGGGCAAAACAGCAGAAAGTGGTGAAGGAGTTGCTGCCATTTTTTAAGAGAGTTACCAATGACTAGAGAAATAAAGTCAGAAACAAAACTAGCTACAGAGTTGAATTTGAGTGAAGAATGTGTTTAATAGTGTTTTAAATATTAAATTTAAAATTACCTGAGGATCTTGTTAAAATGCCAGTTCTTATTCAGTAGCTCTAGAATGGGGCCTGAGATTCTGCATTTCTAACAGTCTCCAAAATAGTGCTTATGCTCGTGGTCCAAGGATCACACTTTGCATACTAATGATTTGAAGCATTATTTTCTTAACAAGCAAGGGTGGATGTATTACAGAATAAAATGCAAAATGTGAATTTTTTTAGTAAAACACTAACTACTCCGTAAATATCACATGTCTAGTAAACCATTTCAACTTACACTCTTACCTCCCTTAGGTTTTTTAGAGGAATGGAATAAAAAGTAGCCAGGCACAGTGGCTACTTGGGAGGCTAAGGTGGGAGGATCCCTTGAGCCCAGGAGTTGCGCAGGCTGCAGTAAGCTATGATCGCACCATTCGCACTCCAGCCTGTGGAAGACCCTGTCTCTAAAAAAAAAAAAAAAAAAAAAAGCAACAATAGTTTTGGAAATTGATAAGTATGAGATAACTACTGAAAAGTTTAGGGAATATGATGATCTTCGCTAACTGACTTTGATTATTAATTAAAGGAAAATGTTTTTTATCTATGAAAGCTCAAGGGCGTTTCAATTTATTAAAAGGCATGAGTACTTAGTTTCAGGTGTTTTGTCTTTTATTTAAAGAAGTAATTTGTAATGTTTATTACTGCACAATTTTCAGATGGTCTTACTGTATTCCTGTGTTTGCTACCATTTTCTAAAGTCTTACAACAGAATTAGAATGTATTTGCCAGCTGTATTACATTCCTTTTTTTTCCTTTTTTTTTTTTTCTGATACAGAGTTTTGCTCTGTCACTCAGGCTGGAGTGCAGTGGCGTGATCTCAGCTCACTGCAACTTCTGTCTCCCAGATTCAAGCAATTGTCATACCTTATCCTCCAAGTAGCTGGGACTACAAGTGTGTACCACCATGCTTGGCTAATTTTTGTATTTTTAGTAGAGATAGGGTTTCACCATGTTGGTCTGGCTGGTCTCGAACTCCTAACCTCAAGTGGTCCATCTACCTCGGCCTTCCAAAGTGCTGGGATTACAGGCATGAGCCACCATGCCTGGCCCTGTATTGCATTTTTGACAGCTACAAAAGCAACTGCAAATAGTATTGAAAGGTTTCTGGTTGATTCTAATGATTCATGATGTTTATATTGACTTTTATGGTCTCCTGTGTTTCAGAAGAAATATTCTTTGTGAAAATCTCTCCTCTTTTTATACTAGTGTACACCTAGGGTGAATGCTTAATGAAACCATATTCTCATAGTATGATGGTATTCCAATTGTGCTGTACTCTGAATTTCTCTTTGTTTTACTGTCACACACTTTAATTGGTAAAATTTTGTAATAGACTTGTGAAATACTGAATTTAAAGAGACTTTAGAAATAATAAAGTAGAAAGAGTCTTTTTTTTGGGATGGAGTCTTGCTGGAGTGCAGTGGTGCAATCTCAGCTCACTGCAGCCTCTGCCTCCTGGGTTTAAGCGATTCTCCTGTCTCAGCCTCCCAAGTAGCTGGGATTAGAGGCATGCGCCACCACGCCTGGCTAATCTTTGTATTTTTAGTAGAGATGGGGTTTCACCATGTTGGCCAGGCTGGTCTTGAACTCCTGACCTCAAGTGATCCACCCTCCTCAGCCTCCCAAAGTGCTGAAATTACAGGCGTGAAGCACTGTCCCCAGCCAAGGGAGTCTTTTATAGATTAGTTACAGACTGATATGGTTTGGCCCTGTCCCCACCCACATCTCATCTTGAATTGTAATAATCCCCATGTGTCAAGGGTGGGACCAGGTGGAGATAATTGTATCATAAGGGCAGTTTTTCTTACATGGTTCTTATGGTAATAAGTCTCACGAGATCTGATGTTTTTATCAATGGAATTTCCCCTGCACAAGCTCTCTTGCCTGCCACCATGTAAGATGTCCCTTTGTGCTTCCTTCATGTTCTACCATGATTGTGAGCCGTCCCTGGTCATGTGGATCTGTTCTGTAAGTCCATTAAATCTCTTTCCCTTATAAATTTCCCAGTCTCGGATATGTCTTTATTAGCAGCATGAGAACAGACCAGTACACAGACATTTACCTGGGATTAACTGAACTGATTATTTTTTTCTTTATTTTACTGAAATGAGAAGTAGTAATATTTTAGTAGAATTATAAAATGTTGAATTGGAATCAGTCTGCAGTGCATGTAAAATGTGATTAAGAGATCTGCCTAAACAAGTCAGTAACTTTCTTTTCTTTTGGTACCAAAAGGTGATTTTTTAAGATGTTTCAACCTGTGACAGTCATTGATTTCAGGTGACAAAATACCTTGTATTTTAGATGCATGCCAGATAGTTGGATAAGTCGTACTCGAATGTGGTAAGTCTGGATTTCCCTAGAGGTAGTATGACTCCAGAATTTATTATAAAAAGTATGATGCAGCCATGCGCGGTGGCTCATGCCTGTAATCCCAGCACTTTAGGAGGCCGAGGTGGGCAGATCACGAGGTCAGGAGATCAAGACCATCCTGGCTAACACTGTGAAACCCCGACTCTACTAAAAATGCAAAAAATTAGCCGGGCCTGGTGGCAGGCACCTGTAGTCCCAGCTACTCTGGAGGCTGAGGCAGGAGAATGACAGGAAAATGACATGAACCCGGGAGGCAGAGCTTGCAGTGAGCCGAGATCACGCCACTGCCCTCCAGCCTGGGCGACAGTGTAAGACTCTGTCTCAAAAAAAAAAAAAAGTTTGATGTTTTTCAAAGGGATAAGGATGCTATTAGTAGTTATTTCAAAACAACAAGAGCAACTCAGAACATTTCTGGATAATCTGGCAGCATGGTCACTCTTCTTCTTTTTTTAATTTTTTTATTTTTTGGAGACCAAATCTCGCTCTGTTGCCAGACTGGAGTGCAGTAGCGCAATCTTGGCTCACTGCAACCTCCGCCTCTTGGGTAAGTGATTCTCCTGCCTCAGCCTCCTGAGTAGGTGGGACTGCAGGCACGTGCCAGCATGCCCAGCAATTTTTGTATTTTTAGTAGAGACGGTTTCACCATGTTGGCCAGATGGTCTTGATCTCTTGACCTCATGATCTGCCCACCTTGGCCCCCCAAAGTGCTGGGATTACAGACGTGAGCCACCACACCCGGCCAGTCACCCTTCTTATGAATGAGGAGGATAATTGTGACAGTCGTTTAAGACAGGAAAATTGACAGCTTCTTATCGATATTTTTAAGAAATTTCCCAAAAATGCCAGGCACGATGGCTCACGCCTGTAATCCCAACACTTTGGGAGGCCGAGGCGGGTGGATTACCTGAGGTCAGGAGTTCGAGACCAGCCTGGCCAACATAGTAAAATCCAGTCTCTACTAAAAATACAAAAATTAGCAAGGTGGCGTGGTGGGATGCACCTGTAGTCCCAGCTACTCGGGAGGCTGAGGCAGGAGAATTGCTTGAACGCGGGAGGCAAGAGGTGGCAGTGAGCCGAGATCGTGCCACTGCATCCTGGGCGACAGAGCAAGACTCTGTCTCGAAAAGAAAAAAGTATGAAAGAGAAATTAAGATACAGTATAGATTAAGGAATTTTATTATATTGTGTAGTAGGAGCTGTGTAAGAGAACAGAAACAATGAAGGGAGGCCAGGCACAGTGACTCATGCCTGTAATCCCAACACTTTGGGAGGATGAGGCGGGTGGATCACTTGAGGTCAGGAGTTCAGGACCAGCCTGGCCAACATGGTGAAAGCCTGTCTCTACTAAAAATATAAAAATTAGTCAGGCATGGTGGCAGGTGCCTGTCATCTCAGCTACTCGGGAGGCTGAGGCAGGAGAATCGCTTGAACCTGAGAGGCGGAGGTTGCAGTGAGCCGAGATCATGCCATAGCATTCCAGGCTGGGCGACAGAGTGAGACTCTGTCTAAAAATAAAATAATTTAAAAAAAAACAATGAAGGGAAAGAACTAAATCAAAGGACATGCAGTCATATTACTGCCTAATAGACTCTATATGCAGACTTGAACATGTTTTCTAGGGAAGTGAAAAATCAATACAATAAAAGGAAAAGAGGAGTATAAGAAACATTGGTGAGCAAATAAAAAAAAACAAACCTTAGAGCTAAACCTAAAAAGTATGACACTGATGTTTAAGGCAAGTATCTATTAATTAGTTTTTAAATGTAGGAGTATAATGTTCAAATTAAATGCAGAGAAGTGAAAAATAGGCTAAGGATTTTGGTAATGGAAAAATACTAGAAAATAAAACCCTGAATGAAGGACAGATAAAGTAATCAAGAAAACATCACAAATAGAGCACAGAAAATAAAATACCAGCAATATTTTCAGCATGAGTAATCCCAGTAAATGTAAATCAATTAACATGTTTTATTAAAATGCAGATTATCATTTGGGATTGAAGTAAATGAAAAATAGCTATATGCTATTTACAAGCACATCTTAAAATAACTTATAGGAAGTTTATAAATAATAGGCTGGATAAAGGCTGGAAATAACTAATAAATGATTACACAAAGATAGCAGAGGGGGCAATATCAATACAAGATAAACCAGAATTAAAGACCAAAAGCATTAAGAGGGATAGAAAGGGGATATTTTGTATTTGTTGAAGGTATAATCTGCCAGTTATATGCAATTGTAAGTCTTCGTATATCTGTTCTACAGAAATACACATAAGCATAAAAGCATATTCAGCCGATTTTTTATTGTAAAATATATAAAACAAAATTTACCTTGTTAAGTATACAGTTCATTGGCATTAAGTACATTTATATTGCTAGGCAATCATCACTGCCATTTATCTCCAGAACTTTTTCAAATCTTCCCAAACTGAAACTCTTTATTTTAGCTTAAAAGAAAGCTCTTTAATTTATATATGTATAAATAATAACTCTTTAATTTAGCATGGCTTAATAGCAACAGTTTTGAAAACAATTTATTTTTCTTTTTTCTGCTGCCATTGTTCATCTTTGACTCTTGAGTTGTGCACCTCTTGTTCCTGTCACTGTTGGAGTAATGTTATGGATGGTCTAAGGATAGTTTCTCAGAATATGCGAATTAGGAAAGTTTGAAGATATCTCCCTCAAACCTTTGCCTATATTATTTACAAGCAAAGATGCTAATCAGTATTATTTACTCTGGCTTTGATGGAATTCACCGGGACATGTTGTGTGCATTTGAAATGCAGTCGAAATGATGTACTGAAGTAGTGTCAGAAGAGGCTGAGCATTACATAAGTCATTAAAATTCACACTGAAACCAGCCTAGTAACATGGTAACCCCATCTCTACAAAAAAAAAAAAAAAAAAGCCAAGCAGGGTAGCACACTCCTATAGTCCCAGCTACTCCAGGGGCTAAGTTCAGAGGATCACTTGAGCCCAGGAAGTCAAGGCTGCAGTGAGCTGTGATTGTGCCAGTGCACTCCAGCCTGTGCAACACTGTGAGACCCTGTCTCCAAAGGAGAAAAAAAAAATCACACTGAAGTTAAGAGTGATTATAGAGTTAGGAATGAGGAAGAAATCCAACTCAAGTGCTGAATGTGCTAAGATAACAGTAGATAACCAATAGTAGATCTAGAAGGGTGACTTTCATACTTTTGGGCCACTACTTATGATGAGAAAAACATTTTCTCTGACAAGTACAAGCACATATAACAGATTACAGTTAATGAAATAGTATTTACCCTTTTTATGTGCTATGCACTCTTTCTACTGTGCATCATTTTTTGAATCTTTGTTCTCAATGCATTGAATTGGTTTAATAACCCAAGAATGGATTGCAGTCTGTAGTTTGACTAACACTGATTACCAGGACTGTTTAACTGAATGTAATGAGCCTCAAAAGTGGAAGATCTTTTATATTAGGGTGGAGAAGTTACTTGTAAGTAGCAGAAACCAGAACAATGCCAACACCTTCTGTACTTGCCTTCCCTGAAAAGCTTCATTAGAGTAATATTCTCAGGGCCCAGCATGGTAGCACACACCTGTAATCCTAGCACTTTGGCAGGCCGAGGCAGGCAGGTCTCTTGAGGTCAGGAGTTGAAGGCCAGCCTGGCCAACGTGGTGAAACCCCATCTCTACTAAAAATACGAAAGTTAGCCAGGCATGGTGGCGAGGGCCTGTAATCCCAGCTACTCGGGAGGCTGAGGCAGGAGAATCACTTGAACGCAGGAGGTGGAGGTTGCAGTGAGCTGAGGTCGCACCACTGCCCTCCAGCTTGGGCGATAGAGCAAGACTCCATCTCAAAAAAAACAAAAAAAGGATAATATTCTCCAAGGCTTAATGACTGGCAAGTGGTAGAGTTTGGTGTGAAGTGTTTGATGAAGACCTTAACTATGTTTGTTTACTGTGGGAACATGAGCTTCAAAGAAAATTGTCAAGAGAATAATGACCAACAGAAAATGGGGGTAGAGTAAGGAATGAAATGAGTGCAGTGGAAATGAGAGTAGAATAGTGGAGAGATGGAGTAACTTATATTTTTTACTTTGACTAAGATGACAGAGATGTGAAGTAAGTACAGCTGGTCCAAGAGTTTCTAATGGAATTCTGAGGGAAAATGATTAATTTCCTTTAAAAAATAAAAATAAAGATAGTTGAAGAGACCGCAAGGAGTAGTGAAAAGTGACCTAGATCCAGCATATAACTTCAGAAAATTTTCTAACTAGCTATGGTCTGTTTCCTCATCTATAAATGATGTCATTGGACTAGGAGATCCTTACTTTTACTACTGTAAATGGTAAAAAGTTGATTCTACATACTGCATCCACACTATTGACAGTGGAATGTGAATATGTATATTGTTCTCTAAGTGGTTTTTAGAATCATGGAGACCAAGCCATTTTAATTATGAAGAAAATGATTTCTTAAATTAGTATTAGTAGTTTCTTTATTAAATATTCTTTTAGTCACACTTAATTTTTTCTTTTTAGTTACATGAACATGCAGCCTACTTGGTGGACAGTTTATGGGAGAGCTCTCAAGAACTGTTGAAAGACTGGGAATGTATGACAGAGTTGCTATTAGAAGAACCTGTTCAAGGAGAGGAAGGTATAGTATTTTGACAAGTTAATTTACATGATTTTGTATTTCCATTGATAGCAATACAGTTGTATATAGATCGCTTCTTAAAAATGAGCATATATAAGCATGCTGTGTCTTTTTGCCAAGAGAACAATTTGTTTTCTATAACAAGTAAGGATGTCTCAATCGTTTCTAACATCTTTCCATATAAACACTACCACCATGCCACATAAGTTTTTAAAAATCCATGTGTGTCATGTAATAGTCAAAAAAGTTTTTCTTTACTTTTTCCTTTTTAAATTTAAGTGACAGGGTCTTGCTCTGTCACCCAGGCTGGAGTGCAGCGGCCCAGTCATAGCTCACTGCAGCCTTGAACTACTGGGCTCAAGGGATCCTCCCACCTCAGACTGTGGGCGCATGCCACCACACTCAGCTAATTTTTAAATTTTTTGTGGAGACGGGGATCTTACTATGGTCCCCGGATTGCCTCAAGTAATCTTCCTGCCTCAGCCTTCCAAAGTGCTAGGATTACAGGCATGAGCCACTGCACCTGGCCAAAAGGTTTTCTTGATGCTGATTTGAGATACAAAATACTGATGTAACTTAATGTTTTTTTTTTTTTTTAAGTACATCCAGAATTTTTTTTTTTGCTTGATTTATATGTGAACTTTTAAAAAACCTTTTATGCATAATGATTAATTAGACCACAGCCATCCCCTCTTTTGTTGTATTTTCTTTAAGATGAAAATCTGGAAATCAGAGATAAAGTCATTTACCTAGCTATTCAAGAAATAGGGGGACATAAGAGCCACATGATAATTTTTGAAGTATGCATCTTTTTATATGCTACTTAATAATATGCACAGCAAATTGAACATGTATACCTAATAAAGAGGTTGTGTTCTAAAAGCTTATATGCATATTCGTTCGTTAGAACTAGAAATGCTTTTTCCTGTGTGTGGTTACGTTTTCAAACTAGCCCACAATAGTACTTTAAAGAACGGATAACTCATTTAATTCATACAATAGCTTTAGAAGGTGAGTGATGCCTTCATGTAAGTGAGGCCCACAGTAGATTGAACATGGTCTTCAGAATCAAAAGAAAATTTTTTTGTGTGTGTGTGATTGAGTCTTGTTCTGTCGCCCACACTGGAGTGCAGTGGCGCATTCTCAGCTCACTGCAACCTCTGCCTCCCGGATTCATGTGATCCTTCTGCCTCAGGCTCCTGAGTAGCTGGGACTGCAGGCACATGCCATCACGCCCGACTAATTTTTGTACTTTTATTAGAGACGGGATTTCACCATGTTGACCAGGCTGGTCTTGAACTCCTGACCCCAGGTGATCCTCCCACCTCAGCCTACCATAGTGCTTGAATTACAGGCGTGAGCCACCGCATCTGGCCAGAATCTAAAGAAATATTAATTCAGATTTTTAACTCTCTCTCTTTTTGCTTATGTCCTCAGATTTTCTAATCCTTAGTTTGCCTTTTTCTGTAACAGAGATTATTTCCTTGTGTACCTTATATAGCTGTGAAGATTAAGCAAGATAATGTTCTATTGAGTCCCTTTTCTGCTTCCTGTACCCTCCTGTGTGGTTCATCCTTTTGGAATGTTACAAGAGCATAATGAGCCATCCCCCGCAGTAGACTGCCCATACAGATTACCTGGAGGGTGAGCATCCCCCAGTGTTCCTTCCAAGCAGTGATACTAATTTGTATTATCTATTCTGGCTTTGACATAATTCAGTGAGACAAACAAATTTGTGTTAAACCCAGATACACACTGATAAACTGGCCCCAAAATGCCTCTTCTAAACTAAAAACATTTTTCTTATTTATTATGTGTGACACAAATTCTTCCCAAACTTTTCTCAGACCTTTCAAGGAAGAGCTTATTATGCTATATTTGCCTCTAGCTGTAATTATTATTTATTTTATTTGCACATGGTCTTTCACTCCATGATATCCTTAGTAAGAAAGTGGCCCTAGACCAGGTGTGGTGGCTCATGCCTGTAATCCCAGCACTTTGGGAGGCTGAGGTAGGTGGATCACCTGAGGTCTGGAGTTCGAGACCAGCCTGGCCAACATGGCGAAACCCCGTCTCTACTAAAAATACAAAAATTAGCCAGGTTTGGTGGCGGGCACTTGTAATCCCATCTGCTTGGGAAGCTGAGGCAGGAGGATCACTTAAACCCTGGAGGCAGAGATTGCAGTGAGCTGAGATCTCACCGCTTCACTCCACCCTGGGCAACAGAGCGAGACTTCATCTCAAAAGAAAGAAAGATGGTCCTGTTGTTAAGTTGACAGGGCCCTCTGCTCACTAGGTGAAACTGTCCACTGTATTTTGAATTCCCTTCACTTTTGTGATCACAGGAATATGAACATATGCTCTGTTGCCCAGTTTGGAGTGCAGTGATGTGATTCTCAGCTCACTGCAACCTCTGCCTTCCCAGCTTAAGCAATCCTCCGACCTCAGCCTCCCAAGTAGTTGGGACTACAGGCGTGTACCACCATGCCTAATTTTTTTTTTGTATTTTCAGTAAAGATGGGGTTTCACCATGTTGCCTAAGCTGGTCTCAAACTCCTGGGCTCAAGCAGTCCTCCCACCGTGCTGAGATTACAGGCGTGAGCCACCACTCCCCGGCTTACACATTCTGTTTCTAACTAACCTTAATATTTTCCCTGATAAAAATCAATTTCCCTCTAATGTCTACTGCCTTATCAACACTTGAGTAAAGGGCCTCAGGTTAGTATTCAATGGTAGGTTCCATTCATTTTCCTTACCTTGTTTGTAGCTAGAGTAAGGTAGAGCTTCTCCTTCCTATTCCAACTCATTTTCTGTATATCACCCCATGTTCCATAAGGTTATTTCCAAGGAGAAGGGAGGCAAAGAATATAAATTAAGGGCCGGGCGCGGTGGCTCAGGCCTGTAATCCCAGCACTTTGGGAGGCCAAGATGGGCGGATCATGAGGTCAGGAGATTGAGACCATCCTGGCTAACACGGTGAAACCCCATTTCTACTAAAAATACAAAAAATTAGCCAGGCCTGGTGGCGGACGCCTGTAGTCCCAGCTACTCTGGAGGCTGAGGCAGGAGAATGGTGTGAACCCGGGAGGCGGAGCTTGCAGTAAGCCAAGATTGCGCCACTGCCCTTCAGCCTGGGCGACAGTGTAAGACTCCATCTCAAAAATAAAAAATATGTATATATATAAATCAAGAAGAGACAAGATGGTCTGCTTTGATATTGTTAACTTTCTCTCATGTTAATAAGATGTGTAAGTCAGTAAATAATAATTACTAAAACTTTCAGTCATGAAGGTGGTCTAGGTGCATTTTACTTGTTAAAATATATACTATTAGGTGTTTCATTGTGGTTTAAATTCTGTTTACATTGGATTTTTTGAACTTCCGGTCAAAAGGTTGGTTTGGCTTGGCTTGGGTTTGGTTGGTTGGTTGGTTTTAGCTAGAAAAGTAACTTACCACATGGGAACATTTTTGAAAGTCAACCACAGTTTTACTGATTGAATCTAGGTAGGCAGAGTCTGAGCAATTAGGCATAATAGTTGCAGAACTGTATCTACATAATGACTTAATTTTTTAAATACATTTTATCTCTATGCATGTTGTACCACGTGCAAACCACATATAAGCTCTGGCATGGAGTGGCATCTAAATTAATTTTCTGTGCTAGTATTTTGCTGTATTTTATGATAACAAAATGCTACCAGTAACTTTTTTTAAAAGTAATTTTTTAGATAGGTGGAATGTGGTAGAATTCCAGTGGAGAAGGCTGTGGTTAGCAGTTGGAGATGTAGGACTAAATTTTGGGAAAGTAGACACACTGTGACAGAGTACCAACATCAGTTTAAATCACAGTGGCCTTAAGACTGTCTTACAGTGTTTTTATGGGGGGGGGGGGTGTGTGTGTGTGTGTGTGTGTGTGTGTGTGTGTCGGGGGGTGTTTTACAGCAAAATCAAGTTGCTGAATAAATTTTTAGTATAATGTGAGGATCTGGTTCTTGTCAACAGCTCTGCCACCAGGTAACAAGACCATAACCAAATCATGTAACTTCTGGATATCAGCTTCTTAAACTGTAAAATGAGAAACTTTATTTTTTTTATGTTTTTTTCTTTGTGTATGTATGTGTGTCTGGGTCTTGCTCTATTGTCCAGGCTGTAGTGCAGTGGCAGATCTCGGCTCACTGCAACCTCTGCCTCCCAGGTTCAAGCGATTCTTGTGTGTCAGCCTCTATAGTAGCTGGGATTACAGGCACTCACCTGGCTAATTTTTGTATTTTTAGTAGAGATGGGTTTCCCCATGTTGGCCAGGCTGGTCTCGAACTACTGACCTCAAGTAATCCACCTGCCTTGGCCTCCCAAAGTGCTGGGATTACAGGCATGCGCCACCACACCTGGCTGAGAAACTTTAACTAGATAATCTTCTTTTGTCATTTCTAGTGCTAACATTCTGTAATCCAGTTGATGAATGAAGTAGCTATAAATAATAAGATTCTTAAAAGCAGGAATTATTAATTCATTAATTTAAAAATATTTATTGACTATATGAGTCAAATATTATGCTAAGTGCTGAGCGTATAGTGTTATACTAGATGAGCTCACTGCCAATATGGAGCTTACATTCTCCTGAAGAAGGCAGACCAAAATTGAGTAAATATTCAAAATAATTTCAAGAGTTAATAAGTAGCTTTGGTGGATAATTATAGGGGATCTATCTTTAGATTGAATCCTGATGGAAGACCTTCCTGAGCAGGCCACCTGTGAGCCAAGAAACTAAACGATAAGGCAGCCAGGCGTTGTGGCTCATGCCTTTAATCCTAGCACTTTGGGGAGCCAAGGCGGGCAGATCACTTGTGGTTAGGAGTTCAAGATCAGCCTGGCCAGCATGGTAAAACCGCGTTTCTACTAAAAATCCAAAAAATTAGCCGAGTGTGGTGGCACGCGCCTTGTCATCCCAGCTACTCGGGAGACTGAGGCAGGAGAATCACAGGAACCCGGCAGGCAAGATCATGCCACTGCACTCCAGTCTGGGCAACAGAGCGAGACTCCATCTCAAAAAAAAAAAAAAAAAAAAAGAAAAGAAACTAAACGATAAGGGACCAGATATGGAAATTGTCATAAAAGAGCTATTTAGATAGAGGAAATAACAATTTCAAAGTATCTGAAACATGAATGATGTTATGTTCTAGGAGATGCAATAGCTGGAACATAATGAGCCAATGATACAAGATGTAATAGAAGCAGAAGTCAGATGATATAGAGCATTTTAGTTTATAAGTGAATGTATCTCATCCTAAATGTAATAAGGTGCTTTTGAAGATTTTAAACAGGGGAGTAATGTGATCCAATGCATATTTTAAGAAAAATCCCTTTCATAAACATTGTTTGGAAAAATACATAATCATTGCAGTGGTCTCTATGAGGAATGATGGTAAAAATATAAAAGAGGGAGATGGCTTATAAAGAGGGAAAGAGCCCATGGCTGAGTTAAAGATTGTGGATAGGGGATGAAAGCAGGAAGAGCAAGAAAGAATGAGAGTTCTACCTAACTCTAAAAAGGATAAGAGATCATTATAACCTTTGCAAGCCCAGTAAAGAGGATGTTCAAGAGAGCCATAGTTAATAATATATATTGCAGAGGAGAAAAAAGACTACACAAATCATTTTGTGATGATTTAGGTCATTGGTGATTTTAAAGCATGATTCAATGATACTGTATATATTCAGTGATACTAAAAGGGAGAAGCCAGAGTTCAAGGTGATAAGACTAAAATCAATAGTGAGGAAATGGAGATGCTGTGTAGAAAGTTGTATAGTTATATGTTGTATTAGGAAGTTGAAATGATAGTTTGTACCATGAACAGCTACCCATTTGTTTCAATCAGTGTGGCTGTTTGGCTCTTGCCTGTGGCTTGTTTGCTTTCAATTTTATTATGTGGTTTTGCTGTCATATCCCAAAAGGAATTTCAATTAAATTTCAGCTGCTTTTGAGTTTACCTTATCTCCCCTTTCAGGGAAAGTTTCTAAGTGGATGGCTTCAAATGATAAAGTAACAAAATTGATGGAATTGAACATTGTGCAAGGTTGAGTTATGCTTCAACACTACTGTGGATTTTACTCCCACTATAATAGGAGAATGTTTCTGTTGTTGAAATAAGTTGTTCTGTCCTTCCTCACTTTCCATAAGACTGTGTTTTCTTCCTAAATAACAGACAATGCATTTAGTTCATGGGCAGCCTTGTACTTCCTTTAGCTCCAGCCAAATGTGAAAAATTATGAATTTCGGAAATCATAAAAATAGAACTTCAGTTATTGAGCAAAAAGCTTTTTTTGTATTACTAGGCATTGGATCATTCGGATACAGATGGACAAGCTGATGTTTCATTTGTTTTTCCTAAGATAAGCTAAAGTTCATGTGTTTTTTTAAAAGACAATTGTTAAAACACTGAATTAAGATGTACATACATATTTTTACAGGATAGTTTTGGTACAGAATAAAGAACAAGATGTATCTTTTTTGCCTTTTCTTTGATTTTGCTCCAAGTTAGTTTAAAATAATCAATGTAAACTTTTAAACCTTTATAAATCAATTGAATTCTTAAATTTATACCCAGTTCTGTGTCTATAATACCTACATCTACTGGGCTTCAATATAAAGAAGTATACAGAGGGAAGGAGAAAGAAAGAACTAAAGTATTCGAATTATCAAAATCTGAGTTTAAGGCTGGGCACAGGGGCTCACGCCTGTAATCTAGCACTTTGGGAGGCCGATGTGGGTGGATCACCTGAGGTCAGGAGTTCGAGACCAGCCAGGCCAACATGGTGAAACCCTGTCTCTACCAAAAATACAAAAATTAGCTGGGCATGGTGGTACACGCCTATAATCCCAGGTACTCAGGAGGCTGAGGCAGGAGAATCACTTGAACCTAGGAGGCAGAGGTTGCAGTGAGCCGAGATCATGCCACTGCACTCCAGCCTGGGTGACAGAGTGAGACTCCACCTCCAAAAAAACCAAAAATGTCTGAGTTTAAAAATATATAAGAATGAGGCCAGGCGTGGTGGCTCATGCTTGGAATCTCAGCACTTTGAGAGGCTGAGGCCGGTGGATCACTTGAGGTCAGGAGTTTGAGACCAGCCTGGCCATCATGGTGAAACCCCAACTCTCCTAAAAATACAAAAATTAGCTGGGTGTGGTGGCACACCTGTAATCCCAGCTACTTAGGAGGCTGAAGCAGGAGAAGCCTTTGAACCTGGGAGGCGGAGGTTGCAGTGAGCTGAGATCACGCCATTGCCTTCTGGCCTGGGCGATGGAGCAAGACTATCTCAAAAAAAAAACAGGCCCGGTGCAGTGGCTCACACCTGTAATCCCCGTGCTTTGGTAGGTCAAGACGGGTGGATCACGAGGTCAGGGTTTCAAGACCAGCATGGCCAAGATGGTGAAACCCCGTCTCTACTAAAACTACAAAAATCAGCCAGGAGCGGTGGCAGCCACCTGTAATCCCAGCTACTTGGGAGGCTGAGGCAGGAGAATCACTGGAACCTGGGCGGCAGAGGTTGCAGTGAGCCAAGATCGCCTCACTGCATTCCAGCCTGTGCAACAGAGTGAAATGCCATCTCAAAAAAAAAAAAAAAAAAAGAATTCAGGAAAGCATAGAATCTATGTGAAGGAAACCATAGTTTTAATTAAATGACTTAAGATCTCAAAAGTGAAAAGCTATATTGTATTTCTAGCTGAAAATGTCTTTTTTTTTTTTTATGGTACTAGTCGTAATTCCAGTGGGTTTGAGAGAGTTCTGGGAGGTATGGTGAATACGAACTAAGCAAAATGATTTTAAAGTTTATGTAGAATTTTAAGCTTATGCTGAAAAGACAGTATAGCATAGTGCTTAAGAGAACTGACTCTGGGGTCAAACTACCTGAGTTCATATATTTGAATGCTCTACTACTAGCTTAAGTGCATTTTTCTGTGGCTCATTCTCCCTGTCTGTGAAGTGAGGATATTAGTTCCTATCTCTTAGAAATGTTTTGTGGATAAAACAAGTTATTACATATAAGCCACTTAGATAGTGCTTTAGATATAGAAAATTCTTAATAAATGAATTGCTGTTAGCATTATAGAAATTAAACAAAATTTTAGAAAAAGGGCTAGATAAGGGAAACTTGCTTATATATTCAAGTTGGTTGAATTAAGTTACATATTAAGTTATAACAAATTATGCCATAAGTCTAGTATAATCAAAGCAGTAAAGCATTGTCATAGAAATATACAAATAGATTAGTGAAACTAAAGAATCCAAAAATACCTGAACCATGTTTAAAAATGACATTTAAATTAAAAAGGGAAATCTGGTTTAACAGTGGTGGAGACAACTGGCTATTTGGTGGGAATAAACAGGCCCACTTACTATCATCAGAAATAAATGCCAAATAGGTTAAAAATACAAAAGTGAGCAAGCAAGAGAGACAGAAAAAGTGAAAGGAAGGAAGAGCATAAGAGCAAGCAAGCACACGAGACAGCAAAAGTTGAAATAAATTAGAAGAAAATGAAGAACATATTAGTGTAATCTCCAGGACAGAGAGATCCTTGAAGGCAATACAAGAAACCTGGAAGCCATAAAACAAAAGGAGACAGACGTGACTTTTAAAAAATTAACAATTTCTGTCTGAAAAAAGATACCATGAAGAGTCTGATAACAAATGACAAACTGGAAGAAAATACTTGCATCATTCAAAAGATAAAAAGTACTACCCCTACCATACAAGAGTTCTCAGATCGATAAGAAAGGTGAATAGTAGCACAAAAACAGATGAAGAATAAACATAGACAAATCTTAGGGAAAAATAGAAAATATATTCCACTTAACTAATTAGTAGATAGGAAGGAGCAAAATAATAACCAAATACCCCTTTTCAGCCATTGGACTGGCAAAAATTAAAATGGTTTATAACATCTAGTGCTCACAGGGATATAAGGAACCAAACATTCATAACATTGCAGTTGGGGGTATAAATTATAATAATCTTATGATTTCTCAATATCAAGATCTTGCCATTTGAATCCATTATTTCTTCTTTGGAGAATTTATTGTACAGAAATGTATCAGTTACATAAATATATATCTATTAATGATGTTTATTGAAGCATTGTTCACTGTCAAAAATCAGGAAATTATTTGAATGACCATAAGTAGAAGGCTGACTAAATTATGGTACATACATTAGATAGTAATTTATTAAGATAATTATTATGCGTGTGTATTGACTTGAAAAATATTAAGTCTGTTAAGTTTTTAAAAACATATGGCATAGTCTTTTTCATTAAAAAAGAAAAATTCTATTAGGAGTTTTGAAATTATGTAGAAGGAAACACTGTGAAATTTTAGAATTGCCTAACTCAGAAAGGTAGCATTAGAAGAGACCAGAGTTTATCCTCTTATTCTTTACTTTGTATCTCTTTCCTATTTGACTTATGACAGCAAGCACATGATTACTTTAAAAAAAAAAAAAAAGAAATAGCAAAGTACAGAGCTTAACTTTAGTCTTTAAAATAAGCAGTAATAGAATGTTTTCAGTTTTTTTATAATGTGTTCATTTTTAATACGTGATTATTGTAAAACTGTCTACTCATGCTCATGTATTTTGTTTTACCCTAGCAATGTCTGATCGTCAAGAGAGTGCTCTTATAGAGCTAATGGTTTGTACAATTCGTCAAGCTGCTGAGGCACATCCTCCAGTGGGAAGGGGTACCGGCAAGAGAGTAAGTTACATTAGTGAGGAATCTCCTAAAAGGTTTTTAATGGCAATTAACTGTCTTAAATATTTGGAAATTTTAGTGATATTTGTATCCCTAAAAACATGGTATTTTTATAAATGATGGACTATGGGGCTTCATCTTTATATCCTATATGCTATACTCAGGTTCCAAAAATAGATTCTTTCCTTCATGTTCCCATAGCACCTGTACCTGCTTCTGTTATTGTACTTATATATTTTTTATATGTGTATATTTTAAGGATTTTTATGTCTATTAAAAATACATAAAGGCTCTGGAAGCAAAATGCCTAGTTTGCAGGTTCTATTTAGCAGTTATAAAATCTTTAGATAGATGAATGATTTTTGTATGTCTTGGTTTGCTTATCTGTAATATGGGACTAATAATACAGGTATTTATATTAAAGATGAGTTGAGATAATCATAGATGGAGAGACTCCTGGCTCTGTTGGTTTGAAGAGGCAGACAGATCTTTCTGCAAAAAGCAAGTATAAAACTGGAATGTATTGTCAAAAACATTACATCAGGGCTCTGGAAATTCACCAAAGATTTAAAAAAAAAAAAAAAAACACACATTGGGAAATATTTTTTCTTGAAAAATTGATAGAGCTTCAGGTAAAAGCAGAAGTCTGTGGCCTTCTTGCCAATACACATGTACCCACATGCTTGGTCTATAAGATCTGTAGTTTGTTACCAGAGTGGCACTGGGTGCAAAAACCAGAAGTTTTGTTGTCAGAGAGAATGGATTAAACATGGACAAGTAATAAAAGCCCACAGCTTTTGTTAATTACAAGTAGAGAACTTGGTAGACACCAACAGGAAAAACCTACAGCTTTGATAATCTGGGGTTGTGATAAGAGTACTAAGTAACTGTAAAATCTTAGAAATGAGAAAGCTATGAAAAGATTAGCTATGCTCTCCATACATCCCTGGCAGACTAGGAAACCTTAGCGACATTGATGGAAAGTAAAAGTCAAGCAAAATCTAAGAACTGGTTGAACTTTGAACATGCTCCCTAACCAACAACAGATCGTTTCTCAGAGGGGTGGAAGCCTGATTGAAGCCACAAATATTACAGTATTTGAACACAACCTCTGCCCAAATGATTGGTTGATTCCTAATTTATTCAAACACAATGAGGACTCGTAGGAAGACAGGCTAAAAAACAAAAGTAAGAATAAAAATTCTGAGCAGAGAGAGCAGAAGTAACACACTATGGGGGAAACAGATTATTCAGTTTACATTAAAGATTCCCTTTAAAAAATTGGAAACTTTTATAATTACAAAAAATTAAAATCTGTAGTTAAAAATTGAAATCTGCCAGGCGCAGTGGCTCATGCCTGTAATCCCAGCACTTACGAGGCCAAGGTGGGGGATTACTTGAAGTCAGGAGTTCGAGACCAGCCTGGCCAACATAGTGAAACCCCGTCTATACTAAAAATACAAAAATGAGCTGGGCAGGATGGCATGCGCCTGTAGTTCCAGCTACTCGGGAGGCTGAAGCAGGAGAATCACTTGAACCCAGAGGCAGAGGTTGCAGGGAGCCGAGATCATGCCACTGCCCTCCAGCCTGGGTGACAGAGCAAGACTCTGTCCCCCCAAAAAAAAACAAAAATTAAAATCCTTAGTTACTGTATTATCCAAAAATGTCTACTTTCAAGAAAAACTACAACCATGCAAAGAAACAGTAAAATGTGACCATACTCAGGAAAAAAAGCAGACAATAGAAATGGCTTCTCAGTAGGCCTATATGTTGGATTTAGCAGGCAAAGACTTCGGAGGCATTTTAGTAAGTATAGTCAAAGAATTACAGGAAAATATGAAAACAAAAAGTAGAGAATCTCAATAATGAAAACCCAAATGGAATTTCTGGTGAGAAGTACAATGCAGAAATTTAAAATTAACTGAATAAGTTAATTAGCAGATTTAAGATGATGAAAGAAACAATGGAAAAACATGAAGATTAATAGAAATTATCCATTCTGAAGAACAGAGAAGAAAAAAGATTGAAGAAATACTATCAGAGCCTCAGAAATGTGTGGAATACCATCATGTGCACTGAAATATTTATAATAGGAATCCCAGAAGGAAAGGAGAGAGGGATAGAGGCAGAAAAAATATTTGAAGAAATAATCACTGAAAACCTCCCAAATTTGATGAGAGACAATTTACAGATTCAAGAAGCTTAACAAAATCCAAATAAAATAAACACAAAAGTTCCACATATACACACAACATAGTCACATTGTTAAAAGACAAAGACAAAAAATCTTGAAAGCAACAAGAGATAAACAACTAATGTAGAGGGCAGTAGCAATAGTATTAAACAGTTAGCTTATCAGAAACAGTGAAGCCCAGAAGACAGTGGAATGACATATTCAGTGAAAGTCAACAAAATGGCCAACCAAGAATTATAAATTTAATAAGATTATCTTTCAAAGATGAAGGTGTAAAAAACCATTACCAGAGAAACAAAAAGGAAAAATTTGGAGAATGTGTTGCTAGATCTCCCATACCAGAAATGCTAAAAGAAGTCCTTCAGCCGGGCACAGTGGCTCACGCCTGTAATCCCAGCACTTTGGGAGGCCAAGGCTGGTGGATCACAAGGTCAGGAGTTCGACTCCAGCCTGGCCAACATGGTGAAACCCTATCTCTACTAAAAATACAAAAATTAGCCAGGCATGGTGGTACATGCTTGTAGTCCCAGCTACTTGGAAGGCTGAGGGAGGAGAATCTCTTGAACCCGGGAGGCTGAGGTTGTGGTGAGCCAAGATCGTGCCACTGCACTCCAGCCTGGGCAATAGAGTGAGACTGTGACTCAAAAAAAAAAGAAAAGTCCTTCAACCCATAAGGAATATCATAAAGTGATAAATCCACAAGAAGCAATGAAAAAAGAAAAAAGAAGGAATGGGCTGGGTGCAGTGGCTCACACCTGCAGTCCTGTCACTTTGGGAGGCCAAGGCAGGTGGATTACCTAAGGTCAGGAGTTCAAGACCAGCCTGGCCAACGTGGCGAAACCCCATCTCTACTAAAATTACAAAAACTAGCTGGGCATGGTGGCACATGTCTGTAATCCCAGCTACTCGAGAGGCTGAGGCAGGAGAATTGCTTGAACCCAGAAGGCAGAAGTTCCAGTGAGCCGAGATCACACCACTGCACTCTAGCCTGGGTGACAGAGTAAGACTCCGTCTCCAAAAAAAAAAAAAGGAAGAGTGTAAATCTGAAATGGTAAGTATGTGAGTGGATATAAAAGGTAAAAGGCTGTGTGTATATATGTGTGTGTGTATGTGTCTATGTCTGTTTCCTTCTCTTAATTTCCTTGAAAGAACATGAAATTATTTAAATCAAGCTTGTCCAACCTGTGGCCTGCAGGCTGCATGTGGCCCAGGACGGCTTTGAATGCAGCCCAACACAAATTTGTAAACTTAAAACACTATGAGATATTTTCGCTTTTTTTTTTTTTTTTTTTTTTTTAAGCTCTTCAGCTATCGTTAGTGGTAGTATATTTTATGTGTGGCTCCAGACAATTGTTCTTCCATTGTGGCCCAGGGAAGCCAAAAAATTGGATACCCCTGATTTAAATCGATAATTATAGCACTATAGTGTTGAGATTATAACATAAATATATGTGACAAGAGTAACATAAAAGGGAAAAAGATGTGAAACTATATTGGAGCAAAATTGCTATGTTTTATTATAATTAATTCAATATCAACCTGAAGTCAGTTATAAGTAAAAAATGTATATTATAATCCCTACAGTAATCATTCATATTTAAAAATAAAAAACAGAGGAATTATAGTGGTCCTCAATTGTTAGAGACATATGCTGAAATATTTAAGGGTGAAATTATATACCGTTTACCCTTGAACAATGCAGGGGTTAGTGGCACTGACCTGCACAGTCAAAAATCCATCTGTGCTCACTTCGGCAGCAGATATACTGAATTTGGATCAATGCAGAGAAGATGAGCATGGCCCCTGTGCAAGGATGACATGCAAATTTATGAAACATTTTTATGAATCTTAAAATTTAAAAAATTCACATGTAACTTTTGATTCCCCCAGAACTTAACTGCTATAGCCTACCAATAGCCTAAATGATCAGAAGCCTTAAAGCTGTTAACACAAACAGTGGATTAACACATTTCGTATGTAATATGTATTATACACCATATTCTTGCAATAAAGTAAGCTAGAAGAGAAAAAAGTTTTTAAGAAAATCAGAAGGAAGAGAAAATATATTTACTATTTATTAACTGGTTCAATATAAAAGTCTTCATCCTTGACATGTTGACATTGAGTACACTGAGGAGGAGGAAGAGGGTTTTTGTCTTGCTGTCTCCAGCGGCAAAGGCAGAAGAGATGGAGGAGATGGAAGGAGAGGCAGGTGCACTCACTGTAACTTTACATAAATACATTGTAATTTCTGTCTTTTTGCTTTTTCATTCTGTGTGATACCAATCCTCCTTCCACTATTTGCTTTAATTTCAGTGCCCACGTAATACAAGGGTCTGTGTCACCAAAGAAGCAAAAGCAGTCTAAATAATTGGAACTCTTCTGCCAAATTATCTAATGTTGATTTAGGCACCCCTTCTTCAGCATTTTCTTCCTCATCATCTGGTACCAGTTCAGAAGCATTCATCTCCATCAAGTCATCATCTATTAGTTCCTCTGGTGTAGTCTTTTTTGTTTTTGGGACAGAGTTTCGCTCTTGTCATCCAGGCTGGAGTGCAGTGGCGTGATCTGGGCTTACTGCAACCTCCGCCTCCCAGGTTCAAGCGATTCTCCTGCCTCAGACTCCCAAGTACCAGGGATTACATGCGCCCGCCACCAGGGCCAGCTAGTTTTTGTATTTTTAGTAGACACAGGGTTTCGCCATGTTGGCCAGGCTGGTCTCAAACTCCTGACTTCAGGTCATCCACCCGTTTCGGCCTCCCAAAGTGCTGGAATTACAGGTGTGAGCCACCTCTCCCAGCCTTTTTTTTTGAGACAGAGTCTCACTCTGTTCCAGGCTGGAGTGCAGTGATGCTATCTGGGCTTACTGCAACCTCTGCCTCATGGGTTCAAGTAATTCTCCTGTCTCAGCCTCCCGAGTGGCTGGGTTTTACAGGCCTGTACCACCACGCCCAGCTAGTTTTCTGTATTTTTAGTAGATACAGGGTTTCACCATGTTGGCTAGGCTGGTCTCGATCTCCTGACCTCAGGTGATTCTCCCACCTTGGCATCCCACAGTGCGGGGATTACAGACATGAGCCATCATTCCCGGCTGGTGTCTATTTGCTCTCTAATTTCTCTAAGATCTATATGTTGAAGTATTTCATTCCCCACATTTTATACTATAACCACAATCTCTTTGATGATTTTCTTGATTGGTTCTGTCATAAGTTCTGTGAAATCATACATAACATCTGGACACAGTTTTCTCCAACAGGTATTTATTTTGGGGGGCTTGATGGCTTTAGAACAACAATGGCATTTTCAGTGGTGTAATTCTTCCAGACTTTCATCATATTCTATCAGGGTTCTCTTCAATAGTATTGACAGCTCTTTCCATTGAGTACTATGTTTAATGACCTTTAAGGGTTCTATGGACCCCTGATCTGTAGGCTGATTTATAGATACTGTGTTTAGGAGCAAGTAGACCATTTTGATGACTGTGGTGTTGAACTTACTGGGTTCTGGTTGGTCAGGGGCATTGTCCGTTATCAGAAGAACTTTAAAAGGCAATCCCTTACTGGCAAGGTACTTCCTGGCTTCAGGGACTTTAAAGTGTCAGTGGAAACCAATCCAGAAAAGGGGTTCTTGTTGTCCAGGCCTTCTTGTTACACATTACTGGCAAAAAAGACTGGCAGCTGATGTTTATCTTTTCCCTTCAAGGCTTTTGAGAGTTAGCAGCTTTACAGATAAGGGCAGTCCTGATCATAAACCGAGCTTCATTTGCGCAAATGAGTAGATTAGTGTATTTCTTCTTGCTTTAAAGTGGTCCTCACTTCTCTTCCTTACTAATAAGTGTCCTTTGTGGCGTTTTTTTTTTTTCCAGAATAGGGCACTTTGATCTGCATTAAAAACCTGTGCAGGCAGATATCCTTTTCTTTAGTGATTTTCTTAATGGTGTCTTGGAGAGTGGTCAGCTGCCTCTTGGTCAGCAGAAACAGTTTTTCCTGTTCTCTTGACATTTTTAAAGTGAAACCTCTTTCTAAAGTTATCAAACTATCCTTTGCTGGCTTTAAATTCTCAGCTTTGTAACCTTCACATTCCTTTGGCTTTAAGTTGTTATTATATGACTTCACTTTTTTTAAATCATATGAGTATAGGTGTGCCTTTTTTATAGCAATTCTGCACCCATATATAAGCTGTACTTCTAATGTGAAATAAAAAGGTATTTTACAAAACATAGTGGGTTTTGCACCTGCTAGTATAGCAGTAATGACTTTAAGAATTTTTTTTTTTTTAACAATGGTCCTTATACCGGATTCATTTATCTTGAAATGGTGGGCAACTGTAGCTGCAGACATATCAAGCAATTTAATTTTTTTCTTTAAATTTTTTCTTGTAATAACTTTTCTCTGCTTCTTGGGAACACTTCCAGCATCACTAGTAGCACATATGGGTCCCATGATGTTATTCAAGGCTTATGGTATTGCACTAAACATGATAAGTGAGAACCGCAAGATCACTTTTGACTATGATACACAATTCACTGGAGAGACCAACTGTTCATGCAAAGATGATTAGTGTCATGGGGCTTTTTTAGTGAATACTTGGCAATACTTGAGCTCACTGCAATAGCAACAGTAGATGTGTACAATATTATTGTAGTAGAATGTGTGCTATAGTTAATTCTGTACAGTTATGATTAATACTATATCTTTTTTTTCTTTTTTTCTTTTTTTTTGAGTTGGAGTCTCGCCCTGTTGCCCAGGCAGGAGTGCAGTGGTGTGATCTCAGCTCACTTCAACGTCTGCCTCCCGGGTTCAAGCGATTCTCCTGCCTCAGCTTCCTGAGCAGCTGGGATTACATGCGCGTGCCACCACATCCCACTAATTTTTTTTTTTTTTTTTTTTTTAAGAGACGAGTCTCGCTCTGTCTCCCAGTCTGGAGTGTGGTGGCGCGATCTCGGCTCACTGCAAGCTCCGCCTCCTGGGTTCATGCCATTCTCCTGCCTCAGCCTCCCAAGTAGCTGGGACTACGGGCGCCACACCCGGCTAATTTTTGTATTTTTAGTAGAGGCAGCGTTTCACCGTGTTAGCCAGGATGGTCTCGATGTCCTGACCTCATGATCCACCCACCTCGGCCTTCCAAAGTGCTGGGATTACAGGCGTGAGCCACCGTGCTCAGCCTGTATTTTTTAGTAGAGATGGGGTTTCATTATGTTGGTCAAACTGCTCTTGAACTCCTGATGTCCAGTGATCTGTCTGTCTCAGCCTCCCAAAGTGCTGGGATTACAGGCGTGAGCCACCATTCCTAGCCATAATACTATATCTTTATTCACATTGCTGTCATGTGCGAATGGTGCTATGTACAATCTGTAAGTGTGTGTGTGAGTTTTGATAAATTTTAAGTTCTTACAGTAGATTCATATATATTTTATAGTAGTGAATGTTAAATATCTACATATATTTTATACATCATGATGAATCTAAATTTGCTTTCGTTTTCCAATATTTCTAGGCTACATGGCTTGTCTGCAAGTTTTTTTGTTTGTTTTTTGGTTTGTTTTTTTTTTGAGACGGAGTCTCTCTGTTGCCCAGGCTGGAGTGCAGTGGCGCGATCTCGGCTCACTGCAGGCTCCGCCCCCTGGGGTTCACGCCATTCTCCTGCCTCAGCCTCCAGAGTAGCTGGGACTACAGGCGTCCACCACCTTGCCTGGCTAATTTTTTTTTATATTTTTAGTAGAGACAGGGTTTCACCGTGTTAGCCAGGATGGTCTTGATCTCCTGACCTCGTGATCTGCCCGCCTCGGCCTCCCAAAGTGCTGGGATTACAGGCGTGAGCCACCGCGCCCGGCCGCAAGTTTTTTTTTAATTGTTGCAAATCTCCAAAAAATTTTCCAATATGTTTATTGAAAAAAATCTGCATATAAATGAACCATGTAGTTCCAAACTATGTTGTTCGAGGGACAAATGTACAAGGATTTCCCCTAAAATGCCATAGAAAAAAAAACTGGGAGAATTAATGAAACAAGAATGACAGTGCTAATGGTTATTGTTCTGCTTTTGAGTGTTTCTGAAATTTCCTTAAGTCTTTAAAGTATATGCTACCCCAACTTTGACTAGTGATAAGCCCCTTCATACTAATTTCTTGTCCTTTTCACATATCTTATTTTTTAATTACTTTCTGGCTTTCTTGGGAAACAAGATGCCCCAGGTTCACTTTCTACCTTTTCTACCTTTACTCCTTCACTTTCTACCTTTACATTCCTAGATACATGTAGTTCCCTTAATTGCTTTGTGCAGAGCTAAACACAGTAGTTGGTAGATCATTCAAAAGTGATTATTTTATATGCTTAAAAGATTGAACAACAAGACCGGGCGTGGTGGATCACTTGAGGTCAGGAGTTTGAGACCAGCCTTGTCAACAGTTATTCTGTTGCAGTGTAACAAATTACACCAAAGTTAAAGATGTGTGAAATAATAAGCCTTTATTATCTCATACAGTTTCTGTAAGTCAGAAATTTGGGAAGAGCTTAACTGTTCTTTTGGCTTAGGGTTTTCCATAGGGTTGCAGTCAAGATGTTAGCCTGGGCTTTAGCATCTGAAGACTTGACTTGGAATTGCAGAATCCACTTCCACAATGGCTTACAAGTTAGTGCTGACCACTGGTAGATCTTAGTGCTTCACTATGTGGGTTGCTCTATAGGACTGTTTTGAATGTTTTCATGACATGGCTGCTGACTTTTCCTAGAGTGAATCATCCAAAAGAATAAGGCAGACACTGCCACATCTTTTGTAACATAACCTCAAAAATCACAGTATCATTTTCAAAATATCTATTGGTTACACAAGTCAGCTTTATACATTGTGGGAAGAGGCTGTTGTATAAGGGCATGAATACAAGGAAGGTACGGATCATTGAGATTTACTTGAATTTTAGATTCCACACTACCCTAGCACAAAAATCAGCCATTTCTCCAACGAGCCATGGTTCCTTTTAATACAGAGTAGTATTTAAAGATTAAAATACTAGCACTTAGTTAAGAGGATGTACTTACTGTTAATTGCTTATGATTTCTGCTAGGTGCTTTTAGTAGACAGAGCTAATAAATGTGTGTATATATATATATGTATGTGTGTGTATATATATACACACACACATACATACATACATACATACACACACGTACACGTATTTAAATCATACATTCATATTGGTATTTGACCTAAATTTAGCCTAATAGAATTTTTACCTCTTTGAGTTTATGAATTTTTTTCCCAAACTTATTTTTTTGAAATAGGTAAAACATTTACATAGTTAAAAAGTCAAAACCATGTGAAAAGATATAGTCAGAGAAATCTTATTTATATACCTTTCTCTACACCTCATTCTTATTAGTAACCATTTTTGTTTCTGGTTTATTCTTCAGGTGTTTCATTTTGCACAAATAGGTAAAGGCATGTACACATACAGATATATATATTCATATTTCCTATTCCACCCACTCACCCCCCAATCTTTTACCAAAGATACTATACTTTATATACTATTCTATACCTTTCTTTTTTTAGCAGTGTATCCTGGAAATCAGTCCATATCTTTATTTGGAGGTCTTCATTTTCTTCTGGCTGTATAGTGTCTATTAGATGGATGCACTACTGAAAGTTCACCTACGCACAGTCTTTTGGACTGTTGCTAGTCTTTTGCTACTAGAAATAATAATTATCTGGGCACGGTGGCTCACGCCTGTAATCCCAACACTTTGGGAGGCCAGGGCGGGCAGATAACGAGGTCGGGAGATCGAGACCATCCTGGCCAACGTGATGAAACCCCGTCTCTACTAAAAATACAAAAATTAGCTGGGTGTGGTGGTGCGTGCCTGTAATCCCAGCTACTCAGAAGGCTGAGGCAGGAGAATCTCTTGAACCAGGGAGTCAGAGGTTGCAGTGAGCCGAGATTGCACCATTGTACTCCAGCCTGGAGACAGAGCAAGACTCCATCAAAAAAGAAATAATGAATAATCTTATGCGTATCTCATTACTTGTACCAGGTGTGTTGGTGAGATAGAATTGGTATTGCTAGGTCAAAGGAAAAATATGTATACAATTTTGTTAGATATTGGCAAATTCCTTCTTCATAGGTATCATGCCATTTTTGTTATCCCCTCAGAGGTATTTTGAGGACTAGATGAGTTCGTGTATGTAGAGTGCCTAACAAAATGACCACTCAGGCTGTGCGCAGTGGCTCACGCCTGTAATCCCAGCACTTTGGGAGGCCGAGGTGGGCGGATCACTTGCGGTCAGGAGTTGGACCAGCCTGGCCAATATGGTGAAAACCCGTCTCTACCAAAAATACAAAACTTAGTCCGACTTAGTGGTACGCACCTGCAGTCCCAGCTACTTGGGAGGCTGAGGCAGGAGAATCGCTCAAACCCAGGAAGCAAAGTGGAGGTTGCAGTGAGCCGATATCACGCCATTGCACTCCAGCCTGTGTGTCACAATGAGACTTCGTCTCAAAAAAAAAAAAAAAAAAAAAAGATTGTTCCATCAAAAATAGCCATTTCCCTAAAATCGGTATCCTTAGATGTTTCATACATTGTCAAATGAATTTTAAGACTTTTCAATGTCTTGAATACATTCCTAGACGTACATGTAGTTCCCTTAATTGCTTTGTGCAGAGCTAAACACAGTAGTTGGTAGATCATTCAAAAGTGATTATTTTATATGCTTAAAATATTGAACAGCAAGACCGGGCGTGGTGGATCACTTGAGGTCAGGAGTTTGAGACCAGCCTCGTCAACATGGTGAAACCCCATCTCTACAAAAATACAAAAATTAGCCAGGCATGGTAGGACATACCCATAGTCCCAGCTACTCAGGAGGCTGATGCAGGAGAATCACTAGAACCCAGTAGGCAGAGGTTGCAGGGAGCCGAGGTCGTGCCACTGCACTCCAGCCTGGGCGACAGAGCAAGACTCTGTCTCAAAAATAAAAATTAAAAAAAAAAAAAAAGACTGAACAATTAAATAGGCAGTGCTATTTGTTCTTGCACATATTCTTAAACATTGAGGTTCACATTTATAAAGTGGCAATTTATATTGGAATGTTTCTGTTCTGTAAAACCATTCGACATTATGATGGCAAATCTCTTCAAGATAATAAAATGCAGAATACTTAGGGGAAATGATTATGTTAAACTGAGCTTACATTTTAATATTTTTATTTTTGGAATCACCTGTGGTTTCACAAGTTGGATACAGGCTAAAGTGATGAACATTATCAGCTTAAATTTGTTCCATGAGCACAAACTATACTCTTTTTTGTTGATAGCTGTTTAACAGATTTATGAGTTTAGTTACAAGGAGACTCAAATGTAAATGAATCCAGAGATATTATTAGTGTATGCTTTAAAAATAAGTGAGAATGTATTAGCTTCTGTTGGTATTTAAAAGGCATTACTTTAAAAAGTGTGTGTATATTTAACATAGGAAGATCACTGTTAACACACTGAGATTAAAACCCTAGAAAAATTGGGTATTGATTGGTTTCAGTATTTTAATAATGGTAACTATGGTTTTATTAATATGTGTATATTTTTATTTGACATAAATAGTAATTCGCCCAAACTTTAGCTGTTTGATAAGGTAGTAGTGCGTGTTATGTAAAAATTTGCATAAACTTTCTTGTATTTATTTCAGTCATTAAGCTTCTCTTAAAATTTGTGGTTACATTATTTGCCAGTGCTTCATCAATATATGTAACAGTTTGGATTTATAATTTAGCACAACACTCTTCTTCTTTTCCGATTTTGTTTCTAGGTGCTAACTGCCAAAGAAAGGAAAACTCAAATTGATGATAGAAACAAATTGACTGAACATTTTATTATTACACTTCCTATGTTACTGTCAAAGGTACAGTTTCATTTACAGTTTTGTTATGTCACTGAGTTTGCTTTCATTGTACTATTAAAGTAGTTACTGTCTTTTTCTTTGCTTCTCCTTCTAGTATTCTGCAGATGCAGAGAAGGTAGCAAACTTGCTACAAATCCCACAGTATTTTGATTTAGAAATCTACAGCACAGGTAGAATGGAAAAGGTAATGATATTATGAAATTGAAATTCAGCTGTTATAGTTTTATTAACTGAATTATTTTCATGTACTCTTATAGACTTATTTGTTATTTGACAGATGCTAATTTTTTATTTTTTATTGTTAACCTAAATATTACAGTTTTCTTTTTTTATCTCCTCAGCATCTGGATGCTTTATTAAAACAGATTAAGTTTGTTGTGGAGAAACATGTAGAATCAGATGTTCTAGAAGCCTGCAGTAAAACCTATAGCATCTTATGCAGTGAAGAATATACCATCCAGAACAGAGTTGACATAGCTCGAAGCCAGCTGATTGATGAGTTTGTAGATCGATTCAATCATTCTGTGGAAGACCTATTGCAAGAGGTCTGTTCTAAAGTTAATGTGTACATATAATAATATTGACTAAGAATTACTTAAGATAGCTGAGTGTGTAAATCATTTTCATTTTAAAATGAAATTGAGTAGAATTGTCTGCCCCTTCCAAAACTTAGCAACCTTATTGCAATTGTGTATTCTATAAAGATCAGCCTTGGTTATGCCTTATTTTTATTCTAAAAATGTCATAAAAACTAGAATTTCTTTTCTCTTTCAAGAATTTTTTTTTTTTTTTGAAACAGAGTCTTGCTTTGTCACCCAGGCTAGAGTGCAGTGGCACTATCTCAGTTCGTTGCTCACCGCAACCTCCGCCTCCCAGGTTCAAGTGATTCTCCTGCCTCAGCCTCTTGAGTAGCTGGGATTACAGGCACCTGTCACCACGCTTGGCTAAATTTTTTATTTTTAGTAGAAACGGGTTTTCACCATCTTGGCCAGGCTGGTGTTGAACTCCTGATCTCAAGTGATCCGCCCACCTCAGCCTCCCAAAGTGCTGGGATTACAGGCATGAGCCACCGCACCTGGCAAAAAAGTCTCTTTAAAGTCTAATTTTTCCTAACTCATTTTCTATTTCTGGGACCTAATTTACATTTTAATATTGCTGAATTATTGTGATATGCTAATGAATAGAGCATACAAATTAAGTCTGCTTTTAAGGATGCCTGCTTATCAATGGTATGCCCAAGATATCAGCAAGCATCTCCAATTGCTTATTTTCTAATTATTTCTGTGACTTCTTCCTCTGTCCCTCTCTCTCATCAATCTATATAAGGCAGTCTGGAATTTCCATAGTTCTCTATGCTCTGATCACCATGTAACTGATTTATAAAAGACTCTTTCCTACTATTGAAACTTACCAGTTTTTTTCAACCGTTATTTATGATTTTCCTTGTGATTTTCAAGCTACAAAAGTGACTGACAATCAATAAAATATTGGAAATCATTGAAAATCTTTCAAGTACATTTTTCACTTGGAAATTTTAAAGGGTTTTATCTATAGTATTAATCAGAAAACTTTTCAAAGTCGTGTTTATCACAACATTATTTAAAATGCAGAAATTATTTCTAGGTCGTTAGAGTTATAGGTGTTTTTGCCTTTTTGCTTATTTGTATTATGGATCTATAATGAATATATACTATTAATATAATTTAGAAGAATTTTTATTTAGGCAATAAGTAGTAATATACTATAATGTGAGTAAAGTTGTGGTAATGATGTGATGTTTCCTTTTTTTATAGGGAGAAGAAGCTGATGATGATGATATTTACAATGTTCTTTCTACATTAAAGCGGTTAACTTCTTTTCACAAGTACGTTATTTTATTTAAAGTAAAGGCAACAAGGTGGCTCATGCCTGTAACCCCAACACTTTGAGAGGCCGAGGTGGGCAGATTGCTTGAGGCCAGAAATTGGAGACCAGCCTGGCGAAACCCCGTCTGTACAAAAAACACAAAAATTGGGCATGAGAGTGTCCACCTGTGGTCCCAGCTACTCAGGAGGCTGAGGCAGGAGAAGCAGGAGAATCGCTTGAACCCAGGAGGTGGGAGTTGTAGTGAGCCGAGATCGTGCCTCTGCACTGTAGCCTGGGCAACAGGCTGTCTCAAAAAATAAATAAATAAAGTAAATGTAGTAACCCAGGTGTGCAGGCACACAGCTATGGTCCCAGCTACTTGGGAGGTTGAGGAAGGAAGATCACTTGAGCCCAGGAGTTCAAGGCTGCACTTGATCATGACACTGGCCCATGATCGTACCTGTGAATAACCACTGCACTTCAGCATGGGCAGTATAGTGAGATCTGATCTCAGTAACAACAAAAAGATAAAATAGATTTAGTGAATGACATGTAACAGCCAACATACACTGACTGATTGTTGTGTTTGACATTAATAACAATGGGAATTTTAGGCCTGGTGTGATGACTCACACCTTATAATCCCAGCACTTTGGGAAGCCAAGGGAGGTGGATTGCTTGAGCCCCACGAGTTTGAGACCAGCCTGGGCAATAGGCAGACCCTATCTCAAAACAAAATAGATGTTTTTTTAAAAATGGGAATTTTAGAGAATATTGAGATATGTTTTTCCTTTATTCAGATTTCTCTAGATGAATATGTTTTGCTATCACTGAATTACTTTTTTTTTTGGACAGAGTCTCACTCTGTTGCCCAGACTGGAATGTAGTGGCGCGATCTCGGCTCACTGCAACCTCCGCCTTCCAGACTTAAGTGATTCTTATGCCTTAGCCTCTCGAGTAGCTGGGACCACAGGTGTACACCACCATGCTCAGCTAATTTTTATATTTTTAGTAGAGATGATTTCACCGTGTTGGCCAGGCTGGTCTTGAACTCCTGACCTCAAGCGATCCACCGGCACTCGGCCTCCCAAAGTGCTGGGATTACAGACATGAGTCACTGTGCCTGGCCTATCATTTAGTTACTTAAGGTATAAAATTTATTTACTGTAATGATTTAGCTATCATTTAATGTAATGAATATATACTGTAAAAGTTTCAGCCCATGAGTATTTAACAAATTAGACTGGCTTATTTCATCACTAGAGTGCTACAGGTATAATTTTCAAATGATAGCTTTTAGAAATCTTGCTCTTAATAAATAAGAAATAAGATTTGGGACCAGGCGTGGTGGCTCATGCCTGTAATCTCAGCACTTTGGGAGGTTGAGATGGGTGGATCACTTGAGCCCAGGGGTTCAAGACCAGCCTGGCCAAGATGGCAAAACCCCATCTCTGCTAAAAAAAAAAAAAAAAAAAAAAAAAAAATACAAAAATTAACCGGGCATGGTGGCACACGCCTGTATCCCCAGCTACTCTTGGGGCTATGGCATGAGAATCGCTTGAACCCAGAAGGCAGAGATTGTAGTGAGCCAAGATTACACCACTGCACCTCAGGGCAACAGAGCAAGACTCTCGCTTTAAAAAAAAAAAAAAAAAGCTGGGTGCGGTGGCTGAAATTTGTGTTGTCAAATTGTAATTTTCACTTCCATTGTAATGAGATACTCTGGTCTTCTCCATGAAGAAAGGACAAAAAGAACTCTGTTGTCCAAAGAGAGTTTGAGTATAGCTTTTACACTAATCAGTACTTCAGAATTCAAAATCAGTTTCCAAAATCTAAGCCTTTATATACAAGTAAATTTTTTTTAGAATTCCCTAGAAAAGCAAACTTTTATTTAAAAAAAAAAACTGTCATTTAAAAACAGAAGTTACTAGTGTCAGAATGACTATTTTTAGTAGTAGAGCTCATGAGAATATAAAAATTTACCATTATCACATTCATAAGTCCTCAGCCCAAGTAAATAGCTATAGTGCAGTTTTTGAGCTTTCCCACTTTTCCTTTCCCCTAGTTTTATCTTTATCTCCATTTTGAGAATACACATCTCTCTTTTAAAAATACACATGTGGTTATATTTTTAAATTGTAAATGGAGTTCTTTAAAATGTACTTTTAAATAGGCCTGATGCGGTGGCTCACACCTATAATTCCAGCACTTTAGGACACCATGGCGGGTGGATCTCTTGAGCCCAGGAGTTCAAGACCAGCCTGGCCAACATGGTGAAGCCCCATGTCTACAAAAATACAAAAATCAGCCGGGTGTCATGGCGCACGCCTGTAGTCCCAGCTACTCAGGAGGCTGAGGCATGAGAATCTCTTGAACCCAGGAGGTGGAGGTTGCAGTGAGCAAAGATCTTGCCACTTTACTCCAGCCTGGGCAACAGAGTGAGACCCTGTCTTTAAAAAAAAAAAAAAAAAAAAAAAGGTACTATTATATATACAATAAAGGGATTTTATCCATATATGGAATAGAATATGAGCTTAGCTTGACCACGTGGTAGAAATTTTCAGTTAAATATGTAAGGTTTTATTTTTGTTGATTTCTTTAATAAATTCATAGAATCATCTCTTTCTTTCCTTTTCCTTTCTACCTTTCTTTCAAATTTGAGCATTTAATGAGCATTCCCTATGTGGATCTTTTTCAGTTCTGCAAGGAAATGAAAAAAATCTTTTTTTTTATTTTGAGACAGAGTCTTGCTCAGTTACCCAGGCTGGAGTGCAGTGGCGCAATCTTGGCTCACTGCAACCTCCATGTCCTGGGTTCAAGTGATTCTCCTGCCTCAGCCTCCCAAGTAGCTGGGACTACAGTCATGAGCCACCATGCCCAACTAATTTTTTTGTGTGTATTTTTAGTAGAGACAGGGTTTCACCATGTTGGCCAGGCTGGTCTCGAACTCCTGACCTCAAGTGATTTGCCAGCTGCGGCCTCGCAAAGTGCTGGGATTACAGGCGTGAGCCAGTGTGCCCAGCTGAAATGAAATTATTTTATTCTTCCACTCACCTGAACTGAGCCCAAATTTAAATTTCCTTCCATTCTAGAATAAAACAAATGCATTTTTGTTTATTTCAGTGCACATGATCTCACAAAATGGGATCTCTTTGGTAATTGCTACAGATTATTGAAGACTGGAATTGAACATGGAGCCATGCCGGAACAGGTAGGAGTTTATTGGTATTCCTTCTGTATGACTCTAGAAAGTTGTTTTTCTGAAGTCATATGATTATCAGAAGCCTTTTATAGAAAGTAATTGACAATTCATTAGGGTAGCTGCCTCTTTTGAGAGAATCATTGCTGTAATAATTAAATGTTACTGATAGGTGTATTATATTGGCTTATGTGTTAAGAGTAGAAAAAAACTTTTGCTATAACATATCGTAAAAATTTTAATGTTAAGGTAGACTTTGCTCTATTAGGAAAAATACCATTAATATCTATGGCAGCAATTTTAAAACTTTCGATAATGAAAATTGATGATGGGTATATTCCAGCCATGTTCTAGGTATTAATCATATTAAGCATGGCTTAGTTTTTATATTAGAACCATAGTTAAATTAACATGGCAGCCTTTAATAGACTTTAGAACTTTGTACACTCATATATACAAGTTAGAGTAGAAGGGGCAGGAATTCAACAAACTTTACCTAATCTGAAAGAGACTTCAGTAGAATAATTACGCTACTTGATTCAGTATGAGAAAGGAAGGAGTTATTTTGTACACTGCAGACATTCATGTACACCAAAATATCAACTTCTTCATTAAGTGTAGGTAATATTTAGGGGTTATCTCATTCATTTCCATTTGGTAATATAGAATGCTTAGATGATACTTTATTACTCGAAAGCAGTAAGAATTTCAACAGATAAAATAATAATCTTACATTAAAAGTTAATCATGGGCTGGGCGCAGTGGTTCACGCCTATAATTCCAGCCTTTTGGGAGGCCAAGGCAGGGTGGATCACCTGAGGTCAGAAGTTCGAGACCAGCCTGGCCAACATGGTGAAACCCCATCTCTACGAAAAATAAAAAAATTAGCCAGATGCAGTGGCATGCGCCTGTAGTCCCCAGCTACTTGGGAGGCCGAGGCTGGAGAATCGCTTGAACCTGGGAGGCGGAGGTTTCAGTGAGCCAAGATGGTGCCAACTGTACTTCAGCCTTGGTGACAGAGTGAGACTCTGTCTCAAAAAAAAAAAAAGTTAATTATGAAAACAGTACTTTATTATTGCTGTGATTAATTCATTTAAATTGCCTAACGTTAGTCATTTTCTTGGTCCCTACAAATGTCCCTGATTATGTTAGGTGTTTTTATTTTAGTTTGTGAAAAGACACTAAATATTTTACCCTCTCTTTTTTAAAATGTATTGCTGACACCAACTTCCCATCCTCTCTTCATCTCAGACCAGCAACCTAAATAAAATTCACTCATATTTTCAAGCCATGCTTCTAAGTTGAAAGTGAATGAGAGAGTTAAGATATTCTTTTTATCCTTTTCTCCATTTTCTCCAGGGAGAGAATAAGAGTACATCTCTGTTTCATCTACTGTGTCAAAATTTTTAGACTTACTATACCATCATTATTGTCCTAGTACTGACTTGTGACAGCTTCACAGTGTTGTCGTCTTTGTTATTTTGGTTTTCTGTTGCTTGTGTTCATTGTATATGTCTTATTTCCTCCATTTTTATTGTTGGATAAAAGAACATACTTATGTGACATTAAAAGTTTTGTGGCTTTAGGGGCTGGGCACGGTGGCTCACACCTGTAATCCCAGCACTTTGGGAGGCCAAGGTGGGCGGATCACAAGGCCAGGAGTTTGAGACCAACCTGGCCAATATGGCAAAACCCTATCTCTACTAAAAATACAAAAATTAGCCAGGTGCGGTGGCGGGCACCTGTAGTCCCAGCTACCCAGGAGGCTGAGGCAGAAGAATCACTGGAACCCAGTAGGCAGAGGTTGCAGTGAGCCGAGATTGCACCACTGCACTCCAGCCTGGGCGATGAGCGAGACTCCATCTCAAAAAAAAAAAAAAAAAAAAAAAGGTTTTACGGCTTTAACTTTGTTAATTTCTTGAACACGTATTTTTAACCATGTGTATGAAGTTTGAATGCATGACTCAAATATGACTAGATTGTACTCTTGTTCATTTTAGCAGCTCTGAGAAATATCTCTTAAGATACTGTTGAAAATACAGAAATTCTATATTTAACCACTTCTTTTTTGTTTGTTTGTTTGAGACCGAGTCTTGCTCTATCACCCAGGCTGGAGTGCAGTGGCGTGGTCTCAGCTCACTGTGACCTCCGCTTCCTGGGTTCAAGCGATTCTTCCACCTCAGCCGCCTGAGTAGCTGCGTCACCACGCTGGGCTAATTCTTGGGTTTTAGTGGAGACGAGGTTTCCCCATGTTGGCCAGGCTGGTCTTGAACTCCTGACCTCAAGTGACCTGCTTGCCTTGGTTTCCCAAAGTGTTGGGATTTCAGGCGTGAGCCCGCACCCGGCCCTCAACCACTTCTTAATACAACCATGCAAGCTCAACTTTTTAAGGTTCCAACTGTGTACTTACAATAAGAATTCAGAGAAAATACCTTTTAGAGCAGGGATACTGAAGAGCTACCAAAATGTGTATTACTGTTGACCCTCAGTTGTGCTTAATGTTTTGAAGATACCTTAAAACTGTCTAGCTGTTTGGGGAGACTACATTAGCTATGTTTGACTTTTTTTGTTTGTCTTGTTTTTTGTTTTTTGTTTTTTTATAATAACCAATTCAACTAGAAGTTCCTAGTTCCTTCCTTCACTGAATTGTTACACAAGCATACCTCATTTTATTGTGCTTTGCTTTATTGCGTGGTTTTTTTCAAATTGAAGGTTTGTGGCAACCCTGCATCAAGCAAGGCTATCAGTGCCATTTTCCCAACAGCATATGCTGACTTAGTGTTTCTGTGTCACATTTTGGTAAATCTTGGTTATTTCAGACTTTTTCATTAGTATTAAATCTGCTATGGTGATTGGTGATCAGTAATCTTTGATGTTTCTATTGTAATTGTTTTGGGGCACCATGAACTGTACCCACATAAGATGGTGGACTTAATCCATCAATGTTATGTGTGTTTTGACTGCTCCATTGACAGGCCCTTCCCTGATCCCTTTCCCTCGCAGGCCTCCCTATTCCCTGAGACAAAACAATATTGAAATTAGGCCACCTAATAACTCTACAATGTTCCTTAACGTTCAAGTGGAAGAGTCACACTTCTCCCATTTTTCATGACTGCTAACACAACAGAAGTAGTTTTTACTTTCAAGCCTTAATTATTTAAGAAAAAACATTGCGTAAGCTTTATGGCTGCCATAGAAAGTGACTTCGTTGATGCGTCTGGGCAAGAAAATTGAGAAACTTCTGGGAAGGATTCACCATTCTAGATGCCATTAAGAAATTAGTGATTCATGGGAGGAGGTCCAACTATCAGCATTAACAGGAGTTTGGAAGAAGTTGATATCAGTGTTCGTGGATGACTTTGAGGGGTTAAGACAAGTGGAGGAAGTCACTCAGATGTAGTGGAGATAGCAAGAGAACTAGAATTAGAAGTGGAGCCTGAAAATGTGCCTGAGTTGCTGCAATCTCCTGCTCAAACTTGAAGAGATGAGGAGTTGCTTCTTATGGATGAGCAATGAAAGAGATGGTATTTACTCCTAGTGAAGATGCTGTGAACATTGTTAAAATGACAATGAAGGGTTTAGGATATTACATAAACTTAGTTGATAAAGCAGTGACAAGGGTGGGAGAGGGTTGTCTCCAGTTTTGAAAGAAGGTCTGTGGAGAAAATGTTGTGAAACAGCATCACATGCTACAGAGAAATCTTTTATGAAAGGAAGAATCAATTGACGCAGCAAACTTCACTGTCATCTTGAGAAATTGCCATAGTCACCCCAGTCTTCAACAACGACCCTGTTAAGTCAGCAGCCATCAACATTTCAAGCAAGACTCTCCACCACTGAAAAAATTATGACTCACTGAAGAGTCAGGTGATCATTAGCATTTTCTATCAATAAAGTATTATATTTTTTAGTTCAGCTATGTACATTGTTTTTTCAGACATAATGCTATTGCACACTTTTATATGCACTGCGAAACCAAAGGTTTTGTGACTTGCGTTATTACAATATTTGCTTTTTTGTGATGGTCTGGGAGTAAACTTGCGCTATATCCAGGGTACACCTGTGTATTTGTCTATTTTTTCCCCTCCTAGTGATTTATCTTTTATCATATCAGTACTGTTTTAACTATAGTAGTTTTAGAATATGTGGAAGACCGGCCAGGCATGGTGGCGCACACCTGTAATCCAAGCATTTTGGGAGACTGAGGCAGGCAGATCACATAAGGCCAGAAGTTCGAGACCAGCCTGGCCAATATGGCAAAATGTTGCCTCTACTAAAAATACAAAATTAGCCAGGCATGGTGGCACATGTCTGTAATTTCAACTACTTGGGAGGCTGAGACAGGAGAATCGCTAGAACCTGGGAGGCAGAGGTTGCGGTGAGCCGAGATCACGCCATTGCACTCCAGCCTGGGCAACAAGAGCAAAACTCCATCTCAAGAAATAATAATAATAATAATATGTGGCAGACCAAAAAGAAATTACCTATTCTAATAATTTTTTTAAATAAATTTTTTAAAAAATCAAATTATAGAAATGTTACAGAAAATTCACCTAATCCATTTTCAATATTTCCCACATTTCTGCACTTAGACAGTATCTATATGTATATATAATATATATCATATACAATATATAGTATACGATATATAATATACATAGTATACATTATATACGATATATAGTATACATTATATAAATTATATATAATATACAATGTGCGTGTTACATGTGTTAATATGCGTATATAAAATATATATTAGGCCAGGCAAGGTGGCTCACACTTGTAATCCCAGCACTTTGGTAGACCGAGGTGGGTAGATCACTTGAGGTCAGGAGTTCGAGACCAGCCTGGCCTACATGGCAAAACCCTGTTTCTACTAAAAATACAAAAAATTAGCTAGGTGTGTTGGCACGTCCCTGTAATCCCAGCTACTTAGGGGGCTGAGGCACTCGAATCACTTGAACCCAGGAACAGGAGGTTGCAGTGAGCTGAGATTGCGCCACTGCACTCCAGCCTGGGTGATAGAACAAGATTCGGTCTCAAAAAAAAAAAATTGTCACAACCACCCCAACCTTCAACAATTTTTTTTCAGCCTAGGACCAATGCAGAATAATGCATTGCATTTAGTTGTTACATTTGTTTTTGTCTCCTTTAACCTGGAATTGTTTCTGAGCCTTTTTGTATCATGACATTTTGAAGAGTATAGACTAGTTATTTTACAGAATGTTCTTACTTGAGTTTTGCCTGATCTGCATGTTTAAATTTTAGTTTCACATTCTTGGCAGGACTACTACATAAATGATATTTTGTCCGCAATGCATCACATCAGGAGGCACGTGATGTCAGTTTGTTCATTATTCATATTATTAACTCTGATCACTGACTTAAGTGAGGTCTGCCAAGTTTCTCCTGTGTAGTTAGCAGTGTCCTTTTTAATTACTGAAGTGAACTGTAGAAGTATTCTTTAAAACTATGTAATAATCCTGTTTCTTATCAGACTCTGACATAATAGCTTTAGTACCCATTTATGATCTTTGCCTGACTCAGTTATTACTGTGAGGGTCACAGAGTAGTGACTAAAATGATGATTTTCTAACTCTGTCGTTTATTTTGTATTTCTTAGTTGGCACTCTACTGTAAGGAAGAACTTTCCTTTCTCCATTTATTCATTCATTCACTCACTTTTTACAATTCTGAATTCCTTTAAAAAAAATTGGTATCACTGTAGACTCATGGATACTTATTTTACTTCTGTTTTATTTGACAAGTTGTAAATCAGTACTCTTTTTTTATTTTGGTTTTCAAATTGTAGCAGATTTGGCCAGTTGGAGTTCCTTTCAATCCAGTTCCTATGTACGTTAGATTTTGTTTGTTTGTTTGTTTGTTTTTTAGATGAAGTCTTGCTCTGTCGCCCAGGCCAATATGGCAAAATGCTGTCTCTACTAAAAATACAAAATTAGCCGGGCGTGGTGGTCCATGCATGTAATCCCAACTACTCAGGAGGCTTTTGTGATCTTGGCTCACTGCAACCTCCGCCTCCCGGGTTCAAGCAATTCTCTGCCTCAGCCTCCCAAGTAGCTGGGATTACAGGCACCTAGCACCACCCCCAGCTAATCTTTGTATTGGTAGATATGGGATTTCACCATCTTGGACAGACTGGTCTTGAACTCCTGGCCTTGTGATCCACCCGCCTTGGCCTCCCAAAGTGCTGGGATTACAGGTGTGAGCCACCACGCCTGACCTTTATTATTATCTTTTTTAAGCGTCTCCATCCTTTCTGACACACGACTATGTTTCAGGGTCTGCTTATGCCCTTTTCTGTGCTAATGAATTATTTTTAATCTGTGAAAAGTACTAAAAGTGATTGCAGTTGTGTAACAATAATCATTAGCTTTTGAAAAGCACACATTTCAGAATTTATTGTAATATCTCTTATACCCACTTTTGTAGAATAAAGTCAAGGTATATTTAAATTCTATTCTGTTTTGTGACTTTGTTCCTATTTTCTGCTGGTATAGTTTTAAATTTAAATATCATCCCAGATAACCTCTAAGAAAAATAATTTTTTATTTTATTTTTTATTTTTTTCATGAAACCATTTGAAAGATGAAATATTTTCTGGAAAAATAAAATATTAATTTTCTGCTTTATAGTTTGTACAACCCTCAGTAGATTCTAAAATTGGAAAACCAATCGATCATTTACAGGTGTTTTTGTAAATAATATTTGCCATAGAACAAAATTATGCAACTACACCCATAAAAATGAAGTATAATCATGTATCACTAACTTTGGGCCTCTCAAGTCATCAGGATAGAAAACTTTTATTTTGCTCTTATATACGAGGTACTATTTTAAGCTCCCCGCTTGCCTGCCCAAGCTGGAGTGCAGTGATGCAATCTCAGCTCACTGCAACCTCCACCTCCTGGTTTCAAACAATTCTCATGTTTCAGCCTCCCAGGTAGCTGGGATGACAGGCATATGCCACCGTGCCCAGCTAAATTTTGTATTTTCAAAAGATTCTCATGCCTCAGCCTCCCAAATAGCTGGGATGACAGGCATGTGCCACCGTCCCCAGCTAATTTTTATATTTTTAGTAGAGATGAATTTCACTGTGTTGACCAGGCTGGTCTCAAGCTCCTGACCTCAAGTGATCCACCCACCTTGGCCTCCCAAAGTGCTGGGATAACAGGGGGGAGCCACCAGGCTGGTGGATTTTAAGTCTTTTACATTTAAGTCTTTTTAAGTCTTTACATTTGTTTCATTTTAAGCCTTTACATATGTTTCATTATTTTCATTTTGTTGATGATGAAACCAAAGATACTAAATAACTAGCCTTAGGTCACATAGCAATGGCACACCCACTCAAATCCAAGTTTTTTAGTTTTTTTCATTGTCTCTTCCCATTTTCTGCTACTAATGTGTTGTTTATGGTAGCTTGCACTACTCTTCCACTTTACCCTTGCCTTCTGATGTTGGCCTTATGGCAAACTTTTTATTTTCAAACAGAGTCTTGCTCTGTTGCCCAGGCTGGCGTGTAGTGGTGTGATCTCAGCTCACTGCAGGCAACCTCCACTTCCCGGGTTCAAGCAATTCTCCTGCCTCAGCCTCCCAAGTAGCTGGGATTACAGGAGCCTGCCACCACACCAAGATAATTTTTGTATTTTTAGTAGAGACAAGGTTTCACCATGTTGGCCAGGCTGGTCTTGAATTCCTGACCTCAGGTGATCTGCCTGCCTTGGCCTCCCAGAGTTCTGGGATTCCAGGCATGAGCCACCATGCCTGGCCAGCAAACTTACTTTTTGTATTTATCTTTTTTTTTTAGACAAGGACTTTCCCTGTTGCACAGATTGGAGGACAGTGGCACAATCACAGTTCACTGCATCCTCTACCTCCCAGGCCCTCAGCCTCCCAAGGAGCTGGGACCACAGGCTTGCACCACCACACCGCAGCTAATTTTTTAAAAGAAATATTTCATAGAGATGGGGTCTTGCTATGTTGCCCAGGCTGGTCTGGAATCCTGGGCTCAAATGGGATCCTCCCACCACTGCCAACCAAAATACTGGCATTACAGACATGAGCCACAACACCCAGCTGAATTTATCTTTTTTCAGATATCTTTTTAGGTTGTTTTAATGGCAATTATGGGGACAGATTAGATGCTAGTATTTAATACATCATCATGAACTAGACATGAACACATTCTTCAGACTGAATGTAATGTAGGGGGTGAGTTTCAGTGTAGTCACATTTTGACTGGGCACAGTGACTCACAGCTGTAATCCTAGCATTTTGGGAGGCAAAGGCAGGTGGATGACTTCAGGCCAGGAGTTTGAGACCAGCCTGGGCAACATGGCAAAACCCCATCTATACTAAAAATACAAAAATTAGCTGAGCATAGTGGCGTGCTCCTGTCATCCCAGCTACTCGGGAGGCTAAGATGGGAGGATCACTTGTACCTGGGAGGCAGAGGTTGCAGTGAGCTGAGATCATGCCACTGCACTCCAGCCTGGGTGAGACTGTCTCGAAGAAGAAGAAAAAAAAAATAGTAGTCACATTTAAACCAATAGTGGTTATTGGTTTTTGGATAGATTGTGACTTATTATTTATTTACTTTTATTTTAATTTGTTTTTTGGAGACAGAGTCTTGCTCTGTCACCCAGGCTGGAGAATGGTGGTGCGATCTTGGCTCACTGCAACCGCCGCCTCCCAGGTTCAACCAGTTCTCCTGCCTCTGCCTCCCGAGTAGCTGGGACTATAGTGCCCGCCACCACGGCAAGCCAGTTTTTATATTTTTAATAGAAACGGTTTCACCATGTTGGCCAGGCTGGTCTCAAACTCCTGACCTCCGTGATCCACCCGCCTCAGCCTCCCAAAGTGCTGGGATTACAGGTGTGAGGTGCCGCACCTGGCTTGTGACTTACTATTTATGTTATTTATATTGATAGAGTCATGCTATTCTTAGAAGACTACACACTTATTTCCATGACTGAGCTTAGAAATTATTTTAGTTACATACTACTGATTATTCCTTGATCATCCTATATCAAAACCTTTTAGTATTCTTCTATCCATTTTTTATCTGTCTAGACTTATAAGTCAAAAAGACATGAATCTAGGTTAATGCCTCCCTTTTCTTCATCAGCACACACACTGTACATCCTACTTGCTGTCTACCTTGTCATTATTTACCAAAAATGCATTTGAGTGCCAAGTCCTGAGGATATAATGGTGTGCTACAAGCAATCCTTAATCTCATGAGGCTCTTGATTGTTTTTTATAAATTCTACCCTCTGAATATCTTCTTGCCATACTCTTTTAGCCCTACTACCATATCTTTAGTTTAATCCCTTATAGGTGGTGCAAAAGTAATTGTGGTTTTTGCCATTACTTTTAATGGCAAAAAAAAAAACCCGCAGTAACTTTTGTACCAACCTAATACTTTCTTTTGTGGATCACATCAGAACCTTTCTGTTTTAGTAACTTCAGTTTCACCCTCTCTCCATTCTAGGTTCTGTTACAGTAGCTCTCAACTATGTGTATCCATGAGAAACTCTGATAATGTTTTTTTAAAAAAAAACCTGACTACTCTCAAATACTGTTCTATGTGTAGATTACTTGCCAATCTCTTATCAAAATTGAAAGTGGACATACCTTTCTCTGAGGATTTGTGGTTCCAGGAATTTAGATTATAAATATATACTTGGATATGTGTACAGAGGCATAGATGCAAATATGTTCATTGTAGCATTTATGAATATTTAAAATTTAAAACATTCTACATGTTCATCTACAGAGAACCAGTTAAATACAGCAGGATAAAGGATAATGAGAAGATTTATATATACATACATTTAGTTGAAATATATTTTTGGATGTTTCATAAGAAACTATGAACAGTGGCTTTCTCAGTGGAAAACTAGAGGAAGAAAGTTAATTTGAATTGTACACCAGTTATACTGTTGGATATTTTACCATGCACATCTAATGCTTTTTTTTTTTTGGAGACAGAGTCTTGCTCTGTCGCCCAGGCTGGAGTGCAGTGGCGCGATCTCGGCTCACTGCAACCTCCACCTCCTGGGTTCAAGTAATTCCACTGCCTCAGCCTCCTGTCTAATGCTTTTTAAATTAAAATACAGTCCGGTTACAGTGACTCATGCTTGTAATCCCAACACTTTGGGAGGCTGAGATGGGCAGATCACCTGAGGTCAGGAGTTAGAGACCAGCTTGTCCAACATGATGAAACTCTGTCTCTACTAAAAATACAAAAATTAGCTCGGCATGGTGGCATACACCTGTAATCCCAGCTACTTGAGAGGCTGAGGCATGAGAATGACTTGAACCTGGGAGGCAGAGGTTGCAGTGAGCCAAGATCGCACCATTGCACTCCAGTCTGGGTCACAGAGTGAGACTCTGTCTCAAGAAAATAAACAATTATTTAGCAATGAACAATTGAAAAATGAAATATTATGAAATGTATTATTTACAGTAATGCCAAAAACATGAAATACTTGGGTATAAATCTAACAAAGTATGTGCAAGATCTGTATGCTGAAAAGTATAAAACATTAATGAAAGAGGCTGGGCGCAGTGGCTTACGCCTGTAATCCCAGCACTTTGGGAGGCTGAGGCAGGTGATCACCTGAGGTCAGGAGTTCGAGACCAGCCTGGTCAATATGGCAAAATGCTGTCTTTACTAAAAATACAAAATTAGCCAGGCATGGTGGCACATGCCTGTAATCCCAGCTACTCAGGAGGCTGAGGCAGGAGAATCACTTGAACCTGGGAGACCGAGGTTGCAGTGAGCTGAGATTGTGCAACTGCACTCCAGCCTGGGCAACAAGAGCAAAACTCCGTCTCAAAAAAAAAAGAGATTGCAAAAAGAGAATATAATCTCTACACCACACTGTTAATGTGTGATTTTTCTTTTTACACTTCCTTGTTTCCAATATTTTGAATTTATATGTAAGCTTGACAATAAAATTTCAGAGTCTTGAATTGCCAAGGATTAACATGCATTAGCCTGCTTCGTAATCCATTCTTTGGGAAATCTTTTAATTCTTTAATCACGGAAGTTAACCTTTTACTGCTTGAATTTTCTACTTGAGTTTTTCACGCTTCTAATGATATTTTTTATTTTTATAACTTATGATATAGCATCCTGCTAATAATACGGTACATTGATTGGATAATCAATCCCCCATTTCCTAGAATTTATGAATCTTTTCTCTTTACTTAATTGTTTGCTACTTTATATCACTGAGGATTTGCATCAGTGTTTGTGTATTTCTTAATATTTCCTTAAAAATGTTACAGTGAATTTTACTCTGCCATATTATTTTGAGTTATTATACAGCAAAATTGACTAATTTTTTTATTTATGTACAGTTTTATGAATTTTAATGTGTTTAGATTTTTGTAGTCATCACCATAATCAAGATACAGAACAGTTTCACCATCCCAGAAGACTTCTTCATGCTATCCTTTTATAGTCATACGCTCACCCCAACTGAAGCTCCTGGACATCAGTGATTTGTTTTTCATTACTATAGTTTCATCTTTCTAAGATTTCCAAATAAATGAAATCATACAGCATGTAACTGTTGAGAGCATGTCTTTCACTGAGCATAATGTCTTCCCGAAAGTAATGTTTTTGAGATTAATTCAAGTTGTGTGAGTCAAAGTTGGTTCCTTTTTACTGCTGAGTAATATTCCACTTTGTGGATACTTCAGTTTGCTTTATCCATCCGGCTACTGAAGGACATTGAGTTGTGTCCAGCATTTGGCTATCACAATTAAGTCTGTCATGAACATTTGTATACAAATTTTTGTCTGAATTCATAAGTACTCATTTCTATTAAGTAAATGCCCCAGAGTAAAATTGCTAGGTTTTATGGTAATTATATATTTAACTTTATTAGAAACTGTCAAACCATTTTCCAGAGTGGCTCTACCATTCTGCATTCCTGCTAACAATGTATGAGCTTCAGTTATTGTGTGTCATCACTGGTACTTGATAATTTTTACTTCAGCCATCTTTCTAAGTATATAGTGGTATCTCATCATGCTTATAACATATTTTTCCTTTTTTTTTTTTTTTTTTTTGGAGATAGAGTCTCATTCTGTTGCCCAGGCTGGAGCGCGGTGGCACAATCTGGGATTACAGACACCTGCCACCACACCCAGCTAATTTTTTGTATTTTTAATAGAAACGGGGTTCACCACATTGCCCAGGCTGGTCTTGAACTTGTGGGCTCAAGCTATCTACCCACCTGGGCCTCCCAAAGTGCTGGGATTACAGGCATGAACCACCACACCTGGCCTAACATATTTTTCCTAATACTAAAGATGTTGAGGCTGGACGCGGTGTCCCACGTCTGTAATCCCAGCACTTTGAGAGGTCGAGACAGGCGGATTGTTTGAGCCCAGGAGTTTGAGACCAGCCTGGCCAACATGGTGAAACCCTGTCTCTACTAAAAGTATAAAAATTAGCTGGGCATGGTAGCACACATCTGTAATCCTAGCTACTCAGAAAGCTGAGGCACACGAATTCATTGAACCTGGGAGGCAGAGATTGCAGTGAGCCGAGATCATGCCACTGTATTCCAGCCTGGGCAACAGAGTGAGACTTTGTCTGAAAAAAAAAAAAAAAAGATGTTTTTTTATGTGTTTATTTATTTGCCAGCCTTATATCCTCTTTGGGAAAGCCATATTGATTATTTATTTGCATCTAAATGTTCATTTTTTGAAGAGGATGTTAATTGTTGCTCATATTAACCCAGTCTAAAAATGATAGACCAATATTGGCTATCAGACACAATTAAGTTTAGTTCACTCTTTTATCATGCACATGTCCACTAAAAAGTTTGAGCCTCCTTCTATTTAAGGTCTCTTGCCAACAGAAAAATAGAAGAGCCCAGATTTTCCACTGTCATTACGTGGATTTTTAGGATTTTAAACATGTCCTATAGGTGTGGATAATATGCATGTATATATATACACACACACACACACACACACACACATGCATAATTATTTTCCTTACTATTATTCTCTAGTCTTAATTCAGACTTTATTTTCCATGTAAACTCAGTTTTCTAAACTTAAACATTCCAGAAGCTTTATATTAATTAGAAAATTAATCTTCAAGATGTGCGATATCTGTCATTAGCCACAAGCTGAATGATTCTCACTGATTCAGCCAGCTAGTCAGAGATAAAAAGGTATAGTTCTTTTAAAGAACTATTAAGGAAAGGGACTAATAACAATTTTATTTTGATTAAAGTAGTGCTGGCTGCTATAATCAATTAATTTCAAAATCTGAGTGGCTTAACACATAGAAATTTATTTCTCACACCCATAACCAAAAAGTATCATTAGGGGAAGTAGGGTGTTATTGCTCTCCCCAGTCATTCAGGGACCAAAGCTTTCCTGGGGTGTTGGTGTCTTGGCAGACAGGAGAAGATAGAAAGATAGAAAAGGCACTCCTACTTGTTAATTTGCCTAGAAATGTACAATACACATTAGCGTTTCCTCCTAGGAACACCATTGCCTCATGGAAACAGGAGGACAGAGAAGGTGGGTTGGAAGAAATTATTAGTCATCAGACTAATAATGACTTGCTGTCATTTGATGATCCTCTCCAGGCTCAGAGCAATGTTAATCAAAGGCGGAAGGACTATGGTACTCAAGGTTGCAACAGTGGCTTTTGCCTTTTTCAATTTTTTATTCCTTGTTTCTTGTTTCATTTGTCCTCCAGAAAGATGAAGTTACTGAATAATGATTTCTGGACAAGTTAGGATAACATTGCTGGTGTGGAGGACAAAATATCAAAATGGCTAAGAGTGAAGCTTGATAGGAGAAGTTCTAAATGGTGTCTGATAAGCTATATTGTTATAGAATTATGTCTGTGAGAAAGCAGAATGTTTCCCAGTCAATAAGAGCAAGCTTTTTATTTTAAGGTAATGCAGTGGAGTCCCTTTAAAAGTAAACTTAAAAGGAATACCAATGTGTGAAACAGATTAGAATGGAAATTCTATATTTGAAACAGGTAATGGGATGACCAAGTGTCTCTGTTTCCTCATAACCCGACAAGAAACTTCTTTAAAAGTATGAAACAGCCTGAAATATTTATAGTGTAGGATAGTAGAAAAGTAGAAGGAAAGGAAGTGATATTTATAATAAGTAGGACAATGACATAACCAAAATAAAGCAATTCTTCTTCAACGTTACTCTTTGCCAGCTTAATTTCCCATTGATTACTATTAATTTATATATCACTCTTCGAGTAATTTAACAGATAAGGTTGTTTCAAATTCAAGGGAATTTTTTAAATCTTATCTTTTCCATTCAGACCTCATTATTATTGTACTTAATATTATAATTTAGAATTTACCTTAAGGTATCTCAGGACCATTGAACATCTTCTAGTGTATTAGTGTGATTTTTTTTAGCACTAATGTTTATAACTTGACAGTGTTCCAGTAGTCTATTTTCTGCATTCTGACGTGAGTCAATCATTTAATTATGTTTAATAAAATCCTGACATCATCTCATTAATGTTGCACCAAAGGCAGCACACCACTTATTTCTCTAATTCTTTTTTTCTTTTTTTTTTTTTTTTTTTTTTTTTTTTAAGACAGTCTCACTCTGTCACCCAGGCTGGAGTGCATTAGTGTGATCTTGACTCATAAAACCTCTGCCTCCCAGGTTCAAGCCATTCTCCTGCCTCAGCCTCCTTAGTAACCAGGAATACAGGCACGTGCCACCATGCTTAGCTAATTTTTGTATTTTTAGTAGAGACCGGGTTTTGCCATGTTGGCCAGGCTGGTCAGAACTCCTGACCTCAGGTGATCCACTCACCTCAGCCTCCCAAAGTACTGGGATTACAGGCGTGAGCCACTGCACCCAGGACCAGGTCGTTCCTCATACTTCCAATTCTTAAGAGTTATTGTCAGTCTCAAGTAGGCACATTGGAAGTATCTTTTGCTTGAGTGATCTGAAACCTGAAAATTTATTATTATTTTTTTCTTTTTTAGACAGTCTCACTCTGTCACCCAGGCTGGAGTACAGTGGCATGATCTCGACTCACTGCAACCGTCGCCTCCTGGGTTAAAGTGATTCTCACGTCTCAGCCTCCAAGTAACTGAGACAGGTGTGTGCCACCACGCCCGGTAATTTTTTGTATTTTTAGTAGAGACAGAGTTTCACCATCTTGGCCAGGCTGGTCTCAAACTCCTGACCTCAGGTGATCTACCAGCCTCGGCCTCCCAAAATGCTGAGATTACAGATGTGAACCACTGTGCCTGGCCTGAAACCTGAAAATGTTTTAAAGTAAAATCAGCTAGGCTGGGCACGGTGGCTCACACCTGTAATCCCAACACTGTGGGAGGCTGAGGTGGGCAGATCATGAGCTCAGGAGTTCGAGACCAGCCTGGCCGGCATAGTGAAACCCCATCGCTACTGAAAATACAAAAATTAGCCGGGTGTGGTGGCACGCACCTGTAGTCCCAGCTACTCAGGTGGCTGAGGCGGGAGAATCACTTGAACCTGGGAGGAGGAGGTTGCAGTGAGCCAAGACCACACCATTGCACTCCAGCCTGGGTGACAGAGTGAGACTCCATCCCAAAAAAAAAAAAAAATTAAAAAAATAAAATCAGCTCTAACTCTCAACTAGTTCCTGCAGCATTCTACTTATTGATTTCCCTTTTAACTTATTATCTACGTATGTTTACCTTTATGGTTTGTAGTTTATCAAGTGGGGAAGATAATAGTGACACAAGATAAATTTACTGATTAAATAATGGAATATTGGGTGGGCACGGTGGCTCACACCTGTAATCCCAGCACTTTGGGAGGTCAGGGTGGGTGGATCACCTGAAGTCAGGAGTTAGGGACCAGCCTGAACAGCATGGTGAACCCTGTCTCTACTAAAAATACAAAAATTAGCCAGGCGTGGTGGCACGTGCCTCTAATCCCAGCTGCTCAGGAGGCTGAGGCAGGAGAACCGCTTAACCCACCACTGCACTCTAGCCTGGGCGACAGAGCAAGACTTGATCTCAAAACATAAAAATAAAATAAAATAAAATAAAGGAATATCAGTATTAGGTATGCTTTATTGCAAAAAGATACATCGTTTATTCAAAAAATGTAGTAAACATTTTGTGTACAAAAATGCAGTAAAAGACCTACCCAAGGCCCAGGAGACAGTGCAATACTCCATCTCAAAAACTGAAAAGGTGCTCATCCTCATTGTATTTAGAGAAATGTAAATTAAAACCACTACCCATATGTAATAGAATTTCCAAACTTAAGCAATCTGATACCAAGTGTTGGTAGAAATGTGAAGACACAGCAACTGTCAATGACTAGTAGATGCAAACACTTTGAATAACAGTTTCAGAATATCTAATAACATTGTACATACACATACTGTATGATCCAGAAGTCCTATTCTTAGAGCATCAGGAATAGAATTTTGTCTCTATTTTCCAGAGAGACAAATATCAGAATTTAGGAAGGTAAAATTGATTAAAGATTACAACGTAAAAGAGAACTCCAATTTGGATAGGTTTTTTACCACATTTTTGTTTGAATACTTGATGTATCTTACTGCAATAAAGCATACCTAATAATACTGATATTCTCAAAATGTGGCCTGGGAACTCATGGGGGGTTTCCAGGAGAGGTCCATGAAGTCAAAACTATTTTTACAATAAGATCAAGATGTTATTTCCTTTTTACACTCTCATTCTCTTGCAAGTGTACAGGTGGAGTATTTGTGTCATAGCAAGGAATATTCATGTTATCTACAGAGGTTATTAAACTATACCTTCTTTTCCCAAACTACTTTGTGAGACTGGATTTTTTTCATATACTTCAGTGAAAACAATATATTGTAACAATGCAAAGCAGATAGGAAAATTCAGTTGTTTTCTATTAAGACAGACATTAAAGAGATTTGCAAAAATGTAAAACAGTGCTACTCTTAATAAATATTCTTTCCTTTAGAACATTTTTTTTGAGGCCAGGCACAGTGGCTCACACCTGTAATTCCAACCCTTTGGGAGGCTGAGGCGGGCGGATCACGAGGTCAACAGTTCGAGACCAGTGTGGCCAACATGGTGAAGCCCTGTCTCTACTAAAAATACAAAAATTAGCCAGGCGTGGTGGCAGGCGCCTGTAATCCCAGCTACTTGGGAAGCTGAGCCAGGAGAATCGCTTGAACCCGGGAGGCGAGGCGGAGGTTGCAGTGAGCCGAGACGGTGCCATTGCACTCCAGCCTGGGCAACAAAGCGAGACTTCGTCTCAAAAAAAAAAAAAAAAAAAAAGTTTATTTTGGGGCCGGGCGTGGTGGCTCACACCTGTGGTCCTAGCACTTTGGGAGGCAGAGGTCGGCAGATTGCCTGATCTCAGAAGTTTGAGACCAGCCTGGGCAACATGGCAAAACCCCATCTCTACTAAAATACGAAAAAATTAGTCAGGCGTGCGCCTGTAGTCCCAGCTACTCAGGAGGCTGAGGTAGGAGAATTGTTTGAACCCGGTAGGTGGAGTTTGCAGTGAGCCGAGATCACGCCACTGCACTCCAGCCTGGGTGACAGAGCAAGACTCTGTCTCAAAAAAAAAGAAAATTTATTGATAATTGGTTACCGTGGCTCAGACCTGTAATCCTAGCAGTATGGGACACCAAGGCAGGTGGATTGCTTGAGTCCAGGAGTTTGAGACCAGCCTGCACATCATGGCGAAACCCTGCCTCTACTCAAAATACAAAAATTAACCAGATGTGGTTGGTGCATACCTGTAGTCCCAGCTATTTGGGAGGCTGAGGTGGGAGGACCACCTGAGCCAGGGAGGCTGAGGCCACAGTGAGCCGTGATCACGCCACTGCACTCCAGCCTGAGTGACAAAGTGAGAGACCCTGTCTCAAAAAAAAAAGTTTGTTTCTTTTCAGAAAGTTTTATTATTTGTTATGTAATAAATTTTTAAGTGAATTAATAAGTATTTTATAAACATTTCTTAGTTTTAGTTTCTAATATGATAGTATTGAGAGATGTAACCCACATAAGGAAAAACTCTTCGGGACTCTTGGTGACTTTTAAGAGTATAAAGAGATCCTGAGAACTAAAAACTCTGAAAACCTCTGCCCTAGAAAAATTGCATGCAGAGTGCACCAAGAGACATATATAAGCATGTTCATCACAATATGATCCATAATGGCCTAAAACTCAAAGCAGTGTAAAAGTTTATCAATGATAGATGAATAGGGAGTATTCTAAATATTACACAGAACTAAAAACTAATGAACTCTAGGTACATGCAACATCAATAAATCTGAAACATAAATGTTAAATGAAAAAAGTCAGACTCAAAGTAATACATATTGTATGATTACATTTATGTATTGTTCAATGATATGCGTAAAAAATTAGGAATGCAGACTTAGGTAATTAAAATATACCAATTTCCAAGTAATCCATAATAACTGTTGCCCTTGGGAGAAGAAAGATAATTATATTGGGAGGAGATGCTGGCAATGTTTTATTTCTTGATGTGGGTGGTGGTTACACAGGTATTTTTGTTTTATATTCATTAAGTTTCATACTCATAAATGTATTTTTGATATGACTATTTTCACATTAAAATACTTTAAAACAAGTAGAAATTTTCTTATAAAATGTGGTTAAATATTTTAGATTCAGTTATTTCAACCATAAAATTTGGATAAAAATAATTTCATCAGTCTCCTTTTAAAAATTTGACTAAGTAAAATATTCATAACACTACATTTTTGTTTAAACATAGTGCTATTTCAATCTGTATTTATTCCCATATGTTGTGTCTTTATTCTCCAGATTGATATATTGGTTTTTCCTTTTTAACCAAGTATTTTATATATTCTCATTAATTATACAAAAATTTAGACTTGAAGCTATACTATAAAATAACAACTGTGATAAATATTATCTTAGCATGGTGCAAACAGATGATCTCATTTTTTTGAATTTTTCATTAAAAAAATTTTTTTTCATTTGATACAGATAGTCGTGCAAGCACTGCAGTGTTCCCATTATTCGATTCTTTGGCAGTTGGTGAAAATTACTGATGGTTCTCCTTCCAAAGTAAGTAAGAGTTTCTGTAGGCAGAAGGGTTATTACTGAAATAATAACCTTGCTTAACTATTTAATAATTTACTAATATCAGTCATTGTATAATATAAATTATTGTAATATTTAATAAAATATATGATTATTACCAGTTCTTGGTTTATCTTATGAGTAAGTATACATTTACCTCTTTGGGAAGAGCCAAAATCTTCAAGCAAAAGACACATAGTTATGTGTGTGTATATATATGTACACACACACACAGATTAAAACTTCTTGTGTAAAATCACTGTTAGTAGACACAAGAGCTCTGATAGGTAACATGCTATTAACAAGAATAACATTGAGGCCATGCACGGTGGCTTATGCCTATAATCCCAGCACTTTGGGAGGCCGAGGCAGGCAGATCACTTGAGGTCAGGAGTTCAAGACCATCCTGGCCAATATGGTGAAACTCCGTCTCTACTAAGAATACAAAAATTAACCGGGCATGGTGGTGCACACCTGTAGTCCCAGCTACTCGGGAGGCTGAAGCAGGAGAATCACTTGAACCTGGGAGGTAGAGGTTGCAGTGAGCTCAGATCACGCCACTGCTCTCCAGCCTGAGCGACAGAGTGAGACTCTGTCTGGAAAAAAAAAAAAAAATACAAAAATTAGCCGAGTGTGGTGTTGGGCACCTGTAATCCCAGCTACTGAGGAGGCTGAGGCAGCAGAATTGCTTGAACCCAGGAGGCAGAGGTTGCAGTGAGCCAAGATCGCACCATTGTACTCCAGCCTGGGCAACAAGAGCAAAACTCCATCTCAAAAAAAAAAAAAAAAGAATAACATCATTGAAAGATAGTAGTATATACCTAGAGACACAAAGTGAACAACCCTCTTGAAGTTAAAAACAACTTAAAATGTTGGGTAAATTTTTTTTTTGAGTTTTAATGTATCCATGACCATGCAAAACAGAAAGAAAAATGTGGGCTAGGGATTAAATGAAAGTAAGATCAAGAAAGCAAAAGAGCACTGAAGCCTGCTTTACCTTGAGGATGTTTCCAATGTACAGTCCAAGGTCCATCCAGGATAGAATGTCTCATAGGTGGGCACATCTCCCAGATAATTTTGGGATCCTAACGACCTGCTCTTTCCACAGGGGTGAACTAGAAATAAACCCACTCCAGTTTCCTTCAGGGGCTGGGGGATTATAAGGAAAAGAGTCTGTCTTAAAATTTGTCATTGATTAAAATGGGGAAAAATAAATCTCCCATGAAAGTTTATGACTTAGCTTTTGCATAGGTTTTCACCTGAATTCATACTATTTTGATGGTAAAAAAAGAAAGAAAAAAAGTTGAGATTTTGATTAAGTGTTCTATCATGGTGGTATCCCCAACCACCTAACAGAATCAAATCTAAATATCTTCTGAAGGAACTTGCCTTAAAGAATTTTCCACAAGTAAAACCTTAAGCAAAATGAGCTCACAGCAAAAATATCACTCATGAAAACAACCATGAAGAGAATCAGACAAAAAATACTTCACATTGGAATTATCTGACACAAATATAAAATAAATGTTTCAGTTGTTCATGTAATGAGAGGCCTGAACATGACTAAGAAGTAAACATTTGATAAAGAACCAAATAAAGATATTAGTATGTTTGTGTTTCTCCTCTTAACAAAACAAGCTGTTTAACCAGTAAAGATGATTAAAGCATTTGCATATAGAACCAACAGCTTGTTATGGAGTGTTATTTTTTCAGAGTAAGAATTTTTTTTTCCTTTCTGAGTAATAATTTGAGGATCTCTGCATTTAGAAAGTAGTAGGATTTTTAAATTCTTTTTAATTAGAAGAATGGTAATATATTGGTTAGCCTCTTGGTTTTTCTCTTTTATTAGTAATTTCAGTCTTGAAAAACAAAAATAACAGTTAACCTTTTATTAATAATGAAAGCCACTTTAAAACTGTGGTACAGCCTGGTGCGGTGGCTCACGCCTGTAATCCCAGCACTTTGGGAGGCCAAGGCGGGCAGATCACAAGGTCAAGAGTTTGAGATCAGCCTGGCCAATATGGTGAAACCCTGTCTCTACTAAAAATACAAAAATTAGCTGGGTGTGGTGGCGGGCGCCTGTAGTCCCAGCTGCTTGGGAGGCTGAGGCAGAAGAATCACTTGAACCCGGGAGGCAGAGGTTGCAGTGAGCCGAGATCATGCCACTGCACTCCAGCCTGGGCGATAGAGCGAGACTGTCTCAAAAAAAATAAAATAAAAAAAGGCCAGGCTCGGTGGCTCACGCCTGTAATCCTAACACTTTGGGAGGCCAAGGTGGGTGGATCACAAGGTCAGGAGATCGAGACCATCCTGGCTAACACGGTGAAACCCTGTCAATACTAAAAATACAAAAAAAATTAGCCGGGTGTGGTGGCAGGCGCCTGTAGTCGCAGCTACTTGGGAGGCTGAGGCAGGAGAATGGCTGGAGCCCAGGAGGTGGAGCTTGAAGTGAGCAGAGAGATCGCACGGCTGCACTCCTGCCTGGGCTATAGAGCGAGACTCTGTCTCAAAAAAAAAAAAAAAAAAACAAAAAAAAAACTGTGTTACACTGGGCCTGGCGGCTCACGCCTGTAATCCTAGCACTTTGGGAGATCAAGGTGGGCGGATCACCTGAGGTCAGGAATTCCAGAACAGCCTGGCTAACGTGGTGAAACCCTGTCTCTACTAAAAATACAAAGTTAGCTGGGCATCATGGCGCACATCTGTAATTCCAGCTACTTGGAGGCTGAAGCACGAGAATCGCTTGAACCTGGGAGGTAGAGATTGCAGTGAGCCAAGATCTTGCCACTGCTTTCCAGTCTGGGTGACAGAGCGAGCCTCTTGTCTTTTTTTGAAATGTTCTTTAATATGGTAAAGTCAAAGGATATTGAATTTATATATTAAAATTTGATAGGAAGGGTTTAATAATTTTACACAGTTGCTTTTATTCTCACCCTTCTGATTGAGTTTTAGATATTTTTTCCCACAGACATCATTTTTGTTGAGTTACTTGCATTTTGGCTAAATATTGATTATTGCATATAGTAAATTTCGAATATGTTATTCCATAAAAATTCAGCATAATTGATAGTTAATTCCTCCTTGTAAATCTATTAATAATTTAAATTGTGTCTTTTTTTTTTAATTGAGATGGAGTCTCACTCTGTCACCTAGGCTGGAGTGCAGTGGTGCAATCTTGACTCACTGCAACCTCCACCTCCCGGGTTCAAGCGATTCTCCTGCCTCAGCCTCCCAAGTAGCTGGGATTACAGGCGCATGCCACCATGCCCGGGTTTTTTGTATTTTTAGTAGAGACTGGGTCTCACCATGTTGGCCAGGCTGGTCTCGGACTCCTGACCTCAAGTGATCCGCCCACCTCAGCCTCCCAAAGTATTGGGATTACAGGTGTGTGCCACTGTGCCCAGCCTAAATTTTGTCTTTTTACAACTATATTCCATAACTGGAATAAGAATCTCTATTCTTCAATCGACTTCTTCGAATATTTTCTATTTTTTAATCTTTTTACAGCAGAATTATTTTGAAATTCCTTGCCTTTTTTGTCTGACACATTCTCCTAATAAAAGATAGTTTTATTTTTGTATTAGTCATATTACATATTTCATTGGCAATGCAGATTTTGTTACCAGAACTGATTTTGTTTTGTTTTGTTTTTGAGACAGGGTCTCACCCTGGTTGCCCACTGTCATGGCTCACTGTGGCCTCAACCTCCTGGGCTCAGGTGATCCTCCCACCTCAGCCCCTGAAGTAGCTGGGACTACAAGTGTGTGCCACCATGCCTGGCTACATTTTTTTTTTTTTTTTTTTTTTTTTTTTTTTTGAGACAGAGTCTCGCTAGAGTGCAGTGGCATGATCTTGGTTCACTGCAGTCTCTGCCTCCCAGGTTCAAGCGATTCTCCTGCCTCAGCATCCCAAGTAGCTGGGATTACTGGTGCCTACCACCATGCCTGGCTAATTTTTGTATGTTTAGTAGAGACGGGGTTTCACCATGTTGGCCAGGCTGGTCTCGAACTCCCGACCTCAGGTGATCTGCCTGTCTTCGCCTCCCAAATTGCTGGGATTACAGGTGTGAGCCACCACACCCGGCCACTCCTGGCTACTTTTTTATATTTTTTGTAGAGATGGGGTTTCACCATATTACCCAGGCTAGTCTCAAACTCCTAGACTCAAGCAGTCCACCCGCCTCAGCCTCCCAAAGTGCTGGGATTACAGGTGTGACCCACTGAATTTCTTTATGCCAGAAGGAATGCTGCAGCATCTTTTATGTGTTTTATTCAGTTGATTACAATTTATAGTTTTATGTGCATTTATAGCATATGTGGAATTTTTCTTACTTAGGTATTTGTCTCTCAAGTTATTTCTTCTCATTTTGAAGTTGTTGGTAGTTTCTTTAAAAGTCCAAGGTATATTTAGTAGTCATCGTACATCAGTTCTGTCTGTAATTTTAAAATGGTTCTCTAAGTGATAATCTTCAAAAGCATGAATTTTTAAGACACATGCAAACTTTAAAAATTCATGTTTCAGCTGGGTGCAGTGGCTCATGCCTGTAATTCCAGCACTTTGGGAAGCCAAGGCAGGCGGATCACGAGGTCAAGAGATAGAGATTATCCTAACCAACATGGTGAAACCCCATCTCTACTAAAAATACAAAAATTTGCTGGGCGTGGTGGCATGGGCATGTCCCTGTAGTCCCAGCTACTCAGGAGGCTGAGGCAGGAGAATCGATTGAACCCAGGAGGCAGAGGTTGCAGTGAGCCAAGATTGCACCACTGCACTCCAGCCTGGCAACAGAGCGAGACTCCGTCTCAAAAAAAAAGAAAAATCCATGTTTCAGGCTGGACACAGTGGTTCATGCCTGTAATCCTAGCACTTTTTGGGAGGCCAGGGTGGGCAGATCACTTGAGGTCAGGAGTTGGAGACCAGCCTGACCAACATAGTGAAACCCTGTCTCTACTAAAAATACAAAAATTAGCCAAGTGTAGTGACACATGCCTGTAGTCCTAGCTACTCGGGAGGCTGAGGCAGGAGAATCGCCTGAACCCACAGGAGGCAGAGATTGCAGTGTCCTAAGATTACACCAGTGCACTCCAGCCTAGGCAACAGAGTGAGACTCTGTCTCAAAAAAACAAACAAAAAAAAAGATGAAGCGTAGGAGGGGACTTTGTTGTTGTCATTACCTTATTGTTTTACATTTTGTTTGTTCGTTTGTTCATTTGTTTGTTTTGAGATAGAATCTTGCTGTGTTGCCCAGGCTGGAGCTCAGTGGCATGATCTCAGCTCACTGCAAGCTCTGTCTCCCAGGTGCAAATGATTCTCCTGCCTCAGCCTCTCCTGAGTAGCTGGGATTACAGTCACCCACCACCATGTCTGGCTAATTTTTGTATTTTTACAAAAGTTGGCTCAGTTTGTAATGCCAGGACTAACAGTATATGGAGGACTTCTGTGATAATGCACTTAAAACTCTATCCATTTTTTCCCCTTAATTTTTTTCCTGAAGTTTAAATGTAGTATGGTAGATATTGGGATTTTTATATATGTTAAATGTATTTAATATCTGTAATGTTGGTCATTTAGAAGCAAGCTGAAAGTTTGTTACGTAAAGTAATTTTGTTTTATTTTGTTGAGAAAATGTTAAAATGAAATGGGTCATTTAGATAGTGAGGGAACAAGCCAGCCAACCATTATTTGTTTTTCTTTCTGTAATCATTTATACAGTTATAGAAACATTTAAATCTCTCAAGAGGGCACATATTTTTATTAATAAAATATGCTTGTTTTTTGTTATAAAATACAAGGTAGAGTTGTTCTCATAAATTTGAGCTCTCCTACTTGAGCATATGCTCATTATAAAAGAAAAAATACAAAAATAGTAATATAAACAAAATAAAACTGACTCTTAACCACTTGTAGATAACCACTGTTAATATTTTGGTGATGTATTTTCTTTTTTTTTTTGAAACGGAGTCTGGCTCTGTCACCCAGGGTGGAGTGCAGTTGCACAATCTCAGCTCACTGCAACCTCCATCTCCCAGGTTCAAGCGATTGTCCTGCCTCAGCCTCCCCAGTAGCTGGGACTACAGGCGCATGCCACCACACTTGGCTGATTTTTTGTATTTTTAGCAGAGACGGAGTTTCACCGTGTTAGCCAGGATGGTCTCGATCTCCTAACCTTGTGATCCACCTGCCTCAGCCTCCCGAAGTGCTGGGATTACAGGCATGAGCCACTGCGCCCAGCCTGGTGTATTTTCTTTAGTACTTTTTCTTTAATATATTTGTAATTTTATTGAGATTACAATGTACTTTCAATTTTTATCTTCTCTTCAATTAACAGATTTTCTTCAGTTATTAAGAAAAGTTTATAGATAATATTTTTAATATATGCATAATCTATTGTGTAGCTATACCGTAATTTATTTTACCTCTCTCCGCTCTTAGATATTTGGGTTTAAATATTTTTACTAATAAAATTAATGCTGCGATGATGGGCATTCTGGTGCAAAAAGCGTGTTCTGTGTTTTTCATTGTTTCATCTTGTATTATATTCTTAGAAATGGAATTGCTAGGTCAATGATTGTGTATACTTTTAAGGTTCTTGATGCATACTGCCAAATTGCTTTTTAAAGAGTACTTTTCTAAAAATTTTTTTTCTTTTCTATTGTCATAAACACTCATTCAGGAGATTATGAATGGTAGTTATAATTGAAGTTTAAATTCAAGTTATAATTTAACTCAACAGTAAACACTATTAAATGAAGTTTATTAGAAGACTATATCAAGAAAAAGCTTCGATCGTTATTTGAAATGGAAGTGCACTGGGTTTCACCAATAGGTTTTCCTCTGTTCCCCTAATTCCCAGAGTTGGAAACTCTGGGGCAATCTTACAGGTCATGCTAAGTATACTTTGCTCCAGTGCCCCCTAGTGCTGGTCCTGTGGAAGTAACCTTCATTTTTTCTTTGTAGCAGAAAACATCCTTCTTCCTTCAGCTCCTTCTGGACATATACAAAGACATTTAAAGAGCCAGGCAAATAAGAGTTAGGGCTAAAATGGGCCGGGCATGGTGGCTTACGCCTGTAATCCCAGCACTTTGGGAGGCCGAGGCGGGCAGATCACGAGGTCAAGAGATCAAGACCATCCTGGCCAACATGGTGAAACCCTGTCTCTACTAAAAATACAAAAGTTAGCTGGGCATGGTGGCGCGCGCCTGTAGTTCCAGCTACTTGGGAGGCTGAGGCAGGAGAATCGCTTGAACCCAGGAGGTGGAGGTTGCAGTGAGCCGAGATTATGCCACTGCACTCCAGCTTGGCAACAGAGTGAGACTCTGTCTCAAAAAAAAAAAAAAAAAAAAAGAGGGCTAAAGTAATGCCCTATATTACGTTCTTTGGCCTGCGGATCTAGAATTTATCCTTTTTTTTTTCTCTCCTGGGAGGAGCTGTCCTGCTTTCTATAGTCTTATATTTGTGCTACTCTCTCTGCCTTACCCTGCCTGTTTCTATTCTAGACTGCAATAGGGAGGGCCTGGGCCAAACATCCCTACCTCTGGACCCTCACCCTGTTTCAAATCCTTTATGTCAAAGAAAGTCAATATACCCTAGGTAGCTACAAGTCCAATTATTATTGAGGTATTTAGCTGTAAAATTTGTCCTTCCATCACTGTCTTGACTAAAGGTTCTCCTCTGAAAATTCCAACTTGTTGACCTGCAAACAGACTGGAGAAAAGAGCAGTAAGGGTGAAGGTGGGACTGATAGTGGCCAAGCCCCATGAGTAGACATGTTTAACCTTGCTATCCTTCCCACAAACATGCATTCCTACAAATGTGTTAGAAGTAGGCTCAGATGTGTAAAAATCTACAGGCTGCTTTCTGTAGCTCTTTCTTTCCTCTTCCCTCCCCATTCCTTCAGAATAGCAGTGAGCAAGAGATAGCTCATTAGAGTCCTGGCCCGGAATTCCTGTAATAACAAAATACAGATAGCAACTCCCTATCTGCGGAGTTAGCTGCTTTGAGAGGAAGGGAGTGGGGCCAAGCGTGAGAAATAATAGTGATCCTTGCAGGAACAAATTTTTAGTCGCATGTAACCATTTTATTTCACTTCTTTTCTTAGAGAATCTTTTCCCCCACCTTTTATTTATTGGAAATTCTGTTCCATTAGTTAGTTCTAAGCCTTTCCTTTTGGTCGTTCCATGACTCCAGAGTTGTTCTTTAATACATGTGTTCCTGTTAATATTATGTCCAATCACAAGTGCCTGATTGGCTGGTCTAGAAAAGTTAGAGGAGAAAGATACAGGTCTTGTTTAATATCCGTTTCATGTTCAGCTCCCAGAATATTCATTTAAAAGAATCTGGAATGTAAAAGTAGGTGTCTATTCATACCAAATTCAGAACTTCTCCAAAATTATATTCAACCCAATATTTTAAAATTCTCTGAAAACCAGAAATAAATATCTTCAATTTAGAAAATAACTTACAAGTCATGGTTTCAGCATTCCATTAAGAGTACCATGTTGTGTTTGCAGCCCTATTCCTGAGCCCCTAGATATAGAAGCTTGCTTGCTGGTAGGGAATCCTCTCTTTAAAAATAGCATAAGGGGCCAGGCGCGGTGACTTACCTGTAATCCCAGCAATTTGGGTGGCCAAGGTGGGCAGATCACAAGGTCAGGAGTTCAAGACCAGCCTGGCCCATGTGGTGAAACCCCATCTCTACCAAAAATAGAAAAAATTAGCTGGGCGTGGTGGCGGGCACCTTTAGTCCCAGCTACTCGGGAGGCTGAGGCAGAAGAATCGCTGGAACCCGGGAGGCGGAGGTTGCAATGAGCCAAGATCATGCCACTGCACTCCGGCCTGGGCAACAGAGATGCCATCTCAAAAAAAAAAAAGAAAAAAAAATAGCATAAGGCCAGGTGCGGTGGCTCACACCTATAATCCCAGCACTTTGGGAGGCCAAGACGGGCGGATCACCTGAGGTCAGGAGTTTGAGACCAGCCTGGCCAACATGGTAAAACCCCATCTCTACTAAAAATACAAAAATAACCAGGTGTGGTGGCACACGCCTGTAATCCCAGCTACTTGGAAGGCCGAGGCAGGAGAATTGCTGGAACCCAGGAGGTGGAGGCTGCAGTGAACTGAGATGGCACCATTGCACTCCAGCCTGGGCGACAAAGCAAGAATCCATCTCAAAAAAGAATAATGATAAAAATAAATAAATCCAGCCTGACCAATATGGTGAAACCCCATCTTTACTAAAAATACAGAAAAATTAGCCAAGTGTGGTGGTGTGCGCCTGTAGTCCCAGCTACTCAGGAGGCTGAGACAGGAGAATTGCTTGAACTGGGAGGTGGGGATCCCGCCACTGCACTTTACCCTGGGTGACAGAGTGAGACTCAGTCTCAAAAAAAATTTTTAAATAAATAAATAAATAAATAAATAAATAAAGCATAAGCCTCACTTCTCAGCCTCACTAGCCTCACTAGCCTGTCCCCAGTGAATGCTGTTTTTACTTATTAAGAGACAGTAGCCTCGTTTACAAATATCCAAACTTCTTAAGACATTTAATACTTCATGATCTAAGTAACAAGGCAGGACCAAGATGATTAATTCTAAATAACAAGTATTACAAGTAAAATATGTTTTCACTAAGCTTATCAGAAGCCTAAAACAATATTAAGAATATTTAGACACTTTGGGAGGCCGAGGCAGGAGGATTGGTTGAGGCCAGGAGTTCAAGACCAACTTGGCCAATATAGTGAGATCCCATCTCTATTTTTTAAAGTTATTATATGTAAAAAAAGAATATTTAGACAAAACATAACACTTTCTAGTACAGAGATTTGAGATTTCCTCCACCAAAATTAATGATAAAAGAAGTTTCCTTTCCTGTCAGGTTATTTATTTGAGTAAAAAAGAAATGGGTATCTTATCCTGCTTAATATCCCCTAAGTGGTACAGTAATGCATTTTCCTTACTACAGTAGATTTTTCATTAAAAATTGTTTTTCCTAATAAGTAACAGTTACTAGTTGTTTGTTAAATGACTTCTTGTTGCTTACACAATTTATCTATATAAGTAGCTCCCTGCCAGGTGCGGTGGCTGATGCCTGTAATTTCAGCACTTTGGGAGGCCGAGGTGGGCGGATCTGGAGGCCAGGAGTTCAAGATGAGCCTGACCAACATGGTGAAACCCTGTCTCCACTAAAAATATAAAAATTAGCTGGGCGTGGTGGTACGTGCCTGTAATCCCAGCTACTCAGGAGGCTGAGGCAGGAGAATTGCTTGAACCCAGGAGGCAGAGGTTGCAGTGAGCCAAGATCGCACCACTGCACTCCAGCCTGGGCAACAGAGCGAGACTCCATCTCAAAAAAAAAAAAAAAGCAGCTCCCAGTTCTTCTGTTTCCAGCATTTTTTGTGTGTGTTGGAACATGGTCTTTGGAGTTAAAATTGAGTTTGAATTTTTACTCCACTTCTTACCACCTGTGGCAAGATAAGCAAGGTACTTCACCTTCAGCTTCACTTTCCTGATACATAAAATGAGAATGATACTCACTGCTGGATAGATTTGTTGAGAAGATGAAAGAAGTGTTTGAATTAACAGTAAATGTTATTTTGTTGGCATTAAATCACAGTCCTAATCTTTGTTTTTGTAGTCTTCTCCCCTGCCCAAACCAAAAAACTATTGAACTATTTGCCTGAGGCTATGGGCGTACATAAACATACTTGATGGGTAGTATAGGTTTGGGATACAGCCTGATAGATTTAGTCCTCCATCTGAATTTTTGGGATAATTTGGGAATTCAAGTCTCTCACTTTGGTCCTAACAGTCACTGCTTTTCCCCTGTTCCTCTGACTCCTTCTTTAGCTTCCTTCATCTTTGTATACTACAGGAAAGAAATCAGAAGATGTTTTGGAACTACAGTAGGCAGCTTAAGGGTTCCTGGATCATAAGTGGATTAGCCTTTGAGGCAATGGCAGGAGTCAGCAGGTGGGGATTCAGATCGCCAAGAGCAGCAACAACACTGAAAACTAGGTATTATATTTGGGGTTTAAATATCCAATAGTCGTTTTATTGTATATTCACAAAAGTTGCACACTCTCCCCCTATCCCTCTGAAGAAAGTTGCCAGTAGCAATTACTCTTACAAGAAAACAATCTCAGAAATACAGCATAGTGTTTACCTTTCTACAAGGGTGGGGCCTTTTGTGTCTTGTTCTTTTTGTCACTTGTTCCAAGTGAATGAATTTAGTTCTGTTTTATATATAGTATGGATAATGACTTAATTCAGGTGAAAAGTAATTTAATGAGCCTTGTTATATATTAGTCACTGTGGTAGGTACAAAGAAACATAATACAGTTTGTCTACAAAGATCTTTATAGCTCAGAACAGGCTCAGCAGACTTCAGACCATGGGCCAAATCTGACCTGATGTGTTTTTGTAAATGATGTTTTATTGGAACAAAACCATGCTCATTCATTTATGTACTATCTAGGACTACTTTCATGCTACACTGACAGTTAAGTAGTTGGATCCAGACCGTATGGACTGCAAAGCCTAAAATATTTACTATCTGATCCTTAACACAAAAAGTTTGCCAACCAGTGGCCTAATAAGTTAACTTCTTGGCCTTGTTTACCAAACTTTGTCAGTTAGAAAAACGTATTTGCCTATTCTGGGTAAGCAGAAGTTTAGTTTTGTGCTTTCTTTTCTTCATGAAAATTGATCACTAAATTTTTAGCAGGCTTTATTTTTGTATTCGGAGAATTTTTATCTGGTCTAGGTCCTTGTTTTGCTACTTTACTGTTTATTTCTGCCCATTCCAAAAATCTATATTTGTCAGATAATGTTGAGCTAAAGTTTTATGTGTTTACTAATTAGTTTTTCCATGGCTTCATTTTCTGTGATTATGTTAACAGTATTTCATAGTTATGGATGAAAACACAACTAAATTTGGTTCTCCACTAGCCACGTAAAATTTTGGAACAAAGCCTGGGCAACATGGTGGTACCTGGTCTCTACAAAAAAATACAAAAAAAAAAAAAAAAATTAGCTAGGTGTAGTGGTGTGTGCCTGTAGTGCTGGCTACTATTGTGGAAGAAAATTAAAAGGAATCACACATTTAAAATCTATATACTTCTGTTTTTGTGTGTATAGGAATTAAACTCCCTTACCTTTCCTCACTGACTGTAATCATATAGTTTGCTGTTATGGGTCAGTCTACGTTTAAAGATCTTTTTTCTTCCTCAGATGTCAAATTTGAGCCTTTGTGCCTTTAGGAAAGCTTCTTTCTAATATAGCTTATATGATAAATTCACCATCTTAATTGTGCCTTCCATATTTGGGGTTCTTCATTGTTGATATCTTGCTGACAAGACTGTATTTTATTTTATTTTTATTTATTTATTTTTGCGACAAAGTCTCACTCTGTTGCCCAGGCTGGAGTGCAATGGCGCGATCTCAGCTCACCAAAACCTCCGCCTCCTGGGTTCAAGCAATTCTCCTGCCTCAGCCTCCTGAGTAGCTGGGATTACAGGCATGCACCACCACCACGCCCAGCTATTTTTTTTGTATTTTTAGTAGAGACGGTGTTTCACCATATTGGCCAGGCTGGTCTCGCACTCCTGACCTTGTGATCCGCCTGCCTCGGCCTCCCAAAGTGCTGGGATTATAGGCGTGAGCCACTGCGCCCGGCCAAGACTGTATTTTAAAAACGTCAACTTAATTTGTTGAAAGACGTTTCTCTTCTTGGCCAAGCATGGTGGCTAATGCCCGTAAGCCCAGCACTTTGAGAGGCTGAGGTGGGAGGATTGTTTGAGCCCAGGAGTTCAAAGTCAGCCTGAGCAACATATCAAGACCTTGTCTCTACAAAAAATATAAAATTAGCCCAGGTGTGGTAGCACACATCTATATTCCCAGCCGCTTGGGAGGCTGAGACAAGAGGATCACTTGAGCCCAGGAGGTCAAGACCGCATTGAGCTATGATTGTGCCACTGCACTCCAGCCTGAGAGACATAGTGAGACCCTGTCTCTTTAAGAGGTTTCTCCTCTTATCTTGGTTAGTAGATCACTGATAAACTGAAACTATTTTAGCCCTTTTATATATGGGTATATGTAGGTTTCAGTCTTCTAATTCTCGGTTTCACTAGATCTACCAGGAAGCTAAAACCTTAGCCAATCTAATAAAGCTACTTGCAAAATGCATACAAAATATAACCAAGATATCATGATTTACATCTCAGTGTGATCTTACTCCTCGAGGCATCTGAATTCCTTTCCGCAGCTACTCTAGGAAAAAGTTGGTTTTCTGTAGAGACAGGGTCTCACTCTGTTGCTCAGGCCAGAGTGCAGTGGCACGGTCATAGCTCACAGCAGCCTCAATCTCCCAGGCTCAAGAGTTCCTCCCGCCTCAGTCTCCTGAGTAGCTGGGACTATAGTAGGTGCATGTCACCACACCTAGCTGATATATTGTAGAGACAGGTCTTGTTTTGTTGCCCAGGCTGTTCTTGAACTCCTGGCCTCAAGCGTTCTTCCTGCCTCCCCCTCCCAAAGTACTGGGATTATAGGTGTGAATTGCCCCACCTAGCCAGAAAAAGTGCTTTTGATGCCATGCTGCTTTCTAAAAATAAGATATAATATTGGTTTCATTTAGGAAAAAGAAATTTGAAAGGAAGCATCAATATAAGGACATTTTATATGAACTAAGAGAAGTGAGATAAAATAGCATAGATGACTCTTCTGTATTCACCCATTAGCTTCAGTTCCCACTCCTATAATCCAGGTAATCTGACTAGAAAGGGGATTTGTGGAAGTAAAATTCCATTGTATTTTAGTTTCTTAAAGTGACAGTTTGTATAATCAGCATATCTTGTTCTTGTATTATTCTTTTTCAGTGTCTAGTGAGTTAACTGGCTTTTTTATATATAAATATATTTGAGTAATTCAACTTTCAAATTTCTTACTTACTTTTTTTTTTTTTTCCTTGAAATGGAGTCTCACTCTGTTGCCCAGGCTGGAGTGCAGTGGCGTAATCTCAGCTTACTGCAACCTCCGCCTCCCAGGCTCAAGTGATCCTTCTGTCTCAGCCTCCAGAGTATGGGACTAAAGGCGTACGCCACCACGTCTGGCTAATTTTTTGTATTTTTGGTAGAGATGGGGTTTCACCTGTTTGGCCAGGCTGGTATCAAACTCTTGACCTCAAGTGATCCACCCACCTTGGCCTCCCAAAGTGCTAAGATTACAGGTGTGAGCCACCACGGCTGGCCTCAAATTTCTTTTTTTTTTTTTTTCTTTTTCTTTTGGAGACGGAGTCTTGCTCTGTTGCCCAGGCTGGAGTGCAATGGTGCAATCTTTGCTCACTGCAACCTACGCCTCCAAGGTTCAAGCAGTTCTCCTGTCTCAGCCTCCGGAGTAGCTAGGACTACAGACATGTGCCACCACACCCGGCAGTTTTTGTATTTTTATTAGAGACGGGGTTTTGCCATGTTGGCCAGGCTGGTCTCGAACTCCTGACCTCGGGTGATCCACTCACCTCAGCCTCCCAAAGTGCTGAGATAACAGGCGTGAGCCACCACACCCAGCCAAATTTCTTACTTTCATAATGCTGCCTGTCTCTGCAAGTTGCCACATATTAATTTTATCATATTAAAGAGTCATTATAGCATACTGGTTAAGACCACAGTCTGGAGGCAGACTGCTTTTGTTATTTCACTCTGCTACTTAATGGTTGTGTGTCTTTGGGCCTGTTGCTTAACATCTCTGTGCCTGTTTCTTTTTTTTTTTTTTTTTTTTTTTTGAGACGGAGTCTTGCACTGTTGCCCAGGCTGGAGTGCAGTGGCGCGATCTTGGCTCACTGCAAGCTCTGCCTCCTGGGTTCATGCCATTCTCCTGCCTCAGCCTCCTGAGTAGCTAGGACTACAGGCGCATGCCACCATGCCCAGCTAATTTTTTGTACTTTTAGTAGGGACGGGGTTTCACCGTGTTAGCCAGGATGGTCTCCATCTCCTGACCTCGTGATCCGCCCACCTCGGCCTCCCAAAGTGCTGGGATTACAGGTGTGAGCCACCGCACCTGGCCGTGCCTGTTTCTTTATACGTAAAGTGGGAGTGATAATACCAATACCTATCACAGTTGTAAGGATCAGTTGTTAATCTGTGAAAAATTTAGATTAGTGCCTGGCAAGTAGTAAGTGTGGATAAATGTTAACTTTTATTATTATTGCATTCTGGCCCAGATAAAATGAAGTAAGTTAAGCATATTTACTTTTTTTCATAATGAATTACAGCTATTATAGCAGATGAGAAGTGACAGTATCCATAATATGAGGAATGTAACTTTTTTCAAATTAAAAAGCAGTGATTTATATTTTAAAAGAATTCATAGTAAATGTGCTAATTTTCACCTATTTAGAACAAGCTCTTATAATTTGCCCTATTCCAAATCTTTTTATATTTCTTTTTCTTTTTCTCTTGAATATTATCTGTTGTTCTTTAAGGGGCATTAAGACTAAAGCTAACTCTATGAGACTTCTTCGTTTTCTTACTATTGGAGTCTTAAATTGGCAAATCCTGAACTAATTTTAAAATCTTGATATAACACCCTGAAAATTTATAGATACTTACTATCACATGACCCAGTAATGGCAGCCTTCCTCAACTTGAGCAAAATCACAGTCTTGGAAATCATAATTCCCACTACTTAAATGAAATGAAATATAGTAACAGGCCAACATCATGAAGTGGATGAATAAAAGCACTGAGTTCTGAAATTTTCAGGAACCTAAATTCTCTTCCCAACTGTTCAAAGGATTTACTCTAAGAGATTAGCTAACTTTGTTAAGTATACAATATCTGTGCTCATTTACCCAAATCTGTCAGTATGTATAATTCTCTCAGTGGAATACAGTTACAATTAAATTAACTTTCTTGAGCACTCAAATAATATTTAGTTTGCATCCAAATCTAGGCCAAACTTTATTGCTAAAGAAGGTCTTTAGTCCATCCCCATTGGAAACAAGAGGAAAAAATAACAATAAAGAAAGCCTGGCCAGGCGTGGTGGCTCATGCCTCTAATCCCAGCACTTTGGGAGGCCGAGACGGGTGGATCACCTAAGGTCAGGAGTTCGAGACCAGCCTGGTCAACATGGCGAAACCCTGTCTCTACTAAAAATACAATAAAAAAAACAGTAGCTGGGCGTGGCAGTGGGCACCTGTAATCCCAGCTTTTCGGGAGGCTGAGGCAGGAGAATCGCCTGAACCCAGGAGGCAGAGGTTGCAGTGAGCCGAGATAGCGCCATTGCACTCCAGCCTGGGCAATAAAAGCAAAACTCTGTCTCAAAAAAAAAAAAAAAGAAAGCCTTTAATTTCTTCTGTTTCCTTGGTTGTTTCACATTTCCATTGTCTCTTAAAATACTACTGTTAATTAGTTCATCAGTAGATTGCTTACTTATTTGTGGTATTAAATGTACTACTCTTCAGATGTTTTGGGAAGTAATCATTTTACATAAGACACATTTGCTTTGTGCTCAACCTTTAAAGGAATCTTTTGCCTCCAACTCCTAAGATGGCTGATTCCCTAGACTTTCTTACATACTAATCAAGAAATCTGAGGGAGTAAAGGAACATTAGTAACTCCTAGCATCATTTCTTAAAAACCCAATAATTATTTATTGTTTGATGAAATGAGGACATTATAAGTTGCCCCTAGGATTGTGGTAAACATCCATATTAAGTATACCAACATTTCGTTCAGTAACTATTTATTAAATATCTACTATATGCAAAGCACTAATTTAGGTACTAACAGTGGAACAGTGTTCCTTTGAATACTGGAAGGTTTACAAGTTGACAGCTATCTGTTCTCATTTGAGTTTCCTAGAGTTAATTTAGCAGAATCAGAGTAACATAGAGCCTCAGAATACCTAGTCAACTCTCTTGTTTATAGATTTTAAAAATCTTTAATCCCGAGATGTAAAATAATTTTTCTGAGATCATATAGCTAGTTAATAGCATTGCTTGCTTTTTGTTCTTTTAGTTACTTTTCATTCAGCAAACATTCTCAAATCTTTTCTATTAAAAAGGTCAAGAGTGACCAAAAAAAATCCATCAACCTTAAAAGACTTCTATCAGCCCCATCCTATTTTTCACTGACTCTTTATAATCATACTTTTTTGAAAGAGTTAACTTCTTCCTTATCTTCCTTTCATCTCACTGCAGTCTGACTCAGCACTCATAACTCCATTGAAAGTGTTCTCCCCAAGGTTACCCACAGTTTCATAATTGCTATATCCCTGGGGCACTTTTAATCCTTATCTCTCATCTCTCTGTGGCGTTTGTCATTGTTAATTATTCATTTTTTTAATGTTTTCTTACCTCCGGGATATCATATTCTCCTGGTTTTATTTCTACTTCTCAAATAATTTCTTAGATTTCTTCATAAGCTCTTCTTCATCATTCATCTTTCAAATATTGGTATTTCCCAGGATACTTGCTGTCACCTTTCTCTGTGTATTCTCCTTGAGCAGTCTCATCCACTTCTGACACATCTGTTGCTATCTAAATGCTGAAGACTTCCAAATCCTTATTCTTACTCAAATTCTTTCTCTTGGGCTTTGAACTCACATACGCAGCTGCCTACTAGACATCTTCAAGATATCTATTAGGGATCTCAAAATCATCATCTCTAAAATTTAACTATTACTAACTGCATTTGTTCCTATGTTTCTTTCTTTTTTTTTTTTTTTTTGAGACAGGGTCTTACTCTGTCTCCCAGGCTGGAGTGCAGTGGCACAATCAATCTCAGCTCACTGCAACCTCTGCCTCCTGGGTTCAAGCGATTCTCTTGCCTCAGCTTCCTGAGTAGTTGGGATTACAGGCGCCCACCACCACACCCGGCTCATTTTTGTATTTTTAGTAGAGACTGGGTTTCACCATGTTGCCCAGGCTGGTCTTGAACTCCTGACCTCAGGTGATCTGCCAACCTCAGCCTCCCAAAATGCTCGGATTACAGGCGTGAGCCATCATGCCTGGCCTGTTCCTGTGTTTTTTATCTTGATGACTTAATACCACAATTCCTCTAGTAGGCAGCTCCCTAGAAATTAAGGAGTAATCATCAACAGCCTCTACCCGATTGCTCCCTAAATTCTATCAGTTCTACTGCTTTATCTTTCATCTATCCATATCTTTAGAGCCAATATATTATTTTCAGGCCCTCATTCTAAATTACCCCTGGCTGGGCACGGTGGCTCACGCCTGTAATCCTAGCACTTTGTGAGGCCGAGACTGGCGGATCACGAGGTCAGGAGATCAAGACCATCTTGGCCAACATGGTGAAACCCCATATCTACTAAAAATACAAAAATTAGCCGGGTATGGCAGCACACACCTGTAGTCCCAGCTACTCAGGAGGCTGAGGCAGCAGAATTGCTTGAACCCGGGAGACAGAGGCTGCAGTGGGCTGAGATCGCACCACTGCACTCCAGCCTGGGTGACAGAGTGAGACTACATCTCAAAAAAAAAAAAAAACAAACAAATCCTATGGCCTTTGTTAATATGCAATAAAATACACAGTAATGATTAAGAACATGGACTTTAGAGTCAGACAGCCCCACGTTTGGATCCTTGCTCTGTCACTTAGCATCCTATGGGTGCTGTGAATATCAGTTTTCTTGTCTGTAAAACAGGAATATTACCATTTACTTTGTAGGGTGATGGTGAAATGTAAATTTATAGTCCTGGGAACACAGTATGTGGTACATATCAGCTCTCAACGAAAGATGTGACTACTCTAACTGGCCTATTCCACATCATTCTCCATTGTGTTTAGAATATGATTCATTTACACAAAATTTTAGCACTCTCATGCTAAAAATCCTTCTTAAGTAGTTCCTTATTGCCAGCAGGACAATATTCAAATGATTTAATGTGATATTTTAAATGGTCTATGTAAATGCAAATGGTTTTATTCTTCTTTAGCTTTTTTTCTTGCTGCTGTCTTCCCTATTTATACTCCAGCTACAATAAATTAACAGTTCCTCAAAAGCACCTCTGCACTTTTTTTTTTTTTTTTTTTTTTTTTTGAGATAGAGTCTTGCTCTATTGCCCGGGCTGGGGTGCAGTGGCGCAATCTCGGCTTACTGCAACCTCTGCCTCCCAGATTCAAGCCATTCTCCTGCCTCAGCCTTCCAAGTAGCTGGGATTACAGGCGTGCACTACCACACGTGGCTAATTTTTCTATTTTTAGTAGAGACAGGGTTTCATCATGTTGGCCAGACTGGTCTCGAACTCCTGACCTCAGGTGATCTGGCTGTCTCAGCCTCCCAAAGTGCTGGGATTACAGGCGTGAGCCACCGCACCCAGCCACCTCTGCTTTTTTGAATATCTGTGCCTTACCTGGAATACCTTTTTCTGTAGCTAGATTATTTTTCTCCTTCAGGACTCAGCTTACATGTTATCTTCTTTGGGAACTCTTCCATGACTACTTTTGACTCTGAGTTAACATTTTCCAACATGGGGCCCGTGTTTTCTCCTACCATAGCACTCCTTACACTATATTGCAGTTGCCTGTTCCCTTATCTGTTTCCCTCAGTGTATTTTGAATGTTTAAAATTAAAGAAGTTTCAGGAATGTTGAAGTTTAGTTATTAGATATTTATCTGCAGAAACATGAAAAGTTCTCAAGAGGGTGTCCTTTTTACTTCTCTCCACAAGATGAACTCGCTCCTTCTTCCACATACTATACTCATGTTAGCAAAAGAAAATATGTGTGTAATTTTTGAAGTGTCATTATTTGGGATGTAAAGATCCCCAAAAAGACTGAGTGCTGTCATCTGTATAAAATAGAGTGGCTTAAAGAGTTTTAGCTGAGTACTTTTTAAGTGTTTCTACATTAGCCTTTGCTCAGGTAATTAGTCTTCATTACTGTTTTAAATGTTGGCATCTGCATGTGTCCTACTCATTAGTCAGTGAGAAGAATATGAGCTCTTATATCAGATAGTCCTAGTTTCAACCCCTCGCTAATAATTACTGTTTCTTAGGATCAATGTAAATGTTAAACTATATAATAGTAAGCCCTTAAACCAGTGCCTGGTGGGTTGTAAGCACTCGATAAATTTAAAATATTTTAAGCCAGGGTCTTGCTCTGTCACCCAGGCTGGAATGCAGTGGCCCAATTATGTCTCACTTCAGCCTCGACCCCATGGGCTCAAGTGATCTTCCTGCCTCAGCCTCCCCAGTAACTCGGACTACAGGCATGCTCCACCATGTGCAGCTAATTTTCTGGGTTGCCCACGCTGGTCTCAAACTCTTGGATTCAAGCAATCCTCTCACCTGTACCTCCCAAAGCACTGGGATTGCAGGCATGAGCCACTGCACTTGACTTGAAATTTCCTTTTGGACTTTTCAAATGTTCCTTATGGAATCTTATCCGGCCATCTAATTAAATCTATTTACCCATCCAACCTTAGATTAAAGCCCATCCTCCTATGAAGATTTCTCCAACTTTGCTAGTTAGAGTTAATACAATAACTGAACACTTCATCTCTGTAATTGGTCTGTCTGCTAGAATGTTAACTATTTGAGGGCATGGCACTGTCTTAAATTTATCTTTCTTCCCCTGACATTGTGCAGAGTGCTGAGATATAAGAGAAATTCAGTACACATTTGTTGCCTAATTGAGTTTTTTCAGTGTGCTGCTCTGCTGCCTCACTTTACTAGCAGTAATGTGTGTCACAGGAATGACTAGCAATTTTAATCAACCTAAGTAAACCATATTTATAAAGGAAATCTGTTGAAAACAATCATACTGAGTATTCCATAGCTAACTATAACTGTTTTAGAGTGTCAGTGTCACTGCCCCTTCTATTAGGACAGATAACTAAGAAATGACTACATTAAATGGTTCCCAACATTAAATTTGGTTATATGAATTTCCTTGAGAATAAACCAGTTTTGCTATTTTCCACTTACTGTTTCTTCTAGATCAGTTTTTTATGATCCTGTAATTCACGCTTGCAAATTTGAATGTGTCTTACAGGAGGATTTGTTGGTATTGAGGAAAACGGTGAAATCCTTTTTGGCTGTTTGCCAGCAGTGCCTGTCTAATGTTAATACTCCAGTGAAAGAACAGGTAAGAAATTATCAGTAAGAGCTCTCAATAAAATCAACTCAAATACATTAATGAACATTAAGAAGATACAGTTTTTTTATGGCAGTTTTTGTACACATGTTCATTCCTAACATTTACTGGACCTGAAACAAGACTGTAGATGTGTGAATTTATGTTATAAAGCAAGCTAACAAACTTATTATATAATATACATTCTTTCCTTTTACTTTCACAAGTATACTGTCATCAGCTGGAAGGGCAGGTTGAAATGTAGACACTTTTTTTTTTTTTTTTGAGACAGAGTCTCGCTCTGTTGCCCAGGCTGGAGTGCAGTGGCGCAATCTCGGCTCACTGCAACCTCTACCTCCCAGGTTCACGCCATTCTCCTGCCTCAGCCTCCCGAGTAGCTGGTACTACAGGCACCCGCCACTGCGCCCAGCTAATTTTTTGTATTTTTAGTACAGACGGGGTTTCACCATGGTCTCGATCTCCTGACCTCATGATCAGACCGCTTTGGCCTCCCAAAGTGCTGAGATTACAGGCGTGAGCCACCGTGCCCGTCTGAAATGTAGACTTTTTGACTCCTAAGAATTGACACCAGAATGGCTGGGCACAGTGGCTCACGCCTGTAATCCCAGCACTTTGGGAGGCCGAGGCGGGCAGATCACAAGGTCAAGAGATCAAGACTATCAAACCCCGTCTCTACTAAAAATACAAAAAAAAAATTAGCAGGGCATGGTGGCAGGCGCCTGTAACCCCAGCTACTTGGGAGGCTGAGGCAGGAGAATCGCATGAACCCGGGAGATGGAGGTTGCAGTGAGCCGAGATCGCGCCATTGCACTCCAGCCTGGGCAGAAAGAGTGAAACTGTCTCAAAAAAGATTAAAAAAAAGAATTCTACACCAGAATATTGAGGGTCTTGGGGAGCTGACATATGACATACCCTTTTATCATCTTACCTTCAGCTCCTTCCCATACCAGTTAAGAGTTTCTCACACATGCATGCCAACATTTTAGCCCCACATCTTGAAACTCTGTCAATACCACCCTCCCAAACAGCTGCCCATTCACCACCCAGGGGCCTAGTAGTATGTACATTGGGTATGCAGTATGCCTAGAGAAGAGGCCTTTGCAGGCTCAGACAACAGGATCAAGACTGTAGGGCAAGGAGTCTCTGAGTCCCTATACTTGGACAGTGGTGTAGAAGTGGGGTTTGGTAAGCAGGTGGGTATATCCTGTTGGTCTGATAGATTCCTCATCTCTTGTAGAGGGGCACAGCCCAAAGAGGGTCAGGGTGGGCCAGGGAAGTACTGTTTCCATGATATGATTTTGTAAACTATTTTTTAAATTAGACTGTTGTATTGGGGAGTACATCTGTGTAAAACAGAATGTGTATTTTCCATACTATTTCTTATTTTGATATTGGGCTAGAGTCAGTTAATGTGGTGAAAGAGTACAGTATTACTTATCCTTTGCTGTCTCTTACAAATAGTGACAAGTATCTTTATTGAGTTATCAGCATTTAACTTAAAATGGAAACAGAGATGGTCTTCCCTAAACCTTATTCTTTAAATCTTCAGAACACTACTTATGGAGAATACCCAGCTCTGCCATTTATTTTATTTTATTTTGTTTTGTTATTTATTTATTTAGGTTATTTATTTATTTATTTATTTATTTTGAGACGGAGTCTCCCACTGTTGCCCGGGCTGGTGTGCAGTGGCTTGATATCGGCTCGCTGCAACCTCCACCTCCTGAGTTCAAGCAATTCTGCTTTCTCAGCCTCCCAAGTAGCTGGGATTACAGGTGCCCGTGACCACGCCTGGCTAATTTTTTTGTATTTTTAGGAGATATGGGTTTCACTGTGTTGGGCAGGCTGGTCTCAAACTCCTGACCTCATGATCTGCCTGCCTCAGCCTCCCAAAGTACTGGGATTACAGGTGTGAGCCACTGCACCTGGCCCAGCTCTGCCATTTAAACCCCAAATCCAGTGTTTCTGCATCAGACCTGCTTGGTGATGTCCAAAACTATGGCCTGCTGGTTAAAAAAGTATTCCCCCTGGATTCTCTGTATGCTGCCTTTTTTTCAAATGGCTCTTTCTAAATACCTGAGTATATTTCATGGTTGTGCTGTCAGGGCATAAACTGCCAAGACTCTTGCTGCAGTTGGACAACCAGATATACAGTTATCCCAAACCAAATGCCAAAATTATCTTTTCCCATAGAAGTCAGCTTTGGATGGGGCAGTGTTAGTGGATTGTTTGGAAGTTTCAGAGCCCTCAATTACCCCACAACAAAATCTTTCTATTGTAATAAACTGATCAGACCCATTTATTTCACTCAATCCATTAAATAGGGCAAATTTGGCAGCATACCTATAATGTGTACAAATGTATTCAATGTCTCTTTATATAATTAAATTTGTTTGGAGGCTTTATTAGATACTGGTTTTTATATGAATGGTTTTCTAATACAGTCATGCACCACTTAACAACAGGGATACATTGTGAGAAAGGTGTTGTTAGGCAATTTCATCATTGTATGACCATCATAAGAGTATATTTACACAAACAAATGGTATTGCCTACCACATGCCTATGCTCTATGGTATATTCTATTCCTCTTAAGCTACGATCCTGTACTGTATAATACTATACTGAGTAGTATAGATAATTATAATACAACTGGTATTTGTATATCTAAACATATCTAAAATACAGTATAAAAGATTTAAAAATGGTATACTTACCATAAGAATGGAAGTAGCTCTGAGTGAGTAAGTAAGTGAGTGAGTGAGTGAGTGAGTGGTGAGTGAATAGGAAGGCCCAAGACATTACTATACACTACTGTAGACTCTATATGTACCATACACTTAGACTATACTAAATTAATTAAAATATTTTTCTTTCTTCAATAATAAATTAACCGTATCATACTATAATTCTTTTTCTTTGTAAACTTTTTAATTTTTTTAACTTTTAAACTCTTTTGTAATAATACCTAACACACAAACACATTAAACAGCTGTACAAAATTTTTTTTTTTTTTTTTTTTGTTGAGATGGAGTTTTGCTCTTGTTGCCCAGGCTGGAGTGCAGTGGCACAATCTCAGGTCACCCCAACCTCCACCTCCCATGTTCAAGCGATTCTCCTGCCTCAGCCTCCCTAGTAGCTGGGATTACAGGCGTGCACCACCACACCTGGCTAATTTTGTATTTTTAGTAGAGATGGGATTTCTCCATGTTGGTCAGGCTGGTCTCAAACTCCCAACCTCAGGTGATCCTCCCACCTTGGCCTCCCAAAATGCTAGGATTACAACTGTGAGCCACCGTGCCTGGCCAAAATATTTTTTTTCTTATATCTTTATTCTAGAAGCTTTTTTCTATTTATTTTTTAAGACAGAGTCTCGCTTTGTCACCCAGGCTGGAGGGCAGTGGTGTGATCTTGGCTCACCGCAACCTCTGTCTCCTGGGTTCAAATGATTCTCATGCCTCAGCCTCCCAACATAATTGGGATTACAGGCGTGTGGCTACCGTGCCTGGCTAATTTTTGTATTTTTTAGTAGAGATGGGGTTTCACCATGTTGCCAAGCTAGTCTCAAACTCCTGGCCTCAAGAAATCCACCTACCTCAGTCTCCCAAATTACTGGTATTAACAGGCATGAACCATTGCATCCAGCCTATTTAATTAAAAAAAAAAAACATTTTTGTTAAAAAATAAGAAACAGGCCAGGCGTGGTGGCCCATGCCTGTAATCCCAGCACTTTGGGAGGCTGAGGTAGGTGGATCACCTGAAGTCAGGAGTTGGAGACCAGCCTGACCAATATGTTGAAACCCCATCTCTACTAAAAATACAAAAAAATTAGCTGGGCTTTGTGGCATGCACCTGTAGTCCTAGCAACTTGAAAGGCTAAGACAGGAGAATGGCCTGAACCCGGGAGGCAGAGGTTGCAGTGAGCCAAGATCGCGTCACTGCACTCCAGCCTGTTAGAAATGGGTAAGTTCTTCAAAGATTATAAAAAGTCACAATTTCTTACCATAAGATTGCTATCCACTATTAGTGTGTGTGTGTGTGTAAGTGTGTGTGTATCCCAAATCAGCTGTCCTACCTTCCTCCAGCATTGACAGAACTAGACAAGCCCCAGCCCATAGTGCATGCCATTCCTTATTTGGAGATGCTTCCTTAACTATCCCTGGGCAACTTCCTTTTCTTTCTTTGTTCTATCCCCCTTACCTAATAAAGTTTTAAACTAATAACCGGTTGGGTAAAGTAAAATGTGAGGTCCTATTTCAACCAATGGAAACTGGACACAGCAGTAGGGTAGACGTGTCAGTCTCCTTTGTTTGGTGTGCTTTCGTGGCTGGACAGCTATTGAGTAGCACCCTTTCTGCAGAAAGTAAAGCTTGCCTTTACTTGCATTGTTCATTTGTTTCATCATTTGTTCCCATGTTAATTCTGTTTTTCGTGACACCAAAAACTTCATACCCAACAAGCCTGGGTAACAGAGCGGGACACTGTCTTAAGAGCTCCTGAAGGAAGCACTAAACATGGAAAGGAACAACCGGTACCAGCTACTGCAAAAACATGCCAAAATGTAAAGACCATCAAGGCTAGGAAGAAACTGCATCAACTAATGAGCAAAATAACCAGCTAACATCATAATGACAGGATCAGATTCACACATAACAATATTAACCTTAAATGTAAATGGGCTAAATGCTCCAATTAAAAGACACAGACTGGCAAATTGGATAAAGAGTCAAGACCCATCAGTGTGCTGTATCCAGGAAACCCATCTCATGTGCAGAGACACACATAGGCTCAAAATAAAGGGATGGAGGAAGATCTACCAAGCAAATGGAAAACAAAAAAAGGCAGGGGTTGCAATCCTAGTCTCGGATAAAACAGACTTTAAACCAACAAAGATGAAAAGACACAAGGCCATTACATAATGGCAAAAGGATCAAGTCAACAAGAAGAGCTAACTATCCTAAATATATATGCACCCAATACAGGAGCACCCAGATTCATGAAGCAACTCCTTAGTGACATACAAAGAGACTTTAGACTCCCACACAATAATAATGGGAGACTTTAACACCCCACTGTCAACATTAGACAGATCAACGAGACAAAGTTAAAAAGGATATCTAGGAATTGAACTCAGCTCTGCACCAAGTGGACCTAATAGACATCTACAGAACTCTCCACCCCAAATCAACAGAATATACATTCTTTTCAGCACCACACCACACCTATTCCAAAATTGACCACATAGTTGGAAGTAAAGCACTCCTCAGCAAATGTAAAAGAACAGAAATTGTAACAAACTCTCTCTCAGACCACAGTGCAATCAAACTAGAACTTAGGATTAAGAAACTCACTCAAAACCGCTCAACTACATGGAAACTGAACAACCTGCTCCTGAATGACTACTGGGTACGTAATGAAATGAAGGCAGAAATAAAGATGTTCTTTGAAACCAACGAGAACAAAGACACAACATGCCAGAATCTCTGGGACACTTTCAAGGCAGTGTGTAGAGGGAAATTTATAGCACTAAATGCCCACAAGAGAAAGCAGGAAAGATCTAAAATTGACACCCTAACATCACAATTAAAAGAACTAGAGAAGCAAGAGCAAGCACATTCAAAAGCTAGCAGAAGGCAAGAAATAACTAAGATCAGAGCAGAACTGAAGGAAATAGAGACACAAAAAACCCTTCAAAAAATCAATGAATCCAGGAGCTGGTTTTTTGAAAAGATCAACAAAATTGATAGACTGCTAGCAAGACTAATAAGAAGAGAGCAGAATCAAATAAATGCAATAAAAAATGACAAAGGGGATATCACCACCGATCCTACAGAAATACAAACTACCATTAGAGAAAACTATAAATACCTCTACACAAATAAACTAGAAAATCTAGAAGAAATGGATAAATTCCTCGACACATACACCCTCCCAAGACTAAACCAAGAAGAAATTGAATCTCTGAATAGACCAATAACAGGCTCTGAAATTGAGGCAATAATTAATAGCTTACCAACCAAAAAGAGTCCAGGACCAGATGGATTCACAGCCGAATTCTACCAGAGGTACAAGGAGGAGTTGGTACCATTCCTTCTAAAACTATTCCAATCAATAGAAAAAGAGGGAATCCTCCCTAACTCATTTTATGAGGCCAGCATCATCCTGATACCAAAGCCTGGCAGAGACACAACAAAAAAAGAGAATTTTAGACCAATATCCTTGATGAACACTGATGCAAAAATCCTCAATAAAATACTGGCAAACTGAATCCAGCAGCACATCAAAAAGCTTATCCACCATGAACAAGTGGGCTTCATTCCTGGGATGCAAGGCTGGTTCAACATACGAAAATCAGTAAACGCAATCCAGCATATAAACAGAACCAAAGACAAAAACCACATGATTATCTCAATAGATGCATTAAAGGCCTTTGACAAAATAACAACCCTTCATGCTAAAAACTCTCAATAAATTAGGTATTGATGGGACGTATGTCAAAATAATAAGAGCTATCTATGACAAACCCACAGCCAATATCATACCGAATCGGCAAAAACTGGAAGCATTCCCTTTGAAAACTGGCACAGGACAGGGATGCCCTCTCTCACCACTCCTATTCAACATAGTGTTGGCAGTTCTGGCCAGGGCAATCAGGCAGGAGAAGGAAATAAAGGGCATTCAATTAGGAAAAAAGGAAGTCAAATTGTCCCTGTTTGCAGATGACAGGATTGTATATTTAGAAAACCCTGTAGTCTCAGCCGAAAATCTCCTTAAGCTGTTAAGCAACTTCAGCAAAGTCTCAGGATACAAAATCAGTGTGCAAAAATCACAAGCATTCTTATACATCAATAACAGACAAACAGAGAGCCAAATCATGAGTGAACTCCCATTCACAATTGCTTCAAAGAGAATAAAATACCTAGGAATCCAACTTACAAGGGATGTGAAGGACCTTTTCAAGGAGAACTACAAACCACTGCTCAATGAAATAAAAGAGGATACAAACAAATGGAAGAAAATTCCATGCTCATGGGTAGGAAGAATCAATATCGTGAAAATGGCCATACTGCCCAAGGTAATTTATAGATTCAGTGCCATCCCCATCAAGCTACTTTCTTCACAGAATTGGAAAAAACTACTTTAAAGTTCATATGGAACCAAAAAAGAGCCCGCATCGCCAAGTCAATCCTAAGCCAAAAGAACAAAGCTGGAGGCATCACTCTACCTGACTTCAAACTATACTACAAGGCTACAGTAACCAAAACAGCATGGTACTGGTACCAAAACAGAGATATAGACCAATGGAACAGAACAGAGCCCTCAGAAATAACTCCGCATATCTACAACTATCTGATCTTTGAGAAACCTGACAAAAACAAGCAATGGGGAAAGGATTCCCTATTTAATAAATGGTGCTGGGAAAACTGGCTAGCCACATGTAGAAAGCTGAAACTGGATCCCTTCCTTACACCTTATACAAAAATTAATTCAAGATGGATTAAAGACTTAAATGTTAGACCTAAAACCATAAAAACCCTAGAAGAAAACTTAGGCAATACCATTCAGGACATAGGCTTGGGCAAGGACTTCATGTCTGAAACACCAAAAGCAATGACAACAAAAGCCAAAAATGACAAATGGGATCTAATTAAACTCAAGAGCTTCTGCACAGCGAAAGAAACTACCATCAGAGTGAACAGGCAACCTACTCATCTGACAAAGGGCTAATATCCAGAATCTACAATGAACTCAAACAGATTTACAAGAAAAAACAAACAACCCTATCAAAAAGTGGACGAAGGATATGAACAGACGCTTCTCAAAAGAAGACATTTATGCAGCCAAAAAACACATGAAAAAATACTCATCATCACTGGCCATCAGAGAAATGCAAATCAAAACCACAATGAGATACCATCTCACAACAGTTAGAATGGCAATCATTAAAAAGTCAGGAAACAACAGGTGCTGGAGAGGATGTGGAGAAATAGGAACACTTTTACACTGTTGGTGGGACTGTAAACTAGTTCAACCATTGTGGAAGTCAGTGTGGCGATTCCTCAGGAATATAGAACTAGAAATACCATTTGATTCAGCCATCCCATTACTGGGTATACACCCAAAGGATTACTGGGTATATACCCAGTATATAAGGTATATAAGGTATATACTGGGTATATACCCAAAGGATTATAAACACATGCACACGTATGTTTATAGCGGCACTATTCACAATAGCAAAGACTTGGAACCAACCCAAATGTCCAACGATGATAGACTGGATTAAGAAAATGTGGCACATATACACCATGGAATAGTATGCAGCCATAAAAAATGATGAGTTCCTGTCCTTTGTAGGGACATGGATGAAGCTGGAAACCATCATTCTCAGCAAACTATCACAAGGACAAAAAACCAAACACCACATGTTCTCACTCATAGGTGGGAACTGAACAATGAGAACACTTGGACACAGGAAGGGGAACATGACACACTGGGGACTGTTGTGGGGTGGGGGGAGTGGGGAGGGATAGCATTAGGAGATATACCTAATGCTAAATGACGAGTTAATGGGTGCAGCACACCAACATGGCACATGTATACATATGTAACAAACCTGCACATTGTGTGCATGTACCCTAAAACTTAAAGTATAATAATAAGAAAAAAAAAAAAAAAAGAAGAAACACATACATTAGCCTCGGCCTACAAAGTGTCAGAATTATCAGTATCAGTGTCTTCCACCTCCCACATGTCTCATTGGAACATCTTCAGTGGCAGTATTTTGCATGGAGCTGTCCTATCCTATGATAACAATGCATTCTTCTGGAGTACCTCCTGAAGGACCTGCCTGAGGATGTTTCACAGTTAATTTTTTTCATAAGCAGGAGTACACTCTAAAATTATGATTAAAATATAGAATAGAAATAGTATAGTATAGTATAGTATAGTAAATACATATGCCAGTAACATATTCATTATCCTCAAGCATTAGGTTCTATACACAAGTTGGATATGCTATACTGTTAAGACAACTGGCAGCATAATACACCAGCATCACCACAAACAACATCACAACAAACTCATGAGTAATGTGTTGCACCACAGGGTTATGTTACTACATCACTAGGTGATAGGAATTTTTCAGCTTCATTACAAGCTTATGGGATCCACCATCATGTATATGCAGTCCATTATTGACGGAAACATCACTGTGCAGTAGTACACTGACATTTTTTAACATTAGAATTTTTAGAAGTATTCATTATACTATGTTGAATTAGAGTTTCAAATTTATTCTAATTTGATTAAGCAGTATACAATTGATTTCTAATCTTTGTTACAATCTGTTATATCAATTTTGTATTTCCAGAGTTGGGTTAAACTCATTTTGTTCTTTTGACCTGTAATCAACACCTTGCTTAAACTCATTTTTTAAAAGTTCAAGTCAAACTATCTTAATGAGCTGTTTTTGAGTTGATACAGCAAAGTAAAAGAAATAGGTTATATTTGAGAAAAGTCTTAAATATGACAACTGTTTAATGAGAAAAAATAATTTTATTAAATTTGGAAATTATAACTAAATATTTGGAATTTAAATACTTAAAATTTATATTATGGTACTGCTATTAAACTATGTTTTAATTTCATACATTTTCATTAATGTTGACTTGTAGTTATATTTGTGTAATATTTTGCTGATGAATTGCCTTTGTATTCCAGGCTTTCATGTTACTCTGTGATCTTCTGATGATTTTCAGCCACCAATTAATGACAGGTGGCAGAGAGGGCCTTCAGCCTTTGGTGTTTAATCCAGATACTGGACTCCAGTCTGAACTCCTCAGTTTTGTGATGGATCACGTTTTTATTGACCAAGACGAGGAGAACCAGAGCATGGGTACTTGCAGCTATCATCTTGTCAATATTGATTTTTTTTTTACCAGCCCCAAAAGATAGGAGAAAAGAAACAAATTCAGTTCTAAAAATTATCGAGATTTCTTTCTTTTAAAAAAGTTGGCTGGGTGCAGTGGCTGACACCAGTAATCCTAGCACTTTGGGAGACTGAGGCAGGAGGATTGCTCAAACCCAGAAGTTCGAGAGCAGCCTAGGCAATATGGCAAGAGCTTGTCTCTACAAAACAGAAAAAACAAAAATTAAAAAAAAGTTAATAGTAATACATTCATATAGTTCAGAAACCAACAAGAATAAAAATGTACATAGTGAAGTCTCCCTCCTTTAACACTGTACCTCAGATCTTTTCCTGTCGTTATATAGAGAGCTCTGTCTTTCTCTAACAGCTACACAGCATTTCTTTATGTAGATATAGCATAATTCATATTATCCATCTCACATAGATTGACATATGGCTAGTTTCCAATCTTCAACTTTTACAAACTATGGTGTAATGAATAGTAGTGTACATTTGTTATTTCCCACATGTACAAATGTGTATGTAGGATAGATGTTGTTTCTAATTGGCTATGTCCGGGTTCATAATTTTGCTAAAAGAAAGTATCCAGGTTCCTTTCTATTCCTAAGTGGTCATTATGTATTACTTAAATGAACAAAAACCTAACTGTTTGATATTAAATGCTGAAAAACTGTTATCAAACCTCACTAGTGAAAATTGTGCTGTGCCTGCAGAATGATAACTTAGCAATATTAGACTGAATTGTTAATGATTAGTTGTACATAAGTTCACTTAGAATAGGTTATTTGTGAAATAGATTATTTAAGCTCTCTAAAATAATGTAAGAAGTATATTTGATCCACGAGTCTATTTGATGCTGTTCGGCTGTTCTTTCAGAACATTTTGGAAAATAATAGTCTGAAACAGTATGTTTATTTAGAGTCTATATTCATCTCAGGAGACAAATTTACCTGCTACTTGTCTTAAGCAAAAAAATGTCTGCTTCTCAAACTACTGATGCTTCACAATAAGACTAATTAGTAGAAAGCAGAGAGACTGACAACAAGTTCTTTTTATGAATCTATACATATAAGAGAGAGAAGAAAGAAGGTTGATTCCAAATAAGGGCAGGCCAGGACACAAGAGGGTCAGTACAGAGCCTGAAACAAATGTTATCATCTGGAGTCTTGTTGGCATGTTTTTTCTAGGATTAGAAATAGAAACCCCAGTGGGGTCTGGAACTTACAAATTTGAAGAAGAAACACACTTGTTTTGAAAGTATTTGATAGGGCTTTAAAAATTTTTTATATGTGCATAACATGGTTTGCAAAATATTTTGTTTCTCAGTTGATAATGTAACCATGTTTAGGATGAGCACTGAAAATTTAACTCATCCATATTTCCATTTCTTCCCTAAATATTTTTCTAAAAGAAAACTTTTTCCCTGTGTCTTAAAATTTTTCGGAAGTGTTCTCTCTGTGAGAATGTATTAACACATAAGGAATATTGAAATAAGAAAAGACAGCATTTTAAAGTTAATCAGATAATTTCACAGTATTGTTATGACACAAGTATCAGAAAAACAATCTTTATACATCTGTCCCTCAGTATTGTGGGGGATTGATTCCAGGACTCCCACTCATACCACAATCCATGGATGCCCAAATCTCTTAAATAAAATGGTAGAGTATAGTCAGCCCTCCCTATCCGTGGGTTCTGCATCCACAGATAGGGAGGGTAGACTATATATGGTTTGCTTATCTTATTCAGTCTTTACTATGATAATCTCCTAAGAAGATAGAAACCTTAGTACCTGTTAAATGTTTGATAAATGAGTAACTAAATACAGCACCCTAAAATAATTAATGTAACAGTTTTTGTCACATCTAAAACTGAATTGTACTATTTGTGAAGTTATAATATTAAGCTAATTTTCAATTATACAGATTATTTGCATTGTTTTACATGGATAAAGTACCAGAATTCATAACCAATTTGTAATCTGTGTTTAGAGGGTGATGAAGAAGATGAAGCTAATAAAATTGAGGCCTTACATAAAAGAAGGAATCTACTTGCTGCTTTCAGCAAACTTATCATTTATGACATTGTTGACATGCATGCAGCTGCAGACATCTTCAAACACTACATGAAGGTATAGTTAAATATTTTTATTTTTCTCCATCCTCTAACTGGCAGAGAAATTAGCAATTGAAAGGATGATGACAGAAGCTAAAATTGACAGCTTTTCACCTATGTAATATGGATGATTTTATGATAAAGTTTCTCTTTTATATAAGCTTTTTATCGTTCTGTACTATTATATCAGTTCCATTGAGTAGGAGTTCGAGCATTTATATGAAAGAACATACTTTCTAGCTACTTTCATAAGCTCCATTTTGTTCCTGACTCTGAAAAAGCAGTGCTCAGAGCTCTTCTTGATGTGGCCTGACAGGCACAGATGGGAGGGAATACTTCTCAGTTTTCCTGTATTTGCCTTGTTCTTGTGTCAGAGAGAATGTTCTCTTTTATTTAGAATATTGTATGTGCCATTTGATCTACTTGTGTCTTCATGTTTGGGTGTAGTCCAATTCCAGTTATGATATAGTAGCTGATTTATCATATTTTGCTGAACAACTGCAATGTGATGAGTAATGTGCTGGTAGCCAGAGGTTTAAGTAAGACACGATTTCTGCACTAAGGAGCTTACAGATTAAGAGTTAACTAACATCTAAACATAATATAATGTAGCATACTGATAATGAATGACTGCCATTGTTCATGCCATTTGTATTTGAGACACTGTTCTAAGACTTTCACATTATCATTGATCTTTCTAATCACCCTGTGATGTAAGAAATAGTATCATCATTTACATATAAGGAAACTAAGGCTCGAGAGGTAAACCTTTCAAGGTCACACACAACTATTGAAGTAACAGAAACTGGGATTTTATTTTAGGCTTGTCTGACTTCAAAGCTTAGCTCTTTTCACTAGACCACAAAGCTTCAGCATGATTATTGTAGTGATAGATGCATAAATTACTAACCTAACACCAAATATAGAGAGAGACTTAAGTGAGAGGAGCAAGAGAAGACTTCCTAAGGCTAATGTGTAAACAGAGTTGCATGGATGAATAGGAGCTTACTAGATAAGCATGGGAAGGAAGACAAGCCCTTGCCAAGACAGCAGCATAAATATGCCTACCTGTTTCAGCTCATTTTTCTGTAATTAGTCCAAAAAGAAATCATGAAAGAACTTGTCAAACTAATTATTGATATCCAAATAGACTGTGATATTTGCATGTTGAACCTTTCTAAAAGAAAATGTCATGATCTGTTAGCAAACTTCTGCTTGCTTCCAGTGACCATTTACTTTCCAAATATTCGCAGGCATTACATTTAATAATGTATTCTGTAAGCAGGCTCAGCATCAAGCTCACTGATGGTATTGTTCAGAAAAGTTATTCCTCATCCTGATTTTCCATCAGTCACCTGGAACTTTATTCCAAATTACATGTTCCTGGGTCCCACTCAACCTAAATGAAAAATATCTAGAGTGGATCCCAGGCATTTGTGGAGGAGGGGTTAATTTTCCATATAACCTTCTTTCCCTTTGGAAAATCAGAACTATGATTATCTTTCTCCGTCCTCTAGCACCTTTCCTATTCTTCACCATTTCTTAAAGAACACAAAGTTTCCATAATCTCCACAAATTTTCTTAAGACACGATTCATCTGGCCTAGGAAACTAATTCAATTCAGAACAACTTGATGCTTTCATTATCTCTTCACTAAATCTGGATGTCAGTTCCATTTTATAAGTGTTTATCCTACCCTTTTTATATAGTTTTCTCTTTAGCAGGAAATAAAGAGGCATAAAATATGTTGAGTTCTGGTTTTTCCTGGTAATCCTTTAACAATACTTCATTGGTTCCAAGAAGTGAGTCTTATTCAGAACTTTTATCATCCTTAGCATTTCAGGGACACTTCTATTCACTATAGGCTCTAACCTTTTTGTGAGTATTATAATAGCTGTTCGCTCTTCTGATATATGGCTATGTGGCTTTTCCTCCAATTTTTGTACATAATTAGTTCAGTCTGAACTTAAAAGAAATCTGCCTGCTCCAGTACTTTAGTGTTTTGATATTTATCTTTTTTTCTTCATTGAGATAATTCTTCTTTGCACTAAAAGGATGATCCTTTTGAGCTGTTCGCCTTTTAGCATTTCACATCATGGAAACATACCTATCTTTTTGAGATTTTGAAAATCTAATTGCCAAACTATTATTAATCACTTCTTCACATAGGCTGTAGACTTCAGCTTGGAAACAATTTCCAGATTTAATGGTTTTAAATGAAACCTTTTGATTATTTACTCACAGAAAAAATTATTTAAATCTTGTGTCAAAAAACTGAATTTTAACTTTTCCCAGTCACTGTTGAAGATGTCTGTGTTTTACTTTTTTATATTTTGATAGTAAAATATAGAAATGTTGATTGGGGGTTACAAGGATGAGAGTGCACAAAGTATTAAATGAAGAGTTAAGTCTGTTACCCTAATCCCCCCTTCCCCCTATTTAGGCCCACCCCCCAGAAGTAAGCAGTTTTAACTGTTTTGGTTTTAGTTCTTCAGGAGGCTTCTACCAAAATTCTGTTTCTTGATCTGTCACCTTTTAGATGTTGTCTGTTCAATCATGTTATAAAGAATGGGGCCGGGCGCAGTGGCTCACGCCTGTAATCCCAGCACTTTTGGAGGCTGAGGCTGGTGGATCACTTGAGGTCAGGAGTTCAAGACCAGCCTGGCCAACATGGTGAAACCCTGTCTCTACTGAAAATATAAAAATTACCCGATCATGGTGGCACACACCTGTTGTCCCATCTACTTGGGAGGCTGAGGTGGGAGAATTGCTTGAACCCAGGAGGCAGAGGTTGCAGTGAACCGAGATCATGCCATTGCACTCCAGCCTGAGCAACAGAGTGAGACTTCGTTTCAAAAACAAATAAAAGCAAAAATAAAAAACAAGAATGGAGAAGGCCAGGTACAGTGGCTCACGCCTGTAATCCCAGCATTTTGGGAGGCTGAGGTGGGTAGCTCACTTGAGATCAGGAGTTCAAGACCAGCCTGGGCAACATGGCAAAAACCCCATCTCTACAAAATATTTTTTTTAAAAATTAGCCAGGTGTGGTGGCACATGCCTGTAGTCCCAGCTATTTAGGAGGCTGAGGTGGGAGGATCACCAGAGCCCAGAGTTGAAGGCTGCAGTGAGCTACAATCACACCACTGCACTCCAGCTTGAGTGAGACCCTCTATCAAACAAGAAAAAACAAGAATGGGGAATTTTTCTCACCACCTCTCTTCCTGGAATTCCCAGCTTTTTTGGTTTTACTAGTATTAGTTCATAATCTTAAACATCAAATGTGCATTCCTGTAACTTCAGTTATTTAACTCCTGTTATGTTTAAGATGAAGAAATTAAACACTTTTTTATTTACCTTTCCTTTCTTTTACCAACCTGTTGGTTTTTTTTTTTTTCATTTTCAAAGGAGGTGACACCAACCTATTCTTTAACTCATGAAATGTCAGTAATTTTAAAGCCATGTTTTCTTTCTTTCCCTCACAGTATTACAATGACTATGGTGATATTATTAAGGAAACACTGAGTAAAACCAGGCAGATTGATAAAATTCAGTGTGCCAAGACTCTCATTCTCAGTTTGCAACAGGTAAGAAATTTGGAGAGAGGGAGACAAAGAATGGAAATAACATTATTGCACTTCTCTGTGCTTAATATTTGCTAGGTATCTCATCTCATTTAAACTAGGTCATTTTATATTGTTTTGTCAGTGCATTACTGTGGATATTTTCTGGTACAAAGACATAGGTTAGGTGTCTTTTCTTTTGGAAGAAAATCCTAGAGTTCATATTTCAAATAAATGCAATCCTAAGGTGATTTATTCTTGGACTAGATGAAATGTCAAATTGGAAATTTAAAAAGTAGTAATTTAAGAAGAAAAATATAAAAAGTATTTCATGAGGAAGGGCACCAGGAGATAAGAAAATGTTTTTCATATTGCATAAATAAGATTTCTAATAAATGCTTAGTAATTTAAAATGATTTCAGGGGACCTAGTGGATATATATATGTGATATGTGCATATATAAAAATACGTAATATATATATGTTTGTATTTAGTTTATTATAAAAGTCTCATATCAGTGGCAAAAGGATTGAGACTATTCAATAAATGGTGATGGGTCAGCTGACTGTATTTGAAAAAATAGCTGTTTATAGTCCTACCTAATGTGTACCCAAAATAACTACTAGATGGTTTATATATAAAAGGCCAAAAATAAGGGTTTATAAGAAAATAAGAGGATATTTTTTAAATCCTCTTTCTAAAGAAGTCACAGAGTTAATAATTGATGATCTGTATAAATTTTTTTCATTTTCTTTTTTTTTTTTTTTTTTTTTCTTTTTTGCAGAGATGATGTTTCACCATGTTGGCCAAGCTGGTCTCAAACTCCTCAGCCTCAAGTGATCCACCTACCTTGGCCTCCCAAAGTGCTGGGATTGTAGACATAAGCCACCTTGCCCCAGCCAATCTGTATAAATTTAAATAGGTTAAATAGATGTATACATCATTCAGCACTTTGAGCAAAGTTAAAAAAAATGACAGATGGGGGAAATATTTTCAGTCCTACATAACAGATCCTACAGATCAGTAGGAAAGATAAATAAATCCCACAGAAAAGTGAGCGAGGGATAGGAAAAAGGCACTTTTCCAAGGAAGAATCTTACAAACCAGTAAACATGAAAAGAGGCATTAGGCTGGGCGCAGTGGCTCACACCTGTAATCCCAGCACTTTGGGAGGCCGAGGCGGGTAGATCACCTGAGGTCAGGAGTTCGAGACCAGCCTGGCCAACATGGTGAAACCCCATCTCTACTAAAAATACAAAAAATTAGCCAAGCATGGTGGCAGGTGCCTGTAATCTCAGCTACTCAGGAGGCTGAGGCAAGACAATCATTTGGACCCGGGAGGCGGGGGTTGCAGGTATCCAAGATCATGCCATTGCACTCCAGCCTGGGCAACAAGAGCAAAACTGTGTCTCAAAAAAAAGAAAGAAAAGAGGCATTAATTAATTATATATAACATAAATAATAAGTAATGAAAGCCAAGCACAGTGGCTCACACATGTAATTCCAGCACTTTGGGAGGCCAAGGCAGGCAGATTGCTTGAGCCCATGAATTCAAGACCAGCCTGGGCAACATGGCAAGACCCCGTCTCCAAAAACAAAAACAAAAATAGCCAGATGTGTTGGCACGCACCCTGTAGTCCCAGCTACTCGGGAGGGTAAAGTGAGAGGATGGCATGAGCCTGGGAGGTCAAAGCTGCAGTGAGTTATGATTGCACCACTGCGTTCTAGCCTAGGTGACAGAGTGAGACCCTGTTTCTAATAATAATTATTATTATTATTAATGAAATACAAATTAAAATGGATACTTATTGCTCAACAGATTGGCATGACTGAAAATGATTGACAAAGATATAGAGGAAAAGGCCCCTTTTGAAAACTGCCTTGTTAGAAGACAGTTTTGTAGTATATTCCAAAAATTGAAGATATATATTCCCTTTAAACCAGTAATTTTGCTTCTAGGTATCTACATGGATATGCACAGGTGTGTACCAATAAATATATGTAAAAGATGTTTTATTGCAGCAGTCTCTGTAATAGTAACAAACTGGAAATAGTCTAAATGTCTATCAACAGGGGAATGGTTAAATAAACTGAGCTAGATAAAGGATTTTTAAGACAAAATATTGAGTGAAAAATATCAAGTTTCAGGACAAATGCAGTATGCTACCATTTATGTAAAAATAAAAACTTTAGCTGTAAATGTAATATATCTATACTGATTTAGAAAACTTTCAGACTTTAAACACTGGTTACCTTTGGAGAGAATAATGGTATTTGGTAGGAGAGAGAAAGAAGAACTTTTACTTTGATACTCTTTGAATTTTTCACAACAAAATGTATTCTTTGTATTCACTTTAAATGTACACTTTAAGTTTTAAAGTTTAAGGCTATTGTATATACCAATATGTGAAAACATTTTAAAGTTTAAGAATTTATAAACAGCCTGTAATCCCAGCACTTTGGGAGGCCAAGGCGGGCAGATCACAATATCAGGAGATCGAGACCATCCTGGCTAACACGGTGAAACCCCCTCTCTACTAAAAATACAAAAAATTAGCTGGGTGTGGTGGCGGGCACCTGTAGTCCCAGCTACTCGGGAGGCTGAGGCGGAGAATGGCATGAACCCAGGAGGTGGAACTTGCAGTGAGCCGAGATCATGCCATTGCACTCCAGCCTGGGTGACAGAGTGAGACTCCTCAGAAAAAAAAAAGAATTTATAAACAATTATCTATGAATAAATTTGAAATCCCTGGAAGAACTGTTCCTTCAGTAATGACACAGCAAGTAGTTCAGGCCAATCTATTGCTGAAGAAAACTAAAAAAGTGCAGAACATATTAGCACCCAGGAGCTATTTCAGTGAATGGTGTGATTAGAATAAATTGAGAGATTGGGAGGTGAGAGACTGAAGAAAAGAAATGTCAACAATACTTTTCAGGACCTTCGCTATAAAGGGAATCAGAGAAATGGGTTAGTAGCTGGCAGAGGAAATGGGGTCGAGAAGTTAAGAGTATTTTTAAGATGTATACATCTAGTACAGAAGGAATAGTTTAGGAGGCAGGAGAGAGCAGTAAACACAAGAGCAAAATTATTGAGCAGGCGAAACCTTACATACTCCCTTCTTATCTAATACATAGGAGGGAATGGCTTTAGGTGAAAGTCTGGACAGTTCACCCCTCATAACAGGAGGAAAGGTAGATGTCTACAGATACAATTAAGTTTTTAGATTTGGTAGTGGAATGATAATTGCTTGTATATTACCTCCAGGGTTCTGTTTTTGTTGTTATTTTCACAGGAAATAGCTAACAGATATGCAATTTATAAAACTCTACCCAGCTTAAGAACTTTTTGGTGTATTTTGTTACTAGGTGGGGAAAATCATAGCCCCATGTATGTAAATGGTCTTCTTTTATATAATGTTCTTGTTTGAAATATAATAAGTGAAAAAACAAACCTCTTAACCCTATATTTCATATATTGTCATTCCTGTAAAAACAATAACAAAAAGAATAGATGTTTATAAATATACAGTGTACTTCTATAAATGTATTTCCTTTTCCCATCTCAAAATATGTTCTTTTGGCCACGTGTGGTGGCTCACGCCTGTAATCCCAGCACTTTGGGAGGCCAGGGCAGGTGGATCACTTGAGGACAGGAGTTTGAGACCAGCTTGGCCAAGATCTCTACTAAAAGTTAGATGGGCATGGTGGTACACGCCTATTATCCCAGCTACTTAGCAGGCTGATGTGTGAGAATTGCTTGAACCTGGGAGGTGGAGGTTGCAGTGAGCTGAGATCGCACCACTGCACTCCAGGCCTGGGTGACAGAGCGAGACTCTCTCAATTAAAAAAAAATGTATTTTTTTATTATTATTGGAAACAAATTTCTGTCTGCATTTAATCACACCACTAGCATGAAAATTAACTCAAACTATTAATAATAGACAATTTATAGAAAGGGAACAGAGTAGCTAAAATTCAGTGCAAGAAGAGAAACATATTTCACCTTATACCTTTTACATATTTTTTAATTAACTATTCTGAAAATAAATGTTTAAAAGTCTGAGCCATAGGTTTCTTCTTCTTTTTTTCTTTCTACCAGTTATTTAATGAACTTGTTCAAGAGCAAGGTCCCAACCTAGATAGGACATCTGCCCATGTCAGTGGCATTAAAGAACTGGCACGTCGCTTTGCCCTTACATTTGGATTGGACCAGATTAAGACACGAGAAGCAGTTGCCACACTTCACAAGTGAGTGAGATAAACACTTTGTTATGCAGAATCTGATTTACTTGAATTTTAATGAAATAACTCTTATTTGACCCATTTTTAAAGTGACGATAGAATTTTAAGTTATAAGAACTTTAGAGATTAGTTTAGAGATTCTAAACTGGGAGGATGTTTTTAATTTGAAAAAACTTAAACCACCCATTTGTTCATCTTACAAAGTATGGAAAGCAAAATTTAATAACATATTATTGTCTGGTCTGTCAGTAAGAAAACAGTGGGTTTGAGAGACTATACAGGCTGGGTGTGGTGGTTCACGCCTGTAATCCCAGTGCTTTGGGAGCCCAAAGCAGGAGGATCATTTGGGGCCAGGAGTTCGAGACTAGCCTGGGCAATACAGTAAGACCCTGTCTCCTGCAAAAAGTAAAAATGAGCCAGGCATAGTGGCATGTGCCTGCAGTCCTAGCTACTTGGGAAGCTGAGCCAGGAGGATCACTTAAGACTGGGAGTTTGAGGTTATAGTGAGCTATGATTGTACCACTGCTCTCCAGCCTGGAAAACAGAGTGAGACCCTGTCTCTGAAAAAATAATTATTATAGAATTTTTTGTCAAGACTATACAAAACTGATTTGGGGTTCATTATTGTGAAAACAGAAGTAACAGAAAACCTTTAGTAAACTCACACAGCTTGGTACCATTACCAGCTCCAAGAAGCAAATATTCTGGCAATCTATTAATAATTCTCTTTCCAGGGTATCTTGTTACCTCTAAAAACTACACATAGCGGGCCAGGCGCAGGTAGCTCACGCCTGTAATCCCAGCACTTTGGGAGGCCAAAGGAGGCCAATTACTTGAGCCCAGGAGTTTGAGACCAGCCTGGGCAACATGGCAAAACCCCATGTCTACAAAAAATGCAAACATTACCCAGGTGTGGTGGCACACACGTGTAGTCCCAGCTACTCGGGAGGCTGAGGTAGGAGAATCACCTAAGCCCAGGAGGTCAAGGTAGTGAGCCATGATAGCACCACTGCACTCCAACCTGGGCGACACAGTGAGACCTTGTCTCAAAAAATATATATATATATATGAATTTAGCTTTGTTGCTCTGTAGCTATTTTTTGTATATTTTCCCCAACTTACAGTTTCATACTATAAATATACACAAATAGGTCCTATATATTCACATTAGTTTATTATTTGAATTTATCAGATTTTACTACCTTTTGTGATGATTTTACTACCTTCACAAGTATTTGTGTAATGTTAGCTAATTGAGAGAACTACACTATCTGGAAAAATAAGTTGATATTTTCTTTTACTTCAGGGATGGCATAGAGTTTGCATTTAAATACCAAAATCAGAAAGGACAAGAGTATCCACCTCCTAATCTGGCTTTTCTTGAAGTACTAAGTGAATTTTCTTCTAAACTTCTTCGACAGGACAAAAAGACAGTGTAAGTTGCACATTACAAGAGAAGTGGTTTTTATAATAATATTGTTGTAAATGTTTATTTTTTGAAAAATTTTTAATCATTTGGATATCTTTACTCTTGATAATTTAGGCTCTGATAGTTTGTTTTAAGGAATTATAGTTTTCCTTCAAGCATTTATGTAGTAGTTATTTCACTGCTTATCTTTCAGTACCCTAGAATCTGCAACATGAAATTAAGCAGGTGGAAATGATTTCTTATTATGCAGTTCAAAGATGTATGAACATTGGTTTAGCCATTGAGTAACTCTTCCTTCTTTCCTTTTATATTAATTTCGTTTTAGTTTTATATTCTATTTGACTTGTTTCAAAAGATTGATTTTTTTCATATTTGCTTTTTTTGATTATTGATAACAGTTTAAAGAAATATATATGTAATTTCAAAAGAAAATCTTGATTGGGTAAGTTTTATTTAAAACCAAACCAGAAAACTTCTAGGCTGGGCATGGTGGCTCACATCTGTAATCCCAGCACTTTGGGAGGCCGAGACAGGCGGATCACAAGGTCAGAAGATCGAGACCATCCTGGCTAACAACGGTGAAACCCCATCTCTACTAAAAATACAAAAAAATTAGCCGGGCGTGGTGCTGGGCGCCTGTAGTCCCGGCTACTCAGGAGGGTGAGGCAGGAGAATGGCGTGAACCTGGGAGGCGGAGCTTGCAGTGAGCCAAGATCGCACCACTGCACTTCAGCCTGGGCGACAGAGTGAGACTCTGTCTCAAAAAAAATAAAATAAAAAATTTTTAAAAAATACAAAAAAATTAGCTAGGCATGATGGTGCGTGCCTGTAGTCCCAGCTGCTCAGGAGGCTGATGCACAAGAATCGCTTGAACCCAAGTGGCAGAGGTTGCAGTGAGCTGCGATCATGCCACTCCACTCCAGCCTGGGTGACAGAGCGAGACTCCGTCTCAATAAAAAAATAAAATAAAATAAAAACTTTTTTAGAGGATAATACTATAATGAATCCTAAATTTTATAAACTGATAAGACAGAGAGTCCTTTATAATATTCTAGCTGGGTGCAGTGATTCACACCTGTAAGGAGGCTGAAGCAGGAGGATTGCTTGAGTCCAGGAGTTCAAGACCAGTCCTGGCAACGTAGCAAGACCCCCATCTCTATAAAGAAATTTTAAAGTTAGCCAGGTGTGGTGGTGTGTACCTGTAGTCCCAGCTACTTGGGAGGCTGAAGTCGGAGAATCACTTGAGCCTAGGAGTTTGAGGCTGCACTTAGCTATGATTATGCCACTGCATTCCAGCCTGGGCGACAGCCTGGGGAGCCTGTGTTAATCAGTCGATTTTTTAAATATAACAGGATTCTAAATAAATAGCATTTTGGAGAGACAGTTAATACTTATATGAATATAAGTGATAGTTCTAAGTAAAGATGTTGATGTCATGTTCATCAGAAAATATTTATTAAGCCCCTACTATGGTCAGCTACTGTTGTAAAGCTTATGCTCTAATGCCAGGGGGCACAGCATAAACGGGCAGATGGCCAGGCTCAGTGGTTCCGACCTGGAATCCCAGCTATTCCGGAGGCTGAGGTGGGAGGATTGTTTGAGGACAAGAGTCTGAGAGCAGCCTGGGCAAGATAGTGAGACTGTCTCTTAAAAAAAAAAAAAAAAAAAAAAAACAGGCAGACAAGCAAGAGTTTCAGGCACTGAAATGGGGTAATATGATAGAGACAGGTGTTGAATATTAGTGGGAGTGGTTTGAAAACTTTTTCAATACAGACATTTACAGCTATACATTTTCCTCTGAACATTACCTTAGCTGCAACTTGTAAGTTTTGGTGTGCTGCATTTCTGTTTTCATTCATCTCAAAGTATTTTCTCATTTCACTTATTTCTTCTTTAACCTATTGGTTATTCAGGAGTATTTTGTTTAATTTTTATATATTTCTGAATTTCCAGATTTTCCTTCTGTTACTGATTTCTTCATTTCATTGTGATCAGAGATCATGCATTGTATTATTTTAATCCTTTTAAATTTATTGAGGCTTGTTTTATGGACCAACATATGGTCTTAGAGACTGTTCCATGTATCACGTGAGAAAATGTGTTACCATTCTGTTTTTGGTTGGAGTTTTTGTTCTGTAGATGTGTGTTCTGTCTAGTTAGCTTATAGTTTTGTTTATAGTGCTTTTCAGGTCTTAAGTGTTCTTGTTAATCTTTTGCTTAGTTGTCCTATTCATTATTGAAAGTGGGATATTGAAGTCTCCAAATATTACTGTTGAATTGTATATTTGTCCCTTCAGTTCTGTCAGTTTTTGCTTCATATATTTTGGGGCTCTCTTGTTAGGTGTATATACTTTTTTTTTTTTTTTTTAAGATGGAGTCTCACTCTGATGCCCAGGCTGGAGTGCAGTGGCACAATATTGGCTCACTGCAATCTCCGCTTCCCGGGTTCCAGCGATTCTCCTGCCTCAGCCTCTGGGGCAGCTGGGACTATAGGCGCGTGCCATCACACCTGGCTAATTTTGTATTTTTATTAGAGATGGGGTTTCACCATGTTGGCCAGGCTGGTCGTGAACTCTTGATCTCAAGTAATCTGCCCACCTCGGCCTCCCAAAGTGCTGGGATTACAGGTGTGAGCCACCACGCCTGGCCTGTACACACATTTTAAATTGTTACATCTTCCTGACCAGTTGAGTCTTATTCTAAAGTGTCATTCTCTATCTCTAAGACATTTTTGTGTCATACTACTATAACCACTCCAGCTTTATTTTGACTACTGTTTTGCATGGTACACCTTTTCTTCCATCCTTTCACTTTCTGCCTTTGTATCTTTGAATCTAAAGTGTGTTTCATGTAGATAACAAATTGGATTATGTGTTTTTAAATTCAACCTGACATTCTCTATTATTATACTTTTTGTTTTTTATATATGTCTCCTGGGGTTTTTGTTTTTGTTTTTGTTTTTTGGTTTTTTTTTGTTGTTGTTGTTCTTTCTCCTTTACTGCCTTCTTTTATATTAAATGTATGTTTTCTAGTGTAGCATACTAATTCCTTTAATTAATCTTTAACTGTATTTTTTTAGTTATTTTCCTAGTGGCCTTACCAGGCCTTACAGTATACATCTTATCAAAATTTACTGGCCGAGTGCAGTGGCTCACACCTGTAATCCCAGCACTTTGGGAGGCTGAGGTGGGCAGATCACTTGAGGTCAAGAGTTCAAGACCAGCCTGGCCAACATGGTGAAACCCCGTCTCTACTAACAATGCAAAAATTAGCCGGGCATGGTGGCACATGCCTGTAATCCAAGCTACTTGGGAGGCGAAGGTGGGAGAATTGCTTGAACTCCAGGGGCAGAGGTTGCAGTAAGCCAATATCGTGCCACTACACTCCACCCTGGACGATAGAGTGCGATTCCGCCTCAACAAAACAAAATTTACCTAAGGTCTATCCTGATTTATTCTAAGGAAATACAGAAACTTTAATTCTATATAAATCCATTTCCTTTCTCCTTTTTTGGCTATTCTTGTTATACCTAGTCCATCTATATATAATTAGAAACCCAATAATTGTTATAATTATACTTGAGATAATCTTTTATAGAAACTGAGAAAAGAAAGGAAAGCAAGTATGTATTTATAGAGTTTGTTATATTAATCTTCCTATTTACCATTTTTCTGGTTCTCTTCATTTCTTCCTGTGCATTTGAATTGCCATCTGGTATCATGCCTATATTCAAATACAGCTTCTCTTTCACTCACTTTTTTGTGTTTATTGTCAAATATATTACATTTCTATGTTATTGACCCAACAATACAGTAACATACATATTGTTTTATATATTTGCTTTTTTAATCAGTTAAGAGAGAAGGGATAAGTAAATATATAATTATACTTTTGTAACTACCTACAAATTACCTTTACTGGCACTCTTTGTTTTTTCATGTAAATTAAAATTACCCTGTGGTGACATTTGCTTTCAGCTTGACTAACTTCCTTTAGTAGGCAGGTCTAATAGCAACAAATTCTCTCAGGGGTGGCTCATGCCTGTAAACCCAGCATTTTGAGAGGCCGAAGCAGGAAGATTGCTTGAGCCCAGGAGTTTGAGGTTACAGTGAGCAATGTAAGATTCTCGTTTGATAGTTTTTTACTTTCAGCACTTTGACCATGTCATCCCACTACCTTCTGGCCTCCATTGTGAGCCAGGTGATAAGAATTAATCATTAATCTTATTGGATTTTCTTTGTATGTAGCGAATTTTCTCTTACTACTTTCATGATTTTCTTTTTATCCTTGGCTTTCAGCATTTTTCCTATGATGAATCCATGTGTGGATCTCTTTGCATTTATCCTGTTTGGAGTTCATTGAACTTTGTGGATGTGTAAATTGTGTTTTTCATCAAATTGGGCAAGTTTTTAGCCATTATTTCTCCTGAATTTTTCTGCTTTTTCGTCTGCTATCTTGGTTACTCCCATTACATGTATGTCAGTATATTTAATGGTATCCCATACTTCTCTCAGGCTCTGTTTGTTTTTCTTTATTCTTTCTCTCTCTTCTTCAGATGGCATAACCTCTTGATATATCGTCAAATGTGGTGTTTCTTGCTTTTGTCAGCTCAGATCTACTGTCAAGCCACTATAGTAAATTTTTAATTTTGATTATACTTTCAACTGCAGAATTTCCATTTGGTTCTTTTTTAAAATTGATATTCTTTATTTCATGAGAGATATTGTCATCATACCCACTTTTAATTAGATATGATTTTCTTTAGTTCTTTGAACATACAGGTGCTCCTGGATTTAAAATAGGGTTACATCTAATAAACCCATCATAAGTTTAAAATATTGTAAGTCAAAAATGCATTTAATACACCTAATCTACCAAACATCACAGAATAATATAGCCTACCTTTAACACACAGAATACATACATTAGCCTATAGTTTGATAATATCATATAACACAAAGCCTATTTTATAATGAAATGTCAAATACACTATGAAATTTGTTGAATACTATACTGAAAGTACAAAACAGAATGATTGCATAGGTACTCACCATTAAAGTACACAGCTAAAAGCACTATCATAAAGTAAAAAAAATCATAAGTCAAAGCATTGTAAGTTGGGGACTTTGTATTTATAATCATTGCTTTGAAATCTTTGTGGGCCAAGGTGCTGTTGCTTGCTCTTTTATCAATGTATCCATCACATTTTCCTGTTTCTTTGTACGTCTCATAATTTTTTCTTAAAAACTGGACATTTGGCCAGTCGCTGTGGCGCACACCTATAATCCCAGCACTTTGGGAGGCCGAGGTGGACCGATCACTTGAGCTCACGAGTTCAAGACCAGCCTGGGCAACATGGCAAAACCCTGTCTCTACACAAATACAAAAATTAGCTGCGCATGGTGATGCATGCCTGTAGTCCCAGCTACTCGGGAGGCTGAGGTGGGAAGATGGCTTGAGCCTGAGAGGCAGAGGTTGCAGTGAGCCAAGATTGTGCCACTGCACTCCAACCTGGGTGACAGAGTGAGACCTTATCTCAAAAAAATAAATAAATAAATAAAAAGAACAAATATTGCAAAAATGATATCTTTTGAAATAATAATATAGCTACTCTTTACTAATTATCTGCCCCCTAGAGGTTGATATTATTTTCTCGTTGGTCATTTATTTGTTTAGTTACTTGGATGAACAAACTCCAAAATCTATTTTCTCTGCCTTATGCAGCCTATGATGTCTTTGCTCAGATCTTTTTTCCTTTGTTTTTATCATTTGTCTTGGCTGCTGAGGAGGTCACCCCTGGGTTAGCATAAGCCACTTACTGATCAAAGGTTGCGCTTAAACCCCTTAGCCAGTTAGGTTTACCCTTTACTGTTGGATATGTGTATGGCTTGCAGGCTGCTTTCATAATTCAGGGTACTTACTTTTTTGACCCACATTTTAGGCCAGGGACTAGCAGCTTGGAAGATACCTCTTTGATTATTCCTGAGAAAGGCAGCCTTGGGTGTGCATAGTCTTCAGATGACCAGGGAAGCATTATTATTTTATTTGTAAGCCTGGCTTCCTAGGAGTTGCTCGTAGGTGTAAGAATAGCTGTTTGTTCAGCCAGTGTTTGGTGAGAGGTTGTATTTAAACCACTTTTGCCAGTGAAGCTTCCTCCCTGTGTTGATAGATCTGTATGTGGCTTGGGGAATGCTTTCAAGTCTGCCTCATTCCCTTCCCTTTTTTGCCCATGAGTGAATGCAGCTTAGGATATGTGCATAGCTTTCCCAACTCCCAGGACTTTTTTATTTTATTTTTTAAACCTGTTCCAAATATGCTTAATGGATAAACAGATAAACTCACAAAATTTGAAACCTATAAACAAAAGAAACTTTAAGCATAGCAATTACTTAAGCAGATCAATAACAGTAAAATGTTATCCTTCTTTCATATAAGAAGAAACATATGAAATGCCAAGTTAGCTCAGCAACCTATTAATAACCACCAAAGATTGGTGATAAAGCATTCTTCCAGAGCTGTGATGAAAAAAAAAAACAAAACATAAGCACAGTGGAGGATTTGGTAGGCTATGTTCAAATGAATCAAAGGGAGCTACTGAAATGAAGAATCACTTGTTTTTTACTTAAAAACAAAGGGAAACAAATCCTTCCTTTTAAAAAATAATATATATTTAAGGTGTATATATGATGTCTTGATATACATATATGTTGTAAAATGATTACAACAGTCAGTTAACAAATCCAACTCCCAGGATTGACTATGACTCCAGGAAGGTTCTTCTTGGCTGTCTCTTTCTCTGGTTTTCTCTGTTGAACTTCCGGCTGTTTTGCGCTGTCATTTGTTGCTGCTAGTGTCAGAGAACTACCAGCACCCTCTCATTTTCACTCCATCAAGATCTCTGTTGTCAACACCCTTAGGAAAAGAATTTTCTACATTTCATTCCAAATAAACAAACAAAGTCATCACCACCACCTTCCTCCTCACTCCTCTCTCCAGCTGCAGTTTCTTCTTCATAGTCAGCCTCAGCCACCAGGGAGAACTTTTAACTTTTATGCCACTGAAATGGGGAGGAGGGCAGAATTGGATGGGATGGAACAGCATCCCTCTTCTCCCAGAATAACACCTCTGGCTCTTTGAGCAGGGGAGAGAGTAGGTAACCCCTGGTTCTCAGCTTGCCCCAGGTTTGGAATCTCTCGACAGGGAGTTTGAGGTGGGGCATTCAGGGTCCCAGTGTTCTCAGCCTGCTGTGCCCAGGGTAGTGTTTTACCCCAGGAGTGGAGGCTAGGTGGGATAAAAGGAGCTTCATTTTTCCTGGTTGCTGTTCAGAATAGAACTTACACAACACAGGGCTGGGAGGTGATGAGAAATGCAAATGGTATGCTTCTTTCTTTCAGGGTAGCCTGGGAACTAGAGAGAGAGGGAACCCCCATCTTCTTGGCCACCTGCCTGGACTAGATAGAGTTTCTAAAATATAGAGCTGTAGTGGCAGGGAGAAGGAAACAAGGGAAGGGAACAGGTTGTGGATCAAATGCTACAAAACTTTTGCTGTTCTTGCCAAAATGTATTAGATTTTGTTTTGTTTTGTTTTTTTTTTTTAGACAGAGTCTCCAGACTGTCACCCAGGCTGGAGTGCAGTGGCACAGTCTTGGCTTACTGCAACCTCTGCCTCCTGGGTTCAAGCGATTCTCCTGCCTCAGCCTCCTGAGTAGCTGGGATTACAGGTGCATGTCACCACGCCTGGCTAATTTTTTTTGTAGGGATAGGGTTTTGCCATGTTGGCCAGGTTGGTCTCAAACTGCTGTCCTCAAGTGATCTGCCCACCTCGGCCTCCCAAAGTGCTGGGATTTACAGGCGTGAGCCACCGTGCCTGGCCAGATTTTCTTGAATAAATTTTTCTCCATTTGCTGTATGCCCTTAAGAGAATTGGCAAATACTTTAAATTACGGTATTTTATAATTTTTACTAGTTAAAATGTTGTTTTGCTGGAAAGAGGGCATGCCAGCCTCCTTACTCCACCATCTTAGAAATCCTGCTTTGGCTTGAACACTTTGTAAGAAAACTCAATAATCTTTTTGAACTAAACTTCTGATTTTTTTTAACATTGGTGTTTAAAAGCAAAGGAAGAAATATAGGAAAGACCATACGTACATACACACCCTTAGGTAATACACTCTCTTGCTTTAAAATATCCCAAGAATATGTGAAACAAAACCTTAACTCCTCAGTCCCTCTCTTTCCAAAGGTGACCACTGTTAATAGTTTAACGTGTGTCCTTAGGTATTCTTCAGAACCTGCAGAAAGAGAGCCTCTGATTAAGAAAAAGTAAGTGATGTACGAACTGCTTCCATGAAAATCACTGCTGTTTCTATTGTGTTTCTAGTCATTCATACCTAGAGAAATTCCTTACCGAGCAGATGATGGAAAGGAGGGAAGATGTATGGCTTCCACTCATCTCCTATAGAAATTCATTAGTCACTGGAGGTGAAGATGATAGAATGTCTGTGAACAGTGGAAGTAGCAGCAGCAAAACCTCATCAGTAAGGAATAAGAAAGGACGACCTCCACTTCATAAAAAACGAGTAGAAGGTAAGTCTGCCTTTACACTATAAGAAACAATTTGCCTGGTTTTAAAGAGATAAAGTAGCAAATAATCTTTTGAAGCAAGATAATAGTATCAGGCACATGATTTCCTTGTATATTTGATTCACAATGAGATGTTAAGGCAAAAAGGTTGAAACAGATGAAGTAAGACAGAAAAGCATCAAGGAAAAAGAAGTTGAGGAAGCATGGAGCCTAAAGGAAGACAGACCAAAAGAGGAAAAAATTAGCTAGGTCTATAAAATCAATCCCCATACTATATGCCTCTAATACATTAAAATATAAAGTAAGATAGTCACAATGCTATTCTATTAAAATTCTTCCTAATATAGGTGAGATACAGGTAATTTGAGGGTAGATTTCTGCAGCAAATTGAATATACCAGAATAGTTGTTTTCCAGTTCTACCACTTGGTTGGAACAGTAAGACAGTGATGGCCTCCAGGTGTGGTGGCTCACACCTATAATCCCAGTTACTCAGGAGACCAAGGAAAGAGGATCAGGAAATTAAGGCCAGAAATTTGAGACCAGCCTGGGAAACATAGCAAGACTCCCATCTCTAAGAAAAAAATTTTTTTTAATTGGTAGCATGCACCTGTAGTCCCAGCTACTTGGGAAGCCGAGGTGGGAGAATCACTTGAGCCCAGAAGTTTGAGGTTGCAGTGAGCTATGATCATGCCACTGCACTCCAGCCTGGGCAACAGAGCAAGACTCCCATCATTTAATTTTTTTAAAAGGCAGTAATGGCTAAATCTGGTTTTATAACCCTGTTGGACTATGGGGAATGGGAAGTTAAATTGTCATGAAAATCTGATCAACAGTAGGTATTCCTATATGTAAAAAAAAAAAAAAAACCTAAAAATTGCCCTATTAAAACAAAGCATTCCTGTTAAAATTACTAAGAGAAGCCTCAAAGTAAAAATGCTTATTTTCTCAAATAATCTTCATCCTTCTCCATGCTTCTAATAAATTTTCTCCAAACCAAGAGGAGGTCTGTGATCTGAGTCTTCTCTCTTGTTCTTTTTATAACTTCTTATCTTTCAGCATCTTACCTGTGCTGCCTAAAAAAATGACTCACTAATAAAGGTTTTGCTAAAATCTGTGGCAAAATTAATTAGAATTTAAATCTAATGATTCTTTTCATTATTGGGGAGACAGTATTGACTATTGATGAGGAGTACAAATTCTAACATCAGAGTTCCAGAATTCAGACCTGGCCTTCTCATTATGAGCTATGCAACCTTTGAGCATATTACTTAACCTCTCTAAGTTTAAATCATTCATCAAATAAAGGATGAGCAGAGTATTTATCCTGTCAGTTCCAATGAATATTAGATACTACAAATAAACCACTTAGTATACACACAGTACTGAGCACAGTGCTTGGCACATAGGTAGCATTCAATAAATTATCTGAACGTTATCATTGTATAGTAATGCCTCATATCTATCTAGCATCAGTCAGTAAATTAGGCAGCATCTGTATTTCTTTTCTTTTTTTAACCTTGCAGCTCCAGCTCAAAGCATCTATATTTCAAAAGGAATAAAAGAATTAATACAAATGTTACTGTTCAAGTTTAACAAAATCTCCACAAAGTTTAAGATTTCCTTTCAAATTACAGCTTTGGGACTTAAAGTCTTTTTTAAAAGTCCAGAGAAAGAAAATACGAAATCTTGTCTTTGTACTGTAGGATCCTGGACTTTTCTCTAAAGAATGACTACAGGCATTTCCTTTTTTTTTTGAGACAGGATCTCCCTCTGTCACCCAGGCTGGAGTGCAGTGGTATGATCTTGGTTCACTGCAACCTCCACCTCCCAGGTTCAAGCAATTCTCCTGCCTCAGCCTCCCAAGTAGCTGGGATTACAGGTGCCCACCGCCACGCCCAGCTAATTTTTGTATTTTTAGTAGAGATAGGGGTTCACCATGTTGGCCAGGCTGGTCTCGAACTCCTGACCTCAAGTGATCCCACCCACCTTGGCTTCTCAAAGTGCTGGGATTATAGACATGAGCCACTGCACCTGGCCTTTTCTTTTTTTTCAATGAGACAGGGTCTCAGTCTGTCGCCCAGGCTGGAGTCTTGTCCAGCCTCAACCTCCCTGGCCCAAGCAATCCTCCCACCTCAGCCCCGAAGTAGCTGGGACTACAGGCATGTGCCACCACACCCAGCTAATTTTTGTATTTTTCGTAAAGACAGGGTTTCACCTTGTTGCCTAGGCTGGTCTTGAACTCCTGGACTCAAGCGATCCACATGCCTCAGTGTCCCAAAGTGCTAGGATTACAGGCATGAGCCATTGCGCCTAGCCATTCTTCAATGTAATATTATTAGCCAACATTCATCAAATTTTTGCTAGGTACTAGGAATATGTTTTAACATGCGTTATATCATTTAATCATTTATTTGACATATTTGTAAAGCACTTAAGTCAGTCTCTGGCACATAGTGCATGACGTATAAGTGTATAAATGTCTTATAAGTCAACATTATTATCTAAATTTTTCACAAAAGAAACTAAAGCTTAGAGATTTTAACTATCCATAATGATCATTAATGGTACAGTCAATATTATTTTCAAGATTAAGAGAAGCTTATGTGGAACCAGATAACCTAATTGATTTAAATTACAAAAAGAAAACTGTCAATTTGAGATTTACAAAATGACTAAGATGGGTTGCATGCACAGAACCCTTAGGCTGCGGGGTTTCATCCTTCAGAGATGAAAATGAGAAAGTATTAAAAGAGATATTTTCATTGAGGAATCTTTAAAGGATTAGAAGTATCTATTTCTATTTAAGATGAATGAGTTCTCCCTGGAGTTATCCATTCATTCAGTAAGTTTCTACCAAGCGCCTTCCTAAGAACTGTGCTAAGTACTACAGATTAGGTATTAATATGCTGTGAGTGCAGATAGAGAGAGAACAGAAACAGGCTGTTTGATTTCACCATGGTCAGTGCTCTGATGTGCCAAACACAGGAGGTTCTGGGAACATATAGAAAGTGACTAAACTTTTAATGAATACAGGAAGATTTTCTGGAAAAGATGACATGTAGTAGACAGCTGACAGATGAGTTTACCAGGTTCAGAACCTAAGTGATAATAATCTTTTTATCATAAAATTTTAAGTGTGGTAGAGAATAAAAGTTTTGAATTAAATGTTGAATGAAATGTGTTATGAATAGAAGATGATGAAATGTGTCTTTGTTAACTAAGAAGAGATTGAGTAGTGAGCTTCAGATCAGAGGAATTACTTTAACCAGACAATGGGTAGGTATTTCCAGGCACAGAAAAGCCCATCTAGAATGTACAGGTCTAACAAAATATCAGAAACCTGAGAAATAGGGGGAGAAACAGGATGCTCGATGGCAAGGGAGGAACCTAACACACACATCTCTGAGACTTGAGAGGAAAAGCAATGGGGTTCATACTATGTATTGGGATTAAAATTCTTCAGAAGGAAAACCAAAGCAGTAATACTTTTTGAGAAGCCTTATCATATTAGAATAATTTAGAATTTTTATAGGTAGAAACTTGGCCGGGCATAGTAGCTCATGCCTTTAATTCCTGCACTTTGGGAGATAGGTGGATCGCTTGAGCTCAGGAGTTTGAGATCAGCCTAGGCAACATAGCAAAACCCCATCTCAAAAAAAAAAAAAAAAAAAAAAAAAAAAAAGGTAATATTTTATCAGGACAGTTTGTAAATAATGCTTTAATCTGCTCAAATCTTTATAAACCATCTTAGCCGGTGGCTTACACCTGTAATCCCAGCATTCTGGGAGGCTGAGGTGGGCTGCTCACTTGAGGTCAGGAGTTCCAGTTCAGCCTGGCCAACATGGTGAAACCCATCTCTACTAAAAATACAAAAATTAGCTGGGCGTCGTGAAGGATGCCTGTAATCCCAGCTACTTGGGAGGCTGAGGCGGGAGAATCATTTGAACTTAGGAGGTGGAGGTTGAAGTGAGCTAAGATCGTGCCACTTGTACTACAGCCTGCAACAGAGTGAGGCTCTGTCTCAAAAAATATATATATATTTATAAACCATTTTCATAAGTTCTGAAGGAAAGTTCATAGCCCCTGGAAAACTTAAGTTTTACAGAGACAATTTATACACATGACAAATTATATAACCTGCTAATGCAGGATAGTGTATAATTAAGTCCTAAGTGAGTATGAATGACTATATTTCCTCTAGAAATTAAAAGAGAAGCCTGGGCGTGGTAGCTCATGCCTATAATCTCAGCACTTAGGGAGGCCGAGGTGGGCGGATCACCTGAGGTCAGGAGTTCGAGACCAGACTGGCCAACATAATGATACCCCGTCTCTCCTAAAAATATAAAAATGAGCTGGGCATGGTGGCAGGCACCTGTAATCCCAGCTACTCAAGACGCTGAGTCAGGAGAATTGCTTGAACCTGGCAGGCGGAGGTTGCAGTGAGCCGAGATCACACCACTGCACTCCAGCCTGGGTGACAGAGTGAGACTCCGTCTTGAAAAAAAAAATTTTAAAAAAAGAATGGTAAGTGGGGGGTTGGGTAGGGGTAATCAGGGAAGGCTTCCCTGAAGTACAGAGGCATGAAAATGGTGAACCGTTCAACCCATCTCCACATGTATAACCTGGCAAGAAGTTATTGACCAGGGTCTAGTGGTGCAAGGGGATTTGCTTATTTCTCCACAAAAGCCAGTCAGACTTTAATTGCTACTGCCTGGGACCCCTATGAGGCCCAGGAAATAGGCCCTTCATTGCTTGAACAAAGAAAAGAGGAGAGGTCTCTGGCTGGCTGCCATCTTCCCCTTCTAGGATGAATGAATCTTTAGAGATGGAGGGACTTAAAGAGATGATGATGTGATGATAGCTAACATCCAGTAGTTACATACATTACCTCATTTAGTCCCTACAACTTTGTGAGGTTAAGTAATGATGTCCCCATTGTATGTATGAGAAAACTCAACTTTGGGAGTTTAATGACTTATACAAAGTCGTATAAGTAAGTGGTGGAACTGAGATTTGAAGTAGGCAGTCTGACTGCAGAGCCACACTCTTCACAAGTCTATGCTATGACTGCCACCAGAGTTCACTCCACCCATGACATTGTGTGACCTTAACTGGAATTTTACAGATGAGAGTCTGGATAACACATGGCTAAACAGGACTGACACCATGATTCAGACTCCTGGCCCCCTGGCAGCACCACAACTCACATCCACTGTACTGCGGGAGAACAGCCGTCCCATGGGAGACCAGATTCAAGAACCTGAGTCTGAACATGGTTCTGAACCAGACTTTTTACACAAGTAAGTAGCAAAAATTTGTCTTCTTCGCAAAAAGCCTTTAAAGAAAGTAAAACTATTTAAGAAAAATTTTATTTGTTCATCAGAACATATTGCTGGTCAGTGCATGATAAAAGAAGCCACAAACAGAGGGTAAACACTTTATGTGAGAAGAGCTATAAAAAGTCTGCAAACATTGTTGAAGATACCAGTTCCTGGAAGTTCACAGACCTTTAAATGTACAGTGTCTCACCAGGTGCTAATTTCAGTTGGCATGTGCATTTTCATTGGGCAGGTCTGTTTCTTCTCAGGGACTTGCCAAGAAATGCAGGTTACTTCCTAGGCAAGAAAACCTGTAAGAGCCTATGTTAAGTTGTCAGTAGTCTGAACACCAAATAAATAGACTATATTAGCTTTATCATCCACTTAATTAATATTTTGTCATGTTACATTTATATTTTAAACTCAAACTTCTCATGGATTAAGAATTTTTAAGATCTTACTTGATAAATTCTGAGAATAGTTGCCCTCAAAAAGAGAATCAAGGTCTTACCTTTTCTCCATGTTAGTAATTAAAATGTTTTCTAGTACACAGACCTCTGAAAATTGTAGAGAAGGCAGAGGGTGATGTGTTTTGCTTATAAAAATCTCATTGTTGTTTTCCATCCAACTTTGAAATTCTTTGAGCTCCTCACTTGTGTTTCTGTGTATAGTTGGGTAATGCTGTGAATTACTCTGATGGATAAGAGGGAGAACTCTCATTTGAACTCAACAAATTTAGTTAGGTTGAAAATAGAGACTGTTAGAAGTATCAAATCCTGGGTTTTCATAAGGCCCCTTTGCTCTAAGGGATCAGCCTTCAAACCCAAGAGGATACTCACTGTCATCCGTGGTATAACTGGGCATTCTTGTGCTGCCAAGTATCCTAGAAGGTGGTTTCCCTTATAGCAAGCATCCCAAGATGGGTGACCTAACCAATATCCCCACCCCTCTTCCTACAGGGTGGGTTTCTCCTTGTTTTAGCAGCCTGCCTTGCCTCTCTGACCTTACCATTTGTCAGTCCCTGTGGCCATGGTCTGCCTTCTTTTCCCTGCTCCAGGTTTATAGGTTTAATCAAGGTAGTGGCCCCACATGATACAAAGACAGCTACTTAGAGACAACTTCATGTGACAGTTTGTATTGGCAAAAAAACACTAAAATTTACATCCTATAAAATTCCCGGCTGGGCATGGTGGCACACGCCTGTGATCCCAACTATTCAGGAGGCTAAGAAATGGGAATTGCTTAAACTTGGGAGGCAGAGGTTACAGTGAGCCAAAATCGCGCCACTGCACTCCAGCCTGGGTGACACAGACTCTGTCTCAACACCACCACCAAAAAAGAAAATTAGCCAGGCGTGGTGGTGCATGCCTGTGATCCCAGCTACTCGGAAGGCTGAGGTGAGAGCAATGCTGGAGCCTGGGAGGCAGAGGTTGTAGTGAGCTGAGATCATGCCACTGGACTCCAGCCTGGGTGACAAGGGTGAGAACCTGTCTTAAAAAAAAAAATTCCTGGCTGGGCGTGGTGGCTCACGCCTGTAATCCCAGCACTTTGGGAGGCTGAGGCGAGTGGATCACAAGGTCAGGAGATCGAGACCATCCTAACTAACACGGTGAAACCCCATCTCTACTAAAAATACAAAAAATTAGCTGGGTGTGGTGGCGCGCACCTGTAGTCCCAGGTACGCGGGAGGCTGAGACAGAAGAATCCCTTGAACCAGGGAGGCGGAGGTTGCAGTGAGCCAAGATTGCGCCACTGCACTCCAGCCTGGATGACAGAGCAAGACTCCGTCTCAAAAAAAAAAAAAAAAAAAAAATTCCTTAGAGGCATGTTTACACACACTTCCATGTGCCAATAAGTTTAGAGTACAAGTGCAGATTTGACTCCATAAAGACTGAGGAAAAGATGCTATATTCTTCCTTGTTGAATTCTAGAGAACTTTCAGCTGCCAAGCCAACATAATTTCTGTTAGTTGGGGGTCTGCTGTCCAGCTAGGTACACCTGTGAATGCGGCACCAGCCCAAGACAGAGGTCTGAGAACCCTTGTTTGGCAGAGATTTGGTTGATAGTTTAAGCATCTAACAATTAGCCTCAGCCAGCTTCTCTTGGAGACTTACAGATATCTTTGGGCAACTTACTGCCTTTTTTATAAAAAGGCACCAGAATAAATCCAGCTAATTCCTCCAACATGGGATTAAGTAAACCTACTTTGGCTTTCTTAGCATGGGGCTCATTAGCTAAATTCATCATCTGCTGCTACAAAATTAATAATAGTACCCTCTCTTAGTCCTCAGATGCAGATCTCTTGGTTAGGCCAGCCGAAGTTAGAAGACTTAAATCGGAAGGACAGAACAGGAATGAACTACATGAAAGTGAGAACTGGAGTGAGGCATGCTGTGTAAGTGTTACATTGAGTGTCACAAGAACATAACTATGTGATGCCCATCATTTTGTGAAATGACTTGGGTTTCTTTGATGTTTGGTCTTAGGAGTTAAAATTATAATTCGTGATATGCTATGCAGCATAGGAAAGGAGTGCGTGAGTTCTTAACACTTTCAGCATTTAAATCCTAGCTCTGCCACTTGGCAGCTGCATGGCCTTGGACAAGCTCTAAAACATCTGTGCTGGCTAGGCGTGGTGGCTCTGCCTGTAATCCCAGCACTTTGGGAGGCCAAGGTGGGCAGATCACCTGAGGTCAGGAGTTCAAGACCAGCCTGGCCAACATCGTGAAACCCTGTCTCTACTAAAAATACAAAAAATTAGCCGGGCATATGGTGGTGGGCGCCTGTAATCCCAGCTACTCGGGAGGCTGAGGCAGGAGAATCGCTTAAATCCAGGAGGCGGAGGTTGTAGTGAGTCAAGATCATGCCACTGCACTCCAGCCTGGGCAACAGAGCAAGACTCCTTCTCAAAAAAAAAAAAAAAAAAAAATCTGTGCTTCAGGTTCCTCATTTGTAAAATTGGGATAATATTACCAATAAGATTTTTAGGGTAATTGACACATAAATAAATGTTAACAACCGTTATTATTGAATTGTACTTCCTTTTGATGTGTGAGATGAAATCTTGAATGAACCAAAGGAATGATTCTTGTCTTGGAGTTCAGTATAATTTGTGTAGTCTGTAGGTCATGATTAGAAGGTATACTTCAGTTGGTTAGAATAACTTTAATCTGAGAAACAGCCAGGACTCCAAATGGTAGAGTCTGATGAGCTTTCTGACAATACCTTTTTCTTACCAGTCGGGGTCTAATGGAGGAAGATGCTGAGCCCATCTTTGAAGATGTGATGATGTCATCCCGAAGCCAGTTAGAAGATATGAATGAAGAATTTGAGGACACCATGGTTATTGATCTGGTAGAGAAATTCACTATATTTTTATTTTGTTAAAATATGTGGGGGCATTGGTGTAAGATGATCCTCTTAGGCTGGGCATGGTGGCTCACGCCTGTAATCCCAGCACTTTGGGAGGCTGAGGTGGGTGGATCACCTGAGGTCGGGAGTTCGAGACCAGCCTGACCAATATGGAGAAACCCCGTCAATACTAAATATACAAAATTAGCCAGGCATGGTGGCACATGCCCGTAATCCCAGCTACTTGGGAGGCTGAGGTTGCAGTGAGCCGAGATCGCGCTATTGCACTCTAGCCTGGGCAACAAGAGCGAAACTCCATCTCAAAAAAACAAAAACAAAAATCCTCTTATTCTCAGAATTCTGGGAGGAAGGGTGAGGTGAGGAGGAGTTAACATTGACCAACAACAGTGGGCATTTGGATGAGCTTGGGTGTTTTTCAAGCCTGCTTTCAAAGCAGTCATATTTTAAATTCTGATAATAACAGAAACTGGTTCTTTCTTTTTACCTTCTTTGAAGAGAGCTCATACCAGATCTTTCAGCATCACTGTGTATCTGGCCTCTTGTGCTTTAAATTTGAGCCTGACAAAAATCCATGGTGCTTCAGCATACAAAATGTCAAATATGGGACTTCTTTGTTCAGTATGAGAAGACATGTTTGAGATATGGACTAACCATAGGTGATACTAATAACTTATTTTTTCAGGAATAGTAATGCATGGTGGTTATGTTTTTTTCAAAAGTTCTCATCAGTTATAGACAACACATTGTAGTAGTTATAGGCAAAATTACATAGGGAAGGAAAAACAGTGAGACTCAGTGGAACAAGACCGGCCAAATGTTTGACAATTTTTGAAACTGGGTGATGGGTACATAGAAATTCATCATGCTGCTTTTTCTGTGTATTTTCTAAGGCTGCCATAATAAATACCACAGACTGAGTGGGTAAACAAATTTTTATTTATTTATTTAGAGATGGAGTCTCGCTCTGTTGCCAGGCTGTAGTGCAGTGCTGCGATCTCGGCTCACTGCAACCTCTGCCTCCCAGGTTCAAGCGATTCTCCTGCCTCAGCCTCCCAAATAGCTGGGACTATAGACACATGCCACCATACCCAGTTAATTTTTATATTTTTAGTAGAGACGGGGTTTCACCATGTTGGCCAGGATGATCTCAATCTCTTGACCTCGTGATCCACCCGCCTTGGCCTTCCAAAGTGCTGGGATTACAGGCGTGAGCCACCACGCCTGGCCCAGAAATTTATTTTTTTATCACATTTCTGGAAGCTAGAAGTCCTGAGATGAAGGTGATTTCTTTTGAGGCTTCTCTCCTTGGCTTGTAGATGGCTGCCTTCTTCCTTTGTCTTTAGATGGTCTTTCCTATATGTGTCTCTCCTCTTCTTATGAGGCCCCCAACTATATTCAATTAGGGCCCACCCATATGACCTCTTTTTACCTTAATTACCTCTTTAAAGGCCCTATCGCCAAATACTGGCATGTTCTGAGGTACTGGATTAGGACTTCAGCATGCACATTTTGAAGGGACATAATTCAGCCCGTAACATTTTGCTTTGTATGTTGTGAATTTTCCATAATGAAAAGTTTTTGTAAGTTTTGTAAATATAAATGAGATCATATTACTCCAATCTATAACCTCCCTGCCCCCACCTTCCAATAACTTTCCATCTACCTGCTTTGTGGTATTCACAGAGGTTTATCACCTAGTAGTTAATCAATCAATTTTGTAATTTTTCTGTGACTTTAAAGGGAAGATATGGCCTAGGCATGTAGGCCCAAAGTTATATATGTATTAACATGTTCAGTTTAGTCATGATAGTTTGAAAGTTTTGTGCGTTGTTTTTGCCAACATAATTAAAAGCCAAAAGTACTGTTTGTTTTTAAAAAATCTATTTCATATAAAAGCCAGATTCTCTTCTTCCTTTCAAAATTGACTCTTAGTAGTTCTATATATTTATGATACTGTCAGAAATATTAGCTGATTATCACAATTCATTGTCTTAATGATCTCAGAAAAAAATTAAGAAACCGATTTCTCTTTCCAGCCTCCATCAAGAAATCGGCGAGAGCGAGCTGAGCTAAGGCCAGACTTCTTTGACTCTGCAGCTATCATAGAAGATGATTCAGTAAATGTCAAATTATTACTGCTTTTTATTTATGGTTCCTGGGTCCTGTTTATGCATGAAATTAATAATTATGTTTCTCATCATTTTTCTAGGGATTTGGAATGCCTATGTTCTGAAGTCTGAAGAAAATTTACAAATCTGGAACTCTATTATTTAGAGCTAGAGGCCTATATACTGTGATAGCTTGTATGGGGAAAAACACTTTTGACGTGATCTGATTTGTTTTTTAATCAAATGATTAAGGTCAATCCCTTTTTGCAATGACGGAAGAGGAGCATGTAAATTACCCAAGGGAATGTTGGTGAATGTCAACTCAGAAAGACTGACCTGAAAATCATTTGTGTCCTGCTATTGGACTTATCCCAATACAGATGTGTGTGTTTTTCTGGAGGGAGGAAGAAATTTTAAATTTTTAAAACAGCTGTCAAGATAAACACTGTTATACACCTGTTTTATGAAAACTCAACATTGAGTAAAAAAAAAAAAATATTTTTAACTTTATTTTCCTGTTGTACAATTTAAAAACCGTTTTAACATTTTGCCTTTTTATGTTTTAAAAGCTAACCATTTTTATTAAACCTATGAGTAAGCAGCTCATCCTAATTGCCGAAGAGTGTTTTGGAGTTCACTGGATTTGGTTGACCTTTGTGGAACACAAATAATGAAGGAGCAGAACATTGACAAGCTAAGATGAATTTCTGACATAGTGCATCTCTGCCAAAAACCACACACCCTCTGTGGATATGGATATGAATTCCCAGATTTTATATACTCTTGAATAAAAAGGTTTATTTTTATTTATAAGTGGGCATAAAATAAGAAATGTCCATGCAGCCATTTTTCCAACAGATGCTGTACACCGTTCATTTTATATAGACTAGGGAGATTCAAATACAGTGCATTTTCTATTGGTATTTGTTCTGTGCATTTTTAGCAACTTCTACCAGCAAATAAAGTATTCTCAGTAAAACGAAAATGATTCTCAAGTTATCAGTTTGCTGTTTTTACCACTTATTTCATGCCCTGCCAAATTCAAGTTACACAGACTTCCATTTTCTTAAGATAATCATGAAGAAATCCTTTATCATTCAGAAGTAATTTTAAGTGTAACATAACTGTGTCTACTTCCCATGCACTTAATACCCTTATGCGCTAATTTTGTGAATTAAGTTTACTGATGATTATAGAAGTATGTGCTGCATAGAAGTCTGTGCTTAGAGGGTGAAGTTCCTAAGCTTACCTTGAATTACAGCTACATTTCAGTGTTAAATGTGCATATTAAGAATAATTCTTTTGGGGAAAGAAATTATGAATCTTCAGGACAGTCTACAATGGTTTAGAGTTACATTCTGCCTAGACTTTTATGACTTGCTGCTATTGTTTTAAAAACCCCACTTAGTTTCTTCCTTTCTGATTTCTAAAGTAAAGTAAGCCTCAGAATTTCCAAACCAATCCATCCACAGCTGTTTCTGGGCTGGTTTTTAAAGTAGCTGCAACAGAATCATGAGGCTTTCCCTTTTTATCAAATACAAAAAACATTTTTAAAAATTCTGCACACCCAGTGATCATCTTTTGTGCAGGAAAGCAAGATGGATGATTTTATTCATCCTTTTAGTAAAGACACAAAACAGATTTTTCTCAACATTTGTACAGTTGTGAAAAAAACCTGGTCACCAAAAATATTTTCTCTGCTAATTCAGCAATTCTTGGGCTCCAGTTAGTTAGGGGAGCTGGGGCCTCACTTTCTCCCAGAATTGTGGGCTTCACTGGAAGTGAAGGTGCAGGAATAACTGGACTGTCCACCCCAGCCCTGCCTACCTGTGGTTTTGGCCCGGGAGCAAGCCATGAGGTGCCCTGCCACATGCACAAATTGATCCTTTGCGTGACAGTCTTGTATGGAAAACAGATGCTGACAGAATTGTAGACTACCATGCCACACAAAAAGGCTAAATATCTACTCCAATGGATTTCCAGTTCAGTTTGAAGTCAATCAAATTTTTGTATTTTCGGTGTCTCCTTGATTGGTTTTGCTAGTAATTAATTCTGTAAATTGTACATTTGCAATATGAGGTTTTTTTTCCTTTTGTACAATTTGAAACTGATGCTTCACCTTTCCTTTAATAAACTATTCAAAATCAGGTTTGTGGTAGTCATCCTATTGTTCCTACCAGGTATGGCTTTAAAGAGATGATTTTCTGTCCTGTGGCTCTTGAGAGAGTTTGCAATTTCTGATAATCTGTTAAATGACAGCAAGTTAACCATATTAGTGAGTTGGTGGTTTTGTTGTTTTGGCTTTTTAATTTTTTTTAAGAAAGCAGAATTTAGGAATAGCTCACTTTCTTTCATTCCTTAGATTTCTCTGGAGTGTGTGCAGGCCAAGTCATCTGTGGTTTAAGAAGGAGTCTCTTGCAAACTGAGTTTTGCATGAGGCATTCAGGGAACATCCACTGGCCTGTAGCGTGGGTCCTCACGGCTTGAGACTCTGGGCTTATATGCATAATCGCACCCTGGCAGTGCCCTTTTGAAGACCACATAGATTCAGTGCAGCTGCAGAAATGAAGTTTTCAGCCAGGCATGGTGGCTCACGCCTGTAATCCCAGCACTTTGGAAGGCAAAGGTGAGTGGATCACTTGAGCTCAAGAGTTCGAGACCAGCCTGGGTAGCGTGGTGAAACTCCTCTACAAAAAATACAAAAATTAGCTGGGTGTGGTGGCGCACACCAGCTACTTGTGAGGCTAAGGTAGGAGGATGGCTTGAGCCCATAAGGCAGAGGTTGCTGCAGTGAGCCAAGATTGCACCACTACTGCACTCCAATCTAGGTAACAGAGCCAGACTCTGTCTCAAAAAAAAAGTTTTTCTTGGCATTAGACCACCTCACTCTTTAAGAAGTCGTACCCTACACACTTCATGGGTCTGGCAGTATGGGATGAGATATGCCTATGCAGAAAAGGCAAGGGTGTGGGAGACAAATCGGCAAGCAAGCTTTCCAGGCAGCCAAGGAAGGAAGGTCATTTAAGGATGGTCTATAACAGCTCATCTTGATGGTTACAAGAGTATGAGACTAGATGAGCACTTTCAGGCTTGGGTCAGGCTTGCAAATCTCCCATTTGTGGCTTGACTGTAACTCCCTGTTTGCCCCTGTTCCCAGGTAAGAGTCCATCAAGCAGGGACTAGTATTTTCATGGGAAACAGGTTTGCTGCCACTCAGGCTTGGCTTTTTTTTTGGGAGGGGGCGGTGAAGACAGGGTCTCGGTCTGTCACCCAGGCTGGAGTACAATGGTGTGATCTCAGCTCACAGCAACCTCCGCTTCTGGGTTTCAAGAGATTGTCCTGCCTCAGGCTCTCAAGTAGCTAGAATTACAGGCACCCGCCACCACACCCAGCTAAGTTTTGTATTTTCAGTAGAGACAGGCTTTCACCATGTTGGCCAGGCTGGTCATGAATGCCTGAGCTCAAGCAATCCGCCTGCCTTGGCCTCCCAAAGTGCTGGGATTACAGGCGTGAGCCACCGCACCCAGCCTTAGGCTTTTCATACTAGACCAAGCTCAGGTAAGATTCTATCCCTGCCCTTCTGAGTGTCTTGTTCTGTGGAGATCTCCATCAGGCACCACTTTTTGAAGAGCATCTTTCTGCTCCCAAGGACACATAAAGGGGGTATTTTCACCACCCAGGACAGTAGGGACATGGTCAAAACTTAACTATTGAGGCTGCCACATTGGCTGGAATATGCCAGCTGGATTCCACAGAGGCCCCAGACTGAGGCACTGCCTATCAATCAAGTGGCTGCAACTCCTGCTTGGAATTGTAGAAATCCCATGCTGACATCAGAGGTGCACAGAGTATGAGGACCAATAGTTCTAAACGGGTAAAGCCATAGCTCTCCAGAAATCCTTTGGAACCAGAAAGACAAAACAGTCAAATCTGTTGAATAGGTGAAGAGGGCTGATTCATCAACTCCACATGTGGGTGAGTATCCTTCACAGACTTCTTTGGCTGAGCAGACCACATCTTAAGCACTGGCACCAGGACAAAGTATCAGTGCAACCAGAGGCAGAAAGTTGGGCTGGGGAGACCAAGACAGGGTCAAAAAAAGAAGCTAGAAGAACTTTGCAACAAAAGCACTAACAAGCATTAGAAGGGTGTGTTGTGGATGTGCTCCCCATTACTCTAGCAACTCAAAAAGATGACTGGCCATCTGTTGGCACTGCTTTGCAAGAGATTCATGCAGGAGATAGGAAAGCTGTCTAAATGTAGTAGCTTTCTGGGTTGAGACACAACCCCAGGGGAACAGACCACCAACCTCCCTCACCCCTACTTTTAGACCAACCCTTAGAAGTCCATCTCACCTTCCTCATCAGCTGAGTGGCAGTACTTTGAAATGATTAGAACACAGGCTTGGCTGGGGTCAAACCTATCCGAGTTCAAATCCCAGCTTCACCACTTGTTAGCTGTGTAGCTCAAGAGGAACTGGCTTAACACAGGGCAGGGGCAGGATCAGCAAGACCCTAGCAGTGCTTCCTACACCACAGCTCACCATATTATCTGTTCTCAGTTTAAAGACAGACACTTGTCAGCTATCAGCTCAGTGGACCCAAGTATTTCCCATTTACAAAATTCAGTGTATTTTCTTTTTCCCTTTAAGGTGAGGGCACCAGCTGGGAAAGGCATTCCCACACAACAGCCAAGAGAACACTCAACTGTCGTTACTCTCAAGGTATTCCGTGGTCCATGGAGGCTGGTCCACTTGACAAAGCTTCCAAGGTCTTGCGGCTTTGAGTTTCTTTGACCAGCTGGGTTTCTGTATGGGAGTTTCCCCACCATCCAAGGCTTCCGTAAAGCTGCTAGCCCAGCTGCTCTCCTGAGCTGGTTCCTCTACCATCTTACAGCCCCTCTACCATCTCGGTATCCAGATTGCACAACCTGGTGAAACACTTCTTGGACTCTTACCTCCAAAAAGAAAAAAAAGAGCTTGTATGTACTCTTGTATGGACCATAGCAGAGATCACGAAAACAAGAACTGTGGGCTCAGAAAACTCACTAGGCAAGCAAGGGAGGGACAGACTGTCCAGGACCACCTACGTGGGCTAAGGACTCTGGAGAACAGGGAGCTCTGGAAGTGGCGCTGGAGCAGAGGAATGCAACAAAATCTGGATCTGGAGTTAGTATGGTAGCTGAGAACAGGATTTCCAGCTCAGTGGGAGGCCACAGAAAACAGTGAAGAGACTGCTGCAAAAGTCCTCAGAGCCCAACTAGGATTGGTGACTGAAGGAGAGTGGAAAGATGCTTTTAAGGAAAAAAAAAAAAAAAAAAAAAGAATGACCCTTAAGGGCTACTGGGAATGGGGGGTAGGGGAAAATATTTTTGAAATGGGAAAAGTGGAGAATAAACAGTCACACATTAAGTTGACCTTGAAATAATGATTCATTGTCCAAGCAGTGCTTACAGATCTCTGGAGCCAAGGGAAAGCCATCAGTAGTGGGAGGGCCCTGGGTTTTCACCAGAGAGGATGCCTGGGGTTGGGGGGGCATCTTGGATCAGCACTCCATGGTTGGTCCTTCTGCTGCTCAAACTTAATTTCCAGTTCTGGTAAAACTATTAATGTTTTAACTTAGTAAAATCAAGTCAACAGTGTAGGAGGAAAGGCTTTAAAGTGGTTTACAAACAAAAAGGACTAATTCATATTGATAACCACTCAGTTACTAATTCAGGTAACTTAACCATGTATCTTCAGTTTAAAGACAAAATGAACTACAAAGAAGTCTTGAACTTTAGAAGGTTTATTGTTGATAGAGCTATAGTGATTCTGAAACTTGTATTTATGGTAGCACTGAGCAAATGAGTGAAATATATTGAGAATAATGGGAGCCAGGGTTATTACTGCTGTGGTAAGAGACACAATACAGAATGGGGGAAAGCAAAGAAGCACCCATGGTGTTGGATTAAAAGTTTCAGTATGAACTCATGATTTAAAAGTACAACAAATATGTATTCATATATACATGTGTCCCACATATATATACACACACTTATTTGCATAAATTTTCCTAGTTCTATCTGCTGAAATGCCTCAAAGCAATGATACTCCAGTATCAATGTGAATACCTAGTGCCAATGTTAGCTTCTACATGACATACCTACTAAAAGAAAGTAAGAAACTACTATATACTACTACTACATACCTATTAAAGAAACTCCTTGGAGAAACTGCTGATTCCCGGGCTGAGCAAGGAAAACATAAGATAAGCCTAGAGCATTATCTTGTCAGAAAATAAGGAAATACTAAAAAAAATCAGTGGGATATATTAAAAGGACCTGGGGAGCCCACTTGAAGGAGCTCCCACTAACCAAATCGGGTGATTTTAAGCATCAAAATGAATAACATTAAATTTTTAAAAAATCAACAAGTCCAGGCAAGGTGCAGTGGCTCACACCTGTAATCCCAGCACTTTGGGAGGCTGAGGCGGGCAGATCACGAAATCAAGAGATCGAGACCATCCTGGCCAATATGGTGAAACCCCGTCTCTACTAAAAATACAAAAATTAGCTGGGCATGGTGGCACACACCTGTAGTCCCAGCTACTTGGGAGGCTGAGGCAGGAGAATTGCTTGAACCCAGGAGGCAGAGGTTGCAGTGAGTCAAGATTGCGCCACCGCACTCCAGCCTGGCAACAGAGCGAGACTCCTTCTCAAAAAAATAAATTAAATTAAATTAATCAAGTCCAAAATGATACTAAGAAAACAAAAACAGGAGAAAAGAAAGCTCCCTTCCTTACCTAGAGTTCCAACGAATAAATATGAGAGAGTTAGAAATTCAAAATTTTATAATCAATGCAGAATCATTGATTGAGGCAAAAATCATCAATGAATACTAAAATTATTGGGTGAAAGTTTATTTATTTAATTTTTTGAGACAGAATCTAGCTTTGTTACCCAGGCTGGAGTGTAGTGGTGTGATCTTGGCTCACTGCAACCTCTGCCTCCCAGGTTCAAGTGATTCTCCTGCCTCAGCCTCCTGAGTAGCTGGGTGTGTGCCTCCACATCCGGCTAATTTTTGTATTTTTAGTAGAGATGGGGTTTCACCATGTTGGCCAGGATGGTCTCGAACTCCTGACCCAAGGTGATCTGCCCGCTTCGGCCTCCCAAAGTGCTGGGATTACAGGCATGAGCCACTGCGCCTGGCCCAGGTGAAAGTGTATTGACAGACAAGATTAAATAATACCCCACAAATTAGTTATCAGTTACAAAGAGAAAATGGTAACTACCATGGAAAAACGTTTGCAGCCACGACCTTAACTATGTGATCAGAATCAGTTACCAACAGCAGGAAAAACTGACATAATGTGCTTACTAATGTGACGCACTGAAAGGAATATGTGTTAGTCTTATCTGAATCTAAACCTCAGGAAACAGACACCCCAAACTGAAGGACACTCTACCAAATAACCAGCAAGTAAGCTTTCCTCAAAAATGTCAACGTCATGAACGACAGACTATGTAAGGCAAAGGAACTTGTTCCTAGGAGATACAAGTTTCTGGGAACACAGGGTCATGAATCTGCAACTGACTTTCAAAGGGGTCAATTAAATAATTATATTGTATATGTTATACAATTATATAATTATATAATGTATAAATACATAATATAAATATATAATTATAATGTTAGATATAATTATACATTTATAATTATATATTATAAATTATATATATTACATATTATATTAATATATATTAATATAATTATATAATTAAATATATCTTATATGCATATTATATATTATTAGATATATCTACGTATGGAAGAAATAAAGCAAATGAGGAAAATGTTACCAACTGGAGAATCTAGGTGAAGTGGATACAATACAATTCTTGCTACATTTCTATCGGCTTGAAAATTTTCGCAATTAAAAAGTTTTTTTTTAATTTTAAGAACACATTTCTGGAAATAACCTGAGTCAACATAGGGTGCTATGCCTTATTGAGCATCTGTACTGCTAAACATATATACCACAATTGCAAACATCACATTTAATCCTCAATTCATGGAGGAATTAGGAGATAGATAGGACATATTATCCCTATTTTTAAAATAAGGAAACTTAAGCCTAAGAAATACTTTGCCTTAAAAGCTTATTATATTTCTCACCTATGGATTAAAAAACTAACTCTTGAAAGGAAAAAGAGCAATACCCAGAGGTGTGAAATAAAAATTAGCTCTAGGTGATAACACTGTGTACTATTTTTCTTTCTAGTTGTATTGATTTTTCAGATTTCCACCTAAAAAAATTGAATTTATGCTCAAAAAATACAACTTAAAATGTTTAATAAAGTAAATAATTTTATAGTAAGGCACAAAAGAGATCTTTCTAGAATTTAATAAACTTAGTTATTCTAAGTTATCCAAGTATTTGGATTCCCAGGTTTCATGACTGCAAAAGGCAGGAACGGGATGTGAATGGGCAGACAGTAATTCAGTTCTTGGTTTTTCTTTGATTTGTTTACAATGGAATATTTGCATGTTTTCTCCAAGGACGTTGTACCTTCTTGCTGGCCAAGACATCCAGGTCACAGCAGATTCGGGCACGTGTGGAAGAAGGCTGGATTATGTCATCCACAAACCCTGGTGAAGCACAGAAAAGGGAGTGGATCATCTGCATCCCGAGATGATGCCATCCCTCAACCTTCTGCTCAGCCTGGGCACCATCCCTGGGGCCAGCAGTATAAGCAGTGCCCAACCTGATACAGAGATGGTAGGCCCTGTGAATCCTCCCTTGTATCCCAGGAGCTGGCCTGTTCTGACAGCTCCCCAACTTCTGGCCTAGGAGCACTTGGCAAGAAAAGGAAAATCTGACACCCTCCCTATACCCTGCTTGCTCCAATGCCTCCATCCTGCCACAATGAATTCAATAGGAAATAAAGAAAATACATCTAGGTTTTCAAAAATGGCTATAACAATTCATCCTTGTACACAAGTCCTGCAATGTGACTTTACCACTTCTCTCTTCAAGAGGTTGATTTGTATTCCTTCGCTTAACCCTGTGAGTTTCCTTGGCCTATAAAATGTGGCAAAAATGACACTGTGCAACTTCCAAATCTAGGCCTCAGTTTCCCTTTGCCCCCTTGCTACTCTCGGGACGCCATGTAAGGAAGCCTGGACTAGCCTCCTCAAGGGTGAGAGGCCACGTGAGGAGTGAGTCTAGCTAACAGCAACTACCAAGTAAGTGATGCCATTTTGGACTGTCAAGCCCCAGTGAAGCCACAGAATGACTGTGCCTGTGTGGGTGATCTCAGGCAAGACCAGCACAAGAACCACTCAGCTGGGCCCAGACCAAATTGTGGACCCCACAGAACCATAAGCAGAGGGGGAAATGGTGGTTGGTTTAAGCTGCTGAGTTACAGGGTGAATTTCTGCACAGCCCTAGACAACTGGAACAACACCTAGAAATTTAATACACTTCGGCAATGCTGTTTTAATTGTGGTTACCAAAGCAGCCTGTCCCACTGTCCTTAGTCCAAGTGATGACTGCCCAGGGACAGTCCCAACCCTCACCAGTCAACAGATTAGACTGCAAAGGCAAAAAGGCAGTTATGTGACAATTTCTGTAGAGAAAGAATGAGCAAGTGACCAAACAAACAAAGCTGCCCTCTTCACCACAGTCCCCTACCTCGCACTGCTGCAGGGAAAGGGTTGGCAAACTTCTCGATGTACTCTGCCTGAGCAGCTTCCACATTCTCATGCCCTTTGAAGATGATCTCCACAGCGCCCTGTGATTAGAGGAGTTCATGAATGTCTTTGGTCGTCCCAACCTGGACAGATCTCCTTCAACTCATTATCACTGTGTGTGGTTGCAAATTTCTTGGTAAATCAGTGTACTGGGGGAAGTGCCATCTCCAAAGGCCATAGCATAGAGGGAGGAACTGCCTGGGGCTGACCATCATGACACAAGGGGCTGCATGATGGGATGTGATGCTTCCCTGTGGCCCCAATGAGGGGCAGTCAGGCAAAAGCCAGTAGCTTCTCTCCCCAGAGCCCATTCTACCATCTCCATTTGCACTCATCATACTTCTTTGAGCCAAAGATGTTAGCCCTGTTTTCCATTATTAAATCCATAGTCTTGTATCGAGGGGAATTAAAAGCGCTATTCCCCTTTTTCAGTACCCTGAGACCTGAGTATACAATTTGGTGGCCAGAGGCAGCCAGACTGAACTGGAAATTAGAAGGATTGGCCTTCAAATCAGAGCACCTATAAGTCAACTCTAGGGGACCTGCAAGTTATCTGATTCAACCACAATAGCTACTTCAAAGCAGGGAAGGAGTGAGGAGTAGGTCAAGCAATAGAAGTACCTTGTCCAGCGTCACTGGGGTCAGACCTACAGTTTAGCTTCTTATGAGCTTAAAAGAGTAGCTCTGGGGCCCTCCTTGGAAGCTGAGGTGGAGTTGGGAGAATGTCCAATACTTCTGAAGGTGAGTTCAGTTGACTCAACCCTTTTCCCCCTTTACTTACAATTTCAAAACCCACTGTGGACCCCTCTCACTTTCCTTTCACCCGCCCCACCCACCTTGGCATGAGGACACCAGCATGGGCCCGAAGAAAGGGTATAGGACAGGAGGCAGAGCTATCTCTGGAGCCCCAGGAGGGAGACTTGCCAAGGTCTAGGTCCCATTCGCCTCAGTCCTGGCTCACCCTAGGGGCCCTGGCCTCTCTCCAACATTTCCCAGCTACGCCTTGAGCTCTTGCTGGTAGAGTCGAGTCCTTGGACCCAGAAAGGGAAAAGCAAGAGGCCCTCACCTTTGCTCCCATGACTGCAATCTCTGCGGTGGGCCAGGCATAGTTGGTATCACCACAAAGGTGCTTAGAGCTCATGACATCATAGGCACCTCCATAGGCCTAAAACAGATCCAAATGCTGAATGTTAGAGCCTGAGACAGCCAGATCATGTCCCTGAAAGACCCCAGGAAACCAGGTAAAACTGGGACAAAGAACGAGAATAGCCCTACTGGGCTCCTGAAGGCCCACGGTCTGTAAGACCTTTCAAAGTTAATCCTCATTATCTTTTCTGGCTTTTTCCCACTGCTGCTTTCAGTCCCTTGTGTTAAAAAAGCACAGACATTTCTGCGGGGCTGGGAACAACAGCAGATCAGGAGATCTTTTTAAGGATGAGCAAGGTGTACTCCTTCCAGCCCTGGTAAAACTCTGCCAGACCTCCCACCATGGCTATGCTGTAGGAAAGTGAGCAGGGTCATGGCCTCCAATATGAGGTCCTCACCTTCCTGGTGATGACTGTGACTTTGGGTACAGTTGCCTCAGCAAATGCGTAGAGAAGCTTGGCGCCATGCCGGATGATGCCCCCGTATTCCTGTGCTGTGCCTAGACATGAGGAAGAGTTACTAGATACCCACAAGTCCTCACATGGTTATCCTGCCACTCTCAGCTGTGAGGTCTTTCCCACCTCTGGAGAGGGCCATTCCTTACACAGCCCTATCTTCTGGACACCCAGAATACATGGAGAAGTCACAAGTCCTCGGGGAGTTCTGCAAGAAGATTTCCAAATAAAGTGGGTGCCTTACTGAGAAAGGCAACTCTCCTAGCCCCCACTCTGTCAAAAACTTACCAGGTAGAAAGCCAGGGACATCAACAAAAGTGATGAGTGGAATATTGAATGCATCACAGAATCTGACAAAACGAGCCCCTTTCACAGATGAATTAATATCCAAGCATCCTAGAAAGAGAGAAATTATCCATACTAAGTATCCAGGCAATTCCCAGTTCTATCCACAATGGGGATTTGTCCTCAGCAGCCATCCAGAGCTGGTTTCTGTGGAGGCACCAACATTTCTTCGTTGCAGAATGGTAACAGGGACCCCTCAAACTCCAGGAAACAGGGAAGATGAAGAATCCACCTGTCTGTCACTGGCCAAAGAGGCCCAGAACTAGACTCACTACAGACCAAAGGGCTGCCGCCAGCTGAGACACAGCCGGCCTTGCCGGAGGGAGCCATCAGTGGCAGGCAGCATTCAGGGGCTGGTCTTAGTCCTCAGAGCTTCCAATCAGATTCTGGCTCCACTGATGATGGCAACGTGCCCTTGAGAAATTACTTTGCCTTTTGACCTAAGGTTCCTTACCTGCAAAGTAGGGACAATACTGCCTCCTAGCATAGTTCTAAGGAGTAAAGGAAATGGAATCTATAAAGCAGCACAAAGTAGGAACTCAATTACTAGTAAATTTCCCCTCCTAGAAGAGTTTCCAACTTAATTCTATGAGACCAGTATTACCCCCATACCAAAGCAAGACAAGGACATCATCAGAAAAGAATACAGACCAAAAACATAAATGAAAAATTTTTACTTTTTAAGTAAGGCACATTATCAAGTCCAGCAATACATACAAAAACAGGCCGGGCACGGTGGCTCATGCCTGTAATCCCAGCACTTTGGGAGGCCGAGGCGGGCAGATCACGAGGTCAAGAGATTGAGACCATCCTGGCTGACAAGGTGAAACCCTGTCTCTACTAAAAATACAAAAATTAGCCAGGCGTGGTGGCGGGCACCTATAGTCCCAGCTACCCAGGAGGCTGAGGCAGGAGAATGGTGTGAACCCGGGAGGCAGAGCTTGCAGTGAGCCGAAATCATGCCACTGCACTCCAGCCTGGGCGACAGAGCAATACTCCATCTCAAAAAAAAAAAAAAAAAAAAAAAAAACAGTAATACATCATGTCCAAGTGGGGTTTATCCCAAGAATTCAAGGTTGATTTCAGCATATGAAAACTAATGAAATTATTAAATAAAGGAAAAAAACTATATGAACATCTCAACAGACGTAGAGAAAACACCTGAAAAAATTTAATATCCATTCATGAATAAAAACATGGCCCAGCACAGTGGCTCACACCTGTAATCCCAGCACTTTGGGAGGTCGGGCACGCGGACCACTTGAGGTCAGGAGTTCAAGACCAGCCTGGCCAACATGGTGAAACCTCATCTCTACTAAAAAATACAAAAATTAGCCAGGCGTGGTTGCAGGCACCTGTACTCCCAGCTACTCGGAAGGCTTGAGGCAGGAGAATCACTTGAACCCAGGAGGCAGAGGTTGCAGTGAGCCAAGATTGCACCACCACTCTAGACAACAGAGTGAGACTCCATCTCAAATAAAAAAAAAAAAAAAAAAGAGGCCAGGCGTGGTGGCTCATGCCTGTAATCCCAGCACTTTGGGAGGCCGAGGCAGGCAGATCACCTGAGGTCAGGAGTTCGAGACCAGCCTGACCAACATGAAGAAACCCCATCTGTACTAAAAATATAAAAATACAGAATTAGCTGGGCATGGTGGCGTGTGCCTATAATCCCAGCTACACAGGAGGCTGAGGCAGAAGAATCACTTGAACCCAGGAGGCAGAGGTTGCAGTGAGCCGAGATCGCGCCATTGCACTCCGGCCTGGGCAACAAGAGTGAAACTCTGTCTCCAAAAAAAAAAAAAAAAGGAAAGGAAAGGAAATAAATAGGCAAGTCACAAGCCAGGCCCTAGAAATCAACAATAAAAAGACAATGTAGTCCCAGCTACTCAGGAGGCCAAAGTGGGAGGATTGCTTAAGCCCAGGAGTTTGAGACCAGCCTGGGCAACATGGTGACACTCTGTCTCTAAAAGAACAAAAAAAAATGGCCAGACGTGGTGGCTCACACCTGTAATCCCATCACTTTGGGAGGCCAAGGTGGGCGGATCACCTGAGGTCAAGAGTTCAAGACCAGCCTGGCCAACATGGCAAAACCCTGTCTCTACTAAAAATACAAAAATTATCTGAGCATGGTGCACGCCTGTAATCCCATCTGCCTCAGAGGCTGAGGCAGGAGAATTGCTTGAACCTGGGAGAAGGAGGTTGCAGTGAGCCAAGATCATGCCACTGCACTCCAGACTAGGTGACAGAGTGAGACTCTGTCTCAAAAAAATAAAAGAAAAGAAAATGGTATGAAAGCTTTGTGGCTTTTTAATTACACTTGTCCCATTTCCTCCCTGGTTCTGGAGGAAGCAGAGCAGACCTCATTCACAAATTTCCGCATAAGTCTGCTCTAGCCTGTTTGTGGGCTGCCTGAAGGACTGACACAAGGAACACATCTCTGTTTCACCTAACTCAGAACTTATCCAGGCTGGAAATGTAGCAAACATTTCTCTAAATCATGGTAAGGTAGAGGAACAACCTGCAGATGTCTGGGCAAAAGATTATTGTTGAAACCACCTAAGATATGGGAGAAAAAAAAAACGAGAGAGTGTCTTTAGGAAATTAGTGCATTCAAAAGCACCCATGAATAGGGGAATTCAGAAAGACACATGTGTGCCTAGGATGAGATACACGATCAGAGAAGATCTGAGAGGGGAAATAAGAAAATAAGTTGAATGAAAATGAAAACACTATTACAAAACAAAAGACCCGGGAAAACCTTAAACTTTAACCTTGAGCTGATCTCAAACCTTAGTTCAAGTCTGGCTAAGCATCAAAGGAGAGCCCCAACACAGAGACAATTTCAAGACCAGGAGTTTTCTTGTTTGTTGTTTCTTGGTTTTAGTTCCTGGTGTTCAAGAAAATTTCTGTCAAATATCCAAGTTAAGAAACAGGCTGGGCATGGTGGCTCACGCCTGTAATCCTAACACTGTGGGAGGCTACTTTGGGCGAATCTCTTAAGGACAGGAGTTCAAGACCAGCCCAGGCAACAGCGCAAGACCCTGTCTCAAAAGAAAGAAAGAAACAATAAAAAGAAACAGGGACTTCAGTGACCACAAATGACAAGAAATACACAGTCTCTGGAAAAGTAATTGCAAAAAGACACTAGACAAACATATATGACATTAAATATCAAAAAAAAAAAAACAAAGCTTGGGAAAAGAGGAAAATTTGACTGCCAGCGTTATGTTATAATGTATAAATACCCCATTTTCAATGAAAAAAATCACAAGGTGTAAAATGAAGAAACTGTCCCTAAGTAAGCATAGACACTGAACTTACTAGACAAAGACTATAAAACACTACTAGTGGGTTTTTTGTTTTGTTTTTGAGATCGAGTTCTGCTTCTTGTCACCCAGGCTGGAGTGCAATGGCGCCATCTCAGCTCACTGCAACCTCTGCCTCCCAGGTTCATGTGATTCTCCTGCCTCGGCCTTATAAGTAGCTGGGACTACAGGCACCCTCTGCCACGTCCGGCTCATTTTTTGTATTTTTAGTAGGGACAGGGTTTCACCACATTGGCTAGGTTGGTCTCGAACTCCTGACCTCAGGTGATCTGCCCACCTTGGCCTCCCAAAGTGCTGGGACTACAGGCAGGAGCCACCATGCCCGGCCAAAACACTACTAGTCTTAAATATATTCAAAGAGGTAAAGGAAAACATGGACAAAGAACTAAAGGAAATCAGAAAAATAATGAAAAATTCTGGAGCTGAAAAGTACAATAAATGAAATGAAAAATTCATTACAAGGATTCAATAGGAAATTTGAGCAGGCAGAAGAAAGATCAGAAAATATGAAGATAAAACAATTGAAATTACTCTGAGGAGAAAATAAAAAAATTAAATGAGCAGAACCTAAATGAGCAGAACCTAAGGGACCTGTGGGACACCAACATGTGACCCAACATACACAGGATAAGAGCACCAGGAGAAGACTGAGAGAAAGTGGCAAGGAGATAATCTGATGAAATAATGTCCGAAAACTTCCCAAGTTTGATGCAAGATGTGAAACTAGAAATGTAAGAAACTCAACTAACTCTAAGAAGAATACATTCAGAGACCCACACTGAGACATATTATAGTCAAATTACTGAAAGACAAAAGAGAATCTTAAAAGCAGCACAAAAAAACACAAAACTCATCATTTACAAGAAATCCTCATTAAGATTATCCAGTGATTTCTCAGCAGAAACTCTGAAAGCCAGAGACAGCAGGGTAACATATTTAAAATGCTAAAAGAATAAAAGTGTCAATCAAGAATTCTATATCTGGCAAACTGTCCTTCAAAAATGAGAGAAAATTTAAGAATTAAGACATTTTCAGATAAACAAAAGCTGAGGCCTCAGTACCAACCAGCCTACTCCACAGAAAAATGCTAAACGAAGCCCTTCAGGTTAAAAGAAAAGAACACTAGACAGTATCACAAAGCTACATTAGGAAATAAATATCTCAAGTAAAGATGACTACATGGGCAAATATAAAAACCATGATTTGAGTATTTTGGTTTCTAACTCCACTTTTTATTTCCTACATAATTTAAAAAGCAAATAAAGCCTAGGTTTCAACTAGTGAACTCTACCATACATTTAAGGAAGATATTAATACCGGTTATCTACAATCTTTTCCAGAAGACAGAAGCAGAAAGAATACTTTCTAACTCATTCTATGAGTCCAGCATCACTCCAATACCAAAACCAGACAAAGACATTGCAAGAAAACTATATCTCAATATTGCTCATAAACATATATGAAAAAATCCTCAACAAAATATTAGCAGATCAAATCCAATAATGCATAAAAAGAATTATACATCAAAACCAGGTGGGATTTATCTCAGGTATGTGAGTTTAGTTCAACAGTCAAAAATCAATTAATGTCATCTATTATATCAACAGTCTAAAGAAGAAAAATCACATGATCATATGAATACAAAAAAAGCATGTAACAAAATCCAAAACACATTCATGACAAAAACTCTCAATAAACTAGGTATAGAGGGGAACTTCTTCAACTTTATAAAGAACATCTATGAAAAACCTACAACCAACATCACACTTACTTGTAAGAAACTAGAAGTTTTCCTGCTAAGATCAAATGTCCCCTCACCACTATCTTTCAATATTATACTGGAAATCCTGGCTAATGCAGGAAGACAAGAAAATAAAATGTATACACATTGAGAAGGAAGAAATCAAACTGTCTTTGTTCACAGATGACAAAATTGTCCCTACAGAAAATCTGAAAGAAGTGACCGAAAAATAACTGCTGGAACTAATAATATAGCAAGGTTGCAGGATAAAAGGCTAATATATAAAAATCAATTACTTTCCTATATATTGGCAATAAACAAGTAGAATTTAAAATTTAAAACAAAATACTATTGGTATGGGATAGCTCTGTGTGCCCACCCAAATCTCATCTCAAATTGTAATCCCCATGTGTTGAGAGAGGAACCTGTAATCCCCATGTGTTGAGGGAGGGACCATGTGTCAAGGGAGGGAGGTGATTGGATCATGGGGGTGGTTTTCCTCATGCTGTTCTCGTGATAGTGAGTTCTCACGAGATCTGATGGTTTTATAAACATCTGGCATTTCCCCTGCCTGCACTTCTCTCTCCTGCTGCCATATGAAGAAAGTCTGCTTCCACTTTGCCTTCCACCATGATTGTAAGTTTCCTGACACCTCCCCAGCCATATGGAACTGTGAGTCAATTAAACCTCTTTCCTTTATAGAATACCCAGGCTTGGGTGGTGTCTTTATAGCAGTGTGACAACAGATTAATACAACCATTAACCTCAAATATACTGCTCTTGTGCAGGATTTTGGACATATGGAGGCTGTGCATGTGTGCATGTGGGAGCAGAAGGTGTACAGGAATTCTATGTACTTTCCATTCAATTTTGCTGCAAAACTATAACCGTTCTATAAGTCTATTTGTTTAAAGAGGTTATACACTGTGATCCAGGGGGATTTATTCCAGGAATGCAAAGGCAGTTCAACATAAGAAAATCAACATAATACACCATGTTAACAAAAGGAAGGACAAAAACCACATGATCATCTCAATTGACACAAAAAAGGCATTTGACAAAATCCAACATCCTTTCATGATAAAACAAAGAAAATCATGAATAGATGGAAACTTCCTCCATATTATAAAGGATATTCATGAAAAACCCACAGCTAACATCATACAATAATGAAAGATTAGGATTTCCTCCCTTAACATGAGGAACAAGACAACCATGCCCACTTTCACCACTGCAATTCAACAATATACAAGAAATTCTTGCCAAAGCAATTAGACAAGAAAAATAAAAGGCATCCAAATTGGAAAGGAAGAAGCAAAACTATCTCTATTTGCAGAAAACATGATCCTATATATAGAAAATCCCAGCAAATCCACAAGAAGGCTAATGAACAAATTCATCAATGTTCAAAATATTCACAATATTCAGCAGCATTATTCACAACTAAAAGGTGGAAATACCCCATGTCCACAGACGAACAATCAAACAAAATGTAAATATAAATTTTGAAACAAAAGCTAACAAAGCTAATAAACCCAGCAAAGTTGCAAGTTATAAGATCAACAAAAATCAGTTTTGTAGTTGTGCTTCTATACAGCAGCAATGAACAATCCGAAAAAGAAATTGAGAAAGCAATTCCATGTACATGACATCTAGAAGAATAAAACATTTAGAAATAAATTTAACCAAAGAGGTGATAGGCTTGGACTCTGAAAACTACAAAACACAGCTGGAAGAAATAAAAAAAAGAAAAATGGAAAGACATTCCATGTTCATGGATTGAAAGACAATATTGTTAAGGTGTCAATACTACTCCGAGTACGATCTACTGATTCAACACAATCCCTATCAAAATTCCAACAGCCTTTTTTGCAGAAATGGGAAAGTCACTACCAAAATTCATATGGAATTTAAAAGGGCCCCAAATGCCTAAAACAATCCTAAGAACAACAACAAAGTTGGAAGACACACTTCCCAATTTTGAAACATATACAAAGCTACAGTAATCAAAATAGTGTGACACTGGAATATGGATAGACATACAGACCAAAAGAATAGTGTTAAGAATACAGAAACAAATTCATATACCCATAGCCTGTTGATTTCCCACAAGCATGCCACACCTGTTCAACGAGGAAAGAATAATCTCTTCAACAAATGGTGCTGGAATAACTGGATTTCCACATGCAAAAGAATGAAGTTGCACTCCTATCTCATATATATAAAATTAACTCAAAATTAAAAGCTAAATGTAAGGGCTGAAACCATAATACTCTCAGGAAAAAAACAACAGGAACATACCTTCACAACCTTGAATTTAAATTCTTATATATGACAACAAAAGCACATGCAACAGAAGAAAAAATACAGAAATCAGATTTAATCAAAACTAAAAATTTTTCAGCCAGGTGCAGTGGTTCACACCTGTAATCCCAGCACTTTGGGAGGCCAAGGTGGGCAGATCACTTAAGTCAGGAGTTCGAGACCAGCCTGGCCAACACAGCGAAACCCCGTCTCTACTAAAAATAGAAAAATTAGCCCAGCATGGTGGCACATGCCTGTAATCCCAACTATTTGGGAGGCTGCGGTGAGAGAATGGCTTGAAACTCAGGGCGCAGAGATTGCAATAAGCTGAGATTGTACCATTGCTCTCCAGCCTGGGCTGGAGACAGAGCGAGAGAGCGCAAGACTCCATCTCAAAAAGAAAAAAAAAAAAAAAGTGTATATCAAAAGACATGATCAAAAGAGTGCAAGGACAACCTATAGAACGGAAGAAAATACTTGTAAGTCAAATGTAAGAGTTTAATATACAGAATATACAAGGAACTCCAACTCAACAACAAAAAACACACAAAATTAAAAAATGGAAAAGGACTTGAATAGACATTTTTCCAAAGAAGATATACAAATGGCCAATAAGCACGTGAAAGAATGCTCACCAAGACTAATGTTGATGAGAAATGCAAATCAAAAACACAATTCCATTCACTTCGCATCCACTAGGATTACTATTTTTAAAAATTAATAAGTGTTAGCAAGGATGTGGAAAAACTGGAACCCTTGCACATTGCTGGTGGGAATGTAAAATAGTACAGACACTGTAGAAAACAGTATGGTGTTTCCCCAAAAAGTTAAACCTAGAATTACCACATAACCCAGTTATTTTGCTTCTAGGTATATACCCAGAAAAAGTGAAAACTGAGGTTCAAACAGATACTTATATATCAATGTTTATTCCAGCATTATTCACAGTAACCCAAAGGTGGAAATAACCCAGGTGTCCACTGACAAATGGACAATCAATCAAAATGTGGTATATACATGCAACATAATATTATTCAGCCATAAAAATAAATGAAGTTCTAACATATGCTACAATATGGATGAATCTTGCTAAATGAAATAAGCCTGATTATGCTAAGTGAAATAAGTCTGATATAAAAGGACAAACACTGTATGATTCTATTTATATGAAATAAATAAAATAGGCAAATTCATAGAGAGAGAAAGTAGATTTAGAATAGCAAAGGCTGGAGGCTGAGATAAATAGTGAGTTATTGTTTAACAGGTTCACAGTCTCTGAGGTGATGAAAATGTTTGGAAACAGTGGTGACGGTTGCATATACTTTGAATGTAATCGCTGCGGCTGCACTACTTTAAATGGGCCAAACAGACATATTTTGTTATATATATTTTACCATGACAAAATTTTTTTTGGGGGGAGGTGGGGACAGTGTCACTCTGTCACACAGTGGCGTGATCTCGGCTCACTGTAACTTCCGCCTCCTGGGCAGTGACGCAATCCCCGGCTCACTGTAACAACCTCCGCCTCCCCGGCTCAAGCGATTCTCCTGCCTCAGCCTCCCAAGTAGCTGGGACTACAGGCACGTGCCACCACGCCCAGCTCATTTTTTGTATTTTTAGTAGAGACAGGGTTTCACCATGTTGGCTAGGATGGTCTCTAACTCCAGACCTCGTGATCCACCTGCCTTGGCCTCCCAAAGTGCTGGGATTACAGGCGTGAGTCACCGCGCCCAGCCAAAACAGTTTTCTAAGACAATAAAAAATTTCCATTGCAGAAATAAGATGAGGTTAGGTCATGAAGAAAGGCAGATTCTTCCTAAACAAGGACACAAAACAAATCTAAGAGGAAAAATATTGAGGAGAGAAGTGGTATTCACAGTCCCCAGCCCCAGCACTACCAATCCCTCCCAGAGCATAGCCATGGAAGACTCTCCCTCACTTGGCTGCGAATCAGGTCTGGCCATATCACCAGAAAGCTGTGGGGCACAGACATGGTAAGATGCCATTAACTTGTCACGTACCATCTATGTACCTGGCACTGTTGAAGGCACTGGAGATACTACTGTGAATAAGACATCACCACCCCTGCCCTCATGGAGCTCATGATTAGTGAGTGAGTCATATATTTAACTAGGGGTAGGGGGGAACAGAAAACTGACCCCTAAAAAATTAAAAATCTTATACACTAAGAATGTAAGTTTCCTATAAACCTTTGAAAAGGAGTATGAAAGGAGCATTTTGAGATATTAAAAGTAGCTTTTATAGGCCAGGTGTGGTGGCTCATGCCTGTAATCCCAGCGCTTTCGGAGGCTGAGGTGGGCGGATCACTTGAGCTCAGGAGTTCGAAACCAGCACAGGCAACATGGCAAAACCCCATCTCTACCAAAAATACAAAAAAAGAAAATTAGCCAGGTATGGTGGTATGTGCCTGTAGTCCCAGCTACTCGGGAGGCCGAGGTGGAAGGACTGCTTGACCCTGGGAGGCAGAGGTTCCAGTGAGCTGAGATCACACCACTGCACTCCAGCCTGGACAACAGTAAGACCCTGTCTAAAAAAAAAAAAAAAAAAAAAAAAAGTAGCTTTTATAACAACCATTTAGATTTTTTCCTCTGGTCACGGAAGGCCATGTCTGAAGAACAGGCAAAAGACAGAAAGGATACCATGGATCCAGGCTTCCCTGGCCTCCAACCCCACAACCAAGGCTTATAAGAGCTCCATCCTACCTGAGGCCACCTTAGGTTGGTTGCCAACAATTCCAACAGTCCTCCCATTCATTCTTGCAAAACCAACAACGATGTTCTTGGCATAATTGGGCATGATCTCAAAAAATTCACGCTCATCAACAACCTGCAGGAATAAATGTACTTCTGAGCTCAAAATGATAAAGACAAGTATAAGATGTAATGACACTACAGAATGACATTTCTATTACAGAATTACGGAGGTAGAGGTAGACAGCTCCAGCTCTATCACAGGTTCTCCAAGGAAGCAGGACAACAGGCAGAGGCAGCACCTCCTCCCTGCTGGGGAGAAATGGTGTGGAAAACCTCAACTGCTGCTAAGATGGACACACCAATGAAGTTTGTTTTAAAAGTCCTATTTGGATGTGGAATTTTTGTGACAACTTTACCTTTTCACTTTGAAATTATTTCCAACCTAAATAAAAATGTCAGGCTGGGCCCAGTGGCTCACTCCTATAATCTTAGCACTTTGGGAGGTCGAGGCAGGTGGATCACCTGAGGCCAGGAGTTCAAGACCAGCCTGGCCAATGTAGCAAAAACCCATCTCTACTAAAAATACAAAAAATTAGCCTGGTGTGGTGGCAGGCACCTGTAATCCCAGCTACTCAGGAGGCTGAAGCAGGAGAATCACTTAAACTGGAAGGCAGAGGCTGCAGTGAGCCAAGATTATGCCACTGCACTCTAGCCTGGGCAACAGAGGGAGACTCTATCTCAAAAAATAAATAAAAAATTCAAGAACAGTACATATACTCTTCACCCCGATTCTTCATTTATTATTTTACTACAAACTATTTTGCTTTTTTTTTTCTTTTTTTGAGACAGGGTCTCCCTCTGTCACCCAGGCTGGAATGCAGTGGTGCAATCATGGCTCACTGCAGCCTCGATCTCCTGGGCTCAAGTGATCTTCCCACCTCGGCCTCCCAAGCAACTAGGACCACAGCTGTGCACCACCATGCTCAGTTAACTTTTTAATTTTTAGTAGAGATGAGATCTCGCTATGTTGCCCAGACTGGTCTCCAATTCCTGGCCTTGAGCAATCCAATCCTCCCACCTTGGCCGCCAAAGTGCTGTGATTACAGGCGTGAGCCTCTGTGCCCGACCATCGCTCTTTTATATATATATAAACACACAAGAACATTCTTTCTTATAACTACAGTGATATTATCAAAATCAGGAAATAAACATTACCACAATACTCTTTTTTTTTTTTGAGACAGGTCTTGCTCTGTGACCCAGGCTGGAGTGCAGAAGCATGATCACAGCTCACTGCAGCCTTGACCTCCAGGGCTCAAGCAATCCTCTCACCTCAGCCTCCCAAGTAGCTAGGACTACAGGTATATGCCACCAAAAAAAAAAATTTGTATTTTTTGTAGAGACAGGGTCTTGCTATGTTGTGCAGGCTGGTCTCAAATTCTTGGACTCAAGTAATCCACCTGCCTCAGCCTCCCCAAGTGCTGAGATTACAGGCATGAGCCACTGTGCCCAATTCACTATTTTCTTTTGTTTGTTTGAGATGGAGTCTCGCTTAGCTGCCCAGGATGGAGTGCAGTGGCGCAATCTCGGCTCACTGCAATCTCCGCCCCCTGGGTTCAAGCAATTCTCCTGACTCAGCCTCCCGAGTAGCTGGGACTACAGGCACGCACCACCATGCCCAGCTAATTTTTTTGTATTTTATAGATGGTTTCACCATGTTGGTCAGAATGGTCTCGATCTCTTGACCTCGTGATCCGCCCACCTCGGCCTCCCAAAGTGCTGGGATTACAGGCATGAGCCACCGCGCCCGGCTGCTATTTCTTATTATATGACATTATTCAAGTTTGCCAATTGTTCCAATAGTATCCTTTATAGCAGCACAAGCAACAAAATTCTGGTCCAGAACCTGGGCCAGGATCACCTGGTGCTTTTAGTGGTCATGTCTCTTTAGGCTCCTTTAACTTTCCCCCTCCATCTTTGTCTTTCATAATCATGACATCTTTGAAGACAACAGACTGGTTAATTTGTAAAGCATGCCTTCTATTTGGCTTCCTTTGGTATTTCTTCATGTTTAATTTTGAGCTAAGCCTTTCCACAGGAGTACCACAGAAGGAGCATTCTCATCAAGTGACACAAGGTGCTGATGTTTCCATTAATGATGGTGATATCTGCAGGTTTCCTTATAAAGTTACTATTTCTCCAATTTAATAAGAATTTTGTGAGGAAATACTTTGAGACTACATAAAATCCTGTTCTTCAAACTTTAATCATTAATCTAGTTCTTCATCCACTAAGTTTAGCATCCTAGCAGCCATCAAACAGCCATGATTCTTGCCTGACTCATTACTGTCATGATAGCTGCCAAATGGTGAGGTTTTTTTTTGTTTATTTTTTGTTTTTGTTTTTCGAGACAGGGTCTTACTCTGCCACCTAGGTGGGAGTGCAGTGGAGCAACCTCAGCTCGATGCAACCTCCACCTCCCAGGCTCAAGCGATCTTCCCACCTTAGCCTCCCAAGCAGCTGGGACCACAGGTTCATGCCCACCATACCTGGTTAATTTTTGTATTTTTAGTAGAGACAGGGTTTCACCATGTTGGCCGGGCTTGTCTCAAACTCTGGAGCTCGAGCAATCCGCCCTCCTTACAAGTGTGAACCACCACACCCAGCCCAAATGGTGAGTTTTCCAATTCCACTTTTCTTCTCCATTTATTAGCTGACATCTACTGCAAGAAAGATCTTTGCCTTTCCCATTTACTTATAGGTATCAGTATGAACTTATGGATTGTTTTATTCTATGGATTATAATCTTTCACCATCATTTTATGTTCATATTATCCTATATTTACCAAAGTTCCTTCATGCTGGTTCCTGTGTCCTTCTAAAGTGTCCCCATCATTCTTTGAGCACTACCTTACATTTTGGAATTATCTTACTTTCTGGTTCATCTTGGTTTCTTTCCTGCCCCAGCCCTACAATCAGCCATTTCTCCAAAAGGCCTGGGTTCCTTTTAGGGATGTGTGTGTGTGTGACTCTAAAACGTCCAAAGTCCAGCTATATGAAAAACCATGAGTTCATGCTGGTAATTCTAATCCTACTCCAATGCAACTAGGATTGCATTTTTTTCTCTTGCCATATTCTAGATTTTTTTCTCTTGCCATATTCACAATTCCCTTCTCCAATAGCAGAATCTGGCTGCCACTACCCTCAAAATGTACTTATTTATTCGATCCTCAAATACAGAGAAAATGGTTTCAGAACTGCTAACTTAGACAGCTACAAAAAACAGACTAGCTAGAATTTTTTTACAGCTATTTCAGCCTTTAGATTAAAGGTATATAGTCAAAATATAGGTTCAAAAGTCACTCATTTAAAACAGGTTCATGTTTGTATTTCATTTTAAAGGTTTTCCCCAGTCTTGATTTTATTTTTTAATATGTAAAATACTAATACAGTTTAAAAGTGTTCCTTTCCCATCCCTTCCACCCTAGTCCCACCTACTACCCTGTTATTAATCTCATTATTTTCTGATGTATTATGTGTGTGTTTGCATTTCTATCTTTTAATTTACCCTTCTATCTTACATGGAAAGTAACAGTACAGACACTCTTGCATTTAGAATTTTTTCACTTAATATGTCCTGGGAATCACTTCCTATCAGTTCATAGAGATCGTCATTCTTTTTCACTTCTGCATAGTACTGTCCTGTGTGATGTACCAAAGTTTATTCAACCAATCTACACATGGCTTACGTTATTTTAAAATTTACATTTAGGTTATTTAGAGTATCTCGCAAATACAAATGACAATGTAATGGTAGTAACCTCGTACATCTATAATTTTGTACAGTGGGAAGTGTATCTTCAGGGTAAATTGCTAGGAATGGGATTGCTGAGTTAAAGGGCAAATGCTAATTTGGTCCTGGATAATACCAGAGTCCCCTACCAGCAATGCACAAGAGTGTCTGCTTCTCCACTGACTTTCCAATGGAAAGTGTTTTCAGGGTTTTTATTTTTAGCCAATCTGACATATGAGAAAATACTCAGTGTAATTTGAATTTGTATTTCTAGCATTATGTATGAAGTTGAAAATCTTTTGACATGTTTAAGATCCATTTTATATCTTTTTTGTGAGCTATCAATCCGTGGTTTTTGGCCCACTTTTCTATCAATTTTGGTTGTTAATCCCTCAGCGTAAGAGCTCTTTATTAAGAATATTTGTACTCTGGGATACATGCTGCAAAGAGTTTCTTCTAGCATATTGTTTGTCTTTTGATTTTGTTTATAGTTTTTTGCTATGAAGAGTGGGATTTTAAAATTTTCACAGTCAGCTTTGTCTATCTTTCACTGAAACTAGTTCCTGAGTTACAGTTCAAAAGCATTTCTAAACCTTCCCCTAAGGTTTCAGAGGAATTCATCTGTGTTTTCTTTAAGTGCTTGTATGGATTCACAGATTTAGTTCTCTGACCCATTTGTAGTTTATTTTTGTACATGGTGTAAAGTATGAATCTAATTTTATATTTTCCTAAATGGCTAGTCAGTTGCCCCAGCATCATTTATTAAAAGCTAATTTTTGCCCCTGAGATTTAATAAAATATCATTATCATATACAGTTGGGCACTGCACAATGAGGTTCTGGTCAATGACGGACTGCCTATAGGAAGGTGGTCCTATTGTAATACCCTATTTTTACTGTACCCTTTTTATGTTTAGATACATACTTACCATTGTGTTACAATTGCATACAGTGTTTGGTACAGTAACGTGCTGTACAGGTTTGCAGCCTAAGAGCAATAGACTATACCACAGATCCTAGGTGTGTAATAGGCTATACCATCTAGGTTTGTGGAAGTACATTCTATGATGGTTGCACAAAGAAATTGCCTAATGATGCATTTCTCAGAACATATCCCCGTTGTTATGCAACGCGTGACTGTACTAAAATCCTGTATGTACTTGAGTCTATTTCTGGCTCTTTTATTCTATTCCACTGGTCTATTTATGTGCCTGTACCACAGTTTTAACTATAGGATGCTGTAATATAAAACATGGCTAGTCCCCACTTACAGCTTTTCTTTTGCAGTATATTCTTAGGTATTCTTGCACTTTTATTTGTCCATGTGCACTTTTGTATAAACTTATCTAGTTCCAGTTTTTAAAAACTGTTTATTGGGATTGCCTTAAATTTATAGAACAACTTAAGAATCACCAATTTGTTCATAACATTAACCCCAGGAACAAGAAATGTCTTTCCACTTGTTCAAGTCTACTTTTATGTTTTGTTTCTCACTATGTTGCTCAGGATGGTCTCAAACTCCCGGGCTCAAGGGATCTTCCCTCCTCAGCTTCCTAAAGTGCTGGGATTACAGGTGTGAGCCACCATGCCTGGCCTACTTTTGATTTTCAAAAGTGTTTTTAAGATCACCCTGGGCTGGGCTTGGGGGCTCACACCTAAAATCCCAGCACTTTGGAAGTCCAAGGCAGAAGGATCGCTTGAGCCCAAGAGTTCGAGACCAGCCTGGGCAACATAGCAGGACTTCTTCCTACCAAAAAAAATAAATAAATAAATACTAAATCAGGTGGGTGTGGTGATGCATGCCTGCAGTCCTGGCAATGTGGGAGGATTGCTTGACCAGGAAGTTGAAGCTGCAGTGAGTTGTGACTGGGTCACTGCACTTCATCCTGGGTGACAGAGTGAAACCCTGTCTAAAAAAATAAATTTGCTCTACAATAGCTTCTGTACATTTCCTGTTAAAATTATTACTAAATATTTTATCTTCTTGTTGCTATGTAAAAGAGGCGTTTACTCTACCATAATTGGTTACTGCTTGTGTATATGAAGATTTCTATATGTTAATTTTGTATCCTGTTCCTCAAGTATTGTTTTAGTATAATAATGCATTCTCTAGAGTTTTTTTGAATACTATAATACTACATCACCTGCGTTACAGCTTGACATCTCTCCCAAGGCTTTTGTCTCTAATTGGTCCTCTTCTTGGATAACTGTATTGGTTAATATTTCCAGAACAATGTTAAATAATAATGGAAATAATGGGCATCCTATACTTGTTCCTAATCCTAGTAGAAGCTAGTCTTTATTAGGTGAGATGCAGGCTTTTGAAAAGGTCTACACCAAATTTTATCACATTAAGAAAGTATTAATCAATTCCTATTTTATGAAGTCTATCAGGAATAGGTATTGATGTTTCTTAAAGGTTTTCTTCAGCGTCTATATAAATAATTGTGATTTTTCTCCCCTATACGTGTTAATACCGCATATTATTGAGTTTCCTAGAACCAATCTTGCATTCCTAGAATATCCCAGTAGGCCACAGATATAATTTTAAAGAAATAAGCAATATGAAACTGAAATCTTAAGTACTACCTTTATCAGGTTCAGGTATTGATATCATACTTCTTTAAAAAAAGTATAGAAGGTTCTTGTGTGTTTTGTTTGCTTTCTATGCTCTGGAAGAATTTATGTGGCACTAGGACTATTTGGCCTTTAAAGGTATCAGAAATTCCACATGAAACTATTTGGGCCTGGTGTTTGTTTGAGATAGAGTCTTGCTCTGTCACCCAGGGTAGAGTGCCGTGGCACAAACATGGTTAACTGCTCCCTCAACTTCCTGGGCTCAAGCGAACTCCCACCTCGGACTCCCCAGTAGGTGGGACTACAGGTGCATACCACCATGCCTGGCTTTTTTTTTTTTTTTTTAGATGGAGTTTCACTCTTGTTGCGCAGGCTGGAGTGCAATGGCATGATCTTGGCTCACCACAACCTCCGCCTCCCGGGTTCAAGCAATTCTCCCGCCTTAGCCTCCCGAGTAGCTGGGATTACAGGCATGTGCCACCACACCTGGCTAATTTTGTATTTTTAGTAAAGACGAGGTTTCTCCATGTTAGGCTGGTCTCGAACTCCCGACCTCAGGTGATCCACCCGCCTCGGCCTCCCAAAGTGCTGGGATTACAGGTGTGAGCCACCTTGCCTGGCCCTAATTTATTTTTTGTAGAGACAGAGTTTCGTCATGTTGCCCAGGCTGGTCTCAAACTCCTGGGCTCAAACAATCCTCCCGTTTTAGCATCCCAAAATGTTGGGATTATAGGCATGAGCCACTGAATCCAGCTCCTGGTGCTTTTTGGTGAAGTAATTCCTTCGATGGAATTTGGTAGTTCATTTAAGCTTCCTACCTCTGATGGGATCAATTTCTGTTAAACTGTGTTTTCCAAACAAATTTTCCAATGTATCTTGTCTCTTATAATTTTTTTTTTTTTTTGAGACAGGGTCTCACTATGTTGCCCAGGCTGGAGTATGATGGTACAATCACAGCTCACTACAGCCTTGAACTCCTGTATTCTAGCAATTCTCCTACACTGAAGCCTCTCAAGTAGCTGGGACTATAGGTGCATGCCACCACACCCAGTTAACTTTAAAAATTTTTGTAGAGACACGGACTCACTATGTTGCCCAGGTTGGTCTTCAACCCGACTTCAAGCAATCCTCCCACCTCAGCCTCCCGAAGTGCTGGGATTACAGGCATAAGCCACCACACCTGGCCTCTTAACGATTCTTAAGTTTCTTCTTTTTCAATTATTATTCCCTTTTTCACTTCATACTTCTGCTTTTACTGTCTGTTTTTTGAAATTAGCCACTGTTTACTAATTGCAGCTATTCTTCTATTTCCATCATAAATTTCTGCATTTATCCTTATTAAATTATTTCTTGGATTTATTCTGAAATATTTTACATGGTTTTTTTCCCTGGCTTTTCCAGTTGGGAATCTGTTTCTTTTTCTTTTTCTTTTTTTTTTGAGATGGAGTCTTGCTCTGTCGCCCAGGCTGGAGTGCAGTGGCACAATCTCCACTCACTGCAACCTCTGCCTCCCAGGTTCAAGTGATTCTCCTGTCTCAGCCTCCTGAGTACCTGGGATTACAGGCATACGCTGCCATGCCTAGCTAATTTTTTGTATTTTAGTAGAGATGGGGTTTCACCGTGTTGCCCAGGCTGGTCTCGAACTCCTGAGCTCAAGCAATCCACCCGCCTCAGCCTCCCAGAGTGCTGGGATTACATGTGTGAGCCACCGCACCTGGCATGTTTATTTTCCTTCTCTCATTTTTACTGTTTCAGGAAATAAATTTTCATCTGTTCATTGTTTTAAACATATTCTATAGGTTTTGACACATAGTGTTTTGTCTTTTTTTCTTTTAGAATTCTGTCATTTGGTTTCTATTTTCCCCTTTCATCCAAGAATTGTTTACTAGAAGATTTATTTCCCGGCTGGAGGCTGCTTTTGTTTTAGTTGCTACAAAAGTTTCTAATTTTAAGCAATGTTGTTTCACAGTATTTTTTGCTCTATGGGATTTAATGATGTTTTCTTTCTGATCTAATACATATGATCAACTTTTGTGAATATTCCATGTGCACTTCAGAGTAAGATTTATTGTTCATTACCAGGGTGTAAAGTCCAAAAGAGATGTCTAAGATCTACCTATTACGTTATTTAGGTCTCCTAAATTATTACTTTTGTCCATTTGACCTGCTTTGTACTAACAATGCTGTGTATACGTCTCCTATTTAGTGTTTCTACCTAAGTCTGTTGAATCTCCTATAGTTTCAGCTTTATAAAGATGGTGGTTATTTGTGGCACAGATATTTGACATGCTTTACATTATCATTGTGAACTATGGCTTTTAGCAGTTGAAAATGTCCTTCCTGGGAGGCTGAGGCAGAAGAATCACTTGAACCTGGGAGGTTGAGGTTGCGATGAGCCGAGATTGTGCCACAGCACTCTAGCCTGGGTTACAGAGTGAGACTCCATATCAAAACAAAACAAAACAAAACAAAATGTCCTTCCTTATCATGGTTAATACCTGAACTTTACTCTGTTCAATATTAGTGTCACAAATACTGCTATGTTATTGTTTCCATTCTCTTAGTATATTTCTGCCCATTCCTTATTTTTAGCCTTTCTGAATCACATTTATATACTGAATATAGTTGGTCCATAACAAATTAGACATATTTTTAACAAGTGAATTAAACCCATCCATATTTATTGGTATGACACTTTTTTACTATCATATTATTATTATTATTATTATTTTGAGACGGAGTTTCACTCTTGTTGCCCAGGCTATAGTGCAATGGTGCAATCTCGGCTCACCACAACCTCTGCCTCCTGGGTTCAAGCGATTCTCCTGCCTCAGCCTCCCAGGTAGCTGGGATTACAGGCATGTGCCACCACACCTGGCTAATTTTGTATTTTCAGTAGAGATAGAGTTTCTCCATGTTGGTCAGGCTGGTCTCAAACTCCCAACCTCAGGTGATCTGCCCGCCTCAGCCTCCGAAAGTACTGGCATTACAGGCATGAGCCACCGCACCTGGCCTGTCATATTATTTTTTATAATTACTATGTATTCTATATTTATTGTCTTTTATCTTTTTTATTTTTTCCCCTTTATCATTACCCACAATGATATATACTGTTTATGTGAGTTGTATTAAAGAATGTTTGTATTTTTTAGTCTAGTGGTTACCTTTGTAATTATGCCTTTTGATGCCTTTAGTTCATTTCCTTAATCTTTTATTAACTAGTTTGTTTTTAATGATATCTGTTAGCTAACAACAATCAGTGAGCTGATTCTGCAATATTCTTCCCCTCTCTTCTCCTCCCATTTTTCAGTTGCATTTTTTTCTGAAACTAAACATATAACACTTATACATTGTTCTCTACCCTCATCCCCACTTCTGTTTTATTCTTAGAATTATAATTAAGTATATTAGATAATCCCTAGCAATCCTTTTGTTGAAATTTCTCCAGCTACCTCTTGATTGGATGAAGCTCATTCTCTAGTAGATTCCTCAAGAAAGCCTCATTAACACAAACTTCCCTCAGTTCTTGGTTTAAAACTGGTTTTCTGCAGTCTTAATACATGAAGGCGAGCTTTGCTAAACATAAAATCCTTAGTCACAGATTCTTTCCTTCAGCCTCCTGAAAGTGCTTTTCTGTTGTTTCCTTGCTTTTCTATGTTGCTTTGGAGAAGTTGGATGCCATTTTATTCTCTTGCCCTTGTAAGTCATTTGATTTCTGCCCAAAGGTCCTGAGGATTTCTCCTTATTTTAAAAATCCAACAGTTAATATTTTCTCTAGTTTGATGATTCTGGGTATTGAATCGTGTGCTCAGTGTGCTCTTTCATTATATAAATCTGAATCTTATTTTATTTCTGGAATATTTTCTTGGATTACAGTTTTAAATATTAAGTCTGTTCTACTGGTTTTTCTTCAGACACTCCAATTATATGTATGTTCATTCTTCTTTGCCTTTCATTGTAGTCACTTTTTTCTCATACATTTAACGATGAATTTTAAAAAATTAATCCCAGATGTGACAATATAACCAATAATTGTATTAAAGGTATTTGTACTATTTTAAAATTTTATAATTGCATATATGTACAATGTACATGTTTTCATATATGTATACACTGTTGGATGACTAAATCAAGCTAGTTAACATATCCACCACCTCACATACTTTTTTGTGGTGAGAATGTAAAATCTACTTTTACTTTTTTATAATATTTCATTCATTTTTTAGGCTATTTACCTACTTTTCTTCAATGTTCCTTATTAAATTTTCATTCAAATACATTCTCCTTTGAGCACCTTGCAATTATGATATCATTTCTGATGCAATTTTGTCTCCCCTGCCCATTTTCTTAATTCAATCAGCTTTAACTTCACTTCTTACTATTATCTCTCCATTTTGTCATTAGTTTCTGAATTTTCTATTTTTACAACCTCAAATGCTTATCAGGGGCTACTGCACTCAGATTGAAGCATAGTCAGCTGCTTCATGATTGACTTTTACAGTGAAGGGAGTTCCATCAACTGACATGTTTCATTCTCACTTTTTGTTTTCTTATTGTAGCTTTATATAAATTAAAACTATTTGTATCTGCATTCTCCAAAGTTGGCAGATGAACAAATGAACAAAAATCCTAGTTCAAGAGCACCCTCTTCTGTCGGCATAGCAAAGTGCAGTTTAGTTCATGGGTGACTAATTTTAGGGAGGGTGATGCGGAAAGGTGTAGTGTCCTTCAGTGTATTGGATTTTGTATGTCTTGCAGGTACATAAATGTACCCCCATTGCTTCATTTTCCCTTCACAATTTCCAAAGGTACCTCTCTCTTTCCTTTGTACTCTTCTTCCCCAGAAGTAATGCCTTCCCCTGACTACCATATTGATTTGTGTGTGCACTCTTAAGTAGCTTCTAAAGTCACCGCTTTGACTCTTTTCTAGCATATTCTTTTTTTTTCTTTTCTTTTTTTTTTTTTAGAGACAGTTTCACTCTTGTCGCCCAGGCTGGAATGCAATGGTGCAATCTCAGCTCATTGCAACCTGTGCCTCCCCAATTTAAGTGATTCTCCTGCCTCAGTCTCTCGAGTAGCTGGGATTACAGGGACGCGCCACCACACCTGGCTAATTTTTGTATTTTCAGTAGAGACGGGTTTCACCGTGTTGGCCAAGCTGGTCTCAAACTCCTGACCTCAAGTGATCCACCCGCCTCAGCTTCCCAAAGTGCTGGGATTACAGGCATGAGCCACCACGCCCGGCCAGAAGTTTTTTTAAAAAGCAAAATTAAAAAGTGTAATAATACAATACTTTTTGAGTTGAAAGTAAATATATGGGCCAGGTGCAGTGGCTTACACCTCTAATGCCAGTAGTTTGGGAGGCCGAGGCAAGCGGATCACTTGAAGCCAGGAGTTCGAGACCAGCCTGGCCAACATGGCGAAACCCCATCTCTAAAAATACAAAAATTAGCCAGGCACGGTGGCACACACCTGTAATCCCAGCTACTTGAGAGGCTGAGGCAGAAGCATCTCCTGAACCTGGAAGGTGGAAGTTGCAATGAGCCGAGATCTCACCACTGCACACCAGCCTGGGCAACAGAGTTAGACTCTGTCTCAAAGAAAAAAAAAAGTGAATTTGGAGAGAGGGATGTTCCAGAGGTAATTAAACAGGGCCATAAGAGGGGGACCCTAATCTGTTAGGACTGGAATTCTTTTAAGAATTGGAAAAGCTGGGCTGGCGCGGTGGCTCATACCTGTAATCCCAGCACTTTGGGAGGCCGAGGCAGGCGGATCATGAGGTCAGGAGATCAAGACCATCCTGGCCAACATGGTGAAACCCCGTCTCTACTAAAAATACAAAAATTAGCCAAGCATGGTGGCGGGTGCCTGAAATCCCAGCTATTCAGGAGGCTGAGGCAGGAGAATCACTTGAACCTGGGAGGCAGAGGTTGCAGTAAGCTCAGATCGTGCCACTGCACTCCAGCCTGGCGACAGAGTGAGACTCCATCTCAAAAAAAAAAAAAAAAGAAAAGAATTGGAAAGCCGGCCAGGCACAGTGGCTCACACCTGTAATCCCAACACTTTGGGAGGCCGAGGCGGGCAGATCACAAGGTCAGGAGATCGAGACCATCCTGGCTAACATGGTGAAACCCTGTCTCTACTAAAAATACAAAAACAAAATTAGCCAGGCGTGGCGGTGGGTGCCTGTAGTCCCCGCTACTCGGGTGGCTGAGGCAGGAGACTGGCGTGTACCCGGGAGGCAGAGCTTGCAGTGAGCTGAGATCACGCCACTGCACTCCAGCCTGGGCGACAGAGCCAGACTCCATCTCAAAAAATAAATAAATAAATAACTGGAAAAGCCAGCCTGGGCAACATAGTGAGATGCCATCTCTACAAAAAATTTTAAAATTAGCCAGATGTGGTGGCATGCAGTTATAGTCCCAGTTACTCAGGAGGCTAAAGTGGGAAGATCACTTGAGCACAGGAGGTCAAGGCTGCAGTGAGTCAAAGTCACACCGCTGCACTCCAGCCTGGGTGACAAAGCAAGACCCTGTCTCTGAGGAAAAAAAAAAAAGAGGAAGAGACACCAGATCTCTTTCTGCATGCACTGAGAGCAAAGACCTCGTGAGGATACAGCAAGAGTGTAGTCCAGAAGCCAAAGAGACAGAGACCTCAGAATGAAGCCAACCCTGCCAACACCATGATCTTGGACTTCTAGCCTCCAGAACTGACAGAAAATAAATTTCTGTTGTTTAAGCTATGCAGTTCATGGTATTTTCTTATGGCAGCACTAGAACACTAATACATAAAGCAAATACAGGCCAGGCACGGTGGCTCACACCTGTAATCCCAGCACTTTGTGGGGCCAAGGCAGGTGGATCACCTGAGGTCAGAAGTTCAAGACCAGCCTGGCCAACGTGGTGAAACCGTGTCTCTATTAAAAGTACAAAAATTAGCCAGACTTCGTAGGGCTCGCCTGTAATCCCAGCTACTTGGGTGTCTGATGCAGGAGAATTGGTTGAACCCAGGAGGCAGGGGTTGCAGTGAGTAGAGATTGCGCCACCGCATTCTAGCTTGGGTGACAAGAGCAAAACTCTGTCTCAAAAAAAAAAAATTTTTTTAATAAATAAATAAGTAAACCAAATACAACATCGATACCAAAACCTGATTTTAAAATACCTTAAAATATACGCACTAGTATCACATAATATCAGTGCAAAAACTCGAAACATTAGCAAAACAGAATATGCAACTTCAGGAATGAAGGAATAGTTTAGTTTGGAAATCTACTAGGATAGATCTATAAATAGATCTAAGGAAGAAAATCACGTGATCATCTCCAAAAACACTGAATGTGCATTCAACAATATTCAACACTCATTCCTAACTTTAAGAACAAAATAAACAACAACAAAAATATTTAAAACAGAAACCAGTAGTAGCTTCAACATGAAAAAAGATATAAATTAGGAAACACTTACAGCAGTCTTGCTAAACTTACAAACAATACAAAGATGCCCAGAATCACAACTATGATTCACCATTACCTTTGACATATAGGGAGTTGTAGCCAATGCAAGACAAGGAAAGAAATGACATGTAAAATAACTGGAAAGATAAAACTTTATTCATTTACTTATTTTTGGAGATGGAGTCTTGCTCCATCACTCAGGATGGAGTGCAGTGGCATGATCATAACTCAGAACAGCCTCAAACACCTGGGCTCAAGCAATCCTCCCATCTCAGCCTCCCAAGTAAATGGGACTACAGGCGACGGCCACCTCACCCAGCAAATTTTTTTACTTTTTATAGAGATGGTGACTCATTATGTTATCCAGGCTGGTTTTGAGCTCCTGGCATGAAAGGATCCTCCTGCCTTGGCCTCCCAAAGTATTGGGATTATAGGTATGAGCCCCTGCACCCGACAGAACTCTTATTTATACATAAACAGTATACAACCACATTTTTAAAACCCTAAATAAATGACAGAAGAAAATTACAAACAAGAGTATTTAATAGGTAGCAGGATATAAAACTTCATAATGAGAATCAAGAGTTATCATATATACCTTAAGAAAAAGTAAGAAGATGGCAGAGTAGGAAGCACCAGGAATCTGTCTCCCCACCCAGGCAACAATTGCCTGGCAGAATCTGTCTGATGGAACTATTTTGACTCTGGCATCTGTTGAAGGATTGCAACTTCCAGGGGAAGGATTGGACTGAAAATTGGAGTTAATTTCAGCTCTTAGCATAGTAGCAGCTACCCGTCCCCCACCCCAGCTCCATGACGGATATTTCCGCAAGTGTTCCTGAAGCAGTTTGCACACAGCTTGCAGGAGCCAGGGTGGGCATAAAAAGACCCTGTCCTCCAAATATTGAGAATCTGTGCTTGCTGACTGCTGCTTCTGATCACAGAGGTGCAAAGAGATGGGTGGTCACTGTTGCTACAACTCCCCACACTGTTGCGAGGCTCTCCTGCTTTGGGCTGAACTGACTTCCAGGGAATTTAAAGGGCTGACATATTTTTACCATCTTCATTTTTTTTCTCTTTTTCTACTTTTGGGAGCCAGACATTAACAACTAGGACACTCAAAAACAACTGCATATACAGGGAAAATTAGAAGGTGATTGCACATGCCCCTGCAAAGGCTCAGAAAAGACCTAAGGAAGACCTTAAGGTTACATCTCAGGCTAATTCTTGGTGCAGGAAGAGACTACAAGAATAAAAAAGACAAAAAAAATAACAGAAAACAGCAAACCCTAGGGAAGAGGGAGAATCTGACTTCTAGAGTTACCAGACAGCCATCATGTTGTGTTACACAAGGACTACCGAGAACACAGTGTACCCGTAAGGAAGGCAATGGCCATCTACAGATGCCTTCAGTTTGCCCAACACTGTCCCCTTTACTTAATGACCCAGGAATCTGCTGCACCAAAAAAAGGTACAAATGGCTCCTGTCTCCCACGGACCTCCACATACACAGTCCAGCCTTCTAGGATGCCCTGTCTACTCCTCTTCTCTATAAAGACAAAACCCCCTCTGAGCAGAGGGCCCCAATGATACTTAACAATGATCACTCTGGCCTCACTCTAGACTCTGTGGACATGGCCCCTAATTTATGCTCCTCAGAGGGCCTTCTAAAGACTCCTGAGTTCTGCTGGCCCTTACTACTCCTATCTCCAGCCCTCAAGTCCATCTGTGCCACTAGGGTATCTATAGCCACTAGGTCTTTCCAGAACACACTACTCAGTGGCCACTGGTCCTGTGCCCACCCTATTCCCAACCTGTGTTGTCTGACATGGAGGCCAAGTAGTCCAGTGGTTCCTCACTAGGCCGAAGCACAATGCTCATGAATGTGGCTGACTAGGACAGGCAAGACAAACAGATGTGGCACTTACAGAGTGTATGATGTCCACCATGTTGTAGGCTTTGGTTGATTCCAAAGGGACAATTGTGTCGAGCTCAGGAACCAGACGGTCACTTTAGGCAGAAAAAAGGCAGGTATAGTCAACATAGGAAGAGCCAGTTACCTTTTGTGGGAAGGGGGTGGGAAAAGAAATGGGCTGACACGTCATAGGGACTGGGCGAGTTCTGTCCCTGCTGGGCTTACAAAGCAGTCACCAAAGAGTCATTCCTTTGTAACCACCATATTAACTGAACCTGGGACAAGTATCAATCCAAAAGACCTGGTTCTCTTTTAGAGGAAAAAATGAGTTTGTTCCTCTAAACGTTATTCTTTCATTTATCTTCTCTGAATACCTCCTACATTCTAGGTACCATGTAGGGCACTGAAGGACATTATAGTGAACAAGACACAGCCCTGGGAGATCCCAGCCCAACTTCCTGGAACATTAAAAGAACAAGGACTTGGAAATGCAAAGGCAGAGCTCTGCAGAAACCACTGTGGGTTCACATTCCCTGTTAGGTTAATCTGCAAAAGCTCCTTTAAAAAGCAAAACTGCAGGCCCTCTGGGCAAAATCACCACAGAACCTGTCACATGCAGACTCATGGACTCTCTCCTTCCTCCTGCATCCAAGTGTCTCAGCAGAAAAGCTAAGCCAGAGCCCACTCCCATTCTACAGGAGGACCCAGCAACTTGCCCCTCTCCAACCTCTTCTCTCCAATAGGCTTACATTCCCTCCTGCCCAGTGTGGGCAGCCAGGGGCTAGTGACCCTGAGACGTACTCCTGGGCTGAGGTTTGGCCTTGGGTCAGGCCGTGTGTCCATCAAGCCCAACTGTGCAAAAAGCTCTACACTGGAAAACTAAGGGTAGCCCCACCTGCTAATAAAGTCCTCCCTTTTCACTTGCCATACATATATGTGTGTATATATACGTATGTGTATACATACACATACGTATATATACATATATACACATATGCATGTGTATATATGTATATGAACACGTGTAGATATACATATATACATATGCGTAGATATGCATGTATGTATATGTGTAGATGTGCATATACGCATATATGTGCTGATATGCATACATGCATGGGCATGCATATATGCATGTGTGGGTGTGTATGCATATGCATGGATACGCATATATACACATGCATGCATGTATACACACATGTATATATGTATGCATATGCATATACATACACATGCATGCATATACATACACATACGCATATATACATATGTATGCATATGTATGCATGTGTGTGTATGCACAAATATGTATATACGTGTATATATGTATACATGTGTATGCATATACGTATATATGCACACATGAACATAAATGTATATACACATATACATGTATACATATATATGTATATACACATGCACATGTATACATATATATGTATATACACATGCACATGTATACATATATATGTATATACACATGCACATGTATACATATATGTATATACACATGCATACATATATATGTATATACACATGCATACATATATATGTATATACACATGCATATATATATGTATACATATATATGGATATATATCTCCCTTGGAATCATATGCAGAAGAGGTATGGCTGGGCCAAAGCGGGCTATTCAGACATTTCTGGGCTCCTGGGCCATAACACCTTCAAGTGATGTCCTAAACCCTTCAGGAACTCCAAACAGTATACTCAGAAAGGCTATACCCACAGCTCTGGACCTTGTGACCACTCTCCCCTCCATAACTACACACAGTGGTCCACTGGGTATGTCCCTTGTGGAGTGGGCAGAGGCAGACAGAGTGAGGCCCTGGCAACACAACTCTTCAGAGCATCCCTAGCCCAGACCAGGCCCCACCGGAAGGAGTCCAGGTTTAAGCTACAGGATAGCATCTGAAAATGACCTCTTCCCAAAGAACACAATTTCAAATCCCTTCTGCAGAAGAAAGTCCAGGCCAAGTGAGTGCTTATAATTTGGAGAGGAAATAAAATGGAACGGCTAGAGGTGTGGAGCAGTTCCTGGGCAGGGCCTCCACCTTACTCTATGGTGCCTCCACAACAGGTGGTAGACTCCAACAGCAAAAGGAAAGGTCTTCACCAGGTGGCCAGCAACACACCCTTCCCCAAGACTGTCCCAGCCTCTGGCTATAAGCAGTATGCATAAACATGTTTCCTAAAGGGCATGCTGTTTGCATCATTTTACATTTATTTATTTCAAAAGGACAACTAGGTAGAGCCCAGGAACCAGTCACTTTAGACAGAAAAAAGCCAGGTATAGTCAGCATAGGAAGAATCATGGCTCTTCCTTTTGTGGGTGAGGGGAAGGAAAGGAAATGGGAGACTTTTTCATGGGGACTAGGCCAGACCAAAAAAAACTTCAATCTTCAATTCTAGATAACTTAAGAGTTTCTTAGAAATCAAAAAATTTTTCTTTAAAAATGTTTTGGGCCACTATTCACTGCCAAGATATACGTCAGATATTATGGAAAGGAAAAAGGTAAATAAAATCATCTTTCGTTGCTCCTGTAGCCAAACATGATATCATCCCCACACCTGGGAGCCACTCCACCACACTCTGCTGCAACTTGCCCAACAAGGCAGACCCTGGGGGTCCTGTCAGGGCAGAGAAAGGCAAGCTACGCTGCAAAATGAGAGAAGGTGCACCGGCCCACAACCCACCTGGGATCATGGCACTCACGGACAGGAGCCGGGTCCTGACTGCTCAGGGGCAGGTAGTTGAAGAAATCCCGGAGATTACACAAGGCATCAACATCATTTTCAAAAGCTCTGTGGGCCACACCTAAGAGAACAGGGAGCATATATGATGAGTCAGGGTACCAGCCAGCCCAAAGCTGCTGCTTCATGCCTGACTGCGCCCTTCTAGGGCATGTCAGTAGCAGACTGTGCTGATAGCTCTGTTCTCCGCACCTTTCCACTGAGGATGTAATGCCACATAATACATACCTTCTGGGTGATCCTTCAATTCATGCAGCACGTGTTCCCTCTTTTCTGCACCCACACCTCTACAGGGGTCACACCTTTCTTTATTCAGGTCCTTGCTCTAATGTCACCTCCATACCCACTCCCAGACCCTTCACTATCCATCCCTACACCATGCGGGAGTTCTCCTCCTGTACTTTTCCCCGTATCACCTATTTTCCTGTTTACTGCCGGACATCTCTCCTGGAATATCAGCTCCAACAGGGTAAGATCAGGCCTGGCCAACATTAAGAATAATGCACCTGGCAAACAGGTGCTCAGCCACAGTGGAAGGAAAGGAGGGGAGCCACCTGCCCCTAGTGAAGAATCAAGCCATAATTCTTGAAGAGCACTCTGAAATCACAGAGCAGCCACACAAGGCCATAGGTATGATGGAGAAAGTGGAACCAAGAACTCTCTCCCCAGGTTCATCCCACCAGACTCCTTTCTTCCACCATTGCCCCTACAGTCTCTTGTCCACAAAGCTGCCAGACAGAGCTTTTTAAGTCAGATCGTGTCATGTCTCTACTCCAATGATCCTCCTTGTTCACTGAGCAAGCCAGTCACTCTCCTACCTGAGAGCCTTTGCATAAGCTATTCCCCTCTGCCTGCAATGCTCCCCACTTACATATCAATGCAGTTAACTCCTTAAAATCTGCTCAGCTCCTAACCTCAGTGAGGCCTACCGTTACCACCCTATTTGAAACTACAACAATCCCAGTCCCCTTTACCCTGTTATACTTTTTCCATAGCACGTATTGCCTTCTAACATACTGCATAGTGTACTTATTTACAATGTTTATTGTCTATCTCCTCTACTAGAATATAAGCCCCATATGGGCAGGGGTCTTTCTTTTGTTCTGTCCACAGATGTATTCCTAGCACCTAAAACAATGCTTCACACATAGGTACTCGATGAATATTTGTTTTGTTTTGTTTCTTTTTTTACATTTTTATTATTCTATTTTAAATTTTTAATTCCTTTGCTATTTGCCTTTTTCCACATATTCTAAATGAATATTTGTTGAATAAAAAGCATTTTCAGCATGACAGAATTCTTTCATTCAAAAAATATTTATAAATGGGTACAGCCACTTTGGAAGAGAGTCTGTCAGTTCCTTAAAAGTTAAACATCGAGTTATCATTTAACTCAGAAATCAAAGAGAAATGAAAACATATGTCTACCCAAAAACTTGCATATAAATATTAATAGAGGCATATTTATGATAGCCAAAAAGTGGAAATGACCCAGTGTCTATTAACTGGTCAATGAATAAACTACATGTGGTATATCCACAAACTGGAATATTATTCGGCCATAAAAATGAATAAAGTACTGATTCATGATACAACATGGATGAGCCTTTAACAACATTATGCTAAGTAAAAGCAACCAGTTACAAAAGATCACATATTATATGATTCCATTTCTAGGAAATGTCCAGAATGAAAAAATCCACAGAGACAGAAAGTAGCCTGGTAATTGCCTAGAGCAGAAGTATCTGTGGTGAAATGCAGAGTGACTGCTAATGGGCATAGGGTTTCTTCTTGGGGTGATGACAATGTCCTAAAATTGATTGTGGTAATGATTATGCAACTCTGAATGTATTTTAAAAACCACTGAATTGTACACCATAAATAGGTGTTTAAAATGTATGGTATATGAATTACATCTCAATAAAGCTGTTACCAGAAGAGAAAAAAGAAAAGAGAGAAAAATATATGTACAGAGCACCTTTTTGTGCCTTGCCCTGGGGCTACAGGGCCAAGCGCATCAGACATAGTTCATCAAAGAGCCTCAGGCCCAGAAAGAAAACCACATACTGCCCTACAATCAAAAAACAAACAAAACGTACTTGAGATTGTGCTACAGAAGAAACTTTAATGTCATGGGCAGACATTCATTACTTTAAGCTGTCAAGTAAAAAAAAAAAAAAAAAAACCTCAGGTTACATAAGAGTATGTCCATACCTATGTTTAAGTAAGTGTATGTGTATTCACGCTCATGTGCGTGAAAAGACTGCAAGGTTATAACCAAAAAATCACTAGTGATTATCTGTGGATGACGGAATATCTAGCGGTTTTTATGCTTTGTATGTTTTCTAAGTTTTGTACTACAAACATATAATGCTATTAAAATGGGGAAAAATAAACAGCATATTTCATCAAATCTAAGACACCATCAAGACCCAACTTTATATTATATCCCAGCAAGAAAAACAGGCTGCTGCCAATAAAGCCCTGAGACAATAGCATGGCATCAGGCTGTGCTGGAGTTGATGCTAAGAAGTGTTCTGATTCTAGACATGTCTTAAAGATGGGGCTAAATGATGCTGATAGGTAAGGGAAAGGAATGAGTCAAGATCGATGCCAACCTGACATGGGGAGAAACAATTTTTGTGGGTGGGGGATCAAGAGCCCTAACTTTTTTAAACTACATTTAATCTAATCTAAGACTTCACTGATAAGACACATCTCTACTTTAGGGACACTGGGAAGAAATGCTGACAATTAAATGCTGACCCAATGCCTTAATCACAGTACAATGAGGTGCATAAATCAGGCATGCCAGCCTCTTACTGCTATAAAATCTCTCAAAGAAGCAATTTCTCCTGTCTTTAGTTACATTGCTGTGTGGTAGGTAATCCATTCACAGTTGGGTGGTTTCTTTTACAAGAAAACATGGAATTGCAATAATTGCTCCAACAGCTAACATGTCTTCACTAATATCAGAATCATGCCCTACTCCCAATTCCATGCCTTTCTGTTTAAACAAGAACTTTCTGTTTCAACGCTGAGGCACAGAATAATCTTTATACATTTTAAACTTGGTATGTAATCTTAAAGTTGTGAACAACTAGCCGGACATGGTGGCTCACACCTGTAATCCCAGCACTTTGGGAGGTCGAAGTGGGAGGATTGCTCAAGCCCAGGAGTTTGAGACCAACCTGGGCAACACAGTGAGACCACATCTCTACAAAAAAAATATTAAAAATAAAAATTACCTGGGTATGGTGTGACATACCTATAATCCCAGCTACTAAAGAGGCTGAGGCAGAAGAATTACCTGAGCCCGGAAGACTGAGGCTACAGTGAGCTATCATTGTGCCCTGCACTCCAGCCTGGGCAATAGCATGAGACCCTATCTCAAAAACAAAACGAAACGAAAGCCAGGTATGGTGGCTCATGCCTGTAATCCCAGCACTTTGGGAAGCCAAGGCGGGCAGACTGCTTGAGGCCAGGAGTTTGACACCAGCCTGGCAACATGGTAAAACCCCGTCTCTACAAAAAAAAAAAAAAATACAAAACTTTGCTGGGTGCGATGGTGCATGCCTGTAGTCCCAGCTACCCAAGAGTCTGGTGGGAGGATTGCTTGAGCCTGGGAGGCAGAGGTTGCAATGAGCTAAGATTGTGTCACTGCACTCCAGCCTGGGCCACAGAGCTGGATCCTGTCTCGAAAAAAAAAAAAAAAAAAAAAAGTTAACAACTATGACCAAATTCATGAACACATGATACATGACCATCATGCACCTGGCCAATGATTGGAAAACACTTACGTACTCTAAGATACATACCAACCTTAGAATAAAAAGTGTCACAATAAGATAAAATATTTTTTTCAAAGGTTCAACTGTACATACATAAATCATACCTACTTATAATCACCATTCCAGCAACTAGCTTTAAATTGTTTTAAAGAATAACCAGGCATTACTAATAGCGTGTTATTTAATAAATTTTATATACTAAATCTACCTTTATCACTATATCTGTAAACAATACACTGTACTATAGTACAATAGACTGTACCACAGTCTTCCCAAATAAGGTCTGCCAATTAAGTAATATTTCTTAAAAACTGCCACCAGGCTCTTTGGCAATGCCCTCTTCTCAATGTTTGAAAACAACAAGGTAATCTTCAAGGCCTCTCACCTGACATGGTGGTGTGGGTCTTGGCACCACCGAGCTCCTCCTGAGTAACATCCTCATTGGTGACAGACTTCACAACATCAGGGCCAGTGATGAACAGGTAGGAGGTGTCCTGAAATAAAAGATTTCCATAACAGTCAACCTCAGAGCACCAGAGCTGGTCACAGCCTTAGAGTTGATTCAGCCAAGATGACAAATGCAGAGAAGATAGTGACGTGGCCGAATGAGGATAGGATGTAGCTTAAAGATACGAATCCAAACTAAAGACCCAAGTTTTCCCTGCCTCATTGTCTTTTTAAAAAAATTTCTGTTGCACGGTTCTACCTCAGCAAGTTAACTTGCACTGTGGCTAACATCTCAAGGTCATTCATCTGTAGAACACAGTAACAGGTGGCTCTTACTCAGAGCTTGCTGTGCACCAAGAAGTTTTTTAAGCACTTCACAAAACTGTGTCACTAAAACCTAAGTACTATTATCACCCTCATTTACATATGAGGAAACTGGGATATGGAGACTGTATGCAACCAGTCACTTTAAATGAAGCTACTTAAAAATATTGATAAATCAGTGGGTTACAGTGGCTCACATCTGTAATCCCAACACTCTGGAAAGCCAAGGCAGGAGGATCACCTTAGGCCAGGAGTTCAAGACCAGCCTGGCCAACATAGCGAGACCCAGTCTCCACAAAAATTTGTTTCAATTAGGTAGGCCTGGTGGCATGTGCCTGTAGTCCTAGCTATTCAGGAGGGTGAGGTGGGAGAATCACTTGAGTTGCAGTGAGCTATGACTGCTTGCACCACTGCACTCCAGCCTGGGTGACAGAGTAAAAACCTGTCTCAAAAACAAAAACAAAAAAACTAATAAATCAATGCTTTGGTATTAGAGACTGATAGGCTTTTAATTTTTAGTTTCTAATACATAAATAATATAAGCATACTGCATAAAATTTAAACAGAGGAATAGGAGATACAGTAGAAAGTCTACAGCCCAGTCCTTACTTCTAGGCTTCCAATTCCCCTCCCCTAAGGCATCCCCTGTCAGTTGCTTCTCTCTACAGAGACACCCATGCATCCATGCGCATTTATATATATATATGTAAATATATATGTAAATATATATCTATATATGTAAATATATATAAATATAAGTAAATATATAAATATACAAATACATATAAAAATATATATGTAAATATATTTATATATAATATATACATTTATATAGGTAAATATATATACATTTATATATACATTTATATAGGTAAATATATAAATATATGTAAATATATAAATATATGTAAATATATAAATATATGTAAACATATGTAAATATATAAATATATGTAAATATATATGTAAATGTATATAATATGTAAATATATATACATAAATATATATAAATATATCAATATATATAAATATATATAAATATATAAATACATCTAAATATATCAATATATAAATATATAAATATATATAAATAAATAAATATAAATATATAAATATATCTAAATATATAAATAAATATATAAATATATAAATATAAATACATATAAATATAAATATAAAAATATCTCTAAATATAAATATACAAAAATATATAATATATAAATATAAATATATATAAATATATAAATATAAATATATACATATAAATATATACATATATAAATATATATATTTGCCCTCTTTGCCCTCTTATCTTCTAACACAAACATTATCTAACACAAACAGTTTCTAATGCAAACATTTTCTTCCCAACACATTCTAACATAGTGTTCAATACACACTGTTCTCAAATTTGTTTTTCTAGCTTGAAGATCATTCTATTCCATATCAGTATAGTAGGATTTGTATCATAACTTTCACCAATTGATGGTCATGAAGGTTGTTTCCAAAACTTTAGTATAATAAGCAATTCTGCAATAAATGATTACTACAGTGCTCTCTGAACTCACTATTCATGTTCTTTGACCATTTTTAATATATCACTGGCTTTTTTATATACTAAGGAAATTAGTCCTTAGTTTATCATATGCATTATATCAGTCTTTTATGGCTTCTTGGTTTGAAATCTTGCTAGAAAGGTCTAGCTACAAAGGTCTTCCCCACTTCACACAGACTTCTAAACAAACGTTTATAGCAGCCTCGTTTGAAACTGTTAAAAAAAAAAAAACTAGAGACACAAAATTTCAGGTTTCCAGTCCAGCACATAAGAAGCTGAAAGTTGATACTCCTTCCTAACAAATAAAAAGCTGAACAAGTTGCGGGGGAAAAACCAACAGCTTTTCTTAGGTCCATCAAAGAGGTGAGGTCGCAGAACAAAGCACCCCAAAACTGGAGACCAACTAGCAAATGCAGAAAATTGAGCCTTGCAGGGCAGAAACCCACAAGCACAAATCTCCCCCAGAGCCAGGGCTGATGTAGGAAAACCAGAACTATAACTGACAAATTGCTGGAGGCCCAGCATGGACAAGTTGGAGAGATAAAGACTCCTGGGGGCCGGCCAGTCATTGGGGCTCCCACACTTTTGTGAGTTTTACCTCTAGGAACTCAACAAGGTTCTCACAGTGATAATCAGAGAAAAACTCCCTCATGCTTCTGACATGCATGGGGGAAAAAAAAGAGACCCTTCTGAAACGCACCAGAGCATCATTCTTAACAGGGTCTGTTCTCAGGCAAAACTATATAACAAGAGCCTAACCTGCTTAAGTTTTATCAGAAACTGCTGACCCGAGGGAAGAAAAATACCAGACTCAAGCCAGCTCTTGCTTTCCATGTGGAAGAAGGGAAATGGCCAGCCCCAACCTGCTCTAGCCACCGTCCCACCAAAAAAGTACAATAGACTGAGACACATGACATTCATAGTTCAGAGGCACAGGCTCACTAAAACACTGACACCTACTCATAAGACTACAGAACACTTCCTCTTCCCCAGCTCCTTATCGTTACTAAGGGCCTATTTACAGTAGTTCCTTTTACCTAGTATATCATGTCCAGCTATCAGGAATAAGTCATAAGACATATTAAAAGACAAAAAACAAAGTTTGAAGAGAGAATAAGCATCAGAACTGGAATCAGATGTAGCAGAAATGTTGGAATTATCAGACCAGAAATTTGAAACAACTACAATTAAGATGTTTGCCAGGTGTAATGGCATGTGGCTGTAGTCTTAGGTACTTAGGAGGCTGAGGTGGGAGGATCACTTGAGCCCAGGCGTTCAACACTAGCCTGGCCAAGACAGCAAGACTCCATCTCAAAAAACAAAAATAAACAAAATGGTAAGGGCTCTCATGGATAGAGTAGACAGCAAGCAAGAACAGATGAGCAATGTAAGCAGAGAAATGGAAATTCTAAAAAAATAACTAAAATATACCAGGGATTGGAAACACTGCAACAGAAATAAAGAATGCATTTGATGTTTTTTGGTAGACTGGGCATGCTTGAGGAAAGAATCTCTGAGCTTGAGGATATCTCAAGAGAAACCACTCAAATTGAAAAGCAAAGAGAAAAAAATTGGATCAAAAAAAAACAAAACTGGAATATCTAAAAACTGGCACAAATTACAAACGATGTAACATATATATAATGAGAATTCCAGAAGCAGCAGAAAGAGAAAAAAAGAACAGAATATAGGAAGCAATAATGACGGAAAAGTTCCCCAAATTGTCAGACACCAAACCACAGATCCAATAAACTCAGAGACCATCAAGCAAGATGAATGCCAAAAAAAAAAAAAAAAAAAAAAAAAACTACACAGAGAAAGCTAGGTGTAGTGGTGCACACCTGTTGTCCCAGCCACTCATGAGGCTGAGGCAGGAAGACCATGTGAGCCCAGGAGTTTGAACCAGCCTGGGAAACACAGGGAGACCCCCATCTCTAAAAAAACAAAAAACAAAACAAAACAAAAAAACTACACTTAGGACATTATTTCCAAACTACAGAAAATCAATTATAAAGAAAATATCCTAAAGGCAGACACAAGAAAAAAACATTTTGCCTATAGAGGACCAAAAATAATAATTATATCCAAATTTTCTTAGAAACCATGCAAGAAAGAAGAGAGTGGAATGAAATATTTAAAGTGTTGAGGGGAAAGATCCTACCAACCTAGAATTCTGTACTCTGCAAAATTATTCTTCAAAGTGAAGGAAAAATACAGACCTTCTCAAACAAACAAAACTTGAGGTAATCTCCTGCCAGTAGACCTGCCTTGCAAAAAATGTTAAGCAAAATTCTTTACAGAAAAGGTAAATGATGAAGATCAGAAACTTATATCTACATAAAGAAAGAAAGAGCATTCAAGAAGGAATAAATGAAGGTAAAATGAAAACTTGATTCAAAGTAATAATAGCAAAAATTCAATTATGTGCACATTCAATTATGTACAATTGAATTATGTGCACATCGCTTTTCAACCTTTTGGCTAAGACCAAGTGCAATTATGTACACATATTTTATATATATGATATGAGGGATAGGAGGAAGGAATTAGAATGATTTTGCTATTATAAGGTACTCATACAGCCTGGGAAGCAGAAAAGTGTTAGCTGAAATTAACTTAAAATAGCTGTAAATTATATTGCAAACTCTAAGGCAACCACTAAAGAAGGTTAAAAAAAAAGTATGACATGTTAATAAAGGAGAAAAATGGAATCATATAGAATGCTCAATTAAAATCACAAAAGGCAGAAAAGTGGAAGACAAAAATAAGAACAAATACAACAAAAAGAAAACAGTAACAAATATGGTAGATATTAATCCAACTATACCAACAATCTCTCTGAATGTCAATGGTCTAAATGTATCAATTAAAAGACAGATTGTCAGACTAGATCAAGAAACAAGACACAACTATAAGGGATGTCTACAAAAAACCCACTTGAAATAGACACAAAGATTAAAAGTAAATGAATGCAGAAAGATATTACATGCTAAGACTAATCAAAAGAAATCAGGAGTAGCTATATTAATTTCAGACAGAAAAGGCTTCAGACCAAGGACAGTTATTATACAGAGGAATTCTGCATAATGATAAAGGGGTCAATTCTCTAAGGAGACAAACAGTCCTTCATGTGTATGCACTCCTTTACATGTATGCACCTAACAACAGAGCATCAAAATAACATGAGGCAAATACTGATAGCACTGGAAGGAGAAATAGATGAATCCATGATTACAGTTGAAGATCTCAACACTCCTCTATCAAAAGTGGACAGATCCAGCAGGCAGAAACAGTAAAGACACAGATGAACTCAGTAACACCAATCAGCTGGGCACAGTGGCTCATGCCTATAATCCCAGCAACTCAAGGGCCCTAGGTGAGAGGATTACTTGAGGCCAGGGGTTAAGACCAGCCTATGACAATATGGCAAGACCCCGTCTCTACAAAAATTAAAATAAATAAAAATTAGCCTGGCCAACATGGTGAAACCCTGTCTCTACAAAAATAAAAAAATTGGCCAGGCATGGTGGCACACACCTATAGTCCCAGCTACTCAGGAGGCTAAGGTGAGAGGATTGCTTGACTCCAGGAGGTCAAGGATGCAGTGAGCCGAGATCGCACCACTGCTCTTCAGCAAGGGCGACAGAGCGAGACCTTGTCTCAAAAAAAGAAATAAATAAAAAATTAGCCAGGTGTGTTGGCATGTGCCTGTAATCCCAGCTACACAGGAGGATCACTTTAGCCCAGGAGGTCGAGGCTGTGGTAAGCTATGATCATACCACTGCATTCCAGCCTGGGCAACAGAGTGAGACCCTGTCTCTAAAAATTTTTATAGAAGACCAGGTGTGGTGGCTTATACCTGTAATCCCAGCACTTTGGGAGGGAGGACGATTGCTTGAGCCCAGGAGTTCAAGACCAGTCTAAGCACACAGTGAGACCAGTTCTCTACCAAAAAAAAAAAAAAAAAAAAATTAGGCAGGCATGGCAGTGTGTGCCTGTAGTCCCAGCTACACAGGAGGCTGAGGCAGAGGGATCACTTGAACCTGGGAGCTGAAGGTTGCAGTGAGCCGAGGTCACGCCACTGCACTCCAGCCTGGGTGAGAGGGGGAGACTCCGTCTCACAAAATAATTAAAAAAAAAATAAAAAACATTTTAAGAAGTAAAATAAATAGAAATCATTTTTAAAATTAAAAGAAAAACAATACCAATAAACAGGATATGATGGACATACTTCATCTAACAACAGAATACACTTTCTTCTCAAGCTCCCATGGAACATTCACCAAGGTAGACTACATTCTGAGTCATAAACATACCTTAATTTAGAAGAACAGGAATCACATGAAAAGGCACTCAGCCTTATCAGTCATGGACTAATGCAAATTGAGTCAATGCAAATTGAGAACACAATAAGAGACTATACCACAAGCATCAAACTGGCACAATTAAACTATGTTAATATAAGTGCTGGCAAGGATGTGAAACAAGTGAAATTCTCAAACTGCTGGCTGCAACCCGTTTAGTAAACAGACGGGCATTACCTAGAGAAGCTGAAGACATATATATCCTATGACCTAAGATTGCCTCTAATGTGAAATGTTTACATCAGCACCAGAAACTAAAATGTGCGCACCAAGATACATATAGAAAAATGTTTATATCAGCATCATTTGCAATGGCAAAAATCTTGAAATAATTCAAATGTCCATCTGCAGTGGAATGAATGAATATGTTAAGAAATATTTACTATGGCTGGGCGCAGTGGCTCATGCCTGTACTCCCAGCACTTTAGGAGGCTGAGGCCGGTGGATTACTTGAGGCCAAGAGTTGGAGACCACCCTGGCCAACATAGCAAAATCCATCTCTACCAAAAATACAAAAAATTAGCCGGGTATGTGGTGGCACACGCCTGTAGTCCCAGCTACTTGGGAGGCTGAGGTGTGAGAATCACTTAAACCGAGGAGGCCAAGGTTCCAGTGAGGCGAGATCCATGTCACTGCACTCCAGCCTGGGTGACAGAGCAAGACTCTCAAAAAAAAAAAAAAAAAAAACACCAAACACACACAAAAAACACACACACACACACACACTCACTACACAGCTATTAAAGTGAATGAACTACATTTTCAAAGAACATAGATAAATCTTAAAAACATAATGAACCAGAAGCCATGCACAAAAGAAAGCATATTATGTGGTTTCACTTAACGTAAAGGTCAAAACAGGAAACACTAATCCACATTGTTTAGGGAGGTAATTTTTATTTTCAACTATGAAGCAAAGCAAATAAAAACATTACCATAAAAGCTGAGACAATAAAGAATTATTATTAATAACGAATTCTATGCAGGATGGAGGCTACAATGATCCATGACACGGCTCTTGAAGAGCTATTTCCTGACCTGGGTTTTTTTTTTGTTTTTGTTTTTTTCCGAGACAGAGTCTTGCTCTGCCACCCAGGCTGAAGTGGAGTGGCACGATCTTGGCTCACTGCAACCTCTGCCTCTTGGGTTCAAGCGATTCTCCTGCCTCAGTCTCCCGAGTAGCCGGTATTACAAGCACGTACCACCACGCTTGGCTAATTTTTGTATTTTTAGTAGAGACAGGGTTTCATTATGTTGGCCACGCTGGTCTCAAACTACTAGCCTCAAGTGATCCACACGCCTCAGCCTCCCAAAGCGCTCACTGCAACCTTCAGCTCCCAGGTTCAGAAGCAGGGAGACCAGTCAGGAGGATTCTGTAATAATCAGGTGGGAAATGATGTGCTTGAATCAAAGTGGTAGCAGTTTTGTTAGTAAGAAGTAAGTAGTAGTGTTAAGAAGCAATTTGATTATATTGTGGATTATATTCTAAAATAAAGCCAACAGGACCTTCTGACTAAATTTGGAATGTGATAGCAAAAGATGAGTCAAGGCAGTGTCAAAGCTTTTACCTGAGCCACTGGAAGACTAGACTTGCCATTTAAAATGGCAAAGGCTGTAGGAGAGCAATGCAGGAGGAGCTTGGTAGAAATCAAAACCTGTTAAGTTTGAGATACCCATTAAAGTCCAAATGGAAATTCTGGTAGGCTCTTAAACATATAATCCTGGAGAAACAGATTTGAGAGTTGTCAGCATGCGGATCAGTATTTAAAGTCATGAGACCGGAGTGATCAGCTAGAGCAAATGTTGTCAAGAGGTAAGACAAAGGGTGAGAAATGTCAACTGGATTTAGTGATGCAGCAATCACCGGTATCTCTGACATAAGAAATTGTTATTATCAGTGGCTCTGCTTAGAATAATATCCTTTTCATCATAATGTCCAAATAGATGTAAATCTATGTATCAATTCTGTAATGTCCCTTGGTCTTTCTGTCCATTTACTTACAAGTTCTTTAGACTATTTTAGTTATTGCAGTTTTATATCCTGGCACCTGGTAGGGCTAACTCCTCATTACACTACTTTCATAGAATGTTTATTCTTGCATGGTGTTTCTTCCTCCCATAAGAACTTTATAATTACCTTGTGTAGTCCTTTAAAAAAGACTTAGTATTTTCCACTGCACTCTTATTAAATACACAGAATATTTAAGATGTAGAATGGTGACAGCTTAATAATGTTGCTAAGGACAAGAGAGGAAGTCTCACTAATATGCAATTATTAACTAAAGTTTTGTAAGCAGAAAATGAGATTGCTTAGAATAAAACACAGAATTAAAAGAGAAAGCAGTTGAAATGAACTCCGGCATCTAGAGTCTGAATGGAATCATGTAAATTGCCAGTGGAAACCAGGAAGGTATGGTCAGAGTTGTGAGAAGAAATGCCAGCGTATGGTATAATGGAAGCCAAGGGAATACTGTTGAAAGACTGAGGAAGATGAGAGTTAAACTGCATTTACAGTGATGCAAGTCACTGAGGACCTTAAAAAAAAAAAAGATTTAGTGGTCTAGGGGACAAAGCTAAATTAACATGCGTTAAAGAATGGGATGGCAAGAGAGAAACAGAGCAAGAGCTACAGGAGTATGCCAACTAGAGGACAGTTTTTGTTTTGACGATAGGAAAGATCTGAGCGTGATTAAGTTTTGATGGGAGGATCCAGTACCAACGGACAGACTGAAGATACTAAAGAGAAAGGAGAAAAGGAACAGTATAAGGGTCCTGAAGAGGGGTGGAGAGTTATATTTAGCAACGTGGATGTGTGTAGCAGGAGGAAAGGATGGCTCTAGCCAGAGGAATTGATCCCACACCTCCCCTTCATAACAGGCAGGAACGAGAAGAGAATGGGGGTAGCACCAGCTAGGTGTGTATACATAGATTTAGTAAGCAAAGTTCAGAAAATTCCACATTGTCCACCAAGTAAGAGAAATGGTCATCTTATTTTTTTTTTTTTTTTTTTTTTTGAGGCAGGGTCTTCCTCTGTCACCCAGAGCTAGAGTGCAGTGGCACGATCTTGGCTCACTGCTGCCTCGACCTTCTGGGCTCAAGTGATCCTCCCACCTCAGCCTCCCAAGTAGCTGGGACCACAGGTATGCACCACCATGCCCAGCTAATTTTTGTATTTTTTTGTAGAGATAGGGTTTCACTACATTGGTCTCAAACTCCTGAGCTCAAGTGATTCACCTGCATCAGCCTCCCAAGTGCTGGGATTACAGGTGTGAGCCACTGTGCATGGCCCATCTTAAATTCGATTAATAAAAGTCACTCCTATTGTTGAACACTTACACTTACACTGCTTTCGGTATGTCACTAAGAACAGAATAGTTGGGTCAAAGTGGTAAGCACTTTGTGAAACTTTTGAATTCTTACTGCCTAACTTCCCTTCAGAACAAAGGGTTTCCCATTTATACTCCCTCTAGAACTCCTCTCCTCATGTTGGATGGCTATCACTACTTTTCCCCCCAACCATTCTGTCTTGGCATCCAATGTTCATTTTTATTAATATTTTAAGAAGAAAAGGCTGATTTTTTTAAAGCAAGGTTTGAGATTAATGGTAATTACTCATGTATAAGTTCAAATAGACTTCATTTAAAAATATTTTTAAAATATAAGTCCATTAAAGTCATGTAATAAAGATAGGTACCTCTGAAAATGAAGTGTGAGATCAGATTTATCCTTTACCATTACGGACACAATGTAATAAAATGGCAAGGAGCTGAAGAAATAAAGGTGAAACATCAGAAACAACTTCCCAATAAACAGATTACAGAAAAGCCTTCCATGAGAAACTTCTTGAATAGGACTCAGTAAACAGTCATCTATCTGGTCAGAGGACAGGATTCTTTGATTACCTGAAAATCATTTGCAATTCAGATCAACAAGTAAAATCACCCACCAATGAAGTACATAAACACTCCCTGCCACTGAACCCCCACAAGCTACAGATTTCATGCCAAAACCCTCTCTCCACTAACACCTTATCATCACTATGCTGAAAGCCAATAAGAATGCAGGTAACAACCTAGATCTGGGTCAGGAATTATTTTTATTGCAGGTAAGGAACTGCACAAATCTCAAAGGGCAGCAAAAACAGACCCTTCTTTCTTACCTTTACCATGAACGTGAAGTCCGTTAGGGCGGGGGAGTAGACGGCCCCACCAGCACATGGGCCCATGATCAGAGAAATCTGAGGGATGACTCCGGATGCCATAACATTCCTCTGCCAAAACAGAAAAGTGAAAGCATCTGGTTACAAAGATGTTTGAGGCATTATCTGCAGAAAGATAAAGACAACAATAAGATAACATTTGGCTTTTTTCCCACAGAAATTCTATACAGGAGGCAACAGACCTAATCAGTAAAGTTCTTTAAGAATTATATGTGCATTTTCTCCCCGCAACTGGTAGGATGGTCAGCATATTACTTTCTGAGGCAAATATTTTCTCTCCCCTCCCCTCCCCTCCTAGGCAACAGTTCCCTAAAACCTTCACTAAGGGCATGAGGTACAGAGTGTATCCCACCATCCTCACCACAGCTCCAAACACAAAGCCCCCCGTCTGTGCAAAGCTGCCTGAAAGAAGAATGAAAACCTCATGCAGAGTTTGCAGAGCCAACACTTATCTTGGCACCCTGACCTCTATTTTGAGTCCATCCACACCCTCCACAGAAGGCACGCAGTAGTCACTAGGCAAGGGTACAAGGCAGGTGCTTCTTGACACTGAGTACCCAATGTCTACTCTGCCCATCCCCAGACAAGGAATGCAGGAGAGAAGGAGGTAGAAGGAGCCAGAAAGCCTCCATAAGGACATTGTGTTGTGAAGGACTAAGCCTCAGGAAAGATAGGATGTGGGGACTCAAAGACCCAGGCAAGATGATAAAGGCCCAATTATTCTTTGCCCTACTTTCAACCTCTTTCCTTCTCCTAAGTCCCATCAGCTTAGGAAAAGTAGGTTCGCTTTTCAGCCTGCCTTGGCTCTAAGCCCAATCTATACACAGCTAAGGACAATGCAAAATGTAATCTATACTTTCTGCAAAGATATCAAGGTAGTTGGGGAGACTTCCAGCTGTGGCAGAGTGAAGAGTTCAGAAAATTCTCTCCCCAAAAACAACTGGAAAGCATTGTCAAAAACGAGTATTTTGGGGTTCTAAAAATGAGCCAAATGTAACAAATTGAGAAGTGTTTATTCATGAAAAACTACTAAAGTTGAGATAAGAACAGTGAAAGCCTGTGGCATTCTTAACCAAGGCTGCCACCATTGCCCATACCAGTTCAAAATGTCCTACTGGATGAAAGAAAATAACACCAGACTATAATTCAAATCCACAAGAACCAACTAAGAGTGCTGAAAATGATAAATATGTGATTATAAATACTGCATAAGTATAGTTCTCTTTTCTTAATACTTTGAAAGACAAGACTGTATAAAGCAATAACTAACACTGTTTTGAGTATTACATAACAATAAAAGCACAAATGAAGGGGGCGAAAATGGAGCTACATTGGAGCAAAGTTCCTATGTTTTACCAGAATTAAGTCAGTATTCATTTGAAGCAGATTGTGATAAATTAAGATACATATAGTAACCCTTAGAGCAACTACTAAAAATAACTCAAAAAATACAGCTAAAAAACACTAGAAATTAAAATAGTACACTAAAAATATATGCTTACCATAAAAAAACTGAGTGACATCACGGAAGAGAGAATAGGAAGCTCCAAGAATCTGAGATCGAAACAACCATTCAGTTGTCTAAAGCAACTACTTTTGAACTCTGGAGTCTAGTCAAACACTTCAGGGCCCAGAGGAGAGTTTGATAAAACAGCAAGTAAATTTCAGTAAACTTCACATTTATTAATAACATGGCTGCTATAATCCCGCAGCCAACAGCCCATGGCAGGTAGCCATGAGGATGTTCCTAGTGTAGCTAGCTGGTGCCAGATTGGGAAATTAAAACCTTTGCATCTTGGTTTTTCAACCTTGAAAACTCAAGGTTGTATGTTCTGATTGCTGACCACTGCTTTTGACGGCTGAGGGGCTAAGCATAGAGGCTGGCATTGTTTCAACCCTGATTGGCTCAAGCAGCTTCCCAGCCACAAGGGATTTAAAAAGGTAGTTTGTTCCACACCCCTCCACCCTTCTGGGAGACAGACATTTAAGGAAATTATTGTCAGATTGCTGGTTAAACACAGGGACAAGAGCACTAAAATTTCAATCGCCATATTAAAAAAGGAACATACTCTTTGCAAAAACAGCTTGGAAAAATTCAAACAGATGGATCCAGCAGTTGACAAGCAAAAATTGGCTATTCCTGAAGAGTGGGAGAACTAGACTTCCAAACTTCCAAACATAATATTCAGAATTTCCCATCCTCAACAAAAAATTACAAATCATACAAAGAAATAAGCAAGTATGGCCCATTCACAAGAAAAAATAATTTAACAAAAATCATCTCTGAAGAAACCCAGATATTGGACTTAATAGTCAAAGATGGCACATGAACTGTCTTAAATATGTTCAATGAGCTAAAGAAAGCTGTGGTGGGAAAAAACTACAGGAAACCAGGAAATCAATGTCTGAACAAAATGAGAACACCACAAAGAGACAGAAATTATAAAAAAGGAACCAAGCAGAAAGCCTGGAGTTGACAATAACTGAAATGAAAAATTCATTTCAGGGGTTCAACAGCAGACTTAAGCAAGCAGAAAAAAGGATCAGGGAACCGGAATGCAAAGCAATTAAAATTATCCAGTATAAGGAACCAGAAAAAAGAAAAAGAGAAATTAATAGAGCCTGAGGGACCTGTGGGAAACCAAACATACCAATATACACATTATAGGAATCCCAGAAGAACACAAAGAAACGGTCAGAGAAAAGATTTGAAGAAATAATGACTGAAACTTCCCACATTTGATGAAAGACATAAATATACAAACCCAAGAAGCTCAACAAACTCCAAGCAGTATGAACTCGAAGAGATCTACACGGAGACACGTTATAGTCAAACTGTCAAAACACAATAAGAGAAACTTGAAAGCAGCAAGGTAGAAGCAACTGATCCCATGCAACTGATCCTCAGTAAGATTAACCATGGAGGCCGGAAGGCAGTGGGACATATTTAAAGTACTGAAAAGTCAGGTGTACTGGCTCACACCTGTAATCCCAGCACTTTGGGAGAATGAGGCAGGAGGACCACTTGAGGCCAAGAGTTTGAGACCAGCCTGGACGATATAGTGAGCCCTGATCTCTACAAAAAGTTTTTTTGGTTGGTCGGGCATAGTGGTGTTCTACTAGCTACTCAGAAGGCCAAGGTAGGAAGACTGCTTGATCCTACAAGGTCAATGCTGCAATGACCCATGATCATGCCATTGCACTCTATTCTGCGTGACACAGCAAGACCCTGTGTCTAAAATAAAAATAAAAACAAAATAAAGTATTGAAAGAAGGCTGGGCACCATGGCTCATGCCTGTAATCGCAGCTCTTTGGGAGGCCAAGGCAGGTGAACTGCTTGAGTCCAGGAGTTTGAGACCCACCTGGGCAACATGGTGAAACCTGCCTTTACAAAATATACAAAAATTAGCTAGGCATGGTGGTGTGTGCCTATGGCCCCAGCTACTCAGGAGGCTGAGGAGGGAGAATCATTTGAGCCTGGCAGACAGAGTTGCTGTGCGCCAAGATCGCACCACTGCACTCCATCCTGGGCAACAGAGCAAAACTCTGTCTCAAAAAGAAAAAAAGAAGTATTGAAACAAAATAACTGGTCAACCAATAACTTTATATCCAGCAAAACTATCCTTCAAGAGAGAAGGGAAAATTAAGACATTTCCAAGTCAACAAAAGCTGAGAGCATTCATTCGCAATAGACACGCCATACAAGAAATTCTACAGGGAGTCCTTTAGTCTGAAATAAAAGGATATGAGACAGTAACATGAGGTCATGAGAAAAAATAAAGAACACTAATAAATGTAACTTCCTAAGTAAATATAAAAGTAGTGCTGTACTTTGGTTTGTAATGTCTTTTTCCTATGTGATTTAAAAGGCAAATGTGCAGCTCCTGTCAGCAGTTGCAGCCCCAGCAGAGGAGTCTGCACAAAAAATAAAATTTACAAAAACAAATAAAAAATAAAAGGCAAATGCATGAAACAATCATAAATCTGCTGTGAATGAGTATACCATGTATAAAGATATAATCTATGACAATAACAACATAAAAAAGGAAGGATGGAGAGTTACAGAAGCAGTATGTCTATGTACTACTAAAGCTAACCTGGTATTCTTCCAACTAGTTCAAGATATTAATTATAATCCCCAAGGTAACCACTAAGAAAACAAACTTAAAATATGATTAAAATGAAAGAAGTGAATCAAAAAGGCAAACAACTCAACTAAATATCACCACCCCAAGGCCATAATGGAGGAACTGAGGCATAAAAAACCAAAACACATACAGAAATAACTAAATGGCAGAAGTAAATCCTTCTTTTTCAGCAATAACGCTAAGTATAAATGGATTAAACTCTTCTATTAAAAGACAGGGATTGACAGATTGGATTTAAAAACCAGAATCTATCTGTATGCTATTTACAGGAGCTTCACTTTAGATACAAAGACATGAAGAGGTAAACTAAAGGATGGAAAAAAATATTCCATGCAAAGGGTAACCAAAATAGACCCTAGGTGGCTATATTACTATCAGACTGAAGAGACTTTAAATCAAAAACTTACTAGAGACAAAGATACTACATATTGATAAAAGGTTCACTACATCTAGAAAATATACCAGTTATAAAAATATGCACACCTAACAGAGCCCCAAAATCTACGAAGCAACAGGAGCCCCAAAATACACAAAGCAAAAGTTAACAGAATTATAGGGAGAAATAGGTGCACAATAATAGTTGCAGACTTAACACCTCACTTCTAATAATAGACAGAACAACCAGACAGAAGATCGGTAAGTTAACAGTACACTTGAACAACACTATAAACTAATACATATAAAAGACCTATAAAGAACACACCACCCAACAACAGAGTATATATTCTTGTCAAGTGCATATGCAACATTCTCCAGGAGAGACCATACATTAATCCACAAGACAAATCTTAAATTTAAAATGATTGAAATCATAAAAAACATCTTTTCTGATCACAATGGAATAAAACTATAATTCAATAACAATATGAAAACTGAAAAATTCACAAACATGTAAAAATTAATCAAAACACTTCTAAATAAGCAATAGGCAAAAGAAGAATCTACAAGAGAAGTTAGAAAATACTTTGAGAGGTTTTGGTTTTTCCACCCTCACCAAGATGGCAGATAAGAGGCAGTGTTAGCATGCCTCTCCCACTTGGAAGAACAGAGTAGTGTACTGAGACTCACATGGTGACCCTTTTTCCAAGAAGCCACGCAGGAACTTAACAGGAAAACTGAAAGAATCCACAGACCTTTTAAAGAAGTGGCAGTCTGCAGCCTACACCATAAGACAAGGGAAAAACTGTAAGTCTCCAGAGTGTGAGATAGAGAGAGGCTGCTTTCAGGCTCCCACTGGGGAACCTGAAAATCCAGGCCACGGGGGAAGGCCTTAACCTTACCCAGGGCTGGGACTGACTTAGGGAGCGGTAAGAAATATAAAAGTAGAAACAGTGGCGGGAAGTGCTTTGCAGGCATTCCCAGTCTCCAGTGCAGACCAAGGTAAGCCATTCTTTATTGTACCTCACAGGGGACCTTGGGGAAGTCAGCCAACAAGCTCAGGTAGTGGTCGCAGGTTGAAAGAATCTCCCAATTTCAAGATATAACACTGAGTGAGGATGAACTCCTTTGTCCAGAACCCATATCTCCCAGGGGCAGGGGGAAGTACACTGCAGCCACAAGTGCAGAAGCCAGGTGCCTGGCCCTGCAGGTGGCCTGGGAGGAGCATGGCCTGAAAGCCACAGCTGCTTTCCCACAGGGAAGGCTTATGGCCTGGGGCAGGTTTCAGTTCTGAGCCTAGGCTCCCTGGAACTTAGCCCGGTGCAGCTAGCAGAGCACACAGGGAGTGAGATCTGCCTTTCCGACCGTGTGGGATCTGGGTGAGGCTTAGTGCCACCTGTTACTCCCCACACCCTGTGCAATCTCTTCTGTGCAGTAGAGGCGGTTATATTCCTCTCTGGAACATTACCCTAATGACCTGAAAACCACCCCCCCAACCCTCATAGGAGCCATGGCTTTCCCCACACATGGAGAGACAGAGTGTAGACCCACCTGACCCAGCCTCCACCTGGCTGTACCCCTCCACCCACCCTGGTTACTTAATACAAAGGACACAAACTTTTGGCAGCTTTATGGCCCCCATTGTCACCTGAGAAACCAGAATACCTCCCCTGGGCAACACAGGACAAGCTCGAATCCCACTGCTACTACTGCAGCTGGTGCCCATTTGCAAACGCTACCTCCTGGCTGGATGCCAACCAACACAGTCCACTACAGCATCTCTAGGTAGAATAACACTGTGAACAGAAAGGAGAAAACCAGTGCATGACCTAAGCTATCACCATCGCCTGCAAAACCCTGGCTAACCAGGAAGTCCGGCATCTGTCCACGTGACCAGTTCACTACTATTATAACCAGCATTTGAGAAAGCCAGCACACTAAGGCTTTCTGTAACCAAGGAACCTCAAAGAGTCTACCTCACTCACCTGACACTCCCATCAGCGCTAGTGTTGGTATATCCCTTGCTGGGAGATTTGAGGACAGGTCCCATTACCGGATCCCTTGCAGACATTCCCCAGCACCAGCCTGGAGTTGGGCAGCCCCACTGGGTGGCTAGACCCAGAAGAACAATAGCAATCAATGTATCCTGGCTCTCAGGAATTCCTACTCCTAAGGGAAGGAGGAGACCACCACACCAAGGGAATACCCCGTGGGACAAAAAAATTCAGATGGCAGGCCTTGAGTTCCAAATCTTTCCACTGATGGGAAGTTCCTTTCAGCAGAGACACAATTGCAGTGCTGGGATCAGAAGGGAAAGTCTGCAGCTCTACCCCAACAATCAGGCAGCTTTGCTGCTCATGATGGGTCTTGGAGAAGGTATCTTCTCTCCCACCTTGTCCACCACTACACAGACACAGTTGGGGCTTCTCCACAGGAGCTTGGCATAGGTGCACCTATAGACAGCCTTCCTGGAACACTTCAGAGTGACTGCATCTCCACAGGAGGAATCCCCCAACCCCCACCCCCGCCCTGGCCCAAGCTCAGGCTTGCAAGAGAGGTAGAGTCACAAATTCCTCTCTATGTGGAACAACAACAGTCCTACAGATGAAAAGAGGTGCCTGTCTGATCCGAATAGCTGGAACACTAGGGCAAGAGCGAGTCTGGGAGGTGAATAGCTTTCCTACTGGCCTGGCACAGGAGCTGAGGTGGCTCCCACCCTTCCCCTTGATAAGACCTCAGTACATCTAATTGAGAGTTCTCCCAGCCACTTTCATCAAGGGTGGAACCTCTGCCTTACTGAGTATTGCATTTACCCATTTGCTTTAGCCACAACTGGTTCCTACCCAGGGACAGCTCCCCTACTGGCCTGAAGCCTTAACCATCAACTTAGTAAATAAAATACAGGGGAAAAATTAAATAAATAAAAAAGTGCACACCACAGGGGAATGAGATAAGCTTCAAGAGACCTTTCCATCTCAACCCCATAGGAGACAGTGAACTTGCCCACACATCAAGTACATATGTATTAAATACAGGCCAGGCGCAGTGGCTCACGCCTGTAATCCCAACACTTTGGGAGGCCAAGGCAGGTGGATCACCTGAGGTCAGGAGTTTGTGACCAGCCTGGCCAACATCGTGAAACCCCATCTCTACTAAAAATACAAAAATTAGCCAGGTTTAGTGGTGCACACCTGTAGTCCCAGCTACTAGGGAAGCTGAGGCAGGAGAATCGCTTCAACCCAGGAAGTGGAGGTTGCAGTGGGCCAAGATTGTGCCACTGCACCCCAGCCTCAGTGACAGAGCGAGACTCCACCTCAACAAAAATAAATAAATAAATAAATAAATACAACCAGCATCTAAAGAAGTCATCATACAAAGACTCTCTATAGCCAAGGAACTCATACAGTCTTCACCCTAAAAGTATTAAGAATCACATTAGGCTATAATCAACTATAAACACTAAAGTCACATCCTTAGTGGAGAGGAAAAAGAAACTTAAAAAAACCACAGCCAAATCAAAAATAAATTCAAGAACAATTAGAAGAAATACTCTACACAAACAAGAAGGAATCAGAAAAGTAATTTTGGTAGAAGACAAAACAGGGTTCTATCATACCCCCAAAAGATCACACTAGCTCCCCAGCAATGGATCCAAACTAAAACTAAATCTTTGAAATAATCAGATAAATAATTCAGTAGGTTGATTATTAAGCTACTCAAGGAGACACCATAGAAAGGTGAAAAACAACATAAAAAAAAACTTAAAAAACAATTCAGAATATGAAGGAAAAATTTTCTACATAGATATCATAAAGAAAAAACAATCAGAATTTCTGGAAATGAAACACACTTAGGAAAATACAAAATGCAATGGAAAGTTTCAACAATAGACCAGAACAAGTAAAAGAATGAATTTCAGAGCTCCAAGACAAGGCTTTCAAATTAACCCAATCAGACAAAAATAAAGAAAAAAGAATCAAAAGAAATAAATAGGCTGGGCTCAGTGTCTCATGCCTATAATCCTAGCACTTTGGGAGGCCAAGGCAGGTGGACTGCTTGAGCCCAGACTTTGAGACCAGCCTGAGCAACATAGCAAATTTCCATCTCTACAAAAAAACATAAAAATTAGCCAGGAGTGGTGGCATGTGCCTGTAGTCCCAGCTACTCAGGAGGCAGAGGTGGGAGGATTGCTTGAGCCCAGGAGACAAAGGTCACAACACTGTACTACAGCCTGGGCAACAGAGTAAGACCCTATCTCAAGAAAGAAAAAAAAAAAAAGAAAGAAATGAACAAAGCTTCCAAGAAATATGGGATTATGTAAAACAACCAAACCTAAAAATACTTGGTGGTCCTGAGGGAGAAGGGAAGGCTAAAAGTTTAGAAAACTTATTTGAGAGAATCATTGAAGAAAACTTCCCTGGCCTTGCCTGAAATTTCAATATCCAAATGCAAGAAGCTCAAATAACTCCTGGGAAATTCATTGCAAAAAGATTATCAACAAGGCACATAGTCATCGGGCTATCTAAAGTCAACATGAAGGAAAGAATCCTAAGAGCTATGAGACAAAAGCATCAGGTAACCTATAAAGGAAAACCTATCAGACTAACAGCAGATTTCTCAGCAGAAACCTTACAAGCTAGAAGGGATTGGGGTTCTATCTTTAGCCTCCTTAAACAGAATAACTGTCACCCAAGAATTCTGCATCCAGCAAAACTAAGTTTCCTAAATGAAGGAGAGATAAAGTCATTTTCAGATAAACAAATGCTGAGGGAATTTGCCACTACCAAACCATCATTACTCTTCAGAAGAAGAGTTCTACATCTTGAAACAAAAGCTCAATATGCACCAAAATAAAACCTCTTGAAAGATAAAACCCACAAGGCCTATAAAACAATAACACAATGAAAAAAAAAAAAAACAAAGTCGGTAACAACTAAAATGATAAACAGAACAGTATCTCACATCTCAATATTAATGTTGAACGTAAATGGCCTAAATGCTCCACTTAAAGATACAGAATGGCAGAATGGATTTTTAAAAAATCACAAACCAAATATCTGCTGTCTTCAAGAGAGTCATCTAACACATAAGGATTCATACAACCTCAAGGTAAAGGGGGGGAAAGAGATATCCCATTCAAATGAGAACCAAAAGCAAGCAGAATTAGCTATTCTTTTTTTTTTTTTTTTTTTTTTTGAGACAGAGTCTCGCTCTGTCACCCAGACTGGAGTGCAGTGACGCGATCTCGGCTCACTGCAAACTCCGCCTCCCGGGTTCACGCCATTCTCCTGCCTCAGCCTCACGAGTAGCTGGGACTACAGGCACCCGCCACCATGCCCGGCTAATTTTTTGTATTTTTAGTAGAGATGGGGTTTCACCGTGTTAGCCAGGATGGTCTCGATCTCCTGACCTAGTGATCCGCCCGCCTCGGCCTCCCAAAGTAGCTATTCTTACATCAGACAAAATAGACCTTTAAAGCAACAAGAGTAAAAAAAAAAAAAAAAGAAAAGAAAAGAAAAGAAAAAGAAGGTCATTATATAATAAAAGGAACAATCCAACAAAAAGATATTATAATCCTGAATTTATATTCGCCTAATACTGGAGCTCCCAGATTTATAAAACAATTACTACTAGACCTAGGAAATGAAATAGCAACAAAGTGAAATGGGGGACTTTGATACTCCACTGACAGCACTAGACTCTTTTTGAGACAGAAACTCAACAAAGAGGCAATGGACTTAAAGTATACCCTAGAACAAATGGACTTAACAGATATTTACAGAACATTCTACCAAACAATTGCAGAATATACATTCTTCTCATCAACACATGGAACATTCTCCAAGATAGACTGTATGACAGGCCACAAAACAAGTCTCAACAAATTTAAGAAAATTGAAATCATATCAAGTATCTTCTCAGACTACAGTGGAACAAAACTAGAAACAACTCCAAAAGAAATGCTCAAAACTATACAAATACATGGAAATTAATCTGCTCCTGAATGATTTCTGGGTTAACAATAAATCAAGATGAAAATTTAAAAATTTGAAATGAATGATAGTAGTGACACAAGTTATAAAAACCTCTGGGGATACAGCAAAAGTAGTGCTAAGAGGAAAGTTCATAGTGTTAAGTACATACATCAAAAAGTCTGAAAGAACACAAACTGACAACGTACTGTCTCACCTCAATGAACCAGAGAAACAGGTACGAACTAAACCCAATGCCAGCAGAAGAAATAACAAAGATCAGAGCAGAACTAAAGGAAATTGAAGCAAAAAATAAAACAAAAACTTGGTTCCTTGAAAAAATAAACAAAATTAGTCGACCATTAGACTAACCAAGAAGAGAGCAGATCCAAATAAGCTCAATTAAAAATGAAACTGGAAATATTATAACCAATATCATAGAAATACAAAAGATCACTCGAGACTAACATGAACATCTTTACACACACAAACTGGAAAATCTAGAGGAAATGGATAAACTCGTGGAAACATACAATCCTCTAAATCAGGAAGAAACAGAAACCCTGAACAGACCAAAAACAAGCAGTGAGACTGAATCAGTAATTTCAAACTGCCAACAACAAAAAAGCCCAAGACCAGACGGATCACAGTTGAATTCCACTAGATATTCAAAGAATTGGTACCAATCCTACTGAAACTATTCCAAAAGATTGAGAAAGAGGGACTCCTTCCTAAATCATTCTATGAAGCCGGTATCACCCTAATACCAAAGCCAGGAAATGATATTAAAAAAAGAAAACTACAGACCAGTGTCTCTGATAAACATGGATGCAAAAATCCTCAACAAAATACTAGCTAACCAAATCCCACAGCACATCAAAAAGATAATACAACATGATCAAGTGAGTTTCATCCCAGAGGTGCAGGGATGGTTTAACATATGCAAGTCAATAAATGTGACACATCCCGTAAACAGAATTTAAAACAAAAACCATATGATCATCTCAATAGGTGCAGAAAAAGCATGCAATAAAATCCAGCATCTCTTTACAACAAAAAACTCTCAAACTAGGCATACGAGGGATGTACTTCAAAATGGTAAAAGCAATATATGATAAACCCACAGCCAACATCATAATGAATGGGGAAAAGTTGAAAGCATTCCCCCTGAAAACTGGAACAAGACAAGGATGCCCACTTTCACCACTTCTATTCAACATAGTACTGGAAGTCCTAGCCAGAGCAATCGGGCAAGAGAAAGAAATAAAGGGCATCCAAATTGGAAAAGAGGAAGTCAGACAAGTACTGTTTATCAGTGATATCATATATACCTGGAAAACTCTAGACTCATCCAAAAGACTCCTAGATCTGATAAAGGAATTCAGTAAAGTCTTAGGTTACAAAATTAATATAGAACAAATCAATAGCTCTGCTATACACCAACAATAACCAAGGTGACAATCAAATCAAGAACTCAATTCCTTTTACAACAGCTGCAAAAAATAAAATACCTAGGAATATACCTAACCAAGGAGGTGAAGATCTCTACAAGTAAAACTACAAAATGCTGCTGAAAGAAACTATACATGACACAAACAAATGAAAACACATCTCATGCTCATGGAGTTAAGAATCAATATTGTGAAAATGATCATATGGCCCAAAGCAATCTACAGATTCAATGCAATTCTCATCAAAACACTACCACTACCATCATCATTTTTCACAGAACTAGAAAATACAATCCTAAAATTTATATGGAACCAAAAAAAGAGTCCAGATAGCCAAAGCAATACTAAGCAAAAAGAACAAATCCAAAGGCATCACATTACCAGACTTCGAAGACTTAAATCTAAGACCTGAAACCATAAAAATTCTACAACATTGGAAAAACTCTTCTGAACACTGGCCCGGGCAAAAAATTCATGACTAAGACCCCAAAAGCTAATGCAACAAAAACAAAAATAAACGGGCCCTAATTAAACTAAAAAGCTTCTGTACAGCAAAAGAAATAATCAGCAAAGAGCCAACTCACAGAGTGGGAGAAAATATTTACAAACTATGCACCTGACAAAGGACCAGTATGCAGAATCTACAAGGAACTCAAATCAGCAAGAAAAAATAATCTCATCAAAAAGTAGGCAAAGGACATGAATAGACATTTCTCAAAAGAAGATATACAAATGGCCAACAAACATGAAAAAAATGCTCACATCGCTATCAGGAAAATGCAAATGACAACCACAATGAGATACCACCTTACTCTTGCAAAAATGGCCATAATTAAAAAGTCAAAAAACAGCCAGGCGCAGGGGCTCATGCCTGTAATCCCAGTACTTTGGGAGGCCGAGGCAGGTGGATCACCTGAGGCCAGGAGTTCGAGACCAGCCTGACCAATATGGTGAAACCCTGTCTCTACTAAAAATATAAAAATTAGAAGGGCGTAGTGGCGTGTGTCTGTAGTCCCAGCTACTCGGGAGGCTGAGACAGGAGAACTGCTTTAACCCAGGAAGTGGAGACTGCAGTGAGCCAAGATCGCGCCATTGTACTCCAGCCTGAGAAACAGAGCAAGACTGTCTAGAGCGGGAAAAAAAATGTCAAAAAACAATAGATGTGGCCGGGCACTTCATGTAACTTGTGTGAGTGTTCTATCTTACTGAAATCAGAAAAGTTTGTAACCAGTGCATAGTGAACCTACCTCACCGAGGCAACCTTTCCAACTCATTCTATGAGGTGAGAATTACTGTAACACCAAAACCAAAAGAAAACATCACAAGGTAACTGTAGGTCAATGTCTCTTACTAATATTGATTCAAAAGTACTCAAGGAAATACTAGCAGAGCCCAGCACCTTCCAAAAAAGGATGATATACCATGACCAAGTGGGATTTATCACAGAAATACAAGGTTGGTTTAACATTCTAAAAACCAATGTTACATACCATATCATTAGAATAAAGAACAAAAAACACATGATTATCTCATAGATGCAGAAAAAAGCATTTGACAATATTAAACACCTTTCATGATAAAAAACACTCAAAAAATTAGAAGTAGAAAGGAACTTCCTCAACCTTCAAGAGAATGTCCAAAAAAAAACAAACAAAAAAAAAACACCAGTTAACATCATGCTTAATGGTGAAGAATGAATGCTTTCTCCTTAAGATTAGGAACAAGACAAGGATGTCCACTCTTATTTTTTTTTTTTTGAGACAGAGTCTCACTCTGTCACCCAGGCTGGAGTGCAGTGGCACGATCTCGGCTCACTACAGGCTCCGCCTCCCGGGTTCACGGCATTCTCCTGCCTCAGCCTCCCAAGTAGCTGGGACTACAGGCGCCCGCCACCACACCTGACTAATTTTTTTGTATTTTTAGTAGAGACGGGGTTTCACCGTGTTAGCCAGGATGGTCTCGATCTCCTGACCTCACGATCTGCCCACCTCAGCCTCCCAAAGTGCTGGGATCACAGGCATGAGCCACCACACCCGGCCAAGGATGTCCACTCTTACCACTTCTACTTAACATTGTACTACAGGTTCTAAGCAGAGCAATTAGCAAGAAAAAGAAATAAAAGGCATCCAGATTAGAAAGGAATAAGTAAAACTGCCTCTATTTGCAGAATACATGATGGTTATATAGAAAATCCATCTCCTTTTTGTGTCAGATTGTTTTGAGTGGGTTTCTGTTTCTTGTGTTTTTATAAGTTACCCCTTTATTTGCTTAAAAAAAAAAAAAAAAGAAAATCCAAAGAAATACACACATACACACACACCCCCTATTCAAGCTAATACACAACCTCAGCAAAGCAGTATACAAGATCAACATATGAAAACCAATTGTATCTCTATACATTTGCAAAGAATCCAAATAGGAAATTAACAAGATAATTCCATTCTGAATAGCATCACAAAAAGTAAAATATTTTGTTTTGTTTTGAGACGGAGTCTTGCTCTGTTGCCCAGGCTGGAGTCTGCAACCTCCGCCTCCTGGATTCAAGCGATTCTCCTGCCTCAGCCTTCTGAGTAGCTGGGATTACAGGCATGCACCACAACACCTGGCTAATTTTTGTATTTTCAGTAGAGACAGGGTTTCACTATGTTAGCCAGGCTAGTCTCGAACTCATGACCTCAGGTGATCCCCCTGCCTTGGCCTCCCCAAGTGCTGGGATTACAGGCGTGAGCCACTGCACCTGGCCAGAGTAAAATATTTTAGGTATAAGCTTAACAAAAGAAGTGCAAGACAGGTATGCTGCAAATTACAAAATATTGCTGAGACAAAGTAAAGAGCTACATAAACAGAGAAACATTCCATCCATGTGGAGTGGAAGACTCAATATGTTAGGATATAAATTCTCACCAAATTCATCTACAGACTCAATGCAGTTCCTATTAAATCTCAGCAGGCATTTTTGTAGAGTTAAGAGCTGATCGGGCTGGGTGCGGTGGCTCACGCTTGTAATCCCAGCATTTTCAGAAGCCGAGGAGGGTGGATCACCTGAGGTCATAAGTTCGAGACCAGCCTGACCAACACGGTGAAACCCTATCTCCACTAAAAATACAAAAATTAGCTGGGTGTGCTGGCACGTGCCTGTAATCCCAGCTACTCGGGAGGCTGAGGCAGGAGAATCGCTTGAATCTAGGAGGTGGAGGTTGCAGTGAGCTAAGATCATGCCACTGTGCTCCAGCCTGGGCTACAAAGCGAGACTACATCTAAAAAAAAAAAAAAAAAAAAAACCAAGTTGGAGGATTTTACACAACTTCAAAACTCCTATAAACTATAGTAATCAAGACAGTGTGATTCTATTTTAAGGATAGACATAGAACAATGGAAGAACTGAGAGTTCAGAAACAAACCCTTACATTTATGATCAACTGATATTTTTATCAATGTGTCAAGACAATTCAATGGGGAAAGAATAGTTATGTCAATTAATGGTGGGAGACAAGAGTGATGTTACACCCTTATGTCACATCATATACAAAAATTAACTCAAAATGAATCACAGACCTACTATAAGAAAGCTGGCTGGGCTCTCTTATATGTACTTATGTGTGTAGATAGATATATATATATATCTATCTACACACACACACACACACACACACACACACACAAGCCAGGTTTGGTGGCAGGCACCCATAATCCCTGAGATCGCGCCATTGCACTCCAGCCTGGGCGACAAGAGTGAAACTCTATCTCAAAAAAAAAAAAAAAAAAAAAAAAAAGAGCCAAACCTACAAAAAAAACTCCATGAAGAAAACAAAATCTTCATGACTTTGTATTACACAGTTTTTACATATGACAATAGAAGCATGACCCACAAAAGAAAACTTGACAAACTGGATTTCAAAATTAAAAACTTCTCCACCTCAAAAGCCACCAGAGGCTGGGCACATCGGCTTATGCCAGTAATACCAGCACTCTAGGAAGCCGAGATAGGAAGATAGTTTAAGTCCAGAAGTTTGAGACCAGCCTGGGCAACATAGTGGGACCCCACCTCTACAAATAATGAAAAAAAATTGCCAGACGTGGTAGCATGTGCCTGTGGTCTCAGCTACTCGGAGGATGAGGCAGGAGGACTGCCTGACCCTGGGAAGTCTAGGCTGCAGTGAGCCATGATTACACCACTACACTTCAGCCTAGGTGACAGAGTGAGACCCTAGCTCAAAAAAAAAGCCACCACAGGCTTGGGGCTGTGGCTTGTAATCCCAGCACTTTGGGATGTCGAGGCAGATCACTTGACACCAGGAGTTCAAGACCAAGCTGGGCAATGTAGTAAGACCCCATCTCTACACACAAAAGAAATTTTTTAAAAATTAGCTGGGTGTACTAGTGTGTGCCTATAAGTCCTAGCTACTCGGTAGGCTAAGGCAGGAGGATTGCTTGAGCCCAGAGTTCAAGGCTGCAGTGAGCTGTGATTGCACCACTGCACTCTAGCCCAGGCAACAGAGCAAGACCCTGTCTCTAAAAAATAAAAATAGGCTGAGTGTGCTGGCTCACGCCTGTAACCCCAGCACTTTCAGAGGCCAAGGCAGGCAGATCACCCGAGCTCAGGAGTTCAAGACTAGCCTGGGCAACATGGTGAAACCCTGTCTCTACTAAAAATACAAAGAAATTAGCTGGACGTGGTGGCACGCACCTGTAATCCCAGCTACTTGGGTGACTGAGGCAGGAGAATCACTTGAATCCAGGAAGTGGAGGTTGCAGTGAGCCAAGATCACACCACTGCACTCCAGCCTGGAGGACAGGGTGAGGCTGTCTCAAAAAATAAAAAATAAAAATAAATAAAGCTACCACTAAGAAAGAAAAGAAAAGCCACAGACTGGGAGAAAATACTTACAAATCATATATCTGATAAAGGACTTGTATCCAGAATATATGAAAAACCCTTACAACTCAAAAACCCAATTACAAGATGGACAAAATGTCTGAATAGACATTTCAGCAAAGAAGGCTTACAAATGACTAATATGTACATAAAGATGCTCGACATGATTAGTCATCTGAGAAATGCAAACTAGAACTACAGTGAGATACCATTACACACCACTAAAATGGCTATAGTCAAAAAGACTGGACCAGGCACAGTGGCTCACGCCTGTAATTCCAACACTTTGGGAGGCTGAGGCAGGAGGATCACTTGACCCCAGGAGGTTGGGGCTGCAGTGAGCTCTGATCATGCCACTGTACTCCAGCCTGAACAACAGAGTGAGACCCTGTCTCAAAAAAAGACTGGCTGGGTGCAGTGGCTCACGCCTGTAATCTCAGCACTTTGGGAGGCCGAGGGAGATGGATCACTTGAAGTCAGGAGTTCAAGACCAGCCTGGCCAACATGGTGAAACCCCGTCTCTACTAAAAATACCAAAATTAGCCGGGCATGGTGGCACGTACCTGTAATCCCAGCTGCTCAGGAGGCAGAGGCAGGGGAATCACTTGAACCCGGCAGGCAGAGGTTACAGTGAGCCGAGACTGCACCATAACACTCCAGCCTGGACCACAGAGTGAGACTCCATCTCAAAAAAAAAAAAAAAAAAACAAGGCCGGGCGTGGTGGCTCACACCTGTAATCCCAGCACTTTGGGAGGCCAAGGTGGGCAGATCACGAGGTCAGGAGATCGAGACCATTCTAGCTAACACGGTGAAACCCAGTCTCTACTAAAAATACAAAAAATTAGCTAGGCGTGGTGGCGGATGCCTGTAGTCCCAGCTACTCAGGAGGCTCAGGCAGGAGAATGGTGTGAACCCAGGAGGTGGAGCTGCAGTGAGCCGAGATCGCACCACTGCACTCCAGCCTGGGCGACAGAGCGAGACTCTGTCTCAAAAAAAAAAGACTGACAATACCAAGTATCAACAAAGATATGGAGAACCTCCAACCCTGAATACATTGCTCATGGTAATGTAAATGGTTTAGTTGTTTTGGAAAACCATCTGGCAGTTTCTTAAAAAGTTATAAACAAGCTTATCACAAAACCTACAATCCCACTCTTAGGTACCTATCTATCCAAGGGTTATGAAAACATATGTCCACACAAAGTAATACACAAATGTTCACAGTAGCATTTACTCATGATAGCCAGGAACTAGAAACAACCCAAATATCCTTCAACCGGTAAATGACGAAAATATGTAAAATATTCAATAGATATTATTCACCAATAAAAAGGAACAAACTGATACACATTACAATATAAATGAACCTCAAAATACATGGTGCTTATGAAAGGAGTCAGATGGAAAAATTTGTAAAATAAGAAAGTTGGGTGAGGAATTGACTGTGGTTAGGTGGGAACTGACTGCAAACAGGCAAGAAGGTATTTTTGGAGTGGCAGGTTTGAAAACTAGATTATGGCTGTACAACTCTAAAAATTAATTTAAAATTACTGAATTATATTTTTACAATGGGTGGATTTTATGGTTTGTAAATTATATCTCAATAAAGCTACTTTTTTTTTTTTTTTTGAGACGGAGTCTCGCTCTGTCACCCAGGCTGGAGTGCAGTGGCATGATCTCAGCTCACTGCAACCTCCACCTCTCAGGTTCAAGCAATTCCCCGCCTCAGCCTCCCGAGTAGCTGGGATTACAGGAACCCGCCATCACGCCTGGCTAATTTTTGTATTTTTAGTAGAGACAAGGTTTCACCATCTTGGCCAGGCTGGTCTTGAACTCCTGACCTAGTGATCCACCCACCTCGGCCTCCCAAAGTGCTGGGATCACAGGCATGAGCCACCGCGCCCAGCCCTATTAAGCTTTTTTTTTTTTTTTTTTTTTTTTGAGACGGAGTCTTGCTCTGTCGCCCAGGCTAGAGTGCAGCGGCGCAATCTTGGCTGACTGCAAGCTCTGCCTCCCGGGTTCATGCCATTCTCCTGCCTCAGCCTCCCAAGTAGCTGGGACTACAGGTGCCCGCCACCACGCCTGGCTAATTTTTTGTTTTTTCAGTAGAGATGGGGTTTCACTGTGTTAGCCAGGACAGTCTTGATCTCCTGACCTCGTGATCCATCCGCCTCGGCCTCCCAAAGTGCTGGGATCATAGGCATGAGCCACCGCACCCGGCCAAAGCTATTTTTTAAAATATCAAGATCATGGAGAACAAAGAAAGGAACTGCTCCAAATCAAAAAAGATTAAAGAGAGATAACATCTAAAGTCAATGCTTCATTCTGGATTGGATCCTGGCCAGGAAGGAACATATATATATATATATATATATATATATATATATATATATGAGACACAGAGACAGAGAGAGCGAGAGCGTGCATACAGAAAGTGCACACATGCCAAGAGCACACACTATAAAGGACTTAAGTCCTGAATAAGGATAATGAATTAGAATAACATCGATGAATCGATGTTAAATTTCCTGATTTTTATTACTGTACTCTGGTTATTTAAGAGAATATCCTTATGCTTTAGAAATACCCAATGAAGAACTCAGGAGGTAAAGAAGACATAGTATCTCCAATTTATTCTCAAATATTTCAGAAAAATGTAACATGCAAATATGTATATATGGAGAGAGAATAACAGAACAAATGGAGAAAATGTAAACAACTGGTGAATCTGGGAAAAGGACGTATAGGAGTTCCCGTACTATTCTTGTCATTTTTCTATGAAGTTTGAATTTTTTTTTGTTTTTGAGACGGAGTCTTGCTCTGTCACCCAGGTTGGAGTGCAATGCCACAATCTTGGCTCACTGTAACCTCTGTCTCCCAGGTTCAAGCAATTGTCCCACCTCAGCCTCCTGCGTAGTTGGGATTACAGGCATGTGCCACCATGCCCAGCTAATTTTTGTATTTTTAATAGAGACAGGATTTCACCATGTTGGCCAGGCTGGTCTTGAACTCCTGACGTCAAGAGATCTACCTGCCTTGGCCTCCCAAAGTGCTGGGATTGCAGATGTGAGCCACCGCGCCCAGCCTGAAGTTTGAATTTTTATCAAAATTAAAAGTTACCAAAAAATAACACAGGCAGGAATAAGTGAGTGGAGGTATCAATATGACAAGCAGCATTAGTAAGCAATTAAGCAATGAAGATCTGAAAGTAAAGACCAGCCCTTGAAAACAAAAATTAAAGGTCAGGCGTGGTGACTCACTCCTGTAATCCCAGCACTTTGGGAGGCAAACGCAGGCCAATCGCTTGAGTCCAGAAGTTCAAGATAAGCCTGCGCAACATGGCAAAACCCCGCCTGTATAAAAAAAAAAAAAAAAACAAAAAAAATTCACTGGATGTGGTGGTGCATGCCTGTGGTGCCAGCTATTCAGGAGACTGAGGTGGGATGATCACTTGAGTCCAGGAGGCTGAGGTTACAGTGAGCAGAGATCATGCCACTGCATTCCAGCCTGGCCAACTGAGACCCTGTCTCTAAATAAATAAATAAATAAATAAATAAATAAATAAATATTAAAAAAAAAAAAAAACCTCCTCCAGACCCATAAAGATGTATTCAACTAGATGCTATTCTAAAATCCAGTCAAGCTCTAAAATGTGGTGGTTTATCACCATGTCTCTGAGGGCCGCTCTTTTGTTTCTAAACAGCAATGACTTCCAGGCCTAAACTGCTTAGGCCAAGCCACCCACAGAAGTAAGCCTGCAGAGCAGGGATGACAAGAGTGGCTGGCCTGATTAAAAACAATGTCTGCCTGTCTCCTTCCTTTCTTCTCCCTGGAAATGTCGCCAGTTTCTGTCTGCAGTATCTCTCTCATCCCAGTCTCTTACTGTATCTCTCACAAATATACTTTATACTTCACATAACACATTATTTTATGTTTCTTTTCATTTCTTTCTCTCGTAATTTCAGTCTGTAAATAAGCAAAGAGATGTCAGTAATGAGGTTCGCCAAATGTTTCTGAATGGTAGGATCTGGGGTGATTTCATTCTTCTTTGCACTATGGCTTGGACTTTATATAATAATCCTGCAGTGTTTTAACTAAAAAATAAAAAAAGTGCTAAATTTTTTAAAACTTCTAATTCTAGCACATCAGTTCATTTTAACTTTTCATATTTCCTCTCCCTTGCTTTCAAAAAAAGAAAAACATTTTCAAGTGCTTTTCCCTTATGAACGATCTTTAACTGTAATTTCCCGAGTGGCCCTCTGTTAGAAAAAATGAAAACCCTCTCTTCCCACTCTCTCTTGCTTTTCATCTACCCTTCATCCCACCCCCAGTGACACAGAAAGGACCCACAGAACAGACACAATGCGGCAGAGAACAATGAGGAGAGTTGGAGAAGCTCTGGCCAGGCCATGGCTTAGAGAACTTAAGCCCTGTATTTTTTTATTCTCTATTCTCTATTAACAGGTTTCTCACCAGAAAGATGTCTGCATAGCCAGCCAAAGACTCCACTCCCTCTTGGATCCGTGCTCCCCCAGAGTCATTCAGCCCAATCACTGGAGCCCCCACCGTTATGGCCTGGTCCATGATCTGAGACAGCAGAGAAATCTTTTATTGAGACAAATGTTCTTGATATAAAAAATGACATTCACAAAATACCACAGTGTTTTCTGGAAAATGTTCCAAGTGCACTTTTCAAAACAGGAGGCAGTAACACTGGTTTCACTCCCCATCATGATTGGGTACCTTCATGGAAGACAAAGGACCAGATATTTAATAGGCTGATTAAAGCCCCCAAACACCCAAGAGCCAAAGCACTTCCCATTAGCAGGGGATAAAACAACTCATGGCAACCATTTCTAGAACCACAGGCTCACATTGTAACATCTTCCAGCAGCCAGTTTTGTTCCCAGGTACTGCTTTGAAAGAACTTACAGTAGACAGAATGGCAAAGCAGTACTTTCATGAAAGCAGATGTTGACCCATCTGTTAATCTGAGGACAGGCCCAGGCCTGCTTTTACTTCTAATGTGACAGATTTTCCTCATGGGTTAGTAATTCTGACAGCATAATAAGCAATATTCCTACCGTCCTTGACAGTTTAAAAAGCACTTTCACTTCCATTACCTCATTTACCCATCATAACAGAGGGAGTAAAATGAGAAAAATTAAGAAGGTTTAAAAGTTAAGTGACTGGCCCAAGGTCTCAGGAGAAATACATGACAGGACCATGTCTATAATCCAGATGTTCCAGTTACCAGTAGCTCCAACTTTAATTCCAAAATTCTCTATTATTTATAGTTTTATTCCTCTCCAGAGCATCTAATCTCTAGCAGTTTTTAAATATCAGCATACAATGCTCGCACTGTTCTTTACCTTCTAGAACCTGGCCCTTCCACCTAGACAAGAGGTTCTTCACTTGAAATCCTCAGAACCCCAAGAGGTCTGTGAATGGGAGTCCATGAACTTGAATGGGAAAAAATTTACATATTTATCTTTACTAACGTTAGCTGATCGTTAACATTTCTTTTCATTATGGATATAGGCAATGAGCCTCTGTATTAGAAATATCTGTGACTTTGCCATTATTAGAAGCCACAGATATTTTTACGTCCCATTAAAGTTGTTGCAGATACCCTGAAATATTTCACCTTTGACTACTTTGAAATTACGGTAGTTATTAGATCTACTGCTAAATCTTGTTATTAAATGCATTAACAAGGGAGCACGTATATTATAAATGTGGTTTTTAAAAACATTTTTAATCCTTTAAAATCCTACAAATTTTATTTTAGGCATGTAAAAACAGGAGGGTCCAGGCTTTGCCAGTCCATGGAAGAGAACCACAGTATGAAAATTGTTATGCACCCCTTCGGGTGGGCAGCACATCTTGCATACCTCTGCCCTACCCCAAGTACCTAGCTCAGTGTCTTGTACCCCAAAGATACTCAATAAGCACTATGTAACTGAGGAAAGCAATGGATTGAATTTGAGTATTAAACACTTACTTTGCAGATCTTTTGGGCATGTGCTCCTGACAGACTGCCTCCAAAAACTGTAAAATCCTAAAAAGAAAATACAAATCAGCAAGTCAAATATAGTGACTGGCTAGAGATGAAAACCCAGTAGGAGGAAGAAATAGAAAATTCACAGATAAAAGCTTTTAGGCCAGGCATGGTGGCTCATGCCTGTAATCCCAACACTTTGGGAGGCCAAGGCAGGTGGATGGCTTGAGTCCAGGAGTCTGAGACCAGCCTGGGTGACATGGCAGAAGCCTGTATCTACAAAAAATATAGAAAAAAGTTAGCTGCGCATGGTGGCACATGCCTGGAGTCCCAGCTACTCGGGAGGCTGAGGCAGGAGGATTGCTTGAGCCCTGGAGACAGAGGCTTCAGTGAGTTGAGACAGCACCACTGTATTCCAGTCTACGCAACAGAGCAAAAACCCTGTCTCAAAACAAAAGAAAACAAAAAAAGTTGCCCGGGCATGGTGGCTCACGCCTGTAATCCCAAGACTTTGAGAGGCCAAGGCAGGAGGATCACTTGAGGTCAAGAGTTCCAGACCAGCCTGGCCAACATGGTGAAACCCCGTCTCTACTAAAATATAAAAATTAGCTGGGCGTGGTGGTGTGTGCCTGTAATCCCAGCTACTTGGGAGGCTGACGCAGGAGAATCACTTGAATCCAGGAGGCGGAGGTTGCAGTGGGCAGAGATTGCACCACTGCACTCCAGCCTGGGCGACAGAGCAAGACTCTGTATTAAAAACAATACATACATATAGTTTTTAAAGCATTTTCAGAAGTTTAAAAAATTAGAAAAAAAGTCTGATTTATAGATTATTCCATAGAATAAAATATCTTAAAGGAAGTTGACGAATTGTCAAGAGCAAAAGAGCTAGTCTTTGCTCTACAGAAATGATTTGAAAGGAAAAAAAAAAAACGAAAAAAATGATTTGCAGTTCTGAAGGAAAACCTATCACACAGAATTAACTCTAATATCAGATTCTACGGATATCAAACAGTCAAGCACTTCTGTTTTTAAGAAATATTTACTGTTTTATTTTACTTATTATTTTGACACCAAGTCTTGCTCTGTCACCCAGGCTGGAGTGCAGTGGCATAATCTTGGCTCACTGTATCCTCCGCCTCCCAGGTTCAAGTGATTCTCCTGCCTCAGCCTCCCGAGTAGCTGGGATTACAGGCACGTGCCACCATGCCCAGCTAATTTTTGTATTTTTATTAGAGACAGTTTTGCCATGTTGGTTAGGCCGGTTTCAAACTCCTGGCCTCAAGTGATCCACCCACCTTGGCCTCCCAAAGTGCTGAGATGACAAGCGGGAGCCACTGTGCCCAGCCTATTATTTGCTGTTTTAAAAAGAAAGGTTAAAAAACAAGAATCAAAGCTCTCACTGCTTCTTCTGCTTATGGATCTTCATTATGTTCAGACCTAAAGGGCTTATTGTGGGCATAATCTCTCCTAAAACCCCCTCAAAAAGACAGTTGGGAATTAAGAACAGAATCAGCCAAGAGAATAAGAACAAGGAGACAATAGCATAGGAAGGATTAAACAAATTTGGGGGGAACTGAAAGCACAAGAAAATACCTGATTTAGAGGGAGAGAATGGAAGCTTACACACCTGCAGTGGGGGTAATCAAGGAGACAACCCAGGAACCATGGAAAGTGGAGGTGAGGAGGAGGCTGAAAACAGAGACTAAAAGAAGTCTCTATTAGAAGCAGTTAGACCCCACAGGGCCTCTCCTTCACCTTGAGAGGAGAGAATGTTTGCTCTCTAAAGGAAATCAACCAGAAGGGTTCTAAACTCACAATTGCTAGCCTAAAAGAGGAAAAGGTGAGGCTGAAAATATGCAAGACTAGGAGCCTATACACTGAATGAGTGCTGGCCCCTTTTTGCTCTCCCCCCAGAATACACCAACAGCCAATTATCAGGCAAGGGACTGAGGAGGCTCCCCAGAAGAACAGAAGCTCCCCAGAAAAAATACATAAGATATTAACATCTTGGAGATCACTATTAAAAAAAACTGGCTCATCACTCCCTACCCTCAGTATCCTTCAGGGCCTGTCTCAATTGCCCCATTGTTCCTAAAGCTTTCCTCAACCCTGGACATGATTTTCTCTTGTCTTGGGTCTACAGCATTTGCCTGGAACGTCTCACTCCATGTGCTCTGTGGTTACATCTGTTCTGTGCCATTCTGCCTATAAAATGATTCACTTCTTCAGGGTGGGAACTCTTGCCTCAGTTATCTCCACCTTCTCCTCACTCCCACCCTACCACATGAGCATAAGAGGTGCTCAAAAGTATCAATTCAGTGAATTTTTCCATCTGCTTAATAGTGGTGAGTGAACACCGCGTCCAGAAAACATCTTTCTTTGCTCTCTCTCTCTTTTCAATGGTTCCTTCTGTACAAGTTTTTCTCAGCTCTCATAAATTGCACAAAACAAAGAAATGTGATTCCTTCTATTTTGGCATTTGGTAGACCGATTTATAACAGTCTTAAAACATTTCAAAGGTAATTTAATTGGTAAATGCATACTAACTATGACAGATTTTAAATTAACCAAGTATAACTATTTTATTATTATTTTTTTGAGACGGAGTCTCACTCTGCCGCCCAGGCTCGAGTGCAGTGGCACAAACTCGGCTCACTGCAACCTCCGCCTCCCAGGTTCAAACGATTCTCCTGCCTCAGCCTCCCAAGTAGCTGGGATTACAGGCAACCAAAACACCCAGCTAATTTTTGTGTTTTTAGTAGAGATGGAGTTTCGCCATGTTGGCCAGCTGGTCTCAAACTCGTGACCTCGGTGATCCACCCGTCTCAGCCTCCCAAAGTACTGAGACTACAGGCATGAGATGCCACGCCTAGCCAATTTTCATAACAAACTTAGGTCTGTAAAAAGACCTAAGCATTTTAAATTATATACATATTTCCACCTCTGGAGAGAAAAAAGTCAAATCCAAAATAGTACACAACATATTCTATGTCAGTTTTCTATTACTGCTATAACAAATTAATATAAATTCAGTGCCTTGAAACAACACACATGTATTATCTTATAGTTCTATAATTTAGAAGTGCTACACAGGATTGACTGGGCTAAAATTAAGGTTGGCAGGCCTGTGCTCCCTTCTGCAGGCTCCAGGGGAAAATGTGTTTTCTTGCCTTTACCAGCTCCTAGAGACCATGGGCACTCCTTTGCTGATGGTCCCCTTCTCCCATCTTCAAAGCCAGGTACTGCAGATCATGTCCTTCTCATATCACATCCTTATAAGCTCCTCTTCTACCTCCCTCTTCCACTTTTAAGGACCCTGTGATTATATTGGGCCTACCTGGATAAATCAGGCTACTCTCCCTATCGCAAGGCCAGCTGATTAACAACATTCATTCCCTTCTGCATGTAAAATAACGTATTGATAGCTTTGGCTATGTGTGTGAACAAACTGTATCTGTCTTGAGGCACCCTGATAAAATTTTCTGAACATATTCATGAAAACCCAAAGCTCAGTGGGACTCTGGTTCTGAGAGTCAAGTCCCCTTTGCTAGGCTGCACCCACTGCACTCTCTCTAGTCCACATACACTGCCCAGGACACAGATGCCCTACAGGCACACACCCAACCCTGCCAAGAGGAATCTCATTCACTTGGAATAAATTCCTGGTTCCTGGGATACCTTTGTACAAGGCTAGTGCCCTGTGATCCCACACCCAAAACAGACTAAGGACTCTTCCTAAGAAAAAAACACACAATATTCTGGAAATATGCACTGAAAAACAAAGCAAATCCCTTTTTCCCCAAACTACAAGCAAGTTTTCATTCCCCAAGATTGGCTTCTTTCACACATTTTCCTCTTGGCTCTGCCCTCCAAGAAAGTTCAGACTATTGGAGTTATGAAATACCTGACTGAAGACATAAACCAATCTTCCATTGATTCGGCCTCGTCCAGTGACCACGCTGTCTCCAGGAAACTACCAGAAAAATGCAAAAATAAAGGTTAAAAAATCCAAATACTTCTTCTAATGAATTTGGCCACTATGCCTCAATGAAAGACAAAAACAAAACCCAAATTCCTAAAACGTCAATGTGAACAAGGAACATGAAGGAATCCCACCCCACTTTCCCAGCTCTACAACAGCAAGCACAGGGCTACTACTTCATCAATAGGAGTGAAGGGCACTGTCATCTTAGGCCTTATGTACCCTCCTAAAAGCAAAATAATCAAGACCCAGGGCCACCACTTCTCTATGCTTATATGAAGGAGGACGTATAAAGAAACACAAGGCAGGGTACCGTGGCTCACGCCTGTCGTCCCAACACTTTGGGAGTCCGAGGTGGGTGGATTGCTTGAAGCCAGGAGTTCAAGGCCACCCTGACCAACATGGCAAAAGCCCGTCTCTACTAAAAATACAAAAATTAGCCGGGCGTGATGTCTGCAGTGCCTCTGCAGAGGACTTCAGATAAAAGCCTTATAGATTATTATTCTAGTGGGTAGGACAGCTGAGCCACACCTAAAAAATACCACCATTTGAACAAATACCTTATTCTTATCAGCAGCCATTCCAAAATCTGCACATCTGTGTTCCACAAACATGTCGCTCTCAACAAAGCTGCCAGGGTCCAGCAAGAGACTGATCCTCTCCCTGGCCGTTAGCTTTCCCTACAGTGGAACAAAGACCACTCAGTGATGTCATCACAGACAATTTAGTAAGTGAAGCAAGGGCTGTTCATAGGAGGGCTTGAAGGGCAGATTTGCCCGTTCATCTCAATGCAAGTACTTTCATTCTATCCAACCTGCCCAAGGCAGATAGGTGTTATTAGTAGACTTTAGATGACATGGAAATCAGGACAGACAGTGTGCTCCAGAAGCCAACCACCTGTGGAAGATGAATAAGGAAATAGGGTGAGGAAAAGGTAGAGAGAAGTGGGGGTAAGGAGAACCTGACCCTGGAACACAATTAACTAGTTTCGCAAATACTTACTGGAGACCTAAGGAGCCATAAAAAGTATGCAGAAGCAGGTGGTGGAAACTAAAGCAGGCTTAGTGAAGGATCTGACACAGGTTTTTTTCTAGGGAGACCTACAGAAGCACACCTCACCTCACAAGGGTCCCTGCTGCTCCCAGCTCCCATCTCAAGGACCCGCTACTTCCTGGTTCTTCTCCCCTCCTCTGTGGGCTTCTCCTTCTCTTACTATCCTATCCCCTGTTTAGGGACCCCACATCTGACAGTGACACTGTGACACAGAGATGACCCCACAGCAGGGAGTGGCTGAGTAGAAGGGGAGTGGGACACAAAATGCTAAAGAGCTCACTTGAGAAGAGTTTAAAAATGCTTCTTTGGGCCGGGCACGGTGGCTCACGCCTGTAAACCCAGCACTTTGGGAGGCCGAGGCGGGTGGATCACAAGGTCAGAAGATTGAGACCAGCCTGACCAACATGGAGAAACCCCATCTCTATTAAAAGATACAAAATTAGCCGGGTGTGGTGGCATGCGCCTGTATTCCCAGCTACTCAGGAGGCTGAGGCAGAAGAATCGCTTGAACCTGGGAGGCAGAGCTTGCAGTGAGCCGAGATTGTGCACCATTGCACTCCAGCCTGGGCAACAAAGTGAAACTCCATCTCAAAAAAAAAAAAAAAAAAAAGCTTCTTTGAGGAGATGAGGTCGCAGCTCTCAATCTACCAAGAGCCTCGGCTGGGCACAGTGGCTCACACCTGTAATCCCAGCACTTTGGGAGGCTGAGACGAGCATCGCTTGAGCCCAGGAGTTTGAGACCAGCTGGACAACATGGCAAAACCTGGTCTCTACTGAAAAATACAAAAATTAGCTGGGAGTGGTGGCACGTGCCTGTAATCCCAGCTACTCAAGAGGCTGAGGCAGGAGAATCACTTGAACCTGGGAAGCGGAGGTTGTAGTGAGCTGTGATCATTCCACCATGCTCCAGCCTGAGCAACAAAGTGAGAACCTGTCTTTAAAAAAAAAAAAAAAAAAAAAAAAAGGCTAGGTGCAGTGACTCACGCCTGTAATCCCAGCACTTTGGGAGGCCAAGGCAGGCGGATCATGAGGTCAGGAGATCGAGACCATCCTGGCTAACACAGCGAAACCCTGTCTCTACTAAAAATACAAAAAAAATTAGCCGGGCTTGGTAGTACCCACCTGTAGTCCCAGCTACTCGGGAGGCTGAGGCAAGAGAATCGCTTGAATCCAGGAGGCGGGGGTTGCAGTGAGCCGAGAATGCACCACTGCACTCCAGCCTGGGTGATAGGGTGAGACACTGTCTCAAAAAACAAAAACAAACAAAAAAAAGCCTCCATTGCTTGGGCTCCCAAGCTCTCAGCCCCAAGCAAATACCCTAGCCTACTGTCCCCTTCCCCAACAGCAACAACAAAAAAACCACATACCTCAAATTGGCTATTATTTCCCCCTTAGGAAAGTAGCTAAAGCTGGTGAGGTTGTGTTTAAAAAAACAAACAAAAACCAGGCAATCCTATACACTGTCACATAAAGTAGAATAAGTTTTTAGGAAACCAATTTGGCAACATATATACAGATTTTTAAAATATATTTATACTGACTAGGCACTGCGGCTCACACCTGTAATCCCAGCACTTTGAGACGCCAAGGTGGGAGGACTGCTTGAACCCAGGAGTTGAGACCAGCCTGGGCAACAAAGCGAGACTCTGTCTCTACCAAAAAATAAAATAACTAGCAGGGTAGGAGGCTGAAGTGAGAGGATCACTGGAGCCCAGAGGTCAAGGATGCAGTAAGCCACGATTACACCACTGCCCTCCAGCCTGGGTGACAGAGTAAGACCTTGTCTCAAGGAAAAAAAAAAAAAAAAAAAAATTCTGTCATCCCAGCACTTTGGGAGGCCGAAATGGGAGGATCACCTGAGGTCAGAAGTTAGAGACCAGCCTGGTCAACATGGTGAAACCCCGTCTCTACTAAAAATACAAAAATTAGCCAGGTGTGGTGGCACGCGCCTGTAATCCCAGCTACTCAAGAGGCTAAGGCAGGAGAATCACTTCAACCTGGGAAGCAGAGGTTGTAGTGAGCCACGATCACTCCACCGCACTCCAGCCTGAGCAACAAGGTGAGACCCTGTCTTAAAGAAAAAAAAAAAAGAGGCCATGTGCAGTGGCTCACGCCTGTAATCTCAACACTTTGGGAGGCCGAGGCAGGCGGATCATGAGGTCAGGAGATCGAGACCATCCTGGCAAACACAGTGAAACCCCGTCTCTACTAAAACTACAAAAAATTAGCCGGGTGTGGTGGCGGGCACCTGTAGTCCCAGCTACTCACGAGGCTGAGGCAGGAGAACGGCGTGAACCCAGGAGGCGGAGCTTGCAGTGAGACAAGACTGCGCCACTGCACTCCAGCCTGGGCGACAAAGCAAGACTCCATCTTAAAAAAAAAAAAATCCTCCATTGCTTGGACTCCCAAGCTCTCAACCCGAGGCAAATACCCTAGCCTACTGTCCCCATCCCCCCCTCCCCGAAAAAAACAAAAACAAACAAAAAATACCTCAAATTGGCTATTATTTCCCCCTTAGGAAAGTAGCCAAAGCTGGTGAGGTTGCATTTAAAAAAAAACAAAAACAAAAACAAAAAAACAGGCACTCCTATACACTGTCATGTAAAGTAGAGTAAGTTTTTAGGAAACCAATTTGGCAACATATGTACAGATTTTTAAAATACATTTATACTGACCAGGCACTGCGGCTCACACCTGTAATCGCAGCACTCTGGAAGGCCAAGGTGGGAGGACTGCTTGAGCCCAGGAGTTGAGACCAGCCTGGGCAACAAAGCGAGACCCTGTCTCTACCAAAAAAAAAAAAAAAAATTAGCTGGGTAGGAGGCTGAAGTGGAAGGATCACTGGAGCCCAGAAGGTCGAGGATGCAGTGAGCCATGATTACACTACTGCCCTCCAGCCTGGGTGACAGAGTAAGACCCTGTCTCAAGGAAAAAAAAAAAAAATTCTGTCATCCCAGCACTTTGGGAGGCAGAGGCGGGTGGATCACCTGAGGTCAGGAGTTCAAGACCAGCCTGGCCAACATGGTGAAACCCTGTCTCTACTAAAAATACAAAAATTAGCCAGATGTGGTGACACATACCTGTAACCCCAGGTACTCTGGAGGCTGAGGCAGGAGAATTGCTTGAAGCTGGGAAGCGGAAGTTGCAGTGAGCTGCTGCACTCTAGCCTGGACAACAGAGTGACACCCTGTCTCAAAAAAATAAACTTACACCCTTTGACCCACTAATTCCTCTTCTGGGAAAATCTACGGAAATGGTCAAAAATTGTTTAAAAAGGGGTGCGGGGTCGGGCGCAGTGGCTCACGCCTGTAATCCCAACACTTTGGGACGCCAAGGCGGGTGAATCACTTGAGGTCAGGCATACAAAACCGGCCTGGCCAACATGGTGAAACCCTGTCTCTACTAAAAATACAAAAAAAAAGTTGCCAGGCATGGTGGTGGGCACCTGTAATCCCAGCTACTCGGGAGGCTGAGGCAGGAGAATAGCTTGAACTGGGAGGCGGAGGTTGCAATGAGCCAAGATCGCACCATGGCACTCCAGCCTGGGCAACAACAGCAAAACTCCGTATCAAAAAATAAAAATAAAAAGCGGTGCAGGAGGGGGTTCATATTAAATCTGCCTCCTAAGTCAACTTTGGCAAAAGAAAAATAGCTTCTGGAGGCTTCATCTAAACTCAGTAGGATCTACCTGGGAAAGGGCTGGGCGATGTTCCAGGGAAGAATTGAGCAATAGGCCCCAACAGAAAGAGTGTACAGGACCACTAACAGGTCCTTCCAGAGGATGATCTAACGTCTCCCTCAGCCCTAACAGAGTAGGTTAGAAGTAGCCCCAGTGGAAAGAAAGCACTCCTAGCACCAGAAACCACCACTAAATTTACATTTCACTCTCAAGTGTCAAAAGGAACTGTCACCTTCGGACCCTTGTCAAATGCGAATTTATGACATCTGAATCAATATTAGACAAATATAGAGCTGTTCAAATCTCCTCACTTTAAGACCCCATCCCTCCCCCAGTGCCTTCCTCATGGTTGTGAGTTGTACCTGAATACTCTTCACCTGTAGGAGTTTCACTTCTGCATTTTCCCGTTGGTTAATTCGTTCAACACAACGGTCCAGACTCACCCACCAGTCACGGACACACTGGGGCAAGCCTGGTTTCAAGTCAGGGGTCACCTCTAAAAAATGGGCCACCCAGCTTATCTCTGAAGGCCAGCTGGATTCTCGCCTCAAAACCCAGGCGGTGGGTGGCAGTGTTTCAACTGCTCAGTCCAGCCAAACATCCAGAGTAGCCTGCGCACTACCAGAAAGGCCACCTGCTTCCGACACGTGCCTTTGCTACCCATCAAGGCGAGGCATGCTAAGGCCCTAAAGAGCTCGACCAGGCATTCTGCGGGCAGAAGTTCGGCAAGTTCCCTGCACGCGCACATCCCCCACTTCATGTCAGTGGAGTATGCCCAAGTTCAGTTTTCCTGCTTCCACAAAGGAGAAAGAATCTACCATCACTCTTTCATAGGGCACGAGAATAAGCACATCGTTTTTACTGAGCGCCTATCGTTTTGCTATCTATGGTCTAACGATACGCTTGTGAAGGAAGAATTATTAAAATGACCCACAGAGATTTAATAAGTTGCCCAAAAGCTTATGTTAAGTGGTGAGCTGGCTGGAGACCACCCAGATCCGTCTAAATCCCAAGGGTTAAACAGTATGAAAAAGCACACAGGTGCTTCTGCTGGTTATACCCGCCTCCACGAGAAACGCTACAGGTTTTCAAGGTGAACACCCTCGCTCCCTCCCCTCCAGGCACCGTGCGGATTGGCAGGGAGGCCTCGGACGCCGCAAGCCGGGCACGCTGTGATAGGTCGCGGACGCCAGGGGCGGGACTCACTTAGGCCCCTCAGGACTCACTCGCTTGTGCTGCGCGTCAATACGGCGTTGGCCTCCTCCCAGCAGCGCGGTCCGGCGCTTGTTTTCGATGCGTTCGTTAACAGAGGTGGCCTGGCTGCAAAGGCTGCGGACCGCGGCGCGGAGACCGCTCGCCAGAACGCTGAGCCTTGCCCCGGCCGCCGCCACCCGTAATGCCGCTGCCATTTTTGCTGTGCCGGCGCGTCCCTACCGGGGCACCTGAGTACGCATGTGCGTAAAGCGTGGGTACGGCGCTTGCGCAACATCGGCTTGCTGTAGGGAGCCGCGGGGCTGGACTACAGAACCTGCTTGGGAGTAAGGCGTGAGAGTTTGAGACCCAATGCTGCCCGAGGAGGGTCGCGCAGAGAAAAAGTACAGGGCCTGCCTGGCTGCACAAAAAAGGGGCATAGTCCTTGCTCTTCTCTGACCACCTAGACCCTTAACTTTGTCGTCCCACTTCCTACAGAAAATGATTATAAGATTTAACCAACATTTATTCAGCATTGTGCCAGGTGTTGCTTTTTGCACTTACCATGCACTAGCTTATTATCTGGATTTCACAGATGAGGTAAATGAAGCACAGAGAGATGAGTGATTTGATCAAGAGGCAAGACTGAGGCCGAGGTAGGTGAGCCCAGGAGCCCAAGACCAGCCTGAGCAATATAGTGAGACCCCACCTCTACAAAAAAATTAAAAATTACCTGGGCATGGCGGCTTGCACCTGTGACCCCAGCTACTCGGGAGGCTAAGGCGGCAGGATGGCTTGGCCCAGGAGGTGGAGGCTGCAGTGAGCCGTGATTGCATCACTGCAGTCCAGCCTGGGCAAAACCCTGTCTCAAAAAAAAAAAAAAAAAAAAGGCCAGGACTGACAATGTGGTTGGCCAGGATTCAAACTCAGAGACCTATCATTAATATGTGCCAGATAATGAGCACAGGACCCTTAACCTCTCATCAGTAGTTCTCAAAGTATGGATCCCATTAAAGAAAAAACTATTCATGACAATTATTCATGTTTAAGAATGGTAAGGCAAACTTTATTCAGGCCCAATCTGACAGAGGTAGGGATAGAGTTTTGCAGTAAGTCAGAGCGACTGGGCTGAATGTAGCAAAGTGGGAATTTGTAGCTAAGGGGCAGTGTGTGGAAGTCAGTGGATGGAAAATTACTAAGAGGAAACATTGGTGGGGAATCTGGCTAAATTGACCTAACAAGATTCCTACCCAAGGCAGGTCAGGGTAACTGAACATCGCCTGGGGGATGGTGGTGGTATGGGTCAAAACCAGATATGGAGAGTAATCAGATATCAAGAATGGAGGATTCTGGCTAAACTGACTTGGCAAGTTTCTTGCTAAAATGGAATTCCACAAGGAAAGACATGGGAGCCCACGCTCAGGCCTAGTCAAAGAGAGAGCTCAGAAGAGCCTGATCAATGTTTGATCAAGGAGGGAATCTTGTCAATCCAGCAACTTCAGTATCACCTGGGAGTGAGTTGGAAATGCAAGCTCGAATTCTCAGAGTTTACTCCAGACCTTTAAATCAGAAACTCTGGGGCTGGGGCCAGCCATCTGTTTTAGCAGATGACCTTTAGGTGATTCTGATCTGCTTGCTAAAATTTAAGAACCACTGCTCTAGGAATTTGGAATTGTACTGTTGAGACCTTGACCATCTGTTTCTCCCACTAACAGGCAGGTCTTCAAGACAAAGAACATGGTTTATATTTCTCATTTTTAGCAACAGAAAACTGCTAAAGTTGATCATGAGCCCTTCCCAGATCCAGCTCATAGCCAGGGCCTTCATAAAGTGCAAATTCTGACCTATGACCTTAATGTTAATGCAGTTCAACTCAGAAAACATTTTTGAGCACCTACCGTGTGCCAAGAACTAAACATCAGTACTGATTGCATTTCCTGGAGTAGGAACTGTTCATCTAGATAGAGAGGGCAGCTAAGAGGCCAAAGCCTCTTGGCTAGGCAAAACCCACCTGTATCTGTATAACTCCATAATGGGTACTCTTGACCTTGCATTTGGGTCCTTGCTTTAAAGACTTCACCAACCTAGAGAGGCAGATGGACAACCTAGAGAGGCAGATTGCCTTGGGAGCGCAAGAGAGAATTTGAGTAAGGCTGAGTGTGTTGAGTTTCTCCAAGAAAGCATCCGTATGCCAGGGAACAGAAGCAGTGTGAGCAAAGGCCTGGCATGTTCAGATTCACATACACAGACACACACACATACTTTGTTGTGTTCCCAGCTTTTGGGGAAATGGTGGTAAAAGAGACTGGAAAGTGAGAATGGCATTAGATTGTGAAGAGTTTTTTCATGTCCAGAAATTGGGACTTGCTTTTGGCCTGGGGGCAATTGGACTCCCTTGTCCCACAGTGCCTTGTATGTTCCTTACATAAAGCACATCTCACACTGTGTTAAGATTGTTTAGCTGTCTTCCTAGACAGACTCTCCAGCCAGAGGTCAGGGACTGCAGCTGATTTGCTCACCACTGTGGTCCCAGCACCTGGAACAAGGCCCAACGCAGAGAAGGCCTTTAGAATGTACTTGTGAAATTGAATCGAGCTAGCAAATAGGCAATTGCATGTGAGTCCAGAGGTTTTCCCCCCCTCCTCTATGTCTTTTCAGGCTCTGAAACCTGCTCAGGTATCATCTCCTCCATGCAGTCTATCCTGATCCTCAGAGGCAAGGACGTTTTTCTTATTTAACTTTAGATAACCAGTGCTTAGTAGAAAACCCAACACAGGGAGGCTCACTGAACCTAACTGCTTCCTCTAGCTAGTCCTCTCTCCCTCCACTTCTTCCTCACTGTCCTAATGCCCTGCCTATGGGCACTCCATAGTTCTATAGATCTGTAATGTTATTCCTCAGACCTCAGATGTAAGCTCCAGCTTGGGGCAGGTGGGTGGGGGTAGGAGGAAGTTGAACTATCCAGTAATTGCCCTTTAATACCACTATGCTTTAGGCTGCTTTCCTGACCTTAGTCCCCCCACTGGTTGCTGTGTTTGAGTTTTTTTCTCCATTGTGAGACAGGAGTCACCCTGATCTTTTAGTTTTCTCACTTTCTGAGACAGTAGAGCTGAAAATTTGGAGTCAACACCTGGGTGCAAATCTTGCTTCTGCCCTGACTTCCTGGATAACACAGGGTCATTCACCTAAGGATCTCAGTTTCCTCTGTAAAAGTGGAGAGGGGGTGATCTATGAAACCCTTGTGTTCTGAGTTTGTTACCCATGACATAATCACAAGAGCCCAGTCATTGGTGTTAGACTGTCCTGAGGTTAGTTCCAACTCTGCCAGTTACCTCTGTGTGACTTGGACAACTTGGCCTCAGTTTCCTCTTCTGTAAAATTGGAATAATAATAGTTCTACCTCAGAGTTGTAAGGTTTATATTTATTTATTTATTTATTTATTTATTTATTTATTTGAGACAGGGTCTTGCTCTGTCACTCAGGCTGGAGTGCAGTGGCTCAATCTCGGCTCACTGCAACCTCCCCATCCCAAGTTCAAGCGATTCTCCTGCCTCAGCCTCCCAAGTAGCTGGGATTACAGGCGTGTGCCACCATGCCCAGCTAATTTTTTTGTATTTTTAGTAGAGATGGAGTTTCACCATGTTGGCCAGGCTTGCCTCGAACTCCTGATCTCAAGTGATCTGCCTGCCTCGGCCTCCCAAAGTGCTGGGATTACAGATGTGAGCCACCATACCTGGCCAAGTTATAAGGCTTAAATGTGAGAATGCACATAAAGCAGCTAACATAATGCCTGGCAAATGTGAAGTACTCTTTTAAGTGTTACCTAATAGATTACCAGTAGTATCCTGAGATAGTCTTATTTACCAGAAATTTTCATGAGTTCTCCTTAGAGTGAAGGACAGTGATACATTTCAGAGTATTTGTTCACTTCCTTCCACAAGGAGTGAGGATGGATGGGGGACAGTGAGGTGCCAACATTTTCTGGCCATTCTAGCCCAGTCAGTTACAACTTTCAGCAAAGATGAGTGCAATGGTAGGAAGGAGGAAATGGAAGAGGTCACAATTTAGTCTGGGTCTTCAGAGAAGCAACTGCCAAGAGGGGAATTAACATGCAAGAAATCAATTAAGGGGGCCAGGTGCAGTGGTTCACTCCTGTAATCCCAGCACTTTGAGAGGCCAAGGCAGGCGGATCACCTGAGGTCAGGAGTTTGAGACCAGCCTGGACAAGTTGGTGAAACCCCATCTCTACTAAAAAGAAAAATTAGCCAGGCACGGTGGTGCATGCCTATAATCCTAGCTACTCGGGAGACTGAGGCAAGAGAATCACTTGAACCTGAGAGGTGGAGGTTGCAGCGAACCGAGATCGCACCACTGCACTCCAGCCTGGGCGACAGAGCAACACTCGGTCTCAAAAGAAAAAAAAGAAAGAAAGAAATCAGTTAGAGGAACCACCTGTGAGAAAAAGTGGGGAGACAGTGGGAGAAGCTGGGAGGCCCATCAGATTGCAATGCAAATCTGACCTCCAGTCAGGAAGAGAGGGAAGGAAGGAAGGTGGGTGGGAGCTTCTCAGAATACTGTGCAGTTTTAAGGAAAGTTCAGCAAGGTTGTTGGGGAGTACAGGAGCTGAAGTATTTTTGCCTCAGCTATGCTGGGAGCAGACCGTGGAAGTTGTGACCTCAGTGCAGATTTCAGCAGTGAATTTCAGAGCAACAGCTGGGGCTCTCAGTTACTATGTTCAGTACAGTTCAGGTGTCTTCTCACAATAGCGTTTGGGGTGGTTAGGAGTAAAGGGAGTGAGAGAGAGGAAATTTGTGAGAATAGCTGTCATCCATGTGGACAGAAGAGATTTTAAAGATTTTTTTTTTATTTTTTGAGACAGGGTCTCACTCTGTCACCCAGGCTGGAGCGGATTGGCAGGATCACAGCTCACTGCAGCCTGAAACTCCTGGGCTCAGGTGATCCTCCCGCCTCAGCCTCCTGAGTAGCTGGGACTACAGGTACATGCTACCATGCCAGCTAGATTTTTAAGATTTTTATTATGCATTAATTATGTACTTCTCTCCTTGGTGTGTGTGTGTGTGTGTGTGTGTGTGTGTGTGTTTTAACTGAATAAAAAATGAAGTGCTTAAAATTTACATTTATCTTTATTTTTTCTTTTTTTGAGATAGGGTCTTGTTCTGTTCCCCAGGCTACAGTGCCGCGTTGTGATCATGGCTCACTATAGCCTTGACCTTCTGGGCTCAAGCAGTCCTTCACCTAAGCCTCCCACATAGCTGGGACCACAGGCAGATGCCACCAAGCCTGGCTAATTTTTTTTTATTATTTTTTGAGACAGAGTCTCCTTCTGTCACCCAGGCTGGAATGCTAGAGTGCACATCTTGGCTCACTGCAACCTCTGCCTCCCAGGTTCAAGAGATTCTTCTGCCTCAGCCTCCCAAGTAGCTAGGACTACAGTTATGTGCCACTGTGCCTAATTTTTTTGTATTGTTAGTAGAGACGGGGTTTCACCATGTTGGCCAGGCTGGCCTTGAACTCCTGACCTCAAGAGATCCGCCCGCTTTGGCCTCCCGAAGTGCTGAGATTACAGGTGTGAGCCACCACACCTGGCCCTAATTTTCTAATTTTTTGTAGAGACGATGGTTTCTCTATGTTGTCCAGGTTGAAAATTCACATTGTTATTGCCGAACTGTGTTTCTTTGATGCCGAGATTAGACCCCAAGAGTCCTAACTTAAATTCTACTTTAAATTCTTATTAAGACCTAGAGCCTAGGCCATGCGCAGTAGCTCACATCTGTAATCCCAGTACTTGGGGAGGCTGAAGTAGGAGGACTGCTTGAGGCCAAGAGTTTGAGACCAGCCTGGGCAACATAGCAAGACATTATCTCTACAAAAAATTAAAATGTTAGCCAGGCATGGTGGTGCACACTTGTAGTCCCAGCTATTCCAGAGGCTTGGGGAGGAGGATCCCTCGAGCCTAGGAGTTTGAGGCTGCAGTGAGCTATGATGGCACCACTGCATTCCAGCCTGGGTGACAGAGCAAGACTGTCTCTAAAAAGAAATAAAATTTAAAAAATTTTAAAAGACATGGAACCTCATTGTCCCCAGACTACACACATTTTCCAAGCCACCTTGAGAAATCCTTATCTTTTCTGACTCCCGGGGCTCTCTGGGAAAGAGCAGGCTGGTAGCAGTGGCTCACACCTGTAATCCCAGCACTTTGGGAGGCCGAGGCAGGCGGATCACGAGGTCAGGAGATCGAGACCATCCTGGCTAACACGGTGAAACCCTGTCTCGACTAAAAATAAAAAAAAAAATTAGCCAGGCGTGGTGGCAGATGCCTGTAGTCCCAGCTACTCAGGAGGCTGAGGCAGGAGAATGGTGTGAACCCGGGAGGCACAGCTTGCAGTGAGCTGAGATTGCGCCACTGCACTTCAGCCTGGGCCACAGAGCCACGCTCCATCTCAAAAAAAAAGAAAGAGCAGAGCTGGTTTGTTCCTTTTTCCAGAGCTGCTTCTAGCTGTTTCTATTTTTTTTTTTTTTTTTTGAGATGGAGTCTCACTCTGTCACCCAGGCTCGAATGCAGTGGCACCACCTCGGTTCACTGCAAACTCCGCCTCCTGGGTTCATGCCATTCTCCTGCCTCAGCTCCCCGAGTAGCTGGGACTACAGGTGCCTGCCACCACATCTGGCTAATTTTTTTGTATTTTTATTAGAGATGGGGTTTTACCATATTAGACAGGATGGTCTGGATCTCCTGACCTCGTGATCCACCCACCTCGGCCTCCCAAAGTGCTAGGATTACAGGCGTGAGCTACCACGCCCAGCCGCGCCCGGCCACTGTTTCTATTCTTGCTGAGCTGCTTTTCACTTGCCATTTTTACCTTCTGTTGGTACCACCCTTTCAGCATTCCCCTGATCTCCACCACATGCCCTCCTCTCCCTTGTCCTGTGATTTCCACATCAGGCTCACTTTTCCCCTTCCCTGTCTTCCACTGCCATTCTCAGACTCCATTCAGAGTCTTCATGCTGATACCCTCTGATTCTATAGCCTAGGAATTCCTTAGCCTCCTCAACATGAAGGGCCTTCAACTCTGTTCCACTCCAGCCACCCACACACTGGGCTTTGTAATCACTAAGAATTGCTTCACGTCTAGGAGTGGAACCTGGCAGTTCTCTCTACCACCTCCTTTTCTGCTACCTTTCCCACGCCCTTCACACTGAATCTGGTCCATCCTTTCCGTGTAACCTTTTAATTCCCTCATTCTGCCTACTGGCCTCCCTCAAGCCCTTGAATTTCCATTTAGATCACCATGCCTTGGCCCAAGCCTTCTTTTGGATCACTCTGATTCTGCTAACAGACTGCCCATGGTAGCTGGCAGAACTCACAAAAATTATGCTAGGTATTTTAATTTCCTTGGGCTGCTGTAGCAAATTACCACAAAGTTAGTGGTAAAACAACAGAAATGCGTTCTCTCACAGTTTGGGGAACCAGGAGTCCAAAATCAAGATGTCTTGAGGGCTATGCTCTCTCCAAAGGCTCCAGGGCAGAATCCTTTCTTGCCTCTTCCAGCTTCTGGAAGCTCTGGTGTTCCTTGTTTTGTGGCATCATGACAGCCATCTCTACCTCCATCTTTGTGTGGCCTTCTTCCCTGTATCCTGGTATCTGTGACCTCTCTCCCCTTTTTCTTTTTTTCTTTTTTTTTTTTTTTTTTTGAGATGGAGTCTCGCTGTGTCACCAGGCTGGAGTGCAGTGGCATGATCTTGGTTAATTCCAACCTCTGCCTCCTGGGTTCAAGTGATTCTCCTGCCTTGGCCTCCCGAGTAGCTGGGACTACAGGCGTGTGCCACCATGCCCAGCTAGTTTTTGTATTTTTAGTAGAGATGGGGTTTCACCATGTTGGCCAGGATGGTCTTGAACTCCTGACCTCGTGATCCGCCTGCCTTGGCCTCCCAAAGTGCTGGGATTACAAGCATGAGCCACCGTGCCCAGCCTCCCCTTTTTCCTATGAGTCACCCACCAGTCATTGAATTTAGGGCCCATCCTAAATCTAAGATGACCTCATTTAGAAATCCTTAACTTAATTATATCTGCAAAGACCCTATTCCCAAATAAGGTCACACTCACAGATACCAGGTCTTAGGACTTGGACATATCTTTTAGGGGGACACAATTCAACCCACTATACTAGGTCACCACAGATTCTTGCTGTTCTTTGCTGTTCTCCCCAACCACATTTCTGCATGCATGTCCAAAGCCCATGCATCCTGTCCCAAACACCATTTCTTCCACAAAGAATTTCTCAGTTATAAGCACCTCTTCTTCCTCTAAACTCTCATCTGCTTTCTGTTTCTCATTGCAGCTTTTATCAAGTTCTACATTTTAACAGTGCTGTCTATGTGAGAGAGACTTCCACTTTCTCTGGTTACCTGAGTGCTCCCCAGGTGTCTGGTCACTGAACTTCATGTGGAAATGTTTGATCTGGCTAGAATCATTTATGTTGTTCCTGCTGACGCTGAATATGCAGCCCTGGCCTCTGTACTGTACGGTTCCTGTCTCTTCTTCCCTAACCAGTTGTCTGTCTTCCTGTCTCTTAGCTTCTCCTTTTCCTCTGTCCTCAACTTAACAATCTGCCCCTTCTCTACTTCCACCCCTCAGTCTCCCAGCAAGGTGAGCCCTGTGAAGCACAAGTCGGCCCCATGCACACGAGCCCCTCAGGCCACCACTGTCTCCTTATTTTCTTCTCCACCCAGTTAAGTCCTTTGCTTGAGGCTTTCTCCTACCTTCCCTCCCGCCCACTAGGTATCTTTCTCCGAGAACACTCCCTTCACTGTCTTGCTTTTCCTGATGGCATTACTTCCCTTCCTTCTAATACCTAATGTGCCTTCCATCCCACAAAATTACTGCATTCTTCTTTTGTATTCCCATAGTTTGTTCCTGTCTCTGTGACAGTACCACCTTGATATATTGCTTTAAAATTACTTCATGGTGGGGCATGGTGGCTCATGCCTGCAATCCCAGAATTTTGGGATTATAGTGCTGTAACTCCTGGCCTCGAGAATCTGTTGCAGAATAGCAAGACCCTCATCTTGAAAAGAAAAAAAATTACTTCTTCAGATTTTTTTTTTTGTTTGTTTGTTTTTTTGAGACAGGGTCTCACTTTGTCACCCAGGCTAGAGTACAATGGCACAAAGACAGCTCACTGAAACCCCAACCTCCCAGGCTCAAGCAATCCTCCCACCTCAGCCCCCAAGTAGCTGGGACTACAGGTGTGCACCACCACTCCTGGCTAAATTTTGTATTTTTTGTAGAGATGGGGGTTTGCTGTATTGCTCAGGCTGGTCTCAAATGCCTGAGCTCAAGCGATCCACTTACCTTGGACTCCCAGAGTGCTAGGATTACAGGTGTGAGCCACCGCACCCAGCCCGTTTCTTCAGATTTTGCTGATGACCTCACTCTTCCTACCTACAATATGCTCCAATTCCATTTAGATTTATACCTTATCCATAGGCAGTGGCACACATGTATAGTCCCAGCTACTGGAGAGGCTGAGGGTCGTGTGAGCCCAGGAGTTTGAGGCTGCAGTGTGTTATGATCATACCTATGAACTCCAGCCTGAGCAACTTAGAGAGACCTCGTCTCAAAACAAAAACAAAAACAAAACAACACAAAACAAAAAATTTATCCCTGGTAATAGAATTGGGATGTACATTTTGAGAATTGTGGTATGCTAGGTTCACCTGGCTGGAACGGTAGAAGATACGAAAAGGGATATAAATTCAAAGAGCCCCTGAACTCACAAGAACAGCTCCAGTCTTGTCTTCTGAATATACTGACTCTAACACCGTGAGGATGCCCTTTCCTATTTCAACCAAAACAGCCTTAGTGATTCTCTCCCTTCTGGATACTGATACTGGGTTACGGGTAAGTCACAGTGCAGCCATGATACAAGAAATACTCTTTCTTTTTCCTTTATTCTCCATCCTCGCTTTTCCTATCCCTCTTCTAGCTGCTTAGAAAATTCTAAGACAAGAGTCATGGCACTAGATTAAGAAATGTTTCTTTTAATTAGTGGCCTCTCTTCTTCTTTTTCTTTTATACTTCCTCCTTCATTTCTAAAAGACTATATGAGTTATGATACTTTCACAACTATTTTTATTATAATGGGTGATTTTGAGCTTTTGGTATGAATTATGCTGTTCTAAAGCAATTGAGGTTAACATCTAGAAACTGGAAACAAATTAGCTATTCATATATGACTCCCCATGAGATTATAAGCTTATTTTGGATAAGGACTCTATAATTTTTATTTCTATGTTTCCAGTACCCAGTGGTTCCAGATACATGGGGTATTCAGTCACTGAAAGAACTTTCTCTCTTGCTACTCTAGTTTCTCTGTGAAGAGGGGATTATCTGACGCTCAGCTCCATTACTAGAGCCAGCTTCTTTCCCATGAACCATGGGAAACCTATCTAATTTCCTACGGGTGGTGTTGACATTTAAGATATACTCACTGGGGAATATCAAAAGTAATAAAGATTGCCACCACACCCAGCCCTTTGTGTTCTTTTGACCAAGTCTTTTGATACACAAACTTTTAAATAAAATAGGTTTTATCTTCCTACTTGACAAATGTATTTTCAAGGCTGAGTGCAGTGGCTTATGCCTGTTATTCCAGCACTTTCAGAGGCAGACGGATCATTTGAGGTCAGGTGTTCAAGACCAGCCTAGTCAACTCGTGAAACTCCATCTCTACTAAAAGTACAAACATTAACTGGGCATGGTGGTATGCGCCTGTAATCCCAGCTACTCAGAAGGCTGAGGCAGAATGGCTTGAACCGGGAGGTAGAGGTTGCAGTGAGCCAAGATTACACCACTGCACTCCAGCCTGGGAGACAGAGCAAGACCTGTCTCAAAAGAAAAAAAAAGTAATAAAGATTATTACTTTTTATTAGGATATGGTTCTTCCCATCCAACTTGCTCAAAATTTCAACCCTATGATTGATGTAAGTGTGATCCTGAGTGAATGAGAGAAAGAGGGAAGGTTGGGAAGAAGCATTCTTAGACTGCAGTGCAGTCTAAGGAAAGTCAGCAAGAGAATTAAATGAAGCAGTGCCACCATTGTACCTTCTGCAGTTACCCTTAGTTTGTTGTTTTGGAAAGACAGACAGAAGCAGGGGAGGGAAGGAAAAGAAAAAGTGAAAAGAAAAACAATATTGTTTGAAGGCTTAGAAAACAGCTGCAACAACAGAACTTTCCTTATAACCCCTTTTGTGTGTAAGAAAGGATTAAGTAAATATTGATGCATTCCTCACTTCCAGAACAATTCATAGGCTAGAAAGGGCACTGGAGAGGATTGCCCTCATTATGAGCTAGTGAAGGGTTTCTGGTAGGATGGAAAGCATGCTTTGGTGCTGTAAAAATTGGATTCCAAATGATACTAACAAGCAGTGTAACTAGGCAAATCAGTTAATCTCTTTCAGCTATAGTTTTTTCACTTATGAAATCATGATAATAATATTGACCCTATAGAATAGTTGGAAGGATTAAATTAAGTGAGAAAACATATGTAGAGTACACGGTATGCAATAGATGTTTAATAAGTGATAATCCCGGCAGGGCGCAGTGGCTCACACCTGTAATCCTAGCACTTTGGGAGGCCAAGGCGGGTGGATTGCCTGAGCTCAGGAGTTCGAGACCAGCCTGGGCAATATGATGAAACCCTGTCTCTACTAAAATACAAAAAAAAAAAAAAAAAAAAAACTAGCCGGGAGTGGTGGCGTGTGCCTGTAGTCCCAGCTACTCGGGAGGCTAAGGCGGAAGAATTGCTTGAACCCAGGAGGCGGAGGTTGTAGTGAGCTGAGATGGTGCCACTGCACTCCAGCCTGGCAACAGAGCGAGACTCCATCTCAAAAAAAAAAAAAAAAAAAGGGATAATCCCACTCTAGTTTGGAAGAGAATCCAGAGTAGATGGGAAAGATAGTATACATGAGAACTGATCCTGGATACCTAAAGAAGAAAATGAATTATTGGAAGGAAGGAATTATCAAGGGGGATAGAAAAGAGTCAAAAAGCAAAATAATCTAGAAGCAGAAAAACACAGCTAAGCTCATGCCACAAGAACAGTGGACATTGACCTAGATACCACTATTGACAGACCTTGCTGTGACTGCTTCTGGATTTGCAAGGCCACTGTGAATAGTTTTCATAATATCACATATCTTTGCATGGTGAGCTCCCCCACTTATAGTATTGAGTGGGAACATCAAATTGGCAGAAACTAAGTAACATGCTCACACCCCAGCATGAGAAAGATCTTAGAAAAGGACAAATGATCTCTATACCACTTAGAATAATGCTAGCAACTATAACAAACCCCAAGGTTTAAGTTACTTAACATAATAGAAGCTTGTTGTTCACCCTGACATTCTAGTGTAGCTATTCTTCCACATGGTCGGCAGCTTTCCCCCATGCGGTGATTTAAGGACCCAGGCTTCTTCTGTCTTGTGAGTTCATGATCCCTAGATTTGTCTGTATTCAACTGGAGAATGGGGAAGAAGACAAGTGGAAGGGAAGCCTTGTTTATTAAAGACCCCACCTCCACCTGGACGCAAGGGCAAGGATGACAATGTACTCCCTGGCTGGCCAGCCACTTTCCAGTAGCAACTCCACACAGCAGAAGAAGGATTACAAATTTTTAGTTGACAGTTACCTATGTATGCCATACCCTCTACTGGGCCAATGTATATGGGAAAAAGTATGAAGTGGGGCAAGGTACTGAGGATTAAAGGACCCTGGGAAAGTAGAGAACGGTTTTGAGTCGTTGATTTGGGGAATGGGAAAAGAGATAGTACACTGGGAAGTTTAAGTGGAAAATATCAATTCTGGGCCACAGGATTGTCTGAACAGCACAGTGCTTGTGACGACTTCTTTCCTAGGATGGTTGAACTAAGCTCCTTTTATGTATAGCACTGCGTGACATGTAGGGGTTGGCCAGGGTGATATAATGGTGACTATCTCCAGGAGCCTTCTAAACGAATGGGAAAGATGTATACATAGAAAGATAAATTTTATTTTCTAGGTAGCATTTGGGAATTGTCAAGTAAGTGGTCGGGGGAAGTGCTCTAAGAGTTCAAAGTAGGAGGTTATCACTGACATGTTGGTGCTTAGAGCAGGTGCTTAGTCCAGGTCTGCCAAGAAGCTGATGCCAAGACAGGATTACATGTGGAAGAAATTTATTAGGGAAATGCCTGTGAGAAAAAATGGTGAGGGAGCCAGGGAAGTTTGGGAGAGCTTTGGACTATGTAAATAGTACCAAGTAAATCTGACCCTGAGTGAGAGAGAGAGAGGGAAAGATGGAAGGCAGGCTGAATGGAAGCCTCTTAGACTGCAGAGCAGACCAAGGAAAGTTGAGTATCAGGAAGTCTTTGAGCAAAGTCACCTACCAGATGAGCCCCATCTCCCAGGAATGAACCTGCCACACAGTCATCGGCTGGGAGCAGTCTTCAAGAAGCATGGCCTCACAGTACATTCAGCCACGGATTGCAGAGGGTCCCAGCTGGGGCTCTTGGTCAATTAGACTCCTTGCATTCAAAGACCTGAGGGTGAATTCTTTTTTTTTTTGTTTGTTTGAGACGGAGTCTCACTCTGTCGCCCAGGCTGGAGTGCAGTGGCCCGATCTCGGCTCACTGCAAGCTCCGCCCCCCAGGTTCATGCCATTCTCCTGCCTCAGCCTCCCGAGTAGCTGGGACTACAGGTGCCCGCCACCACACCCGGCTAATTTTTTGTATTTTTAGTAGAGACGGGGTTTCACTGTGTTAGCCAGGATGGTCTTGAGCTCCTGACCTTGTGATCCACCTGCCTCGGCCTCCCAAAGTGCTGGGATTACAGGCGTGAGCCACCGCGCCCAGCCAAGAGGTGAATTCTTATGGCCACCACAGTCTACCATTTGCACCACACAGATCTACTTTTTCCCTCAGGTTTAGGGAGCAGCTAGCTCCTTTACGGTTTCTGTAGACCTTTCTTCCTGAGAGTTATAACTCAAAAAGCATCTGAAACAAGTCTTGAACAATTTAGAGGTTTATTTTGCCAAGGATTCACCAAGGAAAAAGAGACACAAGTCAGAAGAGACAAGGAAAAAGAGACGCAGGTCTGTGGCCTGTGCTTTTTCCAAAGAGTGTTTTGGAGGGCTTCAATATTTAAAGGGGAAAGAGTGGCAGGAGGGGAAGGATAAGAAAAAAAAAAAGGGAGTGTAGGTAGTGAGGTAAGCAGTCACATTCTTGTGAGGCTCACCAAATCCACATTTTACATGTGAAAACAGAAGGCTGAGGTGAAAAGTCCATTATGCAGGGCTTAGTAGATCTACATTTGACATAAGATAAAGTAAGTCTGTGAAGTTACATCTCTCTATCTAGGAACAAAAGGAAGGTAGTTTTTGCGTGACTCAGTTCCCAAGCTTTTCCCTTTGGCATAGTGAATTTGGGGTCCAAATATTTTATTTTCCTTTCACAGGGGAAACTCAGACAAGGGAAGGTAGTGGAAAGAACTGCAACCTCTGTCGCTGCAATCGATATCATTCTCTCCTTCCTGCCCTATCCATCCTCCAATCCCCTCACCTTGGCAGGTCTTGGTGACTTACCTAGTGATGGGACTCAAACTTTCATTCTGGAAGTATCTGAACCAGAAAGGTTACTATACCTTTCTCAAGCCAGTGTTACTTCATATTCAGTTTACAACAGAGCAAGAGAGTACCAGGAGGCACTTAAGTGGGTCACCTAGCTTCCACATGTATTCTTCTTTGTCCCTGTTGTGGAAAAACAGCCCTCTACCAAGCAGGGTCAATGACTCCTGCCAGGATGGTGATTCCTGTTTTTGCCCACTGCTTACTGGACACAAAGAGTCCAAAGTGCCCTGGCAGCAGCTGTAGATTGTGGTTCAATAGGACCTTTTTTCTTTTTTTTTCTTTTCTTTTTTTTTTTTTGAGACACTCTGTCACTCAGGCTGGAGTGCAGTGGTGCAATTACGGCTCACCACAGCCTTAACCTCCTGGGTTCAAGTGGTCCTCCACCTCAGCCTCCAAAGTTGCTGGGACTACAGGCACACACCACCACACCTGGCTAATTTTTGTTTTTTGTTTTTTTGTTTTTTTTTGAGACAGAGTCTTACTCTGTCACCCAGGCTGGAGTGCAGTGGCATGATCACAGCTCACTGCAACCTCCACCTCCCAAGTTCAAGCGATTCTCCTGCCTCAGCCTCCTGAGTAGCTGGGACTGCAGGTGCGTGCCACCATGCCTGGCTAATTTTTGTATCTTTAGTAGAGATGGGTTTCACCATGTTGGTCAGGCTGGTTTCAAACTCCTGACCTCGTAATCCACCCACCTTGGCCTCCCAAAGTGCTGGGATTACAGGCATGAGCCACCACACATGGCCAATTTTTGTATTTTTTGTAGAGACAGGGTTTCGCCATGTTGCCCAGGCTGGTGTCAAACTCCTGACCTCAAGCCATCGGCCTGCCTCAGCCTTCCAAAGTGCTGGGACTATAGGCGTGAGCCACCATGCCTGGCCTCAATGGGACTTTTGATGTATCCTTGGTAAGAGTATACCCTCTTTGGGGACCAGGACCTCTAACCCTGCAGGATCAAGAGTTGTGGGGACAAGAAGCACCTAATCATGTCCTTGTCCCCAGTGGGAATTGAGTGTAAGTGGGGTCATCCCTGCTTCTATCCTTTGCTTTCCAGACCCATGTATTCTTCCTACTGAGGACATAGCACCATAGAGAGGGCTCTGATTTAATACATACACTGTGTCCTGAAGGATGGCACCCCATCCGTCCAGACTGCTGCCTCCCTACTGATACTTCAGCACTGTTAGAAGGCAATTCCAGACCTGCTTTGGCTGAGCATTCTCATGTCTCAGCAGCTCTGCTACTCTAACAATTAGGTATTCAGCCTGCCACTCAGCACTGCATACCCCTCCTCTGCCAGAGATAAGGGTCTTTTTATAGGCTATCCCAAAGGCCCTATGGCTTTCTCACTTAACTAAAAACTGCTTGTTAACTGCCCTCAGTCTCTCATTATTTCTCAACAGGGCATCAATACAACTTAGTAGTAACCACCCAACTTTACCCTCTGTAGAAATTGTCCTCCCTGTCTCCCTTGTTTTCAAATAACTGCATCATCACATCTGCCAGGGCATTACCCTCCACTGAAACATTTTCCCAGGTAAACACTAGTGAAGTTTTGGCAGTTGAGCTACCACCTTATGGCAGGCACTGTCCGTACCCCACCTACTAACCAGCATGGCATCCTTTTTGCTGCTGGGCAGTGGATGAGCCAATCCAAATTCCCACCCTACCACCTATTTTCTTGGACCACTCCTGGTACTACTTATGTTAGTCTAGGACCCTGAGGATTAACTGTGTGAGAAATTTATTAGAGGAAATGCCTGTAAGATAAAATGGGGGGAGGTGGCCAGGCGCGATGGTTCATGCCTGTAATCCCAGCACTTTGGGAGGCCGAGGCGGGTGGATCACCTGAGGTCAGGAGTTCAAGACCAGCCTGGCCAACATGGTGAAACCCCATCTCTACTAAAAAATGCAAAAATTAACCAGGCTTGGTGGCAGGCACCTGTAATCCCAGCTACTCAGGAGGCTGCAGCAGGGAGAATCGCTTGAACCTGGGAGGTGGAGGTTGCAGTGAGCCCAGATTGCGCCACTGCACTCCAGCCTGGGCGATGGAGCAAGACTCTGTTGCAGAAAAAAGAAAAAAAAAAAAGATAAAATGGAGGGGGGCAAACAGGCAAATAGGGGAGGCGGGGAAAGCCATCAGACTGCAATGCAAGTCTGACCCAGAGTGAAGGAAAAAAGACTGGATTGAAGAATTTTATACCCCATTGCATTTCTAAGGGAAGTTTGACAAGGCAGTTTGGGATTTCTCAAGTCATTGCCTGTCAGAGGAACCTGGCATCTCTCTGGAATGGGTACCTTAGTATCTCTGCCATGTGCAGTCATTGGCTGGAAGCATCCTGTGGGAAGCAGAGCCTTGGTGCAAACACAGTGATCAATTTCAGAGGCCAGTAGCTGGGGCTCTCATTCGATTATGTTCTCTGTAATTAGAGATCTGAGAGGTACATTCTCAAGGCCACCACAGCAATCTTCATGGATAGGCATGGAGGAAGTGAAAGAGGGACAAGACCTAGAAAATCAGTAGAATTTAGACAAGTGGTGATGGACAGAAAATATATCCAATGATGATATGTAGGCAGGGTGCAATATGTGTTCTAGGTAAAATAAACAGGGCTGAAGGGCACCTTATTAAAGGGCTCACTTTAGAGGTGATATGGGAAAAAATGTTAGAAAAGTAGGTAAAGTTAGAATTGTTGTGAGACTTGAATGCCAATATGAGAAATTTAAACTCTATCCTGTAGGCATTGGGAAGCCATGGACATATTAAGTCTACATTTTACCTAATCTCTCAGTGGCATTGAATACTATTGACTACTCTCTCCTTTTCTATTTTTATTTTTATTTTTAGAGACAGGGTCTTGCTATGTTGCCCAGGCTGGAGTGTAGTGGCATGATCATGGCCTACTGCAGCCTCGACCTCCCAGGCTCAAGTGATCCTACCACTTCAGCCTCCCAAGTAGCTGGGACCACAGGTTTGTGCCACCATGCCCGCTAATTGTTTTTTTTTTTTTTTTTTTTTGTAGAGACAGGGTCTCTCCATGTTGCCCAGGCTAGTCTCAAACTTCTGGGCTCAAGCAATCCTGCCACCTTGGCCTCCCAAAGTGCTGGGATTATAGATGTGAGCCCCAATGCCTGGCTTCTTTTTCAGTTCCTCCTTCATAAAACATTATTTTGGCTTCTTTGACATAACACACTCCAACTTTTCACACTCCAGCTTTTCCTCCTATGTCTTTGGCCACTCATTCTTAGTCTCCTTTGTTCAGTTCCTCATGACTTGAAAGTGGATGACTTGCCCAGAGGAGAATACAAACAAAGAAGAACAAAAATAAATAATGAACTAATTAATCCATCCAGGCAAATATTTCATGATTATGTCACTCACAAACCTAAATCCCTTTTTAAAACTTTTTTTGAGACAAGTTCTCCCTCTGTCCCCCAGGCTGGAGTACAGTGGCATGAACATGGCTCACTGCAGTCTCGACCTACTGGGCTTAAGGGATCTTCCTGCCTCAACCTCTGGAGTAGCTAGGACCACAGGCGTGCAACACCATGCCCAGCTAATTTCTCTGATTTTCAAATAGAAACTCTTCAGTGACTTCTCAATGTTCATATGACAAAGACAAAGTTTTTTTTTGTTTGTTTTTTTTTTTGAGACAGAGTCTTGCTCTGTCTCCCAGGCTGGAGTGCAGTGGCGCAATCTCAGCTCACTGCAACCTCTACCACCTGGGTTCAAGCAATTCTCCCATCTCGGCCTCCTGAGTAGCTGGGACTACAGGCGCAAGCCACCATGTCTGGCTAATCTTTGTATTTTTAGTAGAGATGGGGTTTCACTATATTGGTCACGCAGGTCTCAAACTCCTGACCTCAGGTAATCCACCCACCTCGGCCTCCCAAAGTGCTGGGATTATAGGCCTGAGCCACCACGCCCAGCCAAGATTCTTAACGTAGCCTATAAGAGCCTACATGGCCTAGACTTTACCTATATCTATAATTCATCCAGTGTTATCCCTCAGTCTCTGCTCCAGCCACACTGGTCTTCTGTCTCCTGTCAACTCCTCAAATGCACGTTCTTTACTTCTGCAGGGTCTTTGCCTTCATTGGGTGGAAGGTTCATCTCTCAGTAATGTCTGCTCTTCAAAATGTCTACTCATCCTTCATATCTCAGCCTTACACTTTCATAGAGAAGCCTTCCCTGACTTCTTCAACTAAATCAGATCTTTCTATGTGTCCTAGCACCATGCTCCTTTTATTAGTAACAGTTATCAAAGTTGTAATTTTATATTTATTTGTGTGAATATTTGATGGTCAATCTTGTCATTCTCTTCAATTAGACTGTAAGGTACGTGATGGCAAGGACTCCAAGATAAGTATTATCTTCATTTTTCTTGCGTCACGTTGCATCTCTAGCTTCTAGCACTTAGAGCAGTGACTGAAACATACTTATCATGGTAGCTGAAATAACTACTGCATGAATGAGTGAATGAACAGTAGCTCTTGAGCAGAGGGTAGTGGTGATGTCTGTGCAAAATGATTCTTAGTTTAACAAGTCAATACTGAGTAAGATGAATTATAGGTCTGGTAGATATATTAGGAGATCTGCTTTAAAAGTCTACTGCAGCATTTAGTCTAGGGGAAAAAACAAAACAAAACAAAAAGTCTAAGTCTGAGGTGAAGAAGGTATATTAGGAAAAAAACTAAGTTGCTGTGTAAAAGAACTGCTAAATGCAATGGCCTGGCCAGGCACGATGGCTCACAACTGTAATCCCAGCATTTTGGGAGGCAAAGGCAGGCAGATCACTTGAGGCCAGGAGTTCGAGACCAGCCTGACCAACATGGCAAAACACCATATCTACTAAAAATACAAAAATTAGCTGGGCATGGTGGCACACACCTGTAATCCCAGCTACTCGGGAGGCTGAGGCACAAGAATCACTTGAACCCAGGTGGCAGAGGTTGGAGTGAGGCAAGATCATGCCACTGCTCTCCAGCCTGGGTGACAGAAAGAGACTCTGTCTCAAAAAAATAATAAAAATACATAAATACAGTGGTCTAAATAAAACAGTAGTTTATTTCCTCCCGTGGACATCATCAAAGTTTAAGTGCAACAGTATTCACTGTAGTGTTTTTTGTTTTTTGGGGTTTTTTTTTTGGAAACGAACTTTCGCTCTTGTTGCCCAGGCTGGAGTGCAATGGTGCGATTTCGGCTCACCACAACCTCCGCCTCCTGGATTTAAGCGATTCTTCTGCCTCAGCCTCCCAAATAGCTGGGATTACAGGCATGCATCACCATGCCCAACTAATTTTTTTGTATTTTTAGTAGAGACAGGTTTTCTCTTTGTTGGTCAGGGTGGTCTCGAACTCCCAACCTCAGGTAATCTGCCTGCCTTGACCTCCTAAAGTGCTGCGATTACAGGCATGAGCCACCCCTCCTGGCTTCACTGTAGTGTTTTTAAAGAGTGAGAAAGTAATAGCCTCAATGTCCAACAATAGTAGTATAGTTAAGTAGATTGTTATACTGTTATTCAATGGAATAGCATCAGCTGTTAAAAAGTCATATGGTAGGCTGGGCATGGTGGCTCACGCCTGTAATCCCAGTACTTTGGGAGGCCAAGGCAGGCGGACCACGAGGTCAGGAGATTGAGACCATCCTGGCTAACACAGTGAAACCCCGTCTCTACTAAAAATACAAAAAAATTAGCCGGGTGTGGTGGTGGGCACCTGTAGTCCCAGCTACTCAGGAGGTTGAGGCAGGAGAATGGCGTGAACCCAGGAGGCGGAGCCTGTAGTGAGCCGAGATAGCGCCACTGCACCCCAGCCTGGGCGACAGGGTGAGACTCCATCTCAAAAAAAAAAGAAAAAAAAAATCTTGTGGTAGAACAGTGGTTCTCAAACTTCTGTGTACATCAGAATTACCTAGAGGACTTGTTAAAGCACAATTTGCTGGGCTCACTCCCATAGTTTCTGATTCAGTGGGTCTGGGTGATGTCCAGGAATTTGCATTTACAACCTCCTAGGTGATGCTGATGCTGCTGGGACCACAGTTTGAGAACTGTCAGGCCTCTGAGCCCAAGTTAAGCCATCATATCCCCTGTGATCTGCACATATACATCCAGATGGCCTGAAGCAACTGAAGATCCACAAAAGAAGTGAAAATAGCCTTAACTGATTACATTCCACCATTGTGATTTGTTTCTGCCCCACCTTAACTGATCAATGTACTTTGTAATCTCCCCCACCCTTAAGAAGTTTATTTGTTTCTTTTTTTTTTTTTTTTTTTTTTTAGTATTTATTAATCATTCTTGGGTGTTTCTCAGAGAGGAGGATGTGGCAGGGTCATAGGATAATAGTGGAGAGAAGGTCAGCAGACAAACACGTGAACGAAGTTCTCTGGTTTTCCTAGGCAGAGGTCCCTGCAGCCTTCCGAAGTGTTTGTGTCCCTGGGTACTTGAGATTAGGGAGTGGTGATGACTCTTAACAAGCATGCTGCCTTCAAGCATCTGCTTAACAAAGCACATCTTGCACCGCCCTTAATCCATTTAACCCTGAGTTGACACAGCACATGTTTCAGAGAGCATGGGGTTGGGGGTAAGGTTATAGATTAACAGCATCCCAAGGCAGAAGAATTTTTCTTAGTACAGAACAAAATGGAGTCTCCTATGTCTACTTCTTTCTACACAGACGCAGTAACAATCTGATCTCTCTTTCTTTTCCCCACATTTCCCACTTTTCTTTTCGACAAAACCGCCATTGTCATCATGGCCCGTTCTCGATAGTCGCTGTCTCTTCGGAGCTGTTGGGTACACCTGCAGAAAGGCTGTCACTTCACACTTGGAAGATTGCACAGCAGCCAGGCAGAGGCGCTCCTCACTTCCCAGACGGGGCGGCCGGGCAGAGATGCTCCTCACTTCCCAAACGTGGTGGCCGGGCAGAGACGCTCCTCACCTCCTAGATGGGGCAGCCGGGCAGAGGCGCTCCTCACATCCCAGACAATGGGCAGCCAGGCAGAGGTCCTCCTCACTTCCTAGACGGGGCGGCCGGGCAGAGGCGCTCCTCACATCCCAGACAATGGGCAGCCAGGCAGAGGTCCTCCTCACTTCCTAGACGGGGCGGCCAGGCAGAGGCGCTCCTCACTTCCCAGATGGGGCGGCCGGGCAGAGGCGCTCCTCACTTCCCAGAGGAGGCGGCTGGGCAGAGGCGCTCGTCACTTCCTAGATGGGGTGGCGGCCGGGCAGAGGCGCTCCTCACATCCCAGACAATGGGCGGCCAGGCAGAGATGCTCCTCACTTCCCAGATGGGGTGGCAGCTGGGCAGAGATGCTCCTCACTTCCCAGACGGGGTGGTGACCAGGCAGAGATGCTCCTCACTTGCCAGACGGGGCGGTTGGGCAGAGGCGCTCCTCACCTCCCAGACGAAGGGCGGCCGGGCAGAAGCACTCCTCACATCCCAGACAATGGGCGGCCAGGCAGAGGCCTTCCTTACTTCCCAGACGGGGCGGCCAGGCAGAGGCGCTCCTCACTTCCCAGACGGGGCGGCCAGGCAGAGGTGCTCTTCACTTCCCAGACGGGGCGGCTGGGCAGAGGCGCTCGTCACTTCCTAGATGGGGTGGCAGCCGGGCAGAGGCGCTCCTCACATCCCAGAGGATGGGCGGCCGGGCAGAGGCGCTCCTCACTTCCCAGACGGGGCGGCCGGGCAGAGGGGCTCCTCACATCCCAGATGATGGGCGGCCAGGCAGAGACGCTCCTCACTTCCTAGACGGAGTGGCGGCCGGCCAGAGGCTGTAATCTTAGCATTTAGGGAGGCCAAGGCAGGCGGCTGGGAGATGGAGGTTGTAGCGAGCCGATATCATGCCACTGCACTCCAGCCTGGGCAACATTGAGCACTGAGTGAGCGAGACTCCGTCTGCAATCCCAGCACCTCGGGAGGCCGAGGCGGGCATATCACTTGAGGTCAGGAGCTGGAGACCAGCTCGGCCAACACGGTGAAACCCCGTCTCCACCAAAAATACACAAACCAGTCAGGCGTGGCAGCGCGTGCCTGCAATCCCAGGCACTCGGCAGGCCGAGGCAGGAGAATCATGGGAGCCTGAGGCAGGGAGGTTGCAGCGAGCCAAGATCATGGCAGTACAGTCCAGCCTCGGCAACAGAGGAAGACCATTGAAAGGAAGGAAGGAAGGAAGTTATTTGTAATCTCCCCCACCCTTAAGAAGGTTGTTTGTAACTCTCCCAACCCTTGAGAATGTACTTTGTGAGATCCACCCCCTACCCGCAAAACAATGCTCCTAACTCCACTGCCTATCCCAAAACCTGTAAGAACTAATGATAATCCCACCACCCTTTGCTGATTCCTTTTTCGGACTCACCCAGCCTGCACCCAGGTGAAATAAACAGCCTTGTTGCTCACACAAAGCCTGTTGGTGGACTCCCTTCACACGGACGTGTGTGACATTTGGTGCTGAAGACCCAGGACAGGAGGACTCCTTTGGGAGACCAGTCCCCTGTCCTCACCCTCACTCCATGAAGAGATCCACCTACGACCTCGGGTCCTCAGACCAACCAGCCCAAGGAACATCTCACCAATTTCAAATCGGGTAAGCGGTGTTTTCACTCTCTTCTTCAGCCTCTGTTGCTACCCTTCAATCTCCCTGTCCTTCCAATTCCAGTTATTTTTCCTCTCTAGTAGAGACAAAGGAGACACATTTTATCTGCAGACCCAAAACTCCGGCGCCGTTCATGGACTCGGGAAGACAGTCTTCCCTTGGTGTTTCATCACTGCGGGGACGCCTGCCTGATTATTCACCCATATTCCATTGGTGTCTGATCACCGCAGGGACGCCTGCCTTGGTCATTCACCCACATTCCCTTGGTGGCAAGTCAATTGCGGGGATACCTGCTTTGGCTGCTCCCGCATGTTGCAGCCCAGGGCTGCTCCCCTTCTCCGTGTCTCTACCCTTCCCTTTAAACTTGCCTCCTTCACTATGGGCAACCTTCCACCCTCCATTCCTCCTTCTTCTCCCTTAGCCTGTATTCTCAAGAATTTAAACCTCTTCAACTCTCACCTGACCTAAAATCTAAGTGTCTTATTTTCTTCTGCAACACCGCTTGGCCCCAATACAAACTCGACAATGGTTCTAAATGACCAGAAAATGGCACTTTTGATTTTTCCATCCTACGAGACCTGGATAACTTTTGTCGAAAAATGGGCAAATGGTCTGAAGTGCCTTACATCCTGGCATTTTTCACACTTCATTCCCTCCCTAGTCTCTGTTCCCAAAGCAATTCATCCCAAATCCTCCTTCTTTCCCTCCCACCTGTCCCTTCAGTCCCAACCCCAAGCATCGCTGAGTCTTGTGAATCTTCCTTTTCTACTGACCCATCTGACCTCTCACCTCCTCCCCAGACTGCTCCTCCTCAAGTAGCTCCCCACCAGGCTAAATCAGGCTCCAACTCTTCTTCAGCCGCTGCTCCCCCTACCCCCCATAACCCTTCTATTACCTCCCCTCCCCACACCCGGTCTGGTTTACAGTTTCATTCTGCAACTAGCTCTCCCCCACCTGCCCAACAATTTCCTCTTAGAGAGGTGGCTGGAGCTGAAGGCATAGTCAGGGTACACGTGCCTTTTTCTCCATCAGACCTTTCCCAAATCAGCCAGCATTTAGGCTGTTTCTCATCAGACCCCATTAAATATATACAGGAATTCCGATATCTAACTCTGTCCTACAATTTAACCTGGAGTGACTTAAATGTCATCCTAACTTCTACCCTCTCCCCAGATTAAAGGGAAAGAATTTTTTCTCTAGCCCAAACTCACGCTGATAACCTCTGGCTTCATGAGCCAGACCTCCAGTAAGATATTAGAGCAGTTCCCCGAGAAGATCCCCAATGGATCTATCAGGCAGATTCCTCAGGTATAGCTAGGTGAGACTACGTGGTTTCCTGCCTAGTTGAAGGGCTTAAAAAGGCAGCTTACAAAGCTGTTAATTAGACAAACTTAAAGAAACTACCCAAGGTAAAGCTGAAAACCCAGCCCAGTTCATGGCCCGCCTAGCAGCAACCCTTAGACGCTTTACTGCCCTAGACCCAGAGGGGTGAGAAGGCTGCCTTATTCTTAATACGCATTTTATCACCCAGTCAGCTCCTGACATTAGAAAAAAGCTTCAAAAATTGGAATCCAGCCCTCAAACCCCACAACAGGAATTAATCAACCTCACCTCCAAGGTGTACAATAATAGAGAGGAGGTAGCCAGACAGCAATGCATTTCTGAGTTACAGCTACTTACCTCCACTGTAAGACAACCCACATCTCCAGCATACAAGAACTTCAGAACATCAAAGCCACAGCTCCCAGGGGCTCCTTCAAAACATCCTCCTGGACCTTGCTTCAAATGCCAAAAGCCTGGCCACTGGGCCTCAGAATGCCTGCAGCCCGGGATTCCTCCTAAGCCATGCCCCGTCTGTGTGGGCCCCCACTGGAGGCTGGACTGTCCAACTCACATCGCCACCGCTCCTAAAGGCCCTGGAGCCCAAATCCAACGTTCCTTGGCCGACTCCTTCCCAGATCTCCTTGGCTTAGCAGCTGAAAACTGAGGCTGCCCGATCGCCTCGGAAACCCCCGGACCATCACGGAGGCCGAGCTTTGGGTAACTCTTAATCAGTACGGAGGCTAAGTGGAGGGTAAGTCCGTCCCCTTCTTAATCAGTACGAAGGCTACCCACTCCACATTATCTTCTTTTCAAGGGCCTGTTTCCCTTGCCTCCATAACCATTGTGGGTATTGATGGCCAGGCTGCTAAACCTCTTAAAACTCCCCAACTCTGGTGCCAACTTGGACAACATTCTTTTTTTTTATTTTTATTTTTATTGAGATGGAGTCTCCCACTGTCACCCAGGCTGGAGTACAGTGGCACAATCTTGGCTCACTGCAAGCTCCACCTCCCGGGTTCATGCCATTCTCCTGCCTCAGCTTCCCGAGTAGCTGGGACTACAGGCAGCTGCCACCACACCCGGCTAATTTTTTGTATTTTTAGTAGAGATGGGGTTTCACCATGTTAGCCAGGATGGTCTTGATCTCTTGACCTCGTGATCCACCTGCCTCAGCCTCCCAAAGTGCTGGGATTACAGGTGTGAGCCACTGAGCCCGGCTGGACAACATTCTTTAATGCACTCCTTTTTAGTTATCCCCACCTGCCCAGCTCCCTTATTAGGTTGAGATATTTTAACTAAATTATCTGCTTCCCTGACTATTCCTGGGCTATAGCCACACCTCATTGCTGCCTTTTCCCCCAGTTCAAAGCCTCCTTCACATCCACTCCTTGTATCTCCCCACCTTAACCCACAAGTATAGGACACCTCTACTCCCTCCTTGGCGATGGATGATGCACCCCTTACCATCCCATTAAAACCTAATCACCCTTACCCTGCTCAACGCTGATATCCCATCCCACAGCACGCTTTAAAAGGATTAAAGCCTGTTATCACTTGCCTGTTACAGCATGGCCTTTTAAAGCCTATAAACTCTCCTTACAATTCCCCCATACCTGTCCAAAAACTGGACAAGTCTTACAGGTTAGTTCAGGATCTGTGCCTTATCAACCAAATTGTCTTGCCTATCCATCCCGTGGTGCCAAACCCATATACTCGCCTATCCTCAATACCTCCCTCCACAACACATTCTGTTCTAGATAAACCTAGCTGACCCCATAAATCCTAAATCCTTTCCCCACTCCCCTTTCCATTCCTTAAAAAACAGCCCTAAAAGCTGCTCCCACACTAACTCTCCCTAACTCATCCCAGCCCTTTTCATTACACACAGCTGAAGTACAGGGCTGTGCAGTCAGAATTCTTACATAAGAGCCGGGACTGCGCCCTGTAGCCTTTCTGTCCAAACAACTTGACCTTACTGTTTTAGCCTAGCCCTCATGTCTGCGTGCGGTGGCTGCCACTGCTTTAATACTTTTAGAGGCCCTCAAAATCACAAACTATGCTCAACTCACTCTCTACAGTTCTCATAACTTCCAAAATCTATTTTCTTCCTCACACCTGATGCATACTTTCTGCTCCCCAGCTCCTTCAGCTGTATTCACTCTTTGTTGAGTCTCCCACAGTTACCATTGTTCCTGGCCCGGACTTCAATATGGCCTCCCACATTATTCCTGATACCACACCTGACCCACATGACTGTATCTCTCTGATCCACCTGACATTCACTCCATTTCTCCATATTTCCTTCTTTCCGTTCCTCACCCTGATCACACCTGGTTTATTGATGGCAGTTCCACCAGGCCTAATTGCCACACACCAGCAAAGGCAGGCTATGCTATAGTATCTTCCACATTTATCATTGAGGCTGCTGCTCTGCCCCCCTCCACTACCTCTCAGCAAGCCGAACTCATTGCCTTAACTCGAGCCCTCACTCTTGCAAAGGAATTATGCATCAATATTTATACTAACTCTAAATATGCCTTCCATATCCTGCACCACCATGCTGTTATATGGGCTGAAAGAGGTTTCCTCACTACACGAGAGTCCTCCATCATTAACGCCTCTTTAATAAAACTCAACGCCACTTTACTTCCAAAGGAAGCTGGAGTCACGTACTGCAAGGGCCACCAAAAGGCATCAGATCCCATCACTCAGGGCAATGCTTATGCTGATAAGATACCTAAAGAAGCAGCTAGCATTCCAACTTCTGTCCCTCATGGCCAGTTTTTCTCCTTCTCATCAGTCACTCCCACCTACTCTCCCACTGAAACTTCCACGTTTCAGTCTCTTCCCATACAAGGCAAATGGTTCTTGGACCAAGGAAAGTAAGTACCTCCTTCTAGCCTCACAGGCCCATTCTATTCTATCATCATTTCATAACCTCTTCTATGTAGGTTACAAGCCACTAGCCCACCTCTTAGAACCTCTCATTTCCTTTCCATCGTGGAAATCTATCCTTAAGAAGATCACTTCTCAGTGTTCCATATACTATTCTACTACTCCTCAGGTATTGTTCAGGCCCTCTCCCTTCCCTACACATCAAGCTTGGGGATTTGCCCCCCACCCAGGACTGGCAAATTGACTTTACTCACATGCCCTGAGTCAGGAAACTAAAATACCTCTTGGTCTGGGTAGATACTTTTACTGGATGGGTAGAGGCCTTTCCCATAGCGTCTGAAAAGGCGCTTCTGTCAGACGTAATTCTTCAGTTTGGCCTTCCCACCTCTATACTGTCCAATAATGGACTGGCTTTTACTAGTCAAATCACCCAAGCAGTTTCTCAGGCTCTTGGTATTCAGTGAAACCTTCATACCTCTTACCGTCTTCAATCTTCAGGAAAGGTAGAATGGACTAATGGTCTTTTAAAAACACACCTCACCAAGCTCAGCCTCCAACTTAAAAAAGAAAAAGGACTCTGTCAAGAATAGAGCCCAAAAACTCACCAACCAAACAAGTAATTACACTGAACCCCCTTGGACACTCTCTAATTGGATGTCCTGGGTCCTCCCAATTCTTAGTACTTTAATACCTGTTTTTCTCCTTCTCTTATTCAGACCTTGTGTCTTTTGTTTAGTTTCTCAATTCATACAAAACTGCATCCAGGCCATCACCAATAATTCTACATGACAAATGCTCCTTCTAACAATCCTACATATCACCCCTTACCCCAAAATCTTTCTTCAGTTGAATCTCTCCCACTGTAGGTTCCCACGCTGCCCCAATCCTGCTCAAAGCAGCCCTGAGAAACACCATCCATTATCTCTCCATACCACCCCCAAAATTTTTTGCCACTCCAACACTTCACAACTATTTTGTTTTGCTTTTCTTTAAATATAAGAAGACAGGAATGTCAGGCCTCAGAGCCCAAGCTAAGCCATCATATCCCCTGTGACCTGCACGTATACATACAGATGGCCTGAAGCAACTGAACATCCACAATAGAAGTGAAAATAGCCTTAACTGATGACATTCCACCATTGTGATTTGTTTCTGCCCCACCCTAACTGATCAACGTACTTTGTAATCTCCCCCATCCTTAAGGAAGTTATTTGTAATCTCCCCCACCCTTAAGAAGGTTGTTTGTAACTCTCCCCACCCTTGAGAATGTACTTTGTGAGATCCACCCCCTGCCCACAAAACATTGCTCCTAACTCCACCGCCTATCCCAAAACCTATAAGAACTAATGATAATCCTACCATCCTTTGCTGACTCTCTTTTCAGACTCAGCCCACCTGCACCCAGGTGAAATAAACAGCCTTCTTGCTCACACAAAGCCTGTTTGGTGGTTTCTTCACATGGAGGTGCGTGACACTATCGTTGTAGAAGAAAATTTAATGACATGGGAAAATGTTTATGGCATGTTGCCAAGTGAAAAAAAAAAAAAACTCCAAAATAGAATTAATTATATTTATGATCTCATTTTCATAGAAAAAAACCCATATATTTCTGTACACATAAATCAAAGTCTGTAAAGACCACAAATTACAGTCGTCTCTCAGTATATGCAGGGGGTTGCTTCCAGAACACCCGAGTATACCAAAATCCCTGAAAGCTCAAGTTCTGCATTTGGTCTTGTGGAACTGCACGTACAAAAATCTTCCCTCCTCTGTATATGCAGGTTTTGCACCCCAGGAACACTGTATTTTCTTTTTTTTTTTTCTCTGAGACAGTCTCGCTCTGTCACCCAGGCTGGAATGCAGTGGCCCGATCTCGGCTCACTGCAAGCTCTGCCCCCTGGGTTCACACCATTCTCCTGCCTCAGCCTCCCTAGCAGCTGGGACTAGAGGTGCCCGCCACCATGCCTGGCTAATTTTTTTTATTTTTGGTAGAGACGGGGTTTCACCGTGTTAGCCAGGATGGTCTTGATCTCCTGACCTCATGATCCACCCGCCTCAGCCTCCCAAAGTGCTGGGATTACAGGCGTGAGCCACCACGCCCGGCCAGAACACTGTATTTTCAATCTTCATTTGATTAGAAAAAATCCATATGGACCCTCACAGTTCAAACCCATGTTGTTCAAGGGTCAACTGTATTAACAGGTAGATTTATAGGTGGTCTTTTTGTTTGTGTTTGTAAGTTATTTACAATGAACATTTGTAATAAAGTGATTTGTTGTTCTTTTTAAGAAAGAATTGACAAGACATTGAGGAGGAATGGTCAAAGAGTAACTCTAAGCTTATAAACTTGACAGAAAGGGAGATGATGACGTAATGATAGAACAGAGTATAGGAAAGCAAGATCTGAATATTGGGGAAAAGATGATGAGTTTGGCTTTAGATGTATAAATTTTAAGGTGACTCAAGGACATCTAGCTGAAGATAGAAGCAAGAAGTCTGAGATGCAAATCTGAAGCTCAGAAGAGGCATCAAGTAGAGAAGGTGATATAATCATTTTTCAAAAAGGGATAATTTAAGCCATTAATGAGACTGTAGGAGTTACCAGAATGGAGATATGAAATCAGATAGGCTAAAAACTGTGGCCTGGGCTGGGCGGGGTGGCTCACAACTGTAATCCCAGAATTTTGGGTGGCTGAGGTGGGTGGATCGCTTGAGGTCAGTAGTTCAAGACCAGCCTGGCCAACATGGTGAAACCCCATCTCTACTAAAAATACAAAATTAGTCGAGTGTGGTAACGCAGGCCTGTAGTCCCAGCTACTCAGGAGGCTGAGGCAGGAGACTCGTTTGAACCCTGGAGGTGGAGGTTGCAGTGAGCCGAGATCACGCCACAGTACTCCAGCCTGGGCAACAGACTGAGACTCCATCTCAAAAAAAACAAAAAACAAAAATTAGTCGGGCTTGGTGGCATGCGCCTGTAATCCCAGTTACTCAGGAGGCTGAGGCAGGAGAATCACTTGTACCCGTGAGGCGGAGATTGCAGTGAGCTAAGATTGCGCCACTGCACTCCAGCCTGGCTGATAGAGCTAGACTCTGTCTCAAAAACAAACAAACAAACAAACAAACAAATCCCTGTGGCCTGAATTCATACAATCACTCATTCATTCCTTCAAAACTAAATGAGTGAATACATCAGACCTTCAAAAAAAATAGTTTAATAAGTGAGACAGATGTAAATAGCTGATTTCAATTTAGGAGTATTAATATCAAATTGAAGGCTGGGTGCACTGGCTCATGCCTATAATCCCAGCACTTTGAGAGGCGGAGGCAGATGGATCACTTGAGGTCGGGAGTTTGAGACCAGCCTGGCCAACACGGCAAAATGCAGTCTCTACTAAAAATACAAAAATTAGCTGGGTGTGGTGGTGCACGCCTATAGTCCCAGCTACTCGGGAGGCTAAGGCAGGAGAATCACTTGAACCTGGGAGGCAGAGGTTGCAGTGAGCTGAGATCTTGCCACTGCATTCCAGGCTGGACAGCAGAGGGAGACTCCATCTCAAAAAAAACAAAAACAAAACAAAACAAAAAACAAAGTCAAATTGAAGGCTGGGCATGGTGATTCATGCCTGTAATCTCAGGACTTTGGGAGGCCAAGGTGGGGGGATCACTTTAGCCCAGGAGTTTGAGACCAGTGTGGGTAACATAGGGAGACCCCTCTCTACTAAAAATAATATCAAATTGATATGAGAGGGAATCAGCAGCAAACGAAAGACAGAAAGAGAATACACAGAAATAGGATAACTTGGACAGTACAGAATCACAGACCAGTGAGGAAGAATGTTTTATTCTTTTTTTTTTTGAGACGGAGTATTGCTCTGTTGCCCAGGCTGGAGTGCAGTGGTGAGATCTCAGCTCAGTGCAACCTCTGCCTCCTGGGTTCAAGTGATTCTCATGACTCAGCCTCCCAAGTAGCTGGGACTACAGGCGCATGCCAATCAAGCCTGGCTAATTTTTGTATTTTTTTTTTTTTTTGAGACAGAGTCTCACTCTGTCGCCCAGGCTGGAGTGCAGTGGTGTGATCTCGGTTCACTGCAACCTCCACCTCCAGGGTTCAAGCAATTCTCCTGCCTCAGCCTCCCGAGTAGCTGGGACTACAGGCATCTGCCACCTCGCCTGGCTAATTTTTTGTATCTTTAGTAGAGATGGGGTTTCACCACGGCTGGTCTCGAACTCCTGACCTCAAGTGAGTCCCCCACCTTGGCCTCCCAAAGTGTTGGGATTACAGGCGTGAGCCACCGTGCTCGGCCTAATTTTTGTATTTTTAATAGATACGGTATTTCACCACGTTGGCCAGGTTGGTCTCAAACTTCCTGGCCTCAAGTGATCCACCCACCTTGGCCTCCCAAAGTATTGGGATTACAGGCGTGAGCCATCATGCCCTGTAAGGGAAGAATGTTTTGGAAAGAAAGATGTGATGAATAACAGGAAGATTTTTAGAACAGTTAAGAAGAATAAGGGTTAAGATTTTGTAAAGTAGGTTGATATTGTTGAATGATACCTTTCCTCTGTTCCACAATTGGTGCTTTGGGCCTATAACTGCAGACAATTAAGCTCTAAGAATCCTCAACTGTTACAGACAGCTTCTTCAAGACTAAGAGGCAACAAAACCAGCCCTGCCATCACCTGCCAGCACCTCAACACTCTTCCTAGTTCATAGAAAAACAGAGAAGTGGAGCATCAGAGTCCAGTCTTCTGGTTGTACATTTATGGCCAGAGGCTTCTTGTTCCCCTCCCAAGGACGCTGTGCTTTTCCTCTATTTCCAATGCCAAGTGGGACTGGAAGTGCAGGAGAGCAGGAAGGGAAGACTGGTTTTCTGATTGAATATATTATTGGGCTGGGAACTTGATCTGAGCAAAGGAAAAGGAACCGGAGATGGCAGATGGGGGTTGGTGGTGGGCTGTGGAGAAAACTCAACTCCCACTGTAGCAAGGATGAGTGTGTCCTGTTCTGGGGGACCTGAGAAAAATAGCTGGGATATGGGCCATCTTGGCAATACTCCTTATAGCGAGGTATCACCAGGCAAGAAGGTCCTAGCAGCAAGAAGCTGCGGATTGAATGCTGGGAGTATAAATGAAAGAGGCTCTGGAAGTGGTTAAGGCAGAGATATTCTTCCATATCATGGGACTGTGCAGTGGAGTGGACACACAGAAGTGGTCTAGAAAAATGCAAACATGCACCCCAAGAGAGACCCTGCACTTGGTTGCCATCTATTCAGAACTTCAGTTGACAGTTTGTCAGAGAAACAGTGGCAACCATCAGAAACAGAACTGCGGCCCTTCCCAGTTGGATAGATGCATGTCCAGGTCCACTCTGAACATTTGCAGGGCCCAGGGCATGAGTACAAATGGTGACCTACATACCATATGTCTAAATATTTGCACATTATTGATCAAACTAACAAACTTTTAAATAAAATAGGTTTAATAGGTTTATCCTTCTGCTTTGACAAATATATTTTCAAGGCCAGGCACAGTGGCTCACGCCTATAATCCCAGCATTTTGGAGGCTGAGGTGTATGGATCATTTGAGATCAAGACTTAGAGACCAGCCTGGCCAATAAGGTGAAACCCTCATCTCTACTAAAAATACAAAAATTAGCTGGGCATGGTGGCACATGGCTGTAATCCCAGCTACTCGGGAGGCTGAGGCAGGAGACTCACTTGAGCCCCAGAGGCGGAGGTTGCAGTGAGCTGAGATTTCACCACTGCACTCCTGCCAGGGCGACAGAGCAAGACTCTGCCTCGAAAACAAAAACAAAAAAGCACAAACAAACAAATATAGTTTCAAAACAATATGGAAGGCCAGATTTGAATTTAGAATTTTTGAAATCCTTGGAGTTTCTTTTCTTTTTCTTTTCTTTCTTTTTTTTTTTTTTTTTTTGAGATGGTGTCTCGCTCTGTTGCCCCAGGCTGGAGTGCAGTGGCGAGATCTCAGCTCACTGCAACCTCTGCCTCCCGGGTTCAAGTGATTCTGCTGCCTCAGCCTACTGAGTAGCTGGGACTACAGGTGCACACCACCATGCCTGGCTAATTTTTGTATTTTTAGTATTTTGTATTCTTAGTAGAGGTTCTCCATGTTGGCCAGGCTGGTTTCGAACTCCTGACTTGATGATCCACCAGCCTCGGCCTCCCAAAGTGCTGGGATTACAGGCGTGAGCCACCATGCCCAGCCCAATCCTTGGAGTTTCACACCAGAATGCAGCAGCACAGGTAGAATTGGTCCCCCAACCATGGCTGCTGGCCCACCTCCTTTCTCTTCCTACCGTTGGCTCTTTCTCATATGTTAAGGATCCTAACATGTACATCCCAACCCAAACATATAATCTCTATTACCAATGCTGTCCCTTGGCCACTTATTAGGCTCTGGGGCAAATTTCCTTGGCTCTGTGGACCCCTCTACCTGGCAGATGGGGAAGCATGGCCAGAGTTGCCTCTTCTCGTCTGGATCTGAGAGCACCACTGCCCTTGTCCTGTTTTCTCTTCTGTTTCACCAACACACCAGAGAAGCTAGATCTTGAAGAATGAGGGGGAAAGGAAGAGTTGAGATTTTTAAATATTTTAAAGTGTTTAGTTTGTGGCAGAAATTGCTAGTTGCCACCCAAAGTCTATTCTCTCTTTGTTTCTTAATAACAGAACTTCTAGCTGGGCGCGGTGGCTCATGCCTGTAATCCCAGCACTTTGGGAGGCTGAGGTGGGTGGATCACGAGGTCAGGAGTTCGAGACCAGCCTGGCCAACATGGCGAAATCCCGTTTCTACTAAAAACACAAAAATTAGCTGGGCGTCGTGGCGGAAATCTGTAATCCCAGCTACTCAGGAAGCTGAAGCAGAGAATTGCTTGAACCTGGGAGGCAGAGGTTGCAGTGAGCTGAGATCATGCCACTGCACTCCAGCCTGGGCGACAGAGCAAGACTCTGTCTCAAAAAAAAACAAAAGAAAACAACAACAACAACAACAAAACATGTGAATTTGTCATGTTCACAAACCCACTAAAAGACTACTTTTCTGATTCCCTTCCAACTGAGAATGGCAATGTGACTAAATTATGGCCAAAGAAATGTAAGAAAAGTGTTAGGTGGGCTGCTTAAAACTGGAGGCTAGTTAGAAGGTGCTGACTCAGCTGGGAGGTGGGCCCTTGTGTTCCCGTTTTGCCTTGCTGTTAGCTGAAATGTGAAATGCTGAAGCTTCAGGAGCCATCTTGGACTATTAGATAACCTTGAAGGTAGAAAGTATATATTTGGATGGTAGAGTATGAAGACAGAGCCTGGATCGCTGATGACAGTGGAACTGCCATACTAACTGTGCATGGCTTTCTTCCAGACTTTCTTTCTTACATAGAATTAGCCAATTTCTATTTTGCTTTAGCATTGTTATTTTAGGTTCTCTCTGATTTCGGCTAAATCCAATCCTGATTCAAAGTTTTAAATTAGACTACATTTTATTAACTAAAAATAACCAAAGTTATGGAAGCTGCCCAAGATATAACATAGGGACAAGAAAGGGCAATTTAATACAGCAATGTTCAAAATAGTCATTGGATAATTTTAAAAAGTCAAACATTAGGGGCCTTCTGTGGTTTATTTTTATTTTTTTAAACTGAGGCAGGGTTTTGCCATGTTGCCCAGGCTGGTCTCGAACTCCTGGGCTCAAGGGATCCACCCACCTTGACCTCCCAAAGTGCTGGGAGGTTGCGCCACCCACCGCCAAGCTCCACTATGCCCAGTTCCTCTGTAGTTTTGAAGAATATAGTTTCAGTAGAGTTGTGGGGAGAGAAATCTGATTTTAAGAGACTAAGAAATAGTTAATTAAAAATCATAATAAGGTTTAATTATTCCAAAAGATTGACAGATTAAAAAATGGGACAGATGTGGACTGAAAGATGGATTTGGGAGCATACAGCATAGCTGGGCAGACCTGGGGAAGATAGCAGTGAGGGGCAGAAGGCTGAAGAAGTAAGACCGGGAAAGTTTCTACGCTCAGTACTATACCACCAGATGCTGAAGAAGTAGGACTTGGGAAAACCATGGAGCAAATTCCTGGAGGAAACCAGAAACAGAGAGAAGAATGACAGGATGGGGAATTGTGGAATATTTTGATGTAGAAAAGAAGGAGATCTTTATTTTCTCCTTGGAGGTAAAGAAAGAGGTAAAGTCCTCTGCTAAGAATTGGAAGGCAGCGGGCACGGTGGCTCATGCCTGTAATCCCAACACTTTGGGAGGCCAAGGTGGGTAAATCACCTGGGGTCAGGAGCTCGAGATCAGCCTGGCCAACATGGTGAAACCCTGTCTCTACTAAAAATACAAAAGTTAGCTGGGCATGGTGGCACATGCCTGTAATCCCAGCTACTCTGGAGGCTGAGGCAGGAGAATTGCTTGAACCCGGGATGTGGAGGTTGGAGTAAGCCGAGATTGCGCCCCTGCACTCCAGCCTGGTGACAGAGCAAGACTTCGTCTAAAAAAAAAAAAACCAACAACGTGGGGATGTGGAAAAGGTTCAGGAAAGCCCCACAGCACAGTTAAGGACTATAACCTTCAAATGAGACTTTAATGGTAAAAGAAGTTACCGTTTGGGATGCCTATTGTCTGCTGGTTATTATGCTAAATTATTTACGCACATTACCTCACTGAAAATGAAACATCTTTCCAGTTTGCTGCCTACCTCTCCTTCTGATTCTCTTTTGTGGGATCCTTTCCCACTGCACTTTGTTTAAATATTGGTGGTCATCACAACTTCATTCTTAGCATTCTTCTCTTCTTACTCCTCCTGGGTAATTTCTATTACTCCCATAGTTTTTATTGCCATATGCTGCTGACTCCCAAGTCTATACCTTCAAACCAGATCCCTCACCCCTATACCCAGGATGCCAGATTCATTTATCCAACTGCCTGTTGGACATTTAATTTGGATGTCCCATAGCCACTTCAGACTGTACATGTCCAAAACCTATGTTCATAATTTCCCTCCAAACCTATTTTTCCTATTGAGTTCCCTCCCTTTGTGAATTTATAGAATAGTGTTAAGAGTAGGGATGCTGGAACCAGACTGCCTGGATTCAATTCTTGCCTTACATTAGCTGTGTGACCTTGAACAAATTATTAGACCTATGTGCCTCAGTTTCCTCACATGTGAAATGGGGATAATAATAATAGTACTTACTTCATAGTGTTGTTGAGCATATTAAATGAGTTAATATATTTAATTTTTTTTTAGACAGGATCTCACTCAGTTGCGCAGGCTGAAGCTCAGTGGCATGATCATGGCTCACTGCAGCCTTGACCTCTCAGGCTCAGGTGATCCTCCCACCTCAGCCTCCTAAGTTTGTGCCACCACACCCAGATAATTTTTTTTTTTTTGAGACCGAGTTTTGCTCTTGTTGCCCAGGCTTGAGTGCAACGGCACAATCTCGACTCACTGCAGCCTCTGCCTCCCAGGTTCAAGCGATTTTCCTGCCTCAGCCTCCCAAGTAGCTGGGATTACAGGTGCTCGCCACCACACCTGGCCAATTTTTGTATTTTTAGTAAAAATGGGGTTTCACCATGTTGGCCAGGCTGGTCTCGAACTTCTGACCTCAAGTGATCCACCCACCTCGGCCTCCCAAAGTGCTGGGATTACAGGTGTGAGCCACTATGCCCAGTCCTCAGCTAATTTTTTTTTTGTATTTTTGTAGAGACAGGGTTTCACCATGTTGCCCGGGCTGGTCTTGAACTCCTGGACTCAAGTGATCCACTCACCTCGGCCTCCCAAAGTACTGGCATTACAGGCATGAGCCACTGTGCCCAGCTTCAAGGTATTATTATTATCTGCATTTTATAGATAAGAAAACTAAGGCTCAGAGAACTTGAATAATTTTTCCCAAATCTACACAGTAAGTATTGAAACAAAGCTTTGTTCATGCTATTCCACTGCCCCACGCTACCTTGCAAAGCTCAGGAATAACAAGGGCTCAAAAAGTCTAGCTTGTTCAACTTCAGGTTAGAAATCATCATTCCAGCTGGGCATGGTGGCTCACACCTGTAATCCCAGCCCTTTGGGAGCCCAAGCTGGGCAGATTGGGAGCTTGGGAGCCCAAGATGGGCAGATTGGGAGCTTGGGAGCCCAAGCTGGGCTTGAGCCCAGGATTTCAAGACCAGGCTGGGCAACATGGCAAAACTCTGTGTCTACCAAAAATACAAAAATTAGTCATGGTGGCATGCACCTGTAGTCTCAGCTACTTGAGAGGCTGAGGTGGGGAGGGCCCATTGATCCTGGGAGATTGAGGCTGCAGTGAGACTGATTGTACCACTGCACTGTAGCCTGGGTGACAGAGCAAGACCCTGTCTCAAAAACAAACAAACAAACACCTCATTCCTAGCTTAGTCTGTCTTGGAATTGCAAAGATCATTTTTAAACCTTTATTGTCTAAGACTCTATAGTTAGATATCTTTGGGAATCCTGTTTTATCTAAGAGATGCACCCTTTTAAAAACACTCCTGCGATCTTTTTTTTTTTTTGAGACAGTGTCTCACTCTGTCACCCAGGCTGGAGTACAGTGGCACGATCTTGGCTCACTGCAACCTCCACCTCTCGGGTTCATGCCATTCTCCTGCCTCAGCCTCCCGTGTAGCTGGCACTACAGGCGCCTGCCACCACGCCCGGCTAATTTTTTTTTTTGTATTTTTAGTAGAGACGGGGTTTCACGTGTTAGCCAGGATGGTCTCGATCTCCTGATCTCGTGATCCGCCCGCCTTGGCCTCCCAAAGTGCTGGGATTATAGGCATGAGTGGTCTTTTTTAATGTCCTTAATCAGCTCCCTCTCTCCTTTTACATAGCAGCAATTTCAAACTTTCATCACTCACTTGATGGACTCTTCCTCACTACCTTCTCTAATAGTGAAATGTTAAAACAGTCAGATTTGGGGCTACTTCAGTCCTACCTGCTTAACTCAACCTCCTTGACCAGAGGACTATCTTAAACATGTAGTGCAGAGCCCAGGTGAGGAAGGTGGTGATCATGAAACTATGCAACCTGCAGGTAGTACCATATGCTATGTAGAACAGGTGGGAGTTGTGTATGAAAACTGTCCTAAGACAGAGAGGGATTCTTAGATAATGGAGAAATAGCCCCCAGGGGAAAATCGGCTGTATTCCAAAAATTCTATTTTAAATTGACTGTTTGGAATGCAGAACACATTTTCCCTTAGAAACAATGCCATGAATAATTGCAGTTATTTTTCTCAGGAAAGTCCACACAAGCTTGTTTAACTCATAATGTAACAGACATATCTGCTAAGACGTTTTAGATTTGCGTCAAGTAGATCCCTAAATCCTTACTAATCTGAATTATAAATTAGCCGTGTACATAGCTGCCACCCCAACTAGACTGTGAACTCTTTGAGGGCTAGAAACTGTTGAATTATTCATTTTTGTATTCTGAATGCCTGGCATATAACTGGCAATAAACGTTGGTTGCATAAATGAATGGACAAATTTAATAGGCATTTGAATAGTGTTGAAAGTGTCTTGGGGAATAAAAACAGTAACATTTAGTGGGTTCCTTAATGTGTTTGGCACTGTCTTAGGTAGATGACCAATAAAGCAAGCTGCTTTGTTAAGGCTGGAGTTAGAGATGAAGAAGATAAAAACAATTTTAATATTTGAGGTGTAAAATAAATGAGTGCTTGACTTGCTAAATACATGTTTTTGGATTAAACCAATGGAGAGATACATTGATTTGGAAAATGTTATGGAAAAAATATCAGCAGGAATGGCTTGGAGGGGGAAGGGAAGTGGTTCTTGGGAGCTCTAGGACTGAGGAGGGGAGAGCTATGACCACAGCTAAGAGCAGAGGATGGAAGAGGAAGTTTGGTAATGGTCAGAAAGGAATGATCAGGAAAGAACAGAAGTATCAGCCTGAATTACAGCCTAGTTTAATTTCATCTGGTTTACAGCTCCCTATAAAGAAGTACTACTCTGGCCAATTTCTGAAGATTTTTCATGAGTTTAGATTATGCTATTTTTACTTTCCCATAGATTGTGTTTAATTAGATTTATTGGTTTCCACAACGACAGTAGATTAAGCATTTGTGGCTTTTGTTTTTGAGACAGGGTCTCACTCTGTCACCCGGGTTGGAGTATAGTGGTGCCATCTCAGCTCACTGCAACCTCCTCCTCCCAGGCTCAAGCAATCCTCCCACCTCAGTCTCCTAGGTAGCTGGGACCATAGGTGCGCACCAGCACACCCAGCTAATTTTTTTGTATTTTTGGTGGAGACGGAGTTTTGCCATGTTGCCCAGATTGGTCTCGAACTCCTGAGCTCAGGCGATCCACCCACCTTGACGTCCCAAAGTGCTAGGATTACAGGCATAAGCCACGGCGCCTGGCCAGGCATTTGTTAAAATCTGGTAGGGATGTGTATAATGGTGAAAACGATGGGATGGAAATAATAAGCAATGGGGGAGAATGCAACTTGAGAAAGTGGGAGAGGGAACATCATCTCTACACAGAGTTTTTGGTGGAGGAAGAAAAAGGAGGGGACAGAGGAAGGAGGGTGAAAGAGGAAAGGAAAGGAAGACAAAAATTCGCTATTTTGTAAACAATCTAACCTGTCAGAAAGTCTCTCTGACCGCTTGCCTGATCTTTGTTCTTTGAAAACATAACTACAACTATTTCTGTATTTACTTCATTGTCTCCAAAGTGCTAGAGTGCATTCAATAAATACTTGATGATTGATATTCTGAGTGTTTCAAATCAATTCACACCTTTGGTTTTATTAAGGATCTTATAATTAACATTGATTTGATCAAGCTGAAACAAGAACTGGCTTCAGATTTGTAAGGCATTTTGTATCTCTTCCCAAGGAAAAAGCAAACAATTTTCCATGCCTATTAGGCACTACACACTATACTAGTGACTTTACTTATATTGTCACACTAATCATTATTTTAACAATTATTGAATTCCTATTATATGTCAGACCTTATGCTAAGCAATGAGGATAAGAGGCAAAGACGGAGAAAACTCTGACCTTCTAAGAGTTATAGAAACATAATGGGGAGGAAACAGGGCTAAACCAACAACTGCAGCATAGTGTGGTAGTGCAACAAAAGAGGTAAGCACGCTTTTTATCAACTTGGACCTGGCAGAATGGCTTCTGCAAAGAAGGGTGGCGAGAAGAAAAAAGGCCGTTCTGCCATCAACGAGGTAGTGACCTGAGCATACACCATCAACATTCACAACCACATCTATGGAGTGAGCTTCCAGAAGTGTGCCGCTAGGGCACTCAAAGAGATTCGGAAATGTGCCATGAAGGAGATGGGAACTCCAGATGTGCACATTGATACCAGGCTCAACAAAGCTGTCTGGGCCAAAGGAATAAGGAATGTTCCATACTGAATCTGTGTGCTGTTGTCCAGAAAACGTAATGAGGTTGAAGATTCACCAAATAATTTCTATGCTTTGGTTACCTATATACCTGTTACCACCTTCAAAAATCTATAGACTGTCAACGTGGATGAGAACTAATCGCTGATCGTCAAATACATCAAATAAAATTATAAAACTGCCTTCAAAAAAGAAAAGAAAGAGGTAAGCACTTGTCAATATTGGAGAATAGAAGAGGGAAACTTTAATTCAAAATGGGTATACAGACAATAAGAAAAACAAGTATTTTCCACAATCCCACTATCCAGAAAAAAATAATATTTTGGTGTATGTCTTTATAGTCATCTTTTTACCATGCATGGATATTTAGTTTTTCCAAAATGGTTCTGTTAATCAGGGTTTAAAAAAATTAATATATTATGAATATCTTCCCCTGTCAATAAATACATTTTTATATCATTTTAATTTTTTACATCATTCCTAATAGCTATATAATATTCTACTATGTAGATATATCCATAATATAGGTTGTTTTCAATCTGGAAATTTGGATCAGTTCTACTTTTTAAAATAGTATAAACAATTGCAATTATTATTATTAAAAATCTCTGGCCAGGCGCTGTGGCTCACGCCTGTAATCCCAGCACTTTGGGAGGCTGAGGTGGGCGGATGACGAGGTCAGGAGATTGAGACCATCCTGGCTAACACGGTGAAACACTGCCTCTACTAAAAATGCAAAAAATTAGCCGGGTGTGGTGGCAGGCGCTTGTAGTCCCAGCTACTTGAGAGGCTGAGGTAGGAGAATGGCGTGAACCCGGGAAGCAGAGGTTGCAGTGAGCCGAGATTGGGCCACTGCACTCCAGCCTGGGCAACAGAGCGAGACTCCGTCTCAAAAAAAGAAAAACAAAAAACAAACAAAAAAAACCATAAAAATCTCTTCATAATCCTAGATTATCCTATTGTCTTAGCTCTCTGGTTCCCAAAGAGTGCACCAACATGCCCCCAAGGTGCCACAGAGAACTCATAGAGAAGCCGCAGGATATTTCAACCTTGTGAGGAAAATATCTGACATTTGTTGGTTACTGTAAAAATTACAGTTTCAACATTAGATCACCTTACATTCCTTTCAATGAGGTTATATCTTTGCAAAGCTGGGTTTTTGCTGGTGCTGTGACAAAAATAAAGCATTGCACAAAAATCCATGGGATCTGGGAAATGAGGGTGGTGATGTCCAATCTGATTTTTTTTTTTTTTTTTGAGACGGAGTCTGGCTCTGTTGCCAGGCTGGAGTGCAGTGGCACGATCTCGGCTCTCTGCAACCTTTGCCTCCTGGGTTCAAGCGATTCTTCTGTCTCAGCCTCCCGAGCAGCTGGGAATACAGACACTTGCCACCACGCCCAGCTAATTTTTGTATTTTTAGTAGAGACAGCGTTTCACCATGTTGGCCAGGCTGATCTCGAACTCCTGACCTCAAGAAATCCTCCCACCTCGGCCTCCCAAAGTGCCGGAATTACAGGTTTGAGTCACCGTGCCTGGCCTACTTTTTCAAATAGCTACCATGTTAGAGCATAAATACTAATTAAGTTGTTTGGACCTAACTACTTAAAAAACTCTTTCAGGCCGGGCATGGTAGCTCACGGTTGTAATCCCAGCATTTTGGGAGGCTGAGGCGGGCAGATCACATGAAGTCAGGAGTTTGAGACCAGGCTGGCCAACACAGTCTCTACTAGAAACCCCGTCTCTACTAAAAATACAAAAATTAGCTGGGCGTGGTGGCGGGTGCCTCTAATCTGAGCAATCGGGAGGCTGAGGCAGGAGAATCGCTTGAACCCAAGAGGTGGAGGTTGCAGTGAGCCGAGATCGCACCACTGCACTCCAGCCTGGGTGACAGAACTAGCCTCCATCTCAAAAACAAACAAACAAACAAAAAACCCAAAAAGAAAACAAAACAAAACACAAACTATTTCATATTTCTTTTGGCCTAAGAGTGTGGTGAAAAATTACTGAGATGCTAAAGACACCATGAACCAAGAAAGTTTGGGAATCTCTAACTTAGGATCAATTAGAGACTTATGTGGAACTGCTAGTTTTGAGGCTCTGTAAACTTTACAAGCTTTTAATATTGCCTGTTGTCCTTCAGAAATATTCTATCAATTTATACACCCAGTAGCAGGTTAATTTTCTCTTACTTCATATGGTGACCCTTGAACTAAATGAGTCCAGAAGGGTTGACTTGAATGAGAAACCATGACTGAAAAATTTTGCTGAGTTCTCTAGTTGATACAAAAAGGAGTAAGATAGGACCTCTAAACTTAAAGGCAGAGCCTGTCTTACCTTCCCAGACTCTGGTACAGGGCTTTGCTAGAGCAGAGGCTTAGTAAACACATGTTGATGAAATGAAAAGAACTCCATTCACAAGAGTTTCCAAGGAAAGATTGAAAACAACGTAAGGTTATAGTGAAAGCATACACACTTTAGGTTACCAGATAAAATACAGAATGCTGTTAAATTTAAATTTCAGGCTGGGTGCGGTGGTTCACGCCTGTAATCCCAGAACTCTGGGAGGCTGAGGCAGGCAGACAGCTTGAGACCAGGAGTTCAGACCAGCCTGGGCAACATAACAAAACCGTCTCTACTAAAAATTCGTGGTGGTATGTGCCTGTAGTCCCAGCTACTTGGGAGGCTGAGCTACCTGAGCCCAGGAGGTAGAGGCTGCAGTGAGCCCAGATCTTGCCACTACACTCCCGCCTGGGTGACAGAGCAAGACCCTGTCTCCAAAAAAAAAAAAAAAAAAAAAAAAAAAAAGGAAGACATCATTATCTTAAATTGATAGTTTAAGAAATTTGTGGCTCATGCCTGTCATCCCAGCACTTTGGGAGGCTGAGGCTGGGGGCGGATAGCTTTAGCTTAGGCAACATGGCTAGACTCCCATCTCTACAAAAAAAAAAAAAAAAAAAAAAAATTACAGGCAACTTACAGAGTGGGAGAATATTTTTACAATCCATCCATCCAACAAAGCTCTAATATCCAGAGTCTACAGGGAACTCAAACAAATCTACGAGAAAAAAACAACCCAATTAAAAAGTGGTCAAAGGATACGAACAGACACTTCTCAAAAGAAGACATTCATGCAGCCAACAAACATATGAAGAAAAGCTCAACATCACTGATTAGAGAAATGCAAATCAAAACCATAATGAGATACTATCTCACACCAGTCAGAACACCATTATTAAAAAGTAAAGAAACAATAGATGCTGGCGAGGTTGCGGAGAAATAGGAGTGCTTTTACACTGTTGGTGGGAATGTAAATTAGTTAAACCATCATGGAAGACAGCGTGGCGATTCCTCAAAGATCTAGAACCAGAAATACCATTTGACCCAGCAATCTCATTACTGGGTATATACCCAAAGGAATATAAATCATTCTATTACAAAGATATATGCATGTGTATGTTCATTGCAGCTCTATTCACAATAGCAAGGACATGGAATCAACCCAAATGCCCATCAAATGCCCACAGACTGGACAAAGAAAATGTGGTACATATACACCAGGAAATACTAGGCAGCCATAAAAAGGAAAGAGGTCACGTCCTTTGCAGGGACATGGATGAAGCTAGAAGCCATTATCCTCAGCAAACTAACGCAGGTACAGAAAACCAAACACTGCATGTTCTCACTTATAAGTAGGAGCTGAACAATGAGAACACATGGACACAGGGAGGGGAACAACACACACTGGATGGAGCCTGTCAGGGATGGGGGGGTGGGGAAAGGGAGAGTATTAGGAAAAAATAGCTAATGTATGCTGGGCTTAAGACCTAGGTGATGGGTTGATAGGTGCAGCAAACCACCATGGCACACGTTTACCTACGTAACAAACCTGCAGATCCTGCACATTTACCCCAGAACTAAACATAAAAGAATAAAAAGAAAAAGAAATTTGAGTTATAGGCTGGGCACTGTGGCTCATGCCTGTAATCCCAGCACTTTGGGGGGCTGAGGCTGGAGTCAGATCCCTTTAGCTTAGGCCACATGGCTAGATTCCAGTCTCTACAAAAAATACAACAACAACAAAAAAATTAGCCCGGCGTGGTGGTGTGCACCTGTAGTTCCGGCTACTCAAGAGGCTGAAGTGGGAGGATTGCTTGAGCCCAGCAGGCTGAGGCTGCAGTAAGCACTGCACTCCAGCCTAGGTGAGACTATCTCAAAAAAAAAAAAAAAAAAAAAAAAGGGAATTTGAGTTGTATATGATTTTTCCTAAATAATTAAAGCACTTTTAATGTATTTTTTAAAAGAATCAAACTACGTTTATTTCAGAGGTTTTTTTATTTAGGAAAAATATACATATATAATTTACCACCTTTACCATTGTTTTCAACTTTTTATTTATTTATTTATTTATTTATTTATTTTTTGAGAGGTAGTCTGGCTGTGTAGCCCAGGCTGGAGTAGCTAGGATCACAGGCATGCGCCATCACACCTGGCTAATTTTTTTTTCTTTTTTTTGAGACGGAGTCTCACTCTGTCGCCCAGGCTGGAGTGCAGTGGGGCGATCTCGGCTCACTGCAAGCTCCGCCTCTCAGGTTCACGCCATTCTCCTGCCTCAGTCTCCCGAGTAGCTGGGACTACAGGCACCTGCCATCGTGCTGGGCTAATTTTTTGTATTTTTAGTAGAGGTGGGGTTTCACCGTGGTCTCGATCTCCTGACCTCGTGATCCGCCTGCCTCGGCCTCCCAAAGTGCTGGGATTACAGGCGTGAGCCACTGCACCTGGCCACACCTGGCTAATTTTTGTATTTTTATTAGAGACGGAGTTTCACTGTGTTGGCCAGGTTGGAGTGCAGTGTTGCAATCTCGGCTCGCTGCAACCTCTGCCTCCTGGGTTCAAGTGATTCTCCTGCCTCAGCCTCCCCAGTAGCTGGGACTAGGCATGCGCCACCATGCCTGGCTAATTTTTTGTATTACTATTAGAGATGGGGTTTCGCCATGTTGGCCAGGCTGGTTTTGAACTCCTGACCTCAAATGATTCCCCTGCCTCTGCCTCCCAAAGTGCTGGGATTCCCCCGCCTCTGCCTCCCAAAGTGTTGGGATTATAGGTGTGAACCACCGTGCCCAACCCCGGTAGGTTTGGACTTTCACCCTCCTGTCACCCTTCCCCAGAAAGTAGGCTCTAGTGTCTACTGTTCCCATCTTTATGTCCATGTGTACTCAATGTTTAGCTCCCACTTATAAATGAGAACATGCAGCATTTGGTTTTCTGTTCCTGTGTTAATTCAGATAATGGCCTCCAGTTGCATCCATATTGCTGCAAAGGACATAATTTTTTTTTTTGAGACGGAGTTTCCCTCTTGTTGCCCAGGCTGGAGTGCAATGGTGTGATCTTGGCTCACTGCAACCTCCACCTCTCGGGTTCAAGCAATTCTCCTCCCTCAGCCTCCCGAGTAGCTGGGATTACAGGCATGCACCACTGCGTCCAGCTAATTTTGTATTTTTATTTATTTTTATTATTTATCTATTATTATTATTATTTTTGAGATGGAGTTTAGCTCTTGTTGCCCAGGCTGGAGTACAATGGCATGATCTCGGCTCACTGCAGTCTCTGCCTCCCAGGTTCAAGCGATTCTTCTGCCTCAGCCTCCCGAGTAGCTGGGATTACAGGCATGCACCACCACGCCCTAATTTTGTATTTTTAGTAGAGACGGGGTTCCTCCATGTTGGTCAGGCTGGTCTCGAACTCCCGATCTCAGGTAATCCTCCTGCCTCGGCCTCCCAAAGTGCTGGGATTATAGGTGTGAGCCATGGCGCCCGGCCAATTTTGTATTTTTAGTAGAGATGGGGTTTCTCCGTGTTGGTCAGGCTGGTCTCGAACTCCCAACCTCAGGTGATCCACCCACCTCAGCCTCCCAAAGTGCTGGGATTACAGGTGCGAGCCATAGTGCCCAGCCAGGACATAATTTTTTTATGGCTGTGTAATATTCTGTGGTGTATATGTACCACATTTTCTTTATTTAGCCCATTGCCAGTGGGCATTTAGTTTGATTCCATTTCTTTGCTATGTAACTAGTGCTGCGATGAGCAGATGAGTGCATGTCTTTTTGGTAGAACGATTTATATTCCTTTGGGTATACACCCAGTAATGAGATTGCTGGGTCAAATGGTAGTTCTAAGTTCTTTGAGAATTCTCCAAACTGCTTTCCACAGTGGCTGAACTAATTTACAGTCCTACCAGCAGTGTGTAAACATTCCCTTGTCTCTGGAACGTCCCTAACATCTGTTATTTTTTGACTTAATAATTGCCATTCTGACTGTGTGGTGAGATGGTATATCACTGTGGTTTGGATTTGGATTTCTCTGATGATTAGTGATGTTGAGCATTTTTTTTCTTTTCTTTCTTTTTTTTTTTTGAGACGGATTCTTGCTCTGTCACCAGGCTGGAGTGCAGTGGCGCGATCTCGGCTCACTGAAACCTCCGCCTTTGGGGTTCAAGCGATTCTCCTGCTTCAGCCTCCTGAGTAGCTGAAGGCACGTGCTACCACGCCCGGCGATTTTTTTTTTTTTTTTTTTTTTTTGTATTTTTTAGTAGAGAAAGGGTTTCACCATGTTAGCCAGGATGGTCTGGATCTCCTGACCTTGTGATCTGCCCGCCTCAGCCTCCCAAAGTGATGGGATTACAAGCGTGAGCCATCACGCCTGGCAGAGCATTTTCTTCATACATTCTTTGGCTGCTTGTATGTCTCTCCTTTTTTTTTTTTTTGGCACTTGCTCTGTCGCCCACGGTAGAGTGCAGTGGCTTGATCTCGGTTCACTGCAACCTTTGCCTCCCAGGTTCAAGCAATTCTCTTGCCTCAGCCTCTGGAGTAGCTGGGATTACAGGCACCTGCCACCACTCCCGGCTAATTTTTTTGTATTTTTAGTAGAGATGGGGTTTCACCATGCTGATCAGGTTGGTCTCGCCCTCTTGACCCCAGGTGATCTGCCCACCTAGGCCTCCCAAAGTGTTGGGATTACAGGCATAAGCCACCGCACCTGGCCTATGTCTTCTTTTGAGAAGTGTCTGTTCATGTCCTTTGCCCATTTTTTAATGGGGTTGTTTTTTGGTGTTGATTTTTTTAAGTTCCTTATAGATTCTGAATGTTGGACCTTTATTGGATGCATAATTTGCAGACATTTTCTCCTATTCTGTAGGTTGTTTGTTTACCCTGTTGATAGTTTCTTTGCTGAAGCACTTCATTTTCTATAAACAATTCATTTGTTTCCCTTTTAGGCAAGGCTCAAGCAAGCCAATAAATATTAGAAGAGAATATACCTCAAGATTCTTTGCCTCTAAGTACCATAGTCTTATTACCAGTTGCAACCAATTTCAGAAGCTAAAAAAGAACTGGCTTAACACACGTTTTCTCTCTTTCTCACTCATGTCCATGCACATGAATGATCAACAGAATTAATCTTAATTTGGGGTGTACACATCTCAAGACATTTGTAAAAATCCAGTTATGAGAAAATTAGCAAGGTTAATGCCCTGCAAGTAATTACTTGCCTAGGGTGACTGCTAATTTATTCTGTCTTAACGGAAAACAGTGCTGATTATTTTACTCTCTGTGTTGCTCCTTTTGGGGAGAATAACCTGTGTGTTGTGGGAGAAGACCTTAGAGTCTGGAGTAAAAATAGAACCGTGTAACAGTTTTATTTGCAGGAGAGCTTAGAAAAGATCTCTTATGCAAAAAAAAAAAAAAAAAAAAAGGAGCTTTTAAAAATGAGTGGCTTTTAGAATATTTGTCATTTTCCACGTATAAGACAACCAAATACAGTTTGCACAGCTAATTAAAATTAGGAAGTTAGATTCTTACTGCTTAATATTTAAGTGTTGATAATATGGTAGGTCTTGTAAAAAAAACACCTGCCTTCAAATGGTACTAGAAATTATAAATCGAGATTGTATGGGTTCCCTTGATATCTTAACTATTTCTACTCATCTCAAGTGGCAGCTTGTAACTAACACGTACCACATTTACATGTGCCATATACGTGCCTGTGTACATATGTAACGTGCCACAAAAGATTTACACGCATAATTTTCACTTTGCAAACGTATAGAGTACCTACTGTGCATGAAAAATTATGCTGAAGAGCTTTGGTGTGTACAGAGATAAATGCTTCCTATGGCCTGTTACTATTTGTGCTACTCAAAAAAAGGTTTTGTATTTTGAGATGGGAGGGAAGTCATCTACTAAGTCAGGCTTTTGTTTATTTATATCCCAGTGCCCTTGATCTCCTGCAAAAACAAAAGGCAAAAGCTTGTTTTAAAAAACAAAACATTTGCAAGGATTTGGGTTTGTTCTAGAGCAAGATCATGCATTCTTCAAGACATCTGTTCACATAGAAGAGCTAGGTCTTTTAAAAAAAGCTAGGTCTTTCAAAAAAAAAAAAAGGAGTTCGTTTTGTTTTTAAAACAGGACTCTGTTCCGGTGAGAGCTCTGTGAAGTCCTGATCGGCGCCCATGAAGGTGAGGCCGCTCGAGTCCAAGGACCAGAGGCCGTGGGAACAGCGCGGGTCCGACGGGTAGGAGGGGGCAGTGGGTTCGAGCCTCCACGCTTACACACAGCCTGCCAGGGCCTTAGAGACCTCCGACTGCGAACCACCGCAGAGAGGTGCGGACCGCGGCCCGGACCTGGCAAAAGCCGTCCTCACGCCTGCTGGGCGCGCAGCCACGTTGACTACTGCAGCCTTCCCGGCTAGGCGAGAGCCTGCCAGCCGGCCGAGGCTGCGCCCTTTCCGCAGTCGGGATGAGCGGTTCCAGGAGAAAGGCCGCGAGGGCGGGGCTTGGGGCCTGGCGAGGCTATTTCCTCACACCGCGGTCAGTCAGGACGAGAGGCCGCGTTCACGCCAGTGCAGAGCGCCACATGGCGCTACCAAGTCGGGCCCCGGCGTTGGCGGGCACAGAAGCAATGTAATGCGGGAAGCCTGCAGCCCACACTGGGGAAGGATGTGCCAGCTAACGAACGTTTCACCACAGCCCACATGCCTGGGAGAGGGAATTTGAGAGCACGTGGGGGAGGGGCGGCGAGAGCTGTCGGCTCGCAGAGAGCATGCTCCGTTCTGAGAGCCGAAGTGGAGAGCCAGGCATGCGCAGTGAGCCCAGGGTGGGTTGGCAGCGGTGAGGGACTGGCGCGAGCGGGCTGATGTGTTTATCCGGTTTTCTGGGTGGGCGGTCAAAGCGCACGCGTAAGGGCGAAAGGCGGCGGAGCTAGGTAGCGGCTTGCGCATGCGTGGAGTGAGCCGGTGGCTCTGGGAGGCTGTGGAGGGGGTTGTTAGAGGAGAAGCAAGGGAAAAGGGAAGCGAAGGGAGAGGAAAGGGGGGAGGGGTGAGAGTGTGCTCTGCGCATGCGTGCGAGCGCTAGCGACGACGGCGGCGGGGGAGTCTCGGGGATGACAGTGGCTTTGCCCGTTGGGGTAACGGTCGTCGTCGCCGCCAGCAGAGGCCTGAGGCGTCACACAGCCCGCGGGATCCATTAAGGCCGCAGCAGCCCGGGCCCTACCGAGCTGGAGTGGCGCGTGGAGTCGGGGTGAGGGCGGCGAGGCACGGGGGAGGGGCCTGCGGTGGGGCCTTGCTGTGTGCGCTGGGCGGCGGCGGCGGCGGCGGGGCCTGGCGGTGTGAGCGCTTGCCTTCCGAGGCCGGGGAGCGCTGAGGGCGGCGGCGGCCGTCGTGCTCGGCGGAGGAGTCGTCTGTGTGTGCGGCGCCGAAAAGATGGCCGGGCAGTAAGGGGGCGGCGCTTGAGTCTGGTGACCCCGGAGTGTGCGACTGAGGAGCGAGGGGCGCCGCCGCGGCCCGGCCGGGCCTGCCCCCCGCCCCCTCCCGCCCGCCGGCGGCGGCCCGCGCACTTCCTCCCCTCCGGGTTGAGGACTCTCGCCCGCCTCGCCACCTCGGGGAACTGCGGGCTGCAACCCACGGGGCGGAGAGCCAGAGCGCAGTCTGGGCCCCGCGTCCGATATGGAGAGCGCGGCGGCGGCGTTCGCCAGCCGCAACAGCAGCCTTCGTCGCCGCCGCGGCGTCTTGCACTAGATCCGGGAAGCCTCCGCCCGACCGTCATCCTTGCCATCGCCGCCGCCTCCGCGCCCTGCATTGGGATGGAGTAAGAGGCCCTGCAGCCCGGGAGAAGCGTGCCGCGCCTCAGACGGGGCCGGGGCCTGCTCCCGCGCCTGCCAGCTCAACCTGAGGAGGCGCCTCCGTGTCCGGAGATGGAGCTCGAGTGCAGGCCGCCTGCCGAGCCGCGGGGCTAGACTGAGCGCCGAGTCCCGCCTCGAGCGCCCAAGCCGCCGCGTTCTGCGCCCTGTGGTCGCTCCGGACGAACTCGAACGCTGGTTTCTCTCTCTCTGTTATATTTTTGATCTGGAAGTCTCAGGGACGGAGGGGCGCCAAGGCCCCATGTGTGGGAGGATTGCTTCAGCTCCACAAACTTGCACGGATTTAGGTTACTTGTTTGGCCAGTGGTTCGGCTCTGATTTCTTCCGAATTGTTGCAAATTCGCCATCGTTCCCTGGCTGCTTACAAAGTTGGATCCGGAATTTCTTTTCAACCAGGAGCCATTGGTGTCGAAGTGTCTGCAATGAACCCCGTGAATGCTACTGCTCTCTACATTTCCGCGAGCCGCCTAGTGCTCAACTACGACCCCGGAGACCCCAAGGCGTTTACTGAGATTAACAGGCTCTTGCCTTACTTCCGACAGTCCCTTTCGTGCTGTGTTTGCGGTGAGACGCTTTTTATTGTTCCCTTTTCAATGCTTGTTTTTAAAAAGCCTTCTGGGCAGTGGTAACGTGAGCGGGTTGACGGCCTGGTGGTTGGTATTAAGCTTTTGTTATTTGTGCAGCGCGGTACGGTCATTAGTTTGAAACTTGCCGAGGGACTTTTGCCTGGTGTTTCAGAAAGGCAGAGAACCCTTTCAGACCGCTTTGTGCAGCGGCGTTAACGTTCAAAATGGTTTAATTCACCTCGGTTCATCTGGTGGTGGTGGTTTAAGTGGGGGTAAGATGCATGCACAATACTTTTTTTTCTTAAACCTTTGCCGCGGGAGCTGATTTCGTACTTACGGCGGTTAAATAAATGTGGTTAAACATGATGAAAACATGCACATGTGGGCACATGTGGCGTGTTTGCATTTCCCCAAACTGGTGTTACGTGGGAGTGGTGGGCTAAGCTGATGAACCCACAGCTGGAGAACCCGGCGCGGAACTTTGCCCCAGGTTCCTCCACAAATGCTTTGACGGTTTGACGGTTAACAGCGAGCCGGGGAAGGCTGGTGGTACTCGAAGTGCTTTTTAGGTGGTGGGATTTTTACTTACCACTTTTTCATTTTGTGGTTTAATATACTTTGGCTTTGTCGAAGGTTATTTTAGATGTTTTTGTTAAAAAAAAAATTAACTCGTCGTGGGTAGGATACTTTTATTTTCAAGATAGAAGAGAGATGTTAAATTTTCTAAGGAAAATATCTGAAAAGTGATAATTTGAGTGTTAACTGTGCGTGTGTAATAATTACTTGCTTTTCGAAAAACCTGGACTGAAACGTTAATACAAAGGAAAGGGCAACTGGCAAAGCAGTAATATGCAGGCTCCACTTAATATTCTACCCTAAATTTTGAAGTTTTGATGATCCACTTGTTTAGTCAGAACCTGGGAAATTAAGGCACGTTAAGATTTCCACTTTATTAAAAATTAGATAAAGGAAGAAGAGTAATTTGGGACAGTGTGGCTGAAGGGAGAAATAATATTCATTTGAGGTTTATCCAGCATTCTCTGTCTAGATCTTGAAGCAAGACACTGAATGGGTGCAGAAGAGGTGGCAGTGGTGTTTTTTGCAAGACAGGTACTTAAGGTCATAAACATTTAAGTAACTGAGTAAGTCATTAAGTGCTACTCTGACTGGTAACAGACACTTAACACCTCAGAGGAATAGTCGCCCAGGGCAAATCACCTAACTGCCCTGGGCCTCAGTTTCTTGATGTGTAAAATGATAATTTTCGGCTAGATTCAGTTTCCTTTCAGGTTAAGTTTTACAAATGTAAGTATATCAAGAATTTGCCTGGTTTCATGGTAACCTCTCACTCTACTCCCACTTTTATGGAGTGCTTTTTTTTTTAATGCCCTCACGTATTTTGATGGTTTGGGGACTGAGGAAATGGAGCTGCCATAACTTCCTTCTCCATATATATATTTTTTTCTTTTCCTTTGTGCCGGCCGTAGGGTGCTACTATGGTGAGGTAGGGGGAAGAGGAAGGGCCCACTCTGTCCTGCTGAAACAGCATTTGAGAGTGATGTCATTATCAGTTAACATTTGTAGAATCTGGTAGGTCCCCTGTTTACTAGGTGGGTGAGACTTAGCTCTCTTATTTAAGTGGGAAATGGTAGTTTTGAGTTGTGTAGACCACCACTATCCTAAAACTATTAAGAACCTCAGAGGTTTTAAGTTCCTATTAATAGCTTTCGGATAGTAGTGGTGGGCTAATTGAACATATTCCCAGGTTGTAACCTGGACTTTCAATAATGGCATTAAAGATAAAACTACATTTAAAAGTCCAACTGGAGCCTTTTTTATTTTTATTTTTTGTCAGTCTTGGCAACACAAGGAATTTTTCTGACAGGGCTTTCTTATTTCACATCATCCTAGGAAAAGATCGTGAGTTCTGCTTTTCCCTTATAATTGAGTAGCTGGCATGGTTTCAGTAATAGGGATGTAGGTTCAGGTTTTTTTCCTCCCATCTCTTTGGACGTAAGTGTGTGATTATAAAGAGAGAAAAAAAATCAGTTATTTGAATTCAGTCTAGCATTTACATATCTTTGTAGCAGGTATGTACTAGACTTTTTTCCTTAGCTGAAAAGCATTAGTGCATTCAAATTAATGTGTGGATGTGCAGTCTTATTTCATGAAGATAATACACATGTAAAAATGAAGTTTAATTCTGTTGTAATGCTTAATTAGGGAATTTGTTTCAACACGTCCTGTAGATTTGACCCGCTACTACCTTTTCATCCTTTTATCCAACTGTGGTTTGACATAATTTCTGTTTTAACTGGATTGATATTTTTGTCTTTTCAAACATGCTTTATATCTTCCTTTTTTTTTTTTTTAATCTTTGCTTTCTTAAGTTTCTTCTGCCTAATACACTACTTTTTTCTAAAGGCCTGACTCAACTCCCTGCCTCCTTGGTGAAGTCTTCCTTACTCACTGCAGCAAAAAGTTACCTCTGGCCAGGTGCCTGTAATCCCAGCACTTTGGGAGGCCAAGGTGGGTGGATCGCTTGAGGTCAGGAGTTGGAGACCAGCCTGGCCAGCATAGTGAAACCCCATCTCTACTAAAAATATAAAAATTAGCTGGGTGTGGTGGCAGGTGCCTGTAATCCCAGTTACTCAGGAGGCTGAGGCCGATCTCCAGACATTGCTTGAACCTGGGAGGCAGAGGTTGCAGTGAGCTGAGATTGCACCACTGCACTCCAGGCTGGGCAACAGAGTGAAACTCCGGCTCAAAAAAATAAAAAAGTTATGTTTGTTCTCTAAACCTTCTGTAAACCTTTGTTCCAGTCATAAGGTGTTTATAACTTCTTTCAGTGCAGATTTTATATCAATCTGATTCTCCTGATACATATAATAAACTTCTTAGGGAAGACACTGTTTTTTTCTTTTACAGTTTATTTTTTCTGCTTCACACTCTTTCCTGCCTAGTGACTTACGTGTAGGTGTTTATGACAGCCTCAGAGGAAGAGGTGAGGGAGGGAAAAAGCCCTTCAAACTTTGCAATTAGGTTGAAATTTGGCTTTTACTTACCGTGTAGGCACATTGCTTTAACTTTTTGCCAGTTTCCTTTATCTTTTTCAAGTTTGTTTCTCTAAATTTGTGTTATGTGTGGGCTTATTTTTAAGCGGTTTGAAAAAACTTTATTGAGACAGGATCTTGCTGTGTTGCTCAGGTTGGAGTGCAGTGGTGCAATCCTAGCTCACTGCAGCCTTAAACTCGTGGATTCATGCAATCCTTCCACCTTAGCCTCCTAATTAGCCAGAACTACAGGCATGCACCATCATGCCCAGCTAAAGTTTTTGTAGGGATAGGGTCTTGCCGTGTTGCCCAGGCAGGTCTTGAACTCCTAGGCTCAAGCTATCCTCGTGCCTTGGCCTCCCAAAGTGCAGGCATTATACAGATGTAAGCCACTGTGGCTCCTGGCCTGAAAAAACTTTTTTTTTTTTTTTTTTGAGACGGAGTCTTGCTCTGTCACCCAGGCTGGAGTGCAGTGGCGCAATCTCGGCTCACTGCAACCTCCACCTCCTGGGTTCAAGCGATTCTCCTGCCTCAGCTTCCTGAGTAGCTTGGGATTACAGACGCACGCCACCACGCCCAGCTAATTTTTGTATTTTTTGTAGAGATGGGGTTTCACCATGTTGGCCAGGTTGGTCTTGAACTCCTGACCTTGTGATCCACCCGCCTCGGCCTCCCAAAGTGCTGGGATTACAGGTGTGAGCCACCGTGCTCAGCCTGAAGAAAGTTTTTGAACCCATGAGAACAAGTCTACATATTCAGTGTCTGGCACGTATTAGGTACTTAATATTCCCACTTTTGCACAGTAGACAAAGGTGGGAGGAGGTGAGGGAAGAGACTAAACTATCAGGTCAATTATTGTCAAACCTAGATTATGCATTGGCAGTTACAGTTATTGTTCTTTGATATGTTAATTAGCTGATTATCACTGCTTGTTTTTCAATTGCTTTATATATTTAAACGTTCTGAAGCTTCTAGTAAATGGGATAGCCTTGCTGTAGAGAATTACTGTACTTTCTAGGCCACAGAATGTGACCAAGACAAAAATCATTATGGGTACTATTTTTAAAGTGTCGATTTTTCGCTCCTGTTCTAAATGTTGGACTTGCTTTATCGGAAAGTAGAATTGTTTTTTTCTTTTGATAACATGAGACTTGATAAATTCTGGCCTAAGGATTTTATGTTTTCATTAAACTTGTAACTGTTTAAATGATGTAACAAGTCTGATGTATACAGTCAAAAATCCTGTTAAGATTGGAGGGTCATGTTAAATGGAAAAATATTACTCTTGGAGATAACTTGGAAATTATCATGGTCAAACTCGGGAACATGAATATTTTCCTTTTTTTTTTTTTTTTTTTGGAGACAATCTTGTTTTGTCACCCAGGCTGGAGTGCAGTGGTGCAATCATAGTTCACTGCAGCCTCAAACTCCGGACCTCTGGCGTTAGCCTCTAGAGTAGCTAACACTACAGGTGTGCGCCACGACACGTGGTTGGCTAATTAAAAAATTTTTTTTGTAGAGATGTGGCCTTGCTGTGTTGTTTAGATTGGTCTTGAACTCATCTGGCCTGGGTCTCCTAAAATGCTGGGATTACGAGTGCGAGCCCCGGTACCTGTACTATTTCTTTATTGGTCACCTGTGATGTTCTAGCTGCTAGGATAGAAAGATGAATAAGATACATAGCACAGGCCCATATATATTGGTCAGTGTTACGGGGAAGACAAGTAAACCAACAATTGGCCAAGTACTGAGTAGAGGCACTTAAGCTATAACAAACCTCATGTGTCACGATAGAAAAGTTAGTAATTTTTTATTTTTGAGACAGGGTCTTGCTATGTTGCCCAGGCTGGAGTGCAGTGGCATGATCTCGGCTTACTGCAGCCTTTGTCTCCCGGGTCCAGGTGATCCTCCCACCTCAGCCTCCCAAGTAGCAGGAACTACAAAAGTGCACCCCCGCACCTGGTTAATATTTGTAGAAAACTTACCAATTAACATTTTGTACATGTAAAGTTTCAGAAATTAACCATAAAAGTGTGTTTATTTCTGTAGAGTTTGTTTTGGAATAGCTCTTTGGTCAGAAGTTAAACATTGGTGTTAAAACAGAGTCTATTTTAACAGTTTTTTCTTAGTTTACCTGTTTTCTGATCTGGGAAGAATTCCTTTTTTTTTTTTTTTTTTTTTGAGACGGCGTCTTGCTGTTGCCCAGGCTGGAGTGCAGTGGCGCCATCTTGGCTCACTGCAAGCTCTGCCTCCCGGGTACACGCCATTCTCCTGCCTCAGCCTCCCGAGTAGCTGGGATTGCAGGCGCCTGCCAACTCGCACGGCTGATTTTTTGTATTTTTAGTAGAGACGGGGTTTCACTGTTAGCCAGGATGGTCTCGATCTCCTGACCTCGTGATCCACCCACCTCTGCCTCCCAAAGTGCTGGGATTACTGGCGTGAGCCACCGCGCCCAGCCTCTGGGAAGAATTCTTTAGAACACATTTATCTAGTATGCAGGTAAGGAAGAACTCTGTTTACTTAGTAATTTTCTTGGTAGATACAATTCAGCTGTAGATAGCAGATCTATTTTCTTAGCTGTTTTTTTTTTTTTTTTTTTTGATTTTTCTCGAGACAGGGTCTTGTTCTGTTGCCCAGGCTGGAATGTGGTGGCATGATCACAGCTCACTGCAGCTCGACCTCTTGGGCTTAAGCTGTCCTCCCACCTCAGCCTTCCAATTAGCTGGGACTGTAGGTGTGCGGTACCATGCTCGCCTTATTTTTGTGTTTTTTTTTTTTTTTGGTAGAGACAGGGTTTCGCCATGTTACCCAGGCTTGTATGATCTCTTTTCCTAAGAAAAATCTATGAAAGTTTTAAAATATTTGCTCCTACTCGGGTATGTTTATGCAAGATGCCATTGCCTTAGGGAAAGGACTCCCTAAATGCATTGTTCCCAGTGCTGAGATGAAAAGAGGTTTGATTTGCAGCCCTTTATCTTATGATAAGTTGAAAAGGTAATAATAGTTTAAATGTTGGTTCAAGGCAGGCAGTATGGTACTGTAGAATTAGGCAGATGAGATTGTTTCAATCTGGTAAGATCTGGTAGGTGTGGGGCTTGAGCTGGGCCAAGAGAAATGGTGTAGTGGATACTTTTTTTTTTTTTTGAGACAGGGTCTTGCTCTGTCGCCCAGGCTGGAGTGCAGTGTCTCGATGTGGGCTTCAGCAAATCCTCCCACCTCAGCGTCCTGAGTAGCTGAGACTACAGGCATACGCCATCAATGCCCTGCTAATTTTCAAATATTTTGTAGAGATGGGGTTTTGCTGTATTGCCCAGGCTGGTCTTGAATTCCTGGCCTGAGGCAGTCATTCCACTTAGGCCTCCCAAAATGCTAGGATTATAGGCATGAGCCACTGAACCCAGCCTGTTAGTGGACTTTTTTTTTTTGGAGACGGAGTCTTGCTCTGTTGCCAGGCTGGACTGCAGTGGTGCCATCTTTGCTCACTGCAACCTCCGCCTCATGGGTTCAAGCGATTCTCCTGCCTCAGCCTCCCGAGTAACTGGGACTACAGGCATGCCCCACCATGCCTAGCTAATTACTGTATTTTTAGTAGACACGGGGTTTCACCATATTGGCCAGGATGGTCTCGATCTCTGTACCTCGTGAACCCCCCCAGCTTGGCCTCCCAAAGTGCTGGGATTACAGATGTGAGCCACCGCGCCTGGCCTAGTGGACATTTTTAAGTAAGACCTGAAGGAGAAAACCTTTGGCTTGTGTGAACAGCAGTAAATTGGGTTTATCTGGAATGAAGAGCCCTTGCCCTATAGTGGTTATTCAGGGGCCTTTTGTGTGGAGAGTTTTGATCCCAGGCTAAGGAATGTGACATTCACCCTGTAGACCTGTTTCTTTCTTTCTTTTTTTAAAAAATATGTTCTACAGGCCACCTGAATCAAAATCACCTAAAAGCTTATTAAAATCCAGATTGCTAATCATCACACCAGACTGATTGAATTAGAATCTCTGTGGACAGGCCCTTGTAATCTGCATTTTAACTGCCCGTCTTGATTGGGATGAGAGGATTTGCAAATCAATGTTATAAGCATTTGAAAAACAATGTTTAAGTAGGATAGTGGTACAATTGAAATTGTTTTAGAAAATATTAATTTGGGGGTCAAAAAAATTTTTTTTTTTTTGAGACGGAGTCTTGCTCTGTTGCCCAGGCTGGAGTGCAATGGTGCGATCTTGGCTCACTGCAACCTCCATCTCCTGGTTCAAGCTATTCTCCTGCCTTAGCCTCCCGAGTAGCTGGGACTCTACCGGCATCCGCCACACCCAGCTAATTTTTTTTTTTTTTTTTGTATTTTTAGTAGAGACAGGGTTTCACCATGTTGGCTAGGCTGGTCTTGAACTCCTGACCTCAGGTCATCCTCCCACCTCGACCTCCCAAAGTGCTACGATTACAGGTGTGAGCCACTGTGCCTGGCCAAATATGGTTTGTTTGGAGTCTCTAATAAGAGGATTCTTTAATGAGGCTTGAATAGAGTGGTGGGAGTGAAAAGAAACAGAACAACATAAAATGAAAAGGGAACATTTGATCGTTCTTACGGTTATCATAACATTTTAATTTGAAATGTGTTATCTTTGTTGTAGTTGGGTTTATCTCATTATGAATTGATTGAGGGGTTTTCTAGTCTTAAATTGGTGAGTATGTCTAGCACAGTGCTTTCACATAACATATACTTGATAAAATGTACAGCTAATCCTCCATATCTGTGGGTTCTGCATTCGTGGATTCAACCAACCTTGGATCTAAAATATTTGGGAAAAAATTGCAACTGTGCTGAACATGTATGGACATTTTTTTGGTCATGATTCCTTAAGCATTACAGTATAACAACTACTTACATAGTATTTATATTGTTTAGGTATTATAAGTAATCTGCAGATGATTTAAAGCGGCAGTTCCCTACCTTTTTGGCGCTAGGGACTGGTTTCATGGAAGACTATTTTTCCACAGGGTTGGGGGATGGTTTCAGGATGATTCAAGCACATTACATTTATTGTGCACTTTATTTCTATTATTACATTGTAATATGTAATGAAATAATTACACAATTCACTATAATGTAGGATTAGTGGGAGCTCTGAGCATGTTTCCCACAAGGGTTCCATCTGGGGATGATGGGAGACAGTGACAGATCATCAAGCATTATTCTCGTAATGAGTGTACAGCCTAGATGCCTTGCATGCACAATTCACAATAGTGTTTGTGCTCCTATGAGAATCTAATGCCACTGCAGATCTGACAGGCAGAGCTCAGGTGGTAATGCGAGCAGTGGGGAGTGGCTGTGAAGCTTTGCTTGCTGGGCCCAGTTCACTTCCTGCTCACTTCCTTCTGTGCAGCCTGGTTCCTAACAGGCTAAGGACCGGTGCCTGTCCATGGCCTGGAGGCTTAGGGACCCCTGATGAGAAGAATAGAGGAGGATATGCTTAGGTTATGTGCAAATACTATGTCATGTTATATCAAGGACTTGAGTATCTGCAGATTTTGGTATTCAAGCGAGATGCTGGAACCAATTACCCACGGATATCTAGGGACAATTATACAATGGTGTTGAAGAACTGACAAAACTTGGCAGTTTGACACAGATACATGGGAAGAATTGAAGGAGTCAAAAGGTCACTTAGTTCATATCAGAAATGAAGTAAGGAAAGATGTTGATTTTTGGGGAACCTGAAGAGTTGAGGTAGTCTAGGTTTGAAGTAACGTAAGGATAGCCTAGTTAAAGAATTCTTCAGGGATTTTAGCAATATAGTCGTGGTAATTGAGCTAAATATTCTGCAAAATAGCCATGCTGTTGTTTTGACAACCTCTTTTAGAAAAACTTTTTTTTTTTTTTTTGCTTCCATTTTGCCCAAGTTACCTTCTCTGTATGTAATTGTCTCCATTGATTTTAGTTTCGTGCTTCTGAAATAATTCAGAAAGCCTTTGATAAAATTTTGCCCTTCAGCGTTGGAAGACAGCTTTGTCATTCCTGAGAAGTTGGGTCCTGGCTGGGCGTGGTGGCTCAGGTGTGTAATCCCAGCTCTTTGGGAGGCCGAGGCAGGTGGATCATCTGAGGTCAGGAGTTTGAGACCAGCCTGGCCAACATGGCGAAACCCTGTCTCTACTAAAAATACAAAAATTAACTGGGCGTGGTGGTGCGCACAGGAGAATTGCTTGAACCCAGGAGGCGAAGGTTGCATTGAGCCGAGATTGCACCACTGCACTCCAGCCTGGGCGACAGTGAGACTCTGTCCCTTCCCCCACCCCTGCAAAACAAAACAAACAAAAAAGAATTGTGTCCCAAGTTATTCTGGTAGCATCCTTGTTGTAGTTTCCTCTAAAAGTGTGATTTTTGTGTCTATATCTGTAGTATTTTAGATATGGTTAGATGAAGTTATCTTCTATGATGACTTGAATAAATTAATTTTTCTGTTTCATTTGTAAGATGAGATTGGATTAGAGCATAAATTTTGTTGTGAATTTGATTTCCAGACTTTTTTTTGTTTTTTTAGCTTTGTTAAAAATTTACTGAATTGGGCTGAGTGCAGTGGCTCACGCCTGTAATCCCAGCACTTCGGGAGGCTAGGGCTGGCGGATCCTTTGAGGTCAGGAGTTTGAGATCAGCCTGGCCAACATGGTGAAACCTTGTCTCTATTAAAAATACAAAAAATTAGCCAGGTGTGGTGGCGCATGCTTGTAGTCACAGCTACTTGGGAGGCTGAGGCAGGAGAATTGCCTGAACCTGGGAGGCGGAGGTTGCAGTGAACTGAGATCCTGCCACTGCACTCCAGCCTGGGCTACAGAGCAAGACTCAGTCTCAAAAAAAAAAATGAGTTGGTGGTTACTGTTTCCAAACCTAGACCTCACATAAAAATCCAAATTTTTAGGCACTTCCTGGAAAAGTATGAGGTTTTGCAACAGTGGAAGCACTGAATTGGAAGCATTCCATTATGACATAGCATCATTGGCTAGATTTGAGAGATTGGCTTTTTTCTTTGGTGGCAGGAGTATGTCCTCTTCAGTTTGTCCTTGGTCACACCTAACGTTTGTCCCTTTTTTTTTTTTTTTTTTTTTTAACCTTTATCTGCTTGCTCCTGTAAGAATTTGGGTTTGTAATTCTCAGGAATGAAGGATTTATCCAGGCCCCTTCTTGTACGCTGGAGGTTGTTCAGAACCATGGAATTCTTTTTGTTTGTGTGTCTGTTTTTTTGAGATGGAGTCTCGCTCCGTTGTCCAGGCTGGAGTGCAATGGTGCGATCTCGGCTCACTGCAACCTCCACCTCCTGGGTTCAAGGGATTCTCCCACTTCAGCCTTTGGAGTAGCTGGGATTATAGGCTCCTGCCATCATGTCCAGCTCATTTTTTTTTGTGTTTTTATAGAGACGGGTTTCACCATGTTGGCCAGGCTGGTCTTGAACTCCTGACCTCGGGTGATCTGCCTGCCTTGGCCTCCGAAAGTGCTGGGATTACAGACATGAGCTACTGTGCCCGGCCCAGAACCATAGAATTCTTTTTTTTGGACGGAGTCTCACTCTGTCGTTCAGGTTAAAGTGCAGTGGCACCATCTCGGCTCACTGCACCCTCTGCCTCCCGGGTTCGAGCGATTCTCCTGCCTCAGCCTCCCGAGTAACTGGGACTACAGGCGCCCACCATCACGCGTGGCTAATTTTTTGTATTTTTAGTAGAGACGGGGTTTCACCGTGTTAGCCAGGATGGTCTCGATCTCCTGACCTCGTGATCTGCCCGCCTTTGCCTCCCAAAGTGCTGCGATTACAGGCATGAGCCACCGTGCCTGGCCAGAACCATAGAATTCTAATGATGTTGTGATCTTCAGTTATTTTGTGAAATCTTATTACCTGGATAAGAGTCAGGATTGCTTTATCTTGTTTGGCAGTTAGAGAACAGTTGTTGATTCACAATATTTCTGGTCAGTTAAAACATTTTCACAGGTTAGTCGATAGTATTGTTCATTATTTTCTGTGTTCTTACAGACTTTTGTAGTTTTGTCAGTTATTGAGTTGAAATCTCAACTATATGTGTTTTCAGTTTCTCTTCAGAGTTTTATCATAAGTTTTTGCTTCATGTATTTTGAAGCTCTGTTAAAATAACGACCATTTTAATAACTTTGATTTTTCTAGCCTGGGCAACATGGCAAAACCCTGCCTCTACAAAAAATACAAAAATTAGCTGGACATGGTTGATGCGTGCTTGTAGTCACAGACACTTGGGAGGCTGAGGTGGGAGGATTGCTTGAGCCCGGGAGGCAGAGGTTGCAGTGATCTGAGGTCGTGCCACTGCACTCCAGCCTGGGTGGCAGAGTGAGACCTTGTCTCAAAAAAAAACACAAAAAAACAAACAAAACTTTCATTTTAAAAATTTTTCGTAGAGGTGGGGTCTCCCTGTGTTTCCCAGACTGGTCTTGAACTCTTGGCCTCAAGTAATCCTCCTACCTTGGCCTCCCAAAGTGCTGGGGTTACAGGAGTGAGCCACCACATTTGGCTTAATATAAATTTCATTTTTAATGTTGTTTACTAATTCTATCATCTTTCATTTTCTGGGTTTGTTGCTCACACTGGTTTTTCTTCTCATCATGGGTTATATTTTCCTGCTTCTTTTTTGGCCTGGTTAATTTTCCAGCTATTGTGAGTTTTACCTTGTAAAATTTTACTTTGTTGCTGAATATTTTTGTACTATAAATATTCTTGAGCTTCATTCTGGGATGAGGCTAAGTTACTTGGAGACTTTTTGATTCTTTCAAGGCTTGATTTTAAGCTTTTGTTCAGCAGAGTCGCAGCAGCTTTTAGAGACTAGTTTTTCCATGCTGCAGAGGGCAGGAACCTTCTGACTACTCATCTGATGCCTTGTGAGATTCTCACTTTGGGTAGTGGAAGGAGGAATTACTCTGCTACTTTGAGTTATGGGGATTGTTTCCACTGCTTCTTTCTGGGGCTTCTCTGGTAGTTTACACGCATGTGCTAATTAATCAGTATTGAGCTGAAGACTTGAGAGGGACCTGGTACACCACTCTGGACTTCTTTCTCTCTCTTTTTTTTTTTTTTTTTTTTTTGAGACGGGGTCTCGCTCTGTCGCCCAGGCTGGAGTGCAGTGGCATGCTGGACCTCTTTCTCTGTGCAGCTCTCTCATCTCTGTGCTTCGCTCTGAGAAGTCCAGCTGCCTTGGCTTCCAGCTCTGTCTTCTCAACTCAGGGGAGCTTTTTTTCTTTTTCTGCACCCCCCCCCCCACCCCCCACCCAATCCAGGCTTTGGATTCTCCCTCCCTGTGCTTTTTGGCCTGAAAAGTATTCTCAGGCAATAAGCTGGGATGGTTGTAGGGTTTATATTTGTTCCCCCTTTCAGGGATCACTGTCCTGTGCTGGCTGTTGGTCAATATTTGAAAACCTATTGTTCTATTCTGTTTTTTAGTTATTTCAGTTAGGAGAGTAAATCTGATTATTCCATTTTTGTCTGGAAGCAGAATAAGATGACGTTTAAACCTACATTTTATACAAAGCCACTAGCCATATGTGACAATTTAAATTTTGTCTAATTAAAAGTAAATACAATTTAAAATCCAGTTCTTCTGTTAATCCTTAACATTGTAAATGCTCAGTAGCCACATGTGAGTGTAATGGCTTCCTTATTGGACATTGCAGATATAAAACATTTCCATTGTTGCATAAAGTTCTATTGGACAGTGTTATAACATTTAAAGAACTTAGATTTGTTCTTGAAAACTGTGTGAGAAATTTGCCTTCAGTGTTTTCATCTTGTTTTTTAAGTTTTGATTTAAAAAAAAAAATTTAAATTAAAAAATTTTTTCTTCAGACCACATAAGTTTTGATTTTATTCTTATTTATTTATTTATTTTTTGAGACAGAGTCTCACTCTGTTGCCGAGGCTGGAGTGCAGTGGCACTGTGTTGGCTCACTGCAACCGTTTCCTGGGTTCCAGCAATTCTCCTGCCTCAGCCTCCCAAGTAGCTGGGATTACAGGCGTCCACCACCACGCCCGGCTAGTTTTTATATTTTTAGTAGATACGGGATTTCACCATGTTGGCCAGGCTGGTCTTCAACTCCTGACCTCAGGTGATCCACCTGCCTCAGCCTCCCAAAGTGCTCAGATTACAGGTGTGAGCCACCGCGCCCGGCCAAGTTTTGATTTTAAAACATTGAGCTGGATGGGGTTGTGAACAAATTTTTGGAGCTTACCATTTACAGACCTCTAGAACAATTTCTTCACCTTAGTAATCGGGCCCAAGAAGGTGTTCCATGGTGGTAGTGAAAGGGCTTCTGTTACTTTAGAAGAAGAGAAAACATTTTAACTGTTTATCTTTCTTTAAAATGTGAAGAGATGTCAAATGAGCATGAGACAAATAATGGTGCCGTAACCAGTTAATAATTCAGCTTAATCCTTCCGTCATGAAGGTTTCATATTGTTTTAATCTTAGTCATGTATTTTATTAACTCTTACTCATATTGTTTCAGTACTTCAATAGATCAACGGTTAGAAACAAGAACCATTAAGAAAATTAAGTCGATAATGAAATACTAGATGATGAGCATAAAAATGTAAATGATTCTAAATATTTGGTTCATGATTTTTGTTACTTTTTTCTTTTTTTTTGAGATGGAGTTTCACTCTGTCGCCAGGCTGGAGTGCAGTGGCGCAATCTCAGCTCACTGCAGCCTCCACCTCCTGTGTTCAAGTGATTCTTCTGCTTCAGCCTCTTAAGTAGCTGGGATTACAGGCGCCACCACGCCTGACTAATTTTTTTTTTTTTTATTTAATAGAGATGGGATTTCACTGCGTTGGTCAGGCTGGTGTTGAACTTCTGACCTCAGATGATCCACCCTCATCTGCCCCACCGCCCCGCAAAGTGCTGGGATTACAGGCTTGAGTCACCGCGCCCGGCCAACTCCTTTTTCCTTTCCTTCCTTCCCTTCCTTCCTTCCTTCCCTCCCTCCCTCCCTCCTCCGTCCTCCCTCCTCCCTCCTTCCTTTCCTCCTTTTCTTTTTTCTTTTCTTTTTTTTCTGAGACGGAGTCTTGCTCTGTCGCCCAGGCTGGAGTGCAGTGGTGCGATCTTGGCTCACTACAATCTCTGCCTCCCGGGTTCCAGCAGTTCTCCTGCCTCAGCCTCCCAAGTAGCTGGGATTACAGGCACCAGCCTCCGTGCCCGGCTAATTTTTGTATTTTTAGTAGAGACGGGATTTCACTATTTTGGCCAGGCTGGTCTTGAACTCCTGATCTCGTGATCTGCCTGCCTCGGCCTCCCAAAGTGGCTTTTGTTCTTTATAAGTTGTCTGTGTTAACACCCTATATCTTAACAGGTCCTTGGTAATATTTCAAAAAGTAACGTTAAAAAGAGAAAATACAGTGCTACCCAGTATTGCTTTTTATTTTTGGAGACCAGAGACTATTCATATTTGGAATGTGTTATTTGAAGTGTTTGTAGATGCCGTTTTGAAGTCACTTTTAGCTTATCACTTAGTAACAAAATACAAAAATTGTTAAAAATTTTAGTAGGAAACATAAGAAGTCCAAATATCAGGGTACATAGGCAGTTTTGCCCCTGTGTAATGTATTCCATTTTAGCCTACATTTTTAACATTCATGAGTTTACAGACAGGGCATGCCATTTTATTTTTATTTATTTATTTATTTTTTGAGACGGAGTCTCGCTCTGTTGCCCAGGCTGGAGTGCAGTGGAGGGATCTCAGCTCACTGCAACCTCTGCCTCCTGGGTTCAAGTGTTCTCTTGCCTCAGCCTCTTGAGTAGCTGGGACTACAGGCCCCCGCCACCACACCTGGCTAGTTTTTGTATTTTTAGTAGAGGTGGGGTTTCACTATATTGGCCAGGTTGATCTCAAACTCTTGACCTCAGGTGATCCACCCGCCTTGGCCTCCCAAAGTGCTGTGATTACAGGCGTGAGCACCATGCCCAGCCCAAGATAGGCCGTTTTAAATAGATATGTCAACAAATGCATTTTAAAACTTAATTTAGATAAAAAAATTGTCTTTGTATGCTGTGTTAAGGTGATCTTTATAGTATAATCTTGCCTAATATGCTGATTAAAAGTAGTTTTTTTCCCTTAAAATCATTTAATCACATCTACTACTTAAATGATGAAATGTCCCCAAGAGTTCTTATTACTGTGGAAGATGACTTCAAGGGAAGAAAAAGTTAAAAGTATTTTTAGTGATTCCTAATCCTGGTTGTTCATCAGAATTTGGGAAGCTTTTAAAAAATACACATTCCTCGCTGGGCAGGATGGCTCATGCTGTAATCCCAGCACTTGAGATGCCAAGGCAGGTGGATTGCTTGAGCCCAGGAGTTCAAGACCAGTTTGGGCAGTATAGTGAGACCCTGTCTCTACCAAAAAAATAAGACATTAAGGATGGTGGTGCCTGCCTGTAATCCCAGCTACTTGGGAGCTTGAGGTGCAGGGATTGCTTGAACCCAGGAGGTTGAGGCTGGTTTGAACCATGATGGTGCTGCTGCACTCCAGCCTGGGCGATAGAGGGAGACTCTGTCTTTAAAAAAGAAAAAAGTGAACAAAGTGAACACCTGTGACCAAATTTGAACACATGGTTTATGACCATTACACCAAGACTGGTATAGGTAATTGGGAGGCTGAGGTGGGAGGATTGCTTGAGCCTTGGAGGTCAAGGCTGTGGTGAATTCTGATTGTGCCACTGCATTCCAGCCTGGGTGACGGAGTGAGACCTTGTCTCTTAAAAAAAAAAAAAAAAAAAGAAAACCAACAAAATAACTACATTCCTGGGCAGCATCCTCAGATCTGGAGTAGGCCATGTAAGTGATACTGATAATAACCCTTTGATGGTAGTAGTGCTGTCTTGGAATACTCCATGTGTGAGGTTAAAAAAAAGTGTGTGCTGGCGGGGTGCAGTGACTCATGCCTGTAGTCCCAGCACTTTGGGAGGCCCAGGTGGGTGGATCACCTGAGGTCAGGAGTTCGAGACTAGCCTGGCCAACATGGTGAAACCCTGTCTCTACTAAAAATAAAAAAGTTAGCTGGGTGCCATGGTGGGCGCCTGTAATTTCCCAGCTACTTGGGAGGCTGAGGCAGGAGAATTGCTTGAACCTTGTGAGGCGAGGTTGCAGTGAGCTGAGATTGCAGCATTGCATTCCAGCCTGGGCGACAGAGTGAGACCCTGACTCCAAAAAAAAAAAAAAAAAAAAAAAAAAGGTGCCAGTAAATTTAAGCAATGCTGTCTTAAGTTTTTTGACAGCTATAGAATATTCAGTTTTAAGATGCTAATGTATTTTGGGATTGGATCTTGATTTATGTTGGTTTATTGATTAATGTTTGTTCAGGTATGAATCAACTTAATGTTGCCTAATTAGTCTACATTATCTTATAGGTAATAATTTTGTGAGTGGCCGTCATTGCTTTGCCAAAATAGGAAAATAATGGAATATTATAAAAGTGCTCTGTAACCACAAACATTCTATAAAAGCCTCCTCTACTTAGTTATTAAGATAAACGATGTCTGGCGTTCTCTTTTAGTTCTTACCAGAATATGAAATGAAGCATGGCTTGAGTATATGAGTATGTTGTGGGTCTGAGTGGTTATACATATACATCATCCATTTAATAACCTATGATGAGTCTTTGTTTAATGGTAGTTGACTAGTGAAACTTATTCGTCAAAAGTGCTTGTATAAAGTACTGACTTACCCAAAGATGATTCAATACAAAATTAAAAAAACTCTGAAGTTTAACTATTCAGGTTTTCAGTGAACAGCTTGGCTTGAGTAACATTTATATTTTTAAAATTACAGTGTTTAACTTCTTTTTCTTCACCTCCACTCCCCTGTAAAATTGGCATACGTGTTTAGCTATCACTGGTCTCTCAAATATAGTGGTATTTAGTTATTTAAAGTGCTATAGTGAACTTTAAAGTAATTACTCAGTCAAGTGGTCAAAATATTCCACTTCGTAGCATCATTTTTTTTTTTTTTTTGAGACAGAGTCTCGCTCTGTCGCCCAGGCTGGAGTGCAGTGTCGTGATCTTGGCTCATTGCAAGCTCTGCCTCCTGGGTTCATGCCATTCTCCTGCCTCAGCCTCCTGAGTAGCTGGGACTACAGGTGCCCGCCACCATGCCCGGCTAATTTTGTTTTTTGTATTTTTAGTAGAGACGGGGTTTCACCTTGTTAGCCAGGATGGTCTCGATCTCGTGACCTCATGATCCGCCCACCTCAGCCTCCCAGGGTGCTGGGATTACAGGCGTGAACCACCGTGCCCGGCCTGTAGCATTATTTTTAGTGACTAAGGCAAATCTGCCATATTAATTATTCTTTCTTGTTTTTAATTAAAATGCATATTTTTCTGGCATATGATTATTTGTGCTAGATATTTTAAAGAAATAGTTGACAGGTCTTTGGAATCCAGCTGATCAGGGATATTTAAACGGGCTAATGCTGATTTGGGCATAGTTGCTTGAATATTAGAGAACTGCTAATTTTTTCAAAACCTTAGTTTGTTATTTAGATTTGCTGATTTTTTGAGGCATGTATTTGCTTTTTGGTTTAGTATTAAAATAAAGTGGGTGGAGGTTTACAGTAACAGGTTTTAAGTGCTGCTCAATAAAAAATTTAAAGAAGAAAAACAGACTTGGGCTAGGAAGCCTCACAAAGGTAAACTTGTGCTGTCTTAGGAGAGTTCTCTGGTCTCAAATTCATTTCTCTTTGACCTGAGCTTATTATCTTTTATAGCAATGTGTAAGTCTGTTTGTATTGCTGTTAAGGAATACCTGAGGCTGGGTAATTTATAAAGAAAAGATACTTATTTTGGTTCATGGTTCTGCAGGCTGTACAGGAAGTATGGTGCCGGCATCTGCTTCTGGTGAGGGCCTCAAGAAGCTTCCAATCATGGCAGAAGGCTAAAGGGGAACAGGCCTATCACATGTCGAAAGAAGGAGCAAGAGAGAGAAGGGGGAGGTCCCAGACTTAAATAGATCTCATGTGAACTGAGGGAGAACTCATTCATTACCAAGGGGATGGTGTCAAGCTATTCATGCGGGACCTGCCCCTGTGACCTGACACCTCCCAGCAGGCCTCACCTGTAATGTTGGGGATTACATTTCAACATGAGGTTTGGAAGGAACAAGCGTCAAAACCAAATCAAGCAGCATTCATGACACATGAATTTTGTCTAATGGAAAAAAAATTTTTTTTTGAGACAAGATGTCACTTTGTTGCTCAGGTTGGAGTGCAGTGGTACAGTTATGGCTCACTGCATCCTCTGTCTCCAGGGCTCAAGCGGTTCTCCCACCTCAGCCTTTTAAGTAGCTGGGAACCCAGGTGTATGCCACCACACCTGGTTAATTTAAAAATTTTTTTTTTTTTAGCAACAGGGTCTCACTCAGTTGCCCAGGCTGGTCTTAGATTCATGGGCTCAAGTGATCTTCCTGCCTCAGCCTCCCAATGCTGAGAGGATAGGCATGAACCACTGTGCCCATCCGAAAAGTTTTTTTTTTTTTTTTTTTTTTTTTTGAGAGAGGGTCTCATTCTGGTTGCCTAGGCTGGAGTGCAGTGACACGATCTCGGCTCAATACAGCTTCAACCTCCTGGGCTCAGGTGATTGTTCCACCTCACCCTCCCGAGTAGCTGGGATTGCAGGTGCATGCCCCCATGTCCTGCTAATTTTTTGTATTTTTAGTAGAGCTGGGGTTTCGCTGTGTTGCCCAGGCTGGTCTTGAACTGCTGGACTCAAGCAATCCACCTGCCATGGCCTCCCATAGTGCTGGGATTACAGGCGTGAGCCACCACACCCGGCTGGCTGCTGAAAAGTTTTAAAAGAAGTTTAGACTTTAAAATATGCCTGCACACAACTATATTGGGCAAATAATATGGTTTTACTTGCCCAAGAACTGTTGATTAATTTGCACCAATTTGGAAATGATAAATAATATCTTTTTATGGTATAGTCGTTTTTGTTTGGCTGAATCCAGAGATTATTTCCTTGTATACGTATCTAGAATATATCCTACTAGTTATTGTTTGGAAACATACTTGACATCTTTAATTTTGGAGTTTAATTTTGGTGCTATAATTCAGAGATTTAAAAAAGGTTTGAGAATGCCTTGCTAAGTGATGGCAGGCTTAGCACAGTGTTTGGCATATAGCTGGGTTCCAGGAATTATTTACATATGTAATGGAGGAAGGAAAAATGTTTTATTCAATGAACATAGGCTAAACAATTCACTCTTCATTTGGAAAAGGTGAAAAATGGGGAAATTTAGATAAATTGATTATGAAACGGTTATTGTTCTGGCCCTATCTCAGACTTGTTGTTGTTGTTTTTTGAGATGGGGCCTTTGTCGCGCAGGCTAGGGTGCAGTGATCCTATCATGGCTCACTTGCAGCCTCGAACTCCTGGACTCTAATGATCCTCCAACTTCAGCCTCCTTAGTAGCTGGGACCACAGGCATGTGCCACCATGTCTGGCTAATTTTGTTTATTTTTTCCAGAGGCAGGGTTTCACTATGCTGCTCAGGCTGGTCTCGAACTCCTGGGCTTGAGTGATCCTCCTGCCCCAGCCTCCCAGAATGCTGGTATTGTAAGTGTGAGCCACTGCACCTGGCCTATCTCAGACTTTTGACATCAGTGAGAGAAGTGTATTCTCCCACTGTTTTTTTTTTTTGAGACGGAGTCTCTGTCGCCCAGGCTGGAGTGCAGTGGCGCTATCTTGGCTCACTGCAACCTCCACCTCCTGGGTTGAAGCGATTCTCTTGCCTCAGCCTCCTGAATAGCTGGGATTACAGGTGTGCACCACCACGTCCGGCTACTTTTTGTATTTTTAGTAGAGACGGGATTTCACCATGTTGGTCAGGCTGGTATTGAACTCCTGACCTCGTGATCCACCTGCCCCGGCCTCCCAAAGTGCTGGGATTACAGATGTGAGCCACCATGCCTAGCCATGACTCAGATTCAGCATAGTTACGCTCACAGCACAAGAGAAATAGAGTGTACGTGTTTATTTGGGTTGAACAGCATTGGTTTATTGCTATTACATTCCCAGAAAATTTTATAAATGAATGAAAACCAGCTTAGTCTAATCATGAGTTTAGTATATATATATTTACTTATTTTAAACATATATATTACACATGAATACATTATGCATACACATTTAATATACACATACATATTCTTTAAGGTTTCTGATGCTGTAAATTTTAGACTGGTATATAGGCCGAGTTTTGTTTTTGTTGGAATCTCTTTTACACAGAAGATGGTACAAATGCTTTATAGCATATATGTCCACTTGAAGCATTTAAGGCTAACTTTAAAAATTGAAGTTAGTGTGTAGAGAATTTAGGCAGGGCTCTTGCTGGTCCAGTTTTTGTGCAGTAAGGATTTCCTGACCCTCACAAACCTGTTATTGAGAATCCATCCTCCCCTTCCTTTCACTCTTCCTGCCTCAGTCACTATCCATTATTGTCAGTATCTGTTCCTGTTTCTTCTTTCCGATAAAAGGTTGTATATCTTGTGGCTAATTATTCTGCCTGTAGCTCAGTTTCTGTAATCATTCTTTTTGGGAAGGGGCAAGAAGCTAAAATTGTCTCTGTGTATGCCATGGACTATTTTAATAGAAGTACAGTTAGTGCTGGATAAGTGAAAATAATTCTAGGCTGGGAATCAGTAGACTGAGCCTCTATTTTTCATTGCTAGTAACCAGCTGTGTAATCCATGAATGTCCATCTTGGTTAAAATGAGGTCACAGAACAAGTGATTACGAAGGTCACTCCCAGATTTAATGTTTTTTTTATGATTAATTCATTTTACATTTATTAGGTGCTGGCTTATGTGCCAACACTAGTTTAAAGATGTAGAGATAAATAAGTTTCTGGCCTTGAGTGAGACCCAGTGAACAATGACAATATAATGTGATTAAGTGCTACAATAGGAGAATGTGTAAAGTGCTTTTTCAACAGATTGAGGGAGGATAATTAAGAAAGGCTTCCTCTTGGAGGTCATATTTGAATTGATTCTTGAAGAGTAATTGACCATGCAAGGCAGGAAGAAGGACATTCTAGGAACAGCAAATCATGGAGGATGAATAAGCATTGCATGTTTTGGAATGGTCAGTGGTGGGTGAGAATGGAGTATGGAGTTCTTGGAGAAAGCTTAGTGAAATGAGATTTGGAGTGGAAGACAGGTAGGTAGGTAGGGGTTAGATTCTGGAAGGCCTTATGTCATTCCAAAGTCTTTGGATTTTAAAGTTCGCTTCAAGGGTTTTCAAGAGAAAGGCATATAATCAGACTTGCGTTTTAGAAAGATCATATGGTGGCAGTGTGGAAGATGAATTGATTAGGTAAGGCAGGGAGATAAGCTAGAAAACTCGGAATTCGGGGCGAACAATGATGAAGGTTAAACTAAGGCAGGAGTAGTCATGCAAATAAAACCTGAAGGGGTGGAATTGGCAGATTTTTATAAACTACATGCAGGGAAAACAATTGGATATGGAATGGAGGTGAAGAGTCTGGGTGGTTTCAAGGTATTTAGTTTGTGAATGAATGATAGTGTCAGTACCAAGAGAATAAGGGATGCAGGAGGAAGACCAGGCTTTTAGGTGGAGATTATGGGAGATAAAATCTATATTTGCTCATGTTAAGCTCGAGTTACCTGTGGGTTGGCAAAAGAGAGATGAGATTCCTAGTAGGCACTTAGATATTGGGTCTGAAGTTCAGGGGAGAAAGATTTGAGTTGGAGATACAGATTCAGAAGTCACCAGTTTATGAACAGTAGTTAAAACAGCTTTATGGGCAATCACTCTAGAAAGAAGTACGTGGGTCAGTTTTTGTTTGTTTGTTTGTTTTGAGACAGAGTCTTGCTCTATCGCCAAGGCTGGAGTGCAGTGGCGTGATCTCAGCTCACTGCAACCTCTGCCTTCTGGGTTCAAGCGATTTTTGTGCCTCAGCCTCCCAAGTAGCTGGGATTGCAGGCGCACGCCACCATGCCCGGCTGATTTTGTATTTTTAGTAGAGGTAGGGTTTCGCCATGTTGGACAGGCAGGTCTTGAACTCCTGACCTCAAGTGATCCTCTTGCCGCGGCCTCCCAAAGTACTGGGATTACAGGTGTGAGCCACTGTGCCCGGCCCCGTAGGTCAGTTTTAAAGTTTGTATGGTGTCATGTCTGTTTCAAAAGGGGAAAAGATTAATGATCCTCATAAGATTCTGAACAATAATTTGTACATTTTTTTTTTATTAGCTCTTGAACTGAAGACGTACACATTTGTATAGTCAGATTCTCAAAGGGGTCTGTGTCAGTAAGGATTACTAAGGATTACTGAAAGGGTGTAAGGAGAGTAGATCCTATTAAGGAAACAAGGGAAATACTAAAATTAATCAGGGGACAGAAGAGGATGTAGAGGAGATGAGGGAGACAGTGTTAGGGGAGAAGGGAGGAGAGTATTTCAAGGAAGAATAATGAACCAGAAGTGCCCACTACATTTGGGATTAGCAGTTTTTGCCTTTCATTAGAAGAATGATTCTGGTGAGAAGCTTCTGCATAGGAGTAACTGGATGGAGAGTTGCTATAGGAAGGAAGGTTGAAGGTGGAAGTGAGAGAGGGTGTAAATAACATTAGGTATAGGTGACTGGGTGGGGGGAGTATAGGAGGTATGTGAGCCAAAGCATCAGAGGGAGAGGAGGGTTTACGTAGGAGGGAAGAAGAAAAGGGTACTGTATGTGTGTATGTGTTGTCGGGGAGTAGTATGAGTATGATGAGAGGTGGAGAGAGGGAGAATACTTAAATATGTAAACCTTCTGGTAAATTTGGAAGCATGAAAAAATTGACATAAGTAGAAATATTCAGCCTTTCATTGGACTTTATTTTGTCACGTTTATAGAAAATTTCAACATACAGGCCAGGTGTGGTGGCTCATGCCTGTAATCCCAGCCCTTTGGGAGGCCAAGGTGGGTGGATTGCTTGAGCCAGGTAGTTGTGGTCCCAACTACGCAGAAGGCTGAGTTAGGAGGATTGCTTGAGCCCCAGAAGGTTGAGGCTACAGTGAGCCGTGACACTGCACTTCATCCTAAGCGACCAGGCAACAGAGTGGGACCCTGTCTCCAAAAAAAAAGAAAAAATTTCAACATACAAAGTAGAATAAAACTCTCACATACATACCTGTCACCTCAACATGATACCTAATGAAAATTAATTATACCCAAATGCAAGGCTTTTGATACACCCTTTATAGACCTAGCCATATGTCTTAGAATCATCAAATTTTACAGCTGTGAAAAGAACCTAGACATTTAGTTAATAGCTTTAAGAAACTGAGGGCCAAATCACTTAGGAGCACACTGCTATTATATGTGACATTGTTTTACTAAAAATTTGTCAGACTTGGACAGTTACAGAATTACTGATTGTAGTGGATGCCATGATGCAATACCCAAATCCCCACTTAAGGATTAAAGAAATTCATTCTTTTAGCTAGTGGGTGTGCTGCTGAGTCTGTGAGACCTGTCTGGGAATCGTCCTTGGCTGAAGAGAGCAACTCACTCATGATCACATGCTTTTGTTGTGAGTAGCGTGCCTCCAGCTTCTGCTTCATTAAAGTACCTGGCTCCTTGGGCCCAGCATAGGACAACCCTAAGGAGTCATTCAGCTTTAGAGTTTCTGTTGGGTCATCTGAGGCCTTTTTTGTGAGTTCATCCCAGCCGCTTCCTTCCTTCCTTTACAAGTGATAATCCTGAGAGAAACTCTTGATAAGCTTTCTGCACACTAACCTGTCCTAAGAGTTTACATGCCTAGGAATCTGACTTCTAACAGTGACTAACTTTACACTTCCTTTTGATTTGAAACAGAGCAATGACTTGCTAAATTTTTAAAGATTTAACATGTCTCATTTTCTCATGTTTGTGAGACATACCCAGGTACATGTTGAGTAATAATATAATGAAAGAAAATGATTACTTTGTACAATGCCAGACATAAAGAAAACATTCATCATTAGGACATGTTTTGGGATGGAACAAAAAATAGAATACTTTCTCAAACATATTGAACAAATCTTGGCATATAATTGGCCTCTTTTCCCTCCCATCATTGTTAGGGTTCTGCTGCCTCATTTTTACCTCCTTTTATAAATTAAAAAGGTATCCCCCTGCCAGTTTGAGATCAGGCTTATACTCTTTTTTGGCCTGATTGGAGTTACTTAAAAATATGGACAGGCTGGGCACAGTGGCTCACGCCTGTAATCCCAGTACTTTGGGAGGCCGAGGCGGGCGGATCACGAGGTCAAGAGATCGAGACCATCCTGGCCAACATAGTGAAACCCTGTCTCTACTAAAAATACATAAATTAGCTGGGCATGGTGACGCATGCCTGTAGTCCCAGCTACTCGGGAGGCTGAGGCAGGAGAATCGCTTGAACCCAGGAGGCAGAAATTGCAGTGAGCTGAGATCACGCCACTGCACTCCAGCCTGGCGACAGAGCGAGACTCCCGTCTCAAAAAAAAAAAGAGTTTTTTTCCTTTTGGTCATCCTGTAGAAAATGGAAAGCTGTGAAGTATATTTGAAACAAATATGGTTAGATTGAGTTTTTATGGAAAGGCCTTGTACTTCAGTCACACAGTAGAATGACTGTAGTTAACAATGGTTTTTTTTTTTTTTTTTTTGAGAGGGATTTTTGCTCTTGTCTCCCAGGCTGGAGTGCAGTGGTGTGATCTCGGCTCACTGTAGCCTCTGCCTCCTGAGCTCAAATGATTCTCCTGCCTCAGCCTCCTGAGTAGATGGGATTACAGGCATGCGCCACCACGCCCAGCTAATTTTTGTATATATATATATTTTTAAGTACAGACGGGGTTTTACCATGTTGGCCAGGCTGGTCTTGAACCCCTGACCTCAGCTGATCTGCCTGCCTCAGCCTCCCAAATTGCTGGGATTATAGACATGAGCCACAGCCCCGCTGATTTTTTTTTTTTTTTTAAATGGAGTCTCTTTCTGTTGCCCAGGCTGGAGTGCGGTGGCGCGATCCTGGATCACTGCATCTTCCACCTCCTGGGCTCAAATGATTCATGCCTGAACCCGAGTAACTGGGATTACAGGCACCCGCCACCACACCCGGCTACTTTTTGTATTTTTAGTAGAGATGAGATTTTACCATGTTGACCAGGCTGGTCTTGAACTCCTGACCTCAAGTGATCCATCCACCTTGGCCTCCCAAAGTGCTGGAGCGCGCCTGGTCAGTTAACCATGATTTATTGTATATTTCAAAACATGTAGAGGCTGGGTGCGGTGGCTCACGCCTGTAATCCTAGCACTTTGGGAGGCTGAGGCAGGTGGATCACCTGAGGTCAGGAGGAGTTCAAGACCACCCTGGCCAACATGGTGAAACCCTGTCTCTACTAAAAATACAAAAAATTAGCTGGGCGTGGTGGTGCGCGCCTGTAATTCCAATTACTCAGGAGGTTGAGGCAGGAGAATCGCTTGAACCAGGGAGGCAGAGGTTGCAGTGAGCCCAGATTATGCCACTCCACTGCAGCCTGGGCGACAGAGTGAGACTGCGTTTCAACAAAAAACAAAAAACAACCCACCAAAACCCATAATAGAAGTGGATTTGGAATGTTCCCAACACAAAGAAATGATAAATGTTTGAGGTGATGGATATTCCTGTTAGCCTCATTTGATTGTTACACATTATATGCTTGTCAGAATATCATGTGTACCCCCATACATATGCACAAAAATTATGTACCCATAACCATTTAAAAAATAAGCAACCCCCCCCCCCAAAACAACAACAACAACAACAGCAAAAACAAGCCATGCCCTCATGGTACAGGAAAGATTTGCCTGGCAGAATCCAAGACTACATTCCTGTACAAAATAGTGGAAGATTTTCTGTTTGCAGCATTTCAGAGTGCCTTTCCAAGATAAAGTGTGTGTCTTGTCATCCATTCAAATGTTTTGTCGTTGCTTAAGTTACCATCCTGTCTTTTGATCAAGAGCTTCACAGCCATGTGATTTGGCTGGCAACAAAATGCTTTTTGCTGTTAATAAAGGTTTTCTTTTTTTTCTTCTGTATTTTCTTCTGTATATATGATTGTAGCTATGCTTAGATGATCAGTAAAGTTATCTGGGCCATTTGGAAAGCAGTGGCTGTCAAAAAGGATGTTATCTCGAACAGTAATTGCTGAGGAAATTGGTTTTAGAAACAGTGAACCTGGAAAAGTTACTATTTAAAAACTTTTTTGAGTTTTTTTTTTAATTATTAAAGTTCTGGGATACATGTGCAGAACGTGCAGGTTTGTTACATAGGTGTACACGTGCCATGGTGGTTTGCTGCACCCATCAACCCGTCATCTAGGTATTTCTCCTAATGCTACTCCACCCCTAGCTCCCCACCCCCAACAGGCTCAGATGTGTGATGTTCCCCTCCCTGTGTCCATGTGTTCTCATTGTTTACCTCCCACTTATGAGTGAGAACATGGGGTGTTTGGTTTTCTGTTCTTGTGTTAGTTTGCTGAGAATGATGGTTTCCAGCTTCATCCATGTCCCTGTAAAAGGATATGAACTCATCCTTTTTTATGGCTGCGTAGTATTCCATGGCTTATGTGTGCCACGTTTTCTTTATCCAGTAATTTTTTGAGTATTTTAAGATAACTGGTTAGTGTTCTTTTTCTTGTTTCTTTAGTAATGATTTTAAAGTCTCACGACTGTTGTTATTCCATTTTAGCAAGTGAAGTTTTTGTCATTTTTAATTCTTTTTCTTTTGCCTTAAGAGCTTGTTTGCTTTTTTTTGGTAGAGTCGGGGTCTCACTTTGTTACCCAGCTAATCTTGAACTCCTCCTGGCTTCAAGCGATACTCCTGCCTGGGACTTCCAAAGTGCTGGGATTACAGGTGTAAGGCACCACTCCCAGCCATCTTGAGAACTTATTATGAGTTTCTCTGGCTGCTTTTTATTCCTGTTTTTGGTGTGGGTCCATTTGTTGGGAAGCAAATTTAGGCTCTGATGGAAAGCATGTTTTATTGAGTTACTGTGTAGATGTCTCTTGTTTCATGTGGTTATCATCAATAAAAGCAGAAAACTGTTTCCTGTCTTTTGTAGGATGCCACATATTTTATAGCTATTGGATTCTGTACTGTTATTTTTCTCTTTCATTACTTTGGAAAAGTTGATTGAGGGTATTACAAAAACTGATTTTTTTCCATTCCAAATATTTTCCCATATATTTGAGTCTTCTTGTGGATACCTTGACCATTTAAAATTCTGGTTTCTGAGAATGCATCTTGGACAAATGATATGATGGTTTTAATTATAAATCATCACCTGCATGTGTCCATTTTTTGCTTTCTGTTAGTGGCATTTCATGATATTCATGTGAGTCTTCATTAATTTTCCTTTATCCTCATGAATCATAAACAAAAGGTTATGTAAAATTATTTGCATTATTTGAGGTTATTGATTAGTTAGTCCTTGCTGTAATAGAAGCATGACCAGAAAAAGAATTATGGAGAGAGGCTGGTGGTAAATACAGAATGTTTTGATTCTGAGAAATTTTTTTGTGCATGTGACATTTATATTAGAATTATATGATGCATTTTTGTCAAAGGCCAAAGTTAAGCCATTGAGATAGTTTAATTCCTTGATGATTTTTTTTTCTATAGAACAACTAAACCATTTTTCACTTTTACCAAGTTTTTATTTTACTGAAATTTTCATTGGGATTTCTTTTGCATGTGAACTTTAAAATGAGGATTTGATTGATAAAGTCTCTTGTTCATGTTTAATTTGTCCGTGTTACATTTTAATCTGTGATAATTTTTGCCATTTTGTGATCATTATTATTGCCAGGTCCAGTGTTCACAGGTTTATTTTTAGTTGTTAACAAATTTTGCTAAGTATTAGCCATTATCAGTTTTATTTTTTCTTGTGCCCCTTCTCCTCATTTCCATAAACTTAATTTCTCCCATAATCTGGTCAAAATATTTGTGACATTAAATACTTCAGTTAGAATGGAGAATAAAAAATCTTGCTTCAGAAATGATTAAGACATAATTTACTTGGTAGCCTGCACATCAGCATAAAATTTGTAGTACAGCCACCTTTACCAGTAGTATTTTGAAGTGAGTGAATTACTAGTTGCTTTATTGAAAACTGGGATCAACTATGTTTTTAAAGAGTTTTCCAAGAGTACTGATAACCTTGTTGTTTATCTGTGCTAAGGAGGAGTGCCCATCTCTTGTATAGAGACGGGCAAGCAATTTGAGACTTAGTTATGGTTTATTTATTTTAGCGCTATTTGCCTCTCAAACTTATGCTGCTTCAAATTTATGCTGCTTTGTAAATCTTGATGCTGGCTGGCAGTGATTCTTGTCAGGGGTATGCATGAGGATAAATGCCAGTCAATCTGCATTCTAGTTTTGGCATGTTAATACTGTAATTATTTGAATGATCTATGTTAAATTTGTTTTAATAAGAGGGAAGGTTTATTGCTTTAAAAAGCATGTTGATTCAAAAAAAAAATTACTTAACAAATTTTTGGGTTTTTTTTGGTGGCTGAATTAAAGCCCCTTTCTGGGGCCTTAAAACTTACTTTTTTTTTGAGATAGAGTCTCACTCTGTTGCCCAGGCTGGAGTGCAGTGGCACGATCTTGTCTCACTGCCACCTCCACCTCCTGGGCTCAGACAGTTCTCCTGCCTCAGCCTCCTGAGTAGCTGTGATTATAGGTGCCTGCAACCACGCCCGGCTAATTTTTGTATTTTTAGTAGAGACAGCCTGGACCATGTTGTCCAAACTGGTCTTGAACTCCTGACCTCAAGTGATCCGCCTACCTCGGCCTCCCAAAGTACTGGGATTACAGGTGTGAGCCATCGTGCCTGGCCCAGTTTTTTCTCTTAAAAAAATTTTTTTTTTTTAACTGGTACATACATTTAAATATTTTAATTTTTATGGGTACATAGTAGGTGTCTGTATTTGTGGGGTACATTAAATGTTTTGATACAGGCACTCAATGCATAATAATGACATCATGTAAAATGCCCTCAAGTATTTATCCTTTGTGTTACGAACAATTCCATTATACTCTTTTAGTTATCCCGTTATACTCTTTTAATTTTAAATGTACAATTATTAGTGACTATAGTCGCCCTGTTATGCTATCAAATACTAGGTCTTATTCATTCTTTCTATTTCTTTTATAGCCATTAACAATTAAATCTTAATCTGGTTTAAAAATTAATGATGTCTGGATTTGCTTTTTGAAATAAAGAACAGAAGATTAGTAGGTGAATTAAATGTGGCATAGTCATGATAATTATTCTGGGTTATGAGTATATGGAGGTTACTTGTATTGTGTTCTTGCTTTTGTCTGTTTGAAAGTCTCCATAATAAAAAGATTCACTCATTAAGAGCATTAAAAAATCTGATATTAAGTATCTTAGTAAATTAATTATCAAGTTATATTTTCCCAGAAATTACAAAAATTAGCATTGTGGTATCCTAAAACTATGTCTTAGCCTTAAATTTAAAATTGACTGACTTGAGGAAAAGCAGTTAAGAAGAGGGAGAGTAAATAAGAAATTGGTAACTAAACAAAAATGAAAATGTTGAGGCACAAAAATGAATATTATTTTTAGGGTCAATATCACATTATTTGTTTAGACAGAGCACATAAATATCATTCATTTAGTTATATGTCCACTTATTGGAGGGTAATCGTGAAATATTGCAGATAAGGTTTCAAGGCAGTGCAGTGAGACATTTTTTTTTTTGTCATGAACTTTACATTTTTTTTAAAAGTCTGGGCTTGTGCGGTGGCTCATGCCTGTAATCCCAGCACTTTGGGAGGCCAAGGTGGGCGGATCACCTGAGCGCCAGAAGTTCAAGACCAGCCTGGCCAACATGGTGAAACCCCATCTCTACTAAAAATACAAAAAATGAGCCAGACGCGGTGGTGCTCACCTGTGGTCCCAACTGCTTGGGAGGCTGAGGTGGGAGAATTGCTTGAACCTGGGAGATGGAGGTTGCAGTGAGCCAAGATCACGCCACTGCACTCCAGATGGGCAACAGAGCGAGACTTCGACTCAAAAAAAAAGTCTGAAGGTGTGTATTTTGAGCGAGTCTTTTTTTGTACTTGTGTGTGTAACTATATGGAACACGATCTATGCTAAATCAAACCTTTCCTTAAACACTCCACAGTTTTTATAGGCGAATCTACCAGTGACTGACATATTTCCCCCTGGTGTATATTGCCCATCCATTTTATTTTCTAGGATAAGATGCGTTTTTTTTTTTTTTTTAAAACAAATTCAAGTATGTTGTCTGGTATTTCTTAAACTGTAGGTGGGGGGTTCCTTAGAGACGTAGTTAGATATTTGGTTAACTGTGATCCCAGCTAAGAAGCCCCTGAATGACTGTTTTCTATTTCTCACATCATTGGAGCTGCCTTCATTGTGAAGTGTATAGAGAACCCTTGGGGAAACTTTTAAGAGTTAGGATGGTTATCTGAGTGCATAAAGTTAGTTTGTCAATGGGCATCTTTAATATTTAAGTTTCAGATATTTGTGGTGGGGAATGGTGGGCAATCTGTGGAGCTAATAAGTGAGTTTTGGTGTCTTCCACCTTATTTTCATTTCTCAACAGTTGGCATGGTTACTCTTCTAAAACCTCATAGAAGACTAAAGACATGTAGAGTATGAGTCCTTTAAGGTGCTCCATGGTTAGCGGAGGTTTTGATTAACATATTAGCTGGATTATTCCTGTGAGGAGAAACTTCTCCATGATTTGGTTATTTGGTGGTATATTTCCTAAAGTTAAATTAGGACAAATACTTGATTCTTGCCCTTATTTACTAGTTTTCAGACTCATGAGCTGCTTCACTAGTATCCTGAAACTGATGTTTTCTTTTTTAAAAAAATGAACTCAGATTTGAACATTTAAGATGTACATTTCATTGCATTTATGCATTGTATTAGTCTGTTTTCATACTGCTATAAAGAACTGCCTGAGACTGGGTAATTTACAAAGGAAAGAGGCTTAATTGACTCACAGTTCAGCATGGCTGGGGAGGCCTCAGGAAATTTACAATCTTGGTGGAAGGCAAAGAGGGGAAGCAGGGCACCTTCTTCACATGGTGGCAGGAAGAAGTGCCCAGTGAAGGGGGGAAGAGCCCCTTATAAAACCATCAGATCTCGTGAGAACTGATTATCACAAGAACAGCTGGGGAAACTGCTCCCATGATTCAGTTATCTCCACCTGGTCTGTCCCTTGGCACATGGGGATTATGGGGATTACAATTCAAGATGAGATTTGGGTGGGGACACAAAGCCTAACTATATCATGCATGTTTAGATTTTCTTGTCTTTGGCCAGTGGGAACCTCTTCAGGTTTGCCCCTGAGTCTTGATTTTGATAGTTTCTATGCTTTCTGGCATAACAAGGTGATCAAAACTCCTCTTGTGCAATTCATGGCACAAACTTGAAATTAGCCATTTGTCCAAGAAGCTCTGATTCCTTTGAAAAGGAAATTGTTTTTCAGTCCTGTAATCTGTATTCAATGCTGCTGGGGTTGTTCTTTGTTTCCAGGCCTCTTCAATGCATAGTGCTAGGAAATACACACACACATAGTGCTAGGAAATACACACACATTTAAGATTAAAACATGAGTTCATAGTGTTAAGTCCAGTTGAAATTCATTTTAGGGCTACAGGATATTTATATTTATATTTATATTTATTTATATTTATGTTTATGTTTATATTTATTTATTTGAGACGGAGTCTCGCTCTGTCGCCCAGGTTGGAGTGCAATGGTGCGATCTCAGCACACTGCAACCTCCACCTCCTTGGTTCAAGCAGTTCTGCTGTAGCCTTCCGAGTAGCTGGGATTACAGGCGCCTACCACCACGCCCAGCTAATTTTTTGTATTTTTAGTAGAGACGGGGTTTCACCATGTTCACCAGCCTAGTCTTGAACTCCAGGTCTACAGGATTTTTAATGTAACCTTTTCTCTCTTACAACTTTCCTCCTTCCTACTGAAAGAAAAAAAAATCCAAGTCCTCAAGGCATTAACATTGACTTTTTATCCCACGGTACGCACTAACACTTTTATAATTATTATCAACACTGCCGCCAACAATGTGGTTACTGAAAATAAGAAAAATGAGGATCGCAAGGATTGAGCCAATTTTCTGTGTTATAGTCATTGGAAATAGTTACTCTTTGGATTGTTATACCACCAATTTGATATAAAATTATGGTTACTTTATTTTGGTTTTTGGAGATTTCATGTAACATTTTGGTTTTGTTATACTATTATATATAAAATATTTACATGGTTTGAAAGCAAAATCTATAAGACAGATTAAACTCAGAGTAGTGTTTTCCTGTTTCACTTTGTTCTGTCTCTCCCTCCTAATTGGTAGCCGTTTTGTTTTTGAGACAGGTGCAGGCTCTGTTGCCCAGGCTGGACCGCAGTGGCGCAATCTCGGCTCACTGCAACCTCTGGCCCAGGCTCAAGCCATCGTCTCATCTTAGCTCTCGAGTAGCTGGGACTAAGGTGCGTGCCAGCGTCCACGGCTAATTTTTTAAATTTTTTGTAGAGATGGGGTTTTGCCATATTGCCCAGGCTGGTTTCAAACTCCTGAGATAAGCAATCTGCCTACGTTGGCCTCTCAAACTGCTGGGATTACAGGTGTGAGCCACCACACCTGGCCTGGTAGCCTACCCCTCTTTTTTTTTTTTTTTTTAACCTTATGGTTTATCTTTTCAAATGCATATATAGGGCCAGGCGCTGTGGCTCATGCCTGTAATCCCAGCACTTTGGGAGGCCGAGGCGTGTGGATCACGAGGTCAGGAGTTCGAGACCAGCCTGGCCAACATGGTGAGACCCCGTCTCTACTAAAAATAAAAAATTAGCCGGGCGTGGTGGCGGGCACCTGTAAATCCCAGCTACTCGGGAGACTGAGGCAGGAGAATTGCTTGAACCCAGGAGGCAGAGGTTGTAGTGAGCCGAGAGTACGCCACTGCGCTCTAGCCTGGGCAACAGAGAAAGACTCCGTCTTGGAAAAAAAAAAAAAATGCATATATATGTATTTTTTTTCTCTTCCTATCCCTTGTGTCCTTCCTTAGATGAAGTTAAGGACACTCTTTAAGGGATCCTTGCATTGGCATTAGGTAGAAGGTTGGATTCTGTAACTATTGGTGCCTTGTCTTAAAGTGTTATTTTTAAATTTTAGAGTTGTGTAACCACCACCACTATCTGATTTTAGAACACTTTCATCCCCCTAAAAGGTTCCATTGTGCCCATTTACAGTTAATGACTGCTCCACTCTCAGCCCTAGGCAACCACTGTTTTTCTGCTTTCCTGTCATTTCTGGGCATTTTATATAAATGGAATTATGCAATAATGTACTCTTTTATATCTGCTTCTTTGACTTAGCAAATGTTTTGGAAGTTCATCCATGTTGTGGCATGTACCAATACTTTATTCCTTTAAATTGCTGAACTCCATTGCATGAATATACATTTTGTTTATCTACTCACCAATTAATGGACATTTGGATTGTGTCTAATTTTTGGCCATTAGGAATCATGCTGCTGTGCACATTCACATACGTTTTTCTGTGTGGATATGTTTTTATTTCTCTTTAGGTAGGTTCCTAGGAGTAGAATTTTGCTGATTTCTGTGGTAAATTTGTGTTTTAACTTTTTAAGAAACTACCAAACTGTATTTCAATGTGATTATACCCGTTTTACATTTTACCAGCAGTATATAAGGGTTCCAGTTTCTTCACATCTTTGTCAACTTTTGGCATTGTCGTTTTGAATTTAGCCATTCTAATGGGTGGGCAGTAGTGTGCCACAGTTTTACGTTGACTAATAATATTGAGCATGTTTTCATGTGCTTATAGCCATTTTTTTTTTTTGAGACGGAGCCTTGCTCTGTCGTCAGGCTGGAGTGCAGTGGCGCTCTCTAGGCTCACTGCAACCTCCGCCTCCTGGGTTCAAGTGATTCCCCTGCCTCAGCCTCCTGAGTAGATGGGATTACAGGCATGCACCACCATGCCTGGCTAATTTTTTGTATTTTAGTAGAGATCGAGTTTCACCATGTTGGCCAGGATCGTCTTGATCTCCTGACCTCGTGATCTGCCCACCTTGTCCTCCTAAAGTGCTGGGATTACTGGTGTGAGGCACTGTGCCTGGCTGGTCATTCATATATTTTCTTTGGTGAAATGTTTATTCAAATTTTTGCTTTTAAAATTATATTGTCATTTTACCGATTTGGATTTTTTTTTTTTAATTGAGACGGAGGCTTGCTCTGTCTCCCAGGCTGGAGTGCAATGGCATGGTCTTGGCTCGCTGCAACTTCCGCCTCCGCCTCCTGGATTCAAGCGATTCTCCTGCCTCAGCCTCCTGAGTAGCTGGGACTACAGGTGCATGCCATCACAGCCAGCTAATTTTTGTATTTTTAGTAGAGACAGGGTTTTACTGTGTTGGCCAGGCTGGTCTCGAATTCCTGAACTGCCTGCCTCGGCCTCCCTAAGTGCTGGGAGTGAGCCACCATGCCCGGCTTGCATTGTTTTTTTTTTTTTTTTAATGTGATTTGCAAATATTTTCTCTCAGTCTGTGGTTTATTTTTGACCGACCTTCCTTCCTTCCTTCCTTCCTCCCTCCCTTCCTCCCTCCCTCCCTCCCTCCTTCCCTCCCTCCCTCCCTCCTTCCTTCTTTCCTTCCCTCTTTTTTGAGACAGAGTCTTTCTCTGTTGCCCAGGCTGGGGTGCATTGGCACCATCTTGGCTCACTGCAACCTCTGCTTCTCGGATTCAAGCAATTCTCCTGCCCCAGCCTCCTGAGTAGCTGGGACTACAGGCATGCGCCATCACGCCTGGCTAATTTTATTTTATATTTTTAGTAGAGACAGGATTTTGCCACATTGGCCAGGCTGGTCTTGAACTCCTGACCTCACGTGATCTGCCCACCTTAGCCTCCCAAAGTGCTGGGATTACAGGTGTGAGCCACCTTGCCTGACCATTTTTTCATTTTCTTAATGGTGTCTTTTGAAGCACAGTAAGTTTTTAATTTTGAGAAAATCCATTTAACTATTTTTTTTTCCTTTTTGTGAATTGTGCATTTGATGTCACATATAAGAACACTTTGGCCAATACAAAGTTACAAAGATTTTCTCCTCTGTTTTCTTCTAGAATTTCTATATTTTAGCTCTTACATTTAGGTTTGTGATCGTTTTAATTTTTGTGTATGTTGTGAGGTAAGGGTATGTTTGTTTTTTTCCTTTTGGCATTTGGATATCAAATTGTTTCACATGGTATGTTGAAAATACTCTCCTTGGCCGGGCGCGGTGGCTCACGCCTGTAATCCCGGCACTTTGGGAGGCCGAGGCGGGCAGATCACGAGGTCAGGAGATTGAGACCCATCCTGGCTAACACGGTGAAACCTCGTCTCTACTAAAAATGCAAAAAAAAAAAAAAAAAAAAAAAAAAAAATAGCTGGGCGTGGTGGCGGGCGCCTGTAGTCCTAGCTACTTGGGAGGTTGAGGCTGAGGCAGGAGAATGGCGTGAACCCGAGAGGCGGAGCTTGCAGTGAGCCGAGATCGCGCCACTGCACTCCAGCCTGGGCGACAGAGCAAGACTCCGTCTCAAAAAAAAAAAAAAAAAAACAAAAAACCTCTCCTTTCCCCATTGAATCATCTGGATACCCTGTCACACAAATTGGTTGACCTTAAATGTAATATTTTGTTTCTGGACTCTGAATTCTGTTCCACTGATGCATGTGTCTATACTTTTGTCATTACCACGCTGTCTTGATTACTATGGCTTTATAGTAAAATTTGGAATTTGGTAGTGTAAGTCCTGTAATTTTGTTGTTTTTCAAAGTTGCTTTGCCTGTCCTCTGTGATTCCATATGAATTTTAGGATCAGCCTGTCAATTTCTTTAAGAAAAAAAGCTGCCTGGGATTAAAGATTGCATTGAACTTACAGATAGATCAGTTTTGGGGAAAATTGCCATCTTGACAATATATTGATAGTCTTCTAATCCGTGAACATGAAATGTCTGTTTAGATACTCTTTAGTTTCTTTCAGCTGTGTTTTGTAGTGCTGAGTGTAGAAGTCTTTATTAAAGTTTTTCTAAATATTCTTGATGCTATTGTGAATGGAATTTTAAAAAATTAGTTTGTTCATTCATAGCATATAGAAATGGAAAATGCAGTGGACTTTTGTATATATTGTTTGTGCTATGACCTTGCTAAATTTGCTTATTGGTACTAGTAGTTTGTTTGTGTGTGTTTTTTGAGATTTTCTGTAAGCAGAATTGTGTAATCCATTACTAAAACAATTTTACTTGTTTCTTTTTAGTCTTGATGCCTTTTTTTTTCTTTTTCTTTTGAACCTTACTGCATCAGCTAGGACAAGTACAGTTTTGAGAAGAAGTGGCAAAAGCAGGCATCCTTTCTTTGTTCCTGATCTTTGGAAGGAAAGCATTGTGTTTTACCTTTAAGTAAAGTTGGCTTTAGATTTCTTATTGATGCCCACCACCATCAAGTTAAAGAAGTTCAATTTCTCGTTTGTGAATGTGTGTGTGTGTGTGTGTGTGTGTGTGTGTGTGTGTGTGTGTATGTGTGAATAGGTATTGTATTATATGTTGTGGGATTCTCTTGAATGTTTTGTTATGGATTTTATCATGTTTATGGGAGATTTTGGTTTGTATTTTCTTTTTCTTTTTTTAATTTTAATTTTTTTGAGATGATTTTGTTGCCCAGGCTGGAGTGCAGTGGCATGATCTCGGCTCACTGCAACCTCCGTCTCCTGGGTTGAAGCGATTCTCCTGCCTCAGCTTCCTGAGTAGCTGGGATTACAGGCATGTGCCACCACGCCCGGCTAATTTTTGCATTTTTAGTAGAGATGGGGTTTCTCCATGTTGGTCAGGCTGGTCTCGAACTCCCCACCTCAGGTGATCCACCCACCTTGGCCTCCCAAAGTGTTGGGATTACAGGCGTGAGCCACTGCTCCCGGCGGTTTGTATTTTCTTTTGTCTGGTGGCCTTATTTTCTTTCATAGTAGTTACTGGCCTTTAAATATGAGTTGGGAAGTGTTTTCTCCTCCTCTATGTTTGGGTGTTATTTCTTTTTAATTATTTGTTAGAATTTACCAGTGAAGGCATTTAGCCCTGGAGTCTTCTTTTGAGGAAAATCTTCAGTAGCTATTTAAAACTTTTATTACAGGTCTATTCAGTTTTAAAACTTTTTCTCCAGTCAATTTTGGTCATTTGTGTCTTTAGAGAAATGTGTCCATTTCATCGAAGTAGTCTAAAATTGTTGGCATAAAGTTGTTCATAGGACTTCCTTAATTCTTCACATTTTGTAGGGCACTAGTGATACTCTGACCCCTTTCATTTCTGATTTTGGTAATTTGTCTTTTCTTGTTTTCTTTGATCTTTGAAAACAACCAACTTTTGGTGTTATTTTTCTCTTTGGTTTTTCTGCTTTCTCTTGTATTGGTTTCTGCTTTAATCTGTATTCATTTATTTATTTTAGTTTTTTTTTTGAGATGGAGTCTGGCTCTGTCGCCCAGGCTGGAGTTGAGTGGCACTATCTTGGCTCACTGCCACCTCTCCTACCAGGTTCAAGCAGTTCTCCTGCCTCAGTCTCTGAGTAGCTGGGATTACAGGTGTTCACCACCCTTGGATAATTTTTGTATTTTTAGTAGAGACAGGGTTTTACCATATTGGCCAGGCTGGTGTTGAACTCCTGACCTCAGGTGATTGGCCCACCTTCCTGACCTCAGGTGATCAGCCCGCTTCGGCCTCCCAAAGTGATGGGATTACGGGTGTGAGCCACTGTGGCCTGCTCTAATCTTCATTATTTGCTTTAACCTGCTTAGTTTGGGATTCCTATTAAGGTGAAAGAAAGCTTTGGTTATTGACTTGAGACTTTGCTTTTTTTTTTATATTTTCTATTTTTACTGTGCATACACATATATACAGTGTGTTTTAAAAATGGGCTTTACAATATGTAGTTTTATCACTTGGTTTACAACTAAATATATTGTGAACATTTTCTCTTCTTCAGTAGTTAAAAGGATTGCATAGCTTGGAGGAAGCATAATTTATTTATTTATTTTGTTTGTTTGCTTTTGAGATGGAGTCTGGCTCTGTCGCCTAGGCTGGCATGCAGTGGCGCCATCTTGGCTCACTGCAAGCTCCGCCTCCTGGGTTCATGCCATTCTCCTGCCTCAGCCTCCCGAGTAGCTGGGACTACAGGCGCCTGCCACCACGCCCGGCTAATTTTTTGTATTGATGGGGTTTCACCGTGTTAGCCAGGATGGTCTCAATCTCCTGACCTCATGATCTGCCTGCCTTGGCCTCCCAAGGTGCTGGATTACAGGCGTGAGCCACCGTGCCCGGCCAGAAACATAATTTATTAAGCCATCTTGTTGGAGATATTCAGGCATAATTTTTTTTCTAAGGAGACTTCATTCTTTTTACAATGCTTTTGGGGAAAAAGGGGGAGTCCTTGTCTTATATAGCTTTCTATAGATGATGGAAACTTGCCTTTCCATTTAGCCTTTTGACTTGCTTCTCTACACCCACCTAATCACCAGTCAGGTAACCCATTTTATGTTTTCCACCCTCCCTCTCCTATTTGCTTCCCATTTGCTTCCCATTTCCTTCCACATGCAGGCGGACTTCCATTACTTCAGCACTCCAGTTCCTCCCCTTAAAGAGGCTTTTTTTCCTTTTAGAGACTACTTTGATTTTGAGCAGCTGTACTCAAAACTGTATCCTAAGTTTCATATTAGGATTAATCTTTAATAATCTGAAGATATAATTCAGTTGTTTAAAACAACATATTAAGACGACCTTGGTAGAATTACGTGTATCAAGAAATACTGGACTCCAGCACAATGGAGGTATAGCTTGCTTTTGAAAAAGGTAGTTTTTTGGGGGAGGGCAGGGCAAAGAGGTAAGAAGTAGTTGGTACTGTAAGGAAATGTTAGAGACCATTATGGAAATGTATTCATTATTTTAAAGCATAAGAGTGGTACATTCAGACAGTAGTAGTTCTGGAGTATTGGAAGCCATGAGGTGCTCATTCATCACAAGGCCATCACAGCCAGGTAAAAATGCTGAGGAAAGCAGCGGAGCTGGCCATGCCAGCATTTACACATAGAACAGTTCTTGGGCAGCCAGGTGTCACAGGGCACAGACCCACAGTTCTCTTTGCGTACGTACATTGTGCTCACAATTCCATCTGTAGAAGGAGGGGAAGCAGGCACAAAAGGACCCCAGCATACAGGTTCCCCCATTCAGGCAGCAGGTTTTGTTTAGCTCGTTACTGTCCTGTATCCCCATGGGCAGCACAGGTTGGGAAGACTGAGGATGAAAAGCAGGCTCCTCCCGGGGTTGAATGCTGTCATCTCTGAAGGCCAGGTCTCCCTGAGATGGACACCCCTTTCTTTTTTTAAATTTATTTATTTATTTTTTTGAGGTGGAGTTTTGCTCTTGTTGCCTAGGCTTGGAGTGCAATGGCACGATCTCGGCTCACTGCAGGCTCTGCCTCCCAGGTTCAAACGATTCTTTTGCCTCAGCCTCCCAAGTAGCTGGGATTACTGGCATGCACCACCATGCCCAGCTAATTTTGTTATTTTAGTAGAGACAGGGTTTCACCATGTTGGTCAGGCTGGTCTTGAACTCCTGACGTCAGGTGATCCATCTGCCTTGGCCTCCCAAGGTGCTGGGATTACAAGCATGAGCCACCGCGTCCAGCCTCTTTTTTTTTTTTTCCAGACAGTCTTGCCCTGTTGCCAGGCTGGAGGGCAGTGGCACCATATTCAGCTCACTGCAACCTCTGCCTCCCGGGTTCAAGCGATTGTCCTGCCTCAGCCCCCCCGAGTAGCTGGGAATACAGGCGTGTGCCACCACTCCCAGCTAATTTTTTTATTTTTAGTAGAGATGGAGTTTCACCATATTGGCCAGGATGGTTTCAGTCTCTTGATCTCGTGATCTGCCCGCCTTGGCCTCCCAAAGTGCTGGGATTTGCAGTCGTGAGCCACCGCGCCCCACCCAGCCCCTTTCTTAAAATTTATTATAATTTTTTTTAGAGACAGGGTCTTGCTGTCTTCCCCAAGCTGGTCTTGAACTCCTGGGCTTAAATGAGTGTCCCAGCTCCACCTCCACCTCTCAGAGAGCTAGAACAACAGGCACGTGCCACTGTGCCTAGCTCAAGACCTTATTTTTTGATACAGACTTAAAAAGCTATGGATTTCCCAGTAAACACTGCTTTAGTTGCATTCTCCAAATTTTGATATGTGGTGTTTTCATTTGGTAAATGTTTTCTCAGTTTCTCTTATGATGTTTTTGACTTATAAGTTATTTTGGTATATGTTTAATTTCTAGATACTTGGGGATTCTTCTGATTTTTTTTTTCCCACTGATGTCTAATTTCTGTTGTGGTTGAACATATTCTTTGTGTGATTTATGAGAAGAGGTACTGCTTTGGGTAATTGCTGACCGTTTGTCTGGATTGGGAACCAAGGAGCAGTTGCAGTTTTGGAGAGTAAGGGTGGAGATGGGAACTGGGTCTAGTTCCTTTCCCTTCTTGGTTCATATGTATATGTCATTTATAATTTGAGAATTGTGTCAAGTCGGGGGACTACTTCATTATACTGTATTGTCGCAGTTAGGATACTTGTGGTTTATAATTAAACCGTGGTCGTTTTGAATTCTGTCAGAAGAATTTGAGCCCAGTATTATACCCTAGTTTTTTTTTTTCTTTAATAAGTTTAAATATAATTTTTTCCATTTTGTATTTTTTTCAGAAGAATTTGAGTTGAGTAGTACTCGTTTTTTCTTTGTTTTAATGTAGTTGAACATAGTTCTCTCCTACTGAAACTCTTTTTTTCTTTTTTTTTTTTTTTAAATGAGATGGAGTTTTGCTCTTGTCGCCCAGGCTGGAGTGCAGTGACACAATCTCGGCTCGCTGCAACCTCCGCCTCCTGGGTTCAAGGGATTCTCCTGCCTCAGCCTCCCGAATAGCTGGGATTACAGGTGCCCATCACCCTGCCTGGCTAATTTTTGCATTTTTAGTAGAGACGGGGTTTTACCCTGTTGGTCAGGCTGGTCTCAAAGTCCTGACCTCAGGTGATCTGCCCACCTCAGCCTCCAAAGTGCTGGGGTTACAGGCGTGAGCCACCACACCTGGCCTTTTTTTTTTTTTGAGAGTAAGTCTCGCTCTATTGCTTAGGCTGGATTGCAGTGGTGTGATCTCAGCTCACTGCTACCTCAGTTTCCTGGGTTCAAGTGATGCTCCTGCCTCAGCCTCCCTAGCAGCTGGGACTACAGGTGCTCACCACTATGCCTGGTTAATTTTTTTGTATTTTTAATAGAAATGGGGTTTCATCATGTTGGCCAGGCTGGCCTTGAACTCCTGACCTCAGGTGATCCGCCCACCTCAGCCTCCCAAAGTGCTGGGATTATAGGCATGAACCACTGTGTCCGGCCTGAAACGACATTTTGATCTTTTTTCTTTAAAGTTTATGATTAGTATACAGTAAAAATTGGTTGAAATTTTTTTTTTTTTCTTTGAAGATACTTTTCTACTGATTAATGCCCTCAAGACTATCTTTTATGAGGGCAGGGACTAAATCTCTCTTACTCATATCTTTTTCCCCAGTGTCCAGCACAAAATAATCAATATGATTTTGTTCAGAATGTTGTAGCATTGCCACGTTGTGTTAGGTTGAGGTCCAAAGGGTTTTTTTTTGTTTTGTTTTTGAGACAGGGTCTCGCTTTGTCACCCAGGCTGGAGTGCAGTGGCAGGATCATAGTTCACCGTAGCCTGAACTCTAGGGCTCAAGCCATCACCTCAGCCTCCTAAATAGCTGGGATTACAGGCACACGCCACCACACCTGGCTATCCAAAGGGTTTTAACCCTAGTTTGTGCTTCTGGTGTCTGATCTTCACCTCTTTAACTTTATAGCCTTTGGAGAAAGAGGATAAGAAGGTGGACCGAATGTATTGCTTGGGGAGAGAGACACAGAATCAAGGATGATTTTGGTTCAAGATAACTGAATGGGGAATATGGCATGAAATCAAGCGAGCTAATTGAGGATTCTTCCATTTCTTCTAAGATATATTTTTTGTTATCTGGTCTAGTGAGTTTAATTCATCTCAATTTTGATAGATTACTTATGTCATCTAAACTTCAGTTTATGAAATGGTAAATTTATTTTACTAAAATCTTTGCTTTCCTCCTTCTCCCCCTTAGGACATTTGCTACAAGATCCTATTGCACCCACCAACTCCACCTGCCAACATTATGTCTGCAAAACTTGTAAAGGCAAGAAAATGATGATGAAACCTTCCTGTAGCTGGTGCAAAGACTATGAGCAGTTTGAGGAAAACAAGCAGTTAAGCATCCTAGTGAACTGCTACAAAAAACTATGCGAGTATATAACACAGACTACACTGGCACGGGATATAATAGAAGCAGTTGACTGTTCTTCTGATATTTTGGCTTTGCTTAATGATGGATCATTGTTTTGTGAGGAGACAGAAAAACCCTCGGATTCATCCTTTACTTTGTGTTTGACACATTCCCCTTTACCTTCAACCTCAGAACCCACAACTGATCCTCAAGCTAGTTTATCTCCAATGTCTGAAAGCACCCTCAGCATTGCTATTGGCAGTTCTGTTATCAATGGTTTGCCTACTTATAATGGGCTTTCAATAGATAGATTTGGTATAAATATTCCTTCACCTGAACATTCAAATACAATTGACGTATGTAATACTGTTGACATAAAAACTGAGGATCTGTCTGACAGCCTGCCACCCGTTTGTGACACAGTAGCCACTGACTTATGTTCCACAGGCATTGATATCTGCAGTTTCAGTGAAGATATAAAACCTGGAGACTCTCTGTTACTGAGTGTTGAGGAAGTACTCCGCAGCTTAGAAACTGTTTCAAATACAGAAGTCTGTTGCCCTAATTTGCAGCCGAACTTGGAAGCCACTGTATCCAATGGACCTTTTCTGCAGCTTTCTTCCCAGTCTCTTAGCCATAATGTTTTTATGTCCACCAGTCCTGCACTTCATGGGTTATCATGTACAGCAGCAACTCCGAAGATAGCAAAATTGAATAGAAAACGATCCAGATCAGAGAGCGACAGTGAGAAAGTTCAGCCACTTCCAATTTCTACCATTATCCGAGGCCCAACACTGGGGGCATCTGCTCCTGTGACAGTGAAACGGGAGAGCAAAATTTCTCTTCAACCTATAGCAACTGTTCCCAATGGAGGCACAACGCCTAAAATCAGCAAAACTGTACTTTTATCTACTAAAAGCATGAAAAAGAGTCATGAACATGGATCCAAGAAATCTCACTCTAAAACCAAGCCAGGTATTCTTAAAAAAGACAAAGCAGTAAAGGAAAAGATTCCTAGTCATCATTTTATGCCAGGAAGTCCTACCAAGACTGTGTACAAAAAACCCCAGGAAAAGAAAGGGTGTAAATGTGGGCGTGCTACTCAAAATCCAAGTGTTCTTACATGCCGAGGCCAACGCTGCCCTTGCTACTCTAACCGCAAAGCCTGCTTAGATTGTATATGTCGTGGCTGCCAAAACTCCTATATGGCCAATGGGGAGAAGAAGCTGGAGGCATTTGCCGTGCCAGAAAAGGCCTTGGAGCAGACCAGGCTCACTTTGGGCATTAACGTGACTAGCATTGCTGTGCGTAACGCTAGTACCAGCACCAGTGTAATAAATGTCACAGGGTCCCCAGTAACGACGTTTTTAGCTGCCAGTACACATGATGATAAAAGTTTGGATGAAGCTATAGACATGAGATTCGACTGTTAAATCAGTGGGTCTTTTAAACCTACTCCTGGTAGGGAAATAGCTACAGTTTTACGGCAGCTATGGTTCTGTTGGTTTAACTTGCCGGAGCTCCTGCATATAGATCACTTGTATCAAGTGTTTTCATTGCTAAGTTATATGTGTTAGTGTCGGGGAAATAGTTTGCAGATAATGGAGGAGTAACCCTACAACTATATGTCCTTAGTTCTTACAGAACCTCATAGTTTGAGAACAAAGCTGATGCAACTGATTTATACAAAATGAACTTTGGCAAGAAAAATAACATTAACCTCATTGTTTATGGCCATGCTTTGTGCATAATCAAAGTTTATGATTAAATGTAAGGAAGTGGTATCTAGTCAGTCCATAAAGATTGTGCTAATTTTTTTGTGGAAAAGTAGCCATTAGTTCAGGAAACTCAGTGCTGCCTTCAGATGCCATTGATGTTTCTCCTGTTGGAAAGCTGATGTGTCCAGCTCAACCTTTGTGCTGACATCATACCATTTCTGATCATGAAATATTGGCTACTGGTGTATGTAGCAGTTCTTAAATCAGCAGTATTATGAAAAAAATTCCCCCTCATTAGAATGTTTAAGAAATCTTTTTAAAAAGTAAGCTGAAATTCTGTCAGTCTACAAATGTTTAGCTGTTACTCATTTCTAGGGAAGAAATTCTAAATCCCTCCTTCACTTTGAGCAGTGTTCTAATTGGATAAATGAAGTGAAGGAGAGTAGTTTTATTCTGAAGGTAATTAAATTTAGACTACGTAGTATGTGACAGAATTTTTTAAAAATTATAAAAAGATTTTATTTAGTAATTGGGATTTACTTAAAATAATTTTGGAATAATGCTCCCAGACTTGCCCAGATTTATGTATTGTACTTATTGCCACTGGCCGCCACTTTGACTTGTTTTCTCTAATAGTTTATTTGCCAGTCTTTATTTTGAATATGCTCCTAGTTTTTTTTTTAGGGTGCTGTTCATTATGAAGGCTTCTTTATAGAGGCCTAATAAGAATGCCTTTTTATAAAGCCTGTGCATTTAGGTAGGTTGAAGCTAGGAGGATTTTCTTTAGAATGCTCTTTTGCATGTAAAGCACAAAGTATGTTTCAGTTTAAATGCACTTCTTCCCGTTAATTTTTACGGGGAAGACAAGTGAGTCACAAACATTCTGTTGAAGGGAAATCTAGTCAGTTGCTTGAAAGAGCACAGCCCAAATAAAACAAGGACTGACTAGGTGTAATGAAATAACCTGTGATTTAAAAGAAGAGCTGCAGCTTTGACAGTGCTTAAAGAAAAATACTGCTGGAAAATTTCCAATTTCTACTACGTTCACCATCTCTAGTAAGATCTGACATATGCTGAAGTTATGTTTTGATTTGGCACACAGCATGTTCAATGATGGTTACTCGCCTAGTACAAGACATGGAGAAGAAACTTTTGGACACAGAGCAGATGACACCTCCTTCTGTTGTAGTGTATCCTGGTGTCATTTTCTGTGAATGTGGTCAGGTAGAGTTGTTTTTGTTGTTGTTGTTGTTGGGCTTTTTTTCTTTTTTTTTTTTCTTTTCTTTTTTTTTTTTTTGGTCTCTTTTGGTGGGGTGGGGGTGGGCTAAAGCCATAGGAAGAAAAATGTGATGTATGTGTCCAGTATGTACTATTTTGTTTTTGTTTTGCAAGAAGAGTTGAACTATTTTTGATAACAAGAGTAAATGGTGGAAAATGCTTCTTAGTTGTCTTGTCTTTATTTGCTTTCCAAGATTTGGAATTTTATTTAATTCCTTTAAGTGTTAGCAGTGTCTTATGAAACATGTATTTACCTAACGTTTGTAACAGTTTTGTGTTGAACCCAGATGCCCTGCTATATAAAGTTGTAAATCTGTTCTTTATTCACTAATGATCACTGCAAAAATGATTAGAAATGAGATTGTACACATGGATGAGGATATATTTTGCAAAACGACCAAACTTTCCTAATATTATGATCTTAAAATTCATAGAGTACTTTATTGCTTCCCAAGTTTGATAATCTTGTGTTTTTTTTGATGCATGGGAGGTTGGCAATATAGACAAAGTGGAAATCATTAGTATGTGAGGGCCTTGATTGTTATGTAATATTGCCAATGATGAATTCAGGTTGTTTTTAGCACAAGTTTCTCTTTTTTATGCTGGTATTCTCACTGCCACATTTTTGGAAACCTGTATTACACCTTAAATCTATCAATAAATGATAGTTTTCTAATTCTATGTTGTAGAATACTGAAGAGTTTGGGATAGCATGCTCTGAATGGTCTGTATTTATACATCTGGGGAAGAGTAATCACAGTGCCTTGATTTTTATATTATTTTTCTTTATACCACGAGTTACTTAGGAGTGCTGACAGATGGCTAACAAGGGATGACTGAGAAATTATTACTGAAGTAACTGGATTTACTTCATCAGGATTTGAAACCACCAAAGAACAGCAGCATTTAATAAGACACATCCTGAATTGTTGAGTCCTTGTTATTAATATAAATGATCAAATGATCTTTTACCTTAGGTAAATACTTTCAGAGCTGACAATTTTATCTTTTTGGTTAGCTTTATTAAGTCTGCATTTCCATGAGGAGGTGTAGTATGGTCCTAGGGATAAAGAATTCCTTTTATTTCATTGTATTCTTAGTTAAAACAATTTCATGGTGACCTTGTTGAAGAAGAGTAAAAGTTTTATGGGAATCAGATGAAAAATAAATTGTCCATAACCATATCATAGATAACAAATAGAAATGCTTTAGAAAATACTAAGTTCAAAGTATAGTATTTTAACCAAATCTAATACTTGGATGGTATTTTATACTTTTCTCCTTTTAAAAAAATTAAAAGCTAGGCACAGTGGTGTGTGCCTGTAATCCCAGCTACTTAGGAGGCTGAGGTGGGAGGATCACTTAAGCTCAGAAGTTCGAACTCAGCCTGGGCAACATAATGAGACCTTGCCTCTGAAATAAAATTTAGGTACCCCAAAACATGCCGTTACACATTCTTTTAAAATAATGCATTATAGATGAGGCTAAAGTCTACCTTGATTCCTGTGAACTCCGCCTCATTCACAAACCCTGGTCCTCTTCCCTATCCCCTGAAGAAATCATTTCTCAGTATATTATCATCATTACTACAAAGACCTTTCTTTGTAGTTTTCACATGGGCTCAAAGAGTTATTCTCTGACATTCAAGCTTGTTTATAGTGTTACTCTTGCAGACAAAAAAATGAGGTGCAAATATGATTAAAAGCACAAGTGTGTAATTACCTTAATGAACATGGTTCATATTTGACAACTTTATTTAGTTTTGCTAAAAGGGAAAAACAAAGTCATGCAGCCTTCTCCAAACACATCTTAACATTTCAAAAAGCTGAACAAATCTCATTTGATGAATCTAGAGTTTTAGAAACACTTTGAATGGTACACAGTGACATAGATAAGATGCAGGGAAGATACATGGAATTTTATTAGTTTGATTACCTTGGTAATGTTATGCTATTAAATTGATTTCTCATTGAATTAGCATTAAGGTCATGATAACCCTCAGCTTTTATCAAGGGGCCTGGGATATTATAACAACTTGAAAATTCTAGTTTGGCAATAATGATTAATGCTTACCATGATCTTTACCAGAAAGTCAAATATATTCTACCTTAATTCCTCAGAATTCACATTCCTTGCATTCAGCTCCAAGGAAGGAGTACAATAAAACACATTCTTATAATTCCTGAAAATGTGATAATGTGGGTAAACTATTACAATAGCCCATCTTAAATGGAATGGTATTGATGGATGTACTTTTATAATAGAGACTTTGTAAGAGAATGGGGTCTTGCTGTCGCCTAGGCTGTAGTGCAGTGTCGTAATCATAGCTCAGTGCAGCCTCAAAGCCCGGGGCTCAAGCGGTTCTCCTGCCTCAGCCTCCCAAGTTGGTAGGACTACAGATGTGCACCACCATGCCCAGCTAAGTTTATTTTTTGTAGAGACGGAGTCTCACTATGTTGCCCAGGCTGGTCTTTACTCCTGGGCTCAAGTGATCACCTCCCTTGGCCTCCCAAAGTGCTGGGATTACAGGCATGAGTCATCATGCCCAGCCAATAATTAAGAGACTTCAAAAACCAGATCAAAGTGAAAGCAAGAGGACTTCAGTAAGGAGAACCAAGGTAAAAAAGTAAAGCCAAATAGTTAAAAAAATGTATATTGTAAAATTGAATTTTATTTTTACTTTTTGGTGAATCTTAGTAGTTTAGATGATTATGGATAATAAAACATTTAAACCATATCTGGCTTCTAAGAAAAGTATTTTTTTTTTTTGTATTTCTATCTGAAATGAAATAATTGCTTTTCTTCCCTGGTAAAGGCTGGATGGATTGGTAGGAAATTCATTTATCAATCACATAAATAATCCTAATAATTTATCAGTGTGTTTAGGTTATTGAATATTGTGTTTCCTAAAAATTTTTAAGCTTTTAATTCTTTTGTGTGAACTATTACATAGTTGAAATAGTTAACTGCTTTCTGTAATAGTTAAATGGAAGATCAGTTCTAATCATGAAGATAAAATGACAGGGAACCTGGGAGCTTGTGACAGGCAGGATTCCTAGGATTGTTAACTCTCACTGTACTGTACCTTGTTTATAGCATATTTCCTAAATTCTCCTTTTCTTTTTGCCTACCATAACCCTAACCCTAACCCAAGGTTCATTTCACTGCTTGGCCTTTATGCCAGCAAGGAGGGAACCTAGGGAGGGTGGAAAGGGAAGCTATTCTTGACACTTTCAGAACTAGTTAAAAAAAATCTAGGGGAAAAGTTGATGACTGACAGATGGATATTAAGTTGCTTGGGGGTTTTACTTACATCAGAAATGTCTTATCCTTTTTAATAGTTTATTTTCAAGGATATTATAGGATTTGGCTGGACTGTGGCCTGCTGAAAAATGTAGGATTCTGTAGTGAACACATCTGCAACTACAGTAAATAATAGCTTTCTTTTATAGCTGTATCACTTTCCATTTCCTTGATAAATATTGAGGTGGATGAAATATCTGTAGTAATTGTTTTCAACATGAAGTAAAGAATAACGTTGAGGCCTTTACTATTAGCTAGTCTAATACTCCTGGGAGGAAGGAATATATCTAGTAAGAATTTTAATGTATCATTATTCCTTTATGTCTTCAAGCAGGCCTGATAGGAAGTGAAAACAGTATCAACTAATTTGGAGATTAAATACATCATTCAATAGTTCAATGAATAAAAGATAAGTTAAAAGGGCTTTTTCCAAGTATGAGTCAAATTCTATACTTCATTTAAGAAGTTTTTTTTTATCTTGAGATTTTATATAAGATCCACAGTCAGGGAGGTTACCAGAGCTTGCCAGCAAAGTTGGAAGGCCCAGTGGTTACAATACCTGAGGATGTAAAGTGACTAGTAGTTTGGCAGGTAACTGTGAAATTACATTAAGCCAGGTAAGTTAAAGATCTTTGAACTCCAGTATACATATAATTAAAAGAAGTCTCTGAGATGTTTTGGCAGTGCTTTTATTACTCGGGCTAAGTCAATTCTGGAGGCCCTTACTACTTTTTCAAGTTCCAGAATTTTCTGACTCAAGTTTTCTGCAAGTGAAGGTTTCTTCTAGGCTCCATAGGAGCCCGGAGGGGACTCAGGGATGCCAGCCAACACAGAGGCAACTTCAGTCACCTGTGTAGAGAACCGTGCCTGGCACTGTCCCCAAGAGATCCTTGGTACATTCAAGAGTGTAGAGTGCTGACTTTGGAAGGCGATGGTACCACTTCTGAGGAGAAGCTCCGTAAGAGGTTTGAGGCAAATTGGAGGAGTCTCCTAAGTTAAATGTGTATCCAGACCTATTGCTTAAAAACAGTTCCTAGTGCAGATACACACTTGGAGAAATCAGTCTTTAAAAAGCAGTATGCAAACGAGAACATCTCTTCACAAGAAAGAAACATTTAAAATACACATCTTTGTTTCATTGTAGACACCGGCAGCTATTCTTCATCCACTGATTGAAGCTTTCCACATTTCTCTGGAAGGCTTGCACTTAATATTTTATTGCCTTTGTTTCCAAATTCAGAGGGAGAGGCAGGTTCATCTGTTTCATAATCTTCAAAGCTGAAATAAAGCAAAAGTGAATTAACTGATAAAAGTTTTAAAGTTTGGGTAGAAATCAATATGGCAAATCCGAGCCTCAAGACCAGCCCACAAAGGTACCTTGAATTGCTAGAGGCCATGAGCAACTGAACTGCCCTGAAGGAGACAACACTCTAGAGCAGAAAACACATTCTTTTCCCTGTTCCTTAAAGCTTAAGTCCATGTCAGAATTTGTTGAATATGTTCCGTATCAAGCTTTCCATAGGGTTGTTGGTGGGAGTGAGAGAATTACAGATGGTGCTAGGTTAAGAAAAATTTGAGGTCCATAAAGTATGAGCATTATTTGACCTTATTAAAGTGGTTTCCACTTACAGTGGCAAACTTTTTTTTTTTTTTTGAGACGGAGCCTTGCTCTGTCACCCAGTCTGGAGTGAAGTGGCACGATCTTGGCTCACTGCAACCTCTGCCTCCCAGGTTCAGGCGATTCTCCTGCCTCAGCCTCCCCAGTAGCTGGGACTACATGCATGCGCCACCACACCTGGCTAAGTTTTGTATTTTTAGTAGAGATGGGGTTTCACCATGTTGGCCAGGCTGGTCTGAAACTCCTGACCTCAGGCGATCTGCCTACTTTGGCCTCTCAAAGTGCTGGGATAACAGGCTTGAGCCACTGGTCGGCCAGAGTGGCAAACTTTCTCAACTCTCAGATTGCTTTAGAGCTTCCCTCCGTGGCTTCCAAGCAACACAAAAAGATGTTCAAGTGTGTAGGTTGAACTGACTAAAGTGCATTTATGGATTTCCCATCATTCTACTTTTTAGGGCTCTATAGCATACCTGGACCTAGATATTCATCCTGGGAAGATGTCCTTCTGCTAAACATTTTAGGTGTTGCTGGTATCCCCTGAATTCTGTATCCTCCAGGCTACCACTAAGGTTGGCTTTAGGCAGAGATGCAATATTTTCTCTTGGAAATGATGTGCCCTGCCTGAAATACTGATAAATATTCTGAGGCTGTATCTCTGAGCCTCATATGTAGATATGTACATCAGAAAAACGTACATCAGTTAGCAATGTCTATTACAGTATTTGACATCACTGGCTAGCCCTTGCAGGGATCTCCCACAATATTTAAGCAGGAATTTGTGGACATACAGTCCCTTCATCAAAAAGGTACCAAGGCCAATTAGTGAGGGAAAATATGCTGAGGTAGGTATATACAGTAGGTGGCACCTATTCAAGTTCCTAAAACATTCTGTGTGTGTGTTTTTTCTTTCGAGATGGAGTCTCACTCTGTCGCCCAGGCTGGAGTGCAGTGGGGCCATCTTGGCTCACTGCAACCTCTGCCTCCCAAGTTCACGTGATTCTCCTGCCTCAGCCTCCCGAGTAGCTGAGATTTACAGGCATGTGCTACCACACCCAGCTAATTTTTGTATTTTTAGTAGAGACAGGGTTTCACCATGTTCGCCAGACTGGTCTTGAACTCCTAACCTCAAGTGATCTACCCGTCTCGACCTCCCAAAATGCTGGGATTACAGGCATGAGCCACTGTGCCCAGTCAACATCTTTTTGTTTTTGAGATGGAGTCTTGCTCTGTTGCCCAGGCTGGAGTGCAGTGGCATGATCTTGGTTCACTGCAACCTCTGCCTTCCGGGTTCAAGCAATTCTCCTGCCTCAGCCTCCCAAGAAGCAGGGATTACAGACGTATATCACCACGCCTGGCTAGTTTTTGTATTTTTTTAGTAGCGACAGGGTTTCGCCATGTTGGCCAGGCTGGTCTTAAACTCCTGACCTCAGGTGATCCACCCCCCTCAGCCTCCCAAAGTGCTGGGATTAAAGGTGTGAGCCACTGCACCCCGCCTAGGCCAACATTTTTGAATAGAGGTTAGAGGTTTAAACCTTTTAAAAACCTTACTTGAGAGAAAATTGTTCCCTATGACTACCAGTTTATGATACTGTCAAAAGTTATAATTTGTTATAACTTATTAATAAAAATACTCCATTCCATTCTTGTTTCCACTCCTCTTCCCCCATCTCCTTGAGGCCTCAATGTGGCATGGGATGTGCTGGATAAGGAGGCAATAGGAGAGGAACTTTCCGCTAATGCAAGTGAAATGGCTGATGGCTGATGGCAGAGCCTCTGTTCTGGGGAACAAAATTCTCAAAACCACTGCTGCTGATTTCTTATCAGGATGGGAGCATCTTCTTCCCCTTGGTGCCCTAATGTGTTGTCTGTAAGCTATCAGTGTTAAATACCTCAATGTAGGTCTATGAATAAGGCATATTTTCAGAGTTAAGTGTGAAGTGAGACTCATTCTGTAAATATTTGAATTCCTGTTGCTAAGTGTCAGAGCCAAATGCTAGGATTACAATGATGAAAAAGACTGAATCAGCCCTCTCCTCACAGCACTTGAAGCCTAATGGAGACCTTATGGAGTTAGGGGTTAAGTGATTTAGCCTTAGAGCACAGGCTTTGGAGTCAGACTATAAAAGTCAGGTTCCAATCTGGGTTTGATCACTTAATGTGATTTTGGGCATGTTGGTGAGTGACACCTAATCCTATATTGGGGGAGGGGTTATACATATTTGTGTATGTCATTTTTGAATAAAACATTTGCAAAAGGAAGTTCATTCAATAACCCTCCTTTGTCAGCATCCTGGAGACTCCTCTTAATTTTGGTGGTTCTCAACTAGGGTGATTTTGCCTCCCCCCAGGGGACATTTGGGAATGTCTGGAGACATGTCTGTGTCTTGATTGTCACCACTGAGTGGGTCCTACTGGCATCTAGTGGGTAGAGTGCAGGGATGGTGCTAAACATCCTACAATGTGCCGTATGTCTCAATAAAATTACCCATCTTAGAACTCTTGCTCCTTCAATGCCAGTGCGTCCCAGGTTCTGGACTAATAAGCTCTTCTTGTTTTGTACTTCCCTCGTCAGCTTAGTCTTTCCTATGGCTTTACTCACTGCCTACTCACCTGTGGTTTCCAAACTATGTCCAGCCTTGGCCTCTTTCTAAGCTGGAGAACTCCATATATCCAGCTGCCTACTATATAGATGGCTCTTTCAGAACAGCAGCATGTATAAACTTGAACTCATCTTTCCCACTGTCCTGGTTCTCCCTATTTTAGTCAATGGCACTGTCATCTGCCCACTCAAAGCCAGAAACTCGGTTATCCCAAGTTTCTCTTTCCTCACCTCAACTACAGTTGACCATATGGATACAACCCTGCCTCTTCCTCCCTACCACCACTGGCTTAAGTTCACGGTACCATACTTTCTTGTTTGGATTACACTCTTGCCACATATCCTTTGCTACTGCCATACCAGGCTGTTATGGTGTTGGAATAGGTTATGGTCTTGGGACCTAATGCCACTGTACATGTTTTTCAATGGCTTGAAATGCCCTTTCCTCTTTGGCTAGCTTGCGTTCATCTTTTAATCTGAGATGTCACGTACAGGTTTCCTGATTCTTCACTCCTGAATTAACCACATCTCTGATTCAGATGTATGTAATGGCTTCCTTATTTGTCTCCCTACTTCTGTTCTTGCACTTCCACTAATCTGGCAGAATGATCTTCAGAAAACCTAAGGGGTAGGGATTATATCACTCCCTTGCTTAACAATTTTCAGTGGCTTCCCTAGGCCCTCCATGATCTGGCCCCTGCTAGACTTTGTAACCACATCTCCCTCTGTTGCTCACTATATTCTGGCCACACTAGGCTTTAAAAATCTCCCCAACATGCTGTTTCCTGCCTCAAAATCACTGCATACAGTCACATATTTTACTCCCTGCCTAGGACATTTTTGCTGTTGTTTCTTTTCAACCTTTTAGGTCTTATCAACTACTCACTCAGAAAATTCTTCCCTCAGCACCGTAAGTTGCAACTCCTTGTCCATTACTGGTTCATCTTATTAGTCTCCTTCATATTTACATAATTAAATCCGTTCCCCACTTGATTGTAAAGTGTCCGTTTTGTAACTCACTAATTTCCTTGGGCTATAGTACAGTGATTGGCACTAGGTGCTCAAAATGAATTGTTGAATGAAAAGTGATGTCCTAATGCTCTTGTGAAACAATGTGTAGAGTTGCGGGGACAGGATTGGAGTCAGTAAAATGGTGAGAGTGCAGAATTCATTCATGATCATTCATTCATTTATCTTTTAGATAGAGTCTCGCTCTGTCACCCAGGAGGGCAATGGCATGATCTCGGCTCACTGCACCCTCCACCTCCCAGGTTCAAGCAATTATCCTGCCTCAGCCTCCTGAGTAGCTGGATTATAGGCGTGTACCACCACGCCCGGCTTTTTTTTTTTTTTTTTTTTTTTGAGACGGAGTTTTGTTCTTGTTGCCCAGGCTGGAGTGCAGTGGCGTGATCTCGGCTCACTGCAAACTCCGCCTCCGGGATTCAAGCGATTCTCCTGCCTCAGCCTCCCAAGTAGCTGCAATTACAGGCATGTGCCACCACACCTGGCCAATTTTGTATTTTTAGTAGAGACAGGGTTTCTCCATGTTGTTCAGGCTGGTCTCGAACTCCCGACCTCAGGTGATCTGCCCTCCTCGGTCTTCCAAAGTGTTGGGATTATTACAGGCGTGAGCCACTGAGCCGGGTTTTTTTTTTTTTTCTTTTTTTTTTTAAAAGAGACAGTCTCACTCTGTCACCCAGGCTGGAGTACAGTGGCATGATCTTAGCCTCAAACTCCTAGGCTCAAGGAATCCTCCTGCCTTGGCCTCCCAAAGGGCTGGGAATTATAGGTGTGAGCTACTGAGCTTGGCCTCACAATTCATCTTGAGTCAGATCTGTTAGAACCTTAATCTTTATCCTGCTCTCCAGGAATTCTTGAGAACATGGAGAACAAAGTATGTTAACTGACTCCTTCTGCATGGCCACTTCTGGGTTCAGTGGTATTCCCCAGGGCTCAAATGAAGATTATTTTATTAGGTGTTTTCTGTTAACTGGCCATTTTTGAATGAGCAGAGGGGTCAGAAGATTAAAGCAGAACTCACAGGGTTCAGAAACAATTTACTAGAAATCGTAGGTATCAAATTGAGAACATATTCTTTTTTTTTTTTTTTTTTGAGACAGAGTCTCGCTCTGTTGCCCAGACTGGAGTGGAGTGGCACTATCTCAGCTTACTGCAACCTCCACCTCCTGGGTTCAAGCGATTCTCCTGCCTCAGCCTCCTGAGTAGCTAGGATTACAGGCATGCACCACCACACCTAGCTAATTTTTTTTATTTTTAGTAGAGACAGGGTTTCACCATGTTGGCCAGGCTAGTCTCGAACTCCCAACCTCAGGTGATCTGCCCGCCTCAGCCTCCAAAAATGTTGGGATTACAGGCTTGAGCCACCGTGCCCAGCTGAGAACAAATTCTTTTTTTTTTTTTTTTTTTTTTTTGAGATGGAGTCTCGTTCTGTTGCCAGGCTGGAGGGCAGTGGTGTGATCTCGGCTCACTGCAACCTCCGCCTCTGAGGTTCAAGCAATTCTCCTGCCTCAGCCACCTGAGTAGTTGGGATTACAGGCACATGCCACCACGCCCAGCTAACTTTTGTATTTTTAGTAGAGACGGGGTTTCACCATGTTGGCTAAGATGGCCTTGATCTCCTGACCTCGTGATCCCCCCACTGGCCTCCCAAAGGGCTGGGAGTACAGGTGTGAACCACCGCACCTTGCCTGAGAACAAATTCTCTAACACAGTTTTGTTAGCATGAGGGGATATGGTGGTTCAAGTAATTTGGCCAGCAACGCCACTGCCTTTAGAAACTTATTTCCCTAAGTAAGTTTTCCCTTTCAGATGAGCAGTTTCTGGGCAAAAGTATTAAGCCGGGCTCTGTAGATTCCTGGGATAGAAATATAAAAGTTGGAATGAGCAGAGATAATGACTGGGACATACATCGTTTGACAAAGGATTGTATGCAGTTTCATGGTGTTGTCTGGGAGTTAGGTTTTGATTCCTGTTTCCAGGATTCTGACTGTTTACAGGGACAAAGGAATAGAATATTTGATTCAGGGATTATCTGGGCATATCTAAGACATATGGTACCTATAAGCATAGAATAAAATGTTCAATATTTTGGCCTGGCATGGTGACTCATGCCTGTAATCCCAGCACTTTCAGGGAGGCCGATGTGGGCAGATCACCTGAGGTTGGGAGTTGGAGACCAGCCTGACCAACATGGAGAAACCCTGTCTCTACTAAAAATACAAAATTAGCTGGGCGTGGTGGCGCATGCCTGTAATCCCAGCTACTCGGGAGGCTGAAGCAGGAGAATCGCTTGAACCTGGGAGGCGGAGGTTGTGGTGAGCTGAGATTGTGCCATTGCACTCCAGCCTGGATGACGAGAGCAAAACTCCGTCTCAAAAAAAAAAAAAAAAAAAGTTCAATATTTCTCTAGTTTGGAGTCTATAATGCTTCAGAAATAGAAATGTGTGATTTATCTTTATACTTTTAAGTTAAAAATAGATATCCTAAGCCACTTAGGTAAAATGGATTAGCTGAAATATTTGGAAGTTGGATATTTGGTTCACTGAATTTCCTTAACCCATCCAGTGACCAGAAAATCTTTAGTTTCAACTCTTGTTGAAGTTTCCTAGTATGTACCACTTGCTTTCCTGTCCCAGGAAGTAGATTTCACTTCAGTTTTGATGGTTAAAGGAACTCTTGCAGTTCTTCAGAATCATGAGCTATCAACTGTTAATTCTTACTCATTGTGTATGTAGACAGCATAAAAATGTGGGCTAAATATATTCTAATTATGAACTGGAAGGACAGGGTCTGAATTCATGTTTATTACCAAGCACAGTGCCTGGCATAGAGTAGGTACCAGTAAATATCTGTTGAAATAAATTAAAATTGGGCTTTGATATGGTTTGTTCAATGTGGAAAAAAATAAAACATTAACTTCAGGCCCATGTAGAGGCTCTGTTTATTAAGCACTAAAAAATAATTCTGAACTCGTATATCTGTAATATTATAACTCATGTTTTGGAATATTAATTCATGTCATTCCTTCTTTTTCTTTCCCTATACCCTAATATATACACACAACCCTCCATTCTCCCTGTTGCCCTGTTCCTCTCCTACATTCTCCCACCTCACTGAGGAGAGTTGGGCTTCATACTTCTCACTAGTTACATTCCTGGACGATTGCTCTAATGGGTTTCTGGCTGGCTTTCTTTACCTACAGTGCCTTAGTTTCCAGTGCTGATGGATGTAAATGTAGATCTCTGACAGAGTAACTCATATATTTTTAATATAAAGGAAAAAGCTGCCTTTAAAAACATTCAATAGAAAACAGTTCTAATCTGCCCAAATGTCCAATAATAGGGAAATGGATGTGAGTTACTGCTTGAGAGAACACTGAAGCACTAAAAGTCCTGTTTTTGAACACATTAGTAACAAGTGTTAAAAAGAAATATACCAAGTATAAAATAATGGTTATCCCTGGATCATTGAACCAAGAGTGATTTTAATCTCTTTATATTTTCCATTTTTTCAAGTATTAGTCAAATTGGCAGAAAAGCTTGTTTCTGATTATTGAGGGTCTCAGTTTCTTAGGATAGTAACATGGAAGACCCTTTAGCCTTCTTTACATAATTTCTGTGGCGTTTTTAATGTACTTCATTGCATAAACCATAAGAATGTTAATTATAAATATGGTATCATAACCTGTTATCTTCATATAGGTAACACATTTAGTTGACTTGGATTAAGTAACTGGTACCCTGTCTTTCTGGCTTCTCTTACGAGGGTTGAATTTATATAAATGCTGTTGTATGCTGTGATCACTTTGTGTGCTAGACATATTAATTTGCAACGTTTACAGCCTCATACTTATGGAAGCTTTGGTCTTGCTTCACCTCACTGAGACCTGTAGTGATTACGAGGTTAGTTATTGAAGACATTACATAAGTACCAGTCTTGAAATCAGGAGGTACAGATGCTTAGCACAATGGCTACCTGTGATTGTTGTTAGATGGTAAAGTAGGTGGAGGATTTTAAGTTGTTTTTGGAGGGCCAAATCGTCTGGACTACTGCAGATATCCTTGTAGTGAGGGTGGCTGCTGTATTGCTGTGGTCTGTGCCTTTCAGTAAACATTTGCTGAGGACCTCCTACATAACAGTTTGCCAGGTGCTGGGACTAGAAGACTAAGAAAACGTTCTTGGCCCCTGAGGAGCTCACAATTTAATGGTAAAACAAATAGCTCCATTTTTTTTTTTTACCATTAATATACCAGACACTGTTAGATTCATTATATACATTATCTCTTAATTCTCAGTACAATCCTGCTGTTCATGCAACAGATATTTACCGTGTCAAGCAGTAAAATGTGCCCTAGGAGTGAAGGGAACAAGATAAGGGATAGAATGCTAATGTTACAGCTGAATAAACTCTACTTCAGAGAGGTTAGGTAATGTGATCACAAAAGTGGTAGTAATAAATAGCCATTGTTTATTGATTACACAGACACTGTGCCTAAGGGCCTTATATACACTGTCTTATTTAATCCTTAAAACAGCTCAGTGTGCCAAGTGGTACCCTTATTTTTATAGAGGATGCTGGGGCTTGGATGCCTGAGATTACACAGCTTGTGTGATAAAGCAAGGATTTGAAGTTAGGTTTGTCTAACTTCAAATTTCATGCTCTTAACCATGATGTTTTACATATATATATATATATATATATATATATTTTTTTTTTGAGACAGAGTCTTGCTCTGTTGCCCAGGCTGGAGTGCAATGGCATGATCACAGCTCACTGCAACCTCCACCTCCTTCCTAGGTTCATTCAAATGATCCTCCCGCCCCAGCCTCCCAAGTAGCTGGGATTATAGGCATACATCACCACGCCCAGCTAACATTTGTATTTTTAGTAGAGATGGGGTTTTGCCATGTTGGCTAGGCAGGTCTTGAACTCCTGGCCTCATCTGCCTGCCTCGGCCTCCCAAAGTGTTGGGATTAGAGGCGTGAGCCACTGCACAGGGCCCATGATGTTATATTGTATTTCTCCTATATGGAGTAGTAATAGCTACTATTTATCATGAGCCATGTGCCAGGTGTTTACATATAATATCTTAGATTCTCACAACCACCTCAGGAAGTGGATGCTGATGCCTTCTGAAACTTAGCCTCAGGAGTCAAGTAACCTGCCCAGCTGGTGAGTGGACCAGATCTGTCTGGCTCCTAAGCCTCTGGTCTTTCTGTGGTTACTAACATTCCTCCCTTTCTGATACCTGAGTCTGGCAATTTCTGTTTGACAATTAGACTCTCCCTGACATATTTGTGATTCTTTCTTGAGATGAAACCCTAGTTGATTTAGCCTTGGGAATTTAGGTCTGGCCTTGCTTTTGCATGAGTTTGTCAGTTGTTATTCCTGTAAACAGGCCTTTTCCTTTCCTTTCCTTTGTTCACATTCTACTGCTTGCTCTATAGACTGTGGCTGTTGTAAGCCTCCTTGCCCCTTGGGACCTCATAACCCACATGTGTTCTGTGTAGGCCTTATCTTATCTCCCACAACATGAGAAGTGGGGTATCCTGCAAGCAGCAAGAGCCTCTCATATACAACGGTTGAATTTCACTCCAGCTGGTCTCTGCGTCTCCTCTTGTGACCCCTCCTCACCTGTGCTTCTGTCTGCAACCCCCTGCCTCCTCTTTCTTCCTTCCAGGCACACTGGCACGTTCTCTCAGTGCTACCACAACTTGAAAAAACTTTCGCTTGAGCCAATTATTTATTCTCTTTAGATGCCACTAGTTTCTCTTCTTTTCAGATGAACATGTCTATTTGTTGAGATCTGCTATCTATTTCTTCTTCCTTTAAAGTAGGTTATAAAACAATAGTAATATTTTTTGTAAAATACATGATCTAGCTGCACAGAAATGTCTAGAAGGATATACTCCAAAGTGATAAAACAGCCTGTCTCTGGGTGGTGAATTTTAGGTGTAGATTTTTGTTTATATTCTAACTCTTCTGCAATGAACATGTATTACCTATATAAACAGATAAAGGAGAAAAATAATTTTTTCCCATTTGTTAAAGTAATACAGTACATGTTTATTACATGAACCTTTATAAATTATAGAACCAATATTTTGGTATAAAAAACCAAATTACTTGCAATTCCACAGCCCAGAGTTAATGACTGTTAATATTTTGGGGTGTTATCTTTTAGCTTGTGTATATACATACACACATTTTAAATACTGAGATTATATCACAATTTTGTAATCTTGATTTTTCTATGAAATTAAAAATTTTCAAGTACATTTCAATAGCTGCATGTTATGACATATAGATACCATGACTTATTTAACCATTCTGTATTGAACATTTGTGTTGCTTTGAATTTATTTTAGAATTACCTGTGACCAGTGCCAATTGTTTAGATTACACAATTCTATCCAAATTTCTGATTATTTACAATAGATATTCAGAATTACTATTAGGGAGTCAAAGGGCATAAATTCAAGTTGTTGCTACATGTTGTCAAATTACTTTCCAGGGACACTGGGGCAATATGCTTTTACCAGCAATGTTTGAAAGTGCATGTCTTCCTGCAGTAAGCCTAGAGTGAGGTGTTTCTGCAATTTGCTTGTTCTATGAGACAGCAGTGAAGACACTATATTTTAACTGCATCTGTATGTCTTCCCATCCTGTCTTGCATTTGCCAGTATCCAATAATGCTTAATATACAGTAGTAATGCAAACATTTATTGAATATTATCCTTAAAACTTATGTTTTAAAAATTGCTGCCAATTTAATAAGCTAAAGTTTTTTGGCTCTTGCTTTTTTAAAAAACAGCTTTATTTAGGTATAATTACATACCATAGATTTTACCAATTTTAAGTGTTCAGTGCATTTTAGTAAATTTCTTTTTTTTTTTTTTGAGATGGAGTTTCACTCTTGTTCCCCAGGCTGGAGTGCAATGGCACAATCTCAGCTCACCATCATATGGTGGAACGTTATAAAAAATACATATATTTAAAATATATATATACATATTTATTTTTGTCCTTGCTTGAAAGTCTCTCATGAAAAGATGTATGTTGCTTATCAGTTCACCAGTTTGGTGGACATGTGGATTATTTCCAGTTTTGAGCTACTAGGAATAATGCTGTTATGAACACTGGGTGAGCTTTTCTCTTAGGTAGATTTCTAGGAGTGAAATTATTGATTCATAAGCCAAATGTATGTTTAACTTTTTAAGAAACTGCCAAACTTTTCTGAAGAAGCTGTATAGTTTTACATCCTTACCAGCCCAATGTATGAGAGTTCTGGTTTCTCCACATTACTGCCAACTGGTGATTTTAGTTGTTCCAAGTGGCTGTGTAGTATATCTCACTGAGGTTTTAATTTGCAATTTCCTAATGTCTAATAATACAGAACATCTTTTCATACACCTATTTACTGTTTGTACCTCCTTTTTAGTGTGTATTCAGATGTTCTGTCTATTTAAAAAACTGGGTTATTAGTCTTTTTGTTATTTAGAGTTCTTTACATATTCTGGATATGAGTTCTTTATCAGAATGTTTTGGAAATATTTTCTCCTGGTCTGTTTTTTCATTTTCTTAATGGTGTCTTCTGAAGAGCAATCGTTTTTAATTTTGAAGGAAGTCCAATGTATCAATTTTTAAAAATTACTCTTGCCTAACCCAAGGTCACAAAGATTTTCCTTTGTTTTATTCCAGAAGCTTTGTAGTTTTAGCCCTTACAGTTAGTTCTATGATTCCTTTTTAATTATTTTTATATTTAGCACAAGATTATGGATTGGGGTTCTTTTTGGCACATGGATATCCAATTATTTTAGCATCATTTTTGAAAAGACCATCTTTTCTCTTTTGGTTTAAAATTAGTTGGAGTGTTACATTGATCTCTGTGTATATATATACCAATGCTACAATGTCTTGATGATTGGTTTATAGTACATTTTGAAATCAGGTAATCTAGTCCTTCAACTTTGTTCTTTTAAAAAAGTGTTTTGGCTATTCTAGATATTTTTCATTTTCTATACAAGTTTTAGGATTAGTTTACTAATTTCTACAACAAAAGTCTGCCGGGATTTTGATAGGGATTAGGTTAAATCCGTACATCGATTTGGGGATAAGTGACATTTTAACAACACTGAGCCTTCTAATCTTTCCATTTATTTAGGTCTTCTTTAATTTCTCTCAGCATTGTTTTTTTAGTTTCATTGTATAAGTATTATTATTTTATTATATTTATTCCTATTTTGTTATATTTATTTATTCCTATTTTTCACATTCTTTTTGATATGATTGTGAATAGAATTTTCTTTTTATTTCAATTTCATCACTGGAGTGCTCATTGCTAGTATACAGAAATACTGTACTACTGATTTTTGTATATTGAGCTTGTATTCTGAGATTGTGTTAATTCACTTAATAGCACTGGTATCTTTTATGTAGATTCCTTAGTTTTCAATTTGTAGGTCACATCATCTGTGAATATATAGTTTTACATCTTCCTTTCCAATCTGAATGCCTTTAAAAAGTTTTTTTCTTGCCTTACTGCCCTGGGTAGGACCCCCCAGTTACAATGGTTGCGTAGAAACAGTGAGGAATAGAAACATCCTTGCCTGGTTCTTGATCTTAGGAAAAAGGCATTTGTTTTTTTTTTTATTAATACTTTAAGTTCTAGAGTACATGTGCACAACGTGCAGATTTGATACATAGGTATACATGTGCCATGGTGGTTTGCTGCACCCATCAACTCATCATTTACATTAGGTATTTCTCCCAATGCTGTCCCTCCCCCAGCCTCCCACCCCCTGACAGGCCCTGGTGTGTGATGTTCCCCGCCCTGTGTCCAAGTGATCTCATTGTTCAATTCCCACCTATGAGTGAGAACATGCAGTGTTTGGTTTTCTGTCCTTGTGGCAGTTTGCTGAGAATGATGGTTTTCACCTTCATCCATGTCCCTGCAAAGGACATGAACTCATCCTTTTTTATGGCTGCATAGTATTCCATGGTGTATATGTACCACATTTTCTTAATCCAGTCTATCATTGATGGACATTTGGGTTGGTTCCAAGTCTTTGCTACTGTGAATAGTGCCACGATAAACATATGTGTGTATGTGTCTAAGGAGCATGATGTATAATCCTTTGGGTATATACCCAGTAATGGGATTGTTGGGTCAAATGGTAATTCTAGTTCTAGATCATTGAGGAATCGCCACACTGTCTTCCACAATGGTTCAACTAATTTACACTCCCACCAACAGTGTAAAAGCGTTCCTATTTCTCTACATCCTCTCCAGCATCTGTTGTTTCCTTTTTAATGATTGCCATTCTAACTGGCATGAGATGGTATCTCACTGTGGTTTTGATTTGCATTTCTCTGATGACCAGTGATGATGAACATTTTTTCATGTGTCTGTTGGCTGCATAGATGTCTTCTTTTGAGAGGTGTCTGTTCATATCCTTTGCCTACTTTTTGATGGGGTTGTTTTTTTCTTGTAAATTTGTTTGAGTTCTTTGTAGATTTTGGATATTAGCCCTTTGTCAGATGGGTAGATTGCAAAAATTTTCTCCCATTCTGTAGGCTGCCTGTTTACTCTGATGGTGATGGTAGTTTCTTTTGCTGTGCAGAAGCTCTTTAGTTTAATTAGATCCCATTTGTCAATTCTGGCTTTTGTTGCCATTGCTTTTGGTGTTTTAATCATGAAGTCCTTGCCCATGCCTATGTCCTGAATGGTATTGCCTAGGTTTTCTTCTAGGGTTTTTATGGTTTTAGGTCTAACTTAATTAAGTCTTTAATCCATCTTGAATTAACTTTTGTATAAGGTGTAAGGAAGGGATCCAGTTTCAGCTTTCTACATATGGCTAGCCAGTTTTCCCAGCACCATTTATTAAATAGGGAATCCTTTCCCCATTTTTTGTTTTTGTCAGGTTTGTCAAAGATCAGATGGTTGTAGATGTGTGGTGTTATTTCTGAGGCCTCCGTTGTTTCATTGGTCTATACATCTGTTTTGGTACTAGTACCATGCTGTTTTTGTTACTATAGCCTTGTAGCATAGTTTGAAGTCAGGTAGCATGATGCCTCCTTCTTTGTTCTTTTTGCTTAGCATTGTCTTGGCAATGCGGGCTCTTTTTTGGTTCCATATGAATTTTAAAGTAGTTTTTTCCAGTTCGGTGAAGAAAGTCATTGGTAGCTTGAAGGGGATGGAATTGCATCTATAAATTACTTTGGGCAGTATGGCCATTTTCATGATATTGATTCTTCCTATCCATGAGCATGGAATATTCTTCCATTTGTTTGTGTCCTCTTTTATTTCATTGAGCAGTGGTTTGTAGTTCTCCTTGAAGAGGTCCTTCACATCCCCTGTAAGTGGGATTCCTAGGTATTTTATTCTCTTTATAGCAATAGTGAATGGGAGTTCACTCATTATTTGGTTCTGTTTGTTATTGGTATATAGGAATGCCTGTGATTTTTGCACAATTGATTTTGTATCCTGAGACTTTGCTGAAGTTGTTTATCAGCTTAAGGAGATTTTGGGCTGAGACGATGGGGTTTTCTAAATATATAATCATGTCATCTGCAAACAGGGACAATTTGACTTCCTCTTTTCCTATCTCAATACCCTTTATTTCTTTCTCCTGCCTGATTGCCCTGGACAGAACCTCCAATACTATGTTGAATAGGAGTGGTTAGAGAGGGCATCCTTGTCTCGTGCTGGTTTTCAAAGGGAATGCTTCCAGTTTTTGCCCATTCAGTATGATACTGGTTGTGGGTTTGTCATAAAGAGCTCTTATTATTTTCAGATTATGTTCCATCAATACCTAGTTTATTGAGAGTGTTTAGCATGAAGGGCTGTTCAATTTTGTTGAAGGCCTTTTCTGCATCTATTGATATAATCGTGTGGTTTTTGTCATTGGTTCTGTTTATGTGATGGATTACATTTATTGATTTGCATATGTTGAACCAGGCTTGCATCCCAGGGATGAAGTTGACTTGATCATAGTGGATAAGCTTTTTGATGTGCTGCTGGATTCGGTTTGCCAGTATTTTATTGAGGATTTTTGCATTGATGTTCATCAGGGATATGGGCTTGAAATTCTCTTTTTTTGTTGTGTCTCTGGCAGGCTTTGGCATCAGGATGATGCTGGCCTCCTAAAATGAGTTAGAGAGGATTCTCTCTTTTTCTATTGATTGGAATAGTTTCAGAAGGAACGGTACCAGCTCCTCTTTGTACCTCTGGTAGAATTCGGCTGTGAATCTGTCTGGTCCTGGACTTTTTTTGGTTGGTGGGCTATTAATTATTGCTTCAATTTCAGAGCCTGTTATTGCTCTATTCAGAGATTCAACTTCTTCCTGGTTTAGTCTTGGGAGGGTGTATCTGTACAGGAATTTATCCATTTCTTCTAGATATTCTAGTTTATTTGCGTAGAGGTGTTTATAGTATTCTCTGATGGTAGTTTGTATTTCTGTGGGATTGGTGGTGATATCCCCTTTATCATTTTTTATTGCACCTATTTGATTCTTCTTTATTATTAGTCTTGGTAGAGGTCTATCAATTTTGTTGATTTCTTCAAAAAACCACCTCCTGGATTCATTGATTTTTTGAAGGGTTTTTTTGTGTCTCTATCTCTTTCAGTTCTGCTCTAATCTTAGTTATTTCTTGGCTTCTGCTAGCTTTTCAATTTGTTTGCTCTTGCTTCTCTAGTTCTTTTAATTGTGATGTTAGGGTGTCGATTTTAGATCTTTCCTGCTTTCTCTTGTGGGCATTTAGTGCTATAAATTTCCCTCCACACACTGCTTTAAATGTGTCCCAGAGATTCTGGTATGTTGTGCCTTTGTTCTCATTGGTTTCAAACAACATCTTTATTTCTGCCTTCATTTCGTTATGTACCCAGAAGTCATTCAGGAGCAGGTGGTTTAGTTTCCATGTAGTTGAGTGGTTTTGAGTGGGTTTCTTAATCCTGAGTTCTAGTTTGATTGCACTGTGGTCTCAGAGACAGTTTGTTATAATTTCTGTTCTTTTACATTTGCTGAGGAGTGCTTTACTTCCAACTATGTGGTCAGTTTTGGAATAAGTGTGATGTGGTGCTGAGAAGAATGTATATTCTGTTGATTTGGGGTGGAGAGTTCTGTAGATGTCTATTAGGTCTGCTTGTTGCAGAGCTGAGTTCAAGTCCTGGACATTCTTGTTAACCTTCTGTCTCGTTGATCTGTCTAATATTGACAGTGCGGTGTTAAAGTGTCGCACTATTATTGTGTGGGAGTCTAAGTCTCTTTGTAGGTCTCTGAGAACTTGCTTTATGAATCTGGGTGCTCCTGTACTGGGTGCATATATATTTAGGATAGTTAGCTCTTCTTGTTGAATTGATCTCTTTACCATTATGTAATGGCCTTCTTTGTCTCCTTTGTTCTTTGTTGGTTTAAAGTCTGTTTTATCAGAGACTAGGATGCAACCCCTCGTTTTTTGTTTTGCTTTCCATTTGCTTGGTAGATCTTCCTCCATCCCTTTATTTTGAGCCTATGTGTGTCTTTGCACATGAGATGGGTCTCCTGAATACAGCACACCAGTGGGTCTTGACTCTATCCAATTTGCCAGTCTGTGTCTTTTAATTGGGGCATTTAGCCCATTTATATTTAAGGTTAATACTGTTATGTGTTAATTTGATCCTGTCATTATGATGTTTGCTGGTTATTTTGCCTGTTAATTGGTACAGTTTCTTCATAGCATCGACGGTCTTTACAATTTGGCATGTTTTTGCAGTGGCTGGTTCCAGTTGCTTCTTTCCATGTTTAGTGCTTCCTTCAGGAGCTCTTATAAGGCAGGCCTGGTGGTGACAAAATCTCTCAGCATTTACTTGTCTGTAAAGGATTTTCTTTCTCCTTCACTTATGAAGCTTAGTTTGGCTGGATGTGAAATTCTGGATTGAAAATTCTTTTCTTTAAGAATGTTGAATATTGGCCCCCACTCTCTTCTGGCTTGTAGGGTTTCTGCCGAGAGATGTGCTTTTAGTCTGATGGGCTTTCCTTTGTGGGTAACCCGACCTTTCTCTCTGGCTGCCCTTAACACTTTTTCCCTCATTTCAACCTTGCTGAATCTGACAATTATGTGTCTTGTGGTTGCTCTCCTTGAGGAGTATCTTTGTGGTGTTCTCTGTATTTCCTGAATTTGAATGTTGGCTTGCCTTGCTAGGTTGGGGAAATTCTCCTGGATAATATCCTGAAGAGTGTTTTCCAACTTGGTTCCATTCTCCCCATCAGTTTCAGGTACACCAATCAGATGTCGATTTGGTCTTTTCACATAGTCCCATATTTCTTGGAGGCTTTGTTTGTTTCTTTTTACTCTTTTTTCTCTAACCTTGTCTTCTCGCTTCATTTCATTAGTTTGATCTTCAATAACTGATACCCTTTCTTCCACCTGATCGAATCAGCTGTTGAAGCTTGTGTGTCACGAAGTTCATGTGCCATGGTTTTCAGCTCCATCAGGTCATTTAAGGTCTTCTCTACACTGTTTATTCTAGTTAGCCATTCATCTCATCTTTTTTCATGGTTTTTAGCTTCCTTGCAATGGGTTCGAACATCCTCCTCTAGCTTGGTGAACTTTGTTATTACCAACCTTCTGAAGCCTACTTCTGTCAACTTGTCAAAGTCATTCTCCGTCCAGCTTTGTTCCGTTGCTGGCAAGGAGCTGTGATCCTTTGGAGGAGAAGAAGTGCTCTGATTTTTAGAATTTTCAGCTTTTCTGCTCTGGTTTCTCCCCATCTTTGTGGTTTTATCTACCTTTGGTCTTTGATGTTGGTGACCTACAGATGGGGTTTTGGTGTAGATGACCTTTTTGTTGATGTTGATGCTATTCCTTTCTGTTTGTTAGTTTTCCTTCTAACAGTCAGGTCCCTCAGCTGCAGGTCTGTTGGAGTTTGCTGGAGGTCCACTCCAGACTGTTTGCCTGGGTATCAGCAGTGGAGGCTGCAGAACAGCAATTACAGATCGGCAAATATTGCTGCCTGATCCTTCCTCTGGAAGCTTTGTTCCAGAGGGGCAGCCGCTTATATGAGGTATCTGTCGGCCCCTAGTAGGAGGTGTCCCCCCGTTAGGCTACACAGGGGTCAGGGACTCACTTGAGGAGGCAGTCTGTTCATTCTTAGAGCTCAAATGCCGTGCTGGGAGAACCACTGCTCTCTTCAGAGCTGTCAGACAGGGACGTTTAAGTCTGCTGAAGTTGTCTGCTGCCTTTTGTTCAGCTATGCCCTGCCCATAGAGGTGGAGTCTAGAGGCAGTAGGCATTGTTGAGCTGCTGTGGGCTCTGCCCAGTTCGAGCTCTGGCTGCTTTGTTTACCTACTCAAGCCTCAGGAATGGCGGATGCCCATCCCCTAGCCCAGCTACCATCTCGCAGTTCGATCTCAGACTGCTGCGCTAGCAGTGAGCAAGGCTCCATGGGCGTGGGACCTGCCGAGCCAGGCACGGGAGAGAATCTCCTTGTCTGCCGGTTGCTAAGACCTTGAGCAAAGCGCAGTATTTAGGTGGGAGTATCCCGTTTTTCCAGGTAGTCTGTCACGGCTTCCCTTGGTTAGGAAAGGGAAATCCCCCAACTCCTTGTGCTTCCTGGGTGAGGACAGTGGGCTGCACCCACTGTCCAACCAGTCCCAATGAGATGAACCAAGTACCTCAGTTGGAAATGCAGAAATCACCCATCTTCTGCATCGATCATGCTGGGAGCTGCAGACCAGAGTTGTTCCTATTCAGCCATCTTGGAACGCCCCTCCTTTTTTTTCTTTTAACCATAACTGTGATGTTAACTATAGATGCCCTTTATCAGGCTGAGCAACTTCCCCTCTATCCTTACTTGGGTGAGAGTTATTGTCAATGGATGTTGGGTTTTGTCAATGATAATGTGCTTTTTGTCATTTTTTCTATTAATATGGTTGTCATTTTTTCTATTAATATGGTTGTATTACATTGATTTTTGAATAAGCCAACCTTTCATTTCTGGAATAAACCGCACTTAGTTATGGTATATAATCTTTTTTATGTCACTGGATTTGATATGCTAATATTTTATAAGAAGTTTTATATTGATGTTCATAAGGGACATTGCTTTGTTTTCTTTCTTTTTAAAATAGGGATGGGGTCTCACTATGTTACCCAGGCTGGTGTCAAACTCCTGGGCTCAAGCGATCCTCCCACCTTGGCCTCCCAAAGTGCCACGATTACAGGCGTGAGCCACCACGGGTGGCTGGGATATTGATTTGTAGTTTTAATTCTTTGTGATATTCAATACACAAGACAAGATGTCTTTGTCTGGCTTTGATATTAGGGTGATACTGGCTTTATAGAGTGATTTTGGAAGTATTCCCTCCTACTATTATTTTCTGGAAGTACTTGTGAAAGATTGGTATTTTTTTCCCTTAAATATTGGACAGAATTCACCAGTGAAGTCATCTGGACTTGGACTTCTCCTTTTTTAAATTTTTTATTTTTTGAGATGGAGTTTCACTCTTGTTGCCCAGGCTGGAGTGCAATGGCATGATCTCAGCTCACCGCAACCTCTGCCTCTTGAGTTCAAGCAATTCTCCTGCCTCAGCATCCCAAGTAGTTGGGAATACAGGCATGTGCTACCATGCCCAGCTAATTTTGTATTTTTAGTAGAGACAGGGTTTCTCCATGTTGGTCAGGCTGGTCTCGAACTCCCGACCTCTGGTGAACTGCCCTCCTTGGCCTCCCAAACTGTTGGGATTACAGGTGTGAGCCACCATGCCCGGGCTGGACTTGGACTTTTCTTATGGGGAAGACTTTTAATAACAAATTCAGTATCTTTATTTGATACAGGCCTATTCTGATTTTTCAATTTCTTCTTGAGTCAGTTTTTGTAATTTGAGTTTTTCTAGCATTTTTCCCCTATTTCATCCACGGTGTGAAATTTGGATAAAGTTGTTCATAATATTCCCTTATAATTCTTTTAACTTCTGTAGTACCTACTGTGATGCGTCCTCTTCCATTCCTGATACTGTTACTTTATACCTTTTCTCTTTTTTTGTTGGTTTAGCTGAACATTTATCTTTTAAAAAAATCTTTCTAAGGAACCAGGTTTTGGTTTAATTAATTTTATATTTTTTCCTGTTTTCTATTTCATTGATTTCTTTTCTGAGCTTTATTATATCCTTTCTTCTATTTTTGGTCTTGTTTGCTCTTTTTTTTCTAGCTGAAGGTGGAAGCTTGTATTGTTGATATTAGACCTTTCTAAGTGATAATTATCCCTCTAAGCACTGCTTTAGGGTGCTTAGAAAACATCCCATATGTTTTCTTTCTTTTTTGAGACAAGGTCTCAGTTTGTCACTTGGGCTGGAGTGAAGTGGTGTGGATCATAGCTCACTGTAACCTCAAGCTTCTGGGCTCAAGCAATCCTCTTGCTTCAGCCTCTCAGGCAGCTAGAACTATAGGTGTCTGCCATCCCCATGCCCGGCTAATTCTGTAGAAATGGGGTCTCGCTGTGCTGCCCAGTCTGATCTTGAACTCCTGGCCCCAAGCAATCTTCCCAACTTGGCCTCCCAGAGTGCTCAGATTACTGGCATGAGCCACTGTGCCCAGTCCATCCCATATATTTTCACATGTTTTTTTCATTCATTTAAAGATAATTTTGAATTTCCCTGTGGTTTTTTCTTTGACCCATGCATCTTAAGAGTGTGTCATTTAATTTCCAAATGTTTTGGGGTTCCCAGATCTCTGTTTTCTAATTTAATTCAATTTTTAATCAAAAAACATATTTATATTATTGTAATCATTTGAATTTATCAAGTCTTATTTTATCTGCCTAAGACGTGGTCTGGAAAAGTTCTGTGTGCACCTGGATGAAAGAGTGTATATATATTTTTGTTGTTTTGTGGAGTGTGCCCTAATAATGATTAAATCAAATGTGTTGACTATTAAGTCTTCTGTATCCTTGAGTGTCTGCAATCGTTCTATCAATTACTGAATGAGAAGTGTTGAAATCTCCAGCTGTAATTGTTGACTTATCTATTTCTCCTTTCAAGTCTGGAAATTTTTATTTAATGTATTTTGTGGCTGTGTTGTTTGATACATATACATTTAAAATGATCACATCTGGCTACTGCATTTTAACACTGGTGAAGCAGGAATATTTATGTTTGTTTCCTGGGTAAAATGTCTGTCTTTTGACTGTTTTAGAACTGGACAATATTTATGTTCTTACTATTGATTTTGAAGAACCCTATTTATAAAACAAAATATTGGTCATATGATGCAACCCAGTTTGCCCTTTGACTGTGATGCAGAATTTTGTCACTTTTTTGGGTTACTTTTAACATTTACTCAAATCTATAAATAATTTCCTTATACATTTCTTCCATTACTTTTATGCTTTTAAAGTCTTTATTTGCATGCAGACATTAGTTTAATATGCATTTATTTCGCCCCCCCATGGAGTACCAACATTTTACTGACTAGCCTTTTCCTGACACATTTAACATGCTATCTTTATCATATGCTACCCATTGCTATGCATAATTTTTCTGTTTTGACGTGAATAATATACTTGCTTTAATTACTATGGTTTTATATAGTCCATCTCCCCTGTACCCCACCATACCTTTGTTTCTTTTCATCACTCATTGCTATTCTGTGTCCTTATTATGCCATGGGAGCTTTAAAACTAGCTTACTAAGTTCCACAACGTATTTTGGGGGATAAATTAAATTAATAAATTAACACAGCAACTGGTCATTTTTTTAACTGGTTATTTCTGGGATATGGAACTAAAACCCTTTATCCATTAAAGAGTTATTTATCTTAGTTTGCTTAGTTTTAAGATTTTTTCCCCCAAACTACAAGATATATTCAATTTTATGAGATGCCTTCAAAGAATCAATTTAAATTTTTATAATTTTGTCTCCTTTAATCGTTAATGACAGATTTTGTAAGGATAAACTAATGTTGCAGTCCTGGGATAACACCCATTTACTTCTGATGTATTATTTTATACATTGGGAGATTTGACAATTTACATAATCTTCTGTGGTTCAGTTTTTGTAACTGTAACATAACAGTATCCAACACGTAGGGCTCTGTGAGCACAATGAATTAAAATACGTAGAACAGTGCTTGTTACATAGTATGCTCTTTGTGTGTATGTATAAATAGATTTTTTTGTTGTTGTTTACGCAGAAGTGTTTAATTTCTTCCTAATATATACAGTTGACCCTTGAATAATATCGGTCTGAACTTCATGGGTCTTCTTATACATGGATTTCCAACAAAATGCAGGTAAAAATACAGTATTCAAGGGATGCAAAACTCATATATATTTAACTGCAGGAGGGTAAACTTTCACATATGTGGGTTTTGCAAGGCTGACTGTGGGACTTGACTATATGCAAATTTTGGTATACACAGGCAGTCCTGGAATCGATCCTTCACATATATGGAGGGAGAGTTGTACTTTATTTTGTCATCCTTTTTCTTTTCAAGTCTGAGGCTCACTTTGTCACCCAGGATGGAGTGCAGTGGTGTGATCATAGTTCACCGTAACCTTAAACTCCTGGGCTCAAGTGATCCTTCCGCCTCAGCTTCCCAGAGTGCTGGGATTACAGGTGTGAGTCACCATGCCCAGCTATGTCATCCTTTTTCATGCATCTTGAATGGATTGCCTAATTCATTTATTTCACTATACAGGCTACAAATTTCTTCCTGTCCATATCCCACAGGTTGTAATAAATAGAATACTTTCATTGTCTGGTTCTAAAAAGATCGTAATTTGTATTTTTTTGATTTTTTAAGCAAAAGATTTCCTTTTTTGCTTAAAGTTTATCTTAAAATATATTTTGAAACCTTCAGAATTTTATGTTTTGAGAATTCTCAGGTATTGCATTGGAAGGGAACATTGGGAAAAAAATCAACTAGACAACCAAGTGAAAACCTAGCATGTTGAGATTTGGAATTACAGTTTAGTGAAAATATTCTCAATTTCATCTTCCAAACCTTCTGCCGAGTTTCCATTTTTACTAATATATTTTTAATTTTCAGAAGCTCTCATTCCCTGACTTTTCATTAAAAAACCATTCAAAATTTATTAATATAATTTCTTCTCTGAGAATATTATTTACAATTCAGTGATTAAAGCTTTCTTCTCTTAGAAATTGTTTTTGTTCCCTATGAAGTTCTTTTTTCTTTTTCAACTTTTATTTTAGATTCAAGGGGTACCTATGCAGGTTTGTTACATGGGTAAATTGCACGTTGCTGGGTTTTGGTGTACAAATGATTTCGCCACCCAGGTAGTAGCACAGTACTTGATAGGTAGCTTTTTGACTATCACCCTCCTCCTATCCTCTACCCTCAAGCAGGCCCTGGTGTCTACTCTTCCCTTCTTTGTGTGCATGTGTACTCAATGTTTAGCTCCCACCTATAAGTGAGAACATATGGTATTTGGTTTTCTGTTCCTGCTTTAATTTACTTAGGAAAATGGCCTCTAGCTGCATCCATGTTGCTGCAAAGGACATGATTTCATTCTTTTTCTTTTAATGACTGCATAGTATTCCATGGTGTATAGGTACCATGTTTTCTTTATTCAGTCCACCACTGACAGGCATCTAGGTTGATTCCATGTCTTTGCTATTGTGAATATGATGGACATATGAGCGCATGTGTCTTTTTGGTAGAATGATTTATTTTCCTTTGGGTATATATACCCAGCAGTGGGATTGCTGGGTTGAATGGTAGTTCTAAGTTCCTTGAAAAATATCCAAACTGCTCCCCACAGTGGCTGAACTAATTTACATTCCCATCCACCAGCAGTGTATGTGCATTCCCTTTTCTCTGGAACCCTGCCAACATCTGTGATTTTTTTTGACTTTTTAAGAATAGCCCTTCTGACTGGTGTGAGATAGTATTTCATTGTGGTTTTGATTTGCATTTCTCTAATGATTAGTGATGTTGAACATTTTTTCATGTGCTTGTTGCCTGCTTGTATGTCACACTTTTGAGAAGTGTCTGTTCATGTCCTATGGGCATTTTTTAATGGGGTTGTTTTTCCCTTGTTGATTTTTTTAAGTTCCTTATAGATGCTGAATATTAGATCTCTGTGAAATGCACAGTTTGAGAATATTTTCTCCCATTCTGCAGGTTGTCTGTTTACCTTGTTAATAATTTCTTCTATTGTGCAGAAGCACTTTCTTTTTTGAGACAAGAGTCTCACTCTTTCTCCCAGGCTGGAGTGCAGTGGCACGGTATCAGGCTCACTGCAACCTCCGCCTCCCAAGCTCAAGTGATTCTCCTGCCTCGGCCTCCTGAATAGCTGGGACTACAGGCGCACACCACCCTGCCCGGCTAATTTTTGTGTTTTCAGTAGAGACGAGGTTTCACCATGTTGTTCAGGCTGGTCTTGAGCTCCAGACCTCAAGTGATCCATCTGCCTCGGCCTCCCAAAGTGTTGAGATTACAGGTGTGACCCACTGCACCCGACCAGAGACTTTTTTTTTTTTTAAATTATACTTTAAGTTCTGGGGTACATGTACAGAATGTGCAGTTTTGTTACATAGGTATACACATGCCATGGTGGTTTGTTGCACCCATCAAACCCGTCATCTACATTAGGTGTTTCTCCTAATGCTATCACTCCCCTAACCCCCACCCCCCCGACAGGCCCGGATATGTTAAGGTCCCTCTCCCTGTGTCCATGTGTTCTTATTGTTTCAACTCCCACTTATGAGGGAGAACATGTGGGGTTTGGTTTTCTGTTCCTGTGTTAGTCTGCTGAGAATGATGGTTTCCAGCTTCATCCATGTCCCTGCAAAGGACATGAACTCATCCTTTTTTATGGCTGCATAGTATTCCATGGCATATATGTGCCACATTTTCTTTATCTAGTCTATCACTGATGGACATTTGGGTTGGTTCCAAGTCTTTGCTATTGTGAATAGTGCCGCAATAAACGTACGTGTGCATGTGTCTTTTAGAATGATTTATAACCCTTTGGGTATATACCCAGTAATGGAATTGCTGGGTCAAATGGTATTTCTAGTTCTAGATCCTTGAGAAATTGTCATACTGTCTTCCACAATGGTTGAACTAACTTATACTCCCACCAACAGTGTAAAAGTGTTCCTATTTCTCCACACCCTCTCCAGCATCTGTTGTTTCCTGACTTTTTAATGATTGTCATTTTAACTGGTGTGAGATGGTATCTCATTGTGGTTTTGATTTGCATTTCTCTAATGACCAATGATGATGAGCTTTTTTTCATATGTTTGTTGGCTGCATAAATGTCTTCTTTTGAGAAGTGTCTGTTCACATCCTTCGCCTGCTTTTTGATGAGGTTGCTTTTTTCTTAATTTGTTTAAGTTCTTTGTAGATTTTGGATATTAGCCCTGTCAGATGGATAGACTGCAAAAATTTTCTCCCATTCTGTAGGTTGCCTGTTCACTCTGATAGTTTCTTTTGCTGTGCAGAAGCTCTTTAGTTTAATTAGATCCCATTTGTCAATTTTGGCTTTTGTTGCCATTGCTTTTGGTGTTTTAGACATGAAGTCTTTGCCCATGCCTATGTCTTGAATGGTACTGCCTAGGTTTTCTTCTAGGATTTTTATGTTTTAGGTCTTATGTTTAAGTCTTTAATCTGTCTTGAGTTAATTTTTGTATAAGGTCTAAGGAAGGGATCCAGTTTCAGTTTTCTGCATATGGCTACCCACTTTTCCCAACACCATTCATTAAATAGGGAATCCTTTTCCCATTGCTTGTTTTTGTCAGGTTTGTCAAAGATCAGATGGTTGTAGATGTGTGGTGTTATTTCTGAGGCCTCTGTTCTGTTCCATTGGTTTATATATCTGTTTTGGTACCAGTATCATGCTGTTTTTGTTACTGTAGCCTTGCAGTATAGTTTGAAGTCAGGTAGCATGATGCCTCCTGCTTTGTTCTTTTTGCTTAGGATTGTCTTGGCAATGTGGGCTCTTTTTTGGTTCCATATGAAGTTTAAAGTAGTTTTTTCCAATTCGGTAAAGAAAGTCAGTGCTAGCTTGATGGGGATAGCATTGAATCTATAAATTACTTCAGACAGTATGGCCATTTTCACAATATTGATTCTTCCTATCCATGGGCATGGAATATTTTCCCATTTATTTGTGTCCTCTCTTACTTCATTGAGTAGTGGTTTGTAGTTCTTGAAGAGGTCCTTCACATCCCTTGTAAGTTGGATTCCTAGGAATTTTATTCTCTTTGAAGCAATTGTGAATGGGAGTTCACTCATGATTTGGCTACTTGTCTGTTATTGGTGTATAGGAATGCTTGTGATTTCTGCACACTGATTTTGTATCCTGAGACTTTGCTGAAGTTGCTTATCAGCTTAAGGAGATTTTGGGCTGAGATGATGGGGTTTTCTAAATATACAATCATGTCATCTGCAAACAGGGACAATTTGACTTCCTCTTTTCCTATCTCAATACCCTTTATTTCTTTCTGTTGCCTGATTGCCCTGGACAGAACTTCCAATACTATGTTGAATAGGAGTGGTGAGAGGGCATCCTTGTCTCGTGCCGGTTTTCAAAGGGAATGCTTCCAGTTTTTGCCCATTCAGTATGATACTGGCTGTGGGTTTGTCATAAAGAGCTCTTATTATTTTGAGATTGTGTTCCATCAATACCTAGTTTATTGAGAGCATTTAGCATGAAGGGCTGTTGAATTTTGTCAAAGGCCTTTTCTACATCTATTGAGATAATCATGTGGTTTTTGTCACTGGTTCTGTTTATGTGATGGAATTACATTTACTGTTTTGCATATGTTGAACCAGCCTTGCATCCCAGGGATGAAGCCCACTTGATCGTGGTGGATAAGCTTTCTGATGTGCTGCTGGATTCAGTTTGCCAGTATTTTATTGAGGATTTTCGCATCGATGTTCATCAGGAATACTGGCCTGAGATTCTCTTTTTTTGTTGTGTCTCTGGCAGGCTTTGGTATCAGGATGATTGGCCTCATAAAATGAGTTAAGGAGGATTCCCTCTTTTTCTATTGATTGGAATAGTTTCAGAAGGAATGGTACCAGCTCTTCTTTGTACCTCTGGTAGAATTCGGCTGTGAATCTGTCTGGTCCTGGACTTTTTGGTTTGTAGGGTATTAATTACTGCCTCAATTTCAGAAGTTATTGGTCTATTCAGGGATTCAACTTCTTCCTGGTTTAGACTTGGGAGGGTGTATGTGTCCAGGAATTTATCCATTTCTTCTAGATCTTCTAGTTTATTTGTATAGAGGTGTTTATAGTATTCTCTCATGGTAGTTTGTATTTCTGTGGGATCAGTGGTGATATCCCCTTTATCATTTTTTATTGCATCTATTTGATTCTTCTCTTTTTTCTTCTTTATTAGTCTGGCCAGACGTCTATTTTGTTGATCTTTTCAAAAAGCCAGCTCCTAGATTCACTGATTTTTCGAAGGGTTTTTCATGTCTCTATCTCCTTCACTTCTGCTCTGATCTTAGTTATTTCCTGTCTTCTGCTAGCTTTTTAATTTGTTTGCTCTTGCTTCTCTAGTTCTTTTAATTGTGATGTTAGGGTGTCAATTTTAGATCTTTCCTGCTTTCTCTTGTGGGCATTTAGTGCTATAAATTTCCCTCTACACACTGCTTTAAATGTGTCCCAGAGATTCTAGTACTTTGTGTCTTTGTTCTCATTGGTTTCAAAGCACATCTTTATTTCTGCCTTCATTTCGTTATTTACCCAGTAGTCACTCAGGAGCAAGTTGTTCAGTTTCCATGTAGTTGTGCGGTTTGAGTAAGTTTCTTAATCCCGAGTTCTAATTTGACTGCACTGTGGTCTGAGAGATAGTTTGCTGTGATTTCTGTTCTTTTACATTTGCTGAGGAGTGCTTTACTTCCAATTATGTGGTCAATTGTAGAATAAGTGCGATGTGGTGTTGAGGAGAATGTATATTCTGTTGATTTGGGGTGGAGAGTTCCGTAGATGTCTCTTAGGTCCGCTTGGTCCAGAGCTGAGTTCAAGTCCTGAATATCCTTGTTAATTTTCGGTCTTGTTGATCTAATATTGACATTGGGGTGTTAAAGTGTCCCACTATTATTGTGTGGGAGTCTAAGTCTCTTTGTAGGTCTCTGAGAACTTGCTTTATGAATCTGGGTGCTCCTGCATTGGGTGCATATATATTTAGGACAGTTAGCTCTTCTTGTTGCACTGATCCCTTTACCATCATGTAATGGCCTTCTTTGTCTCTTTTGATCTTTGTTGGTTTAAAGTCTGTTTTATCAGAGACTAGGATTGGAACTCCTGCTTCTTTTTGCTTTCCATTTGCTTGGTAAATATTCCTCCATCCTTTTACTTTGAGCCTATATGTGTCTTTGCACATGAGATGGGTCTCCTGAATACAGCACACCAATGGGTCTTGACTCTATCCAATTTGCCAGTCTGTGTCTTTTAATTGGGGGCATTTAGCCCATTTACATTTAAGGTTAATATTGTTATGTGTGAATCTGATCCTGTCATTATGATGCTAGCTAGTTATTTTGCCCGTTAGTTGATGCAGTTTCTTCACAGTGTTGATGGTCTTTACAATTTGGTATGTTTTTGCAGTGGCTGGTACCGGTTGTTCCTCTCCATGTTTAGTGCTTCCTTCAGGAGCTCTTATAAGGCAGGCCTGGTGGTGACAAAATCTCTCAGCATTTGCTTGTCTGTAAAGGATTTTATTTCTCCTTCGCTTGTGAAGCTCAGTTTGGCTGGATATGAAATTCTAGGTTGAAAATTCTTTAAGAATGTTGATTATCAGTCCCCACTTTCTTCTGGCTTGGAGGGTTTCTGCAGAGATTCGCTGTTGGTTTGATGGGCTTCCCTTTGTGGGTAACTCTACCTTTCTCTCTCGCTGCCCTTAACATTTTTTCCTTCATTTCAACTTTGGTGAATCTGACGCTTACATGTCTCGGGGTTGCTCTTCTCAAGGGGTATCTTTGTGGTGTTCTCTGTATTTCCTGAATTTGAATGTTGGCCTGTCTTGCTAGGTTGGGAAAGTTCTCCTGGATAATAGCCTGAAGAGTGTTTTCCAACTTGGTTCCATTCTCCCCGTCACTTTCAGGTTCACCAATCAAACGTACATTTGGTCTTTTCACACAGTCCCATATTTCTTGGAGGCTTTGTTCGTTCCTTTTCATTCTTTTTTTCTCTAATCTTGTCTTCTTGTTTTATTTCATTAAGTTGATCTTCAATGTCTGATATCCTTTCTTCTGCTTGGTCGATTTGGCTATTGATAGTTGTGTATGTTTCACAAGGTTCTTGTGCTGTGTTTTTCAGCTCCATCAGGTCATTTATGTTGTTCTTTAGACTGGTTATTCTAGTTAGCAATTCATCTACCCTTTTTTAAAGGTTCTTAGCTTCCTTGCATTGGGTTAGAACAAGTTCCTTTAGTTCAGAGCAGTTTGTTATTACCCACCTTCTGAAGCCTACTTCTGTCAGTTTGTCAAACTCATTCTCTGTCCAGTTTTGTTCCCTTGCTGGCAAAGAGTTGTGATCCTTTGGAGGAGAAGAGGCCTTCTGGTTTTTGGAATTTTCAGCCTCTTTGCGCTGGTTTCTCCCCATCTTTGTGGATTTATCCACCTTTGGTCTTTGATGTTGGTGACCTTTGGATGGGGTCTCTGAGTAGACGTGCTATTCTTTTCTGTTTGTTAGTTTTCCTTCTAACAGTCAGGCCCCTCTGCTGCAGGTGTGCCGGAGTTTGCTGGAGGTCCACTCTAGACTGTTTGCCTGGGTATCATCAGTGGAGGCTGCAGAACAGCAAAGATGGCTGCCTGATCTTTCCTCTGGAAGCTTCGTCCCAGATGGGCACCCGCCAGATGCCAGCCAGAACTCTCCTGTATGAGGTGTCTGTTGGCCCCTACTGGGAGGTGTCTCCCAGTCAGGATACCTGGAGTTCAGGGACCCACTTGAGGAGGCAGTCTCAAGTGCTGTGCTGGGAGGTCTGCTGCTCTCTTCAGAGCCATCAGGCAGGGATGTTTAAGTCTTTTGAAGCTGCACCCACAGTTGACCCTTCCCTCACATGCTCTATCCCAGGAAAATGGGAGTTTTATCTGTAAGTCCCTGACTGTGGTTGCTGCCTTTTTTTCCAGAAATGCCCTACCCAGAGAGGAGGAATCTAGAGAGGCAGTCTGGCCACAGCAGCCTTGGTGAGCTGCGATGGGCTCCCAGTTCGAACTTCCCAGCAGCTTTGTTTACACTGTGAGGGTAAAACCACAAACCCAAGCCTCAGCAATGCTGGACCCCCCTCCCTGCATCAAGCTGGAGTGTTCCAGGTTGACCTCAGACTGTTGTGCTGGCAGCGAGAATTTCAAGCCAGTGGATCTTAGTTTGCTGGGCTCTGTGGGGGTGGGACCCGCCGAGCCAGACCACTTGGCTCCCTGGGTTGAGCCCCCTTCCAGGGGAGTGAACGGTTCTGTCTCGCTGGCGTTCCAAGCACCACTGGGGTGTGGGAAAAAAACAAAACAAAACAAAAAAACAACAACTCCTGAAGCTCGGTGTCTGCCTGAATGGCTGCCCAGTTTTGTGCTTGAAACTCAGGGCCCTGGTGGCGTAGGCACCGGAGAGAATCTCCTGGTCTGTGGGTAGTGAAGACTGTGGGAAAAGCATAGTATCTGGCCGGAGTGTACCATTCCTCAGGCACAATCCCTTATGACTTCCCTTGGGTAGGGGAGAGAATTCCCTGACCCCTTCTGCTTCCTGGGTGAGGCGATGCCCCACCCTGCTTCAGGTCACCCTCCGTGGGCTGCACCCACCGTCCAACCGGTCCCAATGAGATGAACTGGGTACCTCAGCTGGGAATGCAGAAATCACCTGCCTTCTGCATCGATCTGGCTGGGAGCTGCAGACTGGAGCTATTCCTATTTGGCCATCTTGCCAGCAATTCCAGAAGCTCTTTAATTAGGCCCCACTTGTCTATTTTTATTTTTGTTGCAGATGCTTTTGGGAACTTCATCATGAAATCTTTGCCAAGGCCTACATCGAGAATGTTATTTCCCAGGTTTTCTTCTAGTTTTAGGTCTTACATTTAAGTCTTTTTTTTCTGACACAAGGTCTTGCTCTGTTGCCCAGGCTGGAGTGCAGTGGTGTGATCTCAACTCACTGCAACCTCCACTTCCCAGGTTCAAGTGCTTCTTGTGCCGCAGCCTCCCGAGTAGCTGAGATTACAGGCAAGTGCTACCACACTGTTTTGTTTTGTTTTTGTTTGGTATTTTTAGTAGAGATGGGGTTTTGCCATGTTGGCCAGGCTAGTCTCGAACTCCTAGCCTCAAGTGATCCTCCCGCCTTGGCCTCCCAAAGTGCTGGGATTACAAGCACGAGTCACCATGGCCAGCCTTACATTTAAGTCTTTATTCTATCTTGCATTGACTTTTGTATATGGTGAAAGGAAGGAGTTCAGTTTCAATCTAATGCATATGATTAGCCAGCACCATTTATTTAATAGAGAGTTCTTTCCTCATTGCTTACTATCAACTTTGTCAAAAAAACAGATGGTTGTAGGTGTGCTTTATTTTTGAGTTCTCTAACCTGTTCCACTGGTGTTCCACACAAACTTGTTCCACACAGTCTGTGTCTGTTTTTGTACCAGCACCATGCTGTTTTGGTTACTGCAGCCTTTTAGTATACTTTGAAGTTGGGTAGTGTGATGCTCCTGGCTTTGTTGTTTTGCTTCAGATTGCTTTGGCTATTCGGACTTTTTTTGTTTCACATGATTTTTTTTTTTTTTTTGGTCGCCCAGGTTGGAGTGCAGTGGTGCGATCCCAGCTCACTGCAACCTCCACCTCCTGGGCTCGAGCGATTTTCCTGCCTCAGCCTCCCAAGTAGCTGGCGTTACAGGTGTCTGCCACCACACCTGGCTAATTTTTGTAGTTTTAGTAGAGATGGGGTTTTACCATGTTGGCCAGGCTGGTCTTGAACTCCTGACCTCAGGTGATCCACCTGCCTCAGCCTCCCAAAGTGCTGGGATTATAGGCATGAGCCACCGTGCCCAGCCTCATATGAATTTTGGAATAGTTTTTTTCAAAGTCTGTGAAAAATGATGTTGGTAGTATGACAGGAATAGCACTGAATCTGTAGATTGCTTTGGGTAGTATGCCCATGTTAACAATATTGATTCTTCCTGTCCATGAGCACAATGGGCAGCATGGTCATTTTAACAATATTGATTCTTGCTATCTGAGCATAGAATGTTTTTCCATTTTTTAATGTTGTCTGTGATTTCTTTTGGGAGTGATTTGTAATTACTGTTGTAGAGAGATCTTTCACGTCCCTTATTCCCAGGTATCTTATTCTTTTTGTGGCTATCGCAAATGGGATTGTGCTCTTCATTTGGCTCTCAGCTTGAATGCTGTTGGTGTGTAGAAATGCTGCTGATTTTTGTACACTGATTTTGTATCCTGAAACCTTCCTGAAGTCGTTTATCAGATCTAGGAGCCTTTGGGTAGATACTATGGGTTTTCTAGGTATAGAATTATATCGTCTGCAAAGAGAGATAGCTTGACTTCCTCTCTTCCTATTTTGATGCCTTTTCTTTCTGTTCCCTGATTGCTCTGGATAGGACTTCCATCACTATGTTGAATAGCAGTGGTGAGAATGGGCATATTTATCTTCTTCTGGGTCTCAAGGGGAATGCTTCCAGCTTTCGCCCATTCATTGTGACGTTGGCTGTGGGTTTGTCATAGATGGCCCTTATTATTTTGAGGTATGTTCCTTAGATGCCAGTTTGTTGAGGGTTTTTAACATGAAGGGGTGTTGAATTTTATCAAAAGCCTTTTCTGTGTCCATTAAGATGACCATGTGGTTTTTGTTTTTTGTTCTATTCATGTGACAAATTGCATTTATTGGTTTGCATATGTTGAACCAACTTCGTATCCCAGGAATAAAGCCTACATGATTGTGGTGGATTAGCTTTTTGATGTGCTGCTGAATTTAATTTGCTACTATTTTGTTGTGGGTTTTTGTGTGTATGTTCATCAAAGATATTGGCCTGAAGTTTTTTTACTGTGTCTGCCAGGTTTTGGTATCAGAATGATGCTATCCTCACAGAATAAGTTAGGGAGGAGTCCCTCCTTGATTTTTTGAAATAATTTCAGCAGGATTGGTACCAGCTCTTCTTTATACATCTGGAAGAATTTGGCTGTGAATCTGTCTAGTCCAGGGTTTTATCTGATTGGTAGGTTTTTTTTTTTAAATTACTGATCAAGTTCAGAACTCATTATTGGTCTGTTCAGTGTTTCAGTTTATTCCTGGTTCAATCTTAGGAGGTTGTATGTTTTCAGGAATTTATCAATTTCTTCTAAGTTTTCTAGTTTGTATGTATGAAGAAGTCTGGCTTATTGCTAATTTGAGCGGAGTTTAGGTAACTTGCCACCAGAATAATACTGATTAATGTACTTTCAAGTAGTTTGAGTTTTTACTCAATTTTTTTCAGTTAATAACCTTTTTCTGAAACTGATATGAAAGTTTTCCATTTTATTTTTATTCTTCTAGTGAAAATATCTTAAATTTTTAAGAGACATACTTTAACCATTGTTGGAGAAATACAAGTTTATCAATGTCTATATTTCTCTACTCTTATACAAATAAGAACCATAGGATATTACTCCAATTCCTTTTTCTCTCTTATATATCTGTGATCAATACTTATTTAGTCCTAAGAATAATTTTTACTATTTTTATTGCTCACAATTGCTTCTTGCATCCCACTGTCTCCTCTAGGATCCATTTACCTTCTTGCTGAAGAATATCATTTAATATTTGTTTCAGAGATATTCTGTGGTATACTTTTTGCACCTCTTTTTACAAGCCTGAAAATGTCTTTATTTGTCCCTCACATTTGAGTAGGAACAGAATTTTAGGTTTGTAGTTATTTTTTTTGCAGTACTTGAATAATTTTGTTCCATTTCTTCTTGTGTGCACTTTATGGATAATGTTTTCTTCCTTCTGGTAGATCTTCAGACCTTTCCTATCTTTTATATTCTGAATTTCACTCACAGAGGTTGAAAACTACAGTCTGTGGGCCAAACCTATCTTGCCATCTGCTTTGGTACAGCCTGTGAGCTAAAAATAGTTTTACATTTTTAAGTTTGAAAAACAAAAGAATATTTGTGACACGAAAATAATATGAAATGAATAGCTCAGTGTCTATTACTAAAGTTTTATTGGAACATAGCCACATACACTTGCTTACATATTATCAATGGCTGCTTAGTTGTGGCAGAGGCCCACAAAGCCTAAAGTATTTATAACTGGTTAGAAAAAAATTGCTGATTCCTTCTCCTGTGTATCTTTTTATTTGCTCAAACAACTAAAATTCTCGGAATTATTAAGCTATTATTTCTATTGCTTCCAAAGAGGATTTCTTACGCCAGTATCCCAAATCAAAAACTTTTCAGTTTTTTCCATTCTATTATTCAGTCCAACGGCTGCATTTTTTTTTTTTTTTAATAAAACTTTCATTTCTAAGAAACTGGTTCTAGTGTTGGTTTAGGAGTGTGATAATCTCTCTTATTCCTTTGAAAATAGCAAATATGCTTATTTTGATGTCTTGTTCTGATTATACCCTTCCAAGGGTATAAGTTCTTCCATTTGTTGAGTATTTCATTGATATTTCTTAACTGTTTGATATTTGTCCACCTTTTAAGTAGTTGAGAACAGACTGCTGCCTTTGTTCTCACTGGCTGCTTAGGAAGGGGCAGTGGGGTTGTTGGGGTTTTTAATGAGAACAGGGATATGAGTTGGGGACAGGATGAGATGGGATGTGATATGTTGCTGGGGTGTAGCTATTTCAGTGACTGGACTTTCTCTGTTCCAAACTCCATAGTCAGGGCTTTTGTCTTTCCTTTAGGGGTAGGGTGGGGTATACAGGAGTTGACCTGCCTAGACACATCTTCTTCTGGTCTTCTTCTTGCTATTGGTTTCAGTTAAATTCAGGTAGGGATCATTAAGTGCTACTCCCATTACCTGTCTAATTGTTTTATACATTCTACTACGAAGAATCTAAGCTGCCGGCTCCTTCATTCTGATCCCATCTGCTTTCCTTCTTTTAGTGGCCCGCTGAAAGTTTCTCTTCTAAGTGATATTCTGTATTTCTTACTTTTATGTGGTTTGAGACTGAAAACTATAGCATACTTTCAGTTTAACTCAGATGCTGAGTCTAATGCTGGTCTATATTACTATATTAATGCTAGTTTTTAGAAGTCCACTGAAGTGTTGTTTGTGGCCTAATATGTATTTTGTAAATGGTCTATGAATATAAACCACAAAGGTATTTTTATCTGTCTTAAGGGAATACTTTACTGTGTCTTCAAGTAATAGGTTTCAATTTCTCCTTTTTTGTTTTTGCTTTAAAAATCTGATGTTATCAAGACAGTTTTTTTGGGGGTCAATTATTTTTATAATTCAACCTTTGTTGTTGTCATTCAATAATTGAATCTTTTTATTTTGATAACTGACTTTATTCCTTTTACATTCACTGATCTAGAAATATTTGCGTTAGTTCTGGCATCTTTAGTTCATGCCGCATGGTCTGTGTTTTTCTTTTGTGTGTATATGTTTTCTGATTTAATTAGAATAGTTAGTCTGGCTTTAGTTTTGTAACAGCTTATTGTAATTTTCTTAAACCCCAACTTATCAGCTTTTGAGGGCATCTGTTGAGACCCTGCTAATGAAACTTACACATATATTTACTTCCTCCTTTTTACATCTTTAGTTACACTATTTTTTTTTTTATCGACTATTATGTTCTGCTCTCTTTTAATGCCCTTAGTTGTTTAGCCTCATTTCTACATTTAAATGGATTGAATGCTCACTATTATTTCTTTTCTACCATGGCTGCTCATTTCTGGCTTTTTATTTTGGCTTGTCTCTTGGTTTTATGATTATGTACTTTTTAAAGAAGAGCGCCTGGGTACTATATAATCTCTAGTTCTCGTATGTTTGACAATATCTGCGTCTTTATGCTTGAATACCCTCTTGGCTTGGTATAAAATTCTTGGGTATAGAGCTTCTTTCTCTGAGGAAGTTGCAAACATTGTTTCATGGTCTTTCAGTATTCAATTTTACTGAGGCATGCTGATTTATTTATTTATTTATTTTTTACCAGTTGTCTGGTGACTTGAATTTTTAAAATTGGAAAAAAAAAAACCCAATGATAAACCTTTATTCATCCTTGAGTTCTAGTAAATTCACAATGCAAATCTGGGGTCCATCACTATTCATTATCAGTATTTCCTGGATATGGTGTGATTTCTGACCTTTCCTATTCAGGTTTTCTTTTATTTCAAAAAAGCTTTTCTATTGTCTTTTAATATATTTTACTATTTCATATATTCTTTTGTCTAAAACACATAAATAAGATCCCATCTGCTTTCCTTACCTATACCTAATTTTCTTTTGGATACTTTTTTTGTTTCTTTTCTATTACATTTTACTTGATCTTTCATAGTCTTCTTCCTCATCCCGTTTTTCCTAATTAAAGTCCGGAAGTATACATCCACAAAATGATTTTAATGCTTAATGGAACTGTACTGGGTACATGTAGTATAATTTTATTAATCTTCCCATTAGATACCTAGATTGCCTCCAAATTTTCACTATTATAAACATCCACACTTGGGGTGTGTGTGTGTGTGTGTGTGTGTGTGTGTGTGTGTGTGTGTGTGTGTGTGTGTGTGTGTGTGTGTGTGTGTGTGTGTGTGTGTGTGTGTGTGTGTGTGTGTGTGTGTGTGTGTGTGTGTGTGTGTCAAGGTCTAGCTAGCTCTGCAGGCCAGGCTGGAGTGCAATGGCATAATCTCAGCTCACTGCAGCCTCTGCCTCCCATGCTCAAGTGATCCTCCCACCTCAGCCTCTTAAGTAGCTGGAACTACAGGCACACACCATCACACCTGGCTAATTTTTGTATTTTTTGTAGAGATGGGGTTTCGCCACATTGCCCAGGCTGGTCTTGAACTCCTGAGCTCAAGTGATCTGTTTGCCTCAGCCTCCCAAAGTGCTGGGATTACAGCCACGAGTGACTGCGCCTGGCCAATCCACACATATTCTTAACTACAGCAGTGTTGCTTCTTAAGATTGGTACGCTAACCCTAATTCCTAGTATGGAAGCTCAATGCCAAAAAAACCTTTAAATCATGCTTGTGAATCCATTTTCCTATATTCTGATGCAGTCAGGCTTAAGATACTGAGTGCACGATGAATGATTTTAAGGGTTTCCAGGTCATCGCCATAAAAATGAAATCCTAGTTTTGTGGCTAAGCAGGTTAAAGAAATCTCTCAATGAAAGACAGCGCCTTGCTGATGGCTTGTTCAGCACCCTCAAAAAAGATAGATAATATTTAATGGTAGAGGTATAAAATGGTACAATCTATATTGAGGATTATTTGACTTTATCTATGGGGCTGGATAGTTTCTGTTTATCCCTCTAGACCTGCTCTTCCCCTATCTCTATGCCTCAGGAGGCTGACCTGAATGGACCACATCAGAGATCCCATTTGAGACTCTGTCTCAAAAAAAAAAAAATTCATGTATCTTTCTAAATATACATAGATAGATGGAGAGAGAGGCTCTTTGGAAGAGTAAGCAAGAACATGATGACACTTGTTGCTTCTGGGGAGGAGAAGTGGGTAGTAGGAAACTTTTTACTATTTCTTTTGTTTCTTTGAATATTATATCATATGAATAGTGCCTGTTCAAAAAGTACACTACATTAATGAGAAAGATTAATTGAGGCCTTTACAGAAGCTATGACTAAGGAAGAATTAGAAGAATTACAAAAGGAGTTACTAGAAGATGATGGAAAAAACCAGCAAATTATAAAGTTGCTGAAGTGATCCAAGGAGTCAAATTCTTGGATAATTAAATTTCTTAACATGGTCCCTTTATGGAATTATGCCCTGACTAGTAGAAATACATGTAGAAGTTACTTCCTGAACAAAACCATGTATAATAAAGATTTGTTCTAAACATGATCATCTTTATTATTATTGAAGGAGGTTTAGTTTTTTTTTTTTTTGGAGACGAAGTTTTGCTCTTGTTGCCCAAGCTGGAGTGCAATGGCGTAATCTCGGCTCACTGCAACCTCTGCCTCCCGGGTAAAAGCGATTCTCCTTCCTCAGCCTTCCAAGTAGCTGGGATTACAGGCATGCACCACCATACCTGGCTAATTTTTTTGTATTTTTAGTAGAGACAGGATTTCTCCATGTTGGTCAGGCTGGTTTCAAACTCCCGACCTCTGGTTATCCGCCCGCCTTGGCCTCCCAAAGTGCTGGGATTACAGGCGTGAGCCACTGTGCCCGGCCAGAGCTTTAGTTCTTTTAGCCTCCTCCTTTATGTACAGGGTTTATCAATATCACTAAAACAGTAGTTTGATTGTTCAGTGATCCTGGTTTCCAGTGAAAGATGAGACTCATTAAAGGAAATGGACATGAGAAGACTCTATCAGGAAATGAGTGAAGACTGCTGGAAAAAATAATCATTTAACTAAAGTTGGCTAAATCACATTTTTATGCTATTCAAAAATGGAAAAAATAGAAAAGGATTTTGTAAGAGGGTTTTAATACTCTGGACATGCGCATTCCTGTTAAAAATTCTACAAGACATAGGGAAACTCACTCACCCTTCCTGGAATTGTGCTTGGGCAGATTCCTCTGCAACAAGAGTCTCATACTCCTCAGCGGCAAACCGGTCCCAGTCTGAGGGCTCAGGCCCATCGTTCTCAACATCCTGATTGGAAAGAAGACAGCCACAAGAAACAAAAAAAATCAAAGGCAAAGAATTGGAGATAGATCATCACACAAATGTATACTGCTGAAAAAATCCTACCTGAAAAATGTTTCATTTCAGCAGGTTTAAAAGAGGTGCTAAGGTAAAACTCCTAAGGTAATTTTCTACACCTCAAATGGCAAAATTATAACTGTTTAGCTGCTAGGTTTTTTAGGTATAGATTCCATTTTTTTCTTTCCCTTTTTTTTGAGATAGAATCTCACTCTGTTACCCAGGCTGGAGTATAGTGGCACGATCTCAGCTCACTGCAGCCTCTGCCTCCTGGGTTCAAGCGATTGTCCTGCCTCAGCCTCCCAAGTAGCTGGGACTACAAGCAAGTACCACCATGTCCAGCTAATTTTTGTATTTTGTAGAGACAGGGTTTCGCCATGTTGGTCAGGCTGGTCTCGAACTCCTGACCTCAGGTGATCTGCCTGCCTCAGCCTCCCAAAGTGCTGGGATTACAGGCGTGAGCCACCGTGGCTGGCTGATTCCAACTCTTCTTTTAAAAGACATAGGGTCTCACTCTGTTGCCTAGTCTGGAGTGCAGTGGTGCAACAATAGCTTACTGCTAACCTCAAAATCTGGGCTCAAGTGATTCTCCTGCCTCAGCCTACTGAGTAGCTGAGACTACAGGCATTCCACCTACTAAGTAGCTGAGAATGCAGGCATGCCACCATGCCCTGCTAATTTAAAAATTTTTTTGTAGACACAGGGTCTCACTATGTTGCCCAGGCTGGTCTCGAACCCCTGGCCTCAAGTGATCCTCCCGTCTTAGCTTCCTAAGTAGCTGGGATTACAAGCACAAGCCATAGCACCTGGTAAGTCTAGATTCTTTAGCCTTGTAATCAGAGACATTTTTCTGGTCCCCTCTCCTCTGGCACTTTGCACAGCAGCCACCTGTAGTGACTTGTGGTTTGCCACAGGCCCGCCTGAAATGTACCTTCCCCAAGCCCCCATTCGCTGGCAAATTTTTGTTCTTTCTTTAAAAGCTAACTCAGATACCATGTTGTCTGTGATACCTTCCTGGAAACAGCCCTTCTCTCCATATCACTCCCTTTTCCCTAATGTAGATACTTCAGTTGCCACCTTTTGTTCTTGTATCTCTGCCATCTCCATATATCCAGTATCTCTTCAACACAGTGCACAGAATTTATTAAGCACTGACTAATAATGTTCTTTGTAGATCAGAACAAATATCAATAATTATACCATTTATAAAGAAAAGTAAAATTTAAAGGTAATTTTTTTAGAGTAAAAATGGTAACACAAAGAAAATAAGTGAAGAGGGAAAAGACCACACACTTTTGTGAATTTTCTTGAAATTTTATGTTTCAGATAAAATGTCTTTCCAAGCCGAACATGAGTTAGTATTGCCCTAGGGTCTAGAGTAAGTTATGCCAAGAATAATGTTAAGTTCCTAAACAATGACCACTATTAATTACTATATTTAATTCCTTTTAAGACCCCATCTCTAGCCTTCCAACATTTATGAAATTGCAATGCATTATAGGCTTACAACTGGCAATGTTTGGGGTTTTGTTTTTGCTTAGAGAAATATAAAACAGGCCGGGCGCAGCCAGCTCACGCCTGTAATCCCAGCACTTTGGGAGGCCGAGGTGGGCAGATCACCTAAGGTCGGGAGTTCGAGACCAGCCTGACCAATATGGAGAAACCTCGTCTCTACTAAAAATACAAAATTAGCTGGGTGTGGTGGTGCATGCCTGTAATCCCAGTTACTCGGGAGATTGAGGCAGGAGAATCACTTGAACCCGGGAGGCGGAGGTTGCGGTGAGCCGAGATCACACCATTGCACTCCAGCCTGGGCAACAAGAACGAAACTCCGTCACACACACATACACACAAAGAAAGAAACAAACAAATATAAAATTATGGAGCATGTTAAATTCAATGAAACAGACTTTAAACCAGCGATAATGCAACTTGATATGCTGAGATCAGCTGCAGAATATTTGTTTTTGGAAGGCGATAAATTCTTATTTATCTTATTTAGAAGGTGATCATATTCTTACTACTATTTAGGTCAAACAGTTATGGAACATGTAGAAGAAAAAAGAATGCAAAAGCTTCTTATAGTTCACTGTTACTCAACTGCAACAGTCTGTTCTTCACATAATTTTTACTTCTTAGAGGAATGGTAAGAACAAGGGGTGACACTGTTTTTATTTTTAACATGGATCGTATGTATAGGGTCTTCTGAGGGTCCACAGGTTTGTGTGTCTGGGGAAGGATATTCAGCTTTATTCAGATGTAGAATGCATTCAAAACCGATAGCCATGAACAGCAATCATTAACATGTGAAAAGGCGTCATATTATTTGAAGGTTTTCTATCATGGAGAACTCTACTTTTTACCGTGATGGGGAAAGCTACTTACCATGGAATCCTGGAAATGAATGGTACCAGTGAATCAAGGCCAATATAGTTTCTAATACAGATGTGCCTATTGATATATTTTTAAAAGTTAGAAGGACAATTTTTTTTCCAAAACTACTCTTTTGTTTCCAGTTTGTGTATTAGTAGATGAGCTATAGAGTCTGCTCAGTAGAAAGTGCTTACACAGACACAGGTTACCTAGACCCGACGATCAGCTGTGGAGAGACATGTGCTCTAGAGGTCCTTTATTGTCTCTTTTTAGTCTTTAATGAAATGTTATAAATGTTACCTCTTTACTGAAATTCCAGCATGCAGAGACCATTTTAATATGTAGCACACACAGCCCCCGATACTGCAGCCCTCAAATAAAAGTTAAAATTATACTGTTACCTTCTGGACCGCAAAGGGATCTCTCTGTTCATGGTCTAAGTATTTCTCCAGATTAAAGAAAGTGTCATAGAAGATGTGAGCCATTCTGCACCTCTTCAGATCTCTTAGAGTTATTTTGCCTACATAAAAATAAACAAATCTGGTAAATTTCATCAAGAGCTGTTTTGGCAAGAGAAAAAAACTTTCCCTGACATCTAAAAGTATAGGTATATGTTTATTATAAAAGTCCTATTTTCAGAATAAAAAAATTTAAATCTCATTTCTTTTTTCAAGAGTATCAATTTCTCAAACCCATTTCTTTTATTAAATTGAGGTAAAATTCACTAACAAAGTTCATCATTTAAACAATTTTAAAGTGCACAATTCAGTGGCTTTTAGTACGCTCACAATGTTGTACAACTATTACCACTATCTAGTTCTGTAATAATATCATCACCCCAAAAGGAAACTCCGTGCCCATCAAGCAGTCCCTCCCCATCTCTCCTCACGTGCTTTCTGTGTCTAAGGAAAAATCTTCTTTCATCCCCCAAACCCCGCTTTCATTTTCTTTTTAAAAAAGAGATAGGGTCTCGCTGTGTTGCCTAGGCTGGAGTGCAGTGGCTACTCACAGGAACAATCATAATGCAATCCTCCCACCTCAACCTCCTTAGTAGCTGGGACTACAGGCACACACCACTGTGCCTGGTGTAAAATCCTATTTCTTAAATAGCAGACTTGCCATCAATTGCTACATTAAGGCTGGGCATGGTGACTCACGCCTGTAACCCCAGCACTTTGGGAGACCGAGGTGGGTGGATCACCTGAGGTCAGGAGTTCGAGACCAGCCTGGCCAACATGGTGAAACCCCATCTCTACTAAAAATACAAAAATTAGCTGGGCGTGGTGGCGGTCGCCTGTAGTCCCAGCTACTTGGGAGGCTGAGGCAGGAGAATCACTTGAACCCAGGAGGCGGAGGTTGCAGTGAGCTGAGATCACACCATTGTATCCCAACCTAGCAGACAAAGCGAGACTGCATCTCAAAAAAAAAAAAAAAAAAAAAAAAAAAGTTGCTACACTAATAGTCAAGGAGAAACTTTAAACACTTCTGTCCTGGGAAGTCTTCTATCAAGACTCTGAAATGTTAAATAATTTAGGACAATCTAGGATTCTTTGCCCCCCTCTGATACATAGGTGAACAGTGCAAATGTCCCATTGCTTGGTCTCACCATCAACAGCTGGCTTCACTAGGTCAAGCATCTGGCACAGTAAATCATGGAATGGCAAGGGCTCAATTCCCATGGCTTCCATCCGTTCACACTGCTCCTCATAGAAGTGCTCCAGCTCATACATGGAGAGTACACCATCTCCATCCACATCCATGCAGCGGAACCAATACTCAATGCTAGGTGATAAGGACATCATTATCATGGGCCTGGTAAAGACCTTTTATTTATCCAGATTTAGTATGTTTCTTTTAAAGTAAAAGTTACATATTACGTACACTTCAGGCTTAGATATAGTTTTACAAAGTTTGTTAGAGAAAATGGCAGACCCCTTCTTCCCTTTATTTTTCCACCCAGAACCAACCATGTTCAACCCTGATTATTTTGCTTTTTACCTTCCTATTTTCAGATAACACATCTATATCGCTCCTTTCTTGTATTTATTTTCAGAACTTTAGAGGCCGGGCGCGGTGGCTCATGCCTGTAATCCCAGCACTTTGGGAGACCGAGGTGGGCAGATCACTTCAGGTCAGGAGTTCGAGATCAGCCTGGCCAACATGGTGAAACCCTCTCTCTACTAAAAATACGAAAAACTAGCTGGGCATGGTGGTGCATGCCTGTAGTCTCAGCTACTTGGGAGGCTGAGGTGGGAGGACTGTTTGAACCTGGGAGGTGGAGGGTGCAGTGAGCCAAGACTGTGCCACTGCACTCCAGCCTGGGTGAAAGAATGAGACTCCCGCCTCAAGAAAAAAACCAACTAACCAACCAACCAACCAACCAACCAAACAAAAAGTAGATTTCACACTATGAAAGTTGAACTTTAGTTCTTTTATAATTTGTCACCACTTTACCTACATGCCCTTCTCATCCTCTTAATACAGTTAACTTGCTCAACATTCAGAATTTATAATTTTATATTTTTCTTTTATCTATTTGCTTAGTTTTCTGTGTACTTGCTACTAATTCAACACCCAAATTCTGCCAGTTGTCTAAATCCACACTCAGTCCCATGAGGTGCTCTGTCAATTGCATGTTCTTGATGAAGTCTTCCTTGGTTCCTTCTGACCTACTCTAATCTGGGCTGCTTAGTCTCTAGGCCTCGCTTAGTTTCATCCAGGGATTCCTTTCACCTTTCTCCTATTTCTTGTTTCTCGCGTTTTCCTCATTCTTTGTTTCCTCATTATTTTGTTACTCTGCGCATTCTCTAGTAGCTTCTTGAATCAAAGAGCATGGCAGGTATATTTTTTGAGATCTTGGGTCTTTGAAATGCCTTTTTTCTACCCTCTAATATGGTTGGTATTTTGGCTAGTTACAGAATTAGAGGTTTGTGGTGTTTTGCCTTCAGATTTTTTAACTTTAGAGATGGGGTCTCACTCTGCTGCCCAGGCTGGAGTAGAGGCACAACATGGCTCACTGCAGCCTTGAACTCCTGGCCTCAAGCAATCTTCCCAAGTAGCTGGAACTACAGGTGCATGCCACGATGCCTGGCTAAATTTTCTTTTTTTTCAGATGGCATCTCACTCTATCACTCTATTGCCCAGGCTGGAGTGCAGTGGTGTGATCTCGGCACTGCAACCTCTGCCTCCTGGGTTCAAGCGATTCTCCTGCGTCAGCCTCCTAAGTAGCTGGGATGACAGGTGCCTGCTGCCACGCCCGACTAATTTTTTTTTTTTTTTTTTAAGGAGAGACGGGGTTTCACCATATTGACCAGGCTGGTCTCGAATTTCTGACCTCAGGTGATCCACCCGCCTAGGCCTCCCAAAGTGCTGGGATTACAGGCGTGAGCCACGGCGCCTAGCCTGGCTAATTTTTAATAATAATAATAATAAAAGTTCTTTTTTTTTTTGTAGAGACAGGGTCTCACTATATTGCCCACACTGGTCTCGAACTCCTGGCCTCATGGGATCCTCCTGTCTTGGCCTCCCAAAGTGCTGGAATTTTAGGTGTGAGCTCCTGCGCCTGGCCTTTTCCCTCATACTTTAAAAAGTATTGATCCATTGTTTATCCAGTATTGATGGATAAACAATACTAAAGCTTTATTGGTATCTATTCCTTTGACTATAACCCATTTTGTTTTTTGCCTCTTAGAAGCCTGCAGAGGTTTCTCTGAGTCCTTAGTAGTTTGAAATATCATGATGGCCTTGGTTGAGATCTAACTCATCTATTTGGCTGGGCTTTTCTGAGAGCCTATTCAGTTTGGAAACTGAATCCTTCAGTCCTTGAAAATGTTTGTATCTCTCTTCCCTGCCCTTTCCCTCCTTTTTTTTAAGAACTGTTATTGAGATCTACATAGCCCAGTAATGGTATAGCTACTAGCCACATGTGGCCTTTTGAGCATCTGAAATATGGCTAATCAAATTTGAGATGTTTTCTCAGTGCAAATACAAAACAGATATACAACAAAATTAATTTTACCTATTTTTAAATTTTTCCATTGTGGCTAAATTTTAAAATTACCTATGTGGCCTGTACCATATTTCATTTCCCAGTTACGTTAAAATTTTTTTGACCTGTTTCTCCAATTTTTGTATCTTGTCTCTATTTCCTATTGCTTCATCTTTTTTGGGGGAGGGGGTTTCCTTCTGGGAGGGTTACACAGCTTTATCTTCTAAACATTCTTTTTTTATTTCTGCTATTGTAGTTTTGATTGCTCAGAGCTTTTTGGTTTCCTGAATGTTCCTTTCATAAAAAGTATCATTCTGTTCATGTCCTGTACTGTAATTTCTTCTCATATCTCTCTGAGGATATTAATCACTGTGTTTTTTTTCTTGTTAACGTTTTATTTTCTCTGAAAGTCTGTTTCATCCAAGTTATCTTTCCCCCTCTATTTGTCTGGCCTTTATCTTTTGTGCAAGAGGCTTTACTCAGGTATCTAGTGATCCTCTGTTCTCTGCTCATATTTGAGAGTAGGTGCTAAAAAGCTGATTGGAGGTTCTGATCTGTGGGTTTGTTGACTCTGGGCTTTACTGTAAAATGAATGGGCTAGGTTTTTTCCTTGGGGATGACCCAGTGTCGAATCTTCAGGTCTTTATTCTTGGGCAGGTCAGTTCCCCAGAAAAGCATTTCAGTTTCTTGCTTGGAGGTTCAGGGCAGGTAGGCAGCATTCTGTTAGCTGAGTGAGGAATGAAGACTGGGCGTCTCAGCATTCAGTATGCACACACTCATTTTATCTGTTTTCAAGATCGCATTCCCATCTCAACTGTGCCCAATGCTCCCCAGTCCGGAGGCCCTCTGTTTTACACTCTTCCGGGAATAAAGCACCCGTTTTATGCTAGAGTAGAGGACATGACCGGAAGATCAACTGTTCATTTAAACAAACTTTCTATAAACTCTCCTGTTTTTGGCTTTACCTTTACCCCACCCCCACTTCGAAGGTTCCTAGTATCCCCAAATCCTGAATGTCTGCAGGTTTTGCTGGGTATATCTGGTTGCTTCTTGGTTTTTCCCTCAGCTGGCTTAGGATTCAGGCAGTCTGCTATGTTTATTTGCTTTCCAGTTTCTAATACTTTGTTATTATTTCTCATTTCCTTTATGAAGCCAACAACATTAATTGGTAATAGGGAACAATGTTTTTCTAAAGAACCACAAATTCATGGCAAAGTAAAACTTTTCAAGAGAAGGTTCTAGGAGACTGCTGTTCAAATTCCCACTTGTAGGCCTGAAACCATATTAAGAACCGCACCTTTAATGGTTAAAAGAAAATCTCCTTTGGGGAGAGAAAAGTGAAAATAAGTTGTAACTGTTGACTGTTTTCAAGTAAGTCACATTAAGATCTGTGTGTACCTTTTCTGAGAAAGATATAGTTTACATTATTGCAAAAAATTGAACATGTAATACTTGAAAAGTTTTTTACTTTTTGTTTTTGAGACAGGCTCTCATTCTGTTACGCAGGCTGGAGTGCAGTACTGCAATCATGGCTCACTGCAGCCTCAACCTCTTGGGCTCAAGTGAGACTCTTGCCTCAGCCTCCAGAGTAGCTGGGACCAGACGCATGTACCACCACACCTGGCTAATTTTTTAAAAACTTTTTGTAGAGATTGGGTCTTCCTATGTTGCCCAGACTGGGCAAAGTCTTTTTGAGAAATATATTTTAAAAATTGTATCAACTTGATGTTTAACGTTATTATTAAAGAACAAAGGGGGACATTCATTGGACCTAATGAATGTGAGGTAATAGGTTGGCTATGGTGAGGTTCAGTCATATCATATCTACTTTCAGAATATAAAAGGGGCAGAATGCTGCCCCACTGTGAAACTATTCCTGATTGTGACGAAAACCTTGAAGAGTTACATCTCATAAGCAGAGGGCTGCAATACATGTAATAATATCTGTTTGTTACACTGTTGGGACTTTTTTTTTTTTTTTTTTAAAGTAATAATGGTTTTAGTACAAAAGGGGCAGGGGAGTGGCCTCTGGCCTCTAAGATCTCTTTGTGTCTTGAAATTCCTCATTACTTATCTTAAGAGAACCAAAATCAGGCAAAAGGGAATAAAGTAAATCTTGATTTTGACCAAGGATTTAACAGGACTGAAGTGAAAGACAACTTATTTTACTGTGAAATAGAAACTGAAATACTTTAGTTACTTGCATTTTCAATTAAGAACTAAGACAATCTTCTCTTTAAAATAAATAAAGCTAAAGCATACCCTTCAGTTCTTTGTTAATAGCCCATAAGAGAGAAAGAAAGTTAGAATGCAAAGATAGATATACTGCCTGAATATTTGCCAAAGGCACATAACTGCTTTTAAATATCTGAAAGATGTGGTAGATCAATCAGATATAATTCTCTGAATATTGGAGACCATAAGGATCAATGAACAAAAGAGAAAAATGAACAGGCTGCCTCGGTGGATAGTTACCTGTCCCTGAAAAGTTTAGCAGCAGGGGCTGGATGGATAATACATGCAGGACATGTTCAGAGGGTATTTTCTTATTGAAAGTACTGGATACTCTCTAAAGTTTCTTTCAATGCAGATTCTTTTTCTTTTTTTTTCTTACCAAAGTTAACTGATCTTCTCAGAGCCTAAAAGTATTGACTATTTATTGTAGGAAAATTGGAAAACAGAAAACACAGAAGGAATAACTGACCAGAGAGCACTAGTGTTAGATTTCTGCTATATTTACCACCAATATTTGGTTTTTCAAAGCATAATGATATTAATGACAAATTATATTTCTAAAATTGTAGACAAACAAAATTACTTTTTTTTTTTTTGTGAGACAAAGTCTTGCTCTGTCGCCCAGGCTGGAGTGCAGTGACACGATTGCAGCTCACTGCAACCTTCCTCACCTCCTCCCCCACCCCTGGGTTCAAGCAATTCTTGTGCCTCAGCCTCCCAAGTAGCTGGGACTACAGCCATGAGTTAAGATTACTTCTTGTCCTTTCCTTGGACTGAAGGCAATTAAGTGCTGAGCCAGTGATTTCTTACCCCTAATATAAACTCCTGTATGCTATTCAAGAAGAAAGTTATTGGAAACTCCATTATTGCTTAGGCAGTAATTAAATGTATATTCTGTTGCATATTCAATATACATATTTTATTATTTACTACTGAAAAGCACTGGCCTAGTGCCCTTAGGCATAACAAAGGTGAATGAAATAGCTCCTGGAGATGACACCTAGCCAGATGACTAAGGTAGAAGCAGAATATGATAAAAACCAGGACAGAGAGATTAAAGGACATACTAAAAGAGGGTTTGCAAGAGTTTGTCCACAGAAAACAATCTACCCAGATTCTTCCCATATCTACCTCTGTTACCAGGCATAGGAAAGACTCTAGATCCTAATTTCGTATGTAGTATTTCACACAGGATTAATCACACCTTAGTGAATTTATTACTTTTTTTTACAAAATTCATTTTTTCAACCCATGTAATTCATAAGCCAGAAACCCGATTTCTGCAAAGTGGTGCCTGTTCCATTTTCTTAAATAAGAGTTTGATTTTCATTCTATAGACAGTCCCCGACTTATGATGGTTTGACTTAGAATTTTTTGACTTTACAATGGTGTGAAAGCCACATGCACTCATTAGAAACTGCACTTTAAGTACCAATACAATCATTCTGTTTTCACTTTCAGTACAGTATTCAATAAATTATATGAGATACTCAATACTTTATTATAAAGTAGGCTTTGTGCTAGATGATTTTGCCCAAATGTAGGCTAAGATGTGTTCTGAGCACATTTAAGGCTGGCTAGACTAAGGTATAATGTTCAGTAGGTTAGGTGTATTAAATAATTTTTGACTTACATTTTCAAGTGATGCTGGGTTTACCAGGATGTAACCCTACTGTAAGTGGAGGAGCATCTGTATTGACATTTTTGCCAAAATGGTGGACACTATTTTCTGCTCACACTCTGCTTTAGTAAAGCAATGTGAACCACTAAGAATAACATGCAGGGTACCTAGTAAGCGCCACTAGAAACTAAGGAAACAAGTATCAATGGGCAAAATCAGTAGTTATTTTCTTATATAATTGGCCTAATTTTGATTCTCTTAAGCAATAAGCAATTTCATGACACAAAAAAGAACTCTCTTTTAGGGAGTCTACAGTCTACTTGGAAAGAAGGTAGACATGCAAATGAATGGCATCTGGATGACAGGCCATATAGTGGTAGAGTCCAGGTTTGGGAGAGATACAAACCTGAGTTTGAATCCAAGCTAGGACACTTACTAGCTGCACAGTCTCTTAGAGCTTCTGTTTCATCAACTGAAAAATGGGACCACTGACACCTCAACTCATAGTGATATGAGGATTAAATAAGCCATTACATATAAAATACTAGTCACCGGCAAAGAATGGAATCTCAATATGTGAGCTGTTAGGAGAAAGGCAACATGCAAGGTAGAAAATGAGCACCAAAGAAGGAGGTCTAAGAAAGCTTTTGACTCAAAAAACCTTTGTTGGTAACATTCTATGAGAATCCAGTTATGGATCTCATGATGTGAAAAACTGATCTGAAGAGCTCCACTTCTGCTAATGATTACCTAAGTAGGATCATGCCTTCCACTGAGGAAATTGAGGGGAACTCCCCCCATAGAAAAAAAAAAAACAGTTCAAAGATGCTGGAGAATTAACAGGGCAGTGAAGAATTATGGTATCCAGATCTAGAAGAAGAAAATCCAGAGAGGGGCACCTAGCATTTGGGACCATCTTTCCCTTGGGGCATCTGCAGATTCTGGAAGAGGGACCTGAAAGTTTGAGGAACTAAGCCTTGACTTACTAGTATTTTGTTACTGATTTTGGGTCTATATTCAAGAGGGATGTCAGTCTGTAGTTTTATTCTCTGGTATGTGTTTGTTTGGTTTTGTTTATAAAATGAATTGGGAATTATTCCTCCCCTTTCTGTTTTCTGGAAAACGTGGTGCAGAATTTGGTATTATTTCTTCTTCAAATGACTGTAAGAATACAGTTAAATTATCAGGGCTGGGAGATTTCTTTTTCAGGAGGTTCTAAACTGTGAATTCAATTTTCTTTAATAGACATCTGACTATTCAGGTTATGTATTTCTTCTTATGTGAGTTTTATTAATTTGTGACTTTAAAGGAAATTGGTCCACTTCACTGAGGTCACCATATTTGTGTATGTATATGTTATTTGCAGCATTCCTTTATTACTTCGTGAATATTTAATTCCCCTTAAGTCACCCTTTTTAATCCACAGATTATTTAGAAGTGTGTTGTTTAATACCCAAGTGTGTGGAGATTTTCCAGTTGTCTTTCTTGTACTGATTTCTACATTAATTCCATTTTGTTTACAGAACATACTTTCTAGTATTTTAAGTCTTTTTTTTAAACAGGCTTACCGAAATATATTTCACATATAATTGTTCCTTTTAAAATGTACAATTCAAGGGTTTTTAACATTCACAGAGTTGTATAACCATCACTACAATTAATATAGGGACACTTTCATCACCTACAAAAAGAGACTCCATACCCATTAGCACTCATTCCTCATTTCACCACAGGCTCTCCACGGATTAGGCAACCATTAACCTATTTGCTGTTTCTATACATTTGTCTATTCTGGACAACTCATATAAATGAATTCATACAGTATGTGGTGTTTTGTGACTGGCATCTTTTACTTCACGTAAGGTTTTCAAGATCTAATCGTGTGTAGTATGTATCAGTACTTCATTTCTCTTTACTGCCATATAATACTTGATTATATGAATAGACCACATTTATCTTGGGCTGATCCCAACTTTTGGCTGTTGTGAATGATGCTGCTATGAAAATGGGTGTACAAGTTTTTGTGTGGACATGTTTTCATATATCTTGAGTATATACCTAAGGAGTGGAATTGCTAGGTCATATGATATGTTTAACCATTTGAGGAAATGTCAGACTTTTCCGTAATGGCCGCACCATTTTACATTCCTATTGTAATGTATGAGGGTTCCGATTTTTCCACCTGCTTGGCAGCACCTGTTATTATCTGACTCTTTGATAACTATCCTAGTGTGAAGTGGTATCTCATTGTGGTTTTGATTTGCACTTCTCTGATGACTAATGATGTCAAGCATCTTTTCATGTGCTTATTGGCCATGCATATATCTTCTCTGAGAAACGTCTATTCAGATCCTTTGTCCATTTTTTAAATTGGGCAGTCTTTCTATTATTGAGTTGTAAGTGTTTATACATTCTAGATACAAGTTCCTTATCAGATATATAATCTGCAAATATCTTCTTCCATGCTGTGGGTTGTCTTTTTACTTTCTTGAGCATATCTTTTGACGCACAAAAGTATTAATTTTTTCTTTTTTTTGAGATGGGGTCTTACTCTGTCACCCAAGTTGGAGTACAGTGACGTGATCTCAACTCACTGCAACTTCTGCCTCCCAGGCGCAAGTGATCCTCCCACCTCAGCCTTCCAAGTAGCTGGGACCACAGGCGCGTGCCACTGTGCCTGGTTACATTTCGTATTTCTGGTAGAGACGGGGTTTCACCATGTTGCCCAGGCTGGTATTGAATTCCTGAGCTCGGGCAATCCACCTGCCTTGGCCTCCCAAAGTACTGGGAATACTGGCGTGAGTCACCACATCCAGCCAAAAATTTAAAATTTTGATGAAGTCCAATTCATCGACTTTTTCTTTTGATGCTTATGCTTTTGGTGTCACATCTAAGAAACTGCCTAACCAAGGTCGTGAAAATTTACTCCTCTATTTTCTTCTAAATTTTTTATAGCATTAGCTCATACATTTTGGGCTGTGATCCACTTGACTTAATTTTTGTAGTATGTGAACTAGGGGTCCAAAGGTAAGGTTGGTACAAAAGTAATTGCAGTTTTGGCCACCGAAAGAAATTGCAAAAACCACAATTACTTTTGCACCAACCTAATATTATTTTGTACGATATCCAGTTGTTCCAGCACTATTTATTAAAAACACTGTATTTTTCCCCATTGGATCGTCTTGGCATCCAGCATCCTTGTTGAAAATCAATTAGCCATATATGTGAGGATATATTTCTGAACTCTCAATTCAATTTTGTTTATTTTTATGTCCATCATGATACGAGTACCACACAGTCTTGTTTACTTTCACTTTGTAGTGAAATATTTTGGAATAGGGAAGTATGAGTCCTACATTTTTTCTGTACTTTTTCAGCATTGTTTTGGTTACTGTGGTCCCTTTGTATTTCCATAGGAATTCAATATTCAGCTTTTCCATTTCTGGAAAAAAAATAAAAACCATCAAAACCAAAAAAAGCTTTTGACTCAAAGTAACTAGTATTTTGTTAGGAATCTGTAGATCAGTTTGGGAATTACTGCCATCTTAACAATGATCCATGAACATGGGATGTCTTCATTTCATTTAGATCTTTAATTTTTTTTTTTTTTCGTGATGGAGTTTTGCTCTTGTCACCCAGGCTGTAGTGCAATGGTGCGATCTCAGCTCACTGAAACCTCCGCCTCCTGGGTTCAAGCAATTCTCCTGCCTCAGCCTCCCATGTAGCTGGGATTATAGGCATGTATCACCACACCTGGCTAATTTTGTATATTTTTAGTAGAGACAGGGTTTCATCATGTTGGCCAGGCTGGTCTCGAACTCCTGATCTCAGGTGATCTGCCCACCTCAGCCTCCCAAAGTGCTGAAATTACAGGTGTGAGCCACTGCAATCCAGCTGAAAATCCAAAACTTTTTGAGTACCAACAAGACACTCAAAACTCATACTCAAAGGAAATACTCACTGGAGCATTTTGGATTTCAGATTTGGGATGCTCACTGGTAAGTATAACAAACAGTTCAAAATCTGAAAAAAATCCAAAATCTGAAACACTTCTGATCTCAAGAATTTCAGATAAGAGATACTCTACTCTGTCTGTATATGAAAAGGAGTAGCATATATATGAACTTTTAATATTTTTTTCTGGGTATTAAAATTACTGGTATTAAAATTTATTTTTCTTCTGCTCATTCATGTTTTCTAAATAAATTATTACTTTTGAAATGGAAAACAAAGTTATTTAAAAATAATCTAACAAGCTCTCCAAGAAATGACTTATTTTTATTTCAACATCTTCTAAACAATATATTCAACATTTATTTTTTTAGAGTTGGTGTCCTGCTCATTATACCCAGAATGGAGTATAATGGCATGATCCTAGCTCACTACAGCCTCAAACTTCTGCCCTCAAGCAATCCTCCTGCCTCAGCTTCTCGAGTAGCTAGGACAACAGGTGTGCATCACCATTCCCAGCTATTTAAAACATTTATCTGTAGAGATGGAGTCTTGTTATGTTGCCTAGGCTGGTTTCAAACTCCAGGCCTCAAGCAATCCCTCCTGCCTTGGACTCCCAAAGTTCTGGCATTACAGATGTGAGCCACCACACCTGGACATATACAACATTTAGATAACTTTTCGAACCAATATTAAGATAGTTGAGTTAGTTATACCTGCAAGTACCATCAAGGTCTATAACCCCTCCCTCCCTTGGTACTGAGCACAAACTACAGTGTGTTGTGTTACACAAAGCAGGGATAAGAAGCGAGGCATCTAGATTTTTTGCCTAAACAAGACATGGAAAGAAAGAAATGTGTACATTAATAACTCCAATCAAGGTATGTCTGGGAGTGCCAAGGAAAAGCATAGATGATTTCAACTGGCAGACTGAGGATGTGTTCTTATACACTAGTCATCCACAATTTGCTTTCCCTCTCTAATAGTAATGGTTTACCATTTAACCAGTAAGATGATAAAACAAGTAATTCATAGCATCTATGCCCATATTCCACATGAATGCTTACTAGCCCTACTTGTCATCAGCTTACATGTCACTTCACCTTTGTTTCTGTGGGTAACAGCACTTCTCTTGATATGCCATGAACATGGATTCAGTGCCAATCTCCTGAGACGGAGAGCTCCGAGACGGAAGAAACTAAGTCTAATTCATCTTAGTATTGCCAGGTTGAGTTGGCTTCACTAGGTATAATATGCACCATGACTTTTTCAAGCTTTGTGCATGTGTTTAACATCTTGGCAAAGGAAACTCAGAAATCATACCTGGTAGGATTCCTTTTGTCTTCTTCAGAGATCAAAAACCAAACAAAATCTGCATAGCTCATTCTTCCCTCTTTCTGTATTGTTTTTCCCCTGAAGAAAACACATGGTTATAAAATTTCCTGAGCAATTACTCAGAACCATTTATCAGGATGATAGGCTAAGAAATAAAGTAATATGTCAGTTAAAATTTTTTTAAATTATAATGCTAAATGCCTCATAAAGGGCAACCCTTCCACAGCCTATCTTATTTTCAAAGGCCTAGAGGGTAAAACCAGAAGGCATTTGCAAATATGAAGAAAAGAAATCTGGTTTTTAATATGAATGCAAATAATCACTGGGATAAAATACTGTTACCTGTATTTAGATATAGGATTAATACTCATGTTAGGCATCAATGGAAGATACCTCAAAATAATAAGAGCCGTCTATGACAAACACACAGCTAGCATTATACTGAATGGACAAAAGCTAGAAGCAATCCCCTTAAGAACAAGAACAAGACAAGGATGACCACTCTCACCACTCTATTCAACATAGTACTGGAAGTCTTAGCCAGAGCAATCAGGCAAGAGAAAGAAATAAAACACATCCAAATAGGAAAAGTCAAATTATCTCTCTTTGCTGACAACATGATTCTATACCTAGAAAAGCCTGAAAACTATGCCAAAAGGCTTTCAGAACTAATAACAATTTCATTAAAGTTTCGGGATACAAAATCAATGTATAAAAATCAGTAACATTTCAACACACCAATAGCATTCAAGCTGAAAGCCAAATCAAGAATGCAATCCCATTTACAATAACCATACACACATAAAATAAAATACCTAGGAATACAGCTAACCAAGGAGGTGAAAAATCTCTACAGGTAGGACTACAACACTCTGCTGAAAGAAATCAGAGATAACACAAACCAATGGAAAAACATTCCATGGTCATGGATAGGAAGACTCAGTATCGTTAAAATAGCCATACTCCCCAAAGCAATCTACAGATTCAATGTTATTCTTATTAAACTAATGTCGTTTTTCACAGACAAGTTTTTTTTTTTAAGAAAACAAAACAAAACAAAACACCATTTTAAAATTCATATGGAACCAAAAACAAAGCCCCAATAGCTAAAGCAATCTTAAGCAAAACAACCAAGCCAGAGGTATCATAGTACCTGACTTCAAACTACACTATAGGGCTACTGTATCCAAAACAGCATGGTACTGGTACAAAAACAGACACACAGACCAATGCAGCAGAATAGAGAGCCCAGAAATAAAGCTGCTCACCTACAACCATCTGATATTTGACAAAGTCGATAAAAACAACGAGAAAAAGACTCCCTATTCAATAAACAGTGCTGGGATAATTGATTAGCTATATGTAGAAGAATGAAACCGGACCCTTACTTTTCAACATATAAAAAATTAACTCACAATGGATTAAAGACTAAAATATCAGACCTCAAACTATAACAATCCTAGAAAAAAACCCTAGGAAATACCCTTCTTGACATTAGCCTAGGCAAATAATTTATGGCTAAGTCCTCAAAAGCACTTGCAACACAACCAAAAATTGATGATTGGGACCTTATTAAACTAAAGAGCTTTTGCACAGCAAAAGAAACTATCAACAGATTTAACAAACTACCTACAGAATGGGAGAAAATATTCTCAAACTATGTATCCAACAGAGGTCTAATATCCAGACCTGTAACGAACTTAAATCAACAAGCAAAAAACAACCCCATCTAAAAATGGGCAAAGGACATGAACGGACACTTCTCAAAAGAAGACATACAGGCAGCCAACAAACATGAAACAATCTCAACATCATTCATCATTAGAGAAATGCAAATCAAAACCACAACAAGATACCATCTCACAACAGTCAAAATGTCAACTACTAAAAAGTCAAAATGTAACACATGCTGGTGAGGCTGTGGAGAAAAGAGAATGCTTATACATTGTTAGTGGGAATGTAAATGGGTCCAGCTGTGGTGGAGAGCAGTTGATTTCTCAGAGAACTTAAAACAGAACTACCATTCGACCCAGCAATCCCATTACTGGGTATATACCCAAAGGAAAATAAATCATTCTACCACAAAGGTACATGTACTTGTACGTTTATCCAGCACTATTCACAATAGCAAAGACATGGAAACAACCTAGATGCCTACCAACAGTAGACTGGATAAAGAAAATGTGGTACATATATACCAGTGAATACTATGCAGCCATAAAAATTATGAAATCATGTCCCTGCAGCAACATGGAGGCAGCTGAAGGCCATCATCCTAAGCAAATTAACACAGGAACAGAAAACCAAATACCCTATGTTCTCACTTGTAAGTGGAAGCTAACATTGAGTACACATGGACATAAAGATGGGAACAATGGACACTGGGGACTGCTGAAGTGGGTAGGGAGTGAGCACAGTGAAGGCTGAGGGACGTTGGGTGTTGTGCTCACTGCCTGTGTGACAGGATCCTCCATACAACAAATATCATCATCACGCAGTGTTCCCATGTGACAGACCTGCACATGTACCCCCTGAATCAGAAAAGTTGAAATTATTTTTTTTAAAAAAGAATTACTGTCTTGTATTAAGCCATAACTATGTTATAGGATATTATTTGGTCCAACAGCACTGCCAAATTATTCAGAAAGCTTTGCTAAAATGAGATCGTTATGGTATTACTTGTAGTTCATTTTTAAACACAGCATTAAACGTTTTCTTACCTTGTTACTGCCCCAGAGAATATCCTTTCAATAATCCTGCTTGATGAAGCTAAATGTAGATTAAAAAAATATTACAAAGCTAGTTAGAAACACGCGCCATAAAGGCAATACTTTTCACAAATTTGCTTTTCACTAGCTACAAGCTAAACCATAACCATCGTCCATGATGAGAATGTGAGTATATTTTTATTTACGCATAATTTTAAAATAATTAAAAAAAATAGGCAAATGAATGTGGCTGACATCTGGGAAGTATTAATATAGTTGAATGCTAAGTTAGGTCTGAACATCCTGACAGCTAAGACAAAAATATATAGGATTTGTATTGATCTTATCCAATGAGACCAATTTTCCTATAAACAAGACAAATTTTATCCTTAAACTAAATTCAAGGGGGAACTGATTGTGTAAGCTCCTAAAACAATGTAAAATAAAACAAAACAAAGTTAAAACAATGGAGAATGCTTTCAAGTAGTTTTTTTAAAAGTGACTCAAACACACTACAAACATACTTTTCTTATATTCCCATTTTATAAAAGCCCAGGGTTTAACATGATATAACGTAAGATTTTTAGAAATTCCATCAGGAAGTTTTATTCACAGAGACAATCATGGCTTAAGTTAGCATGTTGGTGTGAAAGAGAGAGAGACACGACTAGAGACCTGTTCTTTGATTGATTTATTTATTTTTGAGACGGAGTTTTGCTCCTGTTGCCCAGGCTGCAGTGCGATGGTGTGATCCCGGCTCACTGCAACCTCCGCCTCCTGGATTCAAGTGATTCTCCTGCCTCAGCTTCCCGAGTAGCTGGGATTACAGGCATGCGCCACCATACCTGGCTAATTTTTTTGTATTTTTATTAGAGACAGGGTTTCTCCATGTTGGTCAGGCTGATCTCGAACTCACAACCTCAGGTGATCTGCCCACCTCAGCCTCCCAAAGTGCTAGGAATACAGGCGTGAGCCACCATGGCCAGCCTGTTCTTTCTTTTAACAGATGCCCCAGGCAATGGCACACACACTAAAATTTCAGGGACATCGATAAGGACATTAGGGACTTAGCAGCTATCAGCATCGAATTCTTCTGCACATAGTTAGGTACAGTTAGCATAAAGGTAAATTGGTTTGGCCAGAGAAAGTTGGGAATATGTGTATTGGCACAGCTGTGTCTGGCCACACACCAAAGCTTATATAAAGACCTTCTATATTTTGCTGAACATTGGTTTATGGGGTTAATTTGTACTAGATAGAAAAAAAGAGGGCTATATAGGGAAGGCAAGGATATTTAATTGTAAAGCCAAAATCTTTTTTTAAAGGCATTTTTTAGCTTGGGAAGGTTTAGCTTCCTAAAATTGAAGATCATGTTATTCTATGTTGTCTCATTAGGGACAGTCTGGTGAGTGGATAATTATGGAGTATTCAGTGGCCCCTTCTCACTCTGTCACCCAGGCTGGAGTACAGTGGCGTGATCTTGGCTTACTGCAACCTCCACCTCCTGGGTTCAAGCGGTTCTCCTGCCTCAGCCTCCCGAGTAGCTGGGATTACAGGCACGCACCACCACACCCAGCTAATTTTTGTATTTTTAGTAGAGATGGGGTTTCACCATGTTGGTCGGACTGGTCTTGAACTCCTGACCTAGTAATCCACCTGCCTCGGCCTCCCAAAGTGCTGGGATTACAGGCGTGAGCCACCGCGCCTGGCCAACTTTCTTTCTTAAATACGCAAAGCTCTATGAAACCTGACATCATATACAACAAACCTTTGTTTTTTTTTTTTTCTTTGAGACAGGGTCTCCCTGTCGCTCAAGCTGGAGTGTAGCAGCACCATCATGGCTCACTGCATCCTTAACTTCCCCAGGTTCAGGAGATCCTCCCTTCTCAGCCTCCTGAGTAGCTGGGACTACAGGCATGTGCTACCACATCCGACTAATATTTGTATTTATTTTGTCATTTGAAAAACATTTTTTAATTTTTAATTTTTGTATTTTTTGTACAGACAGGGTTTCACCATGTTGCCCAGGCTGGTCTCGAACTCTTGGGTTCAAGTGATCCACTCGCCGTGGCCTCCCAAAGTGCTGGTATTGCAGGCATGAGCCACTGCCCCCTGCCTGATGAGCCTTTTCTTAAGATGCATACCATTAGTAACAGCCATACCAAAAAACAAAAACAAAATTCAACGCATTTATTTAAGATTCATACTCTGCTATATCTAATAAGCTAAAGTACCATTTAAAAATCAACAGTGCCTGAGAAGGCATTTAAGGACAGAACAGGGACAATCTTATCAGAGAACAATGAATCAATGTATCTTGGTGCTTAGTTAATATTAAATCGGGCCGGGCATGGTGGATCATGCCTGTAATCCTAGCACTTTGGCAGGCCAAGGCAGATGGACTGCTTGAGCTCAGGAGTTTGAGACCAGCCTGGGCTACAAGGTGAAACCCCATCTGTATTAGTCTGTTCTCACGCTGCTAATAACGACATACCTGAGACTGGGTAATTTATAAGGGAAAGAGGTTTAATGGACTCACAGTTCCACATGGCTGGGGAGGCCTCACAATCATGGTGGAAGGCAAAGGAGAAGCAAAGGTACATCTTACACAGCAGCACGTGTGTGTGTGGGGCAACTCCCCTTTCTAAAACCATGAGCTCTCATGAGACTTACTCACTATCATGAGAGCAGCACAGGAAAGACCCGCTCCCATGACTCAATTAACTCCTACCTGGTCCCTCCCATTTCACATGGGGATTATGGGAGCTACAATTCAATATGAGATTTGGGTGGGGACACAGCCAAACCATATTGTTCCAACCATGGCTCCTCCCATATCTCAGGTCCCCACATTTCAAAACCAATCATGCCTTTGCAACAGTCCCCCCAAAATCTTAACTCATTTCAGCATTAACTCAAAAGTCCACAGTCCAAAGTCTCATCTGAGACAACCCAACTTCCTTCCACCTATGAGCCTGTAAAATCAAAAGCAAGTTAGTTACTTCCTAGATACAACAGGGATACAGGCATTGGGTAAATACACCTGTTCCAAATGGGAGAAATCAGCCAAAACAAAGGGGCTACAGGCCCGATGCAAGTCCGAAATCCAATACTGCAGTCATTAAACCTTAAAGTTCCAAAATGATCTCCTTTGACTCTGTCTCACATCCAGGGCACACTGATGCAAGAGACAGGTTCCCATGGCCTTGGGCAGGTCCACCCCTGTGGCTTTGTAGGGTACAGCTCCCCTCCTTGCTGCTTTCATGGGCTGGCATTGAGTATCTGTGGCTTTTCCAGGTGCATGGTGCAACCTATTGGTGGATCTACCATTCTGGGGCCTGGAGCATGGTGGCCCTCTTCTCATAGCTCCAGACTAGGCAGTGTCCCAGTAGGGACTCTGTGGGGGCTTCAACCCCACATTTCCCTTCCACACTGCCCTAGCAGAGGTTCTCCATGAGGGCTCCGCCCCTGCAGCAAATTTCTGCCTGGACATCCAGGTGTTTTTATAAATCCTCTGAAATCTAGGTGGAGGTTCCCAAATCTCAGTACTTGACTTCTGTGTACCCACAGAACCAACACCACGTGGAAGCCACCAAGGGTTGGGGTTTGCATTCTCTGAAACAACGGCCTGAGCTGTATGTTGGCCCCTTTAAGCCATGACTGGAGCTGAAACAGCTGGGATGCAGGGCACCATGTTCAGAGGCTGCATAGAGCAGGGGGGGCCCCAGGCCTGGCCCAGAAAACCATTTTTCCCTCCTAGGCCTCCAGGCCTGTGATGGGAGGGGCTGTCATGATAGTCTCTGACATGCCCTGGAGACATTTTCCCCATTGTTTTGGTGATTAGCATTTGACTCCCCATTACTTATGCAAATTTCTGCAGTGGGCTTGAATTTCTCCCCGGAAAATGGGTTTTTATTTTCTACTGCATTATCAGGCTGCAAATTTTCCAAACTTTTATGCACCGTCACTTCTTGAATGCTTTGCTGCTTAGGAATTTCTTCCACCACATACCCCAAATCATCTCTTTCAAGTTCAAAGTTCCACAGATCTCTAGGGCAGGGGCAAAATGCCAAGTCTCTTTGCATAGCAAGAGTGACCTTTACTCCAGTTCCCAACAAGTTCCTCATCTCCACCTGAGACCACTTCAACCTGGATTTTATTGTCCATATCACCATGAGCATTTTGGTTAAAGCCGTTCAAGTCTCTAGGAAGTTCCCAACTTTCCCACATGTTCCTGTCTTTATCTGAGCCCTCCAAACTGTTCCAACCTCTGTCTATTACCTAGTTCCAAAGTCCCTTCCACATTTTCAGGTATCTTTACAGCAGCGCCTCATGCTACTGGTACCAATTTACTATATTAGTCTGTTCTCATGCTGCTAGTAAAGACATACCTGAGACTGGGTAATTTATAATGGAAAGAGTTTAATGGACTCATAGTTCCACATGGCTGAGAAGGCCTCACAATCATGGCAGAAGGCAAAGGAGAAGCAACAGCACATGTTACATGGTGGCAGGCAAGAGAGCATGTGCAGGGGAACTCCCTTTTATAAAACCATTAGCTCTCATGAGACTTACTCACTATCATGAGAACTACATGGGAAAGACCCACCCCCATGATTCAATTACCTGCCACCAGGTCCCTGCCACAACAAGTGGGGATTATGGGAGCTACAGTTCAAGATGAGATTTGGGTAGGAACACAGCCAAACCATATCACCATCTTTACAAAAAAAACCAAAAAAAATTAGCCAGGTGTGGTAGCATATGCCTGTAGTCCCAGCTACTTAGGGGCTGAGGTGGTAGGATGGCTTGAGCCCAGGAGGCTGAGGTTACAGTGAGCCGTATTCATGCTTCTGCACTCCAGCCTAGGTGACAAAGTGAGACGCTGTCTCAAAAAAAACAAGGATATTAAATCAGTAGGCAATAGGTTCTAGATTTACTGCTGGCAAAAATGAAGCAAAAAGGTATTATCATGTGATATGTAATTTTTTGTTTTCTGACAAAAGAAAGCACACAAAATTCATCTGCAGAGACATATCTTTCTGGAACAAAATTTCCAAAAGTAAATTTTTGTGAATCCTTGAAAATAAAACTTGGCAAGTTAGAAACATTATTTTCATGCTTGGCTTTTTATAGAAATATTGTTAAGTGGGAAGGGTTATAAAGGTGTATACGTATTCTCTTTCAAACAGATTTACACAGGTGTGGATCTTATTCAATTCATCATCAGAAAATACACACCAGTATAAAGACTCATCGCTTTATCAAAACTAAGACTGTGATTGGCTACTTACTTCCAAACTCCTTCTCCTACATCTGGCCTTTTATTAATTTAATAAAAAATTATATTATCTTCACTCATCCCCTCTTAAAAATTATTGGCCTGTAGAGAGGACTTGATTAGGTTTAGAATTTAGCAAATGGGAATTTCTCATAATGAGTAGTGATAATTTATATAACTCTTTAAAATGGTTAAGTCTTAGCATCTACAGAATCACTTACCCTGGTCATTGTATCGAGACAGATCGGCCTGGCTGATGTAGAGGTCGTGATCAGTATCTAGTTCCCAGAATTTACAATAAATAACATAGAAATGTTCATAGGAGAAGTAATCTGTAATTTGGTTTATATCTTCCTCTTCTTCCAAAAGTGCTAGGGTCTGAAATTATATGAAAATAAGAATTTAAACATTATGAAAAAGCAGCTTTGGCCACTGTGCAGAGTCTAGCGAATTTCTGTTTTAAACTGAATTTAAAATTTTTTTCTGGTACCAAATCAGAAACCCTTTAATAGGCAACCTCATCCTATCTTTAATCAACCAATCAATCTATAAGCATTTACTGAGCTCTGTAATATGCTCAGTGAAGGGTTGGATGCTGTGGAGGATGTAAAAGCAGGGGAAGGGAAGAACCATTACCCTGGGGACTATAGTTGGTCAGAGGTCAGAGACTGGCATGAAAAGAGCAATTAGATCATAGTCTTAATTACTTGGCCAGAAACAAATACTGTTTTTAATTTTTCAAAGTTATGTGAGCAATATTAAGAGGGGTAGGCATCAACATATAGGGTTTCGTTTTGTAACAAAATTAAGTTTATATCACAAAGGTTACTCATATATACAATAGTGATGATACATGGTGGCCTGGCATAGGCATGGCAGGTAGAGATGCAGGGCCCTGAGCTGGAAGTAAACCTGGGTCTTCCCTGACTCACTGTACTCCCCTACGGCAAAATCCAGAATCAATGATACCGAACCCACCACAATTCTGTTGTCAGCCAAATTATTACATAAGTGGGCAGATAAATAAGGACATTTTCAGAAGTGAAAGATTCAGAAAGAAAAATAAAAGCACAAAAGAATGTAAGAAATATAAAAAAACGAAATGGCAGAAATAAAATCAGATATATGAATAGTCACAATAAAGATAAGTGATACGTCTCCCTATTAAAATATTTTTTTGATTGAGTATCAAAACCATGCCCCCAAAATAGATCTACCTATATGCATCTATAAGGGATACATCCAAAAAAATATAAGGAAGGTTAAAAAAAAGATGGCCAAACATACACGGTTTAACAAAAACATTTAACAAAAATAAACATGTATCAATATTAATATGGAATGCAAGGTGAAAAACATAAGCGGGCTGGGTGCGGTTGCTCATGTCTGTAATCCCAGCACTTTGGGAGGCTGAGGGAGGTGGATCATGAGGTCAAGAGTTCAAGACCAGCCTGGCCAAGATGGTGAAACCCCATCTCTACTATAAATACAAATATTAGCTGGGTGTGGTGGCAGGAGCCTGTAATCCCAGCTACTTGGGAGGCTGAGGCAGAGAATTGCTTGAAACCGGGAGGCAGAGGTTGCAGTGAGCCGAGATCGAGCCACTGCACTCCAACCTGGGCGATAGAGCAAAACTCCGTCTCAAAAAAAAAAAAAAAAAAGAAAAAAGAAACACATGAGGGACAAAGAGGACTATTTCATAACACAAATGTTAGTATTCTGACAAAAAATTATTTTTTAAAATATAAACACTGGAAAACCAAAGTGCTCTGGCAAACTAAAAACAACATAATTATTAAGTTATGGTAAATCTGCTGGATAGAAAATTATGCAGCTAGTAAAAATTATAAAGTTTATACTGAAAACCATGATATAGTAAGTACAAAATATAGGATATAAGATCGTACGCACTAAGAACTACGTAAAATCCTAAAAATGCATATATACATATGAATAAGACTAGATGAATACAGACAAAAATGATACTAGTTGTATAAGGGTGATAAAATATGGTTTTTCTTCTGTCTTCCAAACTTGCTCATAATATTTTGTTTTATAAAATGTCCTTTGATATGTAAGAAGCAGAACACTTACAATAAAGCACATATTTAGAAGCAAAGCGCTATCACTTTTACCCACTGGATTGGCATAAAATGAAGACGACAGCAACTTTTGTTGGTGAGTATGTAAGTGAAAGCAGTGCAGGCTTTTTGGAGGGTAACTTGGCAGAATCCACCAAATTAAAAATGCACATACTATTTGATCCAGGATTTTCCCTCCAGCGGTCTATTCTACAGACATTCTTACTCATAACCCATACAAGAGGAGGGAACAAGGATGTTCATTGCATCATTGTAATAGAGGAAATCTGAAAACGATTTGGACATCAATAGAGGAATATGTAATTAATTACAGTTTAGCCATGCAATTGATTATGCAGTAGTTGAAAGAATGAGATAGACTTACATGAATGGAAATGAAAAAAACCCTGAGACACTGTTAAGTGAAAAAACCAAGTTAACCGAATAGTATGAACCCATATATTTTTTGAAAACCCTCAAAGTAGCAGCCATACAAAACAAAACTATATACTACATGTATATATTTATAAGAGAATAAAACCACAGATGATATGGGTCCCCCTCTGGGGAAAGGGGGTAAAATGGTAGAGTGAAGAATAGTGACTTCTGTTTATTACTCTAGATGTGCTCATATTATTTGAATGTTTTATGAATATTGTTTAAGTACGAAGAGGAGGACTAAGGAAAGGGGCAGGGAAGGAAAGGGAGGAGAAAATAAATCATGCTCTAGGAAGCAGAACACTTGAGTTCTTTTTCCAGTTCAGCAACTTACTTTTGTGTGATCTTATACAAATCATTTAAGTATATTTGGGCCTCAAATTTTATCACTGGTAAAAAAAAAAAAAAAAAGGATTAATTTTAAAAGCTAAAAAAGAAAAATATGGATTAGGCCAGGCATGGTGGCTCACGCCTGTAAATCCCAGGACTTTGGGAGACTGAGGCAGGTGGATCACGAGGTCAGGAGTTCGAGACCAGCCTGGCCAACACAGTGAAATCCCATTTCTACTAAAAATACAAAAATAAGCTGGGCATGGTGGCACACGCCTGTAGTCCCAGCTACTCAGGAGGCTAAGGCAGAAGAATCGCTTGAATCCAGAAGGCGGACGCTGTGGTGAACCCAGATCGCACCATTGCACTCCAGCCTGGGCAACAGAGCAAGACTCTGTCTCAAAAAAAAAAAAAAAAAAATTATGGATTATAAAAATGATTCAGAAACTACAACCTATAATGTGCTTCAGGAAAGTGGGGGATTATTATCATTACTCTTGAGGTATTATGGAATTACTGCCATTTTAACCCATCCCATATTACCTACTGAGAGCCCAGGCAGGCATCAGGTGTTCAATAAATATCAACACTGACTGTGATGATGACTGTTCATTTTAGAATAAAAAAAGTTTGTATATCCATCATGGACTGCTAATTTTGCCAAGTCTTCATTACTCTGTCTCAGATGAAGATAGGAAAAAATAAAGAGTAAATAAGGTTGTATTATTAGCCTAAATTCCATTTAGTATGATTCTTAAAAATAAAACATTTCATTTTCTTCCAAGTGTGAACAATTTCACTTTATGTTTACAGAAGCTTAAACAATCAGGCATGAAGATTACTTCGGTAAAAGGCTCCCACTAGTGGTCAACACTTTCTCTCTCATTTGGTAATATGAAATAAAATAATTGAATGAAATGTATTCTTTCTTAAAAGGAATTTTTAGTACTTTTCTCTAGCAGGTGCTGGATACAGAGTCATTGCTGAAAGGATCAAGTTTAAAATCTTCCAAGGCCTTTCCAAGACCGTTCCCAACCTAGCCCCAGCCCACCTCTCCAGGCTTATCTATTGTGAAGCCACCTCTGTATGTTTTATCCATGTCTATGGAATTTATCAAGTCAGGTTTAGTGTCTGTACACTTCACTCTTTTGCTCCAGAGTGCATGCCTTCAGGCAGAGATCCCTTATTATTCTCTTCATTTTTACCCCCTCACCCAAAACATTCCAGCGTCCCATGACAGGTATTTGATAAATGCTTAATGACTGAAAGCAGTGACAGTGCTTTGAACAGAGTAAGCACTCAAATATTTGTTAAAGTAAGAAAATTATCTAAATTGCTCATTACACATGAATTCTAATGAAAGGCATACTTGCAAAAAGTTGCTTTTTCTTATCTCTGTCGAAGTAATTTTTCCACTCCAAGATCTGTTGACTGTGTAGAATATTCTCTGAATAACCTGGTTCCAAAAGGAAAATAAAACCAAATAAAAACATTAAAGATCTCCACTACTTTCTCAAAGGCCATCTTATGAACATACTTGGGACCAATTTAACTTTTAGCTTTTTGATTAAGTGTAATTCCTAGTAAAAAATCAGCACTGTAATTTTAAATCTACATCTATATATTTTGGATTTGCCTCTGTACTTCCAAGAAGAACAAAAAAACATTCTCTGCTCACAAGTCTTCACTTCCCAACTGCTGTCACATCACTTCTTTTGTTTACCTCTAATTTATACAGTGATGCCTGATTCAAGTAATGCTTATGGGGCTCAGAGTTTTGGGAAGGCGTATGAGGCGGGAAGTATCTGCTGGGTTGGCCTAATGATTGATTAACTGGTCAGAAGGATGGCTATCAAGGTGGTATGATTCAAGAGGGCCTTATTCTGGTTATTATAGCCTTATTCACTTGAGTCTTGAAGACTCTTCGTCTTCTAGACTCTACGGAAATTCAAATACATCTGGGATAATTTATATCCTAACTTTTATTTGGGCATGAACATCTTTGTTATTAGCTGGTGTTTTAATGGGTTTAGCAGAATTGCAACTCTGGAGAAAACCTTGGATAGAATGGGAGAAGAGGAGATAAGAAGCAAATGTGTCTAGATTGAGGATGTGTGCTGTGGTGTAGGAGAAGATCAGAGAAGGAAGATGGAAGCTGCAATCCTGGAGGTAGGAGGTCACAGTGCATTCTTAACAATTTTACCTGCAGTCATTCCTACCCACTTCATTTCCCTTTCACTGATTATTTTTCTTCTCCCAAAGGAAGCAGTGCTAAAAAGAGCAATTTAAACAGCTTTATTTTTTTTGGGGGGGGGGGGTGCATTCTGCTTTTATTTTGATAGTCACAGAAATCCTGTATCTTTGGTGGTTTTATCATGGAAGAGATTAGATCTCTTTTTCAAGATATTTTGGTGCGAGAACAAATAAGGCAAGATATTTGGACATCTTTCTCAATAGTAGGCCAATGAGGGACTAAACCACCTTTCTTTTCTGCATTCTTCAGCAGAGAGAGTGATTCTTCAACTGTTCTAAACAGGGAAAAACTAGCATCAGGATGAAGGTCTAGATTTCAGCTGTCCGGTGCTCACCACCCCACCCCTGCTATCAGTGCTAACCCCTCTGACCCTACAGAATTGAGCTCAAGTGCCACACTCCATGGGAGGCCCCAGGACAGGGACTGACTAGAGCTCTGCCTTCTGTGCTCCCACTGCCACCTGAGCCTCCTTTAGCTGTCCCCGTGGTTACATTCCAAACACTGGTGCACCTGACCATCATCACCTCCAAACACTAAGAGACCAGGTCTTTCTTGACATGTATTCCAGTAACTTATATGGTGCTTTTTTTTTTTTTTTTTTGAGACAGAGTCTCACCCTGTCACCCAGGCTGGAGTGCAGTGGCACAATCTCGGCTCACTGCAAGCTCCACCTCCCGGGTTCATGCCATTCTCCTGCCTCAGCCTCCCGAGTAGCTGGGACTACAGGCGCCCGCCACCATGCCTGGCTAATTTTTTGTTTTTTAGTAGAGACGGGGTTTCACCGTGTTAGCCAGGATGGTCTCAATCTCCTGACCTCGTGATCCACCTGCCTCGGCTTCCCAAAGTGCTGGGATTACAGGCATGAGCCACTGCGCCCAGCCACAGTGCTTTCTATATATCAGGTGGTCTATAACTGCTTGATAAAATAATGAGGTTTGAAAGTTGCATAACAAAGATTTTTGTATTATCTTTGTGTTAGAGAAATACAGGTTGGCTTCATAACTATTTGAAGAACTCTACTCAGAGTTTTGCATAGCAGATGAATGTCAACCCAAGAAAGGTCTCTAATTAGTATTTCACATATATCAGTATTTTTGTCTATTATTTATAGATAGAATCATATATAATGTGCAAAAACCACAAAACAGGTAAGTGTAACTATATTCAAAATGATTGTGAAAGATGCAACCAATGTAGTAATGTTTAATCTTGAGAAAAAATAAGACTAGAGTGTAGATGTGATCAAGATCTGAGTGGCTATTGGGCGGAAGAAGAAGCTGATTTGTTCTGTGTTGCACCAAAGGGAAGAATTACAACTGCTAGACAGAAATGCATTTATACTGAAATGCTTCAATATAAGGAAGACTTTCCTAAAATTAGCCCTATAAAGCAATGAGTTTGTATGAAGTGGCTGGGTTTCTTTTCACCACAAGTATTTAGGAAGAAGATGACAGGATTCCTGAATTAGGTGGGAGCTAGGACTAGGCAGTGCCTAATTTCTCTACTGTCCCCAACCACTCAGACTCTGAGGTCACTGAGGACAGAGAACATGTCTTACTCAATATTGTATTCTTAGCACTAGCTTGGCGGAAGTTCATGTAAAAACGATGGAGGATTTTTAGCACAGAAAATTTATGTATGAAAATAAACATTAAGAATTTCATCCATCATAATTCCATGTCCCCTCTCTCGAGTTAAAGTCAATTTCAATATATATTATTAAACCACATTTTTCTGTTGAAGCTTTTTGTCCTTATTTCTTGATTCTGAATGTAAATTTATCTTAAAGTATGAGTTTTCTATCTAAAATTTATATTTATATATTCAAATACTTTATATTATTTATGAAATTACTGTGTTAAAAATTATAAAACTTTATAATCTGTGTCCATTCGTGCTTATTTTATTTTTCTCTTCTTTTTGAATTTTTAAAATCTGCAAACAGTTTGACTGTTAGGCATTTCCTATTTTTGGCCTGTGCTAACCTACTTATCTAATACTATAAAACAATGTATTTGTATTCCATTTTTCCATAGCCTAAATCTCCTTATTCAGTGGCCACACTTCATCAGCACATTTGCTGGTTTCCACATCACTGATTCAGCACTTTAGATGGCTGAGGCAGGAGCACCATCTAGTGGTGAAGCATGTAGCTGCTGACTCTACATTAATTATTATTGTTTTTCTAACTGCTCTCTTCTAGGTAAATAAAATTCATCACCATTTAAAATATCAAATAAAATTTTAAAATAAATCATAATTAGAATAACTATTTTCTGCTAGTGAAATAAATGAAATTTGACCATTTTTCACCAAGGGATCTTTGGTCAACTTGATATATAAGTTAGATCGTAAGTCAGTTTCCTTTCTTCTTGGTATCTATTGAATTAGAAACCTCTAATTCACAAGTACAGGTCACCAGGAATGGAAATGTTTGATGGCTCTGTCATATAGTTTTTGACAAATGAATTAAATACAGACACAGAAGTTACAAATAATTTTTACTATGTACGTGTACAGAAGAACAAACTCCAATGCTGGAAGCCTGGTTCGCACTTGGCAGGAGTGGTGAACAGATTTCTAATTCACTCTCTGGTTAACATGGCTCAGAATAGTATTTCCTCATGGTCTTCTGTAGAGTTAGGACTTTAAAAAATATATCTAATAAAAATATTTTTTTTCTCTCTTAAGAGGAAAAGTTTTCAAGGGGGAAGAGTTGGTAAGCTCTTAGTGTGAGCAGTCTCCACTATAGCTTAGTCATCTTAGGAAAATCAGTACCTTGTCCTCCACAAGGAAAATCCTGGCATTTCAGCCTACAGTGGTGGATTCTGGCCAATCAAGATACTGAATATATCACTAAGACACACCATTGGAGCAAGCCACAGAAATATCTCTACTGCCAGCACCAGTGTCATAAAGAAGTATTTTAAATCTCATTGCTTATTTTAAAAACTCAAGTTAGCACTTCTTTCCTCAAAAGTTGGCATATGTCGGTTTGGATAAGCAAAACCTTTTATTCACTGGCAATTTTTGCACAGCATGCAAAACTGCACTCAAGGGCTGTGATTTGCTGGTATTTCTAATCTTCATTTTCATTCAATATCAAAGGCTTATTTCTCAACTGCTCAACTTTTTTGGAAATGAACAAGAATACAGACTGACTTTAGGTTCAATCTCTTTTTTTCTGGGTAATGATGTCCTTCTTTGCTGTACACATAGCTGGTGGTCTATCTTTCCAGTCTAAAAACAGCTGACAAAATAATTAACTAAACAAATTGCCTTTTCCTGTAACATAGACTTTCAATGATACATAGAAAATAAAAGTTTTCTAACTTTCCTTCATCATATATGTACCTCACATAAGCTAATACTTGAATCATACTCTGTGTCAGTGGTTTCTTCCAAATGCAAACTGAAATAACTGAGTAACACTAGCATGCAAACATATTAATTGTTCTCCTCTACTGTATGCCACGAAGATTATATAACATTCAATAGAGTCACATGGTAACTGATTTTGCTTTTTCTGAGATATCTGTCATTAATTCTGAGGCTGATCTTTATATGTTTCTTAGAAATAGTGTGATCTTAACTGTTTTTGCTGTGAGCAGGGTAGAGAACGATGCCTTTTTAATTTGGTCACTTTTATGTCTAACAAAATTAATTTCATACTAGAAGGCCTTATTTTACATTTGTTCTAGAAAAACTCACTGTACTCTGAAATAATGCAACAGTTTCAATGACTTCATGCCATTATTTGACCAAGTTTCATAACAGAAAAGGCACTGAGAAGATAACCAGTCTAATACAACTCTATTTCCAGATAATCGTTTTTATACTTTTTATTTGCCCTTTTTGTGAGTTTATCACAATGGCAGTTATTCACTTATCTCAGTACATAGTCACGTGAAGTGTTCCCAATTAGGTCTTGTTTACTATTTATGTTATGGTGCTGTTTTGAGTTGCCATATTATCATCATTTTATCACAAGTATTTTACACGTAAATGGCTAGTTCTGAGTAATGGATTCACTTTTGTGCATTGGAGATAAAGCAGCATAATGTTAATAACCAAGTGAAATTTAACAAATGTAAAGTTACATACAAACGCCATGAAAATATTACAGCAGAGATAATTAACTATACTCTATTAATTCACCAGTGTAGTTCATTTTGTTCAACTATTAATAACATGACAGTATTTCTCAGAAAATGTGAATTATATGTGAACAAAATGGTTTCGTGGCTTTTCACTCTAAAATCATAAAACTTCCTGGGGATGGCTGGGCGTGGTGGCTCATGCCTGCAATCCCAGCACTTTGGGAGGCCGTGGCAGGCGGATCACGAGGTCAGGAGATTGAGACCATCCTGGCTAACATGGTGAAACCCCGTCTCTACTAAAAATACAAAAAATTAGCCAGGCGTGGTGGCGGGTGCCTGTAGTCCCAGCTACTTGGGAGGCTGAGGCAGGAGAACGGCGTGAACCCAGGAGGCGGAGCTTGCAGTGAGCCAAGACCGTGCCACTGCACGGCAGCCTGGGCGACAGAGTGAGACTCCGTCTCAAAAAAAACCCAAACAAACAAACAAACAAAAACCAAAAAACTTCCTGGGGACAACTTGCTAGATGACCAAATACCATCGAATGTCCAAGTACTTCAAAAAATATCAAACTATGTGTTCATTAAGATCATGAAAGAAAAAAAAGAAATATCAAACTAGAACCATAAAGAAGACTTATTTCCATTTTACTCTTTTGTTCTTTAATATCTCTAAGAATGCATGCCAACAGTTTGGACTAGTTTAATTCCAACTAGTTTGGACTAGTTTATTTCTAAGATCTTTTCTAACTCTTAAGAGTCTAAATTATGCTGTTAATATGCCCTGAGTTTTCAGAATAGTCAATATTCAGAACCCAATAATTCTCTTTGGGATTGTAGCCAGAGCTAGTGTAGAATCCTTTTTTTTGAGACAGATCCTCACTCTGCCTCCCAGGCTGGAGTGCAGGGGCAAGAATCTCAGCTCACTGCAACCTCCACCTCCTGGGTTCAAGCGATTCCCGTGCCTCAGCCTCCTGAGTAGCTGGGACTACAGGTGCACACCACCACACCTGGCTAATTTTTATATTTTTAGTAGAGACGGGGTTTCACCATGTTGGCCAAGCTGGTCTTGAATGTCTTGCCTCAAGTAATCTGTCTGCCTTGGGCTCCCAAAGTGCTGGGATTACAGGTATGAGCCACTGTGCCCGGCCTAGAATTCTTAAACATGGATAATTTCATGTATTCACTCAGTACATATTGACTGTGTGTCTACTATATGCCAGGGAATATTCTAGGTACCGAGGATATAGACAAAGTTCCGGCTTGTATGGAGCTTATATTATAGAGACGGAGATGGACAAACAAAAAATTAAATATCAGATGATAGGAGATGGACAAACAAAAAATTAAATATCAGATGATAGGAGCTAAGAAGAAAAATAAAGCAGGACAAAGGAATAGAGTGTAGGGGGAGGGGCAGAGGAAGAAGGGTTACAAAAACAGAGAGTGATCAGGGAGGGCCTCACTAAATAAGGGAACCGAGCAGATATCTGGATGAAGTGAGGGAGTGACAATGTGGAAATCTGTAGGAAGAACATTCCAAGCAAAGGAAAGAGGAAGAACAAAGCATGTGAGGCAGAAGTGGGTTTGGTTTGCTCATGGTGGCTGAAGCAGAGTAAGCAAACGAGTGGGAGGTAGGAGATAAGATGAGAGAATAGGGCTTGCCAGGGTATAGGAGGATTATGGAGAATCTTGGCAAGGACTTGGCTTTTATTCTACGTGAGCTGGGACACTACTGCAGGGTTTGAGCAGAGGAGTGACATGATCTGGCTGATGTTTTAAAAGGACAATTGTTTGCTCTGTGGAGGCTAGACTATGGGGCAATTAGGGTGGTAACAGGGAGACCAATTAAAAATAAACCAAGTTTGAAATGAGGGCGACAGGCCAGGTTGATTGTGGTAGAGGTAATTTAGTAGAGTGTCATGGTTAACAGGAAAAAATAACTTCTGAGATTGTCTTAAATAACAGTGACACCTTCTGGCTCAAATAAAATCTTACAAAGTTTTATACTGACATAAGAGAGCCAATGCAAAAGGACTGAATGAAAAATAAAGTTCCTACAGGAGAAAAAGAAAACAGTAGTATTTCGTAACTCGGCAGGACCTAACATATCTTTGGCTAACAAACCGTACCCTAAGTATAGGAGGGTGGTCCTCAGAGGAGACTGCCCTGTTTAGCTGAGGAATCTGAGCTACATGCCAGGGCCATCTCACTTGAGAATGTGTCTGGTAAATGGCCCTGGGGCTGGTCTGTGGAATGTCCCCAAAGATAATGTGGGAGCTAGAGCAGAGTGCATGAAATGGCTACTCCATGCCCTGTGGGCCTGTGTGTGCTCACTCATAATTCCTGACCTAACTGGGACTGACCAAATGAGGCTGTGCCTGAGAAATACAGAGTGCGAGCTCCTTACAAAATGAGATTGTGATCATGTTGTTTTAAATTCTTACATCGTTTTCTGATTACACACAAGCTATTTTCTCATTATCATGTCCAGTTCTAACTCTGAGGTACTAGAGACCAATCTGTTTTTCTGGGACAGGGACAGGCTGTTGAAAATTCTTTTCAGTCTTATTTGGAAATGCTAAAGATCAACTGGATATCAATATTCATAACACAGAAAAAGATATGCCTCATAAGACCAGACAGAAGGAATATATTACTTTAATTTTGTAAGTATTGGGCACAAACAAGAAGGAAAATAGATAAAAATGAAGAAATTATGAATTCAATTTTATTTTAGCTTCCTTCCACTTAAAATAATCATTATAACCCATGTTACCTTTTGCACAGATACTTGAAATTCTGGATAGCAGATGGTAATAAAAAGGTGACTTATGGAGTTAGATTAAGAAAAAAAATGACTCAGCCTACCGTGGTGATGTAGCGGGAGTGGAATTCTGGAGCATCTTTCAGGAACGTGAGACCAGGGTGGGTATCCACCACATCCTGAAAAAGATCAAAACCAAAACTAAATTAACATAATACAAAAATTATGCCTATAGAAGTTTTTCCTTCCTGTATGCTGCCAGTTGAGCAAACTTGCTATTTTACAATCATGAATAATGCACTTAAAATTTAATTCTTTATTAAATTCATTTCATTATAAGCATACTTATGTGTGCTTTTCTGTATACATAGTATACTTAAAAAAAAGTTGAAGTTTGATTTTAGCTATGTTAGGTAATTTGTGAATCAAATATCTCCGAGGTATGTACTGTAATTCTAACACATCAACAGCACATCAAGGCAATTCATCCCACAGATTATTGTCGAGGTATTATGTAAAGCATATTTGCACAGAAAGGATGTGGTGGACAGTAGATGCAAGCCAATGAAAATGATCCTCTTTCATAATCTAAAAACATGGGAAATTCTTTTTGGAAAAAAAAGCAGCCATGTAGTCAAGCAGTTTGAATCTGTCTTTGTTAAGCTGTGCAAGCCAGTTAATGCCCATCAGATTTTAACATAATTGTGTGGATAAATCATTTCTCAAATTAGAATTTTATTTATTTTTAAATCTTTAATCTTGTTCTCATTGAAGACTATTGGAATATTAAAACCTTAAAATACTGTTTTTATTTTCCAATTAGATTTTTAAAGCATTCTGAATGAGCCCAGAGGATCTAATAGAGATAATCACAATATTAATTAACCAGAGGAAATAGCTATGCCATTACAGATATAATCTATTAATTGGCTTGTCATCAACAGACAGACATCAAGTATATCTCTTCTGTTTCTTCAGAGCAGTTAGCTATAATACTTACCAATACACAGTCTCAAACCAATGGACTTATTTCTTTAACTTTTTTTAGGCTTATTATTATACACATTACATAATTTTTATTTTTTGAGACAGACTCTCGCTCTGCCTCCCAGGCTGGAGTACAGTGCTATGATCTCGGCTTATGACAACCTCTGCCTCTCCAAGTTCAAGGGATTCTCATGCCTCAGCCTCTTGAGTAGCTGGGACTACAGGTATGTGGCACCACACCAGGTTAATTTTTGTATTTTTAGTAGAGACAAGGTTTCACCATGTTGGCCAGGCTGGTCTTGAACTACTGGTGTCAAGTGATCCACTCCCCTCGGCCTCCCAAAGTGCTGGGATTACAGGCATGAGCCACCACGCCTGGCTAACTTTTTATTTGGAAATAATCTTATTACAGAAAAATTTCCTATGCTCCTCTCCCAGCTTCCCTTAATGGTAACAAGTCACAAACAATAGTATAGTGACCAAAACCAGAAAACGAACATGGATAAGATATGTAACTACTCAAATCTCACTAGTTTTTCCACTAATGTCTTTTTCTGCTCCAGGATCTTACACTGCATTTAGCTTTTGTGTCTCACTGGTCTCTTCCAATCTGTGAAACTTCGTTAGTCTTCCCTTATGATTTTGATGCTTTTAATGAGTTTTGGTCAGTTATTCTGTAGAATGTCTCTCCATTTGGTTTTGTTTGATGTCTGGTCATGATTAAGGTTACACATTTTTGGCAGGAGGACCACAGAAGTGATGAGTCCTTTTCAGTGCATCACTGGGCATACGTAATACAGAGGGTATGTGATGTTGGTATGTCTTCATTTGGTGATGTTAACTTTGATCACACTTAGTTCAAGTGGTGTCTGCTGCGTTCTCCACTGTAAAGTTGCTATTTTCCCTTACTAATTGATAAATATCATGGAGGCAGATGCTTTTGAGTGTGTCAATATCCTATTTCTCCTCAAAATTTATCTCATTCATTTTAGCATCTACTGTTAGATTATGCCTGCAACATTTACACTGTAGCGTTAGATTATGCCTGCAACATTTACACTGTAGTGTTTACTTAATAGTGATTTTGTTTCTATTCCGTCTACATTTCTTAACTGGAAATCTTCTATAAGGAAGAGCTGTCTCTTCTCTCCTATTTATTTTATTTTTTTGAGACGGAGTCTTGCTCTGTCATCCAGGCTGGAGGGCAGCAGTGGTGCGATCTCAGCTCACTACAACCTCCACCTCCTGGGTTCATGCAATTCTCCTGCCTCAGCCTTCCGAGTAGCTGGGATTACAGGCGTGTGCCACCATGCCTGGCCTATTTACTTTTTTTTTTTTAACAGCGCAGACTCATAGGTATTTATTTCATTCTATGGGTTATAATCCTATACTATCATCAATTTGTTGCTCAAATTGATCTAGCTTTGGCCATTAGGAGCTCCTTCAGGTTGGCTCCTGTGTTCTCTTTTTATTTTTATAAATGAGACATGGTCTTACTCTGTCACCCAGACTGGAGTGTAGTGGCTCCATCTTGGCTCACTGCAACCTCTACCTTCCAGGTTCAAGTGATCCCCCTTCCTCAGCCCCGAGTAGTTGGAATTACAGGTGTGTGCCACCATGCCGAGTTTCTGTTTTTTAGTAGAGATGGGGTTTCACCATGTTGCCCAGGCTGGTCTCGAACTCCTGGGCTCAAGCGATTTGCCTGCCTTCGCCTCCCAAAATGTTGGGATCATAGGCATGAGTCACTGCGCCCGGCCACCTGTGTTCTCTTGATATGCCCCTGTGTTTTTATGGGGACTTTCATATTTTCTGGCATAAGATGACCCATGTTTATCTTGTATTTTCCTTGCCCCAGCCCTGGTATATGAACCTTTTGTCTAAGAAGCCCTGGTTCCTTTCATTGGAGAATGGTATTTGAAACCAAATCTGGATGTGAAAGGTGCCCATTACTACTAGAATAGTATTTCATTGTGTACATCACTACATTTTCTTTATGCCTTCATTCACTAATACTTAGGTTGATTCCATATATTGCTCAGCTTTGGTTAGTTTCCTCATCTATTTGCTGATCAGTACTCTGCTGAATACTCACAGAGGAACTTCTGAAGATCTCTGAGGATTGTTCTCCATGCAGTTCTCTCCTCTTTGGTACTCTGTCCAGAGAATTCTAGTCACCTTGGTTCTCTGTCTCCTAAACTCAAGGAGTCCACTTAACTCAGCCTGGGTTTCCCATTCTTGCACTATGACTAGAAAACTTTCTCAAGGTGGTATGCTCTCTCAATCGTAAGACTCACTTTGTTTCTGTCTCTCAGGAATGAATCACTCGTTTGTTGCCTGATGTGCACCATCTTGAAAACCCATTGTTTTATATTTCCTGTCTGTTACTTTCCGTTGTTTCAAGTGGGAAGGTAAATCCAGTCCCTGTTACTCCTTCTTGGTCAGAAGTGGCAAATCTATTGATTTTTCTGTGTTAATTTTATTTCCTCCTACTTTAATATTTTATTTAGTTTTATTACTAATTTTTCTGAATTTTCAAACTTCACTGTCATCTGCAACAAGATACTTTTACTTCTTTAACCAATCTTATGCTTCTAATTGTTTTCTCTTACACAATTACTACAGTAAAATGCTGAATAGTAATGGAGATAGTGGGCATCCTTGCCTTGTTCCTGATATTTGTTGAAGTGCCTCTAGTGTTTTCCCATTAAATAAGATATTGGCTTTAACACTAAGGTATATGTATTTCATCATGTTAAGAAAGTATCTAAAATACAGAGAAATTTTTTTTCCTTAGATATAACATACGACATCAATAAATGATATGGTTTGGATCTATTTCCCTGCCAAATCTTATGTTGAATTGTAATCCTCAGTGTTGCAAATGGGGGCCTGGTGGGAGGTGACTGGATCATAGGGTGGATTTCTCTTAAATGATCTAGCATCGTCCTCTTGGTGCAGTCCTCAAGATAGTGAGTTCTCGTGTGATCTGGTTGTTTAAAAGTGTGCAGCAACTCCCCCACACCTTGCTCCTGCTCTTGCCAAGTGAGATGCTGGTTTCCCCCTTGTCCTTCTGCCATGACTGAAAACTCCCTGAGGCTTCACTGTAGGCCAAGCAGATGCCAGCACCATACTTCCTGTAAAGCCTGCAGAACTGTGAGCCAATTAAACCTCTTCTCTTTATAAATTACCCAGTATCTGTTATTTCTTTACAGCAATGCAAGAGCAGCTTAACACAATAAATATCCTAATATTAAAACAATCTTGCCTTCCTGGAATAAATCCCACTTGGTCATCGTATATTGTTTGGTAATATTTTGTTACCTTTTATCATTAATCTTGAAGCTATATTTGTTTGCAGTTTTATTCTCTGGATTGTCTTTTCCTGATTTAGGTATCAGTGTTATACTTGCTTCATAAAAGGAGTTTGAAATTTTCCTTCCTTTTCAATACTCTGAAATAAGTTATGGAGCATTTGAACTACCCGGTTGTTGAAGGTTTGGTAGAATTCCCCTGTAAAACTACCTGGGCCTTGTGCTTTTTTGTGCAGTTTTGTAAAAAATATCTGTATTTATTCTATAAAAGCTAGTCTGTTTACCTTTCTAAATCAAATGGAGTCAATTTGGGTCATATGTATTTTCCTAGGAAACTGTCCATTTCATCTAGGTTTTCAAATTTATTTTCCTAGATGTCTGCAAAGTAGCCTTTTCTGGTTTTAAAAAAGTTTCTTCTGGCTGGGTGCAGTGATTCACCTGCAATTCCAGCACTTACAAGGCCAAGGCGGGAGGGTCACTTGAGCCCAGGAGTTCAAGACCAGCCTGGGCAACATAGCAAGACCTTGTCTCTATAAAAAATTTAAAAATTAGCTGGGTGTGGTGGTGCACATCTGTTGTCCCAACTACTTGGGAGGCTAAGGTGGGAGGATTGCTTGAGCCCACATAGTTGAGGCTGCACTGAGCTGTGATGGTGCCACTGCACTCCAGCCTGGGCAACAGAGGAAGATCCTCCTTGTTATTTATTTTGTATATCAGTGTATTCTCCCTTTTTTCTTAATCAAATTAGTTAGTTGTTGGTTTTTGTTAATATTTTCCCATAACCAAAATTTCAATTTATTGAAAGTGCTATTGGTTTTTTATTCTCTGCCTTCTTAATTTCTGATCATTACTGGGACTAGGTGAGGGGTACATAAGGCTTTGCTACACCAGTATGTATGCATTTCAAAATTCTCCATAATAAAAACTTAAAAAAATTTATATATACACACACAGTATAAAATATCAAGGCATATACAAGCATTTATATAAATAAACATTCTACTAACCTACCCCACCCTTTCATCTTTAGCCCCACTTCTTTCCAATCATTTATACTTTTAGGTCTTTTGCTGGTTACCTCTATAACTAAACATATATTTAATGAAAATGTAATTAAAAACTATATTATAATTATCACTTTATCAACTTTAGAAAATATTGATTCTTTGCTAGGAAACATGGGATTTAGCTCATTTATACTGTCCTACTTTACTCCCCTATCCCAATAGTTGAGGTTATGATGTTCAGTTCTTTGGTTGATTATCTTTGAAAGCTGCAAAACTTGTATTTATCCATCTAATTTTCATTCATCTTAGTTCCTTATTTTCCTTTTACATAGGATAATAGCAACCCATCCTTATTCTCTCTTCTTCTCCCTCTTTTACCTTCATATTTTATTGGCAATATTTTGACTTTTATGCTGTGCAGGTTTTTTTCATACTGTTCTACAACCACAATAAAATTTTCTATAGATTATCCACACAGTGATTTTAGATGCTATAAACTAAAATGTTTTTGTGATATTTTGATTATATAAATATGGTTGAATGTTAGGTCAGGCAATCTGTGAGGAACGTTATTTCACTGTGTGTAGGTCCAGCATCAGGGTCTTGGAACATTCAAAGGAGATTGTTTCTGACATTGAGGTTAAACTGTCTTTTCTAACTGCATCAGCTGTTCATAATCATACCATATTTTATTCTGCTTCTTGTTTAGATCGTGGCTGTCTTATATAGTTTTTTCATTTTTCCTGGCATTTCTAATTGTTTTTAACTTTTTTTTTCATGAAATTAGCAATCATTTTTATTTACACAAAAATTATGGAAACAATTTTCATTAGGTTTGACGAGTTTCCTTAAGCTGGAAAGCTGAACACAACCATTTCCTGACATATCCACAAGAACAGAAACAGCCTGAAACACATTTGAAAAACACATTAGTATAGAACCCATGCACCCCTCCAGAGTCTTTTTTTTTTTTTTATACTTTAAGTTTTAGGGTACATGTGCACAACGTGCAGGTTAGTTACATATGTATACATGTGCCATGTTGGTGTGCTGCACCCAGTAACTCGTCATTTAACATTAGGTATATCTCCAAATGCTATCCCTCCCCACTCCCCCTACGCCACAACAGTCCCCTGTGTGTGATGTTCCCCTTCCTGTGTCCAAGTGATCTCATTGTTCAATTCCCACCTATGAGTGAGAACACGTGGTGTTTGGTTTTTTGTCCTTGCGATAGTTTGCTCAGAATGATGGTTTCAGCTTCATCCATGTCCCTACAAAAGACATGAACTCATCATTTTTTATGGCTGCATAGTATTCCATGGTGTATATGTGCCACATTTTCTTAATCCAGTCTATTGCTGTTGGACATTTGGGTTGGTTCCAAGTCTTTGCTATTGTGAAGAGTGCTGCAATAAACATACGTGTGATGTGTCTTTATAGCAGCATAATTCATAAACCTTTGGGTATATACCCAGTAATGGGATTGCTGGGTCAAATGGTATTTCTATTTCTAGATCCCTGAGGAATTGCCACACTGACTTCCACAATGGTTGAACTAGTTTACGGTCCCACCAACAGGGTAAAAGTGTTCCTATTTCTCCACATCCTCTCCAGCACCTGTTGTTTCCTGACTTTTTAATGATCGCCATTCTAACTGGTGTGAGATGGTATCTCATTGTGGTTTTGATTTGCATTTCTCTGATGGCCAGTGATGATGAGCATTTTTTCATGTGTCTTTTGGCTGCATAAATGTCTTCTTTCGAGAAGTGTCTGTTCATATCCTTCGCCCACTTTTTGATGGGGTTGTTTTTTTCTTGTAAATTTGCTGGTGTTCATTGTAGATTCTGGATATTAGCCCTTTGTCAGATGAGTAGATTGCAAAAATTTTCTCCCATTCTGTAGGTTGCCTGTTCACTCTGATGGTAGTTTCTTTTGCTGTGCAGAAGCTCTTTAGTTTAATAAGATCCCATTTGTCAATTTTGGCTTTTGTTGCCATTGCTTTTGGTGTTTTAATCATGAAGTCCTTGCCCATGCCTATGTCCTGAATGGTATTGCTTTGGTTTTCTTCTAGGGTTTTTATGGTTTTAGGTCTAACATTTAAGTCTTTAATCCATCTTGAATTAATTTTTGTATAAGGTGTAAGGAAGGGATCCAGTTTCAGCTTTCTACATATGGCTAGCCAGTTTTCCCAGCACCATTTATTAAATAGGGAATCCTTTCCCCATTTCTTGTTTTTGTCAGGTTTCTCAAAGATCAGATGGTTGTAGATATGCGGCGTTATTTCTGAGGGCTCTGTTCTGTTCCATTGGTCTACATCTCTGTTTTGGTACCAGTACCATGCTGTTTTGGTTACTGTAGCCTTGTAGTATAGTTTGAAGTCAGGTAGCGTGATGCCACCAGCTTTGTTCTTTTGGCTTAGGATTGACTTGGCAATGCTGGCTCTTCTTTGGTTCCATACGAACTTTAAAGTAGTTTTTTCCAGTTCTGTGAAGAAAGTCATTGGCAGCTTGATGGGGATGGCATTGAATCTATAAATTACCTTGGGCAGTATGGCCATTTTCACGATATTGATTCTTTCTACCCATGAGCATGGAATGTTCTTCCATTTGTTTAACTTATTGACACAGGCTTCATCATAGCCTTGTTTCCTTATTCTTTTTTTTTTTGAGACTGAGTCTCACTCTGTCATCCAGGCTGGAGTGCAGTGGCACGATCTTGGCTCACTGCAAGCTCCGCCTCCCGGGTTCACGCCATTCTCCAGCAAGCCTCCTGAGTAGCTGGGACTATAGGCGCCCACCACCATGCCTGGCTAATTTTTTGTATTTTTAGTGGAGATGGGGTTTCACAGTGTTAGCCAGGATGGTCTTAATCTCCTCATGATCTGCCCACCTTGGCCTCCCAAAGTGCCGGGATTACAGGCGTGAGCCACTGTGCCCAGCCTCCTTATTCTCAAATGTAACTGTATTGCATGGAATTGCTCCTTGCCTCCCTCTCCCCCATCATGGAGAAGACCTGCTTGGAGGAATTTTACCACCTTCTCTCTTCTGAACTGGCTGCTCTTCAGTTATCCTGATGTTGCCCTTCATTACTTCTCTGGATTGAATCCACTGTGTCTTAGATCTCATGCATTCCTCTTTCTTGGTTTACTTAGTTTGCTGCAGTATATATGCAAGTAACTGTTTAAGAAATAAAGAGGTAACTTATAAAGGAGATAAACTTTCTGAGTTTATGAATGTCCAGCAATCAGGTTTATGTGAACCTCATTCCTAATTAGTAGGTTAGCAAGATACAGAAATCTAAGTTCAAATCCATTTCCTGAGGGATGCCAATGAGAATCTAATACCATCCTAGTCTCTTTATCTACATTTTTCTAAAACTTCAAGGACATGTTTATGCATGTGTCTCAAAGAAATTCATAATTGTCAGCACTCAGTGTTTTTTTTTTTTTTTTGACATGGAGTCTTGCTCTGTCGCCCAGGCTGGAGTGCAGTGGCGAGATTTCGGCTCACTGCAAGCTCCACCTCCCGGGTCCTGGGTTCATGCCATTCTCCTGCCACAGCCTCCCGAGTAGCTGGGACTATAGGCATCCGCCACCACGCCTGGCAATGTTTTTGTATTTTTAGTAGAGATGGGGTTTCACCATGTTAGCCAGGATGGTCTCGATCTCCTGACTTCGTGATCCACCTGCCTCAGCCTCCCAAAGTGCTGGGATTACAGGCGTGAGCCACTGTGCCCGGCTTTGTTTGTTTTTTGAGAGAGTCTTGCTCTGTCACCCAGGGTAGAGTGCACTGGCGCAATCTCAGCTCACTGCAACCTCTGCCTCCCAAGTTCGAGCAATTCTTCTGCCTCAGCCTCCCGATTAGCTGGGATTGTAGGTACCTGCCACCACACCCGGCTAATTTTTGTACTGTTAGTAGAGATGTGGTTTCACCATGTTGGCCAGGCTGGTCTCAAACTCCTGACCTCAAGTGATCCGCCCGCCTTGGATTCCCAAAGTGTTGGGATTACAGGCGTGAGCCACTGTGCCTGGCCTCAGTGGTTCTTTTTAACCAAACACTTATATATTTTAGTTCTGCAAAATGATTCTGTATTATTTTATTTGATGATTTTTTTCTCTCCACTTTTCCCCTTCTTTCTTCCCCAGTCTCCAATTAGTTAGATATTAAAATTCCTGAAGTGGTCCTCTATGTCCCTTTTCTTTTTCTCTCTCTCTCTCTGAAAGATATCCTCAACTTTAGTTTCCAGGTCTTAACGCTGAGCTTTTGGTACCTACATTTTAAAATTCTAACAGCTTTTTCCTGTATCAGCATTCTGTTTTCATACAGTTTATTCTTGTTTTTTTTGTTCTTTTTTACATTTATTTAAATTGACAAAATTGTACATATTTATCATGTACAGTGTGTTGTTTCAAAATATGTATTTATTGTGGAATGGCTAAATTGAGTTACTAACATATGTATTACCTCATTATTTTGTAGTGAAAACACAAAATCTACTGTCTTAGCAATTTTCAAGAATAGGATACATTGTTATTAACAGTAGTAACCATGTTGTATAATAGATCTCTTGAAATTATTCCTATTTAACTGAAATTTTGTATCCTTTGATTGACATCCTCCCAACCTTGGTTATTAGTCCTGTCTCACATTGCTCTAAAGAACTACCTGAGACTGGGTAATTTATGAAGAAAACAGGTTTAATTGACCCACGTTCTGCAGACTGTACAGGAGGCATGCCTGGGGAGCCCTCAGGAAACTTACAATCATGGCGAAAGGTGAAGGGGAAGCAAGCACATCTTCATATAGCGAGCAGGGGAGAGACAGAGAGCAAGGGGGAGGTGCTACACACTTTCAAACAATCAGATCTCATGAGAACTGTATGAGACAGCACTAGGAGGATGGTGCTAAACCGTTAGAAACCACCCCTGTAATCCAATCACCTCCCACCAGGCCCCACCTTCAACACTGGGAATTACAATTCAACATGAGAATTGGGTGGGGACACAGAGCTAAACCATATTATTTGGTAATTACCATTCTATTCTTTACTTCTATGAGTTTACCATTTTTAGATTTACATATAAGTGAGATCACGTAGTATTTGTCTTTCTGTGCCTGGCTTCCTTCACTTAACATAATGTCATCCAAATTCATCCATGTTGCTGCAAATAACAGAGTTTCCTTCTTTGTTTAAAGCTGACTAGTATTTCATTGTGTATATATACCATATTATCTTTTTAAGTTTTAAGTTTGGGTGCTCATGTGCTGACTTGTTACATAGGTAAACTTGCGTCAAGAGGGTTTGTTTGTACAGATTATTTCATCACCCAGGTATTAGGCCCATTAACTATTAGTTATTTTTCCTGATCCTCTCCTTCCTCCTACCCGCTCCAACCTTCAACAGGACCCAGTGTCTGTTGTTTCCCTCTATGTGTCCATGTGTTCTCATCATTTAGCTCCCACTTATAAGTGAGAACATTTGGTATTTGGTTTTGTTTTTGTGTTAGGTTTGCTAAGGGTAACAGCCTCCAGCTCCATCCATGTACCTGCAAAGGCATGATCTCATTCTTTTTTATGGCTGCATAGTATTCCATAGGGTATATATATCACATTTTCTTTATCTGGTCTATCATTGATGGGCATTTAGGTTGATTCCACCATGTCTTTGCTATTGTGAACTGTGTTGCAATGAACATACATGGCATGTCTCTTCATAAGAGAATGATTTATATTCCTTTGTATACATACCCAGTAATAAGACTGCTGGGTCAAATGGTATTTCTATCTTTAGGTCTTTGAGGAATTCCCACACTGTCTTCCATAATGATTGAACTAATTTACACTCCCACCAACAATGTATAAGCATTCCCTTTTGTTCACAACCTTGCCGGTATCTGTTATCTTTTGGCTTTTTACTAACAGACATTCTGACTGGTGTGAGATGGTATCTCATTGTGATTTTGACTTGCATTTCTCTAATCATCAGTGATGTTGAGTTTTTTTTCACATGATTGTTGGCCACATGCGTGTCTTCTTTTGAAAAATATTTGTTCATGTATTTTGCTTACTTTTTTATGGTTTTTTTTTCTTGTAAATGTATTTAAGTTCCTTATAGATGCCGGATATTAGACCTTTGTTGGATGCATAGTTTGTAAAAATTTTCTCCCATTCTGTAGGCTGTCTGTTTATTCTGTTGATAGTTTCTTTTGCTGTGCAGAAGCTCTTTAGTTTAATTAGATCCCATTTGTCAATTTTTGCTCGTTACAATTGCTCTTGGTGTCTTTGTCATGAAAGCTTTGCCTGTGCCTACGTCCTGAATGGTATTGCCTAGGTTGTCTTCCAGGAATTTTATAGTTTTGGGTTTTACATTTACGTTTTAATCCATCTTGAGTTAATTTTTGTATATGGTATAAGAAAGGCATCTAGTTTTAATCTGCATGTGGCTAGCCAGTTATCCCAGCACCATTTATTGAATAGGGAATCCTTTCCCAATTGCTTTTGTCAGGTTTGTCAAAGATCAGACAGTTGTAGGTATGCAGTCTTATTTCTGGGTTCTCTATTCTGTTCCATTGGTCTATGTATCTGTTTTTGTACTGGTACCATACTGTGTAGCCTTGTAGCATAGTTCGAAGATGGGTAGCATGATGCCTCCAGCTTTGTTCTTTTTGCTTAGGATTGCCTTGGCTATTAGGGCTCTTTTTTCGTTCCATATTAATTTTAAAGTAGTTTCTTTCCTATTTCTGTAAAGAATGTCAATGGTAGTTTAACACTGAATCTATAAATTGCTTTGGACAATGTGGTCATTTTAGCGATATTAATTCTTGCTATCCATGAGCATGGAATGTTTTTCCATTTGTCTGTGTCATCTCTGATTTATTTGAGCAGTGGTTTGTAGTTCTCCTTGTAGAGATCTTTCACCTCCCTAGTTAGCTATTCCTAGGTATTTTATTCTTTTTGTGGCAATTGTGAATGGGAGTTCATTCCTGATTTGGCTCTCGGCTTGTTTTTGGCATACAGGAATGCTAGTGATTTCTACACACTGATTTTGTATCCTGAGACTTTGCTGAAGTTGTTTATCAGCTTAAGAAGCTTTTGGGCTGAGACTGGGGGGTTTTCGAAATATAGGATCATGTCGTCTCCCAACAGGGATAGTTTGACTTCCTGATGCCCTTTATTTCTTTCTCTTGCCTGACTGCCCTGACTAGAACTTCCAATACCACTGTAGTTGCTCATTCAGTATGATGCTTGTCATATATGGCTCTTATTATTTCGAGGTATGTTCCTTCAATACCTAGTTCACATTTTTGTTATGCCTCCATTCACTGATACTTAGGTTGATTCCATATCTTGGCTATTGTGAATAATGCTGCAATGAACCTGGCAGTGTAGATATTTCTTCAACATACTGATTTCATTTCCTTTGGATATACACCCAGTAGTAGGACTGTAGGATCACATGGTAGTTCTCTTTTTAATTTTTTGAGGAACCTCCAAACTGTTTTTCATAATGGCTATACTAATTTACATTCTCACCATCAGTGTGCAAGGATTCCCTTTTCTCTACATCCTCTCCAACACTTGTTATCTTTCGTCTTTTTGATAACAACCATTCTAACAGGTGTGACATGATCTCTCATTGCGGTTGTAATTTGCTTTTCTCTGACAGTGGTTTTGAGCATTTTTCATATACTTGTTGGCCATTGCTTGTCTCCTTTTATGCAATGTCTATTCAGATTCTTTGCCATTTAAAAATGTATTGAGGTAAAATATAAATATAAAATTTACCATATTTACCATTTTAAGTGTACAGTTCAGTGGTAATAAATACATTTGTATTCTCTTTTTCCCTTCATCTTCTCCCTCCCCTTTCCCGCTTCCTGGTCTCTGGCAACCACCAATCTACTTTCTATCTTCACAAGATCCATTTTTTAAGCTCCTGCATATGAATGAGAACATGTGATATTTATCTTTCTGTGCTTTGCTCATTTCATTTAACATAATGGCCTCCAGTTCTATCCATATTGCTGCAAATGACAGGATTTCATTATTTTTTATTACCGAATAATATTCCATTGTGTATATATACACTGTATTTTCTTCATCCATTGATTGGCACTTAGGGTGATTCCATATTTTGGCTATTGTGAATAGTGCTGCAATAAACACAGAGTGCAGATATACTTATTTCCTTTCTTTTGGATATTTCTGGATCATATGGAAGTTCTATTTTTAGTTTTTTTGAGTAGCATGATGCCTCCAGCTGTTCTCCATAGTAGCTGTATTAATTTACATTCCCACCAACGGTGTATGGGGGGAGTCCTCTTTCTCTGCATCCTTACCAGCATGTTATTGCCTGTCTTTTTAATACAAGCCATTTTAACTGGGGAGAAGGTGAAATGATATCACTTTATGGCTTTAATTTTCGTTTCTCTGATGATTAGTGATGCTGAGTATTTTTTCATATACCTGTTGCCTTTGCCCACTTTTAAATAAGGTTATCTTCGGCTATTGAGTTGTTTTGAGTTCCTTACAAATTTTGGATATTAACACCTTGCCAGATACATGGTTTGCAAATATTTTCTACCATTCTGTAGATTTTCTTTTCACTCTGTTGATTATTTCCTTGACTGTGCAGAAGTTTTTTACTTTGATGCAATTCCATTTGTCTGTTTTTTCCTTTGTGCTTTTGGGTTCATATCCAAAAAAAAATCAATGCCAAGACTAGTGTCACGCAGCCTTACCCCTATGTTTTCTTTACAGTTTCAGGTCTTACATGTAAGTCTTTAACCCATTTTCAGGTGATTTTTATATACGGTGTAAGATAAAGGTTTTGTTTTATGGTTATTTTATATAACCTTCCTTAATATAGTACTTTTTAAAATAACTGTTTTTTTTTTTTAGAATAGTTTTAGGTTTATTAAAAAAATTAAGAAAACAGCACTGAGAGTTCCCATATACCCTGCGCCCAGATTCCCCAATTATTAACACCTTACATTTACTATATGGTCCACTTGTTAAAATTAAACTGATATTGACACATTATTATTAAAGTCCATACTTTATTCACATTTCCTTAATTTTTACCTGATGTCTTCTTTCTGTTCCAGTGTTCTATCCACGTCATCACATTCTATTTAGTTATGTCTCCTTAGACTTCTTTTGGCTGTGACAGTTTCTTAGACTTTCCTTACTTTTGATGACCTTGACAGTTCTGATGAGTACTAGTCAGGTATTATGTAGGGTATTTCATTACTGGAATCTGCCTGATGTTTTCCTCATGATTAGACTGGGTTTATGGATTTTTGGGAGAAAGGCCACAGAAGTAACATGCCTTTGCACCGTATCATGCCAAAGGTACATACTAACAACGTGATTGATGACTGCTGATGTTGGCCTTGATCATCAGACTGAGGTAGTATCTGTCAGGCTCCTCCACTGTAAAGTTACTCCCCACACCCTGAAATCACTATGCATAGCTTACTCTTAAGGAATGGTGATTTACGCTCCCCTCTTTAAGACTGCAGTGTCTACTAAACTGTTTGCAATTCTGCACCGATTTGTTTCTTCTCCCCAATTATTTATTTATATCAGTATGTGCAATTTGTTTTTAAAAAATTCTCATCACCATATTCCGTAAAGATGATTTCCCAAGTAGTGGTATTTCTCTAAGTTGCTCCAGAGTCTTAGGGTGCAAACCACAATTAGTAAGCTCCTTATGAACAACCTCTGTATCAAGTACTTTGTCCATTGGCAGGCAGGTGTTAAATACAGTAGTTGGCTCGTGTGGATACAGTACTGCAGAGAAAGACCCGCTCTGTGAAGATTTGAGCAGCATGGCCAGTGAATGCAGAGAATGAGGCATGATAGGACCTGTAATCTCCAAACTAAACTGGTCTCTGTATCCAGAAAGAGCTGTGTCTTCACATTTACACTTTGCACCTTAAGCATTTGCATTATGGCACCTCGGAGAGTAACAGGGGATAAGAGGGTTGGAGGAAGTCCTGCCTGTGGACCTGAGGTAGCAACTAAACTCTTAGAGTTGATCAAAAAATTGAGCAATGTAAAGATGTTGATTCCTTTCACCAACACAACAGACTCAGGTCTGTGATCCATTTGTACTTCATGTTTCTCTTTACGCAGCTTGATAGAAAGTATGTCTGGCTTTGAGATCCTGAACACCAAAATAAGCCTAAAAGGAATCTTTGAGGAAAAAAGCCTTGTAGCAAGGAAAGTCAAGATTCTTGAAGTTAAAGAAATATACTTTAAAATACTGAAATGTTTATAAACATTAACTTTTATTACATGCACTGAGCAGTAGCATTTAAGGTTTTAAATCAGTGTTTTCTGCTTTTACTATTTTCAGATTAAATTTTTAGATATAAAGATAAAAAACTCAGATAACTCAAATGAGATATCTATATCCCTACAACCGAATTACATAGTAAGTAGAAAACTGAATTAATGCATTTCTTTGCAAACAGGAAATTGAGACTAAACACACAGCAGCTATCTCATGGCATTGTGACCAATGACATCAGGGCAAAATATGTTACTTTACCATTTACCTAAGACTCTTAGCAGGTTCTTGTTTTACAAAGGTAGAAAATAAATGTAGACAACATCTACTGAGCTGACTGATGATGCCTTTACCTGAACATCTTTCCTACTGATTTATAATCCCTTTATTTTCACATATACTAAATTTTTTAAAATGCATGTTAATTCAGATAAAAAGGCATTTTGTATTCCACATAGAATAGCGTTAAGAATTGTGAAGTAGGCTGGACGCAGTGGCTCACGCCTGTAATCCCAGCACTTTGGGAAGCTGAGGTGGGCAGATCACGAGGTCAAGAGATCCAGATGATCCTGGCCAACATGATGAAACCCCATCTCTACTAAAAATACAAAAATTAGCTGGGTGTGGTGGCGCATGCCTGTAATCCCAGCTACTTGGGAGGCAGAGGCAGGAGAATTGCTTGAACCCGGGAGGCGGAGGTTGCAGTGAGCCAAGATCGTGCCACTGCACTCCAGCCTGGCGACAGGGTGAGCCTCCAAACTCAAAAAAAAAAAAAAAAATTGTGAAGTATGCTGAGCTGTCATGGCAAAGTAGTATTTAATGTGCTTATAGGTGTATGTGTATGTCTGTAGGGGGAATTGTATAATTCACATTTTTAAAATAAAAGTGCTTAGAAATAAAAAGCACTGGGTAAAGAAATAATAGTATTTAAGTATTTGTTCACTTTATAATCCAGAAAATAAAACAACACGTTTATTTCCCCCCCCAAAAAAATTTCTCATTTCTTCTGTTTCCTGAATTAGTTTTGTTTCTTTTCTGGGCTACTTTTTCTGTGCATGTGTTTTTTTAACCTTTATTTTTCTTTAACGATGATCATTTTCCTCATATACCTGGTTGTCCATTCATGTTTAAGGACAAGGTAGTTGATATAATTTTCCTCTGTGGAAATATAAGTAGGTCTACTTTTCAACAGGTATCTTTCTTGAGTACCAAATCTGCCTCGGGGTTCTGTGCATTTAGGGTGGGTGTGTTGATTGACAGGCATTATTTTAGAGTAAACTGGTGAGACCTCCCGGGATCTCCAACTGACAGAATAAAGAGAAATAAGGAGAACTTTAATCTGTGGCTGTCACATTAGAAGCCTTAGCATGCTTTATTGTCTTGTTAGTGTGTTTATGCTTGTGAATAAATGTCAGGCTGCACTTTACATCTGTGAACCAGGAAAGGAGTCAACTAGTGATTGTTGTATATACCGACCTTCAATGAATCCCCATTTCCAGTATCTCTCATTGGGTCAGCCAGCCCTGAATTTACAGCTGCTCTGGGCCTTGATGAGCACAGGAGCTCACTTCTCCACTGGAGCCCACTCACAGCTCCTGATTCTGGGTTGTGGTTTTCTTAGCCTACCTCTGGTCACTTATTTTTTTTTCTTTTTTTTTGGTCCATATAAATCCATTTATTATTGAACTATTTATTTACAATTTTAAGATCACAGAATCTTTTTTAAACTTTTATTTTAGGTTTGGGAGTAAATGTGAAGGTTTGTTACATGGGTAAACTCATGTCACAGGGCTTTGTGGTACAGATTATTTCACTACAGGTACAGGTATTAAGCCCAGTACCCAATAGTTATCTTTTCTGCTCCTCTCCCTCTTCCCACCTTCCACCCTCAAGTAGACCGCAGTGTCTGTTGTTTCCTTGTTTGTGTTCATAAGTTCTCACCATTTAGCTCCCACTTATAAGTGAGAACATGTGGTATTTGGTTTTCTGTTCCTGCATTAGTTTGCTAAGGATAATGGCCTCCAGCTCCATCCACACTCCCACAAAAGACATGTGGTCACTTTCTATCTTAAAGAAATATGTTAAGATTTCTTGTACGTTGATTTTCTCTACCATTTCATTGGCTTCCATGGGTTTATTCCTTTTTAATTTCTACACTTTAACTTCAGAAGGGCTTGGAAAAGAATGGGAGGATAATGTCTCTATTTAGTTTGTCTCTTTTACCAGAAGACTGCACAAGTCCACTTCTTAAATAAAAATAAGACTTCTCCTTAGATTTAAGGGAAGTATAAATGTCTATTAACTCATTATTATGATTTTGTTGTTGTCTGTTTCTAATTTTCTTAGTCTAAACTTAATTTACATTCCTGTCAAAGCTTTTATTAAAGCTCTGATAAAATTCAGAATTGCATCAGTCAGGGTAGGGTCCCCACAGGAAAAAGAATTCACTGTATGAAGCTTTCATGAAAAGATTACGTTTAGAGTTGTGGGCAGGATGAAGGCAGCAAACAAGGGAATAATGAGGCACCCAGAGACTACTGACAGGAGGATACTGTTATAGTCCTGCGGGCCAAAGGAACAAGGGGAGAAGGAGAGCCTAGTAGGCACTAGGACCACGGACAAGGGGCTGTCCAGCAGAAGCTGTATTGTAGAGAGAGATAGTTACTGTGCTGAGGCAGAGAGCAGGGAAGAAATGACAGCTTTTCTTTCCTCTGTCCTCCCATTTACTGGCAATGCTTCCCACTGCCCAGATCCAACCAAAAGCTAGTCAGCAAGAGAGCCCCAAAGATGCACTTTGTAGGGTCAGAGCAAGGCCAAGAATGGATTGAGAGAGTGAGGATGGAGAGCAGATAGAGAACTGGTAATAAAACCTAATGTTTTACTACAATGCAGTTCAAATATTGAAGATTTGAGATTTCACAAAACATAGGAATATTTAATGTTGGATATTATCAGGTAAAATGGTCTTAATTAAATGCCAAAAACTATTAAGAATCTTCATTCTCATGAGCATTTTTTTTAGGGGAACAAAACCATGTAGCAGATGAATCTAAGGATAATCAAAGCCATGATGCAAATCAGACAAGCCCAAGGGCCCTGAACATGAAATAAAATCAGAACCAAACTTCATATTTTAAACATGGAAAATTGATACTATAATTAAAAATCTATGTACTATGGTGTTATTAGTCAGGGTAGTGGTTATTGTTGGGTGGTAGAGACTGGGATGGAGCATGACGGGCTTTGCAGGTGCTGGTAATACTGTTTTTGGATCTGTGTGCTAGTTATATGGATATGCCCACATTGTGAAAATTCATTGACTAGGACACTTGTGATTTGCGTGTTTTGTGTGAGTATATTTCAGCAAAAATCTTTTTAAAAAATCATGGCATGGCCAGGTGTGGTGGCTCATGCCTGTAATCCCGGCACTTTGGGATGCTGAGGCAGGTGGATCACCGGAGGTCAGGAGTTCAAGACCAGCCTGGCCAACAAGGTGAAACCCAGTCTCTACTAAAAACACAAAAATTAGCCGGGTGTGGTGGCGGGTGCCTGTAATCCCTGCTACTTGGGTGGCTGAGGCAGGACAATCAATTGAACCTGGGAGGCAGAGGTTGCAGTGAGCCGAGATTGCACCATTGCACTCCAGCCTGGGCGACAAGAGCGAGACTCCATCTCCAAAAAAACAAACAACAACAATAACAACAACAACAAAACATGGCAGCCATGAATACAACTTAAAAAAACCTCAACTATTTCCAGGTATTTTATGCCCTTCTTTAGGTATCCATACTAAGAGCTAACAAGGATTTACTGTAACACCTAAAATAATGATGCACATTCAACAGGCAGGAAAAACTTATCTTAGCTTCAAAGAATTTGTGATCTGCTTAGAAAAACCAAATATTTAGATATGAAAACAAGAATATTAACAAGCAATATCTCAGGCTATGAAGAATCCTATAGTAGAAACAGGTGCAATACTGATATGTAACTGATTCCCATGGGAAGGCCTAGAAAGAAACACTCCCCAAGTGGGCTCTTTCTGTTGGACATCTCTTTCTCTCTAAAACCTTAACAAACGTCAACTAGGCCAAATGACTGTGGACCCTGCATTTAAGCCTACAATACACACAGTGCCATAAAAGCCATGAAGATTTTGAGGTCACTTCTCTTCTCTGCCCTGAAGTAGTGAGTAGGGAGCTCACCCCTACTTGAAAGGGAAGCAGACAATACAAGGAAGGAGAATTGAAGGCAGAGATAGGGAAGCATCAAGGAACATGGCAGCAGGAGATTTCTGCAGAGTAGAAGACCTCTTAGTGTCAGGAAAAAGAAAGATAAGTCTGTGGGTGATAGGAGCAAAGGGACCCTGCTGCCTGGCAACACCCTAGGGAGGCAGCTAAAACCTTAGAAGAAAACAGCTGTGTGTGCATCTAGGCAGACGGGCCATGGGTATCTTCACCAAAGGTTCCGCGGCTTGACACATGGCACAGAAGCAGCAAAGACCTCTGGATCTGAAGGGAATCTGCTAGCCAAAGATGGCTGATGTCTCAGCAGTAACTCCCAACCCTAATGCTTTGGTACCGTGTAAGACCTCAGAACTGTGGCACAGCTCCAGGCTGAGAAACCTCAGGAAGGTCTGAGGTTAAAAATCTCCGCCAACCTGGTCAGTGAAGGCTAAAGTTAGAAATTCAAATCCAGAAACTTATACTTCTGATAGATCTGAGGTTTATTCAGGTCTGAGACTTATCCTTTTTTTACATGTGTAATATATGGATATACAACACACAGAGTTTAAAATTTCATACACAGAAAAGGAAAAATGAGAAGTACAGTGCCATTGTTTTATCTGGTTCCATCAGTGAAAGCTGCTCCCTATAAGTGAGTTTTCTAGATAAGTACATATAGAGTCTATGCTACTAAAATAAATTACTAATCTCAGCTGAAATCTGAAATCTGGTAATGGGATTGGGACTACTGCCATTATCCTAAATTACTCCCAGACTAGAGTACATTTAGAGCTTTTGTGTCTTTTTTTTTTTTCTCTTAGTGTTTCTTACTCTCCTCACTACCTTTGTAGTCTGGTGGTGTAATCTGGTTTTTGCAGCTCTCCATGCACTTGATTCTAGTTATCCTCTCTCCCTTCTCCTATTCTAATTTTCTGTTTCAAATATATCTTGGGTTGAAGAATCAGGAAACCAAGCATTTAAAAACTGTACTTAAATAAAGGGTCAAGAGGCAGTAACTGAAGACCCCAGAGTTCATGAGAGTGATTCTGGTTACATCATGACCTTTTCTTTCTTTCTACCAGGTTCTTAGCTATGTTCTACGCTAACAGAGAAGTTATCTTCTTGCATTCTATCATTTCAGAAGGTGCTTCAGTGATTGCTGTGGGTGGGCAAGGGGGAGGATGAGTAGCCCCTCTCCTCTGCTTCAGTAGGAGCAGCCCTGAAGGAGTAGCTTTTTTACTACTATGGGTTCTGTTTTAGATTTCATTTAATGAGATTTCATTTAATGAGAGGATCTTACTGCTAAAACAAGTTTGAAAACCACTCTTCTAGAAATCTGATATCTAGATTTGTGTAGCTCAATTGACATGTTATAGTTGTAAATTTTAAACAAAACTGCTGAAACTCCAAAATTAGAACCCATTTTCAAAAGGAGATGAAAATTACCTGAAGTAGAGGGATGAAATCCTCCTGTTCTAGAGAGCTGCAGTTGGGCTTTGCTAGAAGACAGATGAATTTAGAGGCATCATCATGATGGTTATTCAGCAACCTATAAAAGAAACAACTGCTTAGGAAGATCAGTTCCTCTGAACAAACAATGACAATAACATCAATAGTTAGTAATTTCAGTTCGATCTGAAGGCCACTCAGATCAACAATCAAGTAAGGAATTTACATAATCAAAGGATGTTTTAGAATGATGAGCTGTCTATAAGATTGGATGAGTATTGAAGTCTATTAGACCCTCTTCCCTTCCAGTGGTCTCAGCATGAAGTAATAAGGCCTTGACCTTGATGATAAAATGGAAACAGAAAGGAAGGAACAGCTGTCTAAAACATTTTCAGGAAACATTCCTCAGGACTCCGGTAACCTCATCTAGTATTCCAAGCACCCAATGGTTCAAGCTAGAAACTTGGGAGTTGTCATGAACTTCTCCCTTCCTTTTACTCCCACACCTATCAACTACCATGTTGTTTCATTTCTACCAAATTTGCCCCTTTCTGTCTCCCACTGCCAATATCCATGCTTAGGCTCTTGTTTGTTGTTGCTTGATATTTCTGAGTAACATATTTGATCACATCATTGTCCAAATTAAAATTCTTCTGTCAAGCAGGCTAAAGTCCCAGCTTTTTTTTTTTTTTGAGACAGAGTTTTGCTCTTTTCACCCACGCTGGAGTGCAGTGGCACAATCTCGGCTCACTGCAGCCTTCGCCTCCCGGGTTCAACCAATTCTCCTGCCTCAGCCTCCAGAGTAGCTGGGACTTTAGGCGCATGCCACCACGCCTGGCTAGTTTTTGTATTTTTAGTAGAGATGGGGGTTTCACCATGTTGGCCAGGATGTTCTTGATCTCCTGATCGTGTGATCCGCCTGCCTGAGCTTCCCAAAGTGCTGGGATTACAGGCGTAAGCCACGGCGCCTGGCCTAAAGTCCTAGCTTCTTGACCTGACATAGAAGGGCCTCCAGAATCTGATCCTACCTGCTCATGTCCCCTTCTCTTACCATTCCTGCACTTGTGGTTGCACAAATGTTCCATGCCTTCTCACACCAGGCATTTGTAAATGCTACTGTCCTTACCACAATACCCTTTTCCCTTACTTCACCTTCCAGGAACTGTCACTGGCCTCCTGTGTCCTTCCATGTGCTTATTATTTCTGTCATGGCCGTTCCACAGTAGCATAACCTTATTGGAATAACTTTTTTTTTCTTCAACTTTTATCATAGGTTCAGGGGTACATGTACGGATTTGTTACAAAGGTATACTGAGTGATGTAGAGGTCTGGAGTATGAACGAATCCATCTCTCAGGTAGTGAGCATAGTACCAATAGGTAGTTTTTCAGCCCTTGCTCCCTCCATCCCTACCCTTTCTTATATTCCCCAGTGTCTACTGTTCTCATCTTTTTTTTTTTTTGAGACGGAGTCTCGTTCTGTTGCCTACGCTGGAGTGCAGTGGTGCAATCTCGGCTCACTGCAAGCTCTGCCTTCTGGGTTCACGCCATTCTCCTGCCTCAGCCTCCCAAGTAGCTGGGACTACAGGCACCCGCCACCACGCCCGCCTAATTTTTTTTTTTGTATTTTTAGTAGAGACGGGGTTTCACTGTGTTAGCCAGGATGATCTCGATCTCCTGACCTCATGATCCGCTCACCTCAGCCTCCAAAAGTGCTGGGATTACAGGCGTTAGCCACCACGCCTGGCCTGTTCTCATCTTTATGTCCATGTGTACTTGATGTTTAGCTCCCACTTACAAGTGAAAACATGTGGTATTTGGTTTTCTGTTTCTGCGAATTTGCTTAGGATAATGGTCTCCAGCTGCATCCACGTTGCTACAAAGAACAAGACTTCATTCTTTTTTATGGCTGCTTAGTAGTCCATGGTGTACCTGTACCACATTTTCTTTCTCCAGTCCACCATCGATGGGCATGTATGTTGATTCCATGTCTTTGCAATTGTGAACAGTGCTTCAGTGAACATATGGGTGCATAAGTCTTTTTGGTAGAATGACTTATTTTTCTTTGGGTATATACCCAGTAATGGAACTACTGGATTGAAATGTAAACTCTTAGTTCTTTGAGAAATCTCCAAACTGCTCCATGAGTTCAGCCATGTCCACCTCTTTAGCGAGACTGGGGAAATTTCTGTGGACTATATCCTCACATGTTTTCCAAGTTGCATACTCTCGCTCCTTCTCTCTCAGGAATGCCAATGAGTTATAGGTTTGGTCTCTTTACATAATCCCATATTTCTGAGAGTTTTCATTTTTTAAAATTCTTTTGTATTTTTGTCTGCCTGCATTGATTCAAAGGAGTGGTCTTTGAGCTCTGAGACTCTTTCCTCAGATTGATCTGTTGTTATTAATGCTTCTAGTTGTATTATGGAATTCCCGTAGTAAATTTTTCAATTCTAGAAGTTCAATTTGGTTCTTTCTTAAAATGGCTGTGTCATCTTTCAACTCTTGGATCATTTTACTGTTTTCCCTGGATTGAGTTTCAACTTTCTCCTGTATTTCATTGAGCTTTCTTACCATCCAGATTCTGAATTCTGTCATTTCAGCCGCTTTAATTTGGTTAACAACCATTGCTGGGGAGCTAGTGAGATCATCTGGAGGTAAGAACACACTCTGGGTTTTAGAATTGCCAGAGTTCTTGTGCTGGTTCTTTCTCATCTGTGAGAGCAGGTGTTCCTTTATCTTTTGATGTTGCTGTCCTTTGTCCTTTGGATGGAGCTTTTTTGTTTTTACTTTATTTCCCTTGAGGGTTTGACTGTGGTGCAAGCTGAGTACAGCCAACTGGCTTTATTTCTGGATGCTTTCGGAGGGCCAAGGCTCTGTATGGAATCTTTTCTGGATTTTTTTTTTTGAGACGGAGTTTCACTCTTGTTGCCTAGGCTGGAGTGCAACAGCGCAACCTTGGCTCACTGCAACCTCTGCCTCCTGGGTTCAAATGATTCTCCCGCCTCAGCCTCCGGAGTAGCTGGGATTATAGGTGCCCACCACTATGCCCGGCTAATTTTTTGTATTTTTAGTAGAGATGGGGTTTCACCATGTTGGCCAGGCTGGTCTCGAACTCCTGACCTCAGGTGATCCACCTGCCTTGGCCTCCCAATGTGCTGGGATTACAGTTTTCTGTCTTTCTTGAGACAAAGTCTGGCTCTATCACCAAGGCTGGAGTACAATGGCGTGAACACAGCTCACTGCAGCCTCAACCTTCTGGGCTCAAGTGATCCTCCTGCCTCAGCCGCCCAAGCAGCTGGAACCACAGGTGCATACCATCATGCCTGGCTAATTTTTTTGTAGAGACAGAGTCTTGCCATGTTGCCTAGGCTGGTCTTGAACTCCTAGGCTCATGCAATCTTACTGCCTTGGCCTCCCAAAGTGCTGGGATTACAGGTATGAGTCACTGTGCCTGGCCTGTATGGGATCTTTATTTGTGGCCAGAATCCTGTACTGGGTTTTCTCAGGCAATTCATGCTCGAATTTTTTGGTGGTGTAATTCAAGCTGTAACCCAGGAGATGGCATTTAATAGTAAGGGCTGCCAGGTAGACTGCAGGTTAGGGGTATGTCTGTGGGTGGTCTGTTCATGCAGCAGGTCAAGGGTGAGGGATCCCTGGGTAGGGCGATGCTGCCTTGGCTGTGCAGCTGGTGTGGTGCCCACAGCCTAGGTTTTTTTGGCCAGCAGACAGCAGTGAGAACCTCCCAGCTTGTGCTTGACAGGTCTCCTGGTTACTGCCCAGAATTTGGCCCAACCAGCTAGTTTGTCACAAGACTTCTGCACCCAGATCACTGGGCTATTAGGTGTTCCAGACTGCCAGGCTCCCTTGGGGAGAGGCTGTGGCCCAGTTCCTGTGCCAGCCCATTAATCCATACCTCACTCTTCCCAGTGCTCTGAGAGTGAGGGCTCCACTTGAGTTCCAACCACAAGTCTCAGCTGTGGTTGCAGCTGTTCCCATGCAAAACCCCATGGGCTCTGTATAGCCTTGAGCTCTGTCTCTGCCAGCTATCCAGGCAGTTTTCCCTGCCAACTCAAATGTCCATGGTGGCTGTGGGATCTCTTGCAGCTAGAATCCCAGAGGTCCACAGTGACAGTGGCCTGCTCTGCAGTTACTTCTTTCACCCCTTCCTTAGGAGCCAGAGCCCATGCAGGGTTCTCAGTTTCCTCCCTCTTCAGCCCCAGTGACTGCATCATCTCTCCACTGACTCTCAGTGCTTCCTCTTAAAAGATCTGTTCAAAGTATGCTGGTTTACTCAATATTTTGGTTTCTCTTGGTAGGAAAGGGAAGCTCTCCCTGGCTGTGTCTTCTTGGCCATCTTCATATCCGTGTCTTTTTTTTTTTTCTTTTTTTGGAGACAGGGTCTCATTCTGTTGTCAAGGCTGTGGTGGAGTCTCATGATCATAGCTTACTGCAGCCTCAAACTCCTGGGCTCAAGCCATCCTCCCACCTTAGCCTCCTAAGTAGCTAGGATTACAGGTGCAAGCCAGCACACATGGCTTGGTGTAACTCTTTCACTAGACTGTAAGCTCCTTACAGGGTATAAAACTGTGTCTTACTTTCTTTGTATCCCAACCGCCCTCAAGGCCAGACACAATACCTGGCATAGAGTTAGCATTCAACAAGTGATTAAGGAAGAAAAATAAGAAAATGTTTTTGATCAAACAGATGTATACTTCATTTGTGTTTATTAGAGCTATAGTATGATTTTTATACTTATTCTCCGTACCATTCCTCAACATGCTTAAGGCTCCTAAAGTTAAATAAACACGTTTCAGAAAAAGATTCACACAATAGATGCTAATAGGAGCCACCTCTCAGGATTAGAAAATGGGTGGCATGATCACAATAGAAAAACAGTGAGGTCTTTCAAAAGTACTACTTATATATATAAAACAGAATAGTAAGATATAAAAACAGCAGAGACATGACAGATGAGAGCTACTCTGAGAGGACAAAGTGACATCAGAAATGGTCTTTTGCTATGAAATAGAAAGAAAAGGTGAATTACAATTTTCTGCCAATGTTACTGGCTGGTCAACTCTATGGCAGGAGAAAAGATGATAAAAGTCATGAAAGCTAAAGAATGAAGGTAAGCATAGCTATTCTAAACTAGCATCTTTCAGAACTTTTAGGACAAAATGTTATTTTGTTAATGGACAAATGATACATTGATATGAAAAGGTAAAAGAAAGTAAAGCATAATAAAGCTGAAGCAATATTATTGATTCCATTTGAGATGAGTTCTGCCCAAAAGCTGATACTCTAGGACGTCAAAAAGAAATGCTATGGAGCAATGTCTTTCTCCTAAAAATGTCCTGACTATAAGAAAAATATATGTCAGAGTATAGACGTGAAATGGGCAGCGGCACAGGGAAAGGAAGTGGAACAGAGCCCTTTGGAGGAGAGATACTGAGGCCTCCACCCCATGAGCAGTCTGACATGAGAGAAATTATTTCCCTATATTCTGGTTTTTTTTTTTTTTGAGACGGAGTCTCGCTCTGTTGCCCAGGCCGGAGTGCAGTGGCACGATCTTGGCTCACTGCAAGCTCCGCCTCCCTGGTTCCCGCCATTCTCCTGCCTCAGCCTCCTGAGTAGCTGGGACTACAGGTGTCCGCCATCTCGCCCGGCTAATTTTTTGTATTTTTAGTAGAGATGGAGTTTCACCGTGTTAGCCAGGATGGTCTCGATCTCCTGACCTTGGGATCCGCCTGCCTTGGCCTCCCAAAGTGCTGGGATTACAGGCGTGAGCCACCACGCCTGGCCATTTCCCTATATTCTTATGACTTTTATATTTGACTCTTTTTATTTTTAAGATTATGTAGAGCTACTGGAGCAAGTCAGCATATATATGTATTCTCCAAAATGTTTTAATTCTGTATAATTACCTGTTAGCAATTTTTTGTATTTGAAAGTTTTAATATACTATACTTGAGCCCACATTGCTTTATGCAAACGTTACAATTTGTAAAAAAAAAAAAAAAAAAATTACAAAACTAAACATGTCTTCTCCAAGGTCAATGTGGTAACTCACACCACCATGCTTAGCTGCTTAGTCTCCCAAAATAGCCACACTTGGGGCTCCCTTAAAGCACTCTGGCTTTTAAAAGACATTTTAAGAGCTCAGAGAGGAGTTTCCACTAGAGGGCACTCAAACCATTTTAATATCTGACTGTAAAATAACACTTTAATTTAGAGACACACTTATCTATTCATAGAATTTTTCTGATGAAAAAAAGATAGGGATAGTTGCTCATGCTATATAACTTCATAAGCAATTTTCCTGCAGTTAACCAAAATGGAGACTTGTACTTCATGTCTTTCCCCCGCTTTTTGCATTTTGCAGAAATGTCTTCCTTACAGATAAAATTTAAACAATTCATCTGAATAAAAGAATACAGCTATTGTGGTGGTGGCTACTGATCTATCCACCAACATACACTCTTTTTAAAAAAATTTTTTTAAATTCCAAGGTACATGCGCAGGATGTGCATGTCTGTTACATAGATAAACATGTGCTGTGGCGGTGTGCTGCACCTATCAACCCATCACCTAGGTATTAAGCCCAATATGCATTAGCTATTTTTCCTAATGCTCTCCCTTCCCTCACCCCACCCCCTGACAGGCTCCAGTGTGTGCTGTTCTCCTCCCTGTGTCCATGTGTTCTCATTGTTCAGTGCCCACTTATGAGAATACGCTCCACCAACATAGACTCTTTAGTTCTAATGTGATGTATGAAGAACTTGAACTTGACCTGCTGCTAGATTTTTAAAAATAAGAATACATTTATTTATCACCTACTATATTCTCAAGCATTATCCTACTAAGGGCTTTTAGCTGAAATGAAGAAATTAGAAAGAATCTGTCTGTTCAATCTGCTGCTATTATAGGTTGATGTTAAATAATAATAACAATAGGTGAGTAGCATTTCCCAACAGTTTACCAGGAAGGATATTTAGCTCAGAAAAGGAGAGAAGAACATGCATAACAAGGGTGCTGATCAGTTAAAAGAGGCAGAAGGGGCAAGCTGTGATACTTAGCTAAGATGTATAAATACACCAAGAAATAACTCCTAAAGAAGAAAGAAGGGAGAAAAAAGAGATAAAGAAGAGAGATGTTGGGTCTGAATTCAAGAAAATTTGTCAGAATGTTAGAATCCAGGAAAAGCTTGATAAATATACTAGTCCTTTGGTTCCTTAACTGGAGCTTTCAAAAGGTAATGATTAAAATCTATTAGAATTCAGTATTTCTAATAAATCAACTAGATATAATTCTAAATTGGATCATATGGGAATGAAAATGTATTTCCCATGTGACACATCTGATTTTCCCCCCTTAAAGGGGAGTTCTTATTTGCTTATTTCACTGCTGCCAGATTCAAATCCTGAGACCCAAATTTAACAAGTAAAATTGGCTGGGTGTGGGGTTCACACCTGTAATCTCAGCACTTTGGGCAGCCGAGCTGGGAGGATTGCTCAAGGCCAGGAGTTTATGACCAGCCTGGGCAACAGAGTGAGATCCAGTCTCTATAAAAATTAGCCAGGTGTGTGTGGTGGTGCCTCCCTGTAGTCCCAGCTACTTAGGAGGCTGAGGTAGGATTATCACTCGAGCCCAAGAGTTTGAGGCTGCAGTGAGCTATGACTGGGTCTCTGCACACTAGCCTGGGCAAAAGAATGACATTCTGTCTCAAAAAAAAAAAAAACAAAAACAAAAATGAAAAACAAACAAACAAAAAGAAAAACCAAGTAAAACTAATAAACTATCAAATAGTTTTTAAAGAAAGATTTCTGCAGATCTGCTTTACTGGTTTTTAAACAGGTTAGATAAAGGCTTGTGGCAAAGAACTTGTATGTGGGTATAAATGGTTGTAAATCATTGAATTTTCCTTGTTGATATAAACAGTAAAGGGAAAATGTATAAATGAGTAAAATAGGTGACCTTTAGAAAGCATGTCATGAGGGTCACACAATTCTTTGCCTAGCCCCAGAGAGACTGCTCACATACTTACTTTCTCCACATGGCAATGAATGACTGTGCTGTCACAAATCCTGTCTTCTCTCCCCCTGCAGCCCTGAACATGGGGGCTTTCCAATAGAGAGGACAGCCACAGACCTGCAAATAGAAAACAAATACAGGGTAAGCCAACAGGGAATGAAGAGATGACATGGCCAAAGAGAAGATCTTTGTGGCTTTTACCCTTCATGCCACAGTGGATGGAAGAGCCCTCAGGAGAACAAAACTGGAGCATAGGAAAATATATCAACTAGGGTAGATTCAGAGAGAGGCAGAGGGGAAACAAAATAAGAGAACATGTTTAATGAAGAAAATGGAAATTCATTTATGTTTCCTCCAAGTCCATTTAAAGTGATTCCCTCCTCCAACCTGACAGTTGAAGCAACCAGCATCCCTTCCCACCACTTTCTTTTTTCTTTTTTGAGACGGAGTCATGCTCTGTTGCCCAGGCTGGAGTGCAGTGACACAATCTCAGCTCACTGCAACCTCTGCCTCCTAGATTTAAGCAATTCTCCTGCCTCAGCCTCCTGAGTAGCTGGGATTACAAGTGCCCACCACCACACCTGGCAAATTTTTGTATTTTTAGTAGAGATGGAATTTCACCATGTTGGCCAGGCTGGTCTTGACCTTCTGATCTCAAATGATCCACCTGCCTCAGCCTCCCAAAGTGCTGGGATTACAGGCGTGAGCCACCACACTTGGCTTACCACTCTTATAAATTTACTACCTTCTAGAAAGAAAAAGAAATGACTGAATGTCACAGTTGTAATATATGTCCTTCATTCATTCCTTAAGCAGAAAAATACAGCCACCTTTATTACTTGGTCACTTCGTGTTAATATTCCACTACCTATCTCCTTCTCTCTCCTTTGCCTATTATGTTATTAAGTCCCAGGTTCAAGAAGAAACAGAAAATCCTAGACTGCTCAAGAAAACAGCTATCATATCTATTTAAATGGTTATAATTCAGGTAAAAGATGAAAGGTAAAATGCTATCATTTATTTATATATTAGAGGCTACCACAAATGATTACAAAGCCTTAGGAAAGACTGGAAATGAATATAAAACAATTTTAGTACCCTAAAAGGTATTGATTTTTCTTAACAAAAAGCTCTTCCTTTCAATTAAAAAAAAACCTGAAGGAGAAAAAATTCTCTAGGAAAAAGGGAGGTAAATTTAGTAAGAACTCTCTTTCTCATGAAAGTAAAAGGACAATTTTTTTTTAATTGAAAGGAAGAGGTCCCCAAGTCCCAGGCCATGGACACATGGACAGGTACCAGTCTGTGGCCTGTTAAGAACTGGGCCACAGAGCAGGAGGTGAAGGGCGGGTGAGCGAGCAGTACCACCTGAGCTCTACCTCCTGTCAGATCAGTGGCAGCATCAGATTGTTATAGAAGAGTGAACCCTATCGTGAACTGTGCATGCAAGTGATCTAGGTTGTGCACTCTATCTAACGCACGCCTGAGGATCTGAGGCAGAAGTTTCATTCTGAAACTATCCCCCACTCTACCCCCATCCATGGAAAAACTGTCTTCCACAAAGCTAGTCCCTGGTGCCAAAAAGGTTGGGGACTGCTGCTATAAGTAATAATACAATCGTTACTATTAGCAAAGAAATAGTCTCCAAATCATCTCAATTTCTACACACACAGAAAACATATCCCAAATGTGGAACTCTTCAACAAGTCACATTTTGTTATGAGATAAATATGTTATTATTCACATTAGACCCAGGATCTAATGTGTGCACCCTCATCATTCCACAGAGGAAAAGCCTCTCCTCTAGAGGAAGACTAGATGTGCATCCACCTTAGGCTTAGGTGAAGCTGCTCCTGGTGTGAGGCTTCAGTGCACAGGGGACCCCCACAGGAGCCTGAAGAGTACCTAGTCTGACATTAGTTATCCTGAAAGAACACCCAGGCTGCTGGGTTCATGGAGATATGGAAGACAAGATTCAAGCCAAGGGAGGTAAGGACAGGGCAGAAATAAGAGGCTGCTACTGCCAGGGCCACTAAAGCATGTCTGCAAACAGAGCAGAATTTAAGATTTTTTAAGTCCAGAGGTCGAATATCTCATACCTCCACTGGGGTCAAGAATGAGGGAAAGGTGTTGCTTAGCAACCACATGATTTTGTTTACTGTATAAATAATGATTACCAAGGTGCAAAGCTCACAATTAATATACTTTGGCTGTATAAGCTGTTGAATCCACTTTCCCCAATCCCAGACTCTCCTTTCATGCAGAATGGTGGTTTGCCAAGAAAATGCTCTTAGACAGTCTTAGTGATAGGCTAGTGGCAACTACTGGGAATCGTCTGTATCATGGAGGCAGGGTGAATGGAGCCACAAACAGAAGGTGTGTGGAGACGCTGGAACTGGCTTATCAAAGTGCTTCAAATTCTCACCATTAGAGTCATTCATGAATTTTTCAGAACTGGAAGAGATCAGGAATCTTTTAACTTCCTGATCAGAAACACTTTCAGGGGCTGTGTGCTTACCACCTTCTGTGGGGTAACTTCCACTAACTGAGCAAATTTCATTCTCTTACGGTCTTTTCTCCAGAAGACTCCTGTTAAAATGGATATACATCAGCTCATAAGGAGTATTAAGTCTCTGAAGATTAATACACTTATTATGACCCAAAGGCAAAATCCTCAGAGACAGGGTACAGAACAAAGATGTTCTGAAGTAGACTGGAAAAGGTCAGCCTATTGTTCTCATAGTGGGGTACCCTGAGTAGCCAAGTGTTATACAGCAGGACGGTATTATGCCCTTGGAAAAATGACAAAGGGAAAAAATGGGAAAGGCAGAATGGTAAGGGCTATGGACATTACACTCTGACTATTAAAAAAAGTATGCTAGCCTGCATCTGCTTAAAAATCAAAGATTTAAGGTAAAAGAAGCCAGATCAATAAGAACCTTAACAGTAAATGGTATTAATCTGAAGGCAAGAGAATAGCACTTTTATTAACAGAAGAGAGAACAAGCTTTTTCTTGTTGAAGTGTGAAGTGTGAATATTGACTTTTTGTTTTTGTTTTTTTACAAAGGAAGAGAGTGGATAGCAAGTGGGTATACACAGAGATACAGAAAATAGATTTAGGAAACTTATTTTTAGAGGAGAAGGCGAGTCAATATATGGTAATCAAAGTTCTGGAGCAAAGAAAACTTGATCAACACCTACGATTTGATCTAAGAATGGCCAACAAAACAAATAATCCAAAGCAAGGTTGTCTAATGATACACACAGGAGAGGATGATTACCCAATATTTTAATCTTCTTTCAACATTTAAAGATGTCTCAGGCTTGTAATTTCATTTGGCCGTCACGTGATCCTCACATAGACGAGGGTAGTTATTTTTTTAATCCCATTTTGCAGATGAAGAAATTCAGGTACAGAGAGGCTACCTTCCAGACCACAGGTGTGACGGGTAAAGATGGTGCTATGTCAACCAGAAGACAGCAGCTGCAGGGCTTTGTATGGTTCAGAAAAGAGTCTTATTCTTTTTCCTCAACTTTCTGCTAGAAGTTAAAACTCCATGATGAATCCTTTGGCCCAGTCTCTGAAAAATGCATTTCTTACTGTTTCTCTGTTTCTGTTCCTAAGTTGCTTTCATTTCTCTGAGATTCATTCTCTATTCATTTCTTCTCTATCATTACTTAAAGCTGTGGAAAAACGTACACACTACACACTGAGAATTTAACCAGATGTAAGCATTAAGTTCTTCAGGGCTGTTTGAGGTCTAAGATGAATGAGCTAAACTTCACCAACAGATGCAGATTTCATAAACACAGAGTTTTCTAGGCACTTAAAAACAGATCCCAGTCTTTATAGCTACACTTGAGTGCCACTAAGAGTAAGCGGCAAACTCAAGCTGGTCTTCCAAATAACTTTATAAACTACAAGAATCCATAAGAACATTCATTTATTGCTTTAACAAACTCTCTCCTCCTTACTCCTTAAAGGTTGCCTCTCTTCTCCTTTTCCTATGCCAACCTATAAGAATACGAACAGTAAGTGCCGGAGATGCAGAGCTCACTGCCTGGTACCAAAAAAGACTTGCATGCATAGTAAAGAATTGTCGAAAATCAGGATGACTTAGTGAGTACTAATAGACTGCAATAGCCAAGTAAAAGCTAAATTAAAATAGAATTAGGAGTAATAAAAAGTCTCTGAGGACTGAGGGGATCATGGTGGATGGGAGGCAGGACTTGACTGCAGCTCCAACTTGGGACAGACAGAGCAGTGTGTGGAGGCTTGCAGTGAGAATTTTTGCTCCAGAACAACTGCAGGAATAAATCAGGAAACCTGAGAAGACTCACAGACCCCCTGAAGGAAGCGGACTCTTCCTGTGGGACCCAAGAGGCACCCCAAATACTGTGCTGGTATCCACGGCTGAGAGACCCACAGAGGGTTCACATCACAAGATGCTGTGCAGACAACCCCCAGTACCAGCCCAGAGCCTGGACTTGCTGGGTGGCTAGATCCAGAAGAGAGATAACAATCACTACAGCTTGGCTCTCAAGAAGCCACATCCATAGGAAAAAGGGGAGAGCACTAAATCAAGGGAATATCCCATGGGACAAAAGAATCTGACTAACAGCCTTCAGCCCTAGACCTTCCCTCTGACAGAGCCATATAAGAAGGAACCAGAAAACCAACTCTGGTTATATGACAAAACAATGTTCTTTAACACCTCCAAAAAATCACACTAGCTCATCAGCAATGGCCCCAAACCAAGAAGAAATCCCTGATTTGCCTGAAAAAGAATTCAGGAGGTTAGTTATTAAGCTAATCAGGGAGACACCAGAGAAAGGCGAAGCCCAATGTAATGAAATCCAAAAAATGATACAAGTGAAGGGAAAAATATTCAAAGAAATAGATAGCATAAATAAAAAACAATCAAAACTTCAGGAAACAATGGACACACTTATAGAAATGCAAAATGCTCTGTAAAGTCTCAGCAATGGAACTGAACAAGCAGAAGAAAGAAATTCAGAGCTCAAAGACAAGGTCTTCAAATTAACCCAATCCAACAAAGACAAAGAAAAGAAAATATGAACAAAGCCTCCAAGGAGTCAAGGATTATGTTAAATGACCAAACCTAAGATTGACTGGTGCTCCTGAGGAAGAAGAGAAATCTAAAACTTTGGAAAACATACTTGGGAGAATAATTGAGGAAAACTTCCCCAGCCTTGCTAGAGACCTAGACATCCAAATACAAGAAGCACAAAGAACATCTGGGAAATTCATCACACAAAGATCATTGCCTAGGCACACTGTCATCAGGTAATCTAAAGTTAACATAAAGGAAAGAATCTTAAGAGTGGTGACACAAAAGTACCAGGTAACCTAAAAAGGAAAACCTATCAAATTAACAGCAGATTTCTCAGCAGAGCCCTACAAGCTAGAAGGAATTGCAGCCCTATCTTCAGCCTCCTCAAACAAAACAATTATCAGCCAAAATTTTGTATCCAGTGAAACTAAGCTTCATATATGAAGAAAAGATAGTCTTTTTCAGAAAAACAAATGCTGAGAGAATTCGCCACTACCAAGCCACCACTACAAGAACTGATAAAAGGAGCTCTAAATCTTGAAACAAATCCTGGAAACACTCAAAACAGAACCTCTTTAAAGCATAAATCCCACAGGACTTATAAAACAAAAATGCAATTTAAAAAACAAGAACAAAAAACCAAGATATACAGGAAACAAATAGCATGATGAATGGAATGGTACCTCATATCTCACTACTAACATTGAATGTAAATGGCCTAAATTTTACTCCACTTAAAGATACAGAATTGAAGAATTGATAAGAATTCACCAACCAATTATCTGCTGCCTTCAAGAGACTCACCTAACACATAAGGACTTGCACAAACTTAAGGTAAAGGAGTGGAAAAAGACATTTCAGGCAAATGGACACCAAAAGTGAGGAGTGGCTGTCCTTCTACCAGACAAACTTTAAAGCAAAAACAGTTAGAAAAGAAAAAGAGGGACATTACATAATGATAAAAGGCCTTTTCCAACAGGAAAATACCACAATCCTAAACATATATGCACTAACACTGGAGCTCCCAAATTTATAAAACAATTACTAATAGACCTAAGAAATGAGATAGACAGTTTAACACAACAAGAGTGGGGGACTTCAGTACTCCACCGACAGCACTAAACAGCTCATCAAGACAGAAAGTCAATAAACAAACAATGGATTTAAACTATACTCTGGAACAAATGGATTTAATAGATATATACAGAACATTCCATCTAACAACTGCAGAATATGCATTCTATTCAACAGCACATGGAACTTTCTCCAAGACAGACCATAGAAGAGGCCACAAAACGAGCCTCAATACATTTAAGAAAACTGAAATTATATCAAGCACTCTCTCAGACTACAGTGGAATAAAACCTGAAATCAACTCCAAAAGGAAGCCTCAAAACCATGCAAATACATGGAAATTAAATAACCTGCTCCTGAATGATCACTGGGTCAAAAATGAAATCAAGATGGAAATTAAAAAATTCTTCAAACTGAACGACAATAGTGACACAACCTATCAAACCCTTTGGGACACAGCAAAAGCAATGTTAAGAGAAAAGTTCATAGCCCTAAACGCCTACATCAAAAAGTCTGGGCTGGGCGTAGTGGCTCACGCCCAACATCCCAGCACTTTGGGAGGCTGAGGTCTGTGGTTCATGAGGTCAAGAGGTCGAGACCATCCTGGCAAACATGGTGAAACCCCGTCTCTACTAAAAAATACAAAAATTAGCTCAGTGTGGTGGTGTGCACCTGTAGTACCATCTACTCAGGAGGCTGAGGCAGGAGAATCGCTTGAACCCAGGAGGTGGTGGCTGCAGTGAGCCAAGATCATACCACTGCACTCCAGCCTGGCAACAGAGAGAGATTCTGTCTCAAAAAAAAAAAAAAAAAAAAAAAAAAAGTCTGAAAGAGCACAAACAGACAATCTAAGGTCACACCTCAAGGAACTAGAGAAACAAGAATGGAACAAACCAAACCCAAACCCAGCAGGAGAAAGGAAATGACCAGGATCACAGCAGAACTAAATGAGACTGAAAAAAATAATACAAAAGAAAAAATTAATACAAAAAATAAATGAAACAAAAAGCTAGTTCTTTGAAAAGATAAATAAAATTGACGACCATTAGCAAGATTAACCAAGAAAAGAAGAGAGAAAATCCAAATAAGCTCAATAAGAAACAAAACAGCAGATATTACAACTGACACCACAGAAATACAGAAGATCATTCAAGGTTACTATGAACACCTTTACGCACATAAACTAGAAAACCTAGAAGAGATGGATAAATTCCTGGGAAGATACAACCCTTCTAGCTTAAATCAGGAAGAATTAGATACCCTGAACAGACGAGTAACAAGCAATGATATTGAAATGGTAATTTAAAAATTACCAACAAAAAAAAGTCAAGGACAGACAGACTCACAGCAGAATTCTACCAGACATTCAAAGAAGAATTGGTACCAATCCTATTGACACTATTCCACAAGACAGAGAAACAGGGAATCCCCCCTAATTCATTCTATGAAGCCGGCATCAACCTAATACCAAAACCAGGAAAGGAGGACATAACCAAACAAACAAACAAACAAAAACCTACAGACCAATATCCCTGATGAACACAGATGCTAAAATCCTTAACAAAATACTAGCTAACTGAATCTAACAACGTATCAAAAAGATAATCCCCCATGATTAAGTGGGTTTCATATCAGGGATGTAGGGATGGTTTAACATATGCAAGTCAATAAATGTGATACACCACATAAACAGAATTAAAAACCAAAATCACATGATCATCTCAATAAATGGAGAAAAAGCATTTGACAAAATCCAGCATCCCTTTATGATTAAAACTCTCAGCAAAATTGGCATACAAGGGACATACCTCAATGTAATAAAAGCCATCTATGACAAGCCCACAGCCAACATAATGCTGAATGGGGAAAAGTGGAAAGCATTCCCTCTGAGAACTGGAACAAGACAAGGATGCCCACTCTTACTACTCTTCTTCAACATAGTACTGGAAGTCCTAGTCAGAGCAATCAAACAAGAAATACAGGGCACCCAATCAATAAGGAGGAAGTCGGCCGGGCGCGGTGGCTCACGCGTATAATCCCAGCCCTTTGGGAGGCCGAGGCGGGCAGATCACAAGGTCAGGAGATCGAGACCATCCTGGCTAACACAGTGAAACCCCGTCTCTACTAAAAACACAAAAAATTAGCTGGGCATGGTGGCGGGCGCCTGTAGTCTCAGCTACATGGGAGGCTGAGGCAGGAGAATGGTGTGAACCCGGGAGGCAGAGCTTGCAGTTTGCAGTGAGCCGAGATTGAGCCACTGCACTCCAGCCTGGGCGACAGAGCGAGACTCCATCTCAGAAAAAAAAAAAAAAAAAAAAAAAAGAGGAAGTCACATTCTCGCTGTTTGCCGATGATATGATCGTTTACCCAGAAGATCCTAAAAACTCCTCCAGAAAACTTCTGGAACTGATAAAATAATTCAGCAAAGTTTTCAAAGACAAAATTAATGTACACAAATCAGTAGCTCTTCTATACACCAACAGCGAGCCAGCTGAGTATCAAATCAAGAACTCGACCCCTTTTACAACAGCTCCAAAAAACAAACAAACAAACACAAACAAAAAACATACTTAGCAATATACCTAACCAAGGAGGTGAAAGACCTCTACAAGGAAAACTACAAACCACTGCTGAAAGAAATCACAGATGACACAAACAAATGGAAACACATCCCATGCTCATGGATGGGTAGAATCAATATTGTGAAAATGACCATTCTGCCAAAAGCAATCTACAGACTCAATGCAATTCCCATCACAATTCCTATAAAAATACCATCAACATTTTTCACAGAATCAGAAAAAACAATTCTAAAATTCATATGGAACCAAAAAAGAGCCCACATGGCCAACGCAAGACTAGGCAAAAAGAATAAATCTAGAGGCATCACGTTACCTGATTTCAAACTATACTATAAGGCCATAGTCACCAAAACAGCATGGTACTGTTATAAAAATAGGCACATAGACCAGTGGAACAAAATAGAGAACGCAGAGATAAAGCCAAATACTTACGGCCAACTGATCTTTGACAAGGTAAACAAAAACATAAAGTAGGGAAAGCACACTCTTTTCAACAAATGGTGATAGGATAATTGGCTAGTCACATGTAGGAGAATGAAACTGATCCTCGTCTGTCACCTTTTACAAAAATCAACTCAAGATGGACTAAGGACTTAAATCTAAGACCTGAAAATATAAAAATTCTAGAAGATAACAATGGGAAAACCCTTCTAGACATTGGCTTAGGCAAAGACTTCATGACCAAGAACCCAAAAGCAAATGTAACAAAAACAAAGATAAATTGCTAGGACTTAATTAAAGTAAAGAGGTTTTGCACAGTGAAAGGAACAGTCAGCGAGTAAACAGACAACCCACAGAGTGGGAAAAAGTCTTCAAGATCTATACATCTGGCAAAGGACTAATATCCAGAATCTACAATGAACTCATATCAACAAGAAAAAAATAATCCCATCAAAAAGTGGGCTAATGACATGAATAGACAATTCTCAAAAGAAGATATACAAATGGCCAACAAACATATAAAAAATGCTCAATGTCACTAATGACCAGGGAAATGCAAATCAAAACCACAATGCGATACCACCTTACCCCTCCAAGAAGAACCTTAACTCCTGCAAAACCACAATGTGATACCACCTTACCCCTGAAAAACAAAACAAAACAAAACAGTAGATGTTGGCATGGCCGCAGTGAACAGGGAACATTTCTACACTGCTGGTGGGAATGTAAACTAGTACAACCACTATGGAAAACAGTGTGGAGATTCTTTGAAGAACTAAAAGTAGAACTACCATTTGATCCAGCAATCCCACTACTGGGTATCTACTCAGAGGAAAAGAAGTCACTGTAAAAAAAGATACTTGTACATGCATGTTTATAGCAGCACAATTCTCAATTGCAAAAACGTGAAACCAACCCAATGCCCATCAATCAACAAATGGATAAACAAACTGGTGTGTGTGTGTGTGTGTGTGTATATATATACATATATGATGGAATACTACTCAGCCATAAAAAGGAATGAATTAATGGCATTCGCAGTGACCAGGATGAGATTGGAGACTATTCCATGTGAAGTAACTCAGGAATGGAAAACCAAACATCATATGTTCTCACTCATAAGTGGGAGCTAAGCTATGAGGATGCAAAGGCATAAGAATGACACAACGGACTTTGGAGACTAAGGGATAAAGGGTGGGAAGGGGTGAGGGATAAAACACTACAAATAGGGTGCAGTGTATACTGCCTGGGTGATGGGTGCACCAAAATCTCACAAATCACCACTAAACAACTTACTCATGTAACCAAACACCACCTGTTTCCCAACAAACCATGGAAATAAAATTAGAAAAAAAGAGAATTAGCTAACTGGAAGACATGATTAAATCAACTTTTAAATAAACGGTTTTAAGAATAAAGAGGCAAAAAAAAAATACAAACTGACACACTCATGATATCTTTTCAGGTAATTATATACACATCCCCCTCAACTTCCCAGGTAATTATATACACATCCCCCCGCCCCAACTTTTTATTGAGACAGGGTCTCACTCTGTCACCCAGGCTGGAGTGTGGTGGTGTGATCATGGCTCACTGCAGCCTCAACCTCCTAAGCTCAGGTGATCTTCCTGCCTCAGCCTCCTGAGTAGCTAGGACCACAGGCACATGTCACTACACCCAGGCAATTTTTAAAAAATTATTATCTGTAGAGATGGGGTCTCACTATGTTGCCCAGGTTGGTCTTGAACTCCCAGGCTCAAGTGATTCTCCTGCCTCGACCTCCCAAAGTGCTGGGATTATAGGCATGAGTTACTGTGCCTGGCCACGCATCCTCATTTTATAAAAATGCAGTGTTGGTTTTAACTTTTTAAAGGTATGTGCAGTTTACTTTGCTACCTGAGCTGACAATTAAGATCTAAGAGCAATGAACAAAAAGGCTTGGTGCTCATGAATAGAATTTAGGGCTATAATTAAGTATAATTCAGACAAGTTAATCAGACATATATATGTATAATGGCTATTGCACCACATGATTATTAGGTATAAGTAGCAAATTGTTACGTAAATGACGTCACTATGGCTAAACAAATTAGTTTTCTATCTTTTTAAACTTCTCCACGTTATCTGTCAGTTTCAACACTGCTGCTTTTTTCTGATGCCACATACAGACTGATTCTCACTGCACGTAAATGGCAAAGTCGTTCCTCCGGCTCCCCACCTTCCAGAGACCTCTACCCTGCCTTGACTATATTCTTTTTGACACCTCCCTTGAGCACTGTGGAGCCTTTAGGCTTTCTGCTCTCCTCTCACTGAATCTGTGGAGTGCTAGCAGGGCCCCGAGCCACAGAGCAAGGCAGGGCTACCACGGCACAGGAATGGGAGGCCAGATCATAAAGGATGTGGAGGCAGAGCAGTACAAAGACACAGGAGAATGGGCTCCTCAGTCAGCAGTTGGGAATATTCAGAGGAAGAAGGGCTCTCCAGACATGGTGACCTCAGCACTGTACCAGGGAACTACTATGCCCTAATCTGGAAAGTTTCTCTTTGTCTGCTTACCTGAGGCAATCCATGAAACCTTCTGTCTCTTTCACACAACTTGCTCTCATGTTAGAAATACCCTGTTGGTGTAATCTCAGCACTTTGGGAGGCTGAGGTGGGTGGATAACCTGAGGTCGGGAGTTTGAGACCAGCCTGACCAACATGGAGAAACCCCATCTCTACTAAAAATACAAAAATTAGCTGGGCGTGGTGGTGCATGCCTATAATCCCAGCTACTCGGGAGGCTGAGGCAGGAGAATCGCTTGAACTTGGGAGGCAGAGACTGTGGTGTGCCGAGATAGCGCCATTGCACTCCAGCCTGGGCAACAAGAGCAAAACTCTGTCTCAAAAAAAAAAAAAAATAAAAATACCGTTGGCATTTATGTAGTTACCATATCACCTCCAAATGCAGATTTCATTCAGCCTTGTTAAATTTTATCTTTTGGATTTACAGCCATAGTTCCAGCCCATTCAGAAATTTTATCATCAGGGTTCTGTCATCTAATGCAATAGCCACCTCTAAAAGAATTGGGTAAGAAAACCCTGAATGCCCTTAAAGAACTTGTAATATATTTGGGTGGCTATTAACTGGAAGTTAGTTACTGTTACATGTCCAGGGAGATGACGTATGTAGAAACAGCACCATGCTAGAAGTTAGACAACTTGTCTCCCGGCATGAACTAGCTCTGTGACTTCAGGTAAGTACTTGTAGAACTGCAGTTCCCTCATAAGTAAAATGGAATGGAAACAGGTAAGCTCTTATTTCTGGAATGAGTTTGTTTTTCATTAGAAGCATCTAGGGTATCAACAAGCAATTTTTAAGAAGGGGGAATGAAGAAAGAGAAGAAAGAATTCCTTTTCATTCACTCTAGTTACATATCATTTAACAGCAATGACAAATGCTCTGTGAGGTCAGAGGTAGGGCAGGGCATGACAAGTGAGGGTTCAGGGACTTCTCCAATAATACACAATGGAAGCTAGGTCTTCAACAAAGTGGATGCTGAGGAGGTTGGCAGGAGGGGAAGCCCACTCTGGAGGGAGAACTCTGAGAGCCCAAATGCAGAGGTGTGCCTATGAGAGGGCAAGAGGGTCACGCTTATACAGGAAAGTTTTAGGCAAGTTTGGAAAGAAACTCTGGGGCCAGGCTGTGGAAGCCATGGAATGCCAGGAAGAGAAGTTTGAGGTTTATCCTGAAGAATGGTAGTTTTCCAACTTTTTAACATTACTCCTGAAAGCAGGGGAACCCTTCTCAGTGGAAGTGTGCACGGGCTCTTAGGTATTCCCACTTGGTCTCCTACTTGCCTCCATGCAGCCCTTAGCCTTCTAAACCCCTCTGCCTCTTGAAGCACAGCCTAAACTACTGCTAAAGCCTGAAGTGTGACCTGACTCTTCAATATTTATGCATAATAAAAATAAAGCCCAAACAAAACAAAGCACTGCTATAGAGGGTGGGAATTCCTGAATATTGCTAAATTGGGAAATGGCATAATCAAATACAATCTGGTGGTTATGCTAAGTATTAACCTTTCTGGGAGGAGGCTGAAGGCACAGAATCAAGTCAGAGTAGTCCTGACATTAGGGGGATAAGATTTTAACTCAGAAGCAGTGGATATATTTGAAATTTCCAAAGACTTGCTTCCTATTGTCAAATCCATTTATTTCTGGGTAAAATGACTGTACTGAGATGGTCTAATGATTCCTTGTCCTGGCATTAGGGCAGTCATGATCAATGGGTGAGACTAAAAATCAGATTCCTATTCAGCACAAGGAAAAATTTTCTAACAAACAAGTATTTAACAATAGACTAGGCTGCCTGGCAAGGTAGAGCTTCTAGTCTCTGAAAGCATTCAAACAGAGAATGAATTTATGAGTTGATGTCTTGGAAGGGATTCTTATATTAAATAGGAAGTTGAAATGGAAGATCACTATGGAAAAAAAAAAAAACAACTCCATGCATGCTTAAAAACAGAGCAAAGAGGCAGTGAAAGGGGGGGGGGATCCGGGTTTCTGGAGAAGGGGAGGGGATCAGGGTTTCTAGAAAAGGGGAGATTATAAATCATTTAGTAGTTACATTACCTTTGCAATTTTCCCCATTTCATAAATGTCTGCTTTCTGATCTTCAATATCCATGAAAGCAGTTTCAATTCTGCTTACAGTTTGTTCATGATTACTACAGGTATCTGGGAGTCCTTCAGGAAAGTAGAACCGTGGAATGTTTATGGACAATGGCGCATTCACAACATTATTCACATGGGGAACAGGGGAGAGAGGTCGGGGACTACTTGGAGAGATGGCTGGAGGTGGGAGTGGTGTTCCAGGTTTCTTTTCTGGTTTATTTTGAATCTAAAAGAAAAATAAGATTATGAGACACAAAAAATTTAAACAGTATTCATTTACTGAAAATCCGCACCAGCAATATAAGAAACCACAATCAGAGACAGGAGAGATTAAGGGCTCACTGTACTCTTAAAGGTGGTAAGCATGTTTCTAGGGAATGCTTATCTGCACTAAATTAATTAATTTATTAATTATCTGCCAGTACTCAAGTTTACATAGATTTACGTTTAAAAAAATACATAGGTTTCTCCATCAACTATTTGGCAGACATTTCAAAAGACTCAAAGAGCAATGTTAGTTGATATATTAAAAATCTCGAGGTGTGTTCTCACTCCGTTGGAACTGGATTAATACATTCTTTTTGAAGACAGTTCTTGGTCTTTCTGTGACTTTTACCTCTCTTTCAACAGGCAAAAACAAGTTCCTTTTAAATATATATATCCAAAAAGTATTTGGGGAAGGGGCTCCTTTTACCTTCTCTAGTTTGACTTTGCTGAGGTAGAATTACTGCCAGCCCTTGATGCTGAGAAAATCTTTGATAAGAAAATTAAAGCATTTTAGTTCTGAAATGTCCCCTACCTGGCTGATTTATTTGCCACTAGGGCCATGCCATTTTCTGCAAGATACACATTTATCTTATTTGTGGTTTGCTCCAACAGGCAAAAACCATGGTCATTAATTTCATCACAACCAAACTCCCTTTACAGTTTAATAACTCATTTAGAGTTTATATTCTTCTTCTTTTAAAAAATGATTTGATGTGGCATACTATAAAGAGACACTAGAAAGGTCAGTAAAGAGTGGCGGGGAGGCAATGAGGAAATTAAGATTGCCCATGATTTAGGAAAAAGGGAGGGGAGGTACACCATTATTCGGGTAGAAATTTACCTTACCAATAAAGACTAAATTTAGTTCTGAGATTCTTACCAGAAAAAGCAAAAAAGATTCCATGAGGATTTTCATAGTTCTAATTTCTACTCTTAATTAATGGCCAAACTATCAAGGCTCATGAGCATGGTACTGTATTAGATGCTACATAAAGTATGAAAGATGAACACAACTGTTGACTAGCTAAATATATTTTAATAGGTATTATGAACACAAAGTATTATTCAAATGTTCTTCCTTAAATTACCCTAATTCCATGCCATCTCTAAAGTTTGAACAATGATATATTTGTAAGAAATATATCTATCATATTTCTTAACATATAGGTTTATAACATAATTTTAAAAATCAGGATAAAAATTTTAGCTACCCTTAAAAATGTGAGTTTTATGAAGAGATAAGATTTATTCACATAAATATATGAAAATGGTTAAATCTCCTATTTTTGTCATAATAGCCCAATTTCCCTGTGTTAATATCTGACATTAATACACAGAATGGAGTCTGCTCATATATTAAGACTATTAGGGATATGGAGGCCAGTTGTCACACCATGTCTTTGCTACAGTATCAGGATGTCACCCATATAAAGCAATAGTCAAGGAAGAAACAGAACAAAGGGAAGCGATACCAATGAAACATGAAAAACTTAAAACACTGATGGCTTACTACTCTGTGACCTCAAAATGGTTACTTAACCTTTTGGAATTTCAATAATAAAACAGCAATTACAATGTCTACTTCTTAGAAGGTTGTTGTGAGGATTAAAGGAAATTACAAGATGTAATATAGGTAAAAGGTTCAGAACAGTGCTGGGCAGAGAGCTATCTATCATGTAAGAAAATGAATGACAAGACCAAAGGATGAGATTCTCAAAAAATTAGATGAAGCATAATTTGGCATAATCTTTCGGATTCAATAATAAATAAAATAATCATTTACATATGTAAAGCAATTTGAAGTTTACAAACCACTTTTGAGTTAACAAATTGACAATCCATTTTCAATAAACATTTCTCTCTGCCTTAATGCTAAATCTGTAAATATTACATAGTCCCATAAGTCAATAAATTATTATTATTGTTCAAAGTGTTCTTAAAATTCTAAAGTAAGGCACAGAATTCTTCAGGGGTTTTACCTAGACCATTTATATTCGTGTCATTCCTTTTCCATTATTCTATGCTGAAAGAGATTTGTGAGGTTCAGGTGTACAACCACCAATGTTTTCTGTGGTGTGACATCTAGGGCAGTTATGCCCATAAAATTAAGACCACTGGTGCCAGCAGGGATGAAACCTGAGAGTCTCATGAATACATACTAGTGGGAAAGGTTTAGAGCAAGGTCTTCAATGTTAACTCTATGCTTTGGCATTGACAGAAATAAGTGATATTCAGAACACTGGCTGCCAAAGATTTTATTTGAATGGGAAAATATCTGATTATAAAATATTCTGTTCTGCTTTTCTTAGTGTACTTAACACAGAGCAATTCACTGATAGGCAACTATTAATCCACTGGTCAATTCCGTATTTAATAAAACTGATGTTAATATTTAAAAGGAAAATAACATTAAAATAATGCACTTATTTTGAGCTTTTGGATACTCAAGTTACTTTCTATTGAGTTCTACAGGAGATATAATTTAAACCTTAAAGTAGCTGAATAAAACTGGTAGTTTACAAACATTATGGAAGAAAACATAGTAACATAAATTCTGCCAGATTTACCGGCAAGTTTAGCATCTGCTCACTTTGGATACAGTGGTTTCAGTCCAGTCTAGGAGCAGCATTAGAATATAATTAGCTGGGTAAAGTATTTCAATTCTCGATTTCAGTCTTTCCCTATAAACACACTATCATTTAGATATTCATTCAGAATAGTATCCTTGTGCAATAGCACAAGGATATTATGTCACTGTAGCATTTCCAATATTTGATCATTTTTGACCTACAAAAAAAGCAATTTCATATTTACCCAAATAATTTGAGATTATTCTGGGTCAGAATAACCATAAAACTATGGTTTCTTGCTGGATTTTGGATGGCCAGCATTTGTACAGTCACTGATTTATATTGTAGTCAATGTTAGGCACTTGTTTGGTGAAATACTGCCATAGGTTTTAAGTAAGGAAGTAGGGACTCTGCAAAGTACTCATCATAGGCAGAAATGACTCAATTGCACAGCTTGCTTAAGGAAGACATTTTTAATGATCTAGAAGTAACCACCATTCTTTGTTATCTACATACATTACGACACACACATACACAATTGTCTATATAGACAAATACGTCTTGCTTTAAAAAAAGATTATCAGGATTAACATACTTTTTAAACAAACATTTGTTACAGATGTGTATGCACGCTAATATATAATCTATTGATTCAAAGTGCAAACAAGGCTTTTAATACAGAAATTCCAGTTTCTCAAGGATATTTCTATGAAAAATTCCAGTAATTTTCTATCTAAATTGTAAAATGTTTGTTAAATTGTATTTGTTGTCTCTAAAACTGGATTCCCTCTCTACAAGAAAAAAATGTGAGTACTGTACTCCAGGTCCAGAAGGTCTATTTTTAAACCTGTTGGAATCCCTCTGCAAATAGCTTTCTGCAAATAGCTGAATAGAGGACACACATTAATTCCTTGATCTAATATCAAGATACAAGGGAGCTGTAAAATTATTTGTGAGTTAGTTCACTGGATGGTTTTATTAGTAATAAAAATATTTTCAAACAAAAACAAAAACAAAACAAAACACCCAAATTTCAAACCTGTGTCTGCTGAAATGACTTCAGCCGCTTCTTAAACCGTGAAGGGAGAACAAAATCACAGCCCCTTGCCAGGAAAGCTAGCTCTCCCCTTAAATCCGGGTCCCTTCGTAGAGATGTTTCCTTGATCATCATCTTTGAAAAGTGAATGTTTACTTCGCAACTGTCCAGTACACTTCTGAAGATAATCAGATTTAGCAAGTTGTCAATCTTGTCAGACAGGAAGGTATTTTTTCTTCTTATCTCCCAAAGAAATGAAATTCAAGCATTGTGCTCTCCCAGCTTCCACAGACCACAATCTATGCTTGTCCTGACATGCAGCTGGTTCCCAAATACAGTCTGTGGCTCCCAATACCTGCTCATAATTTTCAAGTTATAAACACAGCCTGCAATGGGCCTGTTGCTCCTTGTTGGTAGCTTTATGTCAAATTGACCTGCACATGTTGAGAATATGGAGCCTTCTGGGAAAGGAAGCACCCACTACTCTGCGTACCAAAGTTAGAAACATTACAGCTGGACCTAAAAATAGTACCTTCTCAGATAATGCTAACTTCTTAAACTCAGGGTATGTGAGGTGTCAATCCACATAAAGCAGTTTCTTCTCAAACTAGAAGAAAAAGAGTATGTGGAACATTTTCGGCTTTTTCTCTTTAACATTTTATAAAAAAAAAAGAACAGGCTGCTGAACTTCGAATTTGAAACTATTAAGAATAGTTTTTTATTTTTTATTTGAAGGGAAGTAAATATCCAAATCTCTCCAGATCTCTCCAGTCAAAACATGAGGAAAAACAGAAACTTTCATTCTCAAATGGGAATTTACAAAAAGATCTGTTGATCTCAGATTTAAAATCTTTTAAAGCAAAAGACTATCTTAGTTATCGAACATATTTTCTTGAACTGATGATGAACATATTTGAAAATTTGTTCTCAGAAGTATTAAGAAAGTAGAACAATTGAATGCCATAGAAAAGAAGTTTTAGATACATATAAGCAAGTGAAATTTGGCTAAAAAAAGGACAGAAAAGATGATCAAACAGCAATGACATACTACATACTGAATTTGTAAGATTTCTTCCTTTGAGAAGCTTTAAAGAAATCCGTTAAGAATTTTAAAATACCTATTATTTCATCATATATTAAATATCTGCCACATATAGTTATTTGTAAGTGAATCATAAAGTCAAGTCATCCTTTGGTAACTGTGGGGATTGGTTCCAGGACTCTCCACAGACCAAAATCCACAGCTGCTCAAGTGTCTTACATAAAATGTGTAATATTTGCATACAACCTACTCACATTCTCCCATATACTTTAAAACATCTCTAGATTACTTGTAATGCCTAATACAATATAAGTATTATGTAAATAGCTGTTATACTCTATTTAGGAAATAATGACAAGAAAAAAAAGTCTGTACATATTCAATACATATGCAACCATACTGTTTTTCCCCAAATATTTTCCAACTAGATGCAGAACACATTGATACAGAGGGCTGTTTTCTCTCACATTTAATATTTAGATTTCAATATTTATTTTCAATCAACCACATCATTCAATCAGTATTTATTTTCTATGTCTAGAAAATATACACCAAATATTATTAAAACAAAAAAATAGCTTACAACCCTCTTTTACTGAACCTTTGTCTAATTTAGTGGGAATTAAATTCTTTGGTTTTCCACTGTTTCCTACAAATTTAAGTCTGCTTTTTCCCACTGATTTCTTTTCAAGACATTCTGACAACTCTTTCTAATGTATACATTAGGCTTATATGTCTAAAGCTGTGTTTTAAAGAATTTCTTTTAAGTGGCAGAGTCTTCTGTTTACATCAAATTTTATCTGAAAGCTTTTGATATGTACTATGATTGAACGAGGATTACAACTGAAAACCACTGGTCTTATGCTTCATCCTGAGTCTTTCCTTATTTTCTCAATTTTCTCTCTCACTGGGCTTCCATGTTAATTCTTTGAGGTGGGCAGCTTTCCCATATTTTTTCCTTATACTCCCGAATAGAATACTCTTTTTCTCCCTCATTATTTATCTTCTAAATAAAATGTCAAAAAGGTTTGTAGGAATGCAACTAGGCCTTTACACTTACAATTTAATGCTTATTCTATTAAACCACACCTTAAGTTATATTTCCTCTCCTTCCCAACACCAACCTGTGGCTGTAGGTGAGTAGGTTCATTCCTTTCCTGAGAATGCTCCCTTTCCTCAAATTATACATTCTAAATCATCTTTCAAGATCCAACTCAAAATTTAACTATTTCATGAAGGCTTCCTGATTATTTAAGTCCCCTTACTGTAATTCTTAACTTTATATATACAGCACTTAGTGAAATACTATATAACCTCTCTCAAAGGAACTCCACTTAACATATTATCTTATTCAGCCAATGCTCTCCATTTCTCCTGTGAAACAGAGCAACTAATGCCCATCACACACAGATTTGTGGCTAATAGTTTCTCTTACACTCTCATATTTCTTACCTTAGTAGTTGGGTTGTGTGTTTAGTAAGAGTCAGCTGCATTTGTCCTCAGTCTGTTTATGCTGGTTATACTTTTCACAATAATTATTCAATTCATTACATAAACTAACAAAATATAAGTGTGGAAAAGAAAAGCTGTTCTAAAATTTTAAAAAACCCTAAGTTTTAGTAAAAGTAAACTACTAAAAAGATTTTGCTGTAAAATTAGGTAAGGGTGGGATGAAAGAGAAAAATCACTAAAGTTTAGAAGGTGTCTACATTCAAATTGCTTTACAACTATGTTCTCTCTCTAAAGAAACTAAAACTACAAATCAGACAACAAACCTATTATGAGTGTGATTTATCGAAGAAATATGTCACAGAACTCTAAATATGTATGAGACTCATTCTCAGAGAAAAGGCTTTGACCCTATATCAAAAGACATCAGAATAAATTAATGCCTGAGTTAAAATGTTTATACAGACATTTTATAGTACACACACATATAGTTTATGATTCCCTACTATCAAACTCAATCATGTTCAGGTAAAAGGGCTTCTACTGTAATATTTTGTAACTTGATCATTATTTTCCAGTAGTGTCTAAACTCTTGAGGACAAGAGTTTAGATTTTAATTTTATAGTTATTCAATTACTCAACAAATATTTTTATGTATAATCACTTATATGCCAGACACTTTGCTTGATATGAAGCTAGAGAGATGATAAAGATGTGGTCTCTTTCTTACTGCACTTTCTAACACAATGTTGGTCTGGAGCAAAGGACAAGAAATATTTTCGTTTCATTTACTTCCTATAAATCTGCTAAGTTTCAAAGTCAGAACAGTGGTTAAAAGCCTGCCCTGTTGTTATACTCTTAAGCAAGAAAATATTTCTTCATGTCTTTTGATGAGGAAATAATCAGTAAGTTTTGATACATCAAAATGTTTTCCAAAAAATTCAGAGAGGCAAAAAGACCAGGATCCCTAAAGGGCTTAGAAAAGAACTGGTCTGTGGCAATGAGGTATTGACAGAGGAAGACCAGCATGAAGTTGGTTTATTTGCTTTTTACTTATTTACTTGTGTTTGAATGGAAGTATTAGTATATGTGCTTGGTTTCTGAAAGGATCTGAGAACACAAGTTAGTTTCAAGGAGTTCATGACAACTGGAATATAGCACCAAAAGAACATGGTTTTTAGAGTGGCCTTTTCTAGGAAAAGATCAAACATAGCGGAATTTCACTACAGAGAAATATATGATCTGTGATCTACTCTCTTCGCTCTCTGCTTTGATCACAAGGGAACGTACAATCTATGGGGCTGGAAATTGTAAGAGAAAAGCTGTTTTGGGGTGACAGGTTTCTCCTGGAGGAACTAACCAGAATGGGGAAAAATAGAGAATCATAAACACACAGGTTATAAATTAAGTTTGAGCATGTGGAAAATTAGGAGCTGTGTGCAGTTACAATGGAAAGAGCCATTGTAAAAGTTTTCCGAATGTCTTTCTGGAATAAACTAAAAAATATTTTCTCCTGCTCCCTGCAGCATATAATTAAGTTCATCCTAACAAGCTAGCTGATTACCACCAGTAGGCACTTCCTGCACAGCTGCCTGCATCTCTTCTTGGCTTGCAGATCACTCATGAACTTTCCCTGTCTGAAGACACAGGCAGTTCTGTCTGGACCATGTGCTCAATCTGAGTCTTCAGGATGACAACGATAAGAGAGCTTCAGTAGGCAAGAGACTGGTGCTCTCTGCCGTGGGGGTGATTGGAGCACATCAGTTGTTAATTCTAGATCCAGCTGTCTTGGTCTAGGTCTGGGGTTCCTTTCCTGCCTTACCATTCCATATATCTTTCTCCAGAACAAGCATGCTTGGGCAAGGGAGACAGTCTTTCTCAAAAAGAACCGGGTAGGGTAGGCTGCTAGGCATGAGTTTTACAGGTTCCCTCTGGCAGAGGTATATGGAAGAGAAGCTGGCCTCTCCACTATGACCCTAAAAACTAAATATTTTTTTTTTCTTTTTTAGGATAGCCTCTAATATCCCAAACAAGAAAAGATGCTCCCTTACCCTATACTGAAAGGACCTACAAAACTGAGGAATAAGTTTAAAATGTACCCTGAAGGAAGGTGAGATTGGGTAGGAGACAGAGAATAAAATTGTGAAACACAACACATTCTGTATTTATACAATTCATTCTGTTAGGCTTAGTTTGAAATCCAGGACAGATTTCTTAGAACTTTCTGAACCCTCTTATTATTCCTTGCCCTTCCCCCTTTGAAAACGAAGACAATAGTGATTTATAATATTCTTTCTTTCTGGGGAAATCAGCTACATGGGATATTTTGAGAAAAAATGGGTTGATTACACAGGACAAAGAAAATAATTTTGAACATTTGTCTGAAGAAGTCTCTTATTCTGATTTGTGTATAACTGTTAAGAAACAGTATTATATATGCAATGTGTTGTACCAAAGTAAGTCTAGCCCTTTATTTTTTTGAGACAGGGTCTTCCTCTGTTGTCCAGGCTGAAGTGCAGTGGCATGATCTTGGCTCACTGCAACCTCCACCTCCCTGGCTCAAACTATTCTCCCACATCAGCCTCCTGAGTAGCTGGGACTACAGGCACATGGCACTGTGCCCAGCTAATTTTTGTACTTTTAGTAGAGACAGGGTTTCGCCATGTTGCCCAGGCTGGTCCTGAACTCCTGGGCTCAAGCAATCTGCCCACCTCAGCCTCTCAAAGTGCTGGGGTTACAGGTGTGAGCCACTGTGCCTGGCCTAGCCCTTTATTTTATATATAAACATGTAAATCCATTCAACAGCCTCAGCTGAATGTGGTTATGGAGACTAAGATGATAGCATCAGCTAAGGCCTTAGAGTAGGAAGGGCAGTTGGGATAATGTAGGCAGCAAAGCTACAAAAATCTGAATGACAGAAACACATAGCACAGTGAGGCTGGGAAATCAGCTCAGCAAAGTGAGGACCTGTATTGAGGTGAGTATTAGAAGCAGGTCCAGAAAGACAGCATAGTCACTCTGAAGTGACACCAAAGACAGAGAGTCACTCTGAAGTGACACCAAAGGATTTTGCTCAGAAGATGCTACAGAAAAAAAAGTTACATATCAAAGTGGAGGTCCTGGTACATCATGAAGGTGCTTCTGATTAACAAAAGCCAGCCAGCTGTTTGGAAAAATCTAAATATGTTAACAGCCTGTCCTTGTCCACACAAAAACTTATACACAAATGTTCACAGCTGCATCATTTATAATAGCCAAAAAGTGGAAACAACCCAAATGTCCAGAAAATGAATTTTATCTCAATTTTTAAAAAGCCTTCTCATGTTGTAGTTCTAACAGGCTGAGTAGTTTAAAAAGGTAATAACAGAGTGAATAATCAAGGAAAACTTCCCTGGCGTTGCTAGAGATCTAGATATCCAAATCACCTGAGAAATTCATTGCAAAAAGATCATCACCTAGGCACAGTCATCAGGTTATCTAAAGTCAACATGAAGGAAAAAATCCTAAGAGCTGTGAGGTAAAAGCATCAGGTAACTTTTAAAGAAAAACCTCTCAGATTAACAGCAGATTTCTCAGCAGAAACCCTACAAGCTAGAAGGGATTGGGGTCATATCTTTAGCCTCCTTAAACAAACAATTATCAACCAAGAATTCTGTATCCAACTAAACTAAGCTTCATAAATGAAGGAAAGATAAAGTCTTTTTCAGACAAACCAATGCTGAGAGAATTCACCACTACCAAGGCAGCATTACAAGAACTGCTAAATGGAGTTCTAAATCTTGAAACAAAACCTCGAAATACACCAAAATAGAACCTCCTTAAAGCATATATTTCACATGGCATATAAAATAATAACACAATGAAAAAACCCCCAAGGTATTCAGGCAACAACTAATATGATGAATAGAATAGTACCTCACATGGCAATAGTAATGTTGAACGTAAATGGCCTAAATGCTCCACTTAAAAGATGCAGAATGGCAGAATGGATAAGAATTTACCAACCAAGTATCTGCTGTCTTTAAGAGACTCACCTAACATATAAGGACTCACATAGACTTAAGGTAAAGGGGTGGAAAAAGATAATCCATGCAAATGGACACCGAAAGTGAGCAGGAGTAGCTATTCTTACATCAGATAAAACAGACTTTAAAGCAACAACAGTTAAAAAAGACAAAGAGGGACACTATATAATGATAAAAGGACTAGTGGAAAATACCACAATCCTAAATATATATGCACCTGACACTGGAGCTCCCAAATTTATAAAACAATAACTACTAGACCTAAGAAAGGAGACAGATAGCAACACAATAATAGTGGGGGACTTTAATACTCCACTGAATGCACTAGACAGGTCATCACATCAGGAGGTCAACAAACAAACAATGGACTTAAACTATACCCTAGAACAAATGGACTAAATGGATATTTATAGAACATTCTACCCAACAACTGCAGAATATACATTCCGTTCATCAGCACATGGAACATTCTCCAAGACAGACCATATGACAGGACACAAAACAAATCTCAGTAACTTAAGAAAACTGAAATTACATCAAGTACTTTCTCAGACCAAAGTGGAATAAAATTGGAAATCGACTCCAAAAGGAACCCCCAAAACCATGCAAATACATGGAAATTAAATGATCTGCTTCTGAATGATTGTTGGGTCAGCAATGAAATCAAGATGGAAATTAAAAAATTCTTTGAGCCAGACAATAATAGTGACACAACCTATCAAAACCTCAGGGATACAGCGAAAGTGGTGCTAAGATTAAAGTTCATAGCATTAAATGCCTGCACCAAAAAGTCTGAAAGACCACAAATAGACAATGTAAGGTCACACCGCAAGGAACTAGAGAAACAACAACAAACCAAACCCAAACCTAGCAAAAGAAAAGAAATAACAAAGATCAGAGCAGAACTAAATGAAATTCAAACAACAACAAAAAATACAAAAGAGAAATGAAACAAAAAGCTGGTTCTTTGAAAAGATAAACAAAATTGATAGACCATTAGAGAGATTAACCGAGAAAAGAAGAGAGACGATCCAAATAAGCTCAATTAGAAATGAAACAGGAAATATTACAACTGATACCACAAAAATACAAAAGATCATTCAAGGCTACTATGAACACCTTCATGCATGTAAACTGGAAAACCTAGAAGAGACGGATAAATTCCTGGAAATATACAACCCTCCTAGATTAAACTAGGAAGAAACAGAAGCTCAACAGACCAATAACAAGCAGAGAGAGTGAAACGGTAATAAAAAAAAATTGCCAACAAAAAAAAGCCCAGGACGAGATGGATTCACAGCTGAATTCCATCAGACATTCAAAGAATTGGTACCAATCCTATTGAAACTATTCCAAAATATAGAGAAAGAGGGAATCCTCCCTAAATCATTCTATGAAGCCAGTATCACCCTAATACCAAAACCAGGAAAGGACATAAAAAAACTACAGACCAATATCTCTGGTGAACATAGATTCAAAAATCTTCAACAAAATACTAGCTAACTGAATCCAACAGCCTATTAAAAAGATAATCCACCATAACCAAGTGGGTTTCATACCAGGGATGCAGGGATTACTTAATATACACAAGTCAATAAATGTGATACACCACAGAAAGAGAATAAAAAACAAAAATCACATGATCATTTCAAATAGATGCGGAAAAAGCATTTGACAAAATCCAGCATCCCTTTATGATTAAAACCTCAGCAAAATCGGCATAGAAGGGACATACCTTAAGGTAATAAAAGCTATCTACGACAAACCCACAGCCAACATTATACTGAACAAGGAAAAGTTGAAAGGACTCCCTCTGAGAAGTAGAACAAGACAGGGATGCCCACTTTCACCACTTCTATTCAACATAGTACTGGAAGTCCTAGTCAGAGCAATCGGGCAAGAGAAAGAAATAAAGGGCATCCGAATCGGTAAAGAGTAAGTCAAACTGTCGCTGTTTGCTGATATGATCATATACCTGGAAAACCCTAAAGACTCATCCAAAAGCTCCTAGATCTGATAAAGGAATTCAGTCAAGTTTCAGGATATAAAATCAAAGTACACAAATCAGTAGCACTGCTATACACCAACTGAGACCAAGCTGAGAATCAAATCAAGAACTCAACCCCTTTTACAATAACTGCAAAAAAATAAAATAAATAAAATACATAAGAATATACCTAACCGAGGAGGTGAAAGACCTCTGCAAGGAAAACCACAAAACACTGCCGAAGAAATCATAGATGACATAAACAAATGAAAACATATCCCATGCTCATGGATGGGTAGGATCAATATTGTGCAAATGACCATTCTGCCAAAAGCAATCTACATATTCAAAGCAATTCCAGTCAAAATACCACCATCACTCTTCACAAAACTAGAAAAAATAATCCTGAAATTTATATGGAACCAAAAAAGAGCCCACATAGCCAAAGCAAGACTAAGCAAAAGAACAAATCTGGAGGCATCACATTACCTGACTTCAAACTATACTATATCGCTATAGTCACCAAAATAGGCACATAGACCAATGGAATAGAATGGAGAACCCAGAAATAAAGCCAAATACTTACAACCAACTGATCCTTGACAAGGCAAATAAAAACATAAAGTGGGGAAAGGACACCCTATTCAACAAATAGTGCTGGAATAGTTGGCAAATCACATGTAGAAGAATGAAGCTGGATCCTCATTTCTCATCTTACACAAAAATCAACTCAAGATGAATCAAGGACTTAAATCTAAGACCTGAAACCATAAAAACTCTAGAAGACAACATCGGAAAAACCCTTCTAGACATTGGCTTAGGCGAACACTTCATGACCAAGGACCCAAAAGCAAATGCAACAGAAACAAGAGATAAATAGATGGGACTTACTTAAACTAAAAAGCTTCTGCACAGAAAAAGAAATACTCAGCAGAGTAAACAGACAAACCACAGCGTGGAAGAAAATCTTTGTAAACTATGCATCTGACAAGGACTAATATCCAGAATCTACACAGAACTCAAACAAATCAGCAAGAAAAAACCAAACAATCCCATCAGAAAGTGGGCTAAGGACACAAATAAGACAAGTCTTAAAAGAAGACGTACAAATTGCCAACAAATAAATGAAAAAATGCTCAACATCATTAATGATCAGCAAAATGCAAATCAAAACCACAATGCGATACCACCTTACTCCTGCAAGAATGGCCATAATTTAAAAAATCAAAAAATAGTAGATATTGGCATGGTGGTGATAAGGGAACATTTTTACACTGCTGGTGGGAATGTAAACTAGTACAATCACTCTGGAAAACAGTATGAAAATTCCTTAAAGAACTGAAAGTAGATCTGCCATCTGATCCAGCAATCCCACTACCGGGTATCTACCCAAAGGAAAAGAAGTCATTATATGAAAAAGATACTTGCACACTCACGTTTATAGCAGCACAATTTGCAACCGCAAAACTATGGAACCAGCCCAAATGCTCATCAATCAATGAGTGGATAAACAAAATGTGATACATACATACACACACACACACACACACACACACACACACTCCATGGAATACTATTCAGCCATAAAAAGTAATGAAATAATGGCATTCGCAGCAACCTGGATGGAACTGGAGACTATTATTGTAGGTGAAGTAACTCAAGAATGGAAAGCCAAACTCACATGTTCTCACTTATAAGTTGGAGCTAAGCTATGAGGATGCAAAGGCATAAGAATGACAGAATGGACTCTGGGGACTTGGGAGGAAGGGTGGGAAGGGGGTGAGGGATAAAAGACTATACATTAGGCACAGTGTACACTGCTCAGGTGATGGGTGCACCAAAATCTCAGAAATCACTACTAAAGAACTTATCCATGTAATCAAATACCACCTGTCCCCCCAAAATCTATTGAAATAAAAATAAATCAAAAATAAATCAAAAGGGGTAACAGCTTGGAATCACAGACTTTCTTTAAAATATCCCTGTAAATAGGCCTTATGAGAGCCAACTGGTTATAAGCTAATTAGTTAATACTAGATTTCATAACCTTTCTCTCTAACTTGGTGTTTTCTTCATTGTTTAGTGGCTTGTTCTGTGTTACTATTCTTTTTTTTTTTCACTCTTAAATAATGAAACACTGGTGGGGGGAAGGAGACCAGGTAGTGGTAGTTATCTATAGTTTATTTGTTCCCAGCCTAATTCTCTAGCCTTGACTTCACTGGCTGCAGCAAAATAGGAAAGCATGTGTATGACAGAGGAGACCTAATAAGCATTTTTGTGCCTTGCTTCAATTGCCTCCAAATTATGGGAACACATTCTATGACTAATAAAAGAAAGAACCCACAAAATCTGATGTTTTTGCTTTTCAGTGTTCCTAATACTTGGGGTAGATGTTGTTCTAGGATCTGGGGCAGCAAGAAAGAATTAGAGCCTAAAATGATCAGGAATAATAATTCTGGGATCCCTAGAATTTCTAGTGTCTAGAGTTCTCTGTACTTCTTAGTCTGCTTTTTTTCTTCCCTCTCTCCTTGAGGAATTAATTCAATTAGAGATTGCTCATTACAGACCATAATAATTCATTTTTGGCCTATAAATATGTTGGAGAAAAAAGAAATGAAGGGATTCCATTTCACTGACACTGCCATGTTAAATAAATGCCTGGTGACTGGTGCTATAAAATACTCTGCCCCAGTGTCTTCCTTGGTGGAGAGAGAGTGTGAGAGAGAGAGAGAGAGTGTGTGTGTGTGTGTGTGTGTGTGTGTGTGTGTGTGTGTGTGTGTGTGTGTGTGTGTGTGTGTGTGTGTGTGTGTATGACTTCTCAGTAATTGTGGGTGGGAGTTGAACTCACAGATGTCAAAACAGGAGCTTGGAACTGATAGTCAAGGACCCTGGTGACAATGAGCATTATGCTGGAAGTATGACAAATACGTCTCTTGGATGCCAAAGCACCTCCCAGGGTAAACACCTTAACTGTGGTCTCCAAAAGTAGATCCATGAGAGGGGATGACAGAATAACCCCTCAGACCTAGTTTAGATTAGTTATGGTTTGCTGGCAATCTCAAGAGAGATGACTCTGATTCAAAGATCTCTATGTAATTCTCAGTTCTTATGAAAGACTGCAAGATATGGTATAATAGAGCTTCTGGAGTGATCAGTTTACACACGTAATTTTATCCAATTTCTGAAGATGATCATATTGGGAAGCCTGGTTTCAGGGGCTCAAGCCTGGCTAAAATAGTGGATTCTCTTAGGGTATCTAAGAGAATTTAGAAAAATTACCTTTATTATTTTTTTCTTCTTACAAAAGGATAAGGTTGGTTGTAAGGAAAAATTCAAATACTACAGAAATATAACATAGAAACAAATCCTATACAAAGTGACAATTACTAACAAATATCAATTGAGCACCAACTGAGTGCCAGCTACCAGGGATATAGCAGTGAATGTAACAGATAAAATTCCCTGTTCTCATACAGGTTTCATTCTAGTGGTAGGAGTCAGTGGAGAAAAAGAAACAGTAATTGAAATAATGTATCAGGGGGTGGTAAGTGTTAGGGGAAAAAAACAGTAGAGGGGGAAAGGGAATACCAAAGATTGTATGTGTGCATGAAATTTTTAGGGCAAAAAGGCCTCAGTGAAGTGACATTTTTAAAAAGACAGATGTGGTGATGGAGTGAGTCCTGCAGGTATGGGGTGGGGGTGTTGTAGGAAGAGGGAATACAAATGGGATTATGTCTGGTATATTTAGAAAGAGGAGGGCTAGAGGAGGAACTGGAAACAATAATAACAGCTCTTTCAAAGAGCCCTGGAGTGAAGAAGAGCAGACAAATGAGTGTTAACTCAAATGGTATGTTGGAGCACTAGGGGTCTGTTTTGTTTTAAAGCTGGGAGAATTGTAGCATGTTTATCTGCTGAAGGAGTGATTGAGTAGAGGAGAAAACTGATGACTGCAGGGAGAAATGGGTCAATCTCTGCAGGAGTGTTTGTGAGTTGATGGGAGGGGATGGTATCTATTAATAAAGCCCCAGTGTAGGCCTGGCCTTAGATAGGAGTTTGGGGATGGGCGCCGTGGCTCACGCCTGTAATCCCAGCACTCTGGGAGGCCGAGGTGGGCGGATCACAAGGTCAGGAGTTCAAGACCAGCTTGACCAACATGGTGAAACTCCGTCTCTACTAAAAATACAAAAATTAGCTGAGTGTGGTGGTATGCGCCTGTAGTCCCAGATGCTCGGGAGGCAGGAGAATCGAGGGAGGCAGAGGTTGCAGTGAGCCGAGATCACGCCACTGCACTCCAGCCTGGGCGACAAAGTGCGACTCCACCTCAAAAAAAAAAAAAACAAAAAAAAAAGAAAAAGATAGGAGCTTGGATGGTTCATGTATAGAAATAATAGAAATAGAAGGAAAGGGAGAAGATATTTAGTACTGATATGGGTAGGAGATGGATAAAGGTCTCTTCTGATTGCTTTAGTTTTCTCAGTAAAATAGGAAACAAGATTAGCTGAGGGTGAGGATGGGAAAGATGCTGGAGGTTAGAGGACAGGGAAGAAGGCACCTGCAGAGTGGAAAGTGAATGGACTAGGGAAACACAGTAGGACTGCCACACAGTACTAAAGACCCACTGGAGGTTGGTGGTCATGAATTTAAAGCAAGACCACTCAGCATGGTTGTGTGATCTTCTGTAGCCAAGTTCAGCTGCATGAATAAAAGCTCAGAGTAGACAGAGAACACAATTTAATCTGAGTTGGAGCTGTTCCAGGTGGGTACCATGGAATGAGGGGATGACAAGGAACCTGAGAGTATATTCAAGGGAATGATTTTAGTGACAAATTACGGCAGTGGTTCTCAAGCATAATCATGCATCAGAATCACCCGGAGGGCTTGTTAAACCAAAAAGTGTTGAGCCCTACCTCCAGAGTTTCTGATTTACTAGGTTTGGGTTGGGGTATGAGAATATGCATTTCTATCAAGTGCCCAGGTAATGCTAACACTATTAGTTGGGAACCATACTCTTAAAACCACTGACATAAACATAAGGCCAGAAAATGAACGAAGAAGGGCAGAGGACAGACTCATTAGAGGAGATCAAGGAATTGAGAAGCTCCTGTATTGGATACCTTATCTATCAAACACTCGAACAGTGGCAAGAGTAATATTGAAAAGTGTCTCATAAAGCCAGGAGATAAAACCTTCAAGAAATAAGTGACCTGGGTTGGTACATGACTACAATCAGAAGAGGCAGTGGATAGCAGAGTCTAATGATATTAGTTCAAAGTTGGGGCGGGGCTGGTTTCAGGGAGGCAGCCAGGAGAATAGTCTAGAGCAGCAATGAAATACAAGAACCCTTACTGCCCCCTCCAGGCCCAGTGGGATATGGCGTGGGAATGAGAAAGAATAGAGCCACCATTTCACTGGCTACAGTATCCTTAGGAAGAGACGAGTTTAAGTTATAATAGGAAGGGAAATGTTTAGAGAAGAGATATGACATAGGAAACTTTGCCGGTAAATGATCATGAATTCAGAGTGCAAGAGAACATGGTGAAACGATTTCAGGAGTTGGGAGGGTTGGAAGTGGACTTAGGAGATATGTAAGAGCAGTGTGAGGAGGAAAGTGGGGTGGGGGATGGGGAGTGATCTGGATTCCTGGACTTCTGGTGGTGACTAATGTAAACAGGGATGAAGGGCATATTAGACAGATTAGTCCTGATGACCTTAAGTCAGAGAGTGGTGGTGAAGCTGTGAGGGTTGGACAGGCCTGTGGGGCTTAATGGAGCAAGCTGAGTTCTGGGAGCTCCTCTTCACTCCTGCCAAGGGCGGAGTGGAGGCTGGGAGAGGGCAGACTTATCAGGAACACCTGGATATGAGATTCACTTTCTACTTCTGGAGGAACATGAATAATATTGAGCATATGTACCCCAAACTTTGTGTGCATAAAAATATATTAATAACAAAAAGGGATCATAATGGTACATCTTGCAATTTACATTTTTAACTTTATCTTGACCTTTCTACATCAGTACGTATCTATCTACCAGGCTCTTGTGAACATAGATGGGGACATATTTGAGATACCTGATGTTAATCAGAAAGAATGCAGGTATTAATGCAAAGGTACCTAACGTCAGAAGCCACCAAAGGTGGAGGGGGATATTCAGGTTGGGCTGATTCCACAAATTCCTATTTGCCACCAGGCAGATCTATTTACTTTTATTAATCTGCTTGGTGGCAATTGAGGAGGAGAGAATGGTTTCCTATTTTATTGCTAAGTGTCTTGATTTCTACTTAAGCATTCCCAGCACTGAATCCAGGCACCATGAGCACCTACAAAGCTAGGGAAGAAACATTTTCCCTCAGTGACATGACTGGCTAATGTTAATGAAGGCATGGATATAAACCTAGAAAGTAAAGACAGAAAAGTGTTTATTAATGCTCCAGAAGGAACGTTTAACAAAGTTCCTAAAATGTGCTTTGTTAAAATGTTAAATTTATTTTCCTAATTATTCTGCATTCAAATATGCATACAAAACTATACACTATACTATCTAAACACTGAGGAAACCTAAATGTTAGATCATTAACCTAGGAAGGTCCTTTATTTCCTCTGGAATGAAATCTCAAATACAAATTCTTGCTCAGGGTTAGAAGAAAGCAAAGTGAGTTCTAGTAACAACAGAAATCATGCTCACCTTCAAAGATTTCTCTCTCGGGCATCCAAAAACAAATAAAAAACAAACAATTGTACTAAAATTAAATGGCCAGAAATATCCTTTTCCAACCCAAATCCATGAGGAGGAAGATGGCAACTTCTAAGAATGGGCAAAAGGACAATGAATATATAGGTATTCCTTAAAGAGAAAATAAACTGTTACAAAATTTTCAAAATTTAAACAAAGAGCTCGTATATAGCGTACTGTAAGAAAGCCTTTGGGAACAATGGTGATCGAGAAAGCACCCTCTCCTCGAAATGGCTACAGCATATTATCAAGGGATTTCTGCCCCACAATAAAGTAAAACAGTCTATACTCTCATGATGTCTTCCCCTCTTGCCAGGAAAGGTGACCGGACCCTTCCTAGGGTGCTGTCGTTCTTTAGGTGTTAAAGGCTAGAGGAATTAAAAGAGTTAGAGGTCTAGGTAAGATACTTGAGTCTTGCTGAGGCACTACCCTGAAGTCTGAGAAGGGCACCCTGATGTCAGGTCCTCTTGTGCCCATCCTTGAGAAGCAAAGAGCAGGGAAAGGGATGGCCCTCAGGCAAGGGAGCAGTTTCCATTTGAGGAGACAAAGCAGGAAAGTGAAAATCCCCTCACTTGGTTATTCATCCACTTACTCGTTTATTCATTCAACAAATAGCCATTTAATGCGAAATAAAGGCCAACAGAGGCTAGTAGCCCAGATGTGGAAACTTAAGAGAGATTCACACATCTCCTTCCATATTCTTATTTCACTATTTCATTTTTACCTCGGGTACATTTGAGAGCTTGAGATAACATTTTTGGAGGCTGAATGGAAAAAGAGAAGATCAGATGTGAATTAGGTTGTCAGGTAGACTGCCTGCTTAAATTCTGACTTTAAACTCCAGAAAACCGATGGGAAAAGGTTACAACTTGAAGGACAGGTAGGCTTCTTACTCTCTATCTCTTATTGGTGTGGATTCTACTAACTTGGAATTCATAATAATATAAGCAGAGCAGTCTGAAATTTCCCTTTATATTCTCTAGGAAGGAAAGTTCTGTTAGAACAATTTTGTTGCCCTTGATCATCAAGATAAAACTATTATTACAGAGCTCAGGTTAGAGAGAAATAATGGATTCATATATATCTATTTAGTCTCTTGCTGAATTCCCCTGGGACAAAAGGTATTTGGAGAAGATTTGAAGCAAACCGTAAAATGTTAAGATTTGACAAAGCTAAGTGGTGGGTGATAACAGTGCTTTTATATCATTCACCATACTTTTCTATTTGCTTAAAATGGGTTGACAAACTTCAGTCCATGGACCAAATCTGGCCCACTGCCTGTTTTTCTAAGTCTTGGAGCTAAGAATGGTTTACATTTTTAAAGCATTGGGTTGTTTGTTTGTTGGTTTGTCTTGTAAAGGGCAAATAAGACTACATGACAGAGACTCTGACCCATAAAGCCTAAAATATTTACTATCTTGCTCTTCACAGAAATGTTTGCCAATTCCTCACTTAAATTTTTCATAAGAAAAGATTAAAAAAAGACAAGTAGGAAGGCAACTGAGTCAAGGAAGAATGGTTTGTCTTCTTGCATTAAGCATCTTCCTGAATTAAACATTTTATATTACCTGTCTCTTTGAATTAGCTTTTCATTAATTACTTTTCCAACTTTTATCAAGAAGAAACCTCATCAAATTTTATTATATTCTGTGATATTGAAACTTATGGCAGGAGACAATCTTTTAATAAGATTTTGATTTCAGTCCATTACTTGTCAAAAAACTGGGAAGCACATTTAGAGCCCAGTGTGGCATTTTAAGGTAGCTGTACCTAGATTGGGAGTCACGGGGAACCCACTCATGAGGTGTTAGCCAGGGACACAGGACAGGTGATGCTCAGAGATTTTCTACTTTATGCAGTCCATCTCTTTTTAGAGAATTTGTCTCCTTTTTGTCACAGAAGATAATGGAGGAAGAGGGTTCAGTAAAATTCAAAACACCGTATCACAGTGCGAGTTTCTGGTTATAATGGTTTTAAGACATTGGAATAGGTCATCAGAGAAAGCAGATGTTTCTTCAATGCACAGACAGGTTATTGTGAGGGAAAATAGTGAGATAATACCTTTAAATATGTCTTAGTATGCCTTAGTTCACAATAACTGGTCGCTCTTATGACATTATTATCATTTTGAAGTTGCTATGTAGGTATTTTCTTTCCTTTATAATAAACCATTAAGCACATCAGTATTGCCTGTGTACTGCAATGTGTCATGTGGAAAAAAAAACCACGTGAAGGGATTTTTCTTACTTTTGTGATTAATTCCAAGTTTCTCTCCTAGCGTTGACCCAAAACTAAAGATATTACCACCTGTGAACCAACAAATGAGAAGATTCACACAAAGTAATTTCACAGAAATGCTCAGGAACATCTGCGATATTTAGACCCAAATAATCACTTAGTAACCTTATTGAGTATATATTGTTTTAAACTTTAGTGTTGCTAGTGACTAAAAAAGTCCACAGAAGAATAGCAGCCACGAAACATATAGATTGAGTATCCCTTATTCAAAATGCTCAGGACTATAAGTGTTTTAGATTTAGAATTTTTTTGGATTTTGAAATATCTGCATATATATAATGAGACACCTTGGGGATGGGGCCCAAGTCTAAACACGAAATTTATTTGTTTCACATATACACATAGCTTGAAGGTAATTTTACACAGTATTTTAAAGAATTTTGTACGTGAAACAAGGTTTTGATAGCATTTTGACTGTGACCTGTCACAAGGTCAGGTGCAGAATTTTCCACTTGTGGCATCATGTTGGTGCCCAAAAAGTTTCAAATTTTGGAGCACTTTGGATTCTGGATGCTCAACATGTACCAGGGAAAGAAATATTCATCTGAAGACAACATGCATTTGTTCCCCTGCTCAAATGAAAGTTGTAATGAGAAGCCTAATATATAACTTGTATTTTAACTTGGCCACATAAATGGCATCTCAAATATCGAATTAGTTTTTAAAAAAATTACTATGTAATATTTAAGAATATAAAAAAGCATAAAGAATAACATGACAAAATACTTACGGATCTACTACCCAGATTATGAAGTAAAATATGACTAATACTATTCATGCCCCCTGTACGCCCTTCCTCAGTTGCATTTCCCTTCCTCCAGGATTAACCATTAACATTGGATTTTGTGTATCCATGTACTTCTTCATACTTTTTGTAAAAATGTATGTATCTCAAAATGATTCATATCCTTATTTTACAACTTGCTTTTGTCGATTTGGCTTTATGTCTGAATTCATACATGTTGATACATATAGCTCATTCATGTGGTAGGGGCAGTGCTTAACAAATATTCCATGTGCTTTTCTATGTTTCTCAGATTTTAGGTTGGGACTCACTGGACTGTGAACAGAAATGAAGTGTGTCCAAGTTTGGGACAAGGCAGTTAAAAGCATCACCCCTTTGTTCCCCTCCTTCAGTGAACTCAAAAGCCACATATTCCAGATGGGTCAATGGGCAGCAGTAAGAACATGGAGCCTCCATCAGACTGGGTCCTTGAGTGAAGTAGAGCAGAGCCTCTTGCTAACCTATGTTGGACTTATAAAATGAACAAGGAATAATCTTGTTGCACTAGGACACACATATGTAAATAAAATGGGAAGACAACTATCTTTCTGGGAGTATTCAAAGGCAGTGCTTTCAGTAGGGGGATGGATTAAAAACTTTTGAAAATACTTCTGTGATTCTAGATTGATATCTATTCTCAGTTGCCTGGAGAATCAAATCTTACCCTTTAGTCTTTATCTTCTTTGAAGGCCTACTGTTATGACAATACTTTCAGAATGGTGTTCACATGCTCATGAACTGTTTCAGACATTGTCAGTTTTGTCTCTACAAGTGAATTTTAAGCTCTTTAAGAATCATGTCTTCTCTCCTTTTGTACTCTACACTAACCTTACACAGGTCTACACAGGCAATGCAGTAACAACTGGTCTCTTGGTTGGCTGGGGAGGGTGACGACTAATATTAAATGCCTACTTTGTGTAAGGAACCTTGCTTATGTTTCACGCAAGTTATTTTGATCCTTATTATTTCCACCATAAAGATGAGGATATTAAAGGTAAGTAATTTTTCTTTGGTCACAGAGCTGGGAAGAAGATGAAGGGTATGGGGAGGGCAGTAGGAACCAGTCTGAGTCTAAAGTCTTTGCTTTTTTTTTTTTCTCTATCATCTTGTATAATCTTTGCTTTTTACTGACTCTGAGCTGAGTGAGATCATTCCTAGCACAGGGCAGAGCTTTAGTAGAACAAAAAATGGCTAACAAAAAAGTTTTTCTTTATAAAATTTTCAAACACTAAACATTTTTTAAAGAGTTCCTAGGACTCAAAATTGTTGGGTCTTACCTTGATCACCTCTGGAGTCTGCTGAATCAAAACTGCTGAAGTAGTATCTTTGGCTTTATCACCAACAGGACTTCTACAGACTGATAAATTGGTCTGGGAGGAAGTTGTCAAGGTTTCCTGTAGAATTTGCATCATTTCCTTTTCTTGTGATAGGCTCCCTCTGCTTGATTTGCATTCAACTAGTTCTTGAGCAAAGTCTTCAATGCTTTCCAGGATTCGCAGTAAGAGGGCTCGATCCTCTTCCTCTATTTTGTGTCCATTGGTTTCAATAATCCTTGTTAGACAGGAAGGTGAGACTTTTTCTATGGGTGAAGAGACTTTAGATTTAGGCTCAAGATCTACAAGGGTCTGACCAGTCAACTGACTGTGACTATTTAAAGAATTAGAGTTTTTACCCTTCACAAGTGGCTCTCTTAGAGAGGTCTCCATCTTCTGTGAAAAAGATTCCAAATCCATTAACAATTTATCTATCTCTTCTTGGCTACTGGAATTTGTAAAATCTCTCTGGTCTCCCTCTTCAAATCTAGAAAGTTTTGATTTACAGTCTTCCTTAGGTAGATGAACAAATGATTTCTCAAATATCTTACCAATTTCATTTTGCATTGGGGCGGGGCATTTTTTAAGATGAGTAGCATGTTCTGGAAATTCTGCTCTATGTTCATTTATCTTTAATAACTCATGACTAGGTCCATTCTCTGTCTTTTGTCCTTTATCTAATGCTTTCTTTCCATCTGACTCTTCTTCAATATAAAGAGTTTCCATTAAGTTGTCAGAAGAAACATTTTCTAAAGGGTTCATGGTTAATGACTGTGATTGGACTTGGACAGCTTTTAGAATTCTAGGATCATTTACCTCTAAGTTATATAAGGAATTTGTGGAGTTGTTTGGAATGGATTGTACAGTGTCCATCTTCCTAGTATTAGGCTTGTCATCTTGCAATTCAATAGTTTGAAATTGTCCAGAGTCAGAAGCTGAGAGCTGGACAACATCTTCATATTTAGGGGGTTGTTCAGTGCCAAACACTGGGGAGAAGGGAGTCAGTTGTAAGCTAGGCATATTACTGATCAGTTCTGTTAAATCTAGAGCCTCATTATTCCCAGACTGCATGAATTCAAATGGTAACTTTTTCAGATAGGATGCTAACCTGGTCATTACATTCATATAGACAGTTTCAGAGCTAGAAATTGTATCATTACCACTTCCTTCATTGATGCTACTCCCTGATTTTTTCTTTATGCATTGTTTTATGATGTCTGTGCATTTTTTTAAATCCTCGGAGCATTTCAATAAGATGTCCAAGCACATCTTTATGTCTGTCCCACAAGAAAAATTATCTATTTTATGTTTTTCCAAAATCTGAGTAACCAAGTCTTCTTCAGAAAAGTTTTGAAGAAACATGGAAGTCAGGTTCGTATCAAGTGAGTTCCTATGAGACAACGGTTTTTCCTCAACTGAGGAACTCCGCAGTAAACCAAAGGATGGGGCGTTCCCATCATTGTTATAATGGCCACAAAGCAAGTCCAAATCAACTGACCTCCTATTAAATGAGTCAGACTTAACTTTCCTTCCCTTTCTGTAAGCTGCATGGTTAGAGTTTTTGAGTTTTTCAAGGGAAAATTCTTTTATTTTCCCACTGGCAAAACTGATTGCTTCTCCTGCAATGTCCTTTAAGTTGCAGGTATTCTGAAATGTAGATCCTCTCTTGACCCTGGGTATGCCTGTGAAGGCCTGTTGGGGATAGTCTCCTTCAGCCGAAGAAAGCCCATTTTCATGGGGTAGAAACATAGAGTTCAGATCTGCATCTTTGAACTGAGACACAGGGATGTGCAAGAGGTCTGCACAAACACTATGGTGTACCACAATGCAGTCAACTCCATGTGTGAAGGTGTGGCAGGTTCCAGTGCAATAATGTATAGCTTGTTCAAAACGCCGGTCTATCACCACGCTGCTGTAGTGGTTCACAGTACTGACCACAAGTCTGTAAGTTGCTGCCATAATATCAAATCCACTTACTGGTGGGACTTGGAACTTTCTAGAACTTGTTTCATGAAAATTCTTCAAAATGACAGTTAGCCGAAAATATATTTAATAACAATGTTCAGTGGTTTCTTGCAAATATAATGGCTTTTCCCATGAAGGGAAACCATTTATATTTGAGGTTTGGTAACTATCAGGATACAGTAGCTGCTGCACATGTGTGCTCGTACTGGCAAATTTAATAATTTAATAATTGTGCTTTTTAATTTTATTTAGTAATATTGTGATACTGTAGAATTATTTTGATGAAATAATATCCTCTTTTAGTTCTTCAACAGTTCTATAACATGGAAATTTGCTCTCATAAATTTACTATCATAAATCTTAGTTGGTAGTAGAGAAGTATTGTGATAACTGAGTCCTCCCAAGGTTTAAATGATCCATTTTTCTGTGAATGACAGAGAAACCTGTAATAAAAAAGAAAATAATTAAAAGGAAATTTTTTTTAATGCTGGAACTTTTAATTTCCTCTTTCTTTGCATCCCATATGCAGTTAACCACGACGCTTTATTATCTGCAATATCCCTTACAGCTGATATTCAACTCACGCCTTTGTTTCATCACACCTTATACTCCTTATTGCCTAGAGTAATATTACCTCAACTCTGCCTTGTCACATCTGCCTCTGAGATGAATTTCTTATTGCATGCTCCTTGCCACGTTATATGATATTAAGAAGCTTAGATTTACATGGCATTTTCATCCCTCACAGCTTAAGAATTCACACTTCTGATCTCCTCATGGATCACAGCAAGTCTACCTCTTTTGACTCACTTTTAAGTCCCTCAACATCTGTTCCAATCCATCTATAATCATATTTTCTACTATGTCCCCACACTAACCTTTTGCTTCCATCAACCTAGTCTTCTCAAAGACTACCAACACCTAGTACCTGTTCTTGAGTCTCAAACTTCCTCTACTCTTAGAAATTATTCTCCCATCATCATCTTTTTGCTTACTGAGAGAAAAAACAAGTTTCATTACTGATCTTGATCCCATCTCCCAGACCCTGCCCCATGTGGATATCTCTCTCTCTGCATCAAGTGGACAGAATTTACTTAATCATTCTCTTTTTAAAAAATGGCTTTTAAAATATACTGTAGTTGCTTTCCAAGAAGGTTGTGTCAATTTATTTATTCAGTCAACAAATACTGACTACCTACTGTGTGTACAAGGTTCTCTGTATACACTAGGGATAGAGCAGGAAATAAAACAAGGGGAAAAAACCCAATATACAAGTCAAACATATAAACTTATCATATGGTGGCATGTATTGGGGAGAAAAATGATGCAGGGCAAGGGTTTAGAAATGCTGGGAGGGTGCTGTTTTATGAAGGGTTGTCAGAGAAGACCTCACTGACATCTGAAAAGCAGAGACCTGAAAGACTAGAGGAAGCAGGCCAAGGAGGTATTATGAGGTAAATCCTCCAGGGCAGAATAACCACACGTACAAAGGCCCTAGAGTGGAGCATGCGTGATTCACTAAAAGAATGGCAAAGTGACCAAAGTGGGTGGAGCAGAGAAAGCAAGGGGACAACGTGGGAGATGACATGGCCTGTAGTCCCAGCTACTCGGGAGGCTGAGGCAGGAGAATTTCTTGAACTCGGGAGGCAGAGGTGGCAGTGAGCCGAGATCACGCCACTGCACTCCAGCCTGGGTGACAGAGCAAGACTCCATCTCAGAAAAAAAAAAAAAATAAAAATAAGTAAATAAATAAAAATCTGATGAACTTTTCATGAGTCATCTTGCTGAGAAAGAAGAAGGGGATGGGGCAAGACTTAAAAGAATGAATCACAAATTTAGGTCTTTGAGTATGTTTTAAAAGACATCAACAGCAGAAAACCAAACCTCAAGGGGTGGCACCAACTATCAGTGAGAAATTTACAGTCTAAAACATTTGAGTTAAAAAAAAATGCCAAAGAATCAAAGATTACTTTCCCTGCTATTTGTTTCAGACCCATGGGTGTCAAATTCTGCCTTTTTATTCAGACCATAATTCAACTGATGCCCAGTAAACTAGATGGAATCTTAGACATGGAATCTAATCCACTATTTTCAATCAGAGATCCAACCTAACTCAGAAGCACCATGCTATCCTGCGTCTAAGAGAAAGCTAGACTCCATGGTTTTGAATCCCAATCCTGCCAGTGTGGCCTAATACAAGGCGGTTAACCTTGTCAGTCTGTTTCAACGGCAAAATGGAGAGAACAATAATACCCATCTCATGAAGATTAAGTTAACATATGTCAGATGCTTACAACAATACCTAAGACTCAGGAAATGCACAATAAATGTTATTGCTGTTATTGCTCTAATTCACTTATCAAACATTTCTTACTCTGTGCCAGACCCTGGGAGAATGATGCCAAATGACATATAGTGATGTCTTCAGAGTGCTCAATGTTTAATGAGGGCAGGGACAGAAGCAAGCAAGCACAGCAGTTATCAGGAGTGAGGCCAAGTTTCTCCCATTTTGCTCCCACAATTAATAAATGTTCTTTTCAGAAAAGTTGGACAATATTCACAAGCAGAAATAAACAGTTGATATTCCTATGGATATACTTTAACTTTCTCTTACAAAAATTTATAAATGTATGTATTTTTAACAAAATTTGGACCATACTATAACTTACTTTGAAAATATCTCATAAATGTACTTCCAAGTCAAAATAGACATAGATCATTTTAATGAATAACATTCTATCATATAAATAAATTTAGCCATTTGTTATTGCTGAACATTTAGGTTATTTACTATTTGTTTTCAAATAAGCAGTGATAAACATTCTTTTACATATATTTTACATAGGTCTTCAGTTATTTGCTTATAATATATTCCACACAGTAAAACGTTGAGTCAAAAGATGTGTGTGTGTGTGTACATATACTTTTTCAAAAAAGGTCTTTAGATACATAGGGCCAATCTAGAAGAGGGCCTGTTTCTCCATGTTTTCTTGGACTGATTCCTCTCTTTAAATTTTTGGTAATTTGATTGATGAAAAAAATGGAAGTACATTGTTTTAATCTTCATTTCCTTGATTGCTGGTAAGTCTGAATATCTTCTCATTTACCTATTAGACATTTTATCATTGTTCACTTGTGAAGCCTTTCTTCATGTCCTTTGTCTGTTTTGAGAGGGAGCATCTGAATCAGACTGAGGAGTCAGGAAAAGCTTCCTGAAATATAGCGATGTAGGCACATAATTTTGAAGGATCAATGAGAGCTACTTAGACAAAAAGGAAGGGAAGAATACTCCAGGTAGACGGAAACACATATGTGAAGGCAGAGAGGCAGAACACTGTACAGTGAATCCCGAAGTACAAGTAGTTCCAGCTAGTTTCACTGGGGGGCGTATAGAGACAAGCAAGAGGGCAGGAAAAGAGAGCAGCAGCAGCGGCAAAAGCCAACCACAGTTGGCCTTTGTATGCTAAACTAAGGAGTCTGAACTTTATTCTGAAAGCTATGAGAAAAAGACTTTTAGGCTAGAGAGTAACATGATGAAATTTGTTACAGAAAGATCACTGTAGCACCTGAGTGGAGGATAGATAGGAACCAGACTGAAGACCTAGAAATCGATTAGGAGGTTATGATAATAATCTATGCAAGAAGTGATGAGAATCTAAACCAAGTAGGTGACAGTAATAACAAAGAGGAGGGCACTGATTAGCCCAGGAGGAAGAATCCATAGAACAGCAGGAGGGGAAAGTGACAGGGAGAAATCTTGGATTTCTGGCTTAAGTACTGGGAGACTTGTCTTGCTAATCCTAAGACAGACTTTTTGTTTTTGTTTTACGGGGGGTGGCCACAGGACAGATAAAGTTATTTTCTGAATGTGTTGTTTGAGGAGGTACCTGTGGAATGTCTAAGTGGTGATGACTGAATGAAATGTGAACATAAAAACCTGGAGGTCAGCAGAAAGATCTGGGTTGGAGACGCAGCTCTGAGAAGTTACTCAGGGTGAGTGCATAAAGTGAGGGCAGCTCTGGACTGAGGAAAAGTTGAGGATCAATGACATTTCTGGGTTGAAGAGAGGAACAGAATTCTTAGAGGGAGTCTAAGAAGAAAGAGAAAAAGATAACAAGAAAACCAGGAGAAAGCAGTTTTATGGAGGCTGAAGAAGGGACTTCCCAAATGGAGGTCACTAGCACTGGATGTTACTAAGAGGTCCAGGAAAAACAAAAAACTGGATTTGCCAATATGAAGGTTGCTGGTATCCTTATCACGTGCAATTTCAGGGACTTGGTGTCAAAAAAAAGTGGTGTAGGTAGACTAGATTTTCCATTAGTTTTTTTGCTAAGAAAAGGAGAGCTATAAAACGGCAGCTAGAAGAGAATGGAGATAAGAATTTTTTCTTAAAGGATAGAAAGTATTTAAGCTTGTGTACATGTTGAAGGGAAAGATCGAGAAGCAGCTTTGAGGACCCAGGAACTAGTAGCCAAAGCCCTGGTGAGGGGATTAGTCTCAGAGGAAGGTGAATACCTTTCCTAGTGAGGCAGGGGGAAAGAAACCAGTTTATAAATGGATGAAGAAAAATATAAGGAATTTTTTTCCATGACAGGTTCAATTTTTCTCAGTGAAACTGAAAGCAAAATTATTGATTAAAGTTTAGGAGGCAGGAGAGGTATTAAGGAATTTGGGAAGATAGTGAAAATCTGAAATAGATGTTAATGAAAATAAGGAGGTATCTGATTAGGAACAGGCAAAAGTAAGGATAGATCCTGAAACACTGAGCAGGACTGATGTAGAAGTAGAGATGGTACAAATGACTAGCTTGATCCAGGGCTTCCCATGAAGGCCAGAATACAAAAAGAACAGAACACAAAAAGAAGTATGAGGTAATGTGTTTATTGATTAAATAATGCTGATCAAGAAGGAGCAAAGGAGAGAAAAAGTTTCTTAGCAATTTACTAAAAATCTTCCACTAGGATGACATCTGTTTGTGCAATAAGCTTTGACTCTGTTAGATTAACCAACAAATATTTCTCTCTGCATATTAGTGGACACTTCATTAAATCATTTGAGATGTAGAAGGTCTATTTTTTCATCAGGCTTCTTTTAAAAGTTGATAGAAATAAAAGTGCCTCTGCTAACTTTAAGCAAAAAAATGTGAAGACAAGAAAACTTCAAAGTAGAAAAGAAAAGCTTAAAAATTTTCACAAAAATGGCAGTTTAGAAGAAAAGTTTGGTTATAAACACATTTTTACAAAGCAGCAGCCTTTAAATAATAGGAACAAAGAGAAAGTTTCTGGTGCCAGAATCACATTAATTATTGAGCTACAGTATTTTTCAATTCTAAAATACATTTTCTTTGGACATTTTAACATCACTTAAATGGAAATACATCTTATAGTTGATAGCATCTTAAAATCCCTATTGGCTAGGCAGAACTGTGACATGGTTGTCATTTATTGAACGCACTCTAGTAAGGTCAAGAAAACACCATTGTAAAAAAACATGCAGAATGACTTGGCAGAAAATTCCCAAAGATCATAGCAGAACACTCTTTTAAGAAATGCGTCATCACCAAACACTCTGGATGGCAGAGAAAGAAAGTATAAACACAGGTAGCTCTAAATTGAAAAGTGATTTTAAAGAGTCTGAATCTGAATAGATGAAATTCTAGAAATATTTTAGCCAATTATTTCCACTGTATTTTATTTATATATGCACAAGAGTGATATATAATTAAAAATATCCATCAGGCCAGGTGTGGTGGCTCATGCCTATAATCCTAGCACTTTGGGAGGCCAAGGTGGGCAGACTGCCTGAGGTCAGGAGTTCACCATCAGCCTGGCCAACATGGTGAGACCCCATCTCTACTAAAAATACAAAAATTAGCTGGGCATGGTGGTGCGTGCCCGTAATCCCAGCTAACTTGGGAGGCTGAGGCAGGAGAATTAATGGAACCTGGGAGGCAGAGGCTGCAGTGAGTCGAAGGCTGCAGTGAGCCGAGATCGTGCCATTGCACTGCAGTCTGGGCAACAGGGCCAGACTTCATCTCAAAAAAAAAAAAAAAAAAAATCTGTCAACATAAGTCTCATAGAACTCTTTCAATAAGTAAAAAAATTCTAGAGGATAGGCATTCTATCATAATCAATAGAGTTTTTTCTTTCTTAATGGCACACGAAATAGTGAGTTTTATAATCTTAGATGAGATAAAATATGAGAAAAATTTTCAGTCTAAACATCTGTTATAGTCTGCTTTATACCCCTAATACAACAGACTACTTGGGAAATCATAATTGTTCTGAATGTGTATATTTATGCACCTCAGGTCTGTGGCATGCTGCCAGCCCCACCCCCCAGGTTTTTGGTCTCTGCTGGTCCTTTCATCTCCACAAAGGGCCAGAGTCTGTTTTCCTAATTTCTGGGCAAGTGTTTCATGAGCATCTTTAGAGTTCATTCAACAGATATTTATCAAGCACTTACTATTACCACCACTTTAAGCAGATTACGATTACTCTAACATGTACTTTCCAGTGCCTCTGGAAAGCTCCACAATAAACTGCTGTATGGCAATTCCTAATGAAGAAGATCTGCTGTGAAACAAACGTTTAGAAGCAGCAGATAAGAAAAGTTAGGATGGAGAGGAACTGGATTTTTGAAAGATAAGAGACTTACCAGGTAAAAACAGGTTGGACTGCTTCTTGTAAGCAAAAAGGAATTCTATGAAGGCACAGAGATAGAAAAAGGCTTGTGTGTTTAGAGAGGTATAAGGAATCTGGTATTGGTAACACTGAAAATGTGCAGTATGGGTTTCACAGTTTTAAGGTTTCCTCCAAATAATAAGAATGAGAAACATGAATGCAAACTCCGTCTTCAAAAACCTAGGAGACACCTGTAATTCCAGATGAAGACAGAAAACAGAAGCAGGAATGGTAAATGACAGCTTACTGGTGACAAGCAAACCAACTCATACCCTGCACAACCCAAAGAAAGCCAAGGTTTGTTGGTAGCAGGTGCCACAGAAAATGGAGTAGGGTAGAGGACTGAACATAGAGGGACTGTTTGAAAGTCTGTAAGGGAACAGTTAGGTCTCCCTACCTCCACTCCACAAGCTCAGAAATCATACCTCTTTCACCCTGCTGAAGATAGAAAGTTGATGTGCTGGGAGGAAAAAACTGAAACAGAAAAGCAACAACATTAGGGGCATCAGACAAAGATGGTGGTAAAGGACTGAAAATAAAGGAGGCCCAGGTCACCAAAAACTAGGCTTACTACTTCCAGCTCCTAGTCTCCACTGTGGATTAAAGAATCTTTTTCTGGAGAAATAGAAATCTCATCTAGCTACATGATCACCTTACAGTGAAGCCCACTAATTGACAAATGCTGCCCACAAACACAGAGCTTCCCTTCAGCTTTTTAGAGCTTCATTTTTATTTTGAAATCAACTTTATTGATAATTTACATACAATAAAAAACATATTAAGTGTGTAGTCCAGTGAGATTTGACAAGAACCATGTAACCATTGCCTTAAAAAAGACGGAACATTTTTATCACTGCAAAATTATCCCTAGGCCCTTTCTCAATTTCCCTTACACATAATATCCAACAACCACTGATCTGATTTCTATTAATGTAGGTAAGTCTCGCCAGTTCTAGATCTTCATATTAGCATAATTACATATGTACTTTTCTCCCTGGCTTCTCTCATTTAGCACTTAGTTTTGAGATTTATCCATTTTACTGTATGTTATCAATTGTACATTCCTTTACACTGCTGAGTAGTATTCCACTGTATGAATATACCAGAATTTGTTTTCTCTATTCAAATGTTCTGATGCTATTCAACAAACAGATAAAACAAATTCTGGTATATTCATACAGCTGATGGACATTTGAGCTGTTTCTAGTTTGGGCTATTATGATTTAAAGCTATTATGACTAATCAAGTAAAAGTCTTTTTGTGGATATGTGTTCATTTCTTTTGGGTAATTAGCAATGGAATTACTGCGTCATGATAAATGTACATTTAACTTTATAAGAACCTGCAAAACTGTTTTCCAAAGTGGTTCTACCATTTTATACCCTTAGCAGCATTTGACAGCTCTAGTAGCTCTACATCCTTTCAGATACTTGTGAATTTTAGCCATCTTAGTGTGAAGTGGTATCCCACTGTGGCTTTAATTTGCATTTCCCTGCTGACTAATGATGTTGAGTATTTTTTCATATGCTTATTAAAAATTCATATATATCTTCTTTTGTGAAGCATCTATTCAGAATCTTTCAGGTCATCTTTTATTACTGAATTCTAAGAGTTCATTATATATATATTTTAAATACAGATATTATCTCCCAGTCTGTGGCTTCTCTTTCCATTTTCTTAGCAGTGGCTTTTGAAGAGTAGGAGGTTTTAATTCTGTAAATTATTTCATCAATCCAATTAATCATTTTTTCTTTTATAGTTAATATATTTATATATACTACCTTAAGATCTTTGCCTGTCCTAAGGTCATAAGGATTTTCAATGGCTTTATAGTTGAAAAGAATGAAACACTTCCTTCGCTTGACTCCTGGGACATACTTGGCTGGTTCTCCACCTGCCCTTTGAAAATTCACTGTCTCCTTCCTTGCATCTCTCTTCTTGTCCCCTATGTGCCAGTCTTCCTCAGAGTTTTGTCCTTTGCCCTGTTTCTTATCTTACGTATGCTCAAATCTTGTCCACTTTTGTGGCCTTAAAATCTTTATCTGGCGCTTCCTCTCAACTATTTATCTTTAACTCTGGTCTCTTCACTGCCAAGAATACTTAACTACATGGGGAATATTTTCTCCTGAATGTGTACTGAAATCCATGCCTGAAGCTGAATTCATCTCCCTGCAGACATTAGAGCTATATTTTTTGGGGTGTCTCTCCCTAATTTCATGGAGAAATTTGGGAAGTTAATATAATCTTAAACATTAATGTAATGATGGAAATTATAGAACGGTGTTACACCTACTATGTTGCTATTTATTTGTTCCACTTCAGGAAACATCTGGAGCAGAGTATGAGGTAAAGAAATTCCACTGCTTATCTCAGCTGATGAAAGGGTTCAAGAAGAAATGATCCACATCAATCATAAAGAAAAGACAGAGTTGATTGAATGTCCATGCCACTTAGGTGGATCACTTGAAGACTAAGAGCAGAAAAAAACTGTAGAAAATTGTCTTGAAAACTTTTTATTTAACAGAGTACACAAGGTATAATGATTCAGAAGTAAGTAATGAGTCATTCAGAAATAATAAAACTATTACTTTGCCTGGAAAACATAGGCAATCTTGGGTGGATGACTCAGTGTGGAAAGTGCTTCCAACAGAACAGTTTAAAAGAACACCAAAAGTGTACAGTAAGGCCTATTTGTGGAATAAAAAAGGAGACCTGGAATATTTTATTTGTCGTGTCCACTTCAAAAATAGTTGAGAAATTTAAAAAATAAAATAAATAAAATATAGTTGAGAAAATAAAACATCTCTTATAGAAAAGATTTTCTGATGCTCAAAGAAACTGTATACATGGGTATGAAAGAACAATTAATGCTTTAGGTTTAGGGCTAATGTCTGAATGAGGCTAAGGGTAATATAAAAACATTCAGCAGTGGACCTGATTTGAACATATGGGAATTAGGAAGCGCTTAAAAACTTTTATTTTTACCGCAGTGGAGAAACAGGAAATGTGTGGCTGAGGGGAAAAAGCACTAGGTGGGCAGTCAGAAGCTCCTGGTCTCAGCTTCTGCACTGACTAGCTGGGTAACTTGGTCAAGTCACTTCCCTCACAGAGATTTCATCTTTTCTTCAGGAAAAACAGGATGAAAGATGGCTCTGGGGTCTAGGGAACACGAGAAAAGCAAAATTTGTTTTTTCTTGGTTTGAATTAAGAAAGGGCTACATTTTACCAGAGAACTATTTTGTATTATTTGATATGGGAAGTATGATGAATAGGCTATTAATATTTAATGCACGTAATCTGCAAAGCTACTGCTTTCTCTGAGAACTATCTCCAAAAGGAATATTTGGGGTTAAACTTTTACCATTTTCTAATTTTAAAAAGTTCTTTATTATATACTCCAAAATATCACCAATAGTTTTTGTCTCTGTCTAGCTATACTTTAAGTTACTTTAGTTCACACAATTTCCTTTTCTAAGTATTTTTCTTATTTTGGAGGAGAACATATAAAAATCAGGTAACATTCTATAGGTAAAAATCATTTAGACAATTTAGAAGAACACATGTATTTTACAACACAGTTTAATAAACATTTGAGTCCCACTACAGGCCAGGTACCCTTCAACATAAAGAACTATGAACTCTATGGTTTTGCCTCAAGCAGCTCACAGTCTGAGTGGGCAGGAAAGTGGATACATAACCTTTAGGCAAAAAAAGTCACACCAGAGGGGGGATCTGCCAAACCCAGTCCTGGAATAGAGTAGTGCAGTTGGCTGAAGGGAAAACGTCCTGTGAGAAGATGGAGCAAAGCAGAAAGCAGCATGGGATGTGTGGAAGCTAGCAGGAACTTGGTATTGAGTGTCAAGTTTGAAGACAGGCCTCCAGGAGCCAAAGCTGAAGGAGTGGGGCAAAGGCAACACGGCATCAGAAAGCCCCCGAGAGGTTACAAATTGTGGCTGCGAGAGGAGACAAGATAAAATGTGCACTGTGGGATATTACTCTTCGTAGCACTGTGAAGGGCAGACTTGAGGACACAAGATGAAGCTAGGTAGGCCAGGTAGAAGGCCTCAGAAGAGTCTAGAAGAGAACCCGTGAGGCTATAAATGAAGGCAGCTCAGGGGCTTAAGTTGACTAATCATCATCACAAAACTGTGAGCGGGATCTAACATAAGACTTTCATCTTTAAGTCCTGTTCCTTTCTAAATTCCTGTACAAGCACAAATTCTGGTTAAAGATAACAAGAAATCTGAAATTTATTTTTATTAAGCATGGATATATTTTTAAAAGGATTTTATTCATTAATTTATATTAAGTACTCCAAATGTTCAGGGCATTACAGAAAACAAACAAGGCTTGTTTGTAGGAATTTGTGAGATAAAATAAATGAGACAAAAAATAACAGGTCAATTCATTTAAGAGGTATTTATTGAGCTCCTCCTGGGTCCTGATGGAGATCACATTCTAGTGACAATTCCTTTTAGAACATCATTTTTACATCCTCCTTCCCTTCCCTGACAAGTTCATTTTGATACAAGTGAGCAGAGAGGGTCTTCAGCGCCTAGTGGATTCTAGAGGACGGCCAAGAACCTATTGTAAAAGAAACAGAATCATGAGATCAGGGAAAAGCTGCTCATTTGGGATAAGAGAAGAATCCCAGAGAATGGTACGGATGGCAGTAAGCTGGGGTGGAGCCCGGACCCGCCTTCAAGGCAGTTTGGATTTGACAAACCAAAGTTACTGTTTTGTCTTTTTAAACAATAGTTTTAATCTTTATAAAAGTAATGACTGTAGAAATAAGACACACTGCAAACAAAAGTGAGAGTGATACCAGAGAAATTACAAAGAGGAAAGCAAAGATCACAGCTAGAGGTAGTATCAATGTGAACATTTTTGTAAATATCCTTTTGGGCTTTAAATACACATATACACATAAACAGTCATGGCGATTTTTGTGCATATAACTTTTTAAACAAAAGTAGGATTAAATTATAGTTTATTGCCTGTTTTTTTTTTCCGCTTAATACAGAGAAACTTCTTTCCCTGAAAATAAAAATCTATAGTATACAACTTATAGATATTGTATGGGCACAGTAAATTTACTCATTTAACTCTCTAGTAAGGCACGTTAGGCTGTATGATAAGTAAGGTACAGAAAGGAAGCAAGCAACAAGCAAATGAGAAAACTGACTTCAGCTGTGGCAGCATTCTGACTATTTTAAAGGTAGAAAGAAGGTAAGACATATGGAAGCTCAGGAGATTTTTTGTGTTCCAGACATAGATGAATAATGTCTGAATCTGGAATTCTTTGTGGATGAAGAAGAATTTCCAAAAGGGAAACAAAAAAGGACTGCAACACAACACACACTATAAATGAAGTAATTTCAAATCTTCACATCTGCAGAACAGATAGATAGAATGTCAAGAAAGCACTGAGACAACTAAAAACAGTGGGTGGACTGCCAGGGAAAAACCATGTCTCATTCTAATGATCATTCACAACCACAGCTTTCCAAGGAAGTGGCAGAGCTCCCAAACTATGCTCTAATAGAAGGTGTACCGAGCCTTTCTCATGAGATGCTAGGTGGCTTTAAGACTTCATGTGTCCTCTGGGTCTCCACTTTCTCAAGTGTTTGGGTGGGGCCTGTGGGTTAAAAACTGTGCTTGTCAAAGTTCCCTTGGAAGCTGCATTTCCTACTGCAACAAAACAGCTCTGCTTTTATCTGTTTTAGATACTGGATCTCCAAAAAAAGTTTTATTTGAAAAAGCAGTTCCACAGCTAAAAAGTGTTCTTAAAATAACAGCGTTAAAAGAAAAATAACACTCACCCTTCAGCTTATTTGTTAACCACAAAGGGAAAAATGTAAATATATAATGGAGAGATACGAACATTCCCATCTCAACACGTTAGACAAACTTGGCATCACTAATGGTGGGACAATCAATAGGTGCCTCCCAAAATGATTCAATGTCAAGACTGCAGCATCATTGATGGAATTTCCTCACCAAAAATATTTAATTAATCTAATCAATCCTTTAGATCTAATGTCCAATTCCAGAAAATACAGGCTATAGAGAAATAAGTTAATACCATGAGGAAGCAGAGAAATTCACGATATGGATCATTCTATAAGACAACTGGACTGGTGTCTTCAGTGGGTGGGTTAGGGGAAAAGGAAGCAAAAGGAACACCAGATATAAAGGTTCTGAGGTGGGAGCATGGCTTGAATGTTTTAGCAAGAGTGAGAATGCCAGTGTGACTAGACTTTGCTCTTACCTAAGTGAGATGGAAAGCTACTGAGGAGTTTTAAGCAGAGAAATGACATGACCTGATGTTCTTCTTCACAAAATCATTCTGGCTGTTAGGATGAGAACAGACTACAGGGGACAAGAGTAGAAGAGGGAGACCAGAAGGAGGGCTATTAGAATAATCCAGGCAAAAGATGATGCTGGCTTGGACTAGGTGGTAGCAGGAGCAGGGTGAAAAGTGGTCAGATTCTGGATATATTTTGAAAGTAGAGCCAATGGGATACATGAGTGGGTTTTACAGAAAAGAGAGAGGTCAATAATAAATCAAAGAGATTAAAAAAACTTTTTTTTTTTTTAAATCCTTGAACAACTGAAGATGAGAACTCACATTAATTGAAACTGGAAAGACTGCAGAAAGAAAAGATTTGTTTGTGGGAGAGGAAGTAGTGGTTGCAAGGAGGATCGGCAGTTCAGTTTTGGACATGTTAACTTTAAGACGCCTATTAAGACATTCAGGTACATGTGTCCAGAAGGCTGCTAGAGAACTGAGCCTGGAGTTTAGGGGACAGATCTGGGTTGACAGAAATTTGGGAGTCTTTTTTTAAAGTCATGAAACTAGATGAGATCACCAAGGGATGGAATACAGAAGTAAAAAGGAGATATCCAAAGGCTGAGCCATGGGGCACTTCAAACATGCAGAGTGGCACTGTCCAATGGAACTTTCTGTGATGATGAAATATTTTTATATCTGCACCATGCAATAGCAGCCACTTCCTACATGTGGCTATTGAGCACTTGAAATACAGCCAATTGAAATAACTACATGCAGCTAGTGGCTACAGTACTAGACAGTGTAGATCTAGAGTACGGGGAATTGAAGAACCAGCAAAGGAGACTGACAAAAAATGGCCAGAGAGGGAAGAATTACTGGGAGTCAATTCTCCATAGGTCTCCTATGTTTCTGCAAATATTGTAAGTGAGGCACTATCTTGATAGTTGGTGATGTGACACATGACAGTTCCAGACTATCTTTTCAAGGATGTTTTTTATACTGAATAGCCTTGGAAGACTTGGCAGTGTCTCCCTCCAGAGCAAGGGGTTACTGTCCAGCATAATAAAGATAATGTTTCCCTCTGAAACAAAGAGCAGGCATGCTTATGGCCCATTATGAAAGATTTGGGTTCCACCTAAGATCAAGTTTCCTTTCCTGCCTTACTGTGTGTGCAGGTGTCATCTGGCCTCTTCATATCGCCCTGGGATATGAAGCACAAAAATACTGATACTCTGGTTATGTTACTGCTGTAAGTAATAAACTGTCTTCTGTCTCTGATCCAGAAGTCTCGTGTCTTCTACCATTATATATGAAACTGTGGCATACTAACTTGTTAGTATACAAATACAGTAAACTCTTAGATCCTTCATAGTTCTTGACAAGTATCTCAGAAACCCACTGAAGGTGTTTCAAGGAGGATAAAGTGAACGATCAACTCTGTTCCTGAATGTTAAGTCAGATAGGTGTTGAGAAATGACAGATGTGGACACCACTGATAACCAAAAAGAGCAGTTTTATTGGAATTATGGGGGAAGAAGTCTGACTGGCTTTAGTTAAAAAAAGAATGGGAAGTGAAAAATAAGCAATAGAACATAGATAACTCTTTAAATAAGTTTTACTACGACGTTTACATTAAATAAGGCAAAAGTTAGAGGGGAAAGTGGAGTCAAGAAGGATTATTTTTAACATGGAAGAAATAAAAGCATATGTTCATGCATAGGAGAATGGTTCAGAAGAAAGGAAAGCTGACGACACAAGAGAAAGAATTATAAAGCACTTAGGGTAGTTCTTTCACACTAACAGGAATGAAAGCAGAGTATATGGATACTACTGCGGGTAGTGGGCAGCTGTGATGATAAAGCTCTTTCCTGACTCAGTTTCTTAGTGAAATAGGAAGCAAGGCCATCAGTTGAGAGTGAAGAGTAGGGAGGAGACATCCAACATGAAGGAGACTGAAGAAATAATCAAATAGGAGATGAAACTGAGAGAAAATAGCTGGAGAAATCTACTATAATAGCCAGGCAACATTAAGGGTCCACTTGAGGATATGATAATTAATATGTCAAGTTCAGCAGCATGGTTTTACAGATATAGAATAGGCAAATAACTGGATTTAACTGGCTCTGTGGGTTAGCCAGGCAAGGTTGCTGAAGTGAAAGAGGGTCAAAGGAACTGAGGATGTATGCAAGGGAGAGATGATAGTGACTGACGATGAAATCTAAGCCTCTACCCCTTCTATCTCCTGAAAACTTAACCCTTCCGCTGAGCCCCGTGGGACTCATGAGCAGTTATCAGCAAAATCCTCATATTCTTGACCTCTACAGCTTTCTTCTACTTCCTTTACCTTCGTGTTTAAATGGAAACTGAACTCTCCCCTGAGAATGCTGCTTTCCCTGTATCCCTTTTAGATGATGACTCTTTTTCTCTTCCACACTCCTCAAAACATGAGACCTGGCAACTGCCTTTCTTGTTCCTCACTGCTGCTTCCAGATCATTCTCCCTCTGTGGTCTCCAAAAATCCTCTGCTCTAAGTTACATACCATCAGACAATACTGCCTACTATCCTTCCTTATTGCAGTCATTTATGGCTCCCCAAAGTCACTCCCTTTCATTCCTTGATTTTAGTTCCTGGCTGTCACTCCAACACTATTTCTGTCATAAGTCTTACTGATTTTAGCATCCAAACAAATAATTCATCTGATATTCCGTCCTCTTAGTTTCTTGATCTTTTTTTCCCACAACATTAATAATGCTGATCTTGTTCTCTACCCTGTCAGTCACTTTATCCCATGGTCACATCCTAAGCCTTTAGAACATCTAAGAGTACATCTTAATAACCATACATCTGGAGAGGCATCATTTGCCAAAAAGTTAACTGGTGAGTTCCAAGTAAGACAATCCGTCTGTATGCCTCCACTGGCAGGGTCAAAGGAACAGTTATACATTAGGTGTAAGACTACTCTCTGCAGAAATTCATGCTACCTCCATCAACAGATAAACAGCAAGGAGGAGGGAACCTGGCACGCATCCTCTGATCTTGGGCTTGTATTCCTTAGGTAGGGAAGAGTATGTGTGTGTGAGAGAGAGGGAGAGAGAGGGAGACAGAGAGACACAGAGACGGAGAGAGAGAGGGAGAGAGAGAGACAGAGGGAGAGAGAGAGGGAGAAAGGGAGAGAGGGAGAGAGGGAGGGGGAGAGAGAGACAGAGAGAGAGAGAAAGGGAAAGGGGGAGAGAGAGAGACAAAGTGAGAAGGACTGGGTTAGAGACAGAGGTGTGCTGCTATGCTGACCCTTCTTGTACTGGGCTTTCAAAGAGAAGATTAATATTACTACATCATCATTTTAAAGTACTTATACATGCTAGGTGTATTAGTCCATTTTCACACTGCTATAAAGAAATACCTGAAACTGGGTAATTTATAAAGGAAAGAGGTTGATATGGTTTGGCTTTGTGTCCCCACCCAAATCTCATCTTGTAGCTCCCATAATTCCCACATATTGTGGGAGGGAGATGGTGGAAGATGATTGAATCATGGGGGCAGGTCTTTCCTGTCCTGTTCTCGTGACAGTGAATGGGTCTCATGAGATCTGATGGTTTTAAAAATGTGAGTTTCTCTGCACAAACTCTCGTGGTGGTGCCTGGCACCATCCACGAAAGATGTGACTTGCTCCTCCTTGCCTTCCGCCATGATTGTGAGGCCTCCCCAGCCATGTGGACTGTAAGTCCAATTAAACCTCTTTCTTTTGTAAATTGCCCAGTCTTGGATGTTTTTTATCAGCAGCGTGAAAATGGACTAACACAGAGGTTTAACTGACTCACAGTTCTGCATGGTTGGAAAAGCCTCAGGACACTTACAATCATGGTGGAAGGGGAAACAGGCACATCTTACATGGCAGCAGGAGACAGAGCAAGCAAAGCGGGAAGCGCCCCTTATAAAACCATCAGATCTTGTGATGACACACTATCGTGAGAACGGCATGGGGGAAACTGCCCCCATGATCCAATTACCTCCCAGCAGGTCCCTCCCTCAACACTTGGGGATTACAATTCGAAGTGAGATTTGGTTGGGACACAAAGCCAAACCATATTACTAGGATTGTGCTGAGTATTTAAATGCATCATCTAATTTAATTCTTATGTCAACATTGAAGTGTTAACTCTATTTCTCAGATGAGGAAACTGAGGCTTACAGAAGAAAAAAATTTACTCATGTTACATACTCAGAAAGTAGAACTGTCATTTGAGTCCAGGTTTCTGTAAGATCAAAGCTCTTTTGTCATATACTATGTCTATATTAAGGCTAAAGGAGCTGGAGTAGTCAGTTTCTAAATCCCTGCTACAATTCCAGATTTCTCAACTTCTAGGGAAGGAACTCTCAAAATGGGAAATGAAGGAAAGAGAAGGAAAGGAAAGGAAGAGTAGTTAGAAGGGGAAGGAGGGAGGGAAAATCTATACAACACTGAAATTGTTATAGTAACCTGGATAGGATGAACAAAAAGGTGGATTTCTGTTAAACTCCAATTTTGTTTTTCAGAAAGTTTGAAAACTAATAAACTGTGACACATAAAATAGCTATAAAAAAGTCAAAACAGATAAAGTTAATGGAGTAAAATTTACAGGTGACTCTTAAAAACCAATGAATAATGTTAAGTGCTACCTATCTCTGAACTTCAGGTTATAAGTATGTTGTCAAACTTTGTAAGTATACTTAAAACAATGAGGTTGTTCAATAATATAACTGACTAGGACATAATTAAAAGCATGTTCACAAATGGCATCATATCCAGAAAATAGAATTACATACAAAACATGCCATAAGGCTAAGCATAAAGCTTGACTTAAAAAATGACCTGTGAGATTAAATCAACAAGAGGCAAACAGAAGATGCAGAAGGCTCTAAATGTGGAAGAACACAAATATCAGGGCAAGACAAAGCAATTTAAAGAAACTTAACAGAAGAGTAAAACATAGGATTTGATTTAGAGGAAACACATAAATAGAAAAGCAAAAATGCACTGAAAAGAAGAAACATTTTGAAATAATTTCCACTTATTTGCAAAGTCTTGTCTTTTTAGTATTAAGCATTTATAACACTGTTATAGTTTTTCAGGAAGGGGGATGATGGGATTCAGGTGGCAGTGTGATGAATCAGGGAAGCAGACGCAGATGAGTCAGAAAGCCGTCACAATTTACTCATCCTCGTATCCCCACCATATAGCCAGTGCACAGCATAAAATATAAATTCAATAATATTTTCTTAATGGATAAACGGTCAGATTCTGTGAAGCACACCCCAAAACTAAACTTGGGTAGAGAAATGAGGCAAAAGCCCAGTGGAAATATCTGTAAGAAGAAAATGCAGATTACTTTGAGCTGAGCCTTCACAGTTCTCACGTGTCCCTTGACAGAACCCATTGCTTAGCTCCTGCCCTAGATATGGCTTTGGAATCCTATTTCTTGAACCCACTGATGCCCTCTATTTAACCAACCAAGACTATAAAATCTTATCACATCTAACGTTATTAGTTCATTTTTTCACTAAGCTTGCCAGTTGGAAGAGTGCATGAAGTACTCATCTGTCTATAAGACAAATGCAGGCAAAAACTTATGATCCTGTGGGCTCAATAGTACCACCTAACTAAGCAAAATCACCCATAGGACACAAGCCAGAATTACCACGTCTAGTGGGGTTCTGTGGCCACAATTTTAGCAGGAAATTTTTCATTCAATATTATGAAAGGTGTGTGTGTATGCACGTGTTGCACGGGTGGCTGGAGTTGGGGAAGATGATACTGAGATCAGATGGGAAAGCAGAATTGAGAGCAAGGTTCAACTTTAAGAATCCAAAGGGGAGTCCAAACCAAAAGACCAGAAGGGGTACAGAGGTTGACCACAGAGTCAGGAATTTGAGAGTGGGAGGGTTGAGAATAAATAGAGTCATCTGCTGTAAGAGAGCCAGTAAGGCTGTTCATTATTTGTTTTTTATTTCCTGGTCATATATGTGGTATGTGAGGCTGAGCTGACAGGTCCAACTCTAGGGTCAGGACAGCAACCCACCCTGCTTCACCAACCTTTGACTGCCATTCAGCCTCAAGTGCCCTGAAGGGTATAATGAGAACCTGAGACACTTCCAAAGTTCTTCATTCAGCGGACATCCTACATGTGGGACTGCAGGAATCCCTGTATTTTGCAGACGAGGCCCAACAAGAGTTTGTTATTAATTACCCATTATATAGACAAAGAACCCGATGACCCAGTAGATGCACAACTGGAGTACATTATTGCGAAACAGAACTTTTTACAGGTGTCTTGCTATGAACTTGTTTGCAAGTTCATAAAAGTGGAATGGCCAACTGCCATATGTGCAGCCCAGACCCAGGATATAAACTCATTCAGTAAGACCTGTCAACCCTACCTCAAAAATATCTCTTAATTTTGACCACTTTTAATTTCCACTGTTAGAATCATGATCCTAACCATCATCTTCTCTCACCTGAAGTACTGTCATGGACTTCTAACTGGTCTCCCTGCTTCCACTCTTGCCTCTCCAAACTCCAGTCATTCTGCAAGCAGCACTACCAGAGTAATACAAATCAGAGTGAATTGCTTTCCTGTTTAAATGCATTTTGAACAAAGTCTAAACTCCTCTCCCATGGCCTTTAATAGCTCAGTCTGCTAACCACCTCCCTGACCTCATCTTGTACTATTCTCCCTTGGCCTTGCTTTCTTCAAATGGCCTCTTCCTCTCCCTTGACCCTGGCCTGTTCTCATTACTCTCTGCTCTACTATGTAGTTTAATGTCTTTATGAAACTTCTGAGTTCTTGACTTTCTTTACTGTTTACATGTTTACTGTCTTTATCCCTGCAATAGAACGTACACTCCAAAGGCAAGGATTTTGTTTGCTGTGGTCACCACTGCATCCTAACACTAAAACAGTGCCTAGCATATATAAGCACTCAATGAAGGAAGAGAAGGAAGAAAGGAGGAAGGCAAATTGCTAATATACCACCACTTCTGTTTCCTTGGCCAAGACCTGGACTAGAAAAAAAGGTCACTTTTTGTAATCAGTTTTAAGGAAGGGCTAACTGGCTCCATCTAGGATAAAGTGGCCTTACTGACCATTTCTGAGTTGCTCAGCTTCATTTGGCATTTTAACTGATGAAAAAATATAGCATTTGCTTTGAACCTAAGACCAGCACCCCTGGCCCCCATCCCAAATCCTCTAATACAGAGAGGCAAAGTAGAGAAGACAATCCGCTACAGCTCCAAGACCCAGCACAACTCCCAAAAATACAAACCGAGAGAGACCGCCAACAAGATGCTCAAATTATGAATCTACTACAGCTAAGCAAGTTACTTTACAAAAGTCTACTTACTGAATAGTCGTCTGGCTCACCAGTAAGGTGGACCCACATCACCATGATCACCAAACTTAATGAGCTTATGTCCAAATCCCCAGAGAACACATTCCTGCATAGGCATCTGGTTATCCAAACATTTTAGAACATTCTGTCAACCAGGCCTTGGTCCTTCAGGCAAAGTGACATACAGGTACTGATGACTGGAAACCATTAAGAGCTTCTGATGTTACCAATGTCATTCAGTACACCTACACCTGGTGGTGCTCCTCCTTGTAAATGCCCCGCTACCACTCATCTGTGCTATGCAAGAACAGCTCAAGACAAACCAAACTCCACTACGTGGGTGTGGGAAAACTAAGACACTTGAACATCAGTGGTTACCAAGCTAGTTGAACTGAGTGGAACTTCATGGAAATCACCAGGTTGATTAGGCATCAGCCTAAACAGGCTTTATCATGATGGCAACTGGCTCTTAAGGGAAACAGATTTTGGCCCAAGATGGTCTATACCAATGTACAGGAGTCTATACGCCTTATGGAAATTTTTGGTTATATACTTAAAGTTCCAGTCATCTACTTCATCTCACCTCCTAAAGTCCCTCGTTCCTGTTGGGTGGGAATCATCTATAAATTTTATTGGGGCAATAAAGCTGCCCAGTGCAAAAGTAGTTCATGTTATAAACTAACTTAACCTTCCTTTTCTATTATATACTTACCAACTTTTTTTTTTTTTAGAAGGGGTATGTGCACATTTTATGCTCCTTTTTTATCCCCCAAGGCTTGGGACAGCAATTAACTCCTTTTCAAACAAGTCTTCTGTCTTATGTACCGAACAAGATATTTCATTCATTTCCTCTTGACTTATACCCACTTCTTAGAGCCCTGCCTTGTCCACAGGCAAGATGGGGAAACTGTGTGTCACATGCTTTCCAATCTCTGGAAAATTTGGTTGGGACACTAACTCAAGGTAGACCAATTATATTTTCTGTCCTGTGGACTTGGAATTGAAGCACTGAAACATTGTCAATTAGCTGAGAGCTCTGAGTCTTAAAGGTCCTATCATTTTGTTCCTGAGGCCACTGTTTCAGGGCATTCATGATGAGCAACATGGCAGGAGACACTGGTGTTAAGAAAACAGAGCAGACATAATACAGACAGAAAGAGAAGCATGTTCATTTTCCATGATGGCGGCTGTACTTACTAAAATTGGAATGAACTAACGTATTCCCTGTGTATTTTAACTATAAACAATATTTTACTTACAGTGGATTTACTTAAGTGGATGTTTATTCCTTAAAACCAATCAATTTCTACAACATGCAGATACACATCTTCATTGATAATCTATTTTTCTTTTGGCTCTTGGTATCATAATACTCTGCCTCCTTCCCTCTCTTGGTGTCTCTCTTCATTTCATCTGTAGCCAAAAAACCCTCATCATATGTAATGGATACTTACCATATTTTTTTTTTTGTCTGCCCAGTATGTTTCGGACATTCTGATCTTTTATTCTAACGATGGCAGGATAAGCAATACATGTGCCCATGTGCCTACTTTTACAACCAAAGCAACAACATGGATTGAGAGGGGAAACTTGTTACCCTTTTAAAATGAGCAGCAATGCTGTGTACTTCAGTTAAAGGGACCCATCATATGACACATCGTGTTACCACACTCTGATGATGGTATGTCTTTTCCAGGCTGGCCAGTCTGGATCCAGATCCAATCGGACATCAATCAGTACAATTTCAGTGGTCAGGCCTTTAATGCAGATCAATGTTTCTCAACCTTTTATTTGACAAATAATTCTTTTTTTTTTTTTTGAGATGGAGTCTCCTTCTGTCACTGGAGAGCAGTGGCGTGATCTCGGCTCACTGCAACCTCTGCCTCCTGAGTTCAAGTGATTCTCCTACCTCAGCCTCCTGAGTAGCTCGGATTGCAGGTGTGTGCCATCACACCCAGCTAATTTTTGTATTTTTAGTAGAGACGGGGTTTCACCATGTTGGCCAGGCTGGTTTTGAACTCCTGACCTCAGGTGATCCACTTGCCTCAGCCTCCCAAAGTGCTGGGATTACAGGCATGAGCCACCATGCCCAGCCAAATAAATATTTTAAAAGTAATATTGCAAACTTCCTTAGTAATTTTTAAAATCATTTAAAAAAATTTTATAACATATGATAAAGCAATTTCAGGTAAAAATATTTTATCTTAAATCAGCATATCATTAAAGATTGTATTATAAAGTTTATGTGGCATAATCTTTAATACTGATAATATTTAAGGACAAATTTTGACTTCTATTCACAGTAGATGAACTATTTTGTCATGTAAAGAAAATCACAGGTTGATGAGAAGTTAGACTTGGCACCAAATGTATATTGAAATGTAGATTAAAAATTAATTTGTATTATAGCATCCAAAATAACAAACTGCATCTATAACCTGATACTTACATTTTTGAGCTTATAAAGATCAGCTGCTTATTTTGATAATTTGGGGGTTTAGTTTTTAAATGTCAAGGTAGGAGAAATGGTTTCACACTGCTCTTTGAGAGAATTTCTTTGTAACACATTGTAGATTTTTATTACCAATAAATGAAAAGCCAAACTGGATAGAATCACCCATATTTTTTCTTCTTCACATTTTCAAGTGTTTAAATCTTTCTTTTTTAGAATTTTAACTACCTAAAGGGTACAATTAATTACCAAAAAAAAAAAAAAAATCCAGTTGTCCACAACACCCATCACATAGAAGGGTGAAAATGAATTATTTTTCAAGAAAACCACTTCCTAATTATTTAATACCACATTGGGTCTTTCAATTGACAATTCATTTTAGAAATTAAAGCCTCTTAATTTGATTAGGCCTATGCTATCTTTCATGAGATTCAACAGAGTACCTTTACCTTACTATTTGTATTTGGTGAGCCAACCTGAAATTATTTTCTCTAGAACAGGCTTAAGAATAGGAAATAGTAAATGCCAATTACATGCATATGTAAATAAATGTGTAACTTTAAATATAAGGCATGCCTGGCTGATGATTCTATCTTTATAATGATTTTTTTAAACTTTTTATTTTGAAATAACTCTATGTTTCTAGAAAAGTTGCAAAGATAGTACAGAAACACCCTTCACCTGGCTTCCTTTAATCATACGGTTTTAAAAATATTAGATACATCTTGATGTTTTATAAGAATGCTGATCAGCCAGGTGTGGTGGCTCACACCTGTAATCCCGGCACTTTGGGAGGCTGAGGCAGGTGGATAGCTTTTAGCTTAGGAGTTCAAGATCAGCCTGGGCAACATGGTGAAACCCTGTCTCTATAAAAACACAAATATTAGCTGGGCAGTGGTGGCTCACACCTATAGTCACAGCTACTCGGGAGACCGAGGCTGGAGAATCGCTTGAGCCCGGGAAGTGGAGGTTGCAGTGAGCTGAGATTGCACCACTGTACTCAAGCCTGGGCAAAAAAGTGAGACTCTATCTCAAAAAAAAAAAAAAAAAAAAAAAAAGAATGCTGATCAGATGAATGCAACTTATGTATTTAATAAAGAGCATCTTAAAATAGTTTAGCAGAATTATATTTTTTATGCTCTTTAACTTATATTTTGACGTGTTGCACACATGCTCCATCTTTAACCAACAGTCCATTATGAGTACTAATTAAACCACAAATGCAACTAAAAACAATTAAAAACAGTGTAATGGTTAAAAACCACCAAAGCAGACAATAAACAATGATTAGAGATCATGACCACATTCAAGCAGTATCTTCTAACGACTGTATGTTTGCATCACACCACTCAAACTGTTACCTTTAAGTGGAAAAATATTTAAATATTTTATTGACACAGAACTATTATTAATGTCAATGATATAAATTGATTCTAAGAGCAATTTATAATCTAATTCTAAAATTTCACATCAATTAGAAAATGTGCCAGAAGAGTCAAGACAACTTTGGAGTGGGAGGACAAAGGGAATGGTAACGTTTTTTCCTTACATTGAGTGGTAACAAGTGTTCACTGTATTGCTATGCTTTACACCTTATACATACGTTTTACAAACATTCTGCTATAGCTATTTAATATTTAATTTTAAATATATGTAATTTTTTAAGTAGAATGGAGGAGGACCTTGCCTTACCAAGAAAAAATATTATAAAACTACTGCAATTTAAAATGTATTAATGGTGTAGAAACAAAGATCAATGGGATCAAACAGAGTCCTAAAACCAACTTATGCACATATGAGAATTTAGTAATTAATAATTTGACATGCCACCTATTAAAATTATTATTCCAAATGAATGGCCAACTGAACAAGATTCTTCCCTCACACTATTCACAAAAATAAATTCCAGATGAACTTAAATATCTAAATTTTAAAAATAGTATTAAAAAGTAAGATTCTATGTGTATCTTTGGGGCAGAAAAGAAGTATTAAAAAAGTAAGTAAAATCAAACGCCATATAAGGCAAAGATAGGGAAATTTGCCATCAAAATTAAAAACTATTATTTAACAAAAGATACCACAAAGGGAGAGGACTCCAACAGATTGGATGAAATATGCCATTTTTATAATAAAGGATGAGTATGTAGAGTTTATCTAAGTTTATTTATCTAGAGTTTATTTATCTAAGTTTATTCATCTACAACATAAATAAACAAGAAACGGCAAGCACCTGTTATGTTGTGTATTCTAGAAAAATGCAATATAAGAGTGCTTAAACAAAATACAAGTTAAATTTCCCTCTCATGCTAAAGAAAGTCTTCCTTCTTAGTGCAGCAACTCTGCCAAATGCTCAAGAGAGCCAGCCTTTTTGGCTCACTGACCTACCATGACGGTCCTGACGTTCTACGATGGCCACTAGTGCTCCAGTCATTACATCTGTGTTCCAACATATAAGACACACGAAGGGATGAAGAAAGGAGTGCTTTCTCCCTTTAAGGAGACTTCAGAGAGTCACATCTAACCTTTGCTGCTTATATATCACTAGCTGAAACTTACATAGTTACACGTAGCTCCAAGGAGGTCAAGTGTTCTACATGGGCAGCAATGGGCCTGGCTAAAAGCTGAGGTTCCTATTACTAAAGATGAAAGAAGAATGGATCATAGGATGTAACTAGCAGTCTCTGCTATGCAACCCAACAGACAGAAAAATAAATACAAATAATCAAAAACTTTGGAGAAGATATTCAGCCCCAGGGAAATAAAAATTAAAACAAGGAGATACCATTTTGTATAACTTTTAAGAGAGGCAAAAATTCACAAATTGGTGAGGGTATGAAGATTTTTAGCCTAACAGTATGTTAATTACTCTTACAAAGAGAATGTATTCAATATTATCAGTGCTTTTAATTAGATTATATATCATATATCTTATATATGTAATATTAGTACAGATAACTTGGGGACCAATTTGGCAGTTTTTAATTAACATTTTAGCTATATGATTATATGACTCAGCAATTCCACCTTTCAGAATCTATGCAATATAAACATTCACACATTTGCACAAGTACCAGGATGTTCATTGCAGTAATGTTTAAAACAAGGAAAAATTGGAAACAACCCAAGTGTTCAGCATCAGGAGAAAAGCCCTCCACTTTATTTTCTTCATAGCACCTATTACTACTACCTGAAATTATATTAATTTATCTACTTGTTTATCATCTAGGAAATCAGCTCATCTAGGAAAAGGAAAGCAGAGACTCTATTTATATAATATGTGTTTGGCTAAAATTCTTAGACATAATACCTTTTCTTCTAAAACAACAAATCAGAACAGACACCATTCCAGATTTTAATAACATGAACCCACCAGAGGCCCACATAAAGGCCTGTAGGTTTGCAGACAAAGGCTGAGAAACACTGCCCCTGATGAAGTGTCTGAACTTGCTATCTAGATAGACTGTCACTAGATGTGGCCTGTTTGCCCTTTTAAGGCCTGGGGCATTTCTCAGTAGAATCAACACACTTCATTACACAGAACCCTCAATTGCCTTTAATACTTGGATCTCAATACTGCTGCCAGCACCCAGTGAGCCTCCATTCATTGAGGAGGGCCCACCATGGGAAAGGGGTCTCAACCTTCTACTAGAAGAATACCAAGATTGCCAAGATGTACCATGTTGAGAGAAGACAAAATGCTAACAGCTGGGCCACAGTGCTTGATGGAAGACTTGGCATTGGTAGGAGAACATCAGTACTCACAACAGCAGTATTCTGGGGCCCAAACCCCAAGGCTGTAAAATAGGAAATATGCCTACAATCTACAAAATGGAAGGGATAAGTGGCCCTTGCTAGGATTCCTAAACCCTTAATGACATTTCCATTCACAACCACTAATCTCTGCTTTTTATTTCTAATCTCACAGAGAAGCAGTTTTCAAGCTGCTGTTTCAACTGGAGGAACTCTGTTCAAATGAAAGTGTAAGATGAATAAACAAACAAGATGAAGGGGATAGCCTTAGTGCTCAGTCTAGGGGGTTGGGGTGGGAGAATACCCCTCCCTTTTACCCCAAAGTGCTGAGAAGCAGAGTTTGAAAGGGAAGGGAGATAGAGAACGAGGGAGGAACCTTTACTAGGAGAAACAAAGGTCTTGTGGAAGGAACATACCTGGCTTGTTGGAAGAAGAAAAAAGTCCCCTTTTTGACTGGGACAAAGCAAGCACAGGGAAGAATAGTAACAGATAAGGTCAGAAAGACAAAGAGGAGTTCAGATTATGTAGGGGCCTTGTAGGAAAGTGTAAAGCCTCTGAGTGGATAACTTACTTTTAACAAGATTCCTCTGGCTGCTGTGTTGGGAATAGGCCGTCAGAGAAGGACATAATAAGCAAGGAAAAGACGTTACTGCAAGTTATTTCCTTCCTAACTTGGAGATATACATTTGGTAGTCAGCATGTAGTTGTTGGTGTATAGATGGTATTTAAAGTCATGAGACTGACTGAAATGCCAAGGAAATAAGAGTCAATAAGGAAAATTGGAGTATTAATGAGACTTGCAATGCTCCAACTTTTAGGGGTCACGAAGATCATGAGGAACTAGCAAAAAGACTAAACCTCCAATAAGGTGAGAGGGAAATGGAGAGAATGCAGCAAAGCTAAATGAAGGAAGTGTTCCAAAGAAAGAGGAATAATCAACTGTGTAAAATGCTGCTGAAAGGTCAAGTAAGAGGAAGACTGAGAACTGATTCACTAGAGCTAGCAACATGAAGGTCAGTGGTGAGCTTGACAAGAGTGCTTCAGTGGGGGAAGGGGCCTGATTAACGTGGACTCAAGAGAGACTGGTGGAAAAGGAACTGGAGTCAGTGAGTTAGATAACTGCAGAAAACAAATTAAGAGGGGAATGCAAAGTCAAGAGAGTTTGGTCTTATATTAAAAGGCACTATATCTCCGGTATCTAGAACAGTGCCTGGCACATAGTGAGTGATAAATTAATATGTGTTTGTTGACTGAACTAAGTGAGATCACTAGCCATTTAAACAGTCTTACTTCTAGAAGTTTAAAAGCTGATAGAGTGAAACATGAGGATTCTTGGTCCAATAACAAGAAACTGCCTTTTAATTTCCTACTATGCCTGAAAACTCTTTAGGGCCTTTAAACACCTAGAACAGACATTCCTCAATATCAGAGGAATAGCAACAGAATTCAACAAACACATGCCCTACAAGAAAATATACTTTCAATTCTGGATAGCTGCAATCTCCCCAACTACCTCTTGCATCTGGGGCCCTGTGACTTTGGACCTAGGGATGCAACATGGATCTCAGTCCTCTAGTCACGTCATGATTCACTATGCACTAAGAGGGAAGATGTGTGGTGGTCCCTGAAGGACATCAATCTATGGGGCCTTGACCAAATGAAAGCTCTATGTGGCATGCCAATAATAATCATGAGTATTTGTTTAATGATATATACTTTTCAAAGTGGTAACACATATATCCTCTCCTATTTAATCTTACAACAAAACTTTGTGAGGCAAGTGTTTTTATCACTTTCATTTTACAAATAAGAGTCTCAGACTTGCATAAATCACACAGCTCTTTCAACAAATTATGCTGGGATAACTGGATATTCACATGCAAAAGAACGAAGTTGAATCCTTACCTCACATACAATAATTAACTCAAAATCCACCAAATAGCTAAATGTTAAGAACTAAAACTATATATTCCCAGAAGAAAACACAGAAGTAAACTGGCAGGACCTTGGATTTGGTGATAGATTGTCAGATATAATGCCAAAAGCATACACAATCAAAGAAAAAACAAATTCAACTTCACACGAATTAAAAACTTCTGTGCAAAAGAACACTAACAAGAAAGTGAAAAAACAGCACACAGTAAGAGAGGAAATATTTGCAAATCATAAACCTGATTTGTATCCATATTTACATATGTAAAGAACTCTTAAACTCAACAACCAAAAGACAATCCAATTAAAAAATTGATAAAAGACTTGAACAGACATTTCTCCAAAGATACACAAATGGCCAACACATGAAAAGATGCTCAACGTCAGTAGTCATTAGGAAAATACAAATAAAAACCACAATGAGGCACCACTTCACACCCACTATGATGGCTATAACCAGAAAACAACAAGTGTTGGTGAGGAGGTGGAGAAAGAATTCTCAAAAATTGCTGGAAAAAATGTAAAAGTGTGCAGCATCTGTGGAAAACAGTCTGGGAGTTCCTCAAAAACTTTTTAAACATAGAATTACTGCATAATCCAGCAATTCTATTCCTAGATACACGCACAAAAGAATTGAAAACAGGTATTTAAACAAAAACTTGTAAAAGAATGCTCTTAGCAATACTATTTATAAGACCCAAAAGGTGTAAACAATCTAAATGTCAACTGATAAACAAAACGTAGTATATCCATACAATGGAGTATTATTCAGCCAAAGAAAGAATGAAGTACTGATACATGCTACAACGTGAGAGAACCTCGTATACATTGTGCTGAATGAAAGAAGCCACGCACAAAAAGTTACATATTGTATGATTCCATTTATATGAAATTCTTCAGAATAGGCAAATCCATACAGACAGCAAATTGGTGGGTGCCAGACGGTAGGGGTAAAGGGGAATGGCGAGTGACTGCTTAATGCGTACACGGTTTCCTTCTGGGGTGATGAAAATGTTCCAGAATTAGATAGCGGTGATGGCTGCACAACATTGTGAATGTACATATTGAAGTAACTGATTTGTACACTTTAAAATGGTTAATTTCACCTCAATTAAAAAAAAATCACACAGTTCACCCTTGACAAATCCAGGCACTATACTCAGGAACTGACTCCAAGTCCTCTCCCCACTCAGCCATCCTGTTTCCTCCACAAACCAAAGGAGCTCTGGACCACCTTGGTAATGGACTTTTGCCTCTATATATTGCCATCCAGGCATAGTACCTAACCATATTTGTGATGATGGAATTCCCACAGCTGTCCAAGCATACACAAGTTTCTAAATAAAATATTTTCTTATAATGGACTCCCATTACAAACCATCTTGGACCAAGGTCTGCTTTCATGTCACAAAATCATCCTTTATACAGAAGTTAACCATCATCCACCTAACTGATAAACCAATGACAGCTATGAAGTCTGGTCCCTCACAAGATGATATTCCTGTTTTCAAGAGTATAGCAATGAGGTTTATGCCTTCAATTAATCAAAACCATTCTTCACCAATAATTCTTGGCATTTTCCACCCCTTATATTTTCTGTTCTGTTGGCAGGCTACAACTCTTAGAAATATGAAGCACAAAATTGACCTTAAAAGCCTCTCTGCCAGGTTAAGGTTGCCAATGTGGCAGAAATGGATAAAAGACAAACTGGTTGTGACCATTTGCATTACAAGCCATCCTAAATAGTCACTCTAACACCAAGTCTTCGAGGTAGAAGCCTTCACACAACTTTTTGGAAACCAGTTTGCTCAGCGCTTTCTTCTTTCTGAGTTCAATGAGGGCCTACATCTCCAACTTACATCCATATCCCTCAGGTACCATCAATGATAAATACTTCAAAGTATGAGAGTTTTTACATGCATGCAACTGGAAAATTAAGCTATAATATCAAGTTAATTGGAAAAAATACAGCTGCAAAAACTATTCCTGGGAATCTCACAGTTAGATACACATTCCCTAACATAGCCAAGTATTCCATTTTCAGCATACCAACAATATAGTCTTTGTTCATCAGCTCAACGGGAGGATGATGTCAGGGTCACTGGAGCCCAGATCACTGCTGGCCTTTAGGAGCTCTACAGCTTTCCAGTTGAGAAAGAAACTTGTGGCCTAATCACCAACATCTGAGTCAGCCCCTTCAAAAGCCTCAAGAGTCCTGGCAAAATTTCTTCTCAGTAAAAAGTAGTCTCCAAAAAAAGACCCCTAAGAATGTGGGAGAGGGGTAATCAGACACCATTGACCTACATCCCTAAAAAGTTAGAAGAAATGTTTGAGTAACCAACAGACTAACACCTACATTGTAGGCATGTAAGACACCTCATCCTCCCTCACCACTTCCTCTTTTTGGGCAAGCTTCTCAAAGGAATTTCCAACACTTGCCACTCCCATTTCCTTACTTTTTACCCACTTCATTTTGGTTTCTGCCTCTTCCAATCTAAAATGGTTCTTGCTGAGGTCAAAGACTCCATCTTGCTAAATTCAACAGATCATTTTTGGTCCACATCTTTACTTGATGACACCTCTCTATTTGAAACATTCTTCTCTCACCTTTTATGATGCATCTTAAACTAGAATTAGATTGTGAAGGAAACAGCTAAGACAAAAACCAAATATTGCTTAAATTACTCTTGAAAATCCTTTAAATGGCCCGTTAAATATTGCACACCTGTATACAAGGAAATAAAACTTTTCTCTCTCTCATTTAATAAAAAACATGGTAGAGCGCATTCAGTTAAGTTTGCACACTTTAATTCTGAGCAAGGTGTCATTCCACTGTACCTCTGTGGCCACTCCTCATCCTCTTCCTGGGCTATCCTCCTCTACTAAACTTCAAAATGCTGGGCCTGAGCCCTTTTTTCTTAATCTCTGTCAGTGGTTCTCAACTTCCACAGCTAAGTGGAATCACCTCAGATTTGTCCACGGCAGCAAATCAGATCAAGTAAACAGAAAAAGAAATTTCTCAGGTGGACCACAGCATTAGTATTTTTTAATCATTCAGTGATTCAGTGCAACCAAGATAAGAGCACTGTTCTATGCTCTCTTCCCAGACCAGGGATCACATGCTCAAAAGCCTACAGTCAGAGAAATAAATGAGTAAAGTGGGCCAGGCATAATTTTAGGGAGTGGTGGGCTCTGTAGTGAAATAGAAGAGCTGCGATCATCTGTGACTTAGCTCCAATTATTGCTGCCATATTGGAAAACCAACTCAGTAGTGCTACATTTTCTCATTTTTAAAGAGAAACCCCAAATCTGGATTTTTCATGAGAAATCTTCAGATTTTAAAATATTGGCAACTAATTCAAAATTAAACAATAACAAAACCACTGTATGGGCAAAACATCTGTGAGTCAGATTCAGCTGTAGGCTACTGCTTTGCAACCACTGCCCTAGATAATTTTGTCCACAGCCTGTAATTTACACCTAAAAATTTGTGCCTCCAGTTTAGCCCCCTGCTCTTGGCTCTGAATTAGAATTGTCAAATGCTTATGTGACCTCTCACTTGAAAATCTCAGCAGTCCCAATGTAAACTGTGATTTAAACTCATCTCAAAACTATTTATCCTTAAATGTTCTTTATTTCAGGTAACACCACCACCATTCACTGGTTGGGCAAGCTAGAACCCTGGGAGTCATCTTAGGATCTCATTTCTCCCTCTCAACCCTTGTACCATATCAACCAACAAATCCTATCAATTACGCCTCCTAAATATATCTCACGAATATATGTACTTCTCTCCATCTCCAATACGACCATTCTTTTCTCTCAGCCACCACCTTTTCTCTCCTATGTTAACCACAGTAACCTTAATTAGAGGCAGCTGTCTCCCACACTCAATCTTGTTTCCTTCCAAAGCATTCTAATATGACCAGAATATTTTATAATCACAAATAATTACAAATATATACACATATACACGCATTACATAAATATATACTTATGTAAATATATGTGTTTGTGTGTTTATTTGACCCAACAATTCCATTTCTAGGAATTTACCCTATATTTATTCACATATGAAACAGCATATTCATAGTACTGTTTATGGTAAATTACTGGAAACAATCTAAATGTCTGTCAGTGGGGGAATGGTTAAATAATCTGTGGTATATCCATACAGTGAAACACTGTACAGTCATTCAAAAAAATAAGGAAACTATATACTGAAGTGGAAAGATTCCCAAGACACTGTTAAGAAAACAGAGTGTACAGTATGCTACCATTTGTGTAAAACAGTAAGAGGAAAGATATGCATTTCCTTGAATGCCCACAAAAAATGTCTACAATGATATACAAAACTAGTATCAGTGGTTATTCCTTTGGAAGACAGGGAAAATGGTGGCTGGGGGAGGCAGCAGAACCCACCAAAAATGCTCTGATTTAATAGGCTTGGAGGAGGGCCCAGGCGTCGGTCTTAAGTTCTGGTGGTTCTGATGAGAGTGTTGGACTGAGAACCACTGCTAGTGGACAGCCTTTGCCTATTTTCCTAGCTTCATTTTGTGTCATCACTCTCCGTGTTCCTGGCTTCTGGGTTCCCAAAAGCGGCCCTGTTCCTTTCTTCCTCAAGGTATTCACATCTGTTCCTTCTGCCTGGAATATTGTTCCCGTGAGCTTCACCTAGTAACTCCTGTTAATCCTTCACCGTCCACCTCAAAGGTCACTTCCCCATGGAAACTTTCCCCAGTTTCCAAACTACATCAGGACATCTGTTTTATGCACTCAGAGCTGCCTGTACTTCTCCCAGAAATTAACACAATCGTAATGAGATAAATGGATATTTATACATGTATACATCTGTCACCCTCTTTAGACTATAAGGTCCAGGCATGCAGAGTTGTTTTTACTAATCTATTTCCACACCTAATCTAGTGTCCAGTTGGCAAAACAGGCCTTCAGAAATCTGTTAAATAAATGAGTAACTTTCCCGCCCTCAAGCTTAGCATAGTAAACACCTAAGCAAATGAGGACAATGCTGCGTCACTAGTGTTAAGGCAGCAGTCTGCTCACGACAGTGGTTCTCAACTAAGGGTGATTTTGGTTCTCCTGGGGGACATTTGCGATGTCTGGAAGCATTTTTGATTTTCACAACTGTGTGTGTGGAGTGCTACTGGTATCTATTCCTCAGTAGAGGTTAGAAATGCTGCTAAACATCCTACGCTGCACATGATAGCCCTCCACAACCAGAAATTACCTGGCCTAAAATGTCAACAGAACTACAAATGAGAAACTCTGACTCAGAGGACGATAACACTCAAAAGAGCTGTCAATTGCACTTCTGAGGGTGGTGATTTTTAAATATCTGTTTTCTTTTTGGGGGATGGGGGGTGTCAAGCAAAGCTTCAGGGCAGAGGTAAAGCTTCAGCTGTATGTCTGAAAGGTAATAGGGGCCAGATTAGTGGGGACTATGTTTGTCAGGAGCAAGGAGGAGTCTCTGAAGAGTTTAAAAGCAAAGTTATGATTTGAACAGGTGCCCCCAAGTACCCTATACTCCAAAATTATTCATTTCCTTTTTTCCTTTCTCGCTGAAACAAAACTTCCATTCTCTCAGAGTAGCCGGTTTCAGCTTGAACATTAAGGCCAAATTAATTCAGCCCAAGAAAAAGTCAGATAGGCCCTTCACTCTCCAGAATGTTAAGCTACATTTTAAAATACGCAAATGCTTATGAGTACAAATAAATCTTTAACTGCTCAATGTTCATGTTGTGAGTGGATAAAGCTATTTTTGAACTCAACAGCCAGATTGGCCCCAGTAACAGTTTCCCAAAGCTTTGTTTTTTAAAAACCTTTTTGATCTGTTTCCCCATTCGCCTAGAAATCTCCTAGATTTCTGAGCTCCTAGATTGTATAAAAGATCTAAGTTTTTTTCCACAAGTATCTCATGACATTAAGTTCTTCTGCCAGAGGTGATAAAAGGGCCAATTGGATGCAATAAATGTAAATAAATTGTGTGTGTAAATTAGCAGTGGCTTAGAAAATTTTTAAAAGGCTTTCATGGATACTATTGAAAGAAACTGAGATAATTTTTAACGTATCACCAAGAAAAAAAAAAAGCAGTTTTACTACAACACAAGCCGGTTGCCTACTGAACTGGACGCCCATGCTCTGACCTAGTATGGCAATTCTTAGGGTCTAGGCGCTGGGTTCTCTGTTTACAAGAAACTAAGGCCTGAGACTAAGGAAGAACAAAGAAAAATGCCTGGCACCAAAGGTGTGGGGGATGTTTTGTACATAAATGAAGATTTGAGGAGGAATACTTCCTCAGATGTTGGAAGGAATTACTTTTTTTGCTTACGTGTTAAGAATTTAATGTTTTCAGGCCATTTCCTAATTAGAAAATACTTTATAATTTATAAACAACAATTTGTCCTCCCCTACATTTGCTGACCACCAAGACTGGATAAAATTTCCTTAAGCTTCACCAGAGTGGGAGGACTGGGAATAACGTGAGCACAACAGAGTTCGGATGCAACATCAACTCCAAGCCCGGCCAGCTGGTTTCCATCGAGAGGTCCCCCAGGAGAACGCCCCTCCGCGGCGGCGGCGGCCAGGTCGGCGCGGGAGAGACCCACTGAGGCGCTCCAGCGAGACCGCGGTGCAGGGCCAGGGGCCGCCCGGCCTCCGTTTACCTTTGTTTCAGGTACCCCGGCTCATGGCGGGCCGGGAATCCCGCCCGCGGCGCGGAGCTGGTGACACATCCTTCTTTGGCCAAGTCGGGCCGAGGCTGGGCAGGGGGCGGGGAAGGAAAAGAAAGCCTCAGCGCCTAACGACGTGACTCTCAGTTCTTCCAAAACGCTGGCATTTGTTTCTCTGCCAGGCTTTCCTGTTAACAAGTTCCCGAGGGCTGTGAGGGCGAACTGGCCCAGGAGCCCTGAAAAGTGGGAGGGCCCAGGCCGCCCCCGCCTACCCTCCTCCGCGGGCGCCCCTGGGGCAGGCAGTTTCCACACCTCCCGGGCTGCCGTGTCCCGGGACTGGCCGGCGCGCCGAGGCAACGCACCACACCGCACCGCCTGGAATTCCGACTTCCACAGCCCAGTCAGCTCCGTGTGGCCCCTCTGGCCAGGCCGGTCCCCGCCCCCAGGTCCCGGCCCCGCCCGCCCCGGCCTCCGCGCGCCGCCCCCCAGCCTCGCCACCCCCTCGGGCCGGGACGAGGGAGCTGAAGGCTCCAGGCCGTGCGGCCAGTGTCCCTGCGCCTACCTCGTTGCCCGCAGCTCCTCCTCCGGCGGCTCGGCTCGCGGGCAGCGCTCGCCTCCAAGCTTCCCCGCGGCGCGGACTCTCGGGCTACGAATGCGGCGCGTGAAGAGCGGAGGCCCGAGCGCGCACCACCCAGCCACCCGCAGGCCCCTACCTCCTCCTCCTCCTCGGCCCCACCCTCGGCGGCCGGCCCGGAGCCCCGCCCGCGCGCCAGGCCCCGCCCACTGTCCGGCCCCGCCCCCAGCCTCCGCCCCGCCCCTCTGGCCAAGGCAGGAAGGGGGCCTCCAGGGGCGCCGCGAGAGCCGCTGTGGCCTCGGCCAGGGCAGTCTCGTCTATGGCGGCGCCGCGGGGACGCGATTCGTGGTGGTCGCTGCTGTTTGACAGATTCGAGTCTCTTTCTCGGATTTATTTTTGTTATTGTCATCGTCAATATTGTCATCGTTGTTATTGTTATCGTCATTAGTTGTGTTGCCCTCTTCAAGGGGCCTTCAAGGAGGCCCCTTGAGGGCAGCGCGCTGCTGACCAGACATTCCCTGGCACTCCTGTCTTCCCAGAGTCCTGCACCTGCGCCACATTTCACTCAGCCCAAGAAGTTGTGTGAATTTTGAAAGAAGTGATACTTATTTTTAACTGTTAACTGTTATTGTTAAATAAAACACAAACATAGACAGCCATATAAAACCAATGTACAGCTTAATGGATTATTCCGATACACACACCCTTATAACCACTCGCTAGATTTATTAATAACACCGTGTAATATGGTCTGCTCTGAAACAGAACCTAATTAATAGCTGGAAGGACATAGCCTGGAAGGGCCTCCCAAAATTGCCCTCCTTCTAACTGCCACAGTACTCAAATGTGACAGGTCCATAATCATACCCTCTCCAAGAATATATTTGTAAAATGGAAATTTCTCCAGAATTAGGAACCTCCAATTGAGTATCTTCGTAAAAATCTTGATAAAGGATAAATCTATAAATATATAAGCATATAAATAACAATAAGTCAACCAGTTGGGTTGAATACCATGAGTAAGGAGATGGGGGTGGGGGATGGGAGGTATGTAAAGACTTAAAAGGATTAGGTGGGCTGTGAGGAGAGGTCCTGGGCACCTGGGTTGTTCTCACTGTCTCCCCAGCACCTAGCATAGCACCAAACATATACTAGGTGCCATATGTGTGTGTGTATATATGTGCATTGTACGTATATGCACATATATGTTTGTGTGTGTGTACAGCACAAGGAAAGAAAAAATTATGTAAGATAACCCCAAACAAGCTTTACATACTGAAATTTCACCCAAGGTCAATCCTCCCAGTAGCTAAAGTGTGCTCTGTGAGATGCCTTGATGCCCTAGAGAGAAAGAGACCATTTTACTTTCAACTTTCTACTGCTTTTCCATTTCAAAAGCCCTTTCACATGCATATGGTATCTTATTTGAGACTGAGAGCAACTCTGTGAAAAATGCAGGGCAGGACAGGATTTTGCAAAGGTCACAGTGCAATGCATATCAGTAAGAAGGAAAAGTACACAATGTACCATAAAACAATGTTAAAACTGCTGACCCTGCCAACCTGGATTCTTGGTTTGTCTCGACAGTTTTATTGCCAGTGTTTTTACATTAGGGCTCCTTTGGCCCTTTTGCCATACATTTATACACATTATAACTTGAATGTATAAAGGACATAATACGTGACTGGAAATTTGATTCAATACAATAGAGTTAGTCTCTCTGTCATGAGGACCATGGTGAATTGGGGCTAGAGAGTTGCCAATTCACCACAATGTATTGAGTACCCAGACTGTACTAGGTGGTAGGAATACAAATGATATAAAATGAAGATACAGGGGCTGGGCGTGGTGGCTCACGCTTGAAATCCCAGCACTTTGGGAGGCCAAGGCAGGTGGATCACCTGAGGCCAGGAGTTTGAGACCAGCCTGGCAAACATGGTGAAAACCCATCTCTACTAAAAATACAAAAATTAGCCAGGCGTGGTGGCACGCATCTGTAATCCCAGCTACTCAGAAGGCTGAGGCAGGAGAATCTCTTGAACCCGGGAGGTGGAGGTTTCAGTGAGCTGAGATCGCTCCATTGCACTCCAGCCTGGGTGATCAGAGTGAAACTCTGTCAATCTTTGTTCTCAAGGAGCTTATGGCCAAGTAAGGGAGAAAGATTTGAAAATAAATGTTTAAATTACATGATGGTAGGGGAGCAGTCATGAGCACAATTAATTCTGTGAAGTGTAGGAAGAGAGTAGGGCAAGTCTTATTAGACAAGAAAACATCTGAAATTTTTTTTAGTATAAAAATATCAAATATTGAAAACAGAGACAGAATAACATAGTGAACTACTATGCACCCATTCCTTGGCTTCAACAATTATCCCATGACCAATTTGTTCCATCTGTACCCTCACCTTTTCTTTCCCTCCTTGGATTATTTTGAGGCAAATCACATGGAGCATTATTATTTCATCCATAAATATTTCACTATGCATCTCTAAATGATAAGGTCTATTTTTAAAAACAACCACAAAATCATTAAATTGTCTTTTAAAGTAATAATTTGTTAACATCTAGAAAGTGTTCAAAATTTCCCAATTTTCTCATAAGTGTTTTATGTAGTTTACTTCTTCCAGTCATGATCCAAACAAGGTCCTCACACTGCATTTGGTTAAAATGTCTTACACTTTTTTCTTTCCTTCTACTTTTATGTTGAAAAAATAGATTGTTTGTTATAAGGAGTTTCCCACATTCTGCATTTTGCTGATTGCTGTGATGTTCTTTAACATGTGCCTCTACCCTTGTATTTCCCATAAAGGATAGTTGCTAGAGGCTTGATCGATTTAGAAAAGTATAACCCATAATGAAGAGAAAAATCAACAAACCAAATATAGACCGGAACTATCACAGATGTTAGAATTAGCAGAGAAAGACATTAAAACAATTACCATGGCTGGGCATGGTGGCTCAAACCTGTAATCCTAGCACTTTGTGGGGCTGACGTGGGTGGATTACTTGAGGTCAGGAGTTTGAGACCAGCTTGACCAACATGGTGAAACCACGTCTCTACTAAAAAATACAAAAAAATTAGCCGGCCATGGTGGCAGGTGCCTATAATCCCAGCTACTCGGGAGGCTAAGGCAGAAGAATTTCTTGAACCCGGGAGGCAGAGGTTGTGGTGAGCCAAGATCACGCCACTGCACTCCAGCCTGGGCAACAGAGTGGCTCCATCTCAAACAAAAACAAAAACAAAAACAAACAAACAAAAAAACCCACAATTACTATAACTATATTCCAAATGTCAAAAAACTTAAGTACATATTAAAAAGGGAAGATGTAAAAAAGACCCAAATTATATTTCTATAGTTGAAGACTATAATGTCTAGAATAAAAATACATTAGATTGGATTAATGGCAAATTAGACGTTACCAAAGAAAAGATTAGTCACATCAATAGAAATTATCCAAAATGAAACACACAGAAAAAAAAATGTTAATGAAAAGAGCATCAGTGAGCTAAAGAGCAACTACAAGTGGCCTAATATGTGGAATCTCCAAAGGAGAGGAGTGAAGACAAAAAATATTTGAAGAAATACTAGCCAAAAGTTTCTAAAATTTATGAAAACTATATACTCACAGATCTAAGAAGTGCAACAGACTTCCAATTTCCAGTACAGCAGATGATAGACTTACATCCAACCATATCAATAGTCATATTAAATGTGAGACTTCTGGTTCCAAAATGGCAGCATAGAAGCAAGCTGGCTCCCCCTTTTCCCCGGAAAAGGAAGACCAAACCCAAATACACAACACCAAGATTACCATCAACAATATCCCAGAACTGAAATATGAGGATGAGACAGTTTGCAGGGTCACAAAGAAGTGAAAAAGCTCCAAATAGATGGTAAGAGAATGACTTCCACGTTCAGGATGCCCCTCCCCCTATTCTGTCCAGCACCAAGCATTCAAAAAGTTTCCTCCCAAATCACAGTTTATACACTGGAAAAAGTGAAATCAAGGTGGACAACCAGCTCCCCACCATCTTGGGTTCCCTGGCAGGAGACTTGTCCCTGTCTTAGCCCACAGAAACATTGCAAGTCCCTTAAGGGAGAAATATCCCAGAGGACGGGCAAAGGCAAATCGGGAGGCAGAACTCCCATCCACAGAACTGGAAACTGCTCTGTAACTCAGCCAAAGGAGACATTAAATTAGAGTGTCTGTTCAGCAGCAACATGATGTAGGAGGTACATTCTGCAGATACTTTGGGCACAAACCCCTAGCCAGCCTTCCCACATTGCTGGGATATCCCAGGATACTGTCCATTTACTAGAGCTGAGGTGGACCTGGGCTTAAGGCACCACCTAGAGCTGAAAAGGAGGCAGAAACCTAGCAGTGAAGAATCTTTAAGCAAATATATTCCCAAAACAAGTCAGACAGAGAAGACTGGAATAAATTACCCTTTAGTGCAAAGACATGGATATACATCACAAGAAACAATAGCAAACAGGGAACCACAAACTCCCCAAATGGGCAAGGCAAGGGACCAGTAACTGACTTTAATGAGATGGCAATATGTGACCTCTATGACCAATAGCTCAAAACAGCAATTTTGGCTGGGCATGGTGGCTCATGCCTATAATCTCAGCACATTGTGAGGCTGAAGCAAGAGGTTCACTTGAGGACAGGAGTTTGAGACCAGCCTGGGCAACATAGCAAGATTCCATCTCTACAAATAAAAAATTAAAAAATCAATAGCTGGGTATAGTGGTGCACATCTCTAGTTCCAGCTACTCAGGAGGCTGGGGTGGGAGGATCACTTGAGTCCAGGAGTTCGAGGCTGCAGTGAACTTTGCTGGCACCACTGCACTCCAGTCTGGGTGACAGAGTGAGACCATTTCTCAAAAATAAAAAAAATTAAAAAAAGCAAAAATAGAAAAAAATCCTCCAAAATAGCACTTTTAAGGAAACTCAGTGATCTCCAAGATAACACAGAAAACCATTTCAGAAATTTATCAGAGAAATTTAACAAAAATATTGAAGTAATTAAAACAATCCAATAGATGTTTTGGAAGTGAGAAATACACTTGCTGTACTAAAAATTTCATTAGAGGCCCTGAAGAGCAGAACAGATCAAGCAGGGGAAGAATCAGTCAGCTTGAAGACAGGCTATGTGAACATATGCAATCAGAAGAGAAAAAAGAATGAAAATAAATGAAGACCACCTATAAGATACAGAAGTTTACCTTAAAAGACCAAATCTAAAAATTATTGGTGTTCAAGAGAGAGTTGAGCAAGGGGTAGAAAGCTTATCCAAAGAAATAATAATAGAAAACTTTCCAAAACATGAGAAATAATAAATGTTGAGGTACAGGAAGATCAGAGAAAACCAAACAGATCTAATACAAAGAACACTACCCCAAAGCATATAGTAATCAAACTCTCAAAGGCCAAGGACAAAGAGAGGATCCTAAAAGCAGCAAGAGAAAAGAGGCAAATAACATATAAAGGAACTCCAGTTTGTCTGGCAACAGACTTCTCAATGAAAACCATACAGGCCAAGATGGAATGGAATGACATTTTCAAAGTGCTAAAAGAAAAAAACTCTTTCATCCAAGAATACTGTATCCAGCAAAGTTATCCTTTAACTGTGAAGAAGAGATAAAGTCTTTCCCAGAAAAACAAAAACAGAGAATTCACCACCACTAGAGCCATCTTACAAGAAATGCTAAAAGGAGTTCTTCAATCTGAAACAAAAAATACTAATAAAGAAAACATTTGAAGCTATGAAACCCCTGGGTAAAATTAAGTACACAGACAAACCTAGAATACTTAAATACTATAATTGTGGTATGCAATTCACTCATAACTCTAGTTTGAAGCCCCAAAGACAAATCTATCAAAAAAGAATAATAGTAACTAACAGCAGGCTGTTAAGAGATAAGTAATGTAAAACTATGTAAATTGAGACAACTAAAAGTCAAAATGTGGGAGGGATGGAGTTAACATGTAGAGTTATTTTTTATTTTTCCTTCATGTCTATTCTTTTATTTTTTATGTAAGTTGTCATCTCTTTAAAATAACTTGTTATAAGATTTTTTTTAAGCCTCATGATAACCACCATATGCAAAACCTGTAATAGATTCACTAAAAATAGCAATTGAAGATGGCAGCAGCAATGATTTACCAGCTGCTGGGCTGGAGCAGCATAGTGGCGTTGAACCTGCCCTCAGGTGCCAGGTGTTTTGGGGTATGAGCCTTGCCAACTGGAGAGAAGGTCCTGCATGCCAGCCAGGTTGATAATAAAGACTCCAGAAAAATTCAGTTTGTGGGTTGTCAGAAAGAGGTGAATATAAACTTTGCCACTGATTTGATAACAGAGCAACCTATGAGTGAAGTAGAGAGTTGGGTAATATTGTGTAACTGGTTGGGGAGCTCTTGGCTACCCAAAAGTGTGTGTAAACATAGACAAAGAAACAAAAACTGGGATATGTGGTTATTGTGGACTATAGTTCAAAAAACACCATTGTTAGAATGAATTGTGAACCCATGGTCCTCTGAAGTATGTGGATGAGCATTTTGATTTTGAAAATAAAGCATGTGAAATCACTAGTTCTGTATAAAGGGTATTCCTATTGCTAAATAAAGGGTAATGCTATCAAGAAAAAAAGACACAATGAATTAAAACATACTACCAGAGAATATCACTTAACCATAAAGGAGGACAGTAAGAACAAGAAAGGAAAAGGGGAGTTACAAAACCTGAAAATAAGCAACAAAATGTCAGTAGTTAAGTCATTTCTTATGAATAATGACACTAAATGTGAATGAACTCAGTTCTCCAATTAAAAGGAATACAGTGGCTGAATGAATAAAGAAACACGACCCATCTATATGCTGCCTACAAGAAACCCATTTCACCTATAAAGATGCATACAAACTGAAAGTGAAGGGGTGGTAAAAGTCATTCTGTGCAACTGGAAATCAGAAAAGAGTAGCAGTAGTTATATTTATGTTGGATAAAATAGACGACAAATTAAAGACTGTAAAGCGAGACAAAGAAAGTCATTATATAATGATAAAGGGATCAAGTCAGCAAAGGATATAACAATTATAAATAATTATGCATCCAAAACTAGAGCTTCCAAATATACAAAGCAAACATTAATAGATCTAAAAGGGAGAGATAGACTGCCATACAATAATAGTAGGGATTTTTAACTGGACAGATTACCCAGATAGAAAATCAACAAAGAAACATCAGAGTTAAATTACACACTAGACCTAATAGGCCTGACATTTACAAAACATTTTACCCAAATGATGAAGAATACATACTTTTTTCATCAGCACATAGAACATTCTCCGGAATAGATCATATCTTAGGCTACACAAAACAAGTCTGAACAAATTCAAAAAACTAAAAACCATATCAAGTATTTTTTCCTCACCACAATGGAATAAAACTAGAAATCAGTATCAAGCAAAACCACAGAAACTACACAAACACATGGAAATTAAACAACATGCTTTTGAATGACCAATGGGTCAATGAAGAAATAAGAAAAAATTAAAATTTCTTGAAACAAATGAAAATGGAAATACAACATTCCAAAATCTATGGAATACAGCAAAAGTAGTAGGAAGAGGGAAGTTTATAACAATAAATACCTACATCAAAAAAGTAAAAATATTTCAAATAAACAATCTAATGATGTACCTCAAGGAACTAGAAAAGCAAGAATGTTGCAGGAAGTCAGGGATGCCGAACAGAGGGACTGGCTGAAGCTGCTGCAGAAGAACATAAATTGTGAAGATTTCATGGACATTTATCAGTTCCCAAAATTAATACTTTTATAATTTCTTATGCCTGTCTTCACTGCAATCTCTGAACATAAATTGTAACGATTTCATGGACATTTATCACTTCCCCAATTAATACTCTTATAATTTCTTATACCTGTCTTTAATCTCTTAATCACATTATCTTTGTAAGGTGAGAATGTATGTCACCTCAGGGCCCTGTGATGATTGTGTTAACTGTACAGATTGTTTGTAAAACATGTGTGTTTGAACAATATGAAATCAGTGCACCCTGAAAAAGAACAGAATAACAGCAATTTTCTGGGAACAAGGAAAGATAACCATAAGGTCTGACTGCCTGCGGGGTCGGGCAGAATATAGTCATATTTTTCTTCTTGCAGACAGCCTATAAATGGATGTGTGAGTAGGAGAAATATCACTGAATTCTTTCCCCAGCAAGGAATATTAATAATTAATACCCTGGGAAAGGAATGCATTCCCAGGGGTAGGTCTATAGACGGCCGCTCTGGGAGTGTCTGTCTTATGCGGTTGAGATAAGGGATGAAATACGCCCTGTTCTCCTGCAGTGCCCTCAGGCTTACTAGGATTGGGAAATTCCAGCCTGGTAAATTCTAGTTAGACCGGCTGTCTGTTCTCAAACCCTGTTTCCTCATGGACCCTCATCAATAATTCTAATTTCACCCTTGCCTTGTGATCTTGCTCTTCCCTTTGCCTTGTGATCTTTTATTGCCCTTCGAAGCATGTGATCTCTGTGACCCACTCCCTATTCGTACACCCCCTCGCCTTTCAAAATCCCTAATAAAAACTTGCTGGTTTTGTGGCTTGAGGTCGCCATCACGATCCTACCAATATATGATGGCACCCCCGGTGGCCCAGCTGTAAAATTCTTCTCTCTGTACTCTTTCTCTTTATTTCTCAGACTGGTCGACACTTAGGGAAAAATAGAAAAGAACCTATGTTGAAATACTGGGGGCTGGTTCCCCCGATACAAGAACAAACCAAATCCCAAATTAGTATAAGGAAAGACATAATAAAGATGAAAGCAGAAAATAATGAAATTGAGACTAAAAAATACAGAAGATCAATGAAACAAAAAATTGTTTTTTAGAATGATAAACAAAATTGATAAACTTTAGCTAGACTAAAAAAAAAACAGAGAAAAGACTGAAATAAATAAAAACAGAAATGAAAAAGGAGACATAACAACACAGAAATACAAAGAATCATCATAGACTATTCTGAAAAACAATACAGCAACAAATTGGAAAACCTAGAAGAAATGAATAAATTCCTAGACACATACAACCTACCAAGATTGAACCATTAAGAAATAGAAAACCACAGAAAACCAAACACTGCATGTTCCCACTTATAAGTGGGAGCTGAATGATGAGAAAACATGGACACAAGGAGGAGGAATAAGACATACTGGGACCTGTCAGTGGTGGGGGTAGGGGGTGAGGGGATAGACAGCATCAGAAAGAATAGCTAATAGATGCTAGACTTAATACCTGGGTGATGGGATGATCTGTGGAGCAAACCATCATGTACATATTTACCTATGTAGCAAGCCTGCACATCCTACACGTGTAACCACTGAATTTAAAATAAAAGTTGAAGAAAAAAAAGCAATAAAAAACCTCAAAAAAAAACCCAATAATGAGTAATGAGATCAAAATTGTAGTAAAAAGTCTCCCATCAAAGAAAATCCAAGGATCTGATGATTTTATTGCTGGATTCTATCAAACATTTAAAGAACTAGTACCAATTATACTCAAAATCTTAAAAAATTGAAGATAAGGGGATACTTCCAAACTAATTCTATGAGGCCAGCATTCACCTGATATTAAAACCAGACAAGGACACAGCACAAAAGAAAACTATAGGTAAATGTCACTGATGAACATAGATGCAAAAGTACTCAACAAAATACTAGCAAACCAAATTCAACAGCACATTGAAAAGATCATTCATGATAATCAAGTGGGATTCAGACTAGAGATGCAAGGATGTGTCAACATACATAATCAACAAAGATGATACATCACATTAACAGACCAAGAACAAAAACAATATGATTATTTTAGTAGCATTTGGTAAAGTCCAATATCCCTTTATGATAAAAATCCTTATGGAACTGATATTGAAGAAACATACCTCAGAATAATAAAGGCCAAATTTGACAAACCCGTAGTAACATAGTACTGATGAGGAAAAATTAAAAGCCTCTCGTCTAAGATCTGGAACAGGACAAGGATGTCCACTTCCACTACTTTTATTCAACATAATACTGGAAATCTTAGTGAGAGCAATTGAGCAAGAGAAAGAAATAAATGGCATTCAAATTGTAAAGAAATAAGTCCTTATTCACAGATGACATGCTATTGTATACAAAACAACCCTAAAAGCTCCACCAAAAAACTGTTGGAACTGATGAGTAAATTCAGTAAAGTTGCAGGGTACAAAATCAATATACAAAATTAGTAGTGTTTATATTTTCCAGCAGTAAACAATCTGAAAAAGAAATCAAGAAAGCAATCCTATAAGTGCTTGAAGGATACCCCATTTACCCTGATGTGATTAGTACACATTGTATGCCTGCATCAAAATATATCATATACCCCATAAATATATATACCTACTATGTACACATACAAATTAAAAATAAAAAATCAAATATATATATAGACAATGTATATCAGAAAAAAAGAAAGCAATCCTACTTACAATAGTTACAAAGAATACAAAATACCTAGAAATCAATTTAACCAAATAAATGAGAGATCTATACAAGGAAAACTATAAAACACTGATGAAAGAAATTGGAGAGGGCACACCAAAGAAAAGAGAAAGATATTCCATGCTCATGGATTGGAAAAATTAGTATTGTGAAAATGACCATACTACTCAAAGCAATTTACAGATTCAATGCAATCCCTGTCAAAATACCAATGAGATTCTTCACAGAAATAGAAAAAACAATCCTAAAATTTATATGGAACCACAAAAGACACCAAACAACCAAAGCAATCTTGAGCAAATAGAACAAAGCTGGAGGCATTATACTATTGGACTTTAAAGTATACTACAAAGCTATAGTAACCAAATCAGCATGGTATTGGTGTAAAAACAGACACATAGAGCATTGGAATGGAGTAGAGAATCCAGACATAAATCCACAAGTTTGTAGCCATCTCATAGTCAACAAAGTTACCAAGAACATACAATGGAGAAAGGACAATCTCTACAATAAATGGTGCTGGGAAATCTGGATAACTATATCCCAAAGAATGAAACTATACTGCTATCTCTCACCATACACAAAAATCAAAATGATTAAAGACTTAAATCTAAGATCTGAAACTATGAAACTTCTAGAAGAAAACGTAGGGGAAATGCTCCAGGACATTTGTCTGGACAAAATTTTTTTTTGTAAGACCTCAAAAGCACACTCAACTAAAGCAAATACAGACAAATGGGACTACATCAAGCTAAAAAGCTTCTGCACAGCAAAGGAAACCATCAATGAAGTGAAGAGATGACCCACAGAATGGGAGAAAATATTTACAAACTGTCCATAGTAATAACAAGGGAGTAATAACCAGAATATATAAGGAGACAAGGGAGTAATAACCAGAATATACAAGGAAGTCATAACCAGAATATATAACCAGACAAGGGAGTAATAACCAGAATATATAAGGAGCTCAAACAACTCAGTAGCAAAAAACCCAAATAATCTGATCTAAAAATGGGCAAAATATCTGAATGGATGTTTCTCAAAAGAAGACGTACAAATAGTCAACAGATATATGAAAAAATGCTCAATATCACTAATTATCAGAGAAATGCTAATTAAAGCCACAATGAGATCATGTCACCTCAGTTAAAATGTCCTTTACAAAACATATAGGTAATAATAGATCCTGGTAAGTTTGTGGAGAAAGAGGAACCCTTATACACTGTTGGTGGGGATGTAAATTAGTACAGTCTTTATGGAAACAGTATGGAGGTTTTTCAAAAAACTAAAAATAGAACTACCACATGTCCAGCAATTCCACTACTGAGTGTACATCCAAAAGAAAGGAAATCAATGTACCAAACAGTACCCTGCAGTACAATGTACCAAACAGTACTCAGGAGTACAACACGGTGAAACCCCATCTCTACCAAAAATACAAAAATTTAGCAGGGTGTGGTGGCACACACCTGAAATCCCAGCTACTTGGGAGGCTGAGGCAGGAGAATCACTTGAACTTGAAGCCAGGAGGTGGTGGTTGCAGTGAGCCAAGATCAAACCATTGCACTCCCACTTGGGCGACAAGAGCAAAACTCCGTCTCAAAAAAAAAAAATAAAATAAAATAAAAGATAGGAGCTGGGGAAATAGACAAATCTATTATTATAGTTGTATATTTCAATACCCTGCTCCAAGTAATTGATAAAGCAAGTAGACAGAACGCCAGCAAAGATATAGCAGACTGGAATAACACTCTCAAGCAACTTCACCTAATTAACATTTGTAGGACACTCCATGTAATAACATTATTCACATACTTTTCAAGTGCACAGGAAACATATACCAAGATAGATCAGATTTAGTACTGTAAAACACGTCTCAAATTTAAAAGAATTCAAGTTATAAAAGTATGCTGTTTGACCACAGTGCAATTGTATTAGAAACCAATAACATGTCTAGAATTTTGTATATACCCTCCTCCCGACTCTAACTCCCAAACTTATTCCTCCTCCATGTCTTTTTCACAACTTAGGTCAAGGCCCCATTATCCATTCAGTCACATAAGCCAGAAATTCTTAATTATCCTTTTCCTCATCTCTCTTAAGCAACAAATTACCACATTCTGCTGACTTTTCTTCCAAATCGTTTCTCAAATCTCTTCCCAACTCTCTGCCTCGATTACTGCAGTCTCAGTTCAAGTCATTACCATCTCTCTTTATGGACCTGCACCAGCCACCTAACTGGTCCCTCTGCCTCTCATCTTCCCCTCCTTAAACTCATTTTCCACATGTAAGTGAGTGCAGTGAATAGTCTGTCACATTCTTACAGTCTCTGCTTCTCCGCATCTGTAGAACAGCTTTCCTTTATTTGGGGAATCTCTGCTGTTAGGAGTCCTGACTCCCAAAGTGGAAACCAAAACTCATTTTCATCACCTCCTTTGCTGCTAGGGCAGGGTACATGACCCGGGCTTAATCAGATGCACCACACAAGATTTTAAGACAAATACAGAGTGAAGAAGCAGGACATCCACAACAGAATAAAATTGTTACATATATGTGCAAGATATTCCTAGAGATATTTCCCTGTAGGAGGGATTTATTTACTCTCCTTTCTCTCTCTTTTCTCTCCTTCCTTCCTTCCTTCCTTCCTTCCTCCCTTTCTCTCTTTCTTTTCTCAGCTTTATGAAGATATAATTCACATAACATGTAATTCAGCCATTTAAAATGTAAAATGCAATGGTGGTTGGTATAGCCACAGAGTTATGTAATGATCATCAAAATCAATTTTAGTTTCATCACCCCCAGAAGAAACTCTATACTCATTAAGCTACTCTCCATTTCCACCCATCCCCACTCCCAGCTATAAGCAACCACTAATCTACTTTCTGTATTAATAAATATTCTGGACATTTCATATAAAAGAAGTCATATAATATATGCCTTTTTTCTCACTTCTTTTGTATAGGTAGCATAATGTTTTCAAGTTCCATCCATATTGTACTGATCCATTATCAGTAATTTATTCCTTTCTATTGCTATATAATGTTCTATGGCATAGCTACACAGCAGTTTGTTTATGCATTCACCTGCTCATGGACATTTAGGTAACTTTCATTTTTTGGCTATTACAAATAAGACTGCTATGAACATTCATGTCCATTCTTTGTATGGACTTACGCTTTCATTTCTCTTTAGTATATATCTAGTGGTCGAATTGCTGGGTCATGTGCTTTGCTTGAAGGTTTAAGGAGTTTTTTTTTTTACTTTTACTTTTACTTTTTATTATTTATTTATTTATTTATTTATATATATTTGTTATACTTTAAGTTCTAGGGTACATGTGCACAACGTGCAGGTTTGTTACATATGTATACATGTGCCATGTTGGTGTGTTAGAGATGTTTTCTTTTGTGAGAACCTGGATTGGGAAAAGTTGAACCTTTCATCATTTCATCATTTGAGTTTTTTAATGTATGAGGCAGGCTTTTGTACAGAGAGAGAAAAACCCCAAACACTTATAGCTGCTTTTGCTTAATTAATGTTAAATTTATTAAAGATATCTGATTTTAAAATCTAGTTTTTATTAGGTGCTTAAGCTTAACTTTAAGCTGGTAAATTTTATTTATAAATATAGTATTCTGTTATAACTTAACAGTCACTTCTAAATAAGATAGATTAAATTCCCTAAACATTTATTTATTAAGATGATGAAATTCTTAGATATTTCAAACTACAATTATAAATGTGATGTATCTGATTCTCTAAAGCACTTCAAGCACTCAACAAGCAAGCTTACAAATCTAATAAACCAATATTCCTAAGCACTTACATTCTATTTACAAACCTAATAACTCAAAATTGTAGATTTAATTCCTCAGATTCTCTGAAAAATTCAAACTCAATTTACAAACATAATCAATTCAACTTCAACACATCTCCAATTTAAATCCTCAATCTACTATCAATTAAGTCCTTTTAAACATTTCAGATTAAAATCACAAGTCTAAATTCAACGTGTCAAATGTGCCATCTGTCAAACAAAATACATGCAAATTGCCAAGATGGTTAAAAAATAGCTTATTCTTGAACTCAACACAAAAAATGTTAAATCTTGGGTTTGAGTAACTTCTTCACTCTTATTCAGAGCCTGCATAAGTTTGGCTTACGGAAAAAATTCAGCTAAAGTGAAGAATCATAAGTAATACTTCATACATAGTTTAACATTTTAAGTTAAATGTTTAGAATATATAAATGTTTAGTTTAGAACATTTAAATACACATTCTTTTGCCATACCCTTTCTTTGAGTATGAATCTGTTAATCAGACTTCCAAGACACCTTCGTTGCATAAACTACTCCCATAGTGTATCCTCCGTAATTTCCAGTTTGGATTATGTTATAAGCCTCTGCAAAACAATGTAAATGTAAATTGATTTTAGGTTTTTATATTTCCTTGCAATCTTTCATAGTTGTCTCATCCACTTTTAGTTTAAAAAATGTTTTAGCAAGTTTCCATTAGCAAGTCTTTCCAAAGCGTTTCTTCTAATTTTCTTTTTTTTTTTTTGGAGCAGGGGACAGAGTCTTGCTCTGTTGTTGCCCAGGCTGGAGTGCAGTGGTGCGATCTCGGCTCACCACAACCTCTGCCTCCTGGGTTCAAGCGATTGTCCTGCCTCAGCCTCCTGAGTAGCTGGGACACAGGTGGGTGCCAACATGCCCAGCTAATTTTTGTATTTTTAGTAGAGACAGGGTTTCACTATGTTGGGCAGGCTGGTCTCAAACTCCTGACCTCATGATCCACCCACCTCGGCCTCCCAAAGTGCGGGGATTACAGGTGTGAGCCAACGCACCTGGCCTCTTCTAATTTTCATAGTAACAACTTTTTTCCTACACTTATATTTCATGGGATTATGTCATATTTAATTAAATTAGTAATTACAATAACAAAACTAGTATCTGCAGGTTTGGGAACAAACACAACTTGGTAAGTGTTGTGTATGTGTATGTGATTCTTGGTATGTGTTGTACTCAAGTGATGGGAGCAGAACACATCAGTATACTAGACAGGGATCTACTAGCTGTAAGTACTCACCTGTATGTGCCCTGAGTGCCTGTTGGTATGTTTTACAGAAGGAATGGAGAATGTTGGTTAATTTAGTAATTGAGCTAAGTGGAGGTTGACTTAAAAATCTTCCATTATTTTTCATGTTTAAAAAAATTGAGTTACATGTTACATACAATAAAATATGCCCTTTTGAATGTGCAACCCTATGAGTTTTAACAAACACTTGCAGTTATGTAATGACCACTACTACCCTGATCAAGATATGGAATGCCTCTGTCACCTCTCAAAATCCCCTTGTGCTACTCCTTTGTAGTCAATCCCTCCACCCCACCACACCCCCAGCTCCTGCAAATCACTTACCTCTGCATAATTCTCTGGAGATTCACCAAAGTTGTTGTGTGTGTTAGTTATTCCTTTCTATTGCCAAATAGAACTCCATATTGCAGATGTACAGCAGTTTGATGATTCACCTGTTGAAGGAGCCCTTGGTTGTTTCTAGTTGGGGGTATTACGAAAAAGGCTGCTAGAAACATTTCATGTATAGGTTTTTGTGTGAACATGAGTTTTCATTTCTCTATGTAGTGCTATCTCATTGTGGTTTAAATTTGCATTTCCCTAATGGCTAATGATGTTGAATGCCTTTTCATGTGTTTGTTTACCATCTGTATTAACATTTTCGGTAAAACATCTGTTCATGTCTTTGTCCACTTCTATTTGGATTGTATTTCCACTGTTAAGTTTGAGAGTTCTTTATATATTCTAGATACTAGTCATTTGTGGGATATGTGGTTTGCCAATATTTCTCCCAGTCTGTAGTAAGTTGTTTTTCATCCTCATAATAGGATTTTTCATGAGCAAATGTTTCTAATTTTGATGAGGTCCAATTTATTAATGTTTACTTTTATAATCATGTTTTTGGTATTAAGTCTAAAAACGACTTGCCCAGGTATAGATTTTGAAGATATTCTACCATTTTTTTTCTGTCTTTCTTTTTTATGTTTATTTTTTGAGACGGAGTTTCGCTCTCGTTGCCCGGGCTGGAGTGCAATGGTGTGATCTCTACTCACCACGACCTCTGCCTCCTGGGTTCAAGTGATTCTCCTGCCTCAGCCTCTCATGTAGCTGGGATTACAGGCATGTGCCACTACGCGTGGCTAATTTTGTATTTTTAGTAGAGATGGGATTTCTCCATATTGGTCAGGCTGGTCTTGAACTCCTGACCTCAGGTGATCTGCCCACCTCGGCCTCCCAAAGTGCTGGGATTACAGGTGTGAGCCACCTCACCGGGCCTCTACCGTTGTTTTTCTAGAAGTTTTGAAGAAGGATTTACATTTTATATTACATCCATGATTCACTTTGAGTTAGTTTTTGCATAAGATGTGAGTTTTAGATCAAGGTCCATTTTTCTTTGGCCTATGAATGTCTAATTACTCTACACCTTTTGTTGAGATGGGTATTATTTCTCCACTGACTAGCTTTTGAATATTTGTCAAAAATCAATTGGGAAGCCCAGTAGCAACAAGTATGTGAGTACACCTAGTGTTCAGGTCATGGTTTCTAATACCATTCCCCAATTAAAGGAATCAGGGTTCCTTGGAGAAATGGCTGATTCTTGGACTGGGGCAAAAATTATACAAGATAATCCTAGAGCTCTTGCAGTATCAGAAAGTAAGGAAATGATAACAACAACAAAATCCACATTGATGTCAAAGGAGCACAAGAGCCAGCTGAAAGAGCTTCCACAGGCCAAAGTGGGAACAATTTGAGCAACAAAATTTAGAAGTAGCATTGGAGTTATAGACCAAAGTATAAAATAAATATTATGAGTGTATATTGAGAAAAAAATTGAATAGTAAATATGTGGAGGAAAACAGGCAAACCTCCCATGCAGAATTCCAAATAATTTATACAGATACTCCTCCCTGAAGGAGGGGACTGTAACTCCCCACTCCTTATGTGTGGTTTGCCCATAGTGACATCCTTCCAAAGAGAACAGTCTGGAAAGGGTGGAAAAGTAACTTTACAATGGAGAAACCTGACAAACACTATCTTTGCCAGGTGATCAAGGTCAATATCAATGGTCATAAATCACACTGATAGTATTATTACTCTTGATATGATGTGATGAAAATGACACTTTATTTCTGTGGTATTCCTCCCAATAGCCCATACTCAGTCTTATCATGAGAAAAACACCAGACATATTCCTAAAGTGGGGCATCCCACAAAATATATGACCAATACTCCTCAAAGCTGTCAAGGTTGTGAAAAACAAGGAAAGTCTAAGAAACTGTCACAGCCAAGAGGAGCCTAAGGAGACATGACAATTAAAAGCTAAGGAAATCTGACTATACACTGGCCATTAGTTAATAATAGTGTTTCAATATTGGTTCCTTCATTGTAACACATGTACCATACTAATGTAAGACATTAATAACAAGAAAACTGGGTGCATATGGGAACTCTCTGTACTGTCTGCTTAATTTTTCTGTAAACTAAAGAATAAAGTCTATTTTAAAAAATCAGTTGGGCATATTTGCACAGCTCTGTTTCTAGGTTCTCTATTCTGTTTCATTTGTCTATTTGACTATCCCTCTGCCAATACCACACTGTTTTGATTACTGTGTGGTATTGTCAGAGGGCTAGCTACCCGGTAGACCTTCATATTGGAGTAGATTTTGCCCATTTTTAATTAAGTTGTTTGTTTTCTTATTATTGAGTTTTGAGAAAATGCCAGTGTACTAGAAAGATGCCCACTGGCTGCCAGTGATCAGATGCCCTGGGACCAGTTGGTAGGTTTTATAGAAGAATGGAGATTATTAGTTAATGTAATAATTTGATTAAGTTAAAGTTCATTACAAAAGTTTCTATTATTATTATTATTACTACTATTTTGAGGTGGAGTCTCACCCTGTTGCCCAAGCTGGAGTGCATTGGCATGATATTGGCTCACTACAACCTCTGCCTCCCAGGTTCAAGCGATTCTCCTGCCTTAGCCTCCCAAATAGCTGGGACTACAGGTGTGCACCACCATGTCCAACTAATTTTTTTTTTTTTGTATTTTTAGTGGAGAAGGGATTTCGTCATGTTGGCCAGGCTGGTCTTAAACTCCTGACCCTCAAGTGATCCGCATACCTCGGCTTCCCAAAGTGCTGGGATTATAAGCATGAGCCACTGTGCCTGGCCAATGAAGGTTTCTATTAGTTTTATCTCTGGGTTCCTTCCCCAGGTTTGGAAGAGCATATACCCAACTGAATTAACATCAATTACTTGGAGAAGATGTGGGACTACTATATAGTTGCAGATTTGGGTTATCTGTTGGAGGTTAGGGGACTGGACACTGGATCCTGCTTCACCTCTCAGAATTACATCTCCTGAACCATCTTTTCACAAGCTAGATCCCCTCTTATATATCTGGGCTTTGTATCAAGAAAATCCTCAAGCCCATGCCTTTCAGCTGGAATTTAACTTGTTTCATAACCTGGTGAATTGCACAGGCTCTAGGCATACCTAAAGTTATATTTTTATCCTCTCCTCCCATTTTTTCCCAAAACTTCTTTCACAACATTTTGGGATTGGGGTTGATGGGATTCTGCATGTCACCCTCAACCCACTAGTCTGCAACTGCCTATTGAAACGGTTCTTAACTGTCTTTCCCCTACAGATATCTTTGGCAGTCTGATGAAGCCTATGGATCTCTTCTTAGAAAAATGTGTTAAAATCTATTTCATAAAATCCATTGGACCACAAAAGAAACCAACTATTGAAACACAGTTATCAAAATACTAAAGTGAATGTGACATATATTTATACAGTCATACATCACTCAGCCACAGGAATATGTTCTGAGAAATATGTTGTAAGTTGATTTCATTGTTGTGCAAACATCATAGAGTGTACTTATACAAACTTAGATGGTAGAGCCTACTACACACCTAGGCTATATGGTATAGCCTATTGCTTTTAGGCTACAAACCTGTACAGCATGCTACTGTTCTAAATGCTGTAGGCAATTAAACACAATGTTAATGTTAAGTATTTGTGTATCTAAGTATATCTTTTTTTTTTTTTTTTTTTTTTTTTGAGATGAAGTCTCATTCTGTTGCCCAGGCTGGAGTGCAGTGGTGCAATCTTGGCTCATTGCAACCTCTGCCTTCTGCTTACTACACCAGGAGTGTGCCTTGCCCTGGGGTTGAATAGCCAAGGCTCCCCTTCATCCCTAAGTCACCACTGAAATCAACCCAGCTCAGTGGCCTAACATCCCCAAGGCAAGCTGTAAGCAACTGTTACATAGACCTTTCCCTATGAGACCAATTGGAGGTGGAGCTGCTCTATTTACTCCTCCCCTTTTTCTCTCAGGCTGGAGCTGAAGTAGTATCTTGCCTCCTGGGAAAATAGTATTTTGGCTGCTTAAAGTAGTTATACCTCTCTGTGCCTAAGTTTAAGCAGTGTCTACATCACAGGAAACTGCCTTGGGTACCCAAAGTGGTCATATACCCTAGTACCTAAGCTGAAGCAGTGCCCTGCATCCTAGGAAAATGGTGCCGTGGGCCATGTGGAATAGTCATCCCCCCAAGGCCTGAGCTGAAGCAACACATTATCCCCTTAGGAACTGGTGCCCTGACCAAGCTGATCAGCTGCACACCCCAGGGCTAAGCTGATATAGTACCCAGGGAAACAGAGTAGTGAGCTGAGACACATTATGCTATAGGCCAAACAACTCTAGTACCCTGATTCTCTGGAGTTGAGCTAGACTTTTAGAGTCTGAGTTGCTCAGACACCCTACTCTCTGGGGAATACAGTCATTGCTGTGCTGTTCCCTGTTATCCCCAGGGCCCAAACAACAGCTGCGCTATACTATTCTGGGATACATGGTGTCACTGCACCTGGCTTCACAGAGTCTTGGATACTGCCAAGCCCCACCATCCTACAGTTTACAGTCACTACCTACACAGTGCCTCATCCACTGGGACCCAAGTTGCCACTGAGCCCTAATGGTTCAGGTTCTCAAATTTTAGCCAAACCCTGCTCTGTGGACCCAAACCTCTAGAGCACCCCTTCTTCTCTGGAGTTAGTCCAGTTTTGTGCCTTGTCCTCTGGGTGTAGAATGACAGCTATGACCTGCCCCCTGGGCTTGAGCTTCTAGGGAGTGCTTCAGAGGCACAGATCCTGGCCTTGTGGGCAACCAATATCCAAACCTGTGACAGAGAACAAACCTATGACAAACAAACAAATGGTACCCCAAGACCCCATTGCAACAATAGTTTCATGAGAAACTATTGAGCTTAGGACTGAGCTTAGGACTCTGGTCCTACAATTGCTCTGAGCACCTGCACCTGGAACCTAGCACTGCTGTAGCTGCTTATAGGACATGTCAGACATGACACCAAGAGGGATGTAGTTAACTTAGTATCCTCATTGTGGGGGAAAATGAGCATAGAAAGACTCCCAAAGCCCTTGACACCAAGAACATGAACAACCTTCACCATCACTGCTGCTGTCACAAACTTCCACAGCCTAGGCTATTGAGACTCCAACAGTTAATGCTGGCATTGAACATAGATGATGAAGCTGCGTGGAGACTATACCACTGTGCCTATCCATAAACAAAACTGCCACATCCTTCCCAATTGGCACACTAAAATCCAACTGCAGGTGAAAGTCTTTCTCTATGAAAGCCACTCTAGAAAGTTTGAAAGGGCAATTGTTCCACCAAATGCACAGACAACACTGGGGCACAAGAAACATGAAAAAGCAAGGAAATATGACACTACCAAATGAACATAATAACTCTCTAATAACAGATCCAATTGAAAACGAAATCAGAAAATTGCCAGAAATTCAGCATAATGATCATAAGAAAACTCAATGAGATACAGGAAAATACAGATAGAAAATTCAAAAAAATTAGGCAAACAATTCATTACATGAATGAGAAATTCAATAAAGAGATAGAAATAATAAAAAAGAACAAAACAGAAATACGGCAGCTGAAGAATTCAATGAATTAAATAAAAACTACTATACAGAGCTTCAGTAGTAGACTTGATCAAGCAGAAGAAAGAATGTTTAAACTTTAAGATAGGTAATTTGAAATTACTCAGATGGAGAAAAAGAAAAAAAAGAAATGAGAATGAAAAAGAGTGAAGAAAGTCTGCAAGACTTATGGGACACCATTAAGCAAAAAATTTTTACATTATAGGAGCTGCAGAAGGAGAAGAGAAGGAAAAAGGCATAAAAAACTTATTTAATGAAATAATGGCTGAAAACTTCTGAAGTTCGGGGAGAGATATGAGCATCCAGATCTGGAAAGCACAAAGATCCTCAAGTATATTTCACTCAAAAAGGTCCTTCCTGAGGAATATTATGGTCAAATTGTCAAAAGGCAAAGACAGGCTGGGTGCAGTGGCTCATGCCTGTAATCCCAGCACTTTGGGAGGCCAAGGCAGGAGGATCACTTGAGCCCAGGAGTTTGAGACCAACCTGGGCAACATAATGAGCCCTGTCTCCAAGAAAAGAAAAATTAGCTGGGCATGGTAGCACATGCCTGTAGTCCCAGCTACTTAGGAGGCTGAGGCAGGAGGATCACTTCAGCCAGGAGGTTGAGGTTGCAGTCAGCCATAATTCCCTTATGCCATTAGACTCCAGCCTCGGTGACAAAGTGAGACCTTGTCTTAAAAAAAAGAGGCAAAGACAAATAAAGGATATTAAAAACAGCAAGAGAAAAGTGTCCAGTCACACATAAGAACATTCTCATTAGAGTAACAGCATATTTTTGTGCAGAACTAACAGGCCAGGAGATAATGGGATGATGTATTTGAAGTGCTGAAAGTAAAAATTTGCCTGCTAATAACATTATACGCAGAAAAGCAAAAGCTGTTTTTCAAAAATGAGGTATAAATAAGGTCTTTCTCAGAGAAGCAAAAACTGAAGATATTCATCACTACCACCTGAGCCTTATGATAAATGTTCAAGGGAATCTTAGATCCAGAATAAAAAAGATAATAGTTATTATCATTAAAACATGTAAAAGTATAAAACTCACTGATAGAGCAGATACATAAAGGAAAAAGAGAAAAGAATCAAATCTTATCACTATGGAAAACCACCAAACTTCAGTGATAAACAATAAGAAAGAAAGAAACAAAGTATATAGAAAACAACCAGAAAATAATTAACAAATGACAGGTGTAAATCTTCATCTATGAATAGTAACCTTGAATGTAAAGACATTAAATTCCCCATTTACTAGATATAGACTAGAAGAATGGATAAAAAAAGATGACTCAACTATATGCTGCCTACAAGAAAGTCACTTCACTTGTAAAGATACATATAAACTGAAAGTGAAGGAATAGAAGAATATATTCCACACAAATGAAAACCAGAAGTGAGCAGGGGTAGCTATACTTATATCTGATAAGACTGATACAGAAAGAATTAAGTCAAAAACAGTAAAAAGAGACAAAGAAGATTATTATATAATGATAAAGGGATCAATACAGCAAATTATATAACAATTATAAATATCTATGCAGCAAAAACTAAAGTGTATATAAAGTATGCAAAGCAAACATTAATAGATATAAAGGGAGACATAGATTGCCATACAATAATAGTAACAGGCTTTAGCACTCCATTCTCAGTAATGGACAGATCATTCAGACAGCAAATCAACAAAGAAACATCAGAATTAAACAACACACTAGTCCTAATAGGCCTAACTAACATTTACAGAACATCATACACAAAAATGATGACGAATACGTATTTTATCATCAGCACATAGAACATTCTCCAGAAGAGACTATATCTTAGGCTGCAAGACAAGTCTGAACAATTCAAAAAAGTAAAAATCATATCAAATATCTTTTGGGACCGTGATGGAATAAAACTACAAATCTTTTCATGTATTGTACAAATACAAAAAAATTAAACAACATGCTCCTAAATGACCAATGGCTCTCTGAAGAAATTAAGAAGAAAATTTAAATATTTCTGGAAACAAATGAAAATTGGAATACAGCATAGCATAATCTATGGGACATAGCAAAAGCAGTACTAAGAGGAAAGTTTATAGCCAAAAATATCTATATCAAAAAAGTAGGAGGACTTCAAATAAACAACCTACTGATGCATCTCAAGGAATAAGAACAGCAAGAATAAACTAAATCCAAAATTAGTAGAAGAAATAATAAATATTAAAAAAGAAATAAGTGAAATTGAGACTAAAAAATTACAAATGATCAATGAAACAAAATATTGGTTTTTTTGAAAAGATAAATAAAATCTAGAATCCATTAGCTAGAGTAACCAGGAAAAAAAGAGAAAAGATAGAAATAAAATCAGAAATGTAAAAGGAGACATTAAAACTGATGCCACAGAAAAAGAAAGGATCATTAGAGACTATTATTAACAACTGTATGGCAACAAATTAGAAAGTCTAGTGGAAATTAACTCCAGGACACATACAACCTACCACGATTGAATCAAGAAAAAATAGAGAACCTGAACATACCAATTGTGATTAATAAAATGGAATCTGTAATAAAAAGTATCCCATCCCAAAACAAACAAACAAACAACAAACAAACAAACAAAACAACCCCAGGTCCCAATGGCTTAACTGCAGAATTCTGACAGACATTTAAACATGAATACCAATGCTTTCCAAACTATTCCAGAAAATTGAAGAGGAAGGAATACTTCCAAACTCATTCTACAAAGCCAGTTACCCCGATACCAAAATCCGATGATGATACAACAACAAAAAAAACCCATAGATCAGTATTCCTGATCAACATAGATGCAAAATTCCTTAGCAGAATACTGGCAAACTGAATCCAGCAGCACAAGAAAAAGATCATTCACCATCATCAAGTGGGATTGATCTCAGGGATGCAAGGGATGTTTCAACATATGCAAATCAATAAATATGATGTATCACAAAAACAGAATGAAGAATGTATACATCACACAAACAGATGATCACAATATGATCATCTCAATAGATACAGAAAAAGTATTTGAGAAAATTCAATGTCCCTTCATAGTAACAACTCTCAAAAAGTTAGGAGTAGAAGAAACATACCTCAACATAAGGCCATATATGACAAACCCACAGCCAACATCATATGGAACAGGGAAAAGTTGAAAGAAAGCTTTTCCTCCAAGATATGGAACAAGATAAGGATACCCACTTTCCCCACTTTTATGCAACATAGTACTGGAAATCCTAGCCAGAGCAATTAGGCAAGAGAAAGAAATAAAGGGTATCCAAATTGTAAAGGAGGAAGTCAAATGATCCCTGTTTGCAGATGACATAATCTTATATATAGAAAACCCTAATGGCTACACCAAAAAGCTCTTAAAACTGATAAATAAATTCAGTAAAGTTGCAGGAACATACAAAAATCAGTAGCATTTCTATACACCAACAACAAACTAGAGGAAGAAGAAATCAAGAAGGCAATCCCATTTATAATAGCAACGAATAGTATAGAGTACCTAAGAATCAATTTAACCAAAGAGGTAAATTATCCCTACAGGGGAAACTATAAAACACTGACAAAAAATGGAAGAGAACACAACAAAATGGAAAGACATCTCATGTTCATGAATTGGAACAACTGAAATTGTGAAAACGGTCACACTATCCAAAGAAATCTACAGATTCAATGCAATCTCTATCAAAATACCAATGACATTCTTGACAGAAACAGAAAAACAATCCTAAAATTTGTATGAAACAACAAAAGACCCCGAATAGCCAAAGCAATCCTGAGCAAAAAGAACAAAGCTGGAGGCATTATACTATTGAACTTTAAAGTATACTACAAAGCAATAGTAACAAAAATAGCATGGTACTGGCATAAAAACAGACCATAGGCTAATGGAATAGAATGGAGAACCTAGATATAAATCCACACATTTACAGCCAACTGATTTTCAACAAAGGCACCAAGAATATTCATTGGGGATGGGATAGTCTATTTGATAAATTGTGTGAGAAAATTGGATGTCCATATGAGGAAGATGAAACTAGAGCCTATTTTTCACCAAATGCAAAAAATCAACTAAAATAAATTAAGGATTTAAATGTAAGTTCTGGAATTGTGAACCTACTAGAAAAAAAAAAAAACACGGGAAATGCTTCAGAACACTGGTCTGAGCAAAGATTTTATGGAGAAGACCTCAAAGCATACGCAACAAAGGAAAATTAGACAAATGGTATTGTATCTAACTGAAAAGCTTCTACACATCAAAGCAAACCATCAACAAAGTGAAGAGATAACCTACAGAATAGTAGAAAATATTTTCAAGCTACTCATCTGACAAGGGATTATTATCCAGAATATACAAAGAACTCAAACCACTCAACAGCAAAAATGAAAATAATCCAATTTAAAAATGGGCGACTGGGCACAGTGACTCATGCCTGTAATCCCAGCACTTTGGGAGGCCAAGGCAGGTGGATCACCTGAGGTCAGGAGTTCGAGACCAGCCTGACCAACATGGAGAAACCTCATCTCTACTAAAAATACAAAATTAGCCAGGCGTGGTGGCACATGCCTGTAATCCCAGCTACTGGGGAGGCTGAGGCAGGAGAATCGCTTGAACCTGGGAGGTAGAGGTTGCAGTGAGCCAAGATTGTGCCCTTGCACTCCACCTGGCCAACAAGAGCAAAACTCCTTCTTAAAAAAAAAAAAAAAAAGATCTGAATTGTCATTTTCAAAAGAAGAGATACAAGTGGCCAACAGTTATATGAAAAAATGCACAACATTACTAATCATCAGAGAATCAGGGAAATGCAAATCAAAACCACAAGACATATTATCTCACCCCAGTTAGGATGGCTATTATCAAAAAGACAAAAAATAAGAAATGCTGGCAAGGATGTGGAGAAAGGGAAACTTTTTTTTTTTTTTGCAGTTTCAAGATTTAATAGAGTGAAAACAGAGCTCCCGTACAAAGGGAAGGGACCCAAAGGGGATTGCCGTTGCCAGCTCGAATGCCTGGATTTATATCCTAATCCTTGTCCCTCCCGCTGTGCTCTCAGGCAATAGATGATTGGCTATTTCTTTACCTCCTGTTTTTGCCTAATTAGCATTTTAGTGAGCTCTCTTTACTATCTGACTGGTTGGATGTGAGCTAAGTTGCAAGCCCTGTGTTTAAAGGTGGAAGCAATCAGCTTCCCAGCTAGGCTTAGGGATTTCTTAGTTGGCCTAGGAAATCCAGCTAGTCCTGTCTCTCAGTTCCCCCTCTCAACAGGAAAACCCAAGTGCTGTTGGGGAGGTTGGCTGATGACTGCTCTAACTGCTTCCTGCTGAATTGGGGCATAGTAGGAGTTGTGCAGTTGAGATTTCCTCAGTAGAGGTGCCTTTGATGTCATTAACATCAGAGCAAGGGTTAGCAGGCTGGTCTAGGGGCCTGTGGTGGGTCTTAGTCATGGACTGCATCTGGGGCTCCATTTGAAGAACGATTTGTAGTTTTACAGCTTTGATTCTGGAAGAGACAAACTTAACAAAGAGGTTAAAGATTCAGGGATTGAAATGTATGGCCTGCAGTGTAGGGGATTATTTCCTTGGCACACTTCACAGGCCCTGACTATCTGCTTGATAGTTTTGAAAAGGCCTGGTCCAGTAAATAATAATTTGGCCATCTGATGGGTGCTATCAATGCCTAAGTGAAAGGTTTGGTGAAGGGTTTTAAGTAATTTCCATTGGTTAGATGCAGGCAAAAGTATTTTTCCTTCTTAGGTGGCTAGCCATCCTGAGGGGAGGAAACTATGTCCTCGTGAAGTTCCCCTTTCTATTTCTTCTTCTGAGTACTGGGGCTTGGTTTCCTGGAGGGGCTAGGGGTCTTTCTATAAGCATTTCTAATGGAGGGTCCTGCCTTGTGGCTCTTTTGGCTTCAATATCCACTTGGCGGTTCCCTTCTATTTCCCTTTCCTTTTTTTCTGATGACCCTAGCAGTGTAAGACTGTCACCTCTTTAGGTTTCTGTACAGCCAATAATAATCTCCTAATGGCTTCCTGATGTTTGATAGGTGTTCCCTCGGAAGTTAGGAGTTCCCTCTCTCTCCACTTTGCTGCATGGGCATGGAGGACTAGGTAAGCATACTCAGAGTCTGTATATACATTTACCCTTTTTCCTTCTCCTAATTCTAGTGCCTGAGTGAAGGCTATTAGTTCTGCCAGCTGAGAACTAGTTCCTGGAGTGAGGGGATTACTTTCAAGTATTCCATTATCACTGACCACTGCATACCCCGCTTTTTGAAGTCCTTTTTCTACAAAGGAACTTCCATCAGTATACAAGCTGAGGCCTGGATCAGTCAAGGGAACCTCTGAAAGGTCCCTTCAAATGGTGTACGTTTTAGCAATTACTTGTTGACAGTTACGTTCTATCTTTTCTTCATTGTCTGGAAGAAATGTGGCTGGGTTAAGAGTTGCAAAAGTGCGCAGTCGCAGCACTGGCCCTTCAAGTAATAGAGCCTGATATTTAAGTAAACGGTTGTCTGACAGCGACAAGTCTCCTTTAGCAGTGAGTATGCCATTCACATCATGAGATGTCCACACAGTAAGATCTCTTCCCTGTATTATTTTAACTTCTTCAGATACTAAGCCTGCTACTGCCGCCACTAGCCATAAACAATGAGGCCAACCCTTTGCCACTACATCAGTTTCTTTACTCAGGTATGCCACAAGTTGCAAGCTCATCCCTCGGACCTGTGTAAGGACTCCTAGAGCTATTCCTGTTCTTTCTGTGACATATAAAGAAAAGTCTTGCCCGATTGGCAAGCTTAACACTGGGGCTTGGGTTAGGGCCTTTTTTAGGGCCTGGAAAGCTTCTTCTGCTTCAGGTGTCCATCTTACTAAATGGGTATTGGCTTTCTGAGTTTCGTTAATTAACGTATATAATGGCCTGGCTATTTTGCCATACCTGGGAATCCATATTTTGCAGAAACCTGTTATGCCAAGGAACCCTCTTAGTTGCTTTAGGGTTTTGGGATAAGGATAAGCCAGTTTAGGCTGGATATGTTGCTCACTGAGGGCTCTGGTGCTTTGGATAATTTTAGCCCTAAGTATTTAACCTGCTGTGAGCAGAGCTGAGCCTTTGGTTTGGAAACTTTGTAGCCACAGGTAGCAAGGAAATTTAAGAGCACTTGGGTGGCTTGATGGCACAAGGTTTCTGAATGGGCAGCTAAAAGTAAATCATCCACGTACTGAAGGACAAGAGTGTCCAGGTATGAGAACTGGCTCAAGTCTTGGGCTAATGTCTGGCCAAATAGATGGGGGCTATCCCTGAACCCTTGGGGTAAAACATTCCAGGTGAGTTGAGATGTTGGGTTTGAAGGATCTTCAAAGGCAAACAAGAATTGAGAGTCAGGATGTACATGGATGCAGAAAAAGGCATCCTTAAGGTCCAGGACTGTAAACCACTCTGCTTCCTCTGGTATCTGGGAAAGCGGAGTACAAGGGTTAGGTACAACTGGGTATAGGGGGACAACAGCCTCGTTGATAATCCTGAGATTTTGCACTAACCTCCACAGTCCGTTGGGTTTCTGTACTCCTAAAATTGAAGTATTGCAGGGGCTATTGCATGGTTTTACTAGGCCCTGGGCTTTTAGGTCCTTAACAATCTTTTGGAGTCCTTGTTGGGCCTTGGGTCTAAGGGGGTATTGCCTTTGGTAGGGAAAGGAGGGCAGAATCCTTTAGTTTAACTTGAACAGGACGGGCATTCTTTGCTTGACCGTATTGTCCTTCTGTTGCCTAGACTTCCTCAAGCGGGGGACAACAAATGGGTGTTCCTTCTCCTATGTTCAGGTGTATAATGGCCCCTGCTTTTCCTAGAATGTCTCTCGCTAACAAGGGAGTGGGGCTTTCAGGCATAATTAGAAAAGCATGTGAAAAGAGTAAAGTTTCCCAGTCACAACTTAGTGGCTGGGAGAAGTATCTAGTGACTGGCTGTCCTAGGACACCTCAAATAGTGACAGATTTGGAGGACAGTTGTCTTGGACAGGAGAGTAAGACTGAGAAGTCCATGCTAGTGTCCAGGAGGCAGTTAAACTCCTGGCCCTCAATGGTCAAGCATACCTGGGGCTCTGTGAGGGTGATGGCATGGGCTGGCGCTTGCCCTGGGCACCCTCAGTCCTGCTGCTGGATCATCTGGTTAGTGGCTTCTGGCTCAGAGGAACTTCATGCCCTGGGGGCAGTGGGCCTTCCAGTGATTCCCTTGACATAAGGGGCATGGACAAGGGGGTGGCTTATTTCTACTTGGACAATCTTTTTTAAAGTGCCCTTGTAGACTGCACTGAAAGCAAGCCCTATTAGGCATTCGATTTGCCCAGCTTTTCCCTTTTCCAGAGCCTCCAAAGTCCACTTGCCTGAGGGCCATGACTAAAGCGGTGGCCTTTTTTTAAATCCCATTTGTCCCGTTCTGCCTGCTCCTCCTGATCTCTATTATAGAGAAAGTGAAACTCTTATACACTATGGGAATGTAAAGTACACTATGGGAATGTAAAGTAGTACAGCCATTATGAAAACCAATATGGAGGTTCCTCAAAAAATAAAAAATTGAACTACCACATCAACCAATGATCCCACTCCTGTGTATATATTCAAAGGAAAGGAAATCAGTATGTTGAAGAGATATCTACACTCCCATATTTACTGCAGTATTATTCACAATAGCCAAGATAAGAAATCAACCTAAGTGTCTATCAACAGAGGAGTGAATAAAAAATTTTGGTATATATACAAAATATAATACTATTTATATATGAAAAAGAATGAAATTCTGTCATTCATGACAACATGGATGAACTTGTAGGACATTATGTTAAATAAAATAAGCCAGGCACAGAAAGATAAATAGCAATATGTGGTAGTTAAAAAACGACCTCATAGACGTAGAGAGTAGAGTAGTGGCTGCTATTCTATATAGAGGAAGGGTAGGGGGGTGAGAGAATAGCCAAAGGTTGATTAACAGATACAAAAGTACAGCTTGATAGGAGGAATAAGGTCTAGAGTTCTATAGCATTATAGGGTGACTGATAACTAAGAACAATTAGGCTGGGCATGGTGACTCACACCTGTAATCCCAGCACTTTGGGAGGCCAAGGCGGGTGGATCACCTGAGGTCAGAAGTACAAGACCAGCCTGACCAACATGGAGAAACCCCACCTCTACTAAAAATACAAAAATCAGCTGGTTGTGGTGGCGCACACCTGGCACGTCTGTAATCCCAGCTACTCAGGAGGCTGAGGAAGGAGAATCGCTTGAACCTGGGAGGTGGAAGTTGCAGTGAACTGAGATCGCGCCACCGCACTCCAGCCTACGTGATGGGAGACTCCATCTCAAAAAAAAAAAGAACCAAAAAGAACAATTTATTGTACATTTTCAAATAGCTAGTAGAGTGGATTTTGAATGTTTCCAACCCAAATCAATGATAAATGTTTTAGGTGATGCATATGCTATTTACGCTGATTCGATCATTATACATTACATACATGTATCTAAATATCACACTATACCTCATAAATTTGTATAATTATTATGTGTCAATTAAAAGTAATAATAAAAGCAAAAAAAAAAAGAAGGTAAAAATGATACACCTGTATAAGGCACTTGCCACTTAATCAGTGAGTAAATGGTGAGTGAACATGAAGGTCTAAGACGTCACTGTACACTGCTGTAGACTTTATAAACACTGTACATTTAGTATAACTAAATTTACATAATAAATTGTTCTTTCTTCAATCATTAAGTAACCTTAGCTTAGTGTAACTTTTAAATTTCATAAGCTTTTAAAATTTTAAAAACTTTTTGACTCTTTTGTAATAGCGCTTACCTTAAAACACAAACACAAACTGGGTGCAGTGGTGTGCGGTACTGCCAGCTACGCAGAAGGCTGAGGTGGGAGGATCATTTGAGCCCAGGAGTTCAAGACCAGCCTGGGCAAACATAAGGAGGCCAACAAACAAACAAATACAAACTCCTCCCCCCACAAACACATTGTACCGCTGTTCAAAAATATTTTCTTTCTTTATATTCTTATTCTATAAGCTTTTTTTTACTAAAACTTTTTTTGATTTTTTTACTATCTAGACTTTTTTGTTAAAAATGAAGACACAAACACACACATTAGCCTAGGCCTACACAGAGTCAGGGTCATCAATGTCACTGTTCTTCATCTCCACATCTTCTGCTACTGAAAGGTCTTCAGGGGCGTTAACACTCATGAAGCTGTCACCTCCTATGATAACATTGCCTTCTTCTGGAATACCTCCTGAGGATCTTCCTGAGGCTGTTTTACATTAACTTTTTTTTTTTTTTAGTTAGTAAAAGGAATACACTCTGAAATGATAAAAAGTATAGTAAATACATAAAACAGTAATATAATGTTCATTATCATTATCAAATGTTATGTACTGTACATAATTGTATGTGGCAGACTTTTCTAGGACTGGCAGCACAGTAAGTTTATTTATACCAGCGTCACCACAAACACATGAGGAATGCAGGGCTGTGCTACAAAATTGTGACAGCTATTAATACAATGTTACTAGGTGATAGGAATTTTTTCAGCTCCATTATACTCTTATGGGACCATCCCGGTATATGTGGTTTGTTGTTGATTGATAGTTATGTGGCACGCCACTGTATAAAATTTTTAATTAACAGATTAAATATCAAAATCTAGTGACAGATTTACTTAGTATCATGATTTTAGAGTAACAATGAACAAAAATGATATTTCAAGATATTTACAACACCATAAAGTTAATTGAAAATATCTGTGAATTCTATTGGTGACAGACATGGGTACTACTAATACTGCAATGATTTATTGCCTCCATTCATAAATAAAGGAAATACTAGATTTTCACTTACAGATTATTGAAAATAAAAATGCATAGTTTTTTTTTCTCCATCTGAGTTCATGGCTTTGTGCAATCTATTTCTGTTCTGTGAGATCTTGCACACTTTTCACATTTTACTTTTTGATTAGCCTCGTCTACCACCATTTTCTCTTCTTTTATAGGAACCGCCCAGCAACAGACTTTAGAAGGAGGTTGAGGGAAGTGAGGAATATGGATGAGTGCAGACCCTGACTCCTGGACTGATGCTTGGCATTCTGCCCTCCGTGCTTCTTTTCTTTCCCACACTTAATGCTCTGCATTCCCGGGCCCAGCCTGCTGGTGTAAGTAACTCCTAGCCATAAAAACCAGTCCTAGTCACAGAGGGCTTGGACCTTGTCTTGGTTTCCCTCTGTGTTTTGTTGATTTGTCTACATAACCAACCCATAGCTAGCTGTTCTCTCCTCCTTATGATCCTGAAACTTGTCATGTTGGAAAAGTGTTTTGCTGTAGACATCCTGAATCATCCTGAATCTGGGCAGGGCCTTTGAATGTGTAGGAATTGAAATTGTTTTCCAGTTTCAACTTCCATAGATCCTAGAAGGTAAAATACAACTATGCATTTAAATCAGAATATTGAAGACTTTGCTATGGAGAAGGAGTATTCAAGGATATTAGTAATAGATTGTTGGTATTGTGAAGCTAAACAATAAAAGTAATTGTTTTATTAAGATGGGAGCAGCTATTTAGCCTCTGCACCATCTTCTCTCTCTTCCTTTCCGATGCCTGGAGACAGGCAGTACGGTGGAACTCTCAGTGGTGAGAAAAAGATGTTTTCTACCTTTGATGACACTGCTGTTTCCATAGTGCATTTCTTGCTGTGGGACTCTTGCTGATTTCTGCCCTAGAGGTTGAGACAGAGACGTTCCAGTTCTCTTGATGAGGTCCCAGGAGACTGGGAGTGGACTGGATTCTGGCCAGGGCCATTTATTCTTGAAGAAATTAGAAACCAGTGGTGTATTGCTCTGCTTATTCAGAAGGAGTAAGAAATAAACTAGCATGTGACAGGGCAAGGGAGTTAATCTCAATCTAGACAAACTTTTATGTTTCTAGGCTTATGTAGGTGATAAAAATGAAGGCCAGGAGAGGAGAAATGATTGGTAATACACACACACACACACACACACACACACACACACAGAGAGAGAAAGAGAGACAGACTGATGAGGCACATTTCTATTCAGCAAAGGTTGTTTTCATGTGGAGTTAGACTTCTTTCCCCTTATTTCTTCTCAGTTCTTATTTTTTTGATTAAGAAAATTAAAAATAAAGCATCAGAAAAGTACAGCTAATTATATAATAAACACCCACATACCCACCACCCAGATGGATAAACATTACATGAGGAGAGAAGGTCCCATCGGGAAGCTCTGATAAGTCAATGAAGATGTCTGGAAAGAAAGGGTCCCCATTAACCATCTTCCTCACCCAGAGAATATGAACCCATCAAGTGAGGTAAGAACTGGTCTATTTCCTTCATCTTTCCCCCTGCCAAACTCCTCCCATTTTCAGGGAGAACAAAACATCAAGTATTGAGTGGAAGAGAGAGGTGAGAGGGGTGGAGGGTAGAGAGCAGAAGGCCCGGTCTTCCCGTCCTACTGCAGGTTTCCAGGCTCAGCTGGTAGAGGGGAGATTTACTACTAAGTGTTGTGAGTTTCAATGATTTCAGGGGATTATGCATTCTTTTTTATTTTATTTTATTTTTTTGAGATAGAGTCTTGCTCTTGTCGCCCAGGCTAGAGTGCAATGGTGCCATCTCGGCTCACTGCAACCTCTGCCTACCGGGTTCAAGCAATTCTCCTGCCTCAGCCTCCTGAGTAGCTGGGATTGTAGATGTGCACAACCACGCCAGACTAATTTTTGTATTTTTAGTAGAGACAGGGTTTCACCATGTTGGCCAGGCTGGTCTCGAACTCCTGACCTCATGATCCACCCACCTTGGACTCTCAAAGTGCTGGGTTTACAGACTTGAGCCATCTTGCCTGGCCTGGGGTTATGCATTCTAATCACTAAACTGAGACTGTGTTTGTGACTTAAAATGGCTGTGAGGTTTTTCCATTATTTAAGAGTGAACAGAAAAGCCTTGGGACTCCTAGTTTTCATTCAGGAGCAGGGAAGGTGACTTTCACTGAATAAATGTTTAAAGAAAACTGTGGGAGAAAAAGTCAAGTTGGGTTTTGGTTGCCAGGAGTTATGCTTGTTTCAAATATCACCCGGAAAGCGTTTAACCAAATCCAAGATACCACTGATACTAAAGGCAAACTATAAATTTAAATGCCCCTAAGAAAGAAAAATATTGCTACTATGATACATAAACATGAATGCAAAAATCCATGATGAACAAAATACCAAAATTTTAAATAAAGGATCAGTATTACTGATTTTTCCTTTTGCCTCAGTCTTTAAAGTGTCTCAGCATGGTATTGTAACTGTTCTTTATTTAAAATTTTGATATGTAATTCATCATGTTTTTTGCATTAATTTAAAAATGTTGCATTAGAACATTACATATCTTCATTTTTGAGTTTTTGGGTGCTCCACTAAATTTTGCACTTGAAGCAAGTGCCTTCCTCACCTCACCCACCTCATCCACTGCACCCTAGCTCCTCTGTGAGATATACATGTGGATAGAAACAAAAAGAAGAAAAGGGGAAGAAAGAAATATAAAAGATCCTTTTGCTTATTTTCTTGCCTGTGTAATTGCAGAAGGGAGAAATATTTGCATACATTTTTCAAACACGAATTTCTTTAAAGCACCAGCTGGAAAATATCAGAGATGGTCTAATTGATAGCCCTAGATAACACTGAAGAGGGAGGTCTAATCTTCTCTTTGAAAAGACTCCAACATACTGCCTAGGATGACAAAAGGCCACAATAAACAGCTAATTTGGTGCTTTCGATGGTGTTGATATTAAAGTATGAACCAAAAATCTTATTGCTTTGATTTCCTCATTCCTGCCATTAAAAGAAATTCCCTCTAGTACCAATGAAAGTGTAGAAGGAGATTTATGATACTTGTGTGTAATATAATACTTGGTACATAGCTCTCTACCATTTTCATCATCTCTTAATTCTCATAATATTTCTCACTTGATCCTCAAAACTACCACAGAGGGTAGAGAGGGAAGGTGTTGCCCATTTTATGGACAAGGCTTCAGCCTCATTTTTCAGACAAGGTTGATCCAAGTCACATGACAAACTGCTACAGAATGGGAAGAAGAACTCTGATCTTTCAACATCAAGTGTAGTCCTTTTCCTGTACACAGTGCTGTGTGCCTCTGAAGACATGTGGAGAGACGCTGTAAGTGGCTGCATATGAGAGATTGCAGCTATAATCTGAGCTGGTTAGCAGCTGATCTCCCTGAGGCTATATCCAGTCTCCTAATGCTGTTTCATATTAAACATGTTTGGGAGTTAGTCACTTGGCTGGCACATACCAGCAAAGTGATTGCTTCAGCCCTGCTTGAAAATTCTAAGTCCTCCCTTTGCCTGGGGGTGGCAAACTCAATGCAAACCTCAGCTACAATCTTGCAGACACTCTGGGGCTGACTTTGTGTTTTACTTATACATAATATTATATTTTCAGTAAAAGATCAATGGATGAATTAAGTATTATTAGTCTTTACCTCAATGTACCATCAAAGCTGTTCCCGTGAATGCCACCCCTTCCAAGGAGAGACTGGCAGATCAACAGGTTTAGTCTCACAAATCAGTGGGATTTCGGTATAAGTATTTGGCTGCATTTAAACCTGCAGGTGGAGACGCCAGGTTCCCTGTAGCCATCCCCTATCAGGGAGGGGACTAATTCTTCTCAAGCCCTCTTGTGCCTGCGTGCCCAAGTCACTGGCACCAGGTGGTGTGGAGGGAAGGAAAACCTTGTTCTTGCATGTCAGGCAGGTGGATGGAGTCTGCTTCATACCTTCATCCTGCCAGCCCTGTTTCCTGAGGTGGGCCCATGCTTCCATTTCCCTCATGCCTCAGCGAAACTCTTCTACCCAGTGTCCCCTCACCGTGTTTTCTCGGTTCTTTGAGTGTGCCCTTCTTATGGCTCCTTAGTCCCTGGCCTGTAAATGAGATATGTCTGTGGCACTTGACTTAGATTTTTGTCTTTTGTTGTTGATCCTTTTCCCCAATCTCTGGTTTTTTTTTTTTTTTTTGTCCTACATTCCTATTTCTTACTACAATTCCTAGCAACCATTTTCCTAACCCTTTGCCGGATGCAAACTTTGACAGTTGTCTTCTTATAAGATTCTGGAACTCAACTCCAAAGAGCCATGGCTTATAGGGCAGAAGGAAGAGGGCAATGGTGCCTGCTACCTGAAGAGTAAGGCCTGCTTATCCAGGGGAAATCTTCCTGCACAGAGTTTATTTGAAGGTTAGTATTTTTATTGTTGTTGTTAATAAAATAGAATAACATCTATTTATTTTTTAAAATTTTTATTATACATGCTGTATTCATGGAAAATCAAGATCTTTAAAGGAACTCAAATTAGATCTAAATTATGTTCGGCTCTGAACTGGTTACAAGTCATGTTTAGCATGGAAACAATTAAGCTGAAACTTTCTTCTCCTTATAGGTTACCATCATTTTCCTGATTTCCGCAGTAGCCTTCCCTGGATTCAGACCTGTGGGACGAGTCCTTGTGCAGTTCATGATGGTGTGGCAGTGGTACAGAGAGAATGGGTCCTGCAGCTTGGCCAGGTACTCTTCTGTGAAGTCTTCTCTGGAGTCAATCATCCAGTGATAGGCCTGTATAAGAACTGCAGTCCCCAGATATTTGTCTCTGTTCCACCAGTAGCTGGGGCAGGTGTTGCTGCAGCAGGCACAGAGAGGAGGCTGAGGTGGGAGAATCACTTGAGCTCGGGAGGTCAAGGCTGCAGTAAGCAGTGATTGAGACACTGCACTCCAGCCTGGATGACAGAGTGAGATCCTGTCTCAAAAAAAGTTGTTTCTGAATAGGATTCTCTGAGTTCCACTGTTCCAATACTGCTCAAAATCTAACTGCGAAATGATGTACATCTTTGGCTCTATCTAAATCCAAGCAAAGTTTATCTATAGGCACCTGATGTCATTTTGTTCAGACTTATTAGTCATTTAATATTAGCCAGACCCTGATAGAAAACCTTAAGATTGTCATTAGTGTTTCTTTTACATAGAACACTGTTCATTGTTTTCAGTGTTTCATTTATAGATGAACTTACCTATTCTCAGGTGTTTCTATATCCAAAAGGATCAATAAAAGATAGTGATAAAATACTGGTTTGATGGATAGCACATAGGGTCTCAGTAGGTGAGACAGTGAAGGCAGAGGGGAGATAGAGTAAGATCACATAGAGGGATCCATGGATTAGCACTCTAAATGAGGTCAAAGAGTAATTGTTTTTGTTTGTTTTCTTTAAAAGAGAGAACTGGAAAATGGACTGGTAATGGTTTTTGGTGTGACATCAGAGTTTAAGTTGGCAGAGTTGAAATAGATCTGGGTAATAATCACATTTAATATAAAGCTGTAGGAGAGGAAGTGGCTAGTGGCTACCAGAAATCTTCGCAGGATTTGAGGAAGAGAGCTTGATGGAGGTCTAGTGAATGTGGAGTGAATGACGAAGAGAAGAATAGATACCAATGGCCACAAAACAGGGTAAAGGGCTTTTCTAGCTAATGAAGAATAAGAGTTTGAATATGGTAATATGGAGCTAGAAGAGTAAATATGTCAGTTCCCCTAAATAGCACTAAGATGCTAATCAACGTCCTCACTTTCAGGGGGTTGCAGGAAAGGCAAAGTGCTTCAGCAAGGATCGTGTTTCAGTTAAGGCAGGAGGAGAAAGGAGACCAAAGGGGGAAAGATTTCCATTGTAAGAAAAGGCGTTTACCAACGGATGAGGGCTCCAGAGGGCCAGCAGAAGGGGTTGAGTCGTAGGAGAGGAAGAAGAAGGAGGATGAGCTAAGGGGAGGTTGGAGGTGATGGTAACAAGAAAAGATAGGCCATTGGAAAGGCTAGAATTTAGGCTGGAGGCAAAGTATGTCAGAGTGGAGAGATAGGTAAAGCATGGGCCCCAGGCATAAGGGGTGTGTAAGCCCACGCAGAGAGGTTGTCAGCAGTGTTTGAAGCTAGGTGCTGCCCACCCTTATGGGCTGGTCAGCAGTGATAGGCTTCTGCCCAGGCCTCCAGATGAATGCAACATGGCTGGGAGGTTATTTTGTGCCGTAGCATGAGCCAGTCTCAAGTGAGGAGGGTAGAATTGTTAGACCTTAATTGAAAGGAGGAGAATTGTACATGTTCTCAGGTCTTCTGTGAAGTGCATCTACACAAGGGCTCTGATAAATTAACCAAACTTTTCCTTATGTTGGTGACATACTCTCATCCCTTGGTGTCTTCCAGGAAGCATTGGGTCTCATTCATAGAGTCCTCAGCATTAGGAGGGTTAAGAATTCAGCCCCTAAACTTCTTGGCCAAACTAGCTTGACCTGATGATCATGTAATAAAGCTGCTCCTAAGAATCTTCATCATCACGGCAATGGGTCTGCTGACACCTGCTCTCTATTGTCAGGGTGACCACATCTCAACGAAACCTGTAGTGGGCAGGTGGCCAGTCACGAGGGATTTAGATGTGTGAAGCTAGAAACTTGGTCCAAGAGGTGGGCGGTGTTGGGGGGAGGTGGGGGATGGTGCACGGGATACAAACTGCACTTTCAGGTTTTGGGAAAACCGTGATATTAAATCAAGATAGAAAAAGCAACAAGATAGATGTAATGCTGAATCATTGAGTGGCTAATCTAATCTTAATGCAACTCAAATGTCAGTTGGGGTCACCCTGACTCTTAGTACCTGCGAAGATTGACTCAAGCCCCATCCTGGGGAAGTACAGTGCCCTCCCACGTTATGCATAGTCCTGTGGGCTAACAGTTTCCTAATCATTCCTGCGGTGATTTCCAACTTTGGCTGAGTTCTTTCCCACCCCATTGTGGATCAAATCAAGGGCTCCTTCTCCTTGGTTTCCTCCTAAAGCATCACTCACGGCAGTTAGCAGCATGTTGTAGAACTTTAACTGCTGGTGGGAGCTACGGATCAGTACTAGACAATGGATGATGTAGAGTTAATATCAGACAGCCCTGTTCTTAAAAGTCCCCTTTGTCATTTCTGCCAGCTCCCAGACTCCAGATTCCCACTGTGTGAACTCTCGCTTTCCTAATCTCCTCTCTCCTCCATCTCCTTCCTCTTTCCCACTCCTGCTCCAAGTCCCTTTACATTTTCTAAGCAGAGAAATTTAGCTGCTTCTTTGTTAATTCCTGCCAGCCTCTGTCCTTGGGCTCACTCTTTCTTCCCACCTAGCTTTTCAAGGTATTTTCCTAAACAAGAAAGTTTCTCCTCTAACAGAAATTGTGGAGCCAGCTGGGTAGAAGATTTTTCTTTCTATTTTCATTACCCGTGTCAAAGATAGTTGGCTTCCAGAGTCTGTAATAGGGCTTAACCTGCAAGTGCATTTTAAGTGGCTCCTGATACAATGGGCAGAGATGGTGGAGGGAATGAAGTTGACAGCTTCCACAGTCCTGGAGTAGAATGGCGGCCTTCTGAAACCGCTGGTTGGTTCTCAACACTGTGGCCCTCTGAGCTGATTTCTCTCAGGAGACTTCCCAGACCACATGTACACTCACTCTTGGAAAATGCATCAGCTTGTCCTTTATTCACCTTACAGGTAACAGCCTGATCCTCTCTCAGCTCTCTCTTGGAACTCTTGGCCCAAAGATACCTTCTTCCCATCTCTCCAGGAGGAAGACAGACACAAAACGGCTCTTTGTTCAGAACTTGAAAACTCAGTGTCGCCTTTCACCTAATTAGCGGGAAGTACTTTTCCACTCACTTCATTTTCTTATCGGAATTTGCTAACTGGAGCTGAGCAGCTTAGTTTGCATATGAGATTTGTTCATTAATTAACAGCCTCTAGGCCAGGTTGTCCTTATCATGACTTAATATCTAACTCAGCACTGGCGAAACCAGGAAAGGGTGCTTGCTGGTAGATTTTCCTGTGATGAGAAAGATCTCCAAAGTGATGTAACAGCTCTTGTGCCTTTGCTGGAAGTTATCCCGAAGATTAAGACCCTCCAAGGAGTGTAACCTGAAATATTTGGGGATCCTTGACAGAGATTGGGGATGAGCACCACTTTGCCAGTTTGTTTTAATAATGAAGCGAGACAAATGGCTTGGGACTCTAAAAGAAAATAGTCAAAATATTTTTTATTTTTTTGAAACAGTCTCACTCTGTTGCCCAGGCTGGAGTTCAGTGGCATAATCATGGCTCACTGTGGCCTCAACCTCCCGGACTCAGTTGATCCTCCCACCTCAGCTTCCCAGGTAGCTGGGACTATAGGCATGCAACACCATGCCCAGTTAATTTTTATTTTATTTTTTGTAGAAACAGGGCTTCATCACATTGCCCAAGCTGGTGTCAAGCTCCTGGGCTCAAGCAATTCACCTGCCTTGGCCTCCCAAAGTGCTGGGATTACAGGCATGAGCCACTGTCCAAAAAAAAAAAAATTTTTTTTTTCAACAAGCTCACTTTATTTTCTACTCAAGAAGGCACTAAGTAATGACCAACTGTAACCTCACTAGTTTCTCCATTCTCTGCTATTAGGTTGTGATAGGCAGAATTTTGGCCCCAAAACTTTTGCCCCCTGGTGTTACTCCTGTGGTTATGTTAATTGGCAAATGAGACTTTACATATGTAATTAAGATTACTAATCAACTGATTTCAAAATAGAGATATTATTTGAGTGGGTCCCAGGGAATTATGTGAACCCTTAACAGCAGAGCTTTCTCCTAGCTAAGGCCAGAGTAGGACATCAGAGGGATTCCAAGCATGAGAAGGGGTTGATGTGCTGTTGCATCTGAGAAAGAGGGGACATGTGCAAGGACCAGAGACAGGCCTCTGGGAACTAAGGGCAGCCCCCAGCTGACAGCAAAGAAACACAGGCCTCAGTCCCACAACCCACAAGGAACAGAATTCTGCCAACAACCTGCATGAGCTTGGAAGTGGATTCCTTCCTGGAGATCCAGAAAGGAACACAGCCCTGCTGGCACCTTGTCTTGGACTTTGTGAGACCCTACGCAGAGAACCCAGTTGCGCTACACTGTACATGGACTTCTGGCCTATAGAAACTGTGAGATAATAAATATGTGTTGGTTTAACCTTCAAGGTTTGTGGTACTTGGTTGCAGTAATAGAAAATGATCACATGGGCTTTCTATCTTTTGTTTGAAAAGGAGTGAGCAGTGGAGATGTCTTTTCTTAGGAGGAGCTGACCAAGTAAGGGTCTTTGTGGCAAGGTTCTGTGGACAAACTTGGTCACTGTGTTCAAAGGGCTTGCCTTCTGTTTTATAATCTAGAGCTACCTAGTCCAATATGGCAGCCACTGGCCGCATATGACTTAAATTTAAATTAAATAAAATTGAAATTTTAGTTTCTTACTTGCATTAGCTACATTTTAAGTGTTCAGTATCCATGTGTGGCTAACGGCTGCTGAATTGGAAGGCACAGGTATAGGACATTTCTTTTAATGCAGAAAGTTCTATCGGACTAGGGCCAGTCCAACAGAACTAGACTGGTTCTGATCTAGATGATTAGCAATGATGGCATCCAATTACACTGTTCTTTTTTCTCATTTGCAGCCCTGAGAGGTAGGATTTCTCCACTCTCTAGTAGAATTATTACAAAGCAAAAAACATGCAAATTTCTCCCAACTGCAGCAAGAAATATGTGAATTTTGTGGAAACTTTCATGTCTGTATTTTTTTTTCCCCCTTAGAGACCAGGTCTTGCTCTGTTGCCTAAGCTGGAGTGCAGTGGCACAATCATAGATCACTTCAGGTGTTGAACTCCTGGGCTAATTTTTAAATTATTTGTAGGGATGGGGGTCTCGCTATATTGCCCAGGCTGATCTTGAAGTCCTGGCCTCAAGTGATCCTCCTGCCTTGGCCTCTCAAAGTGCTGGGATTACAGGTGTGAGCTACTGTGCCCAGCCATCTCTAATATCTTTACATATCACTTATAAATTATCTCCTGGGAATAGGAAGCCCTGGCCTTGCAGTAGAACATTTTAGAAATACCAGTGACTGGGTATCAGGCCAGGTCTTGCTATTTTTCCAGATGGAAGAGGGGTTACCACATTGTAAATGACCAAGAAGTCCCTTGCTCTGGGCTACAGTATAGTAATAGATAGAACCCTATTCTTCCATTTGCTCATGCTATAGTAAGACAAAGGTCTTTGTCTAACCACCACAGTCTGTTTGGGTTTGTTTGCCTCAGTGGGTGACTTTATTGGCCTGGCCTGAGGCAAACAAATCCAAACAAACTATGATGGTTAGACTTGCCTTCTTATATTAGTTTCCAGTGCTCAAGGCGACACTAACCTAGATGAGTTAAAAAAGGCTTATTCTCTCAGGAGACTGAAGCAGGCAGTCTCTGGATCTGTCTTTTGGCTGAGGCTCAAACAACAGAAGTTGAGACTTAAGACTTCTTGGCCTTGGCCAAATTCACATGTAACTTGGGGCCATGAACTAAAGCTTGCAGGTGGTGCACTTGGAGATGTATGGTGCAGGCCAAGGGCAAGGACACGGCTTAGGGGTCAGAAGACCTGAGTGGGAATCCTGCATCCATGTTGCTGTACTACCCTGAGCTACTTAATGAACATTTTTTCATATTTGATGAAACAGAGGATAATAATCTCCAATTTTTGGGGTTGTTGTAGAGTTGTAAGGATTGAAGGAGAGAATTGCATGAATTTTCTGGCACCTAGGAGGCACTCAGGGAACAGTAGCTAATGTTACTCACACATGTATCAGCCCATGGTTATATCAGAAAGAACCATCCATCAATATCCTGGCCAGTCACCTCTGTAGTTTTGTCTCATTCCCACGTCAATCACCACTTCTATGGCCATACCCTCAGCCCAGTCACTTCAATAATTACACTATCCTCCCAAACATTCTACATCACTTTTCAACATCCTACTTCCTCACCTCTACCCAATACATTCCTCTGAACACCTGATTCCCTGCGATTCTCCCATCTCACTGAAACCTCCAATCCATTATTTCACTGAGGAAAACAGAAGCAATCAGAAAAGAACTTCCACAAGCTCCTACCACCACATCTACCTACCTTCTGGCATTTGTGCTTAGAGATTCTGCCTTTCCTCATGCTATGATGGGCAAACTGTCTATGCTTCTATCCAAGACTCTACTCTGCATCCAGCCCCTCTCTCCCACTCTAGAAACTTGCTCTTGCAGTTGTCCTTCTCTCCTGCATCATTAATTTCCCCCGCTTCGCCAGATCATTTCCACTGCGTTGAATATACTAACATTTCTCATATTTAGAAGATTCCTCCTGGACTCCTATCCTCCTTCAACTACCACTTTTCCCTCTCCTCCCCTTTATAGTGCCCTTCACTGGTGTTTTCTCATCCCCTCAATTCTAAATGCTGGAGTGCCCCAGGGTTTAGACCTCAGAATTCTACTCTGTCTACACTTACCCCCAGGGGATTGCATACAATCCGTGAATTTGAATATTTTCCACATGCCGCCAAATGTATATACTCTACCTGGGCCTGTCCTCTGAACCACAGACTCATGTACAATTGCCTACTCTACATCTCCACCTGCATATATATGAGGCATCTTGAACTTATTATATCCAAAATGAACTGTTGATTTTCAGCCCCTAAATCTGCTCCTCCCGTAGTTGTCTCTGGTTCAATAAATAGAACCCTATTCTTCCATTTGCTCGTGCTAAAAATCTTGGTTTTACCTTTATCCTTCTGTTTCTCTCACGTACTTCATTGAGTCCATCAGAAAGCAAAGGGAGAGAGTCTTGAAAGGCTATTTTGTCCAGGCCAGGGATAAGTCCTGAGTCACCAAAGAATACTACCCTCTAGTGACCAGAATTATACATAACCTACATGTATTCATTCTTATTTCAACAAATATTTTAAAATAGATTTGGAGCATTTACCATGTTCCAGGCAGTGTTCTAGGTGCTGGGGATATAGCAATGAAAACAAAACAAAACAAACAAACAAAAACAAAAAACAAATAAAACAAAAAACAAGTAACATTTTGTGAAGCTTACCTTCTATTGGGAGGAGACAGAAAACTTGTTAGACGGCTAAAGAAAAATACATCAGAAAATAACAGAAAGTGTTAAAAGGCTGCTGTTTTTGATAGTGTGGTTATGGAAGCTTCGAAGCTGACATTTAAGCATAGATATTTAAGCATTAAGCAGAGGGAGCCATGCAGAGATCTGGGAATAAATTATTCAAACAGGAGGAATATGTGCAGAGATTTTGAGGCAGAAGCATGCTTGGGGCGTGTCCCAGGAGCAGGATGAACCTCTGTAGCCAGGGTGCAATGAGTGAGGTGCATAAGTGGTGGGAAATGAAATCAGGGAGGGAGCTGGGGTGAGATTCATAGGCCTTGCAGCCAAAAAACGGAATTTGGAGATTTTTTTTCTGACAGGAAGAGAGCCAGTAGAGGGTTTTGAGCAGAGGTGCATCGTAATCTGACTTACATTTTAGAAGGATCAGGCTGACTGCTGGCTGAAGAATGAACAGTAGGTGGAAACAGGGAGACCAGTTAGGGGCCTGTTCCATTTCTTTAGGCATGAGAAGATGGTGCCTGAATTAGCTGATTACTGTGCAGGTGACGTGAAGTACTGGACTGAGATTTCTTTTGAAGGTTGACCTGACGGAGTTTGCTGAGTACATGGTACCTGCACAATTCATATTTGTTGGATGAATGGATACACAGAGATGAATATTCTGGGGTGAGGCAGGACTTCGGGCCTGGATGGAATACCCTGCCATACACCCCCCACTGTTCTTTTGGTGTTCAACTGCAGACGTTTGATGACAATACTTTGTTCCAGGTGCCCTAACTCTGAGGAGGGGTGGCTCAACATTAAACAAGAGGGTATTGCCACTGGAAAATATCTACAATTCTAATTTAGTAAATTGGGTTTATGAGTGATTTTTAATCTCCTTGTCCAGTTTTGCTCAGTTTGACCAAGTCTCTGATAAAGTTGAGATCCAAACCTGAAAATTGGATCCTAAATTCTGGAACCTGGTGGTCCCACATAGTCCTTTCAAGCTGTTGAGCCCATTCTGAGTCATTAATTGGGCTCCTTTTGGGGAAGTTTCTTCGATTTTTAGCAATATGTGGTTCTATTACTCTTCGAATTTGGAATGTAAAATTTCTAATAATTGGGTAGGAACACAGTTTTTATTGTCAGAAGATTTATAGAGTCTTTCTTTACTTCCAAGTTCCTTTCTTCAATTCCAAGGACAGCAGTAATGCCTGCCAGGGCCAGGACTACGGTGAGCCATGTGAACTGCACGGGGTGCAGCATTTAAGGAAGCACCTGAGAGCGAGTGCCTCCTTAAATGTTTTGCTCCAGGCATTTGCTCGCCTCACCCTAGTCCTGGCCCTGATGCCTACAGAGAAGCATTTTGGTTTATTAACCAGGCAGCTGTAGCATGAAGAGCAGGACCAGTTCCCTACTGTTTGGCCATGACTGTGCAGCAGAAAGCTGCTCTCAGAGAAAGCAAATGGCATGGAGAAGAGCCATGTTCTGGAAAGCTCTGTCAATTTAGAAATTAAAACCAGTGGGAAAATGGGGACAAACATTATGAGGTTTTGCTTCATAATTGACTCAACAAGCCACTGGCATTCCATTTGTTGAAGCCTACCTGGATCTACTAATCCTATTTATAGCATTTCTATCTTGTTTGTAATTCCTCAGATACAGCATTAAAAAAAATGTTCATTCTCTACTATCTTCTTCTGTGCCTTCTTTATATACATTACAAAAATTAACAGAACAAATAATGGCTGCAGTATAAATGCTTTGGACAATCAGGTAAGGGCTTATTTTTAAGTTTGGGTCAATAATTTCCATCTTCAAAATGAGCCCAAATTGACTGAGTGATTCTAAATTAGCTCTTTAGTTTTTTACTCCAAACCACTGATAATGCCACTATTAATTTCAGTTATTTAGAGGCAGCATTAATACATGTGAAACAAGAACAGCAATGACAGAAAGGAATAGATTACTTGCTGCAGGACAGAATGACATTTTGACTGGCACAGAGATTTTTTTCCCTTCACACACTTTGTGCTTTGACATTTCACTTGGCACAAACATTTCACAAATTCTTGACCTAATCCGATGTACTGTTGTTTAGCAATTGCTGATATGACATATTTTAACCTCAAGCTCACTGGATTCCAAATGTTACCTTTTTCTGTCAATCAGCGTTGGATGACCTCCAAAAAAACAGTCCAAGAAAAGACTATGTTTGTAGGACGTTAAGTGTATTTGCCCAGAATGGAGAAGTAGCAGTTTGAAGTAGGGTTTTGGGTGGGGTGGGAGGAAGAGGTGCTGTCATTTAGGGCAATTATAGGGTGAAAAAAGGGCAGAAGACAGATCCCCAGGGAACCCTGACATCTTGAGAGAGGCAACAGCCCCAAACATAAAATCTCTAGGAATAAACCTAACAAGAAATAGGTTAGGCACATATGACAAAAAATAGAGAATGAAGGGATAGAAGAGATTTAAATAATGGAGAAATTACACTGTCTTCCTAAAAGGGAAGCATGTATTGTATAAACATGTCATTTCTTCTCAAATTACTGTATAGATATAACTTGATTGTCTCTAGGCCTCACTGCCTTTGGGTATGGAAGAGGTCATGTTCATATGAATACCTAGGTTTTTCTAGTTCATTAGCTTCTATTGACATCTTCTCCCTCCCAGGTCTTTACTCAAGAATCAGCTGACTCACGTGACTCTCCTCTGCTCTCCTTTTTAAGGACTATATCAGTTAGAAATGCTTTTAGTTGCAAGTAATAAACAACTCCACCAAAAGTGATTTAAATAATAAAGACATTTAATTGTCTCTTATATTTAGTCCAGAGGTAGGCAGTTCCAGGTGTGATACATTGGCTCATTCAACAAAATCATCAAGGACCTAGGCTCTTTCTATGTTTCCAGTCTGCTAACCTGGAAAGATTGCTTTTTGTCCTTAGCCTTGTAGATGCAAGTTGGAAGAACTACAGCTCCAAGCATAATGTCTACATATTACCATGCTCAAAGCAGGAAAAGGGGGCAGGGAGAAACAGGTTTTCTCACAAGGATGTGTCTTTGTATTAGGCAAAACAATATTTTTCTAGAACCCCTCCCACCCCCAGCAGACTTCCCCTTCCATCTCATTGGCTAAAGCTGGGCCATGTTGCCCATCTCTAGACCAATCACTGGCCAAAGGGAGTTGCAACTGACACGAATGACCAAACATGATTCATCCGTGGGTGCTGCGACCGTTGCTACCAGAACAAAACTGTAGTTCTGTTAGCTATGAAGAATGGGACATGGCTGGTTGGATAGGCAACCTATAGCATTTGCCAAAAGATGCAACACCTATGGGCATTTGAGAGAGGCCTCCATAAGACCACTGCTCTGATGGCTGCTCCAGACTTTTTTGATCTGCAAGGCACAGACACTATCCCTAGTAGTTGTTCCGAGTCCTTAGCATGTCAAAGCTGCTTAGCTGCCTGCAGTAAAGAGGGACAAAGAGTGATCCTCTCGGCAAACAGCAATGCTCCTTGTGACCCATCTTGCAAAGGTGCTCATGGAAGTAGCTCCTGCCTTTGGTGCCCTCTTTCATATAAACTCTGCAGGTGGGCTCACTCAGCAGCCATCCTTATCTCCCTTCTCCCACCTCCATTCTGCCATCTAGAAGTTAAACATCATCCCGCAGCCTCCTTTTCAGGGAAGGGCAGTCATGTGTGTGACTGTTTTGGGCAATGCTAGATAAGCAGAAATTTGCTAGGGGTTTCTAGAAAATCTTTTACTTTTCTGATAAAGGCCTTAATGCCAGCATGCATCACTTTGCCACTTAAATTTAACATGATCCTAGTCAAAGTTACTAATAGGATTTTAAAGGGTGACGACAACAAAATTATTCTAAAGTTTATTTGGAAAAATAGACAAGTGAGAATAGCTAGAATATAAGCTTCATTAGGGCAGGGATTATATAAAAGTAATTTCCCATGCTTTTATGCTTTAAAAAGACTTCCACATTCTGAAATCCATTACATATTTATCTTATTATTTTTTTCTGGTTTCATTTTTTATTGTAAAAAAATCCAAGTGTCAAAAAGTCACCATATGCAACCTTAAGAGACAAGCAACAAACTGGGAAAAGTCTCCCTGTTTCAGCAAGGTGACAGAGGAGCAAGATGTCAGGGGGCGGGAGTGAGAGCCAGTGTGACTGAAGCATGGAGTCTCCTTTATACAGTCTGGTGATATATTATTATCCCCATATATTATTATTATCCCTGTTTTGTCAGTGAGGAAATTTAGAAGTGAGATAATTTGCCCAAGATTGAGATAACCTGGGAGCAAAATCCAGGTGTTTTTGATAATAAGCCAAAGTCTGTACTCTGTCCACTATACCCCACTGCCAACCAAATTCTGAGAAAGTTTAACTTTCCAACTGAATTAGAAATAATCAGAAGAGTGGGACAGAAGAGGGTAATTTAAGAGATGTCATGGGAGGTGGGAAGGATGTAAATTAAGGCGGAAAGATGGAAGTGAAAGTTATCTACAATACATAGACCACTGTTGGGTCTAGGATCATTGGGAATGAACAGGCAGGAAGGATGGACCTCCAATTAATGTTGCCTGTGGCCTGGACTGAATTCATGCACACACATCACCAAGGGAGCGTATAGTGGAAAGTACACAGACCTCTTCTATCCAACAGATCTTCCCTGATCCCCTTTCATCACTTACTAACCACATGTCAAAATGAGAATGAAACAGAACCCTTAAGTAATCCAGCCACAGCCACCATCATATTGCAATGTTCAATTCTCTTAAGGTACCCTGTCTGGCACTCTTTCTCCAGGTGTTCTGATTGCTGCCAGATTGCACTCGCAGAAACCAATGGCACAGTCCCAGAGCTATATTTAAAGATGTTGGTGTAGCGGCAAAATTTGTTTGTTGGCAACAAGCACCCAATAAGCAGAATTTTATTTTGGTTGCAAGTATCCACCCAAACTCCATGAATTAAATACTCCATGCTGTTTTTCCTGGTTGACATAGCACAAAGATTGCACGATTGAACCCACAGCTGTCCAGAGAATTTTTTTTGAACAGATGCATTGTATTTAAAGAGGAATGGCCATTGTGAATTGACAAAGGTAAAACATAATTAAATAAAAATGATTATACTCACCATGGATAATTTCTATCAGTACTATTCATATGGCTGAACAATGAAATCCATGATGGAAGAGTTCCATTTAAAACTAATGTTGCTTAATTTATGGCCAGCTTTTCAAAATCTTAACTTCAGTCACTTCTTACTCAATACAATTATAGCCATAAATAATTCAAATTGATTAAACTTGATGAACAATTCAATTTATGAAAGATTACAAAGTACCATAAATTTAGCAAATTTCTATTTATAAATACAGATCAGATAGCACATGGAAATAGGTTTACAATTTTTGCAGAGAAAATTTTAATACAAGTAATATAATAAAACACCAGTTTATCAAAGTGATCAATAGAACTAAAGATTATCACAGTCTTTTTTGTAAGTAAAAATGACTGACATGAGAATTTATGTTATTTATCCTCTTTAATAATGAAAAAGAACACTCAATTAAAATAGCCATATTAATTTCCTAGTTTAGTTTATTTGCTTATTATTTTACAATTGCTCTGAGCTGTTGCTTTGATGTCTGTAAAAGCTATAATTTTGCTGCAAGCCTTGAAATTAATTTAGAAACAATTTGATGTCCCATTTTTCAGTGAACAATTCAAGAAACAAGCAGGTAAAACTAATCACAATGCATTGGTGTGAACGTGCTTTAAAGGGTATGTGTAGGTGGAAAAAACATGTTCTTGATTCAGATGATTTTTAAATATTTATAATATCATATTTATATATGAAACTTACACACATATAAAGGCAGTTCAAAATACAAAGTAGATGCTTAGGAAATGTTTGTTGAATAAATGACTAACATACTTTGCCAAACACAGATAAGTGCACATCACCATGTCATAGACACGCTATCTAAAACTTAAAGAATTTTAAACATTAAAAAAGTTTGTTTAAATGATGTGTGGCATATTTGCTGGAGGAAGTAGGGCACAAAGTTCCTCAGACAAATGTCACCTCACATCTGTTTTGTTTGTTGCGCAGCATGGCGATTTTAACTACCTTTTCCAGATCCTCTTCAATTTCTGCACCTGTGAACTTAAATGCAAATATTATTAGAAAGGTTCAATCCTTCCCCTAGGGAAGCCACGTTTTTCACTTCTTATTTTAGAAAGAATCTCTGTTGGATTAGATACACTTGTACAATTTTATCTGGCTTTTCAAAACTTCTTATAAAAGCTTCTTTCCTTGTGGGCTCCCAGACCTGAAAGAATACTATATACCAAATTCTACTTTCATTATGCCGTTTATTTTACTGCTTCTAAGTGCGTCGTAACATCTTGGTCTCCTACATTCATTTTAAGTCTCTCCCAAATCTGTGTAATTTTGCCTCATGCCTCACTCTAAAATTTTGAAAAATATCCCATCAATCCAATTGCATGTTTATATTGTTAGAGTTAAAAAGGACTTCCTTTACAAATCACACTGGCCTAACAGGTGTTCTTATTTGAGGACATAGAAAGCATCCCACCTGCAGGAAGTATCCTTGGGGACCATCAGGGATCCCTGAGAAAAACAGGTTCCATGGTGGCTGGGGTAGGGGTGGGGTACAGTGAATAAGGCCTAGAGCATCTGAGGATTCAGCTGTGCAGAGCTTACACCAATTGGTTGAGTAGAATTTATTCAAGGCTTTGATTTTTCTGTGGTCACAGGAGGTGTCACATTATGGAGTAATTGGCTCTCTCAGTTTCCCTCCATCCCTCTTTTCTCTTCTCTCCTTCTGAAGGCCTTGGAAACACCCAAATAAGCACCATACAATGCAAGTGCAATTTTGCTCTCCCCAGCCCCTATGCACTGGATGCTGGCTTTTTACCTAGTGCATCCATCTCCCCATTCCCCCCTTCCCAACAGACCCACTTTTATTCAGGCATCCAACACTCCTCCACCTTTCCCTGACAGCTGACTGCTTCAAGGGAAGACGACTCTCCCTCATTTGCAGAGCTGGGCCTGATTGGTCCTATGGGATGCTCATTCCCTTTGTCAAAGATTGAGTAATAAATGGGCATTTGAGCCAGTTTGAGCCAATGAGGTGTGAGAAGACGTTTACTGGGACTTCTGGGGAGGGACATCAATTTCTAGGAGTCCTCCTAGCAGCAGTGGGACTTTCTCCTTTTACAGCTGTTGTTGCACACAGTTGTGAGGCCAGACCAGCTGCAGCCCTCTTGCCTCCAGCCAAGCACTGAGGAAGCCAAAGCACTGCGGAGGGCAGAGGAAATGAATGTATCCTAACTAAGAATGACTACAGACTCCCAAAGTGCAAGCTTTAAACATCCTGCCTTTTTAATCCATAATTGAAGAAGGCAGACCTTGTTTTCTCCCTACTTCCTTTCCCTCCATGAAGACAGATCTTTAAAACAAAAACTGTGGTAAAATGTACACAACATAAAATTTACTGCTTTAAGTGTATAATTTAACGGCATTAAGTACATTTACATTGTTTCGCGACCATCACCACTATCCATCTCCAGAACTTTTCCATTATTCCAAACTGAAACACTGTACCTGTTAAACATGAAGAGGGACTTTTCATAGGACTGGATTCCGGAGTGTAGGCTCGGCCCCTGCTTCCTGGAGGAAGAGGGCACAGTGTATTTGGATGTCACACACATAGGGGTGGCTTTCTCTCTGGCTTTGTCTTTCACCTACAGGACAAGAAGGGTTATCTGTGTCAGGGCCTGCCTCCCTGGGGGAGACAGGGATGTCTAGATTCCTCTACTTCTGTGAGAAAGTACTGAAAGGTGGCTAGTAGGTAGACCCAAAAAACCCATTATTCATTGTTTACCTAAAATTTAAATTAAACTGGGCATCCTACTTTTTTTTTTTTTTTTTTTTTTGAGACGGAGTCTTGCTCTGTTACCCAGGCTGGAATGCAGTGGTGCGATCTCGGCTCACTGCAACCTCTGCTTCCCGGGCTCAAGTGATTCTCCTGCTTCAGCCTCCTGAGTAGCTGGGATTACAGGCGTCCACCACCATGCCTGGCTAATTTGTGTATTTTTATTTTTATTTTTATTTTTAATTTTTTGAGACGGAGTCTCGCTCTATCACCCAGGCTGGAGTGCAGTGACACGATCTCGGCTCACTGCAAGCTCCACCTTCCGGATTCATGCCATTCTCCTGCCTCAAGCTCCCAAGTGGCTGGGACTACAGGCACCAGCCACCACACCTGGCTAATTTTTTGTATTTTTAGTAGAGACGGGGTTTCACCGTGTTAGCCAGGATGATCTCGATCTCCTGACCTCGTGATCCGCCTGCCTCAGCCTCCCAAAGTGCTGGGATTGCAGGCGTGAGCCACTGTGCCCAGCCAATTTTTGTATTTTTAGTAGAGACGAGGTTTGTCATGTTGTCCAGGCTGGTCTCAAACTCCTGGCCCCGTGTGATCTGCCCACCTTGGCCTCCCAAACTGCTGGGATTACAGGCGTGAGCCACCGTGCCTGACCATTCTACATTTTTATTTACTAAATCTGGCATACCTAGGTGAGGAGAACACAACCCATTCAACTTGGCGAGTAGAGGCCTTGAAGGCCTGCTGACAGCCGCTGTGAACACGGGTGCCGGGTGCTGGGGACTGAGCGAGAAGCTGGCTGTCCTGCCAGAGACTTATAGTGAGAGAATGGCTGTAGGCCCAAATGACACCCATTTTGTCAAATACCAGAATGAAACATAAGCTGCACTTTACACGTCCCCTACCTGAACTTAGATTCTGGGTAAAAGGAGGAGAACAGGGGGAGAATCCTGACCTGGTTGAGTATTAACCCAAAAGGACCTGAGAGAAAAAAACTGAAAGGGACTGAGTTACTCTGCATTGGCAAGATTAAACAGAAATGAGAACTTAAGAACTAAGTTCTGGCCGGGCGCGGTGGCTCACGCCTGTAATCCAGCACTTTGGGAGGCTGAGGTGGGTGGATCGTGAGGTCAGGAGTTTGAGACCAGCCTGGCCAACATGATGAAACCCCGCCTCCACTAAAAAAATACAAAAATTAGCCGGGTGTGGTGGTGCACACCTGTAATCCTAGCTACTTGGGAGGCTGAGGCAGGAGAATTGCCTGAACCGGAGAGGTGGAAGTTGCAGTGAGCCAAGATCACACCACTGCACTCCAACCTGGGCGACAGAGCGAGACTCCATCTCAAAAAACAAAACAAAAAAACAAAACTAAGTTCAATTATAATAAAGTTACATTTTTCACCTCTGAGCCTGTGAGTGAAAATTTGTATCTGCTATACATAAAAAATGGGAGTGATGAGATTGTCTCCAAGGTTCATTTTGTATCTACAATTCCATGGCTATAGAGGTGAGACTTGAGGCCTTGGAAGGAAAAGTAAGGCATGGGTTAGGTGAGGGTGGAAGCACTTGAAAAAGCCCAACTGAGTCCCTGTTCTAAAGACCCAGCAAAGGGGCATGGGTGGGAAGGGGTGAGGGGAAAATCATGACCATTGTAAGTGTAAGGTGTTCCCGTGTATTTTATGTTTGTTGCTTCTTAAACATTTAAAGCTGAGAGCTCAGTAGAGTTTATGAATTATTATCAACAGTAAGAGGTTGCTGATTTATGCTGATTCAGCTGATTTAAGAACTATACTCTTAGAAGAACTGTGAACAGGCTTTCTAGAGAACCAACTGGTGAACAAGTGCTTCTTTGCAGGGAGAGCCACAAAGGACTCTAGGGCAAGGAGAACCAAATGCCTAGAGAATTGTTGCAGACTGCACCATGTTCAGCTTCTTGCCTAAGTGAGCACTGGGTGCTTTGAATACAATTGGTTCCCCCTGCTTGTAGAGAGGGTGCAAGCCTTGATGGGGGCTCCCCCAGCACTGCAGAGGAGAAGGAGTGCCTAGCCAGCGGGGAGATGCATGCCAGGCAGGAAGGCAGAAAGAAAGCCTTTCTAAGAGCGGAGGGGGGCTTAAGCCAATTTCAAGAAGCTTGCGAGTAAAACAGTGATTAACAGCAGCTGGTGGAGGAGAAGCATCTCTGCCTGGGCCGAGGACAGTATCTTTGTGCGCCTGCCCAGTAGCGCGCCACACTCAACAGTCAGGGAGCATGCTCAGTGGCGGGCACTGGCAGGAGTGAGCAAGCCTGTTCCCGCCCAGTGAGGGAGAGGTGAGTCATGGAAGCTGGTGACCAATTCTCTTCTGGGGAGCCAAGTGGCCTGAAGCGGGGAGTGGGGTGAGTTGTCTTGCGGGAGGCAAGCGGGCATTCTGCAGGCAAGCAGAATGTGGCCAACACCTACCAGGAGATATCAGTGGTATTGATCAACACTCACAGCTATAGATTTACATATGAAGCAGTGAGTCCTTCAGGCAGAAGAACGCTGCCGTATCTCTTGTCTTTGGAGGCTCTTATAAAAAAACACAGAAAGCTAAGGGTAGAGGTGGACAGAGGTCATAAATATGTTATGCTCCATTTTAAAGGTTGCCGCTTGTGAAGAATAATGAGGAATGAAAATTGAAGTATTGGCTACACCTGGTGTTAGCAGGCTCTGGTTTTCTAGATTGTGGCTTTTGATACCAGCACTTCTGGCAGAGATTACTGAGTGCTTTGCACTAAATCTGGGAAGACCTGTTTGACAGGAAACACCTACCTAATTGAGAGATTCCACCCCAAATGTGAAGGGGCAGGGAGAAATTGGTCTAATAAAACCAGGAACCCAAGTATCAGGGAAGATAACCACTATAGCATAAAATAAATATGAAAACAAAGATATTTTCAGGTATAAGCATCCAGTAAACGGGTCACAGTGTGCAAAAAGCTTTGAGATCTATGTACAAAGGTGCAAAATCTGGGGAACAAAATGTATTTACATTTTTAAATAGTGAGGTAAACAGAATCCTGTAGAAATGGGGTGCAATGGAAATCGATGGCTGGCCCAGGCCTGTCATACCATGAGAAGAGTGTCAGGAAGGCTAACAATCAGAACGAGCCAAAGCTTGTGGAGGAAACAGAAAGGCTAAAGATAAGCAAAAGGGTTTTTAAAAAGCCCTGATGGAGCAAGAAGAACATGGAAGTTATAGGCTTGCTGTTAGGGAAATTTAGTGCAATATTTGCAAATGATAAAGACCAACGGAGAATTACACTCTCCTGTTGTTACTTCTGTCTCTTCTTTTTTCTCTCGCCTAGAGAGTGCAGTGGCACCATCTCGAGTTTCTGCAACCTCCACCTCATGGGTTCAAGTGATTCTCCTCACTCAGTGCCCCGAGGGAGTAGCTGGCCTGAGTACAGGCGCCTGAGTACAGTAGCTCCCGAGTACAGGCATGTGCCACCACACCCAGCTAATTATTATACTCTTGTAGAGACGGGGTTTCACCATGTTGGCCAGGCTGGTCTCAAACTCCTGACCTCAAGTGATCCACCTGCCTCAGCCTCCTAAAGTGCTGGGATTACAGGCATGAGCCACCACTCCTGGCCACTTCTGTCTCTTCTAAAAAGGGAATGCCTTTCAAGCTCCAAATAGCACAACAAATACACCAAGGAGAAGGAAAGTCAGGGGAAGTGACCTAGGCTCCAAATACCTACCTGTCAGGGTTGTGCTTGCTGAAAAATTGTTAATTAATTTGGTGTAAAAAAATGAATGGTGAGGAGATACTTTTACAAAAGGATTTGAGTACTTATTTTGGAAAGATCTCCTTCACGTGAAGTATCCTCGCCCAGCTCTCTAGGAAGTGTTTTCCAAGCTTAATGGGCTGGCTTTGCCCACCCACTTGTAAAACCTCTTAATGCTAGGTTACAGAGAAAGAGCATAACAGAGTTAAAACTTCAGGTTAAAGATCAAGGTCAAAAACCTTGGCTATTTCTCATTCTCAAATGTATATGCCCGGAGCAGAAAAGGTAGAAAGGCAATAGGAGGTTCTCTGGTTCTGGGGGCATGGAGGGAGCCCCCATATCATTTTCTGCTAAGCTGACAACTGTCCCCAGCAGGTGTCTTAATCACTAATCCCTAAAATAGCAGCTTGTTCTCTAAGCATTCTGGGTTCCTAGTAAAAAAGTTTCTTCACTGGTTTCTTTTAAAAAGCAATAGCCAGCCTGGGCAACACAGTGAAACCCTATCTCTAACAAAAATAAAAAAATTAGCCAGGCGTGGTGGTGCGTGCCTGTGGTCCCAGCTACTCCAGAGGCTGAGGTGGGAGGGTTGCTTGAGCCCAGGAGGTGGAGGCTGCAGTGAGCTGAGATTGCCCCACTGTACTCCAGCCTGGGCAATAGAGTGAGACCCTGTCTCTAAAAAAAAAAAAAAAAAAAAAAAAGAAGAAAGAGCAATAGCATGAAATTTGGGAAAATATTTTGGAAAGCATAGAGAATTTAACAAATCAACTTTGATCTAATTTCTTAGAGACAGACGGTTAATATTTTCTTCTATAATGTTTATTATAAATTCAGGATAGAATATTATAAATTTGGAAATTAGAAAAAGCTTAAAGAATAACATAAAAACTGCATGTAATTCCACCACTGCCAACATTTTATTTTTCCTTCCAGTCTTTTTCCTTTACATACACATACACATGTACATACATCTATAGATAAGTTTTAAATAAAATATGAACTATACTGTCTATGTAGTTTCAGATCCTATTTTTTGTACTTAATATTACAAGTATTTTCATCATTAAATGCTATTCAAGAGCATGACTGCAATTGGCCATCTGCTATTTTACTGTACCATAGTTCATTTAACTATGACTTCAGTGTTGGACTTTGGCTTGTTTCCAGCTCCTCACCATTGGAAAATAATGCCATTTTAGACATCCTTGTATGAAAATCTTTACCTAGGCTACATTTCTAAAGACTGAATTACTAGGCCAAGGACCAGGAACATTTTTTAGGCTTTTGATACATATTGCTGCTTTGTCCTCCATTTCACAAGCCCTCCGTGGGCAAGGAAGTACCCATTTCTTGCCAGCTTCTATTGTGAGTTGTAGTTTTTGTCTGATGCATCAAGGTCTCCCTGCTTCATGCAATCCCATAACACCACTGCCATCTTGTGTTCTTCCTCTGTGGCTTTTCTAGGAGAGAGAGGAAGCTTTGGTCCTTAGACTATTTGAAATGGTCTCCTTGTATTCCTCTAAAGTCCTTTACTGCTCCATGGCTATTTTTATATTGCTGCTTTGAGGTGATATGGATTTCCCTCAGTTTGACCAACTGGGTAACTCCTACCTACTTGTCCTCTGGACTTAGCTTGGACCTTGTGCCCTCTGTAAAGCTGCTTCCGACACTGCAGGCTGGTTTTGAAGCCTCCTCTGTGCTCTGCACGCCCTCTTCCTTCTCCGCCAGTCAAAGCACTTACACACTGTACCGTGTGCTCAGCTGTTTCCAGATGCGAGCTTCATTGTACCTTCAGTGCCTAACACTACATTTGGCAGACATGGATACTCAATAGATGCTAACTTTATTTAAAGAATAAATGTTAACTTTATTTAAAGAGTCCTTGAAGGTTCATCTCTATTTCCATACCCTACATTCCATCCCGTTCCCCCTGAATATTTACTGGGAGTTTTTCTGATTATATAATTATCTTGTAATTATGAATCCTTGTTTGAGAATCTAGAGTTGACCCTGGGGTTTCAAAAAATGAAAGAAGGAAAGGTAAAGAAATGAGGAAAAGAGAGAGAGGAGAAATAGATCAGAATATAAATTTTGATACTTTACATTTCTACATTATTTTACAGTTTACAAAGTTCTCTCATACACTTCAGTTTATTTTACTGTGGTAGTTCTAAGCCCTCTCTTGGAAGGACAGACCCTCGTGCTATATGCTGTGATTGCACTGTGTATGATCTTCCTTAGCACCTCTCAGAATTGTTGGCATATAATTACAGATGCTCCTCTACTTATGATGGGAGTATCCTAATAAACCATTCTAAAGTCAAAAAATCTTAAGTGGAACCATCATAAGTTTGGGACCATCTGTATTACCGGTTGCTGATGTATCCCCAATGCCTAGTGCAGTGCTCAATGCACTGTAGCTATTAAGTAAGCATTTATGAATTCTGAGAAAAAACATTCTTATATTCATCTTATAAACAAAGAAATGAAGCCTAGAGAGTTGACATTTCAATCTAAGGAGTTCTACTCCAAGTTTGATTCTCTTTTCACTACATGTCAGCTAATGTTGCGGGCTTTCTCCCCCATGGGAAAAATATGAAAGTGGGTGCTATGGTTTGGATATTTGATTCCTCCAAACCTCATGCTGACATTTGATCCCCAATGTGGGAGGTGGGGCTAATGTTTGGGTCATGGTGGGGAGACCTCATGAGTAGATTAATGCCCTCCCTGGTGGAAAGTGAGTGAGTTCTTGCTCTGTATTTTCCCTGAGATAGCTGGTTGTTAAAAAGAAACTGGCACCTTCCCTCTCTCTCTCTTGCAATGTGATCTGCACAGGCCAGTTCCCCTTCACCTTCTGCCATGAGTGGAAGCAGCCTGAGGCCCTCACCAGATGCAAGAGCTGGTACCATGCTTCTTGTACAACCTGTGAGCCAGATGAAGCTCTTTTCTTTATAAATTATCTAGCTCAGGTATTCCTTTATAGCAACACAATTGACTAAGACAATGGGGGAAAAATGGAAGAGGAGAATAATGGAAGGAAAAGAGGGAGGCTGGGAAAAAGGAGGAAGTCATAGAAATGAAGAGAGTGGAGAGAAGTGATTTCAAGTGGACACCTTGATGATGAAGGGAGGACAAATAGAAAGCTCTCATTTCATATAGGATATGGTGTTTTGTCACTCCATCAAGCTTAGTAAACCAAGATTTCAATCAGAACTGCCGTAGTTTTAAAATCAGTCAAACATAAGAATTCAACAGTACTTTGCCCATCATAGCTCTCCATATTCACAGGCCAATCAATGATGACATTGCCATAGCTTTGAGAACATACTGAGTGGCAGTGGCAGAAAAGGTAATCCTGGCCATAGATTCTCTGGAGAACCTCCCCTGGATATTCAGCCCCACTGATGAACTGATGAGGGAAAGTTGAGGGAAGAGAATCCCGTGTGACCTCAGAAACCCAGCTGAAGTTGGGGTATAGGGTGAAGAACCCTGCAGGGTTGGCTGTCAATTGTTCCTGAAGAGTCTGCCCACTCTCCCAAAAGCTTTGGCCAAGAACAGGACACGCTAAGCTATGGCTTTGTGAGTGCCCTTCAGGGGTCTAGGAATTCTTGGAAGATCTTAGGCACTGGAAATGGCACCATGTCCATTGCTTACTAGACAAAACTGCAGACACAGTATCCCATGTCTGGAGACATCCCCACTGATGAACATCCCTGGGGGTGTTCTCCAGAGAATCCATGGCCAGGATAAGCCTGGCTTCTCTTGGTTTCATACAACAGAATGTAGAGGGTTTAGGTGTAACGTTTCTGTAGACAGGGAGATGTACCTTCTGGTATGGTACAGATGAAGACCAATGAATACTGTGACAGATGTTACCACTTTTCCTTTCTAGCAGTGTCCATGGTAACAATTTTAAACTCTTGGGAGTCAGTGTAGCATAGAGGTTAAAAGCACAGGCTGTGGATCCAGACTGCTTAGGCTAGAATCTTGGTTCAGTCACTTCCTTGTGTGATCTTGGGCAAGTTACTTAAACTTTGTGTGATCTAGTTCTCTTGTTTGTTAAGTGGGAATAATAAAAGTACCTAACTCATTGGAATATTGTGAAAAAATAATGAGATAATGCATGTAAAGGTTATAGAACAGAGTCTGGCCCATGGAAAGCACCAGTAAGTGTTGGCTACTTTTGTTAAGATTTCCTTCAAGCTCCAGACATGGGAGACTGCGTCTGCAGTTTTGTCTAGTAAGCAATGGACATGGTGCCATTTCCAGTGCCTAAGATCTTCCAAGAATTCCTAGGCCCCTGAAGGGTACCCACAAGGCCATACCTCAGGGTGTCCTGTTCTTGGCCAAAGCTTTTGGGAGAGTGGGCGGACTCTTCAGGAACCACTGACAGCCAACCTTGCAGGGTTCTTCACCCTATACCCCAACTTCAGCTGGGTTTCTGAGGTCACATGGGATTCTCTTCCCTCAACTTTCCCTTGATATTCACTTTAGGGTGGCACTAGACACAAGGCTAAATTTGGGTATCCAGAGAACTACCACAGACACTACAAAAGTTAAGTTCTGGAAAATTCAGCAGTTGGAGTTCAGTCACTGCTGAACACACACTAATTGGAAATGGTCTAGGCCAGAGCCAGCAAGTGGTTTGTTTGGCCAGCATGGTGTCCACTTGATGGTATCTATCTATCATCTATTTATCTATCTATCTTTGATAATTAATTTGTCTTTAATCAGGGTATGTTCTCCCTAATCTATTGACACATTTATGTTACTTACTGGAGCAGACAGGACCATTCTATATGATCTAACTCAACAGCAACTTCATCTAACAGTGGCATTTCTTTGCCATTGGTGGATTTTTCAGTTATAGTGGGCCACATGCTCCTCTGCAACTTCTTGCTTACTCTTGTTCTCCATTGTGTATCTGATACTATCTGAGCTCCTCACCAGGGTTTACCAGGGTCTTCCATGACCTGGCCCATGATCATACTTCTATTTTCCATTTCTTACCTCTGCCCACCCCTCAAGCCCCATCCCCCCATCCAACCACAGAACTTTAAGATCCAGACACATGATCCAGAGTGGTTCTTGGCACTCTTGATGCATATATTCACTTTCTTATCTTTGCTCATGCTGTTTCTCCTCACATCATTTGCTCACCTAACTAATCTTTCCTAAGCTTTGGGAATTAGTCCAGGACCCATATGCTTTTGGAAGGTTTTTCTGATCTTTTTGTGTTTAGTGAGATTCTCTATTTTCCCATAGTACCCTAGCCAAATACCTATCTAGTCCTTACACATTGTGTTATAATTTATGTACTGTGTTTTTTCCCTTACTAAACTCATACCTCCTTGAAATAATATCTTATACACTTTTCAATGCCCATAGTAACTGGTATATTCTAGGTTCCCAATAAGTGTTTGTTGAATGAATTCCTAGATGATTATGATTAAAGATGTAAAAAAGGCCATAAAACGTAAGAAATTTATGAAACACTATTAAAAACACAGAACTCAAAGACAGAACTAAATACACTTTCTGGAAATGATAACACTACAGTTATTGAAATTAAAAACTTAATGAATGGGTTAAATAGCAAATTAGGACTGAAGAGAACATTGATGAACTGAATTGCAGTACAGAGAAATTAAGACATAGAAAACATGAAAGAGAACCTAAGACACACATACCTCCAGAAACAGAGAGAGAGAGAGAGAGAGAGAGAGATTAAAATAAAAGGAATTATAGAAAAATAATATTTGAAGAGGTAATGGTGAAATTTTTTCTAGTGTTGACAAAAGACCAGACTCTTCTGATTCTGGAAACTTGAGTCTTGAGAAAAATAAACAAAATGGAAAATTCATACTTAGGCACATGAAATTGTAGAACATCAAAGAAAGGAAAGTACCATGAAAGCAACCATAGACAATAGACTTTATCTACATAAGAAGAATAATTAGAGTGACAACAGACTTTTCAACCATTACAATAGAAGCCAGAAAACAATGCGGGATAAGAGTTTAACAATGCTGAGAAACAACCCAAGTGTCCATCAACAGATAAATGGATAAATAAAATGTTATATATATTTATATTTGTATGTGTATGTCTCTCCCTCTCTATATTTAAATTCAAATATTCAGCAATAAAAAGAAATGAAATTCTAATACATGCTATAACATGAATGAACCTTGAAAAATTATTCTAAGTTAAATAAACCAGACACAAAAGGAGAAATGTTATATTATTCCACTTACATGAAATGAAATACAATGGGCAAACTCATAGAGACAGACAGTGATATAGAGGTTACCAGGGATTGGGAGAAAGAAAGAAGCGGGAAGATACTTTTTAATGAGCACAGAGTTTCTGTTTGGAATGATGAAAAATTCTGGAAATAGATATGGTAGCAGTTATACAACTTTGCAAATGTACTTCATGCCACTGAATTGTGCACTTAGAATGGTTAAAATGGTAAATATTATGTATATTTTACCATAATAAAAATGCTAAAAGATACTAAATGTTTATTTAGATTCTTTGCCCAGATAATTATGATACATCAATGAGGGCAAAATAGATATTTACAGACAAAAAATGTTAAACTAATTACCATTAATAGATCTTTGATGAGAGAACTATAAGTAGAAGAACTTAAGGAAGAAAATTCCAAAAGGGAGGTATAAAAAATAAGAAGGAATGGTAGGTAAGCATGTGACTAAATCTAAACAGGCAACAGCTATATAGAACAATAATAATACTCACTGTATTTGAGCAAAAAACTGAGAGGGATCTAAAACACTGGCCAACTTTAACATGTAAAATACTGGAGACAATCATAATTAGAGAATTTTTAGATGTTTTTATTGTTTGGGATGAGGCTAGAGATTGATTAGTTTCAGACTTTAAGTATCCTTTTTAAAATTTAAAAAAGAAATAGCAAGAACACAATAATTATGAAGTAGTAGAGGGGAAATAGAGAATAAATAAAAATCAATCCAATAAAAGGCAGAGAGGAGAAAATTTTGTAAAGAAAATGTAGGATAAGTAGAAGTACAAAATGAGATGACAAAAATAAATTCAGCTCTATCAGTAATCACCATACATGTAAATGGACCAAACTTGTTTAAGACATTGTCAATTGTCAAAGTTCAGCTTTATCTGTTTACAAGAGACATACCTAAAACATAAGGATGGTGAAAGAATTAAAGTAATTAAAAAACCATAATAGGCAAACAACTAGCCAAAATAGATTTTAAGAAAAACATACTTGTATGTACGTATGTAATACATATTACAGGGCCACTATATAATGATAAAAAATTAACTAAGAATAAATAATTCTAAGCTTATATACACCTAATAACATAGGCTCAAATTATATAAATCACATGTTTTCAGAATTATAAGAACATGATAAAGCTACAATGGAGAGTTTAATTGTATCTTATAGCTAAAATACATAGTGATTTAGTAAAGGATATAGAAGATTTGAACAACAGAATTAATAAACTTAATCTAGTATATACAAAAATTGACCTCTTGTGGCTCGCAACTCTCAAATACCAACTCAAATAACTTTGCTGTCAGGCAGACTGTATTTTCTGATCGCAATACAATTGACTTAGAAATCTGTAACAATGTGACTGACAGCTTTCACACATTTTGGAATTTAAAAAGCACACTTCTAAAGTAACTTGTGAATGGCAGAAGAAATCATAAGAAAGGTAGAAAATACTAGAACTGATTTATAAGGTAAATATAATGTGTCAAAAATGATTAAAGGATGGGCTGGCTAGAAGACAGAGAGACGCCATCTTCTATGTGAGGATTTTCAAGACCCACAGTGATTAAAGATGGACTTTTCTGGGCAGGACTGCCCTGCTGCCTGGAATGGATGTGTGGTGAGGAGGGCCACAACTACTGTTTCCAGGCTGGGTTTGTAAACATGCAACAGTGATTAAGAGGTATGTTCTGCCTTGTGTGCTTACTCGATAAGTCCTGCAGCAGGCAGCCTGCCGGAGGGCAGGAGAACCAAGGGGGGCAGGGTTCAGTTGGGATAACAATATTGGACTTCATACTATCTTGAAAGCTTACCGCTCCAATTCTTCCTGCTGGCTGGTAGTATTTCTGCTAAGAGAAAGGGAGGCCAGACTAGCAGTTAATCTGGAACAGAATTTATAAATTGAATTATAAATCTGAGACCCTGGGGCTGGATATAGAAGCAGAAAGTGATGTTAGGTATGGCTTCACTTTTATCCTAGAAGAAATCCTTAACTGAGTTTACTATTTGGAGAAAGGACCGGGCAAGGTGGCTCATACCTGTAATCCCAGCACTTTGGGAGGCTGAGGTGGGCGGATCACCTGAGGTCAGGAGTTTGAGACCAGCCTGGCCAACATGGTGAAACCTTGTCTCTACTAAAAATACAAAAATTAGCCAGGAGTGGTGGCACACACCTGTAATCCTAGCTACTCAGGAGGCTGAGGCAGGAGAATTGCTTGAACTCAAGAGGCTAAGTTTGCAGTGAGCCAAGATTGTACCACTGCATTCCAGCCTGGGCAACAGAGCCAGACTCCATCTCAAAACAAAAACAAAAACAATTTGGAGGAAGAAGCAGATTATAATATCCATGTCTACAGACCCATTCTCTTCCACCTCAGAGGCAGCTTAGGGTCTGAACTAGAAAGTGCACTCCTCTAATATGCTTTCTGTGTGACAGAATGGGCTACCAGTGGGACTGTGGCAGCAGTTTAGCCTCTCACTCCTGGCATTTCAAGGCTGCAGTGTGGGTGAGATAGAACCCAGCATTGGGGTGTTAGGAGATGGTCTTCACATTTGCTTCCTTTATGGAAAACATAAATCTTGTCCTCAGGCATGCTTTCCTCCTCATAGTCCAGAGCTGCCTGATGCCTCTGGAGGCCATCACTTGTGTTTACCCCAGTGTGCCTCCCCCAGTGTGCCTCCCTCAGTGTTCCTCCAGATTCTCTCATTTTCCTTGTGAGCCACGATGTGCAGCCAGGACTCTTGTGGGGAGGAGGATTAGGTGTGAATGTTGACATTTCTCTGCCTGGGAAACTCCCCATTGCCTAGTTCTAAGATACATTAGAAGGGCAGATGGGCCCAGCCAAGTTCACACGACAGCACCCCCAGAAGCAAAGAGATAGTGATGGCTCTCAAATCTGTTATACCACTGATTCCTTTCTTTCTTTCTTTTTTTTTTTGAGACGGAGTTTCGCTCTTGTCACACAGGCTGGAGTGCAGTGGCGCGATCTCGGCTCACTGCGACCTCCGCCCCCTGGGTTTAAGCTATTCTCCTGCCTTGGCCTCCCAAGTAGCTGGGATTACAGGTGCCTGCCAGTAAAATGCCTGGCTAGTTTTTGTATTTTTAGTAGAGACGGGGTTTCACCATGTTGGCCAGGCTGGTCTTGAACTCCTGACCTCAGGTGATCTGCCTGCCTCGGCCTCCAAAAGTGCTGGGATTACAGGCATGAGCCACCATGCCCGGCCTGTTAGACCACTGATTTCTGAAGTGTAATGTAATCCATGTCTCTTGGGCTCTTGGGCCCTTTTCCCAGAGCTTGTAATTCAGTAGGTTGAAGTGCAGCTCAAGAATTTGCATTTCCGACGAGCTCCCAGCTGATGCAATGCTGCTGGTCTAAGGACTCTACTTTGATATTACTGTAGAAAGAGACGAAAGAGAAGCAGGAGGAGGAGAGGGGAGACACTGAAGTAGGAGATCCATTTATATATTAACAGTCCTTTTTTTGGGGGTGGGAGGCAGGTGATTCTATAAAAATTCCCAGCTTTCACCCTTCCCTGCCACCTAAAGATTGTTTTTGGTTTGTGGGCTGTGTTTCCTGCTCTCCCCTATACAACGAGGGGAACTGTTTCTTAGAATTTGGAGGGACAGAAAATGGAGACTGGGGGATGGAGAGAGCTGGGAAGGTGAGAGGAAAGGGAGAGGGAGGAAGGATAGGGGTCTCAGGGCCTAGTGATGCAGGAAGGTTTTCTGGGCAGCTTTGGGGAAATGTGCGAGAGTGGCTCTGGTGCATGGAGGGAGTGGATGGGAGAACAAAGAGAATTTCTTTGACGGCCAGAGCCCTCAGGATGCTGGGGGATGACCTGAGGCAGCTCAAAGGTGTTTGAGAAATTCAAGAAAGAATGCAAGTTATTTTGAAATTACTTTTTGATTGCTGAATGGCATGCCATAGAGTATGACACTGCTCTGACTCTGGGATTTGGTTTCACTAGGATCACAACAGCATGGCAGTTCTGATGCATCATGTGTAGGAGGTAAGGGGCACCAAATGGGAGTCACTCAGTCCTTATCCTTGTTAAGGCCCTCCCTATCTCTCATTGGGTCAACTGTTGGAATGGTTTCCTCCATACCCTGCCTTGAGGCCCTCCTCCCTCCAGTTTCTCCACACAATGGCTTCAGTGGCTTCTACTACAGAGTTCCTAGCCCCCTGGGAACCCAGACTCTCCCACATTAGAACAGGCTTTCATTTCCCCTCCAAGTCTCTTTCAGTGGAGGGATTGTTGCAGGTTTTACTGTTTATTGATTTTAGCCAAAATACCCTTCAAGGCATCAAAGAGTTCGTATTCCTTGCTTTCAATCAATGTTTCCCATGTTACATCCAGCCACATGTTGGAGACACTCCACACATGTTTCCACAACATTTACTTAAAGTTTTCCCACCTCACACCTTTGTGTATACTATTTCTGATGCCTGGAATGCTCTCCTTATCATCTCTGCTAATAAGATCAACCCATTCTTCAAGGTCTAGTTCAAATGCCTCCTGTTTTTTGAAACTTTTCTGATCATCCCTATTTCCGCCTTCCAACATGGAACTTTATTTGTACTTGCTTATACTATGAATTCTTCTTATATTGTAGTTATCTGTCCCCCTAGACCTGGGCTGTCCAATATGGTAGCCACTAACCGCATGTGGCTATTTAAAGTAACCAAAATGAAATAAAATTAAAAATCCAGTTCCTTGGTTTCACTGTTCACATTCCAAGTGCTCAATAGCCCAAGGAGCTGGTGGTTACTATATTGCACAACACCGATATAGAACATTTCCATCATCATAGAAAGTTCTATTGGACAATACTGGGCCCATGTATTATTCACCCACTCTTATGTCTATCGAATAAAAATGAGTCACAGTGAATTAATTAGGATTTTACTGATTGTTTTGTCATGCTTTCTGAGCCAGCACGGGGGTTTATATTTTCAGCTGTTAAAAAGGCATGTGGTACTACCTGTTCCTTGCTCTCTTTCTTGATAAGCTATGCTCTCTTGAGGTGAAGCCCCATCTTTTCTTTCTGTGGATTTTCTTCATTTCAGAGTCTTTCTGAGAGTTGTTTGGTCTGTCATCTTCCTCCTTACGTGTGTCCCAGGTCACTTCCTAAGGCCTAACCCCTGAACAGCATTTCTTATTAATGAAGCCTGCCTTGGAAGGAAAGAGCAGAGGCCTGGGTCCCTCAGGGTTACATTGCTACTCAGACAGACCCTCATGCCTGCAGGGGGCAAAAGACACAGACACAAGGACACATGACAATTAGCAATGGCATTTTGAGGTATACTTTCTCATTAACCTCTTGCAAAATCAATTGTCTAAGAGGTTTCTGGGAAGGAAAGCCCAAGGCCAGAGTGGCCACGAGAGGGCACCAGTGTACCTTAAACAGCCTTTACCTCCAAAATCCTCAGGAAGGTTTCCCTGCGTTGCAAGGGAGGGACATGATGAATACACATCGGAAAAGAATAGAAAAAAAATCATCATATTGTTATATCTAACTGTAAGGCCTGATTACCATATATTTATGCACCCAAGGCCTCCTTAAATATAGAAATCACAAGAACATTAGGCAATAATAGGTAGACGAGGGATTAGATTGAAAATACTTCAAATAAGGTTGTGAATAGGTCAGCAGACTGTAAAACAGAATAAAGCTCACTTCGAAGCAAGGTAGCTATGGAAACATTACCAAAATTATTCTGTTACTTCATGGCTACAGTGGTTTCTACAGCCTGGAAATGCTGTCAAGGGAGGGCAGAATATTATTTTCTTATAAATAATACAACACAGGATCCTATATGGAAAGTTGCAAGAAATTAGATTTCAGAGGTAGAGATGTTTCAACAAAAATACCCAACAGCTTTAATTTGGTTTCTGATAACTTGGCTCTGAGCTTGCAGTTGTTAAGTTTTTCTCTATTTCTGTTTTCTGTTGCAGAAAGGGAGCCAGTGAGGGATTTATTTTCATGTCTCTGGATGTATTATATCCACACATATGCATACACCTTGAGCATGGCTGATAGAAGTCACTTGTTTGCCCCAGGTATGATCTGCTTGAGGGCAGGTAACCTATAATCAACACTTAAATAAGAGGCTTGCTTTCTTGTGGGGAATAGGCCTGGAGCTTTGCTACCTAAGGCGACAGGGTTTTCTGTTGCTGACCCTCGGAAACCATAGACCAACTGCCTATGCCTGCAAGCTTCCCAGAACCCCCCTAATAAGCATATAAGGATTGTGTACACGACTGCTCCCTGATAATACTGACCATGTAGGTGGAGTGTGGGTAAATGAATTAATTAGGTTTATTTAAGAGGGGTAGGTGTTTGGTAAGCAAAGTAAACGTGGTATAAACCTGGGAGTTATGATAAATGTCATGCTGGTGGGTGTTAGAGGTTGAGGGTGGTTTTGATGCTATTATGAAGTCATTCAGGTAGGGACCCAAAATGCCTCCATCCTGGCCTGACAGCACCTCTTTTCCCCACAGAGTTTTCAATGGAGCTTTATACCCAAGGGACAATAACAAATTGGGAATCATATATCCAACATGCCAATGCAGTGTCCTCTGGTAAGAGACTGAATTGTCCATGTGCCTAAGATCTCATGAATAAGAAGTGGGATTTCCTAGCTTCCCCAAACCTAAATATTGGAATATCATATCTACCAGGGTGGCCATATGGAGAAAGAAAATCAGAGAGGTGGGAGTGGGTAGCCATATGCAGAGCATACATGGAGTAAGAAGAATGGAAAAGAGCAAAGTAGCCCTGCCTTTTATTGAAAAAGAAAGAACAGGGCTCATCCAATGTCCTGAGGGTGGAGATGGGTAGGAATTTAGTACAGTCAGACCTATTCTAAGGAAAGAGACCTTATGCTCCTCCTTGCCCAGAGAATTGGATCTAATACCTTAGTGAGCATCAGAATCTCCTGGAGGGCTTAATGAAACACATGCTGCTGGGTCCCACCCCAGAGTTTCTGATACAGTAGGTCTGGAGAGGGGCCAGAGAGTTTGCTAACAAGTTCCTGAGGATGCTGATGCCCTTGATTCGGGGACCATACTTTGGGACCACCACAGCTCTAGAACATTGTAAGTGGTTTAAGTAAAGTATCAACAATGTAGGCGTGATACGGATTTAGAGTCTGTCCCTGAAACAAACCCAACAAAGGGCTCATTACTCTTTTTCAAAAAATTGGGAGGTAATTCACACACCATTTGTATATCTTCTTTGGAGAAGTGTTTATTCAAATCTTTTGCCTATTTAAAAATTGGGTTATTATCCTTTTTATTGTTGAGTTTTAAGTGCTCTTTATGTATTCTAGGTATAAATCCCTTATCAAAGATAAGATTTGCAAATATTTCTCCCATTATGTGTGGGTTATCTTCTCGCTTTCTTGATGGTGTTTCTTGAAGAGCCAAGGTTAAAATTTTGGTGAAGTCTAGTTTATTTTTTCTTTTATCACTTATGCCTTTGGTATTGCATCTAAGAAAGCATTGCCCAACCCAATGTCACCAATGTCACAAAGATTTCTCTTTCTTTCTTCCTCTTTCTTCCTTCCTTCCTTTCTTTCTTTCTTTCTTCCTTCCTTCCTTTCTTTCTTTCCTTCCTTCCTACCTTTCTTTCTTTGTGTCTTTCCTTCTTTCTTTCTTTCTTCCTCTTTCTTTCTTCCTTTCTTCCCTTCCTTCCTTCCTTCCTTCCTTCCTTCCTTCCTTCCTTCCTTCCTTTCTTTCTTTCTTTCTTTCTTTCTTTCTTTCTTTCTTTCTTTCTTTCTTTCTTTCTTTCTTTCTTTCTTTCTTTCTTTCTTTCTTTCTTTCTTTCTTCCTTCCCCTTCCTTCCTTCCTCCCTCCGTTCCTTCCCTCCTGCCTCCCTCCCTTCTTTCCTTTTTTCTTTCTTTCTTTCTCTCTCTCTCTTTCTTTCTCTCCTTCCTTCCTTCCTTCCTTCCTTCCTTTTATTTCTCTTTCTTTCCCATTCTCTCTTTTCTTTTCTTTCTTGTCTTACTCTGGTCTCCCACAGGCCGTAGTGCAGTGGTACAATCATGGCTCACTGCAGCTTTGACCTCCTTGGCTCAAGTGATCCTCCCACCTCAGCCTCCCAGGTAGCTGAGACTACAGGCACGTGCCACCACACCCAGCTTTTTTTTGTATTTTCAGTAGAAACAGTGTTTCATCATATCATGTTTACCAGGCTGGTCTTGAACTCTTGGACTCAAGCAATCTGTCTGCCTCAGCCTCCCAAAGTGCTGACATTACAGGCATAAGCCACCATGCTTGGACAACAGAGATCTATTTATTTTAAGAATTTTGTAGTTTTAACATGCACACGTATGTTTATTGCCGCATTATTCACAATAGCAAAGACTTGGAACCAACCCAAATGTCCAACAATGATAGACTGGATTAAGAAAATGTGGCACATATACACCATGGAATACTATGCAGCCATAAAAAATGATGAGTTCACGTCCTTTGTAGGGACATGGATGAAACTGGAAATCATCATTCTCAGTAAACTATCGCAAGAACAAAAAACCAAACACCGCATATTCTCACTCATAGGTGGGAATTGAACAATGAGAACACATGGACACAGGAAGGGGAACATCACACTTCGGGGACTGTTGTGGGGTGGGGGGAGGGGGGAGGGATAGCATTGGGAGATATACCTAATGCTAGATGACAAGTTGGTGGGTGCAGCGCACCAGCATGGCACATGTATACATATGTAACTTACCTGCACATTGCGCACATGTACCATAAAACCTAAAGTATAATAATGATAATAATAATAATAATAATAAAAGAAAAAAAAAAGAACTAGAAATGATGTAAGCAAAAAAAAAAAAAAAAGAAAAATTAAAAAAAAAAAAGAATTTTGTAGTTTTAGCTTTTACATCGATTTCTAGAAGCAATTTGGAGTTAATTTTTGTGTATAGTGTAAGGAAGAGGTCTAGCTTTATTCTTTGGCATATGGATATCCAGTTGTCACTCATTACCTCTTAAAAAGGGAAGAAAAAACTAGAGCAACGAAACAGTCTCTTTTTTTCATGGGAACTTTTTGAACATTACTGTGGTTTGAACAGCATTTATTTTTGTGGCTTTGTTTATGCCCAATAAAATACATTCATTCATCCAGGAAATATAGTGCATCTACGTTGTGCCACATATGTCTAAGTTGATGGTGATAACAGCAATTAAGTCCTTGCCTACATGTAGGTTACAAGCTAGTGAGAAAAATGGGCATAAGAAAATAAATGAACAAATGTGTAATGTACCATAGTAGTGATAAATATTATGAAGAAAAAGCAGAGTAAAAGGGTAGAGGTGATGTGGGGGCTAGGAACAGGATACTATTTTATGTTGGATAAGAAAGTTAGGAAGTACCTCTCTAAGGTGGCTGCATTTGTTTGGTACCTGAATTAAATAAGAGGGCAAGCCATGTTAGTATCTGGAGGAAGAGTTTTCCAGACAGAGAGAACAGATACAAATATCATGATGTAGAAGTGTGGTTGGATTCTTCTGGGAAGAGTAGGCAAGGCAGTGAAGCTAGAATGTGGTGCATGAGGGGAAGATGGGTGGAAAATGACGTTGAGGAGGTAGTCAGGGACCATACTTATGGGAAAACTAAACTAGTTCCCTGACCTTTGGCCTGGCAACGCATTTTGGCTTACAATATTTGCACTGGCCTTGAACAAAAGTTAATATTGTTTCTTCCTCTTTGACTTTAGTACCAGTCTCAAATCTTTTAGTAGACAGGTTAAGAGAAAAGAATACAAATAAGCATATGAACAAAATTGCAAGGCATAAATTGCTTTGAAAAAACCCCACCCAAATAATTCAAAAGAAAAAAGTAATTCAAAGAAAGGACTAAAGTCAGAGTCCTTCTCTTTTTTTTACCTACGTGATTTTCATTAACCAAATCTTCTCCCCTTTATTTGTTTAGGGTTGGTGGCCAGGTCTACTGGCTGCCTACCAAAACATGTTCTTCCCTTCTACTTAGTCATAGGAAGCTGCTGCCCAGTTGGACTACACTTCCTCTACTCTCTTGCAGTAGCTGGGGCCACGTGACCAGTTCTCACCATGGGCATGTGAGTGGAAGTGCTGTGTAACACTTCTGAGCTCTGGCGTTTAAGAGGCAGGTGGGTCTTCCCAGTGGTCTTTCCCTTTCTGCCAAATGAATGCAGAGGATGATGGGGCTCTAGGGATTGGTTTAGCTACTAATTGGAAGAAGCCTGGATCCCTGAATGCATGTAAAGAAGAGCTTCTTGCTGACTCAGAAACACTTGCCTTGGATTATTACATGAGCAAGTTTATACTGCTTTTGTGTTTGAGCTATTATATCCGTGGATGTTTTGTTACATAAATTTAGCCTACTGTAACCAATACAAGCTCAATTTAGACTGAATGACAAAAAACAAACTACTTGGAAAGGTATACTGAAGGGCAGTAGGATTGAACACAGTGCTAGATTGGGATTGAGGAGGTTTGGAATTGAATGGCTTCCCCTCTGTGGCCATATGCATTTTTATTGCATAAAGGGCTTCTCATTTTTATAATAACCTTGGCAGTGGAAGTGAAGGGGTGGGTGTGGATGGTAGTGGGAATGTGGTAGTGGCTAGGGGGGCAGGGGATGAGCCCTTGAATGTGTTAGGAGCACCTGCACACATGAGCAAAGATAGCTTCTGACCAAGGCAGGATTTGTCAGTTCACTGGGCCTTGGGTATGTCTATCACTTTGTTCTGTCAATGAACTGAAGACTGCAGGCACCTCCACAGACCACACACAGGATCTAATTGGCTCAGTAATATCTAACTTTTTGTAAACTAAAAGAATAAAGGTTTTTATTAAGCACAATAAGCAGTCTTCAATATCTTCAAATTAACTTCATCAAAATCCATCTATAAGCAATCAAACTCAATGGTAGTTCATTCTTGCACAATCTATGAGTTAGGGCAAAAGTGTCATCAACTTACATTAAGACATTAAGAAACCTGCTTAGCTCTTGTGGGCAGGAAATAAGGAACTATACTTCATTTATGATCACTGGTAAGCACATCAACTTCTAGTAGAAAGATATTTCATTTGTATGAGACAGAGAATTTGGGACTGATGGCCCCAGCCATACAGGTCATACAGGTCACTAGCAAATCTGGGCCCAAACTCTGCTGTGAAAAATAGAGGTATATTAACTTTGGGAAAATTAAACAAGTCAGAGGTGAGGTGAATTTAGATGAATTTGGGTGATTTCAGTAAATGATGTTGGCCAAATAATTTTGTCAAGCCTTTGGTAATTTAAAGATGCGAAATCTGCCTGTAACCTCACTTGTGATTTTACCTGTGCTTTCTATTCTTTTATTTCTTGCTATAGTTTTTTAAAGAAAAAAATTCAAAAAAATTCCACTTTCATCTTAGATACATATTGAAGATACTTATCGAAAAGATACCTATTAAAATCTAAGCCAAGATAAATATGAAGAGCAAATTGCTGCCTGAAGCAGTTATAGTGGTGGTCGTGATCATTTCTCTTAGAAGAGTGAAGGGGCTGCAGCAAATGAAGCAGGGGTAAACACTGGGAGGGGTTGGTTGGTCCTCCCTTCCCCCTGGGGTTTTCCATAATAAGCTTTTCCTGAGCATGTGTATGTGTGTGAGTGTGTGCGTCCCATGCCATGGATATTATGTGGCTGGGCTCTAATCATTTTCTCTTCCTGGCTGTTGGCAATGCTGTGGAGTAGAAGGTCAGTCTCTGTCATGTAGAAGAGTAGAGTGATTAGATAGCAAGACTGTTAATTAGAATGCTAAGACCGCAGCAGGGCACTTTCTCACTGATCAGCTGTATGAAGGCAGCTCAAACTGTAAAAAGCTGGATAGAATCCGTGTGGAATACTTGTTGGTGCCAAAATCTCTAATGCCCCAAAGAAAAAGAGCCAAGTATCAACCCTACACAGGATTTTAACTCTAAGGAAAGACACAAGGCACATTCCAGTTTAAGTGTTGAGCAAGTGCCAAAGTTAGATTAAACAGTGAAGGATTACTGTTAAAGGTAGTAACAAGGTATATGTATTTCTTCAAATCTTGCTCTAAATGCTGTAATCAATTTTTATCTATAATAATTTGAGATGAATTGTTATGCTTTGTTAACTTAATATTCTATTTTTATAAAAAAGGAAAGAGGCATAGAAAAGCATGTTAACTTCTCTCTCTCCTGTGGGAAGCCTTTTGTTGCAATCTACAGTCACGGCTCTGCCCAGGAGCAGCCAGGTCAAATTGTAGTCAGGACTGTAAAGGAGGGAAGCGTCCATATGTACAAACTCCAAAACTCAAACCTACAAAAGAATACAGCAAGCAAGTTTCTTAGAAGAATAAGAAACAATGAGAGGAGCCACAACGGTGACAGGAGTCCATGGGGCCAGGAACCCTGTCTTGCACACCTGATAGAAGGGCTCTGAAGTCAGGGGGTAACTTTCTGCATGATATCAGTTGAAAAGTTGGTGAAGCCTTGAGTACAAGGGCCTCTTTTTCTACACACCTCTTATTCATACTGCAGGGTCGATCGCTGCCATTTTCCAAGCCCTTCCTGCCATATTCCTGCTCTTGCTAATGCTATACATTCTAAACTGCTAAGGACTCCCTGTTAAGAGAGTATTTTCCCCTGAGGATCAGAAAAAGGTAAAGGGATTTTCAGAAGAGACACCTTGGAAACTGTGGATTTATACTGTAAAGAGTGGAGGCAAAGCCCTTCCCAATTAAAAAGAAAGATTTTTGGAGGATAAGCAGGGAGAAGGAAAGTGTAAGGTGAAGGCATTGGTGACAATGGTATTCGTTTGAATCACAGCCCATTTCCTCACTGCATGACCCTGGGAATGTTGCCTAAATTCTCCAAATATCAGTTTTTGTCATTCTTATCATAGAGTTAAAAATACTTAATCTCCTGGTGCTGTGAGGAGTAAATGTAATAATTTGTATTTAATAATTTGTATAAATCTCTTGGTACAAAACTTTAAACACAATAAGCATTAAATAAGTGATAGCCAGTGTTACTAGCTATTGTTGTCATGCCTACATTACTGTGCGAGACATTGAAATTCCTGTGCAATCTCCCTATACCTTGCCTACTTATCTTATTTCCTACCATTCATTCATCCTTTCATCCCTGTAACATATGTTCATCATGAACATGTACCAGGCTCCATCCAGGCCTGGGCCCATTTTCTTCTCCTTATTAGCACTTTTGTTTCTCCTACAGACTCTGAATGGAATTCTCCTTCCCAGGCTTCCATCTCATTCCCGGAAATTCAACTTGAATATTAGTTCCTTCATGAAGATATTTAGAGCAATTTCTGTTCACTTTAGACTCTTCCTTTCTCTGTATTGTAATTATTGTTTGTGTCATAGGCTTAAGTGCTGGATTACATAGAGAAGAACTTTCTGTGATGATGGAAATGATCTGTAGCTGTATTATCTAGTACAATAGCCACTAACTGCATATGGCTATTGCTTACTTGTAACTGATGGCTAGTATAATTGAAGAAGTGCATTTTAAACTTTATTTGGTTTTAATCAATTAAACTTTAAATCTGAATGACTGTCTTGGCCTAATGTGTCAACCGTCTACTCTGACAAAAGATCTCGTGAGAGGTAACACTCATGTGTTTTTGCTGGCCTCCTGGGGCCAACACCTATCCGCTTTTCCCATGGTGTCCTGTCTGCCCATAGAGATATCATGGAATGGATGTGGGGAAAGAGAAATAGAGGTCCAGTGCTCAACATGATGGGGTTGTTTGTGAGCTAGACTAAAGTTGGGGTGAATAGGACCTAGTCCCATCTGTTTGTGAGTAATCCTGCAGAATTAGATCTACTGGTTGGCAGGATTTACAGGAACCCTGCTCTGGTGAGCTGGCAGGACTTGCAGTTCTACATGTGAGTAAGGCCTCTTTTGAGGGCCCCTGAGTCACTGTGGCTGATCCATGGAACTGACCTTTGTGGCATCCCACCTGGCCTGGATCAGGCTATTGCTTGACCTTTCTTCCTCTTATTAGAGAATTTTCACCCTGTGACTCAGCTCTGG